>NC_081251.1:82421787-83769262 GCF_030490865.1 Poecile atricapillus
AAAGTTTCAAAATCAGCAAACTTTTTCATCATCTTGGAGCTGCACAAAGAGGAGCAGAGAGTTTGTGGGTGCTGAAAAGGCTCAGTATGTCTGTCACAGCTTGCTTTTCTCCCCAGATAGCAGCTATAGAGTACTGGAAGCTCAAATGACTCAGAAGGGGAAGGGGAACCTGTGAAGTCAATGCTACCAAACCCAGCAACCAAGTGGTGAGGGAGAGACTTCCTCACTTTTGTGTCTGTGAGTAGGACAAAACATTCCTGGTGCCAGCCTGGAGCCAAGTAACCCACAGCAAGCTGTTCTGTGGGCAGTGCCAGCGACGAGTGAGCTGAAGTACTGCAGCCAGGTAAACAGCCATGCATGCTTCTCCACAGACCCAGACTGCTCATTTGGTTCCTGTCTAGACGGCAGTGCCCCAGCACCTCCTGCCCTGTGCCTTCCTGCCCTTCTTGCACACATTTGCTTGTGGGCTTTCCCATTGCACGGGACTGCAGCTCCATTCACTCCTTGCCTGCTGCCCAGGCTCCATTTGCCCCTGAGGACACCAGCTCAAACATCAGCTGGAGCGAGGAGCTCGACATCAGGAGAGAAAATGAGCAGTTCCTCCAGACACCCCTTAAAGATGGTTTCAGCAATTTTTATGTGCCGTCTGGTGAAATGCAAGTTAGCTGTTATCTTGGCAAGGGAAACTTTTATGGACTGTTCACGCCCTTTGGGCACGACCCCGGCCCCGTGTCTAAGCTCTCTCACACATGTGGGAAGCAGAAGTGCTATAGCAGGCAGCACACTCACACACGCCAAAGTGAGATGAGAACCAGACTCGCCTTTTTAGTAGCCTCTAAATGCCGCTGTATCCAAATGAACCCTTTCATTGGGTGGGTGTGCAGAACAAATCCGGGTGGCAAACATACGAGATTGACTCGTAAGGCAGAGGTCGAGAGGTCACAGGGAAAAAATGATGTTTTGGTGTAGGCATCGGGAACCCCAAATATCCGCTGGCAATGTTCTCTGGAAAATGTGAGCCCTAAAATTCCAGGTCAGTGTCTTGTGGAAGGGAACCCCTGCCCCCCTCCCTGCCTGCCCGCCCCCCCCCCTCCCCCCGCGCTTAGCAGTTTCCATTTCGTTTTTTGAATTATTAAAAGATCAAATGTTGGAATGCTGGATAGCCTGAATTCATTTGTCAGATCACGAAGTACTCATAACATTTCTCAGCCTTAATAACACATCTGCTCTTAAAATGTGGTCTCTTGATAATAGCTGGCTGAAAGTGTCTGAATTTAGGGATTATTTGAGACAACAGATTTCCTTCTATTTGGAATTGAATGAGGCATCTGCTCCCTCACCGTCAGCTTTGTGGGATATTCTCAAGGCAATCATAAAAGGGCAGATCATTTTGTACATTACGAGAAGGAAAAAAGACCTCTGTTGGCAATTACGAGATTTGGAAGGGTGAATTAGAGACCCACAAAGGTACCACTTCATGTCTAAAAATTCTAGCTACTCCATTCATTCTCCCCTCTGTCTAGGGTGGGACACAGATTTATCTGATGAGTGGAGAGGGAGGGGGCAATTCTCCTGTCAAAAGCAATGTTGGCAAAAGGGAAAGAGAAAGAAAATTAATCAGGAAAGGATATGCACACTCCATCTTGGAAAACTGACCCAACAACATATTAGAGAGATTAGGACTCAGAATGGAGAGCAAGGCATGGATCCCTTGGAGGATTAAATGAAATTTTGCCAATATTTATGCCAGTTTGGTACATTGAAAAACCAGGACAAAAAAAAAATGAATGCTTGCAAATTATTTAACACATATTCATCATCAGAATTTTCTCCCACATATAAGCGGAAGATGATTAATAAAGAAGTAAAAACAAAAGCAACTGGAGCTGAGAGAAGGCGCTGCTTTGCACTTTGCAGGTATATAATTCATTTCTGGATGCGACACATGACAGGCAGTGCCCAGATGATGCCATTTGCTACGGTAGTAAAGGATGGGTGCTATGGACCACTTGTCCTGGCCAGCACACAGGTGAAGGTGGGCAGATAAATATATGCATAAATACACACAATTGCATACATGTAGATCTGCATGCATCTGTATATAGTGTATGTATATACTCACATGCGTGCACACATCTATACATATAGATGTATAGATAAGTATATTTAGCTTTTTAGTCAAGTGACGCAAACTGCTGCAGCTGGAAATAACACTGTCTGCTCATGAAAAGACAGGCATGTACTTAGACTTATTTATGTGGTAGAAAATGTGTTCGAGGGATGTGAGCTGCCTTAAAGCCTTTGTCAGAGGAGAGGGGAGCAACCTGTGAGACACCTTGGATGCATATGTATCTGGGAATAGTTATTTACTCTAAGACTGATCCAAGTATGAAATACCTGGAGGAGGACCTCCTGGTGCAGGGTGGGATTCTGGCAGGTGGGAATGTGCACCCTATGGCCTCACTGTGATGCACAGGCATCCTCAGTGTGTGGTGGGGAAGACTTTTCTGGTTGGTAGGAGGTAAGCTGCTCTGTTTAACCTGAGATGGGCAGAGGAAGGCACGTGACACTGGACGCTGGTTTACAGGCAATATTTATGAAAATATGTAGCCTGAGTTTGGAAAGGCCACTGAACCTTAAGGGGGTTGTTAATTATTTTGTGTTTTCTAATACCTGGCTAGAGCCCAAAGACTGACTTAGGAGCCTTGTGTGAAGGTCCTTTTCTGAAAAATTATGACCCTTCATTTTGAATGACTGAAACCATAGAATAAAAGTCTAGAACCTCACAGTTCTTCAACTCTACTTCAACTCTGCACCAGTGCCATAGGCCTTGAAACTGTCTCTATAAAAGGGGATGAGGCAGAGGATGGACTGTGCTTTCCCACCACAGAAAGTGTTTGGTGCTTTGGCACAATGCAATGTACATGGGACCTTCCCAGAGAGGGAGCAGTAGTGGCTGAGCTTTCTACCCTGGGAAGGTGGCATTGCTGTTGGACCAGGGCAATTTTTGGCTCACAGGTGACTCAGGGAGAAGGAGCAAATGCAAACGCTCTGCATAATACATAATATACCCACAGGTCAATGAGCATCGCACATCCTGCTCTACGGCTGCGCTGCAAAGTAGGATTCTGCTCTTATTCTCAGCCCAAGAGACTTGCTCTTTAGCAAAAGCTGTGGAGGCTTATGCTGAGAAGGTCTGTGGTGCAATCCCTGGCCTTGGCGGGGATGCTTGGCAGCACCGACACCACCCTGAGCCGCTCCGAGCACTCCGCAGCTGCAGGCGGGAGCCCGGCCAGGGGGCCGGCAATAGATCCCTGTGCAGGGCTCCCACCGGAGCTGGGCTTTCACACGCTAATCCTCGGGGTGAGGGCAGGGTCTGTAGCTCCAGGGTTTTCATTCGGGGATGGCTTGGTTTCAAAGGCAGCTTTTTAGCACTTTGATTGAGGCTTACATCAATTCTTCATGTTTTATATTAGATATTGCAATTTATATTAGGAGAGGTGTTTGAAGTTTCTGATTTTCCCCTCGGCCAACTTTAAATCTAATTTCTAATATCTTAGCCACT
The DNA here is from genome assembly GCF_030490865.1 of Poecile atricapillus. NCBI lineage: Eukaryota > Metazoa > Chordata > Aves > Passeriformes > Paridae > Poecile > Poecile atricapillus. The sequence continues at coordinate 82,425,353 of NC_081251.1, forward strand.
CTAATGAAGTTCACAGTAGTTTACATTGTTATTAAACTTCTGTTTGGGGAATATAGCTTTAATCCTCATTATATACCAAATATAGGTACCGAATATTCATTGTGTCATTGCAATTAAAAAATACAACCCCCAAAGGATCTTTTATATTAATTTAAATTATCCTGCACTTATATTATGGTTTGAAATAACCTATACTGCTACAATGTCTTTATTGAAGACATTTCAATGTCTGTAGTTATACTTAGAACTCCTTTTTTCAGTTAAATCCTGTTCTATGACACTGTAGTCATGTAGATATAGATTTACAGCAGTATTATATTTTAACCTTTTTTTCACCCTCTTTGTATTTTAAAGAAACAGTTGAAATCACTAATTTTGCATTCAGTGTTAGCAAAAGTAGAGTAATTAATCCAGACAGCTTTTTCAGGCATTTGACAAAGCTTCATGTCATATGAGCTGTTTTCTCTTTACAAGGAGAGACAGATTCTTTACTCCTTGAAAGTATCAAGAAAGTCATCAAGATAAATCCCCAAATAACACATTGAAGGACTTTAAAATACAAAATTTATTGTTTGCAGCTTAAACATGAAAAAAACAATTTATAATCTTCTGCATATAGATAGCATGGTTTGGGACACATTTGCAGTGGATTTCAATAAAGTAAACTGCTAGCAATTTACAAGATTATTCATTTAAGCTAATGTTTGTAGATAATAATACCAACTTATCTTTAATATATCTCTTGATTCTTACACTGAACATCCTTTCCAAGAAAAAAAAAAAAAGGGCTTTTGAAGTTTTTAGATGGCAAATGTTATATTTACAGATGATGATCTCTGCATTTGAAAGCTATGTTAACTGGCAACATCTCCAAGGGGAAATATTCAGGTAGAGTCAGACTTACTACTATGTAGCAGCTCAGTTACAAAGAAGGGACTCCAGCCTTGGCCTTTGGGAGTCACTACTTGGAGCAGACGCAGCAATACCCATCACTGGCTTTCAGTCTGCATAGATACAATTGGATATTATTATTTAAACATTGTGGAAGAAAGCGTGAAAGGTCACATTTCTGCCTGCCAGACAGCCTTTTTTGTTTTTACAGCCATAGTAAGTATTAAATGGAGAAGCAGTCAGGCTAAAATAGAATTAGCATTCAAACAAATTTTGAAATCCAGAGAAATTTGGTGAAAATTTGTATATTTCTGATGCCTACCCTCACTTTTTTTTGGAACTGACAAACCCAAATGGGAGGGCCAGGGGCAAGTTTTATATTTGCTTCTGTCCCTGTTTTAAGCATGATCCCCAAATGTGAGGAGATGGGAAAGGGGACAGGAATGGTAAGATTTGGCACAGTGGAGGAATTGGTGTGTTCCTCACTCTGTATAATAGCCTGTTGCATGTGGTCACTCAGGAGAGTAAGGTGTCCCAGCAGTGTCTCCAGAGAGACACTCAGGATGCTTAGATGTTGTGAGCTAATGGCTTTTGCAGGCTGAGTACTCTTCCCAAGAAGATATAACAGGGGTCTCTTTGGAGTGGCAGCTGCTACTAAAACCATAGTGGGAATATTTGAACAACAGTTGGAGAGACTTTCTTCTGTTGCAGTTGAAGGAAAGAGGAGAAGGAAGGAAAGTTAAAAGTAGCTCTGACATGAAAGCCATGTCCATGACTTCTTGTTCCCTATGAAGACTGATGGCAGCAGTCCAGCTAAAAGGGAGTTTGAAGCCTCTTGTGACACCTGGTGCCAATCTGTGATTGCTCCTCAGGCTTACAGCTCTGAGCTTTCTGGACATCATCTCTGTTAGAACTGGGCTCTCCCAGTCTTATGGGACCTGTCATAGGACAGCAGGGACTCCACTCCAATGCTTCATGTCCAGGAAGCCTTACTGCTCTTCCTGTTTCATCTCCTGTCTTTCTACTGTGTACAGCCTGCGCATCACCTGTCCTTAACACACAGCTTGATTCCCTGGCCACCCACATGGCAGCTGGAGCCAGCCGATGACTCCTTTTTCTGGAGTCTTGGTAAGCAAAGCCAGGTGGTGCAGGGGAGTGAAACCTAGCTGTTGCAGGTAGGGTGAGGGCTATTAAGCTCCCCACCTATGTGGTGATTCTCATCAAGATAACCAGGTAGGAAAGACACAAGTTCAGTGCTGGATGCTCTTGGCCCATCCCATTGCTGGCAGAGGATTGGAGGAAGCTTGCAAGTACAAGTACAAGTAGCACCGCTAATTGAGGGAGGGGAGGAGGTTGTTGGCCTTTCACATGGATCAAGACTGTAAGTGGCAATTCACACATCACTGTGATTGTCTGCAATAGAATGAGTCAAAGCTTTTACAGCCCTGAGTGAAGATGGGACCACAGTGGTTCTGGTGCCAATGACCCCATATGAGTAACAATTTAATGTTAAGGTTGTCCCTGGGTGTCCTTTTGGGAAGACTCTTGCCAGGCTGGTTTCTGTGGGCGCCCTATCTGCAGGAGTTACTCCATAGGTAGAGCTGGGTTTATGGCAGCAGTCCTGGGGAGCTCAGGGATGTGGGAATGTTTTATAATTGCCAAACTTGGCATCACTTCCTTAGGGGCTGGGTCTCAGCTTTTAGGTAATGAGCACTGCAGGTTCACTGTCCAAAACTGTACCCGCATTTCTTTTACCTGCAGTTATCTTATCTCCATCCCTGTCACTGATTCCATGCACAGACAAGCATTGTTAGTACTGTAAGAATTAATCACATACTGTTTGAAAAAAAATTTGACATTTGCATTTCAAAACTCTTACCAATTCTAAACATTTATTCTACAAAACTTGGAAAGATTGTAGTTCTGTTTCAAATTATTCCAGCACCGTGGGCATTGCCACAGAATGTAAAATTGCAGAACATATGAGACTGAAACCTGACACCCGTTCTTCCCTGTTGTGAAGTGTCGTTGATGAAAAATACTCTAGTTTGAAGAAAAAAAATTATGTAGGAGCATGACCTATTCCCAAAGCAGCTAGCCAAACTCACTCATGTTTCAGGGACAGCTGCATATGTAAATAGAGTAGGGGATACTTCTCCAAATACAATCAAACTGGTTTAAAATAGTAAGAAAGCATGAAATATCTCTTACAGAATAATCTGATGCTACTGCAAGGAAGTTCAAAGTGTGAGCAGAGAAAAGAAAAGGCATGATACTGTTTGAAAGTGTATCTCTTCTGTAATCAAAACAACACAGAATTTAGTGAAATCAGTCTTTATTGCTATTAAAATTCTTCTTCCTTTAAACATTTTCCAACTAGACATTTTTAAGTTTTGTACTCAAAGAGATGACTTTTGCATGAAATGAATAATCTACTCAGACATTTTAGTACTTTAAAATGCTCTAGAAAAGATGGTGAAACATAGGTTGAAAGGAGCATTTATAAGGAAGGTGACACGAGTGAGACTGGAATTGAATATAAATACAATTGTATTACATATAAGTATAAATATAAATATGCAATACATGTAATTAAAAAAACCCTCATCTGTGTATTTGCACATATACGTGTGTATATTTTGCTGCACACACACACACACACACGCACACACGCACACACACACACTTATGTATCTATGCAACCCTTTCATTTGAAGACTCCAAAATGCTTCAGAAAGCTGAGTACTGTGCTTAGCTGCTCTCCTTTTACAGATGGGGATGTTTAAGTGCAGAGGTTATATGTGCAAAGCACATTGCTTTCTTGGATGTGAACTGCCTCTGCCACCTTCAGCAAGCCACCTGTTGCTTCTGAATGGAGAATTAGCCATTTTGGTCCAAGCATTTCATCTTCCCATTCCAGCTGCTAGTTTTCACTCCACCTAAAGAAAGCACAAGCCACAAAGAAGTTTTGACATGTTTCAAGCAGAGTAGCCCATTCTTTAAAAAAAACCAAGCCTAACTTCTCATAGTATACACCATTAATTTCCCAGATCTGGGCCTAAGTCCTGCTTCTCACCCAGGCAGCATTTAATTCCCTTTCTAAATCTCTTCTTTTTCCACAAGTAAGTAGGAGTGTTATTTGAGTAAGGAATGAGCAAGAGCTGTAGGCTTTAGCCTTTGAGTTACAGAGATGAAATAGTTTACACTCACAATATGTTGTATTATTTGAAACAGGGAAATAATATTTTTCAGTGAAAATTAAATTTAAAACGTATGTCGACGATTATCCACATCTTTCACAAAACATTGCATGTTCCTGGAGGTCCTTATTTCAAAAAGCTTGGACAATTTTAGTTTGATTCCCTGAACTGTTCATTTACTCTTCTTTTTCTGATTTGTTTTGCCTCTTTCTTACTTTCTTTCTTTTATCAAATCATCTGGAGAGATAAAAATGAACTGTCCCATATAGGTGGCCAGTTTGGGAGCACACATGTAGCAAGAAGCCCTCCAAAATCCCAGGGCTGCAGAGATGGCATCCCCTTTCACCCAGGCTTTTATACTGATCTGCTCAGTTGTCCACCAAAGAGTCCAATTTTAAGACATAAGTTTGCACATTCTCTGCCAGCAGTGTCTGGGGAACAGCAATAAAGGAAAATCTCTCCTCTGCCCATATGGGCTGCCTTTGCTTTGAACATGAAACCCTGGTAGACCCCCCCATCTCCTTACTCCTTCTTCCTCTTTCACACCAAAAATTATCTTGGAGAAATTTAATTTTAACTGTTTCTTCACCACATTGTAAAGAAAACACTGCAACAGATTTCTGTGCTGGATGATCACACTGCTCACAGCTGCCCAGCTTCACTTCCCCCCCCCCCCCCCCCATTTGGGGAGGCTGGGGCAGAGCAGAGGTGCACACTAAGGTCTGTAGTGGACCTCAAGGTCTGCTGAGGACCAAACTAAAGTCTCAGTTCCCCTGAGCCTGACCCCTACAGCCCTTGACCCTGTTCCTCTCTCAGGTGTTTGCTTCTAGGGGCTTCAACCAGGGCTTCTTACCCCATAGCCTCCCGTTAACCCCAGTCCCCCACCACTTTTTCTTCACTACTGCCCATTCTTTTTTTCCAGACTCCTTCTCCCATTCTGCCCTGCTTTCTTCTGGCTCCCAGCCCACCTGTCTTGAGCCATGTCCGCATCTGAGACGAACATGGTTGTAGCCTTGGAAATAAAGAATAGCCAGAGAGGCCTGCCTTATTGGTAAGTGGGGAAGAAAAAGTCTTCCAAGGGCTGGGTGGTAGTGGGGTCAGGGGGAACAGAAATGAGGTATGAACTTCACCTCAAATCTGGTGGCAATCAGAAGCACCTTGATACTAGAAGTCATGAGTCACACTGTGACAAGATTAAGGTTTTAATAAAACTCACTGTCAGTATTTAAGGTGGTGGATCTGCAACAAATGCTAGATTAACTCCAAATATTTCTGTAAAACACTTTTGGTTTCATCCCCTTTACAATAGTTACACTGGGATTTTGCTAAATAGTATGCTCCTCAGTAGTGTCTGATACAGAGACAGATATATAGACATTTAGGTGCTCCTTCCCACTGATTAAGGAAGTAAAAGGCTGCAATGGTTTAAAAATCTGCCCTTGAGAGCTGCCATGTGTGTCTGGGCACCCGGAGCACTTCAAGATTTACTGCATATAAAAACCCAGCAAAGATCAGAGAAATTCTTTGCCAAACACAAATGGCAATAAGACATACTTTGAACTGTCAGTAGTGCCTTTAATTTTCTTCTCTAAAGATCAGAGTCAATGAAGAATATTTTGAATCTGGGTTTGGGGGCCAGTTCTGAAAACTGGGTCTTGATGCTGCTGCCATGAGACCGACTGTTGTCCCCAGCAGAAGCCAGACCAGATCTAAACAACTTATTCAGTGACACACTGCAGTGACTTACTTGACACATATCTTCTCTGGTTTCCATGGGCTCAGGGGAGAAGTGAAACCTCATGCCCACAGAGCAGCAGAGAGCTGGATTGCAGCTGGGCTGCAGGCAATGTGTGCCAGCCAGTGTGCTCACCAGCACTTCTTCAGCTTTTGGCTCTAACTGGAAACTTGGGCTTCTCATGCCTAGATGGTAATGCTGGGCTCTCTGAGATACACCTATTTATGTATGTCAAATAGAAAGGTGGAAATGAAAGATGCTTCAAGATACCTGAGTGATTTTTTTCTGTTTAATCTGATTAAACATATTGGAAGATGCTACAAGCAAAAAATGGCCTTTCCAAATACATTCAAATTCTTTGCGTCCATTTGACTTACAAGAATAAATAAAACTTCTCTTATTGCTTCATAATATCAATAATACCCCTGAAATCATTCTATACTTAATGAGCAATTTAAGAGCATTAAATGCTGTGAACAATCAATTTGCTGGGTATTACTGTGCTTCTCTTTATAAATGTCTAATTATATAGGTCAGACTTGTTTGTAGCCTGTTACCTTCGGTAGCCAGCTGCAGACCTCTGACTCAGAACAGTGAAAAACAATTCCTTTATACATCTCTCCCAGAAACAACAGCAAGACCAGAGTATTCATACAACTCTCTAGGATTTTGCTTTGCCACCAGCACGTGGCCCCCATCCGTGTCCCCACCACCCTGTCCCTGTGCATGGCAGCCCCTCCACACGCAGGTAATGAGAAAGGCAGGGCTGCGCTGGAGAGGGGAGCACCACACGCCTTGGCAAAGGTTTCCCATAAAGATCTGTCCTCTAGCTGTGGATGCAAACTCAAGCTGGTCGTGCACACAACTCCAGCATGCCGAGCCCACTACCCCTCGGCACAGCCAAATGTTTCAGCAGCTGCCCTTTTGTCCTGTTTCTTAAATAAACAAAGAACAGATACAAATTAATGACCTAAATTTATGGCAAAACACACTGCCTTCCCAGAGCAAATAGCCTTAAAAGAACAGATGTTAAAATAGCATTTTGTACTCAGAGAGAGAAAACGGCTACCGTGCAAATGGAAAAGCTCAGGATGTGTAGAAAAGAGAAGCTAAAGCGTCTAATTGTGCCACGCCGCCTCCCGCTACACCACAAACCCCGTAACCTTTTGATGGTGCCTTGCGCAGAATAATTATCCTCCCTGGGGCATTCCCCATCCATTCTTGCCTCCTCTTACAATCCCAGTAAACTTTCTCCTTTTATTCCTTTATATTCCTTTTGGAGATGGAAAGAGCAAAATGATCATTTTGCCAGCACATTAAACAGCGACTAGCAATCCGGTGCTGTAATCCTCAATGTAATTTAGCCTGGAAAAATTGTGCTCCTGCAACACACCATCTCAACAAACCATTCCTTTGAATTACCCCTTTGTTTTACCCCAAAGGGTGCATTCATCAGGCAGGAGAGATTATTTCTCACTATTTTTTTTATTGAGACTTATCTTGCCAATGCCTGTATTTAAGCAATTGTTAATGATATCCAAGTACAAAAACAGAAAAAAAAAAAAAAAAGAAAAAAAAGTGATTAAGATGGATAGAGGTTTTGCAGAGCCCATACTTATTTCGTTATTTATTTATTATTTTTGCACAAAAGCAGAGGGAGACACAATCATGCACAGGAGGTGAACGTGCCTTTCGGGCGGCAAGCAGTCTCTGTCATCCAGTGCTGGCAAAGGCAGGAGCAAGCGGCACTGGGTCATGGCGAGAGAAATTAGAAGGCATCTCTGTTTTCCTGCCCAGAAAGTGCATTCTGTTTATACTACACCACATTGTATTTCTAGTCTTACTCAACATTTTAATATACATTTTCTTGTCAGGCATCTTGGCAATCGGGTACACGACTTGCAAGATGGACTGAGAATTCCACAGGTGGACTGATTAGTGGGTGGCATTTCTGAGCTCCAGCAAGCTGTTAGCATTATGTCTGTTTGCTTTAGGTACAGATGTGAAATGATTTGACAGTCAATCTCAAAGTGTGTGTGAGTACTTGGGCTTTTTTTTCTTTTTTTTTTTCTCTTTTTTTTTCTCCCTTCTTGGTATGTCAAACTCTTCTTATAATACAATCCTCATCCGTCTGGTTGTCCATTGAAAAAGCATCCCCCCCGTACCCCCCTCCTGTAGCCAATCTGGATGAGTCATGCATTATTCAGGAGATATAATTTGTAAGTGTCAGAAGTGGCTTTGGTTTTTTTTCCTGTTCGCTCATTTGAGGACCACAGCTGTCACGACCAAGAGTCCTTGCCGGGCACGAGGGTTATCCCACCGCAAAGACGAATTGTTTCCTTTGGGTAACTTGTCCGAATGCAAGTTTCTTTAACAAAGCCGTAGTCGTAAGCAAATGGTGTTTGACAAGTGGAATTTTCTGTTGACTTGCTCATTTCATTTCCTTCTTTTGGCAGAAACACTTGGAACTTGATTTTCTTGCAGTTACTATGAGCCCAGAATAATAACTCCTAAATCAACACTGAGGAGGTGGAAAGGTACAACAACACAAACACTCAGTAACAGTCAGGACAGCGACATGGAAATATGAGTTGACATGCAGAATAACCACAAGTGGTGCATAATTTATTGATTGCACCTTGTCATGGGAATGATGAGCTCTCAGCTAGAGGAATTATATTTTATATATTTCACAACTTTGGGGAAAAATATAAATATTATATATACAAACTGCATATACACTAACTAATGGATAGAGCAAGATTCCTATTTCCAGTTAGTGAAAAGATTATGTGCATCACAAGGCAATGTTTTCTGGAGCCGGGTAAGCCCAGGAGAGGGGAGGCAGGAGGGTGGTGAAGGGGGATACACTTCTGTAGCATTGCTTGGGTGTTCAGGTGGACATGGTAAGGTTACAGCCACTTCAGTCTTAAAATTTCCTTAATGCTGGAAACCAGCTGTATTGTATTATAAACACTAGGTTTAAAATTGCTTTAGATTTCAGTATAATATTTCAGTTGTGAAGTATTATATACATGAACTTGCAAGAAAACTGCAGCATGAACCAATGTGTGGAGACCAGCAAACTACCCTGGAAAAGCAGAGTAAAAGGTCTGAGAAGTGTTTATTTCTTATTAACTTTCAAGCTTTCAACCAGGCAGACCCTCGAGCCTCCCTGGCTAGGTACAAGCCAGCAGCTCCTTTCTCCATATTATATTTTTTTTCAGCACCAGGAGAGCTGCTTTGCTCCCAGGCTGAGGGTGCCCCCCTTTCAAAGCTGTTGCTGTTTCCTTCTTGTTTTACTCACTGGGTAAGCAGGGCACCAACTGAAGCAGACTGTTCCCTGTCTCTGGCAATCACACAGCCAGAAGAGGAGACACAGACACAGCACTGTTTGCTGAAGGACGGTGGCTCAGTCTCAGGGTGGGCAGTCAACAAGCACACACATGAGGACCAGCAGCTGCTCCACCAGCAGTACCAACTCGACTGAATGGTTGAAACCCACAAATAAATGAGAAATCCAAATGTTCACCCCACATAAGTTTCTCCCAACAGGTTAACCAACCAAAAAATCAGCTTCCACTACTTAAAATAAATTGATTTTTCCTCTTTCTACATTGGAAAAAACTGTAAGTGCTTTGATTTCTGCTGATTACCTACTACTGCACTTGAGTTACAACCCTGGAGTTAAAGCTTTCTCCAAGCAGAAAAGCTGTTTCTCCAAGTGCTTCTTTTTCAGTGCTATGAAGAAACATGTCAGAGGAGACACGGCAATGCACTCCAAATGAGAAGCAGGGGCTCAGCTCAGTACTTGCTGGTATCAGCAACAGATTTGTCTATATCACCTTCTGCAGCTAGGAAAGTTGCTGCCGTGCATTTGCCATTTAAGTTGTGAGCTGGTTTCGTGCTGCTTAAGGAACAGCTTAAGTTGGAGTAAAAGCAGCTTCATGGGAGGAAAGCAGTAACAAAGCCTTGGGTACCACAAAATCACAGCAGAAAAGTGTTCCTCTGTAGCTAAAATGAAAGAGCCTTCAAAAGAAGGCTGGTGGTCCTGCACTAGAGAAAAGCAGCTGCTGCCTGGGTGACATGCACTTTGGTTTAAATGTGGTCAGGGTCCACACGGACTGTGACACACATTTTGCTTTATTTTCACCCTTCAGACCCAGAAATATGTTTACCACCCTGCTCCAGACAATATATATCACACCATTTCCTATGATTTACAATTAAATCTTGTCTCAGAAGGGGAAATAATTTCTGAACTGTTTATAATGCGAATGTGATGGAGACCTATGACTAAATATCTCGTTTATTATTTTGCATGAGTCTTCTGACTTTTTATGAGGTTTCTCTATGTTAAAAATAGAGAGCACTTCTGTGGAACACATATTTTGGGTGACCTTCTCAGAATAAGAAATTACCAGGCTGAATGCACCCAGATGTGAATCACAATTAGTATGGGGAGGGCTGCAAGAATAAGCAAAGGCCAGTGTGCAGATGCCGCTGCGGACTGCAGGGAGGGAAGCAGGGTGGGAGGACACAGCCTCCCCCGCTCCGCGGCCGCTTCAGAGGCACCCGACGAGCAGCCAGCAGCAGCTGACTCACCTCGGCGGCTGCCAGGGGTCTCTCTGGCAGAGATAAATTCACTGTGAGAACCGGGTCTGCCTTCCTTACAGAAGAATAATTGAGTTCCTGGGTAGGGAGGTGCACTAAGCGGGTCCCCAGGAAGGCGGGGAGATGTGGGCAGCAGGGCTTTGTTAAATGTCCAGGCTTCGCCCCGCTGAGCCCGTGGTGTCCCTGACGTGTGGCTGGAGCCCAGCTCCCTCTGCTCAGTGCAGTTGTCTTTTGCTGTACTGCTTATTCACACATCGCAGCTCGCTCCGTCTAGCTGCCTGGGTACCGATGCCAGGGAAGCTGAAACACCACAGGCTCCGCAAGCCCACCCAGACCACAGGCTCCAAAGTGCATGCCGCTGCCTCTTCCTCTGAAATTAATATCTCAGCTCGCTAAATTAAAGCAAGCAGGGTTTCACCCAGGCATGTTGTGATCACACCTCCAACTTGCAATATAGATTTACCATGTAAACTGCTAAGCAAGGTACGGTGCTCTCCCAGCAGGAGAAGACAATGTCTGCCTGCAAGGAAAAGGGTGGGAGAGCAAGGGTGCAGAGCCCTTCTCCAAACAGCTCCGGGGCACCTGTCCACACCAGCACAGGAGACCCGGTAGACGGAGAGGAGGCTACATGAAGAAGTATGTTTCTCACCTGGAGAGCACTAAAGTCAGAGGCACAGAACATGTTTTATAAAGAAGGCAGAAGCCACCACAGCTGAGCAAGGTGAGGCACGGAGGTTGAGCACAGAGCAGGTCAGTGCCGGGGCTGAGCCCTGACTTGCAAGCCCACCGCTGCAGAGGAGAGTGTCGCGGTACATCCCCAACAAATGGAGTATTTTAGTATTTTTGTGCGTCTGTGCAGAGTTCAGTGTTTTGCAGGTGGGTCATTTCTTCTGCCCAGCCCCTTGCTGCGCCTCTGCTGAGTGCTCTTCAACGCAGCTTTGTCTGCTCTCCACACTGCTGAGGCTGTTGGGTTTTTATTCTTTGCTTTTAAATCAGTAGACTTGTTACCATCTTTTAAAAGTGTGAATAGCTGCAACAGAAGCCATCAATTAGCACAAGCAAACAGGGCCAAAGTCCTTCCTTCCTCCTCCCCCACAGCATATTGTGAGAAGAGCTGTGCTCTTCTACTTGGGAGGCTGCTGGAGAGGCTCTGAAGTTGAGCGGTCCCAGTGCCGCCTTTGCATCTGCTCTAGGACGGACAGTACGCGCAGTGCGAGGGAGGCAGGATGGGCTTTCGGCACTGGCACCACGACAACGGGACCGAGACCAGCTCAACAGCAGCAGCAAAGGAAGGCAATTTTTTTCTTCTTTCTGTTCCAGAGAGCCTTCCAGGGCTGAGGGAGGTTGCCAGAGGTTGCCTGGGTTTTCTCAGTGCCATTCCCCCTTCCCAGTATTCAAGAAGCTACGGGGGGAAGCCCCTCCAGCAGCTTTGCTTAATTACTCTGATCTATGGAGAGGCTAGAAAAGCCTCTCTGCTGAATAGTTTGCAAACCGGACCGTGTGTGCCAGAAGATTTCTGGTGATTAGATGATGCAGAGTATTAATTAGAATATAGATTATATGCAGGGGCTTTACCATAAGTTTGCTGCCATTTGGTCTGGGCATGTACATTTCTTGCCACATTGCTTTTTCTCCCAGAAAAGCAGTCTCATTGAGCCAGCCTGGCTCCTAATACAATTCCCATCCAGCTAAGAGGAGGCTGATTGCTTTCTCGCTTCTGAGTTAGAGTGTATTCCTTACCAGCCCGGTGAAGGATGCGAAGAATTACTGTAACACTGACCAAACCTCGCAGAAATGCGCAGCTTGTGGCTGAGCCCCACCCAGGCGGCCCGGCCCCTCAGCCGGTGCCACCATGCCACGGTCAGACGGGTCCCCAGCCAAACCAGACATGGGAAGCGTAGTCAAGTGGCCACTGATTTGAGTGCCAGCATACACTTGGCAGGGGCTGCTCCAGAGTCCCTTTTCAAGCCACACCAAATGCAACCTCCAGGGGCAGGAGGGTTATTCCAGCCACTGATTACTTTGTGTTTGCTGGGGCCCTGGGATTTGCTTATCCAGTTCCCTTGGGCCACATTTGGAGTGGCTCTCTCCAAGTGCAGAGGGACATCTGAGATGCAGTTACTGCTGAAAAAAATGTAGTAATTTTTCAGATCACAGGGCAAATCAATGACCTGCCTCACCTGCTGCACATGCCAACAGCCACAGGCCCTTGAGAGCAAGGATTCCATTTGGGGCATTTTTTGGAAATATGTGGCTCACAGGGGACATTTTTTTCCCAAGATTTAGTTGGCTTACTTACTAAAGCATGATTTACAGCTTATTATCCATATAAATACATATTTTTTTCTAGATTCTGTAACCTTTATATGCTCTTCCAAGAGCAGGTACCTTGTGGCACAGTGGTATATTACCTGTGCTTGGAGAAAATTTTCTAGTGCTTATGTGTCAGTAAATAGAAATTACAGTCTCATAGAGAGTGAACAGAAGCACTGGCTTATCTCTGCTGTGCTGTTCCCTGCCTTATATACCTCTAATGTGCCCTTCTTCCTTATCCTATTCCTAAATTAAACAGCCATTCTGTTTTTTACATCTCTCATTATATACAGAGGTCTTTCCATATGTCTAACGTTTGTTTGAGTCTCAATACATCAGACCATGTAACATGCTGATTCACAGAAATCTCATGTTCTGTAATGACCCAGCCTTTGAAATCTACCTGCATTTAAATAATATCTGGATCAGATTTTGACTTACCAAATTTTATCTGACCACCTCTTAATCAGAGATTGCTAGGATTGCTTTCATGTAAGATTTGACCTCAGGCTTTCTCGTTTGATTCAAACTCAAGTTTATTAAAACCAGCAACTTTGTTCAGCTCTTTAAAAGGAAGATAAATACTGATGTGTGTTTGCAACTTGGAAATGTCTTGTCATTTCCCTTGATCACAGTTCATTTAAAAGCAGGCAAACTGGCCTCTGCCCCTTCCAAAATACCACCTTCATATCCAAGAGCTGCTTTGCCTTCAAATGTTTCCAAAGCCACTTCAGCTGTGCAAAAGTCACACTTCTGCAGTGCAAAGTAATTGCCTTGTGATGTTAGAAGAGCTATTGATAGACCTTCACTGGGTAGTGTGGGAGATGCTGAGGTGGGCAACTGTGATGTCCCTACTGGTACTGGGTCCACTAACTCCATGTCCAGTGCAGTTGCAGGTAAGGCATTTCTGGTCCCATGCACAAACACAGCTCTCTGGAAAACTGGCCAAGCAAAATGGCATCTGTCTTGCTTGGTGTTTGCAACTGGAGACACTCAAGAGCTGTCTGGACCTGGTTCTGGGGAGCCCTGATTGAGCAGGGTCTTGGACTAGATGACCTCCAGAGGCCCCTTCCGACCTCAACCCTCCTGTGATCTTTGACACTGTGGTAACACATCAGCCTCCTCTCCTTGGCCGGTCACGGCAACTCAATCATCAACCAGCACTGTAGAGCCATTGATGCTGCAGAGCCAGTGTGGGTCTGCAGCACAGGTTCCCTGCAGGGAGGAGAGATGTGGCCTAGGTCCTGCTGTGGGTAAGGCTTTGCCCCAGATGGGGCACCTCCGACCCCTCAGGATTTACTGCAGGTCAGCACAACTGGGCCAGGAACAGCACATCTGTCACATCCGCAGCTGAAAATCAGCTATTGCTGAACCCAGTGCATTTCAGAGTTACACACATGTGAAAAAGTTGAACTGCTGGAAGTGTAGCTTTGCCTGTGTCCACACATAATGTGATGCCATGGTCAGGCATTGATTGTACTGGGGCCACAGAGGCATTTCAGTGACACATTCCCGCTCATGAGTGTCCCCATCTCATTCAGGATGCTGGAGCTGTAGAGCGCACTGACTCACAGGCCACTCCCACAGTTTTCATCCAGAAGTTAATTAAAAATGTTACATCTCACTACCTTTGCTTGTGACATTAACTGTGAGGGGTTGTTCCTTCCCTGCACTGAGGTCCCTGCACATTCATCACTCTCTGTTTGTTCCCTGTGACCCCAGTGTTCAGATCAGCAAATGACAAAAACTATCTGAACCTAGGAGGTTTCCTATGTGCTAACCTTCCAGCTACTCTGCAGTGCAACTCACCTGGACTTCCATGCTGCTTTGATGTAAAAAGTGCCTTGGATCATTCCATCATTGAGACCCTCTACCTGTTGGCTCTTTTTACATTTTGCACCCATGGATTTATTTCCTGCTTGTCTTGGCCCAACATACCATGCCAATTATTTCAATCTTCCTCACACACCAGTTCTCCAGCCCCATCATAGAAACCCAGTTGCTCTTTTAGAAAAAAGAATTCTCTGTTAACTGAAATAAATTGCTTTCACTTTTACTGGACGCAGATTGCCACAGTCACTGCCTTAGGTTCATCTTTATGTTCAAACAACTGATTTGTATGGTATTGAAAGGTTTGGTCTCTTTTCTGGGGGCCTGATCACTGAACTCTTACACAAAGCCATGGTTCAACATCATCCCTTTACTGTTTTTAAACAGAGCTAGGACTAGAGATGGGACGGTTCAGTGCTTGGGACACTGAGAGGCAATGCAAGGGACTGTGATGCAATCTCTTTTCTGGCACTGACTTCCCGCAAGGCTTGGAATGATCACTTGATCTCTTTGGCTCTGAGTGCCCCAGCAAGGGCTCACCAGCACAGTTCCACCACCCAAACACAGTTACAGCCCACTGCAGCAGGTGACGCCTTTTTCTCGGACATCCTTAAAAAAGCCCTGCTCCCTGAGTGTAATGATCTAACCCGAGGGAGGAATGTTATATCCCTCTAAATGCAGCCCCCATTATGCTGCCATCAGCAGAGGTACCGTGAGGAGGGACACAAACGATTTCAAACCTTTTCTACTGCTGTGGCTTGCCAGGTTTGCATGGAGAAGTTTTGCTGGCGTAGCCTGGGCCAATGCATCTCCGAACCTTATGTATGGGGGACAATAGACAATCCAGGCCTCACAGACTATTTAAGAATAAACTCCAGACTGTGAGCTGCTCAGACATCTTGGTTGTCGACTGCATATAGGTGCCATCCTAAAACTGTGAAACTGAATACCCTTAATTTAAAAATTCATGCCCAGATCTGTGCTTTGCCCTTCATCCTTGCATTTACAGAAGGCTAAATTGAGATCCCAGATTTTACATCCAAACGCCGAAATGTTCACAATTCAGGCTCCTGCGAAGGCTTACAGACAAGCACATTTTAAAACTGCATTGTGTAAACTGTTTATGTGCTGAAAGAAAGCCAGGGATTTTGCTAATGACAAAGAAATTGTTCTCTCCTCTGATAGCTGAAAGAATTCCTCTAATGACAATAAACCCTCTCTTTTGCAAATTTGCTTTGGGTAGATGGCAAGATTAAAGAACAACCAGCCCAGCTATGATTTTTCAGATTGCATAAGTACCTTAAAAAGATGTTCATTATCTAAAGTGACGCCTCTTCCCTAATTGCAATGCCACTATTATGTGAGATTAATTTTTTTTTCCAAACCCTCGTAGACAGTAAAACCATGTTTTAGCCTCGGGAGCGAGCCTTGCTTGGAGAGGTAGTGCTTGCTAACGGAGATGGGGGCAGGTGTGGGTCCCCCCCGACGGCTGCCTGTGCTGTGCTGCGAGGACCGCTCTGCTCCTGTCCTCACCTCACCCCGTCACATCCAATCTGCTGCCCCAAATCGCAAATGGGAATAAAAAGAAGTGCAAAACCCTCGACTGGGAGGCGGTTGCAGAAAAAGCTGAGGCTGACACTGAAAACCAACATCTCCGACAACTTGCACACACCAAGAAATATTTGTTTGTTTGCCTCGACTCCCGCTCCTCCTGTTCATTCAGCCCCTGGTATGGTGCCAGGGCCTGGCCACATCTCCCATCCCGGTGGGACAGGGCACCCCGCCGGAGGGGAGCAGCCGTGGCTCCTGCTTACCGGCAGCCAGGCGCTGCGATAGGTCACGGGCTGGGAAAAACTGGGAGCTTTGCCGTCACCGTGAGCAGTTTGGCACAAGGGAGGCTGACAGCATCCCTGCCCAGCCACCGCGGTAGGCAGGGGAGCAGCCTGCCTGCACCGAGACTTTTCTTCCTGCAGGGATAAAGGTGGAGACAAAGCGTCTTTCATGCCCGGGGGCATCAGGCGGAAATATTTCCTGGGCCAAAAGGGCACCCATCAAATCGCCGTGACCAGGGTGGCCGCAGCACCCCGGGGCCGATCCCATCTCCGCGGGCAGTACACGGCACAGGCGAATCTCGCACCGAGCCCGCCGATAGCGTTCGTGCCTGCCCTTACCCAGCCCCCGGCTGCCACCACCATCAGCAAATCGGCTCTTTGGTGCCCCACAGCTCACCCACATTTGCAAGTGACCCTCAGCGCACAAAAGGGGCTCTGGAAAGAGACTGTAATCCCCTCCGATCAGCTTTCAGAGAATCGGTATTATTCGGGCAATAATTTATTGAGGTTTCTGTTTGTCTTTGAAAATACCAAAGTATAACATATGCATCCATACGTGCACTTGAAATTGCTGGGAACTCTGTAAACCTTGTCATTTTAATCCTGTTATATGGTTTATATTTAATTGGTTGCTAGTGAGAGATGAAAATTTCACAGATCTCCTAAAGGAATGAATATTGTTAATCAGCTCATTTAGCATGGGAAAAGGATATGCGTCCTCTCTCTAAACCAGCATTTCACAGCCCCACACAGGTTCCAGTTACTGCAGGAGTCAGTTACCCCTCAAAAAAAGTTGAAGATTAATCCAAAGCTAAATCAGTGACATGATTGTGTTCCCATTACATTCCACTTAAATGTGTATGTTTACAATATTCTTTAATAATAATAATAATTATTAAACATAGTAAAATACTTCCAAACTTGGCTCATGGCATCGTTGTACTTCTAGTGGAAAAAAAATTATCTGAAGCCCTGTCAATATGCCACTTCCTCCTCCCCCATCTTTTAACAGAAGCAGCCTCCAGTGAAATAATCCAAGCTGTGTTCAAGAAGTTGGCAAGTGGGTCCAATTAAATGTGGTTTTAGTGTATTCTGGCATTTGCATATCTAGTTTGCCAAGAAGTAATGTTTTAGAAAAAAAACCAAAACCACACCATAAAAAAAATGTACAAAAAACCCCTGCTTTGGTCCAGACAGAGAGTGGATCGTGTGATGCATCAATGAACTTTGTCCCACGAATCACAGTAGTTTAAATGAATAAATAAATAAATAATTTTTGTCTCATCTATTGCCCCTTTTTGGCTAACAGGCTTTGCAATAATCTGAATGTCCTGTAAAAGAAAACACACAGAGGGAATATTAGAAAATTAATGCAGCAGAAGAAAAACCAGCTTTAATATTTAGTGAATCATTAAAAAACTTAACTCACAATGACCTTTATTTAACGGAAATATTTAATGCCTTAGCGGAGCCATTCTCCAGATAAACAGTGATTAAATAAAGCAGTCCATCAAAACAGCGCCTGTTCTCCAGGATGCAGAACTGAGAAGTCAATCGTTGTTTGGGAACGATCGCTCACCGCTGCTGTGAGCGGTGCCTCGTTTTTTGTGGCTCCTTGTCCTCCCCTCACGAGAAAAACCGCAATCACTTCCCTGGTACCCCAGCCCCCTTTTCCCCTCTGCAGGTGGGTTATGTGCAGACCCCTGGGCGTGGGAGCTCTAGCGTCCCAGTGCCCCCAGGCCACACCTCTGCTGTCATTGTGGGATGCCATGGATAGCCACAGGTGCAATCCCTCACCTCATTCATCTCTCCAACACAGAGAAAAATCTCAGCAGAGGAAGGATATTTGGAAAACAAAAACCCCACCCCAAACCCCTCGTAAGCCCTAATTCTCCACAAGGCTAAGCGTAAAATGATGTTTAATGTGTACTGGCCATTCCTTTCACTCATTTATTCCATAGCCAGGACAACCTTGCTACAAAGCAAGGAGAGTTAATTAATAAAACGAGGCAGCGTGGGGTTATATGGAATCTTTAAAGCCTTTATCAGTTTGCCAGTCCATTAGCGGGGCTGCATTCTCCGCAAACTCCCTGCTCCAATATGTGCAGCAGAGCAGTTAATTTCTTTTGGACTCAGTCTATGGCACCAAGCTGCTTTTTTTTTTTTTTCCATCTTTATCCAAACAAACTATTAAATAATCAACAAATAAGAATATTTAACCCAAAATAATGAGAGGAACGATCGCTCGGCTAAAAACTATAAATTAAAGCTATCCAGTCACAAAAGAAAGTTGAGTCATCCATTAAGCAACAAAGGAGAAGGAAAAAATAGATCTCACTCGGATGTTTTTGTGGCATTGGTTGGCTCGCAAATGTGCCCAAACCGAGGCCCGAGGAGGATGGACGGCTGGAGACTGAAATTGCTCTGAGACTATCATCAGGCAAGAGTTTCCAAAATATTAGAGTATGCCCCAAAAAACAAACAAACAGAAAGACGAGGGCCACTGCGTCCCTCACTCTGACCAAAGTGCAGGGTAGGACCTGTTGTTTGGAGCTGGCTGTGGAGGGGAAGCCTTCATCCAGGAGCAGCACACAGCCTGGAGAAATGCACTGTGCAGCTGTGATATGGCAAAGCCCAGCTGCACTCAGGGGTCAGGCTGCCCTGCACTGGTGCCACAGCATTCTCACCCTTCACCAAAAGGCTGGGGAAAGGACCTCCCTGTCTTGCTGCCACCCCATGGGGCCAGGAGTGCTTCCCTCTCCTTCACCATAAGGAGACAGCAGAGCCATGAACCTGCCACCAGCCTTTGTACTGACTTGCCTGGCCTTGCTGACCTCATTACCCTGTGTGGCTGCTGCAAGCTCAGGCAGCAGCACTTTCCAAGGGACTGCAATGGAAAGTAAACCCCAATTTTAGGAGCAAAATCCCTTCCCTGTTCCCTCCTTCTCCTCACCACCCCTCACCAGTCATGCACAAGAGTGGTATTTAAAAAGGGGGGGGGGGGGGGGGTGGAATTTTGCAGTGATTTCCAACCCCCCAGCTGTATTTCTCAGAGTAGTTTTCTTGTGGATGCTGTGCTAACAAGATGCTTGACAGGCACCAGGCTGCGCGCTCACAGCCACGCTGCCGACTGCCGAAATTCACAGCCCGCTTCCACACGGCACAACAGGAGAAAGCCTCCTTCACGGCATGTACCCGGGATGGCAAAACAGTCTCCCAGGGAAAACGAGGCTAGGGAGGTGGAAAGGAAATGGGGCAGTCGCAGGAGTATGCACATAACCTGGAAAAATGCTACAGCTAAAGTCAGTAGCTCTTTCCTATTTTTCTAAATAAATAGTGTAAACACAAACCAGGGGTTGCAGCAAGTGCCCACTGAAGACCAGCAAGTATCTCAGAAGGATCTGTGATGGAACAAACACTTCCATAATTAGCTTAATTTCTGCCCAGAACCCAGGGATGAACTTTTATTTAACCATACTCCTCCGGTGTTCTCCAGAGGACTTGAAAATTGTTTTCTCTTAGCAACAAATAACTCTGGGAGAACGCGTTCAAATCGGATCTGCCGACAGCAGAAAGGCGCGGAGCCAAGCCTAACATCAGGCATCAAACATAGTGCACAAAGGGGCTGGAGAGGTAGCACAGAAGATGTGATGAAAACACTCTGAAATATCAAACCCTGCATCCAGCCTCAGGAAAAACATGACTTTCACTGATGACTTTCATTCTCTTTTATTTTTTTTTCATCCTTCTTCAATACATTCTGTGGCTTTGAATTAGTCACATCATTTTACCAAGCAACATTGGCCACGGATTTCCCATTCCCAATGCCTCATTCAGTAGGAGACCAAGAGAAAGCCAGGGGCCTCTGCTCCAGGGATAGGGTCTTGAACTGCCCCAACAATGAGACTTCAGGTGTGGGCTTCAAAACCGTGATTCTGACATCTGTAAAGTTATGAGGAGGAGCTTTGCCTTTCTTTGTTCAAAATAAAAAAAAAGAAGCCTTTGAGATGAATTAAAAATGTTTCATCCTCCAGGACTGCATCAGGAGTGAGGCTCCCAGCCTTGCTGTAGTATATTGCTTCCTTCCTAAAAGCCAGAATTAAAAAAAAAAAAAAGGGAGGAAAAAACTCATAATGCATTTGTCCTTAGTAAGAATCAAAGTGGTGTAGAAAAGAGTCTTTATACCTCCCATTCCCATAGCCTGATTAATGTGCTCTGTCTTTCAACATGTGCTTTCCCTTAAACCTCATTTTTCTGTAATTTCCTTCATTCTTTTAACAATGTGCTTATCCCTATTCTAGAATAAAAAAAAAAAAAGAAAAAGTCACTCTTCACAGATGTTGCCTCTCTTCTCACCACAGTCCAAGGCACAGGCTCATCCTCCTTCTTCTCAATAAAAGGAGATAATACTGTTTTCAAAAGGTGAGCATCAATATTAAATTTTATCAATACATGGTAAACTAATGTCTTTGCAAATAATTTTTTTCTGCTCTAGACATATTCTTAACCTGTTCTGGAAGTAACAATAACTATCCAAAGTAGCTGGGTATTTCCAAATGCAAAATTTTGCCTGCTATTAATGCAGGTAGTTTTGGACTGAAAGGATCTGGCTCAGCTATGAACAACTGTAGGACCTATCAAACACTCTTGATTAAAAAAAAAAAAAAAAAAAAAAAAAAAATCCTAAAACACTAAATGGTCGTGCTTTCATGTGGGGGAGCCCTGAATCTGAAGAGCATCAACCTAAAATAGAAGGCTAACATTAGGATGAGTGCTAGTCATCTACTCACTGTCTTGAAGGTGACTCATATGTAGCTCACGTCAGGTAGGTCCCAAATCTTAACACCTCCGCTCGCCCTCAGGCTTCATTCCATGAAGAAGGGTTGAGAGACCAGGCCCTTACATTTATCATACTTCTCTTTAAATAGCATTGAGTACAGCACTCAGGTATCCAGCTCCAGACCATCCAGCAGCATTCCTAGTTCAGAGTACAACACTTTAAAATCAGATTATACCATCAAGTATTTCTGAGAATTGCACATCCATTGGCCCAAGGCAGGCAGGGAGCGCTCCCATCTCCATTCTCTGCTGCAAAAGTGTGAGCACAGTTGTTTTAATGACTTGTTGGAATCCACGTTATCCAGTGTCTTCCCAGAAGCAATGCTTCAGGCATTTTCAATCCCTCCGGCAGAAGCGTGCCCACAAACCTGCTGGTGTTTGGGGATGAAGGCACCGTTTGCCACAAGGTGCTGACCCCTGGCTGTCTTGGTGGCTGGTGGGAGTGGGGAACTGTCTGGCTCGGTCCCACAAACACTCCCAGTGTCTGCTTGATGCCCTCACCCTGACACAACACCCACAGGCTGCAAGGTGAACATAACTCAGCTGTATTTTCTCTGCTCAGCAGGAATCCCACCTTTTCTTTCACACTGCAAACTTCATGTTATAGATTAGAGAGAATAATAGAGCACATTAAAATCAGCAGTCTTAGAGAAAAAAAAAAAAAAGAAAAAGAAAAAAGCTTGATCTACTCTCATTTTTAACTACTGGCTATGGCCATAGAAGGTTTCTTCACAGAGATTTCAAAATGCATGCGTTTCTTGATCCAAATTTAGCCCAAGAACAACAAATTTCCTGAGTGAAATACTGCTATATACCATTTGTTTCCTCATGTTTTTTCAAGTTTTGTTTTTGCGAGACTTTCCCAAACATTAATGAAAAATAATTTTTGTTTTATGCCAAATAAATTGGGCAAACCACAACTTTGGGTTTGTTTTATGCTTCAGGAACCTTTCCTTTTGAGTAAAAGTCTTGAGAAATCCTGGGAAGTATGTTGCAATGAGTTATCCAACACTTGCAGAGGTATGTTGGTCTGTCTGTCAACAGGGATCCCAGTGCTCCTGTGTTCATTAAATTATATTCTCATAATTAACATAGAGATGTACAACTCTTCATTTCTCCAAAAATCAAGAATTGCCTAGTTAGTCTCAGCTCGTTAAACCACAGATTTTTCTTAAAAGTCACTCAGTCATTTGAAAATAATGAAATACTGGTATTTATACTGTTTTCAATCTGTCATGTATTTAAGCCTGAAAATCATCTATGAACAGAAATCACATTCTGGGCACTGGATGGTGCCAGTCAAACTAGTTTAAAAAAGAAAGAATAAGCTACAGAAAATTAAGACCTGGTAGCTATAGCCTATGAAGAGAGAATATGTTTCATTAAGATTTTAACTATATTTTTTATCTTGGTATGAATTTCCAAAATTATCTCAACACGAATCCTCACTAAGTGTGAATACATGGCAAATGTAGTTGAAAATAAATTATATCTTGTATGATAAACCTCTATCAGCTTCAAGGAGTTTTATTTATAGATAAAGTACATTTTTAAAATTGTAAAAAAAAATGCAAAATGTATATTGGGAGCACATCCAAAAGTTTAAAAAAAGTAGCTTAAATGCTTAAATTGAAGACTATTTGACAAAAGCATAAAATACAGCATCGAGACTAGTTTTTATTTTCTTAATAGATATAAATAAGACTTAACCAAACTGTATTTGGGGAAGGTTGTGAAAGAAATATTTAAATCCCTATCTAGATTTAAATCCAGATACAGCGTATACCATGCCGTGGAGCTGTTTTGAGACAGTTAAGCCTTTTAATATACCTCCTGTAGTACTGAGGCAGTAACATATTGCTTTACCAGTTAAATCCTTTCGGAAGTCATGATGTACATGTAACTTGCTCTTTAAATATTTCACTAATTTAAAGCAGGGTTTCATGCACTAGGTTGTTATGGCTGGGGATGTGCTGTGTAAATCCCTATCTGGCATGTTCTGGACGTGGCATAAAAAAATCCTTCTTGGTGCTCAGATTAGCACTGATAACTGCAGGAATCACAAGCAAGGTTGCACAGACCACGTTGTGTTGGCTGCTACATATGAACACTAAACACGTCTTCTAAAGATCTTTAAGGAATTACTCAGGCTGTGATTTTGATGCACACCTAAATAAAAATTAGCAAGCTATTTTTAACTACTTCCTCACATGCACACACATATGTTCATACACAATATGCATTTTAAAGCACAACACTGAGCTTTAGAACAGTGCACATTAAAATGTCCTAAAAAATATTCACCAGCTGTATTTTGCATTCAAACATTTACTTGTTTCCTGCAATCCCTAAAATACTCAATCACACATTAATTTCAGTTCCGAGGCTGGACTGCATACCTTCCTTCTCCTTTGCAGCCCCAAGCAAAATCTTGCTAAAGCAGGCTGTAATGTCTCAAAAAGAAAAGCAAATTTGGCCCCCCAGTAACAACTGTGGTACAGGAGATGCATGAAGTCTGTCCCAGTGAGATGGTTTTACACAGAAATTGTGTCCCCCTGCCCCAAATGGTTGATGTTGAGGAGTTATCAAGAATGAAAACTGTGTCCATTCTGCACGAAGATGACGGTGTATTAGTGGAGAGACTGTCTTCTAAGGACAACAAGCCTGAAAGCAAGAAACTGAATTAAAGCAAAATGAACCTGAGGATAATAAGCAGACAACTTAAACGAGTTCAGGTTCAGGAAAAATTGACTAACCCAAGAAGGTCCAATGTAAGAGAAATACTCCAGTTTAATAATCCACGGCTTATTTTTGAAAAAGAGAAATATGTTTGGGTTTTATTTTTTTGCAAGCATCTCTGTTACTGGAAACTTCTGCAGCAATTGCTGTCCCTGCCAGAGTTCAGCCTGTAGCACCTTTGGCTTTCCCGCTGCCTGGCTGTGCAGAAGGCTTACCCCTCTCCTGCTCCGGCAGCGCTGGGTAAGCTGCCGATAATCTGCACCAGGAGCATTTCAGTATGACAACTGGTTGAAAGTAATACTTCCTTTTTAGCCTACGAGATGAAAATGGATAACCTTCCCAAAAAAGATAATTTCTCTTTGTTAACACCCATTCACAGGTTTAGCTGGATTTTATCACACTAGCAGGAGCTGCTGACTGTAGACTTCAAGAAGCAGGACTTGTCTGTCCACATTTGCCAGCAAAAGGGAACTTTACATTTTCAGCTCAAAAATACTCATACAAATAAAGGACCAACTCCTCTCTTACCACCTAGAAAATATTTTTTACTACCAAAATCACTAAATTTAATGACACAGTTAAAATCTGAATGAAGAGTTACAAAATTGTCACAGGACTCCTGAAGTAGAATATTTTGGAAGAGCTCAAAAGATTTATGGTTCACTGTGGTTTTTCCTCCCTTTAAAAATGTAAGACAATTCTGTTAAAATTCACATTTACTGTGCCAGTAAGAAAACCTTAATACTTTGGTTAGATTTCTTTAATAATAGCCCACACTCTGGATATATTTCAGTTTGGAAATCACATGGACAAAGAGTGTTAATAATGAATAAGTTTGAGAATCTGGCCACGGCTAATTATATGACAACATTTTAGCATTAGTTTTCTAATTTTGGGGTATTTTTTGTAGGATTGAAATGTATTTCACCTTCATTCTGAAAGAATTTGTATTACTTCAAAATGAGAGGAGGGAGCAGGTCGAAATTTTCTCCCCTTCCAAGTTTGCCTCAGCTACAAATTGCTGCAGCATCGCTGATCATAAAACAGGGGGCTCAGGGTTTCATTTTTGAATAGACTGGAAAAAAGTAATTTTGAAGTTTGTTATTAGGAATCAATTAAAAAGTTAGGGCATTTGATTATTGCAGATTCAGCTGGGGGAGGCAGGAGGCAGTCAGTCCACTACCACCATTATCTGTAGAAGGAAGTCAGAGTTACGCTGTTGCAGGGAGAGAGAACAGCAGCGCCCTGCCTGAGCAGGTGACCCAGCACGGGGCAAAAGGGAATCTGTAGCTTCGCAAATTAATTTTAAAATTTTATTGAGGTTTCCAACAAGGCAATGCAAGTTTTGAGGAAATATACTGGCTTCATTTAGGAAGCAGTACAGAAGTACCTGCAATTGTTTGGTGCTCATTTTTACCCTAAGGCAGGAGAGGAGGAAAAACAATGAGGAGCCCTTCCCTTCCTTGGCCAGAAAGTTTTGTTTTAGACTCCTATCAAGTTTTTCAAATTGCACCTAATACACACAGATCCCAGTAAGTAGATGGTCTGTAGAATGCTGTGCCTGGTTCAGAAGTCTCTGTCCCACCAAACCCCTAAGCTTCAGTTTACAGAAAACATTCGTAACTAAAATAATATTGTTATAGGCAGTGATTAAAAAAAATAGCCAAATTATACATATAGTATTTTCCCTGTGAGTCAGTCTAGAAGTACTCACAGTTAAAAAGTGGTGACTATCACTGGTCAGAGAAAGTTGTCTAAACCCGTGAAGTTTAGAGCGCAGCTTCCATTCCCGCGCCTTGCCTTCAACCATCATGGCAAAGCAAACGCTGAGGATTTTGTTACCACAATATCTTCAAGCCAAATAAAATGCTAATTCATGCTTCATTATCTAGGGACTGTATTAAAAAATAAAAGAAGAAAGAAGAACAATGCTACAGCTATTTAGGTAAGTTATCACATTAAACGTTGTGGAGAAAAGCAACACACGGGGGTATGTTTCATCTTTTCATTGAAGAAACACTTTGATGGCCACAAGTGTGTGCTGCACACATTCAAACCATCTCTAGATAAACCACAAAGTATAAAGAGTATTTTCAATTATTTTGTCACTAACAGCTAAGTTTTGTTTTCCATTCCCTTGTGAAGAAGGGCTCCTTAGTTTTATTTAGGAATCTACAATCCTTGAAAATCTTAATGTTGGAGAACAAATGGTGAATCTGCCTGGAGCCACAGCCAAAGCTCATCAGCTGCAGATTTCAGCGCTGCAATATTAGCCGTCTTTCAGTCTTGACGATACTTAAAACCATCTTAACTACACATAATATTCTACAGAAAAGGTCTGCTGCTAGAAAACAGAATTCTATGCGACCGGAGATGTTAACATTGACAGAAGGAAACGTTTTCAAAATATCTCTAATAACACAAAAAATCCACACCGCAAACACAGCAAATGATGATTGAAAATTGTTATAAAGAATAAAACAGTGAAAAAGATCATTTTGGCTACATACAAATTATCGCCGACGTAGGAAGATAAGCAGAATAGCTTAGGCACCGAGATTCACTTGGTCACTGCACAACCTGAGCTGTACCTAGGCGGATAAGTGTAATGAAATGTTTAAATTAAGGTATTTTTTCCCCCCATCAAATTGGTCCTGCTGTCTCTGTTCCAGCCTTCTAATTTAGCTCTACTTTCATATTCCCATTGGGCTCCACAGCGCTGGTCTCATTCTTAGGGTAGAGCAGCCTCAAACAAGAATTCTGGATATATCCTGCAACAAGCATCTAAACCAGGTCTTTTTCAAAGGTTTAGCTAAGCTGCTTTTTTTTTTTTTTTTTTTTTTTTTTTTTTTTTTTTTTTAAGAGAAACATTTAGCCTGTACGAGAAATACCCAAAAGATTTAGGATTATTTCAATTTTCCTCTGTAGTCCAGACAGCTTTGATGTGTTACCAGTACTTTGGACATTTTGACTGCCTACTGTAACACTGACGGCCAGTCAGTACCGGGCCAATGCTCCAGACTGAGTTGTTGCCTTCTGCTCTACTGTTCTCATAGAGACTGTTATATCAAGAGAGTGAGCCCAAGTGAGCCCCTTGGAGTGAAATTAAGCCTACAAAGGGAATTGTGTGCCTGCACAGATATTTGCATGGCAGCAAAATTTCTGGAATTCAATAGATTGCTTCTGCAGAAGTCTTTGGGGAAGCAAAAAATAGTAATTATTTAAAAATACCTCTACAGAATGATCGAGAGCTGCACACAGAGAAATGCTTTCAAAACACAAGCATTTAATTTTTTTAAATGTTAAGTGAGATGTAAATATGTATGGTAGCAACAAAGTGCCCAAAAGCATACTGAAAACATATTCCATACACAGTTAGCAATAGAAGTCTGTACAAAAGTAATAAAGTTACACAATATAAAAAATACTCCATAACTATAATTTAAAAGAGGGAAAAAAGACAAGGGAATTGATTTCTCAGTTCATATAATTTATTGCAGTTAGCACACAGTTTAAAAATTCACCAACACACCAATAGTACAAAACTAAACAGCATTATAAGTTATTCCCTCCTCAGGAAAATAAAACATACTATGATTGTCAAAGCTAGATGTCAGTCTAAGTTTTAGAACAAAAGAAGAATGTGAAACTAAGGAAAGGAAAAAAGCAATCACTCACGAGGACCACAAAAAAATTCAAGAGAAAGTCCATTTTCCTCAGACACTGATTGTCTTTTCTAACTTAAGAAAAGAATGTAGTTTTAAACCTAGAAACTATTCAAGTAACTAAAGATAACGCTCCAAGGCCATTTTCACAGCTTTTTTTTTGTTTTAAATGCCATTACAGCCAAATTAACACACATTTGACCAAATATTTCCAAAACAGTCCAGCAATACACAATGGAGTTTTCCATTCAGTATCTTAAGCACAAAAATAGGCTATGTTTACAGTAGTTAAGGCGATCAAATTTTAAACAAAAGCAGAGAAAAAAAAAAAAAAAGGAAAAAAAAAAGGAAAAAACAGCAAACGTTTTCCATGCTACTCCCATAGACCTTATTTGTAAGTGCAAGACAGGAAAACAAACACTGTGCAAAATGCTTTTGACCTGCGTGTTGGTCATTAAAACCACACGTCAGGCTGCAGTCTCTGCTGCTTGGATACGCATAGTCCTTCCCCGGCCCCCCCGGCCCCCCCTGTCACTCAGGCCTGCCCAGGCCTTTCAGCCCGGGGCTTTTTTTGCTTTTTTTTTTTCAGTCCACAGCCTCTTTTCAACGGGGGAAAAAAAAAAGAACGACCTATTGTGGTGGAGTGGTGCAGCAGGAATCCTACAAATGCTCATCTGGGGAAATGGACGCACCTCAGTTGGAGCTGGCGTGGGGTCTGTGCAATTAGAAGGGGTCTGGGGTTAGTAAATGCACACCGCACATGCAAATCTCGAAGCCTGGTTGTAAACATTCAATTTTTTTTCTCCTTGTTAACATAGCTAAATCGGCAACTCGTAGCTTAAGTTCTTCTCAACTTAAAGACAGTGGGAAAGTAAATTTAAATTAGATAAAATAAAAACAGTGCATTTCTCGTCTTCATAACACTGGCATTTTCAACGGTGTCAGGTTTTTTCCTAAGGAAATTAAATAATTTTCAACTCACTCATTAAAGTTATACAATGCAAACAAAGACAAAAATATACTGAAAATCATGCATTTCTGTAGCGTTAATATTTACTTTTCAAGACTCAACTAAGAGCATCAACACAACCTGCCAAGTTCTTTGATACCTCCCCCCGGCCCATGTAATCAATTACAGTATACAATAACAGTAATTCACATTTTTTAAACACACAGTTCATCACTGCTGAAGCTGCAATATCCTTTTTCATCCCAAGCAAACCTTCACGTAAGACAGAGTCCCAGTGATCCCAGTGTACTCTCAGGGTTTTTGTTTTATGTTTTTGTGTTGGTTTTTTTGTGGGTTTTTTTTTTCCAGTGGGAACTGTCAGAAATCCAGAAGTTGCCATAATAAGTTTTAAGTCAACCGCTTGTTTAAAAATAGATAATCCAGCATTTCAGAAATTTTCCATTTGGGTCTAAAAGCACTCAGGTTTCCAACAGCTAGAAAGGACTCATGCAATTATAGAAATGTAAAGGAACGGACAAAATTGGGAGAAGATTTCTACATTCAGATTTTAAGAGGGAAAAAAGATCAAGAGTTTAAAAGAATAATGTTTTAGGGAGAATAAAGCCACGTCCAAATTTTTTGAATTGGAGATCCCTTAGAAGTTAAGTATCTGCTGACTTCTATTCCAAAAAGGGGGGAAAATACGCTCCGCAATTAGTTACTTTGTCGGATTACCTCTACAGTTCATTTTTATTGGAGTGCTAAATTAGTGAAATATTCATGCTGCCTTAAAGTGCAAAAACAAGCTAATAGCCAAACTTTCAGTTCAAGGAAACAAGATTGCTTTTAGACTGTACCACAACTATATAGATTTATATATATATTATTTATATATATAAAAATTTTATTTCCAAAGTTCTTGTGAGCTATCTTCTAAGGTCCAGTCTCTGACAGTAGGTAAGCTCAGTGCTTCACTTTTGACAGACAATGAGTTCACCAACTCACAGTGAAACTTCCGAATGTGTCTGTAAAGGTCTCCGGACTGTGTGAACCTGCGTTCACACCACTTACAAGCATGAGGCTTCTCCCGCGTGTGAACCACTGCGTGGCGGCTCAGGTTGTGGGAGTACTGGAAGCTCTTCCCACACTGGGTGCAAGTGTAGGGCTTTTCACCTGAATGAGTCCTCTCATGACGTTTCAAGGTGTACATGCAAGAAAAAGTCTTACCACACAACGAGCAGGTCGGGACATTGACATCGGTAGCAGGCTTGCTGCGGATCCCGTCCTGCTCTCGAAAGTGCGTGCTTAAATGAATTTGCAGAATGTGGGGGCTAGGAAAGACCTTGTTGCAGAGAGGACACATGAAAATTTGGCCAGCAGGGCTAAGTATGTTTGACACGTAAGGGAGCAAGCTGCTGTCCATGTTTCCTTCCACCTGGACTCTCTCATTCTCTGGAGTTATCATTTCGTCATCGCTTGCCTTGTCCTCTCTATCTAGCTCCCTCAAGACCGAATCTTCCCTCATCGGAGCCAGGTGGGCCGGCTCGTACTGTACCCTGTTATTAGTGCTCACACTTTCTTTCACAGTGCTATGTTCCATATCATAGTCATTAGTGCCAACATCACTCTCATCACAGGAAGCCTCTTTCTCCACCTTCACCTGAACCAGGCTGTTTCTAAGCATGTCCTGCGAAGAGAAATAAGAACTGTTCAAATTTTCAACTCCTGAAAGGCTGGACTTGACAGACAGGTCCAGCACGCAGTCAACATCTGCTGAATCCCTCACGGAGGTGACAGACCTCTGGGACAAAGACTCTGTTGAGCTGCAGGGGCTGGCTACTGTTTTTCCAGCTGCTGCTGTGTGCGTCTCTGCCTCTCCGCCAGTCTGGGGAATGCCTGCTGAGTCTGAGGGCAATCTCATCCACATGTTCCCAGGCTCAGCCGCCAAGTCCCTTTTGCTAGGCAGGATGTTCAATTTTTCATCTTCTCCGTCGTCTTCATCGCTGGGCAAGTCTCCTGGCATGTGGCTGCTGCCGTCGGAGAGGCTCTCCACTTTGTCTGAACAACTTGAGGCGTCTTCCTCCTTTTTTGTACTGTCTGCCTCCGTGGTTGCTTTCTCTTTCAGCTTCTTTTTGCAGACTTTGACAATGTCATACATGTGGAGATAACTGGCAGCTGCTAGCACATCTTCAATGGGCAAGTCTTTGAACTGGAGCTTTCCTTCGTACATGAATTCAAGCAGGAGAGCGAAAGCTGGGGCTGTAACAATGTCGCTGTTCAGATGAACAATGTCCCTTTTG
The DNA here is from genome assembly GCF_030490865.1 of Poecile atricapillus. Classification (NCBI taxonomy): domain Eukaryota; kingdom Metazoa; phylum Chordata; class Aves; order Passeriformes; family Paridae; genus Poecile; species Poecile atricapillus. The sequence continues at coordinate 82,456,260 of NC_081251.1, forward strand.
TCCAGCTGGTCCTTGTAAAAGAGGTGGAAATACATGCTGCATGAAGCCAGTACAGCTCTGTGCGCTCGGAACTGGGCATCTCCTACCAGAACAGTGCAATCACAAAGAAAACCCTGATGTCTCTGCTCACTCAGACACTGTAGCAAATGTCTACTGTGGTCAGGAAACTCCATACTGTCTTCATAACCTATAAGCAACAAAATTTTCAAAAATTAAATGTAGGTCATAATTACAGAACTTATAAATCCAAGTAATTCCACTCTAAAAACCTGGTATTTATATTGCCGGAATTCTGGTACTGACACCACGCAAAGATAATTTAACACAAATGTACGATGGCAACTCTTTCCCCGACTGACCACTACAATCATGATTTCCTTTCTGTGGTAAATAGTCTAGTGAGCACATAGGTACATCTGCATTTGTTTTGTGAAGTATCACCGCTGTTCATAAAATCTGTTCAACATTTTGGTTTCTTTTTTAGAGAACTTCCTCCAGATTGAGTCCCTAGGTGGGCAGACACCCCCCACCACAAAAAAAAGGAAAAAAAAAAAAAAAAGAAAAAGAAAAAAGAAAAAAAAATTTCAAAAATTTTTAAGCACTAAGTTTGAGAGATCCCAGAAGCGGCAGAAAAAATATACCAGATCATCTACTTCTTTTTAAAGTCAAATTGTAGTAAAAAGAGAGGTTCTCACACCAAGAAATGGTAATATACCTAAATCTGATGGTCTAACATTCATAAACTACAAAAATTATTTACTGTGTCAATTTATATCAACAGCAAAAATGGATATTTTTACAAATTTAGTTCATGTGGTTTTCTTCTTGTAGTAAGAACAGGTTTTTTAAAGGTTTTAAACCTCTTCTATACTGTACAATAGAATATGAACATTTTTTGCCAACATGCAGAATATACAAAAGAGAGCTAACAACCAAAATGCCAACGAGCACCACTTCCCCAGTGCAGAAGGACAGAAATTTCCCTCCCCTCCCACACCAGGCAGAGTTTGCAGTACTAAGCTTAAAAAAAAAAAAAAAAAAAGTCATTCAACCATTCAACGTGAGCATGTGTCCACGTTTAAAAAGAGTATCCCAAGTAGTGTTCTTACCCAAGTGCTTTTTTATTTGCCTCCCTTGATGATAAAGACAAAATAAACTTAAAAAAGAAGTAAAGAAATCAAAAAATCAAATGGAAAGTAAAATCTTTTAAAAACCTGTGTTAATCTATTCTTCTGTGATTGATATCAATGGTCTCCCAAACCATCTAACCAGTTCGTGACTCTCCGGGCTGGCAAATATTACTGAAAAATCTTCATCTCTCGCAAACCAAGATGTACTAAAACTTACAACACAACCCCTACCATATTCTGTAAAATACCATTGCTAGAGTAAAGCATGAAGATTTACAATACAATCACTTTAAGTGCCCCACAGCCAACATCAATCCTAATCCTTAAGAGGGCTAAAAATAAAGATTGGAGGGCAGCTCACAAGGTAGCTGTGATCAAATTAGGAGGCTGAAAGGACAGAGAGGGACGAAGAAGGAAGCTTATAAACATCTGATCCAGCTGACTGTGGCCATATGGCAGCTGCTGCCCAGATAAAGAGATTAAGAATAGAGGAGTGCGATTACAGCTGTCTGGCCAATTCAGGCAGCTCAAATCTACAAGTTCTAAATTAGTCGCAAATACAAAAACTCCTTCAAATAATTATTGTTACACTAAATAAAAGATTTCAAATGCTACATGCAAGGAAGAAAAGAGGAAACCAGTCAAGCCATTCTCCCGGGTACAAAAGTTTTTAAACACATAACTGATTTCTATCTTTCAGAAGCACTACAGCTGTATGCTACTACATTTCTGAGCTGCTGGATATTTAACCATGTAACGAAAGACTTCCCTACAAACACATTTTAGCCAGGAAAGTCCTTTTGTAAAAACGCACATCTCGTACATTTCACTAAAACCCCTGTAAAGTAATTTAAAAGATGCAAGACAAGAACATAAAGCAAAACTCTCTTTAGGCTTGTCACTAAATCCACTGCAGTTTTGGTCTCAGAAATTAAGGATGAACTTGCTCTCTCTTTCTTCCAAACCAAGACATTCCCACAATATGCATTAAAGTTAATGCTAACAATGTGCCCAAGCACTGATACTCTCCAACTGTAGCCCAAGCCTTTTTACTAAGTCCACTTATCTATTTAATAGTCAATTTCATATATTACCTCTAAACTTGGTTAGAAAAGTAATGTGATTTTTTTTTTCTAAAATTCAATAAAGAACACACCAAAACAGAAATACGCTGTATCTAATCTATTGCTACTCCTACCTTTAGTACACATAAACCTGATTAAGTCCTTTCCTCTGAGTCTTGCTGGCTCCAGGTCTGTTAGATCGGTGGAAAAAAAGCAGACTAGGAGAGACAGATGCAAAGTGGAGATGATGTTAGAGAGGAATGAGATACCTTCTCCACACACAGATCTGCACACACTAACTCCCTGTCTGTGTGTTAGAATAAAAGGCTGAGGGATGGCAGGCTGTCAGCTGCTCTGACATCATGTTCAGATGGAAATGCTACCTCCAGCTGTGCTCCTTTTAATGCCATATGCTACTCCTCTACACTCCTGCCACCAGCTTTTTCTTAGGAGAACTTTTCTCTTCTGTTAGTATAAACAAAATACTTCAAAGTCTCTTTTTTTCAAACTTTCTAACAGGGAGGAAAAAAAAAAAAAAAGAAAATCCTAAACATATGGGGCTCTACTGTATGTGCAGCATAGCAACACTTCTGCCTTAACTTGGAGGACCGCTTTATGTACTGACAGCTTACCCCAGCCACGGGGTTACCCCAGAAAGCCACACAGGCTCGGTTTTACTGAGCCACGGGGTTCATTTAAAAGCAGAAATTAACCGGACCTATTTACCACCTCACAGCTCCCCTCTCCGCCGCCGGTCCTTTCAGTTCCAGCGTTTAAGGCAGCGCAAGTGAAACCGAGCACCAACTCCGGCTCCCTTCGAGCCGCGGAGCAGCTCCCCTGGCCGGGGCACTACTGCGAGCGCTCGGCTCGGCTCCTACACCGCTTTTCCCCCGCGGGGACTAGGGCTGCCCAGCTATTTGAGCGCGGCGGCCCCGGGACGCGGGCTCCCAGCCCCGCAGGCTCCGAGCGGCCCCCCCGCCCGAGCGGGAGCCCCGAGCCGCGCCGGCCCCCCCGGTGACACTCACGCGTGTACCCAGCGGGGCGGGTCACCTGCCCGCTGCCGGGCGGAGACAGCCCGCCGCCCCTCGGGACGGGACAGGACGTGCGGGGAGGCGGCGGCGCGCAGCAAGTTCCCGGCGGGCCCGGCCCCGCCATCCCCGCCGGGCGGCGGCAACTTTTGGCCGGGGCTGTGCGTGTTCCCCCCCCCCGGCCCGACACTCCCGTCCGGGGCCCTGGTCCCGCGGGCAGCGCCGCCCCCGCCCGGGGCCGGGCCGTGGCCGGGCGCGCCGTGAGCCGCCCGGCGGGGAAGGAAGCAGCTGCCCGGCGCGCAGGAAAAGCCGCCCCCGGGTCGCGGCGGCAACAAAAGAAAAGTAACCGGGAGCGTCGCCGGGGCGGCCGGTCCCTCCGCCCGGGGAGCGCTGCCTCCGCCCCTCCGCCCACCCCCAGCCGGACCCGCCGCCAACTCCGCCCGCCCCGCGGGGCCGCAGCGGCCCCGGCCCCAGCGCGGCGGGTGTGTGGGGATGGGGGCAGCGGGACTCACACTGCGCGGCGGCCCGAAGTCCCCGCGCTCCCGCCGCCGCCCGCCGGCTCCTCTTCGTTCACTTGCCGCTCCGGGATCGCGCCTCGCTCCCCGCCCGCCCCCCGCGCCCGCTGGCCGCCGCCCCCCCCGGGCTCCCCCCTGCCGGCGGCTGAGGAGCGAGCGGGGCAGCCGGCGGAGCGAAGCGGGCCCCGCGCTCAGCGGCTCCCCATGGCACCGGCGGGGCGCGGGGGCGGGCGGGGGCCGGGGGCGGGCGGGGGCGCGGGGCGCTCTCGCGGCGGCGGCGGCACAGCCGGGCCCGGCTGCGGCAGACAGATGTTCGCCCCCTCCCTCCCCGCTCCCCACTTCGGACTCCGCTCCCTGACTGACAGCGCGGCCCGCCCGCGCCGCCGCCGCCGCCAACCGCCGCGGCGCCCCGCCGCTGACTGACGGGCCGCAGCGGCCTTCGATTGGAGGAGGGCGGCCCGGGAAGGCCGGCTGCGCCGCCAATCGCAGCGCGCGGACGGGCAGAGGGGGCGTGCCCCGGCGGGGAGCCGAGGCGGAAGGGGGCGGGGCCGCACGGGGCCCGGGGCGGGGCGAGCGGGGCGGGGCGGGGCCGGCGGGGCGGGGCGGTGGCGGCGGCGCGGTGCATGGTGGGACCGCGGCAGGTGCGGCGCGGCCCGGGCGGGCCCGGCGGGAGCTGTGCCGTGCTGGGCTCCTGCTCCTTGGAGGAGGCCGCCTGGGCGCCGCTGGGCTGCCGCGGGTCCGGACGGCGGGGAGAGCGTGCCATAAAGTGCAGAGACCACGCGCTCGTTCGGGGCAAGAGCATTATTAGTGTGTTGTGGGTGGTTATATGTGGGCTGGGTATGTATATATGTATAGTGCGTATTGCAGTGTTATCTCAAGACCCAAGAGGCATCATCTTCCCCTACTAAGAACACACAGTTGACTAAGATAAGGAAACTTTTTGCCAAAATTCACCAAAGAATCCGTATCTAAGAGAAACTCAAGTTGCTGGTGCTCGGTAACTTTGCAGAAGTTGAGTGCGAGAACATCTGGATTAGCATAAGTCACAAGGATGGTAATGGATGCTGCTGCAAGATGTACAAACATCGAGTAGCTTTATCCTGCCACGTTTATGATTGGGTAATTAGAAATAAGCACCAGTGGGTAATTAGGTGATTCGTATCATACCATTGTGTAAAACTCCTAAAGTGAAATCTCAGGGGTGTGCCCAGTTTGGCTGCGGCACTTCAGGTGCAAGAATAAACATGTATGTTTGTAGTTCTGTGGTTTGGATCCTAGCCTCTCTCCTTGATTAGCACCAGCCAGCTGTGCATTCATGACAAGAATGAAGTGTTTCGGCTTCTCTTTTCCCAAGGAAGTGCTCTGCCCTGGGCTTCCACCTCAAATCTTCAATTACTGTGGGTAATTTTTGTGCTTCCCACCATGGCGGGGCGGATTATGAGGAGCTGTGCCGGCAGGTTGGCATTGTTTGGGATGTGTGTGTGCCCAGGTCTGTGCGCTCCCGGCCAGCGCTGGGAATGCTGGTGCCTGAGGGGAAGCGAGCTCTCCAGACCTCATCATGGTTCACAGGCAGATTGAGGTCAGCAGCTTTGGAGAATACCACGGCTTAATGGCGGGTTAGGATAGGGCAGTGGAGGCCAGGTTTGAAGGGCTAAGGTCTTCTTTAGCAAAGGACTCATCCAAGAAGGTTTGGGTATTTCCCCATCTCCCCTTCGGTTTCAGGTAAACAGGTAATACAGGGGAGTATTTTAAAGAAAACAAGAATCACCAACAGAGACTTGGCAGCTTAAAGAGAAAGAACTCAGTTATGTATTAATAACCAAAATTGATTGAGTAGATATAAAAAAGCTGCAAACCATGTACTTTGTCTCTTCAGTGATACGAAACTGTTATAAAGAAACAGACTGAATTCTAGCTGTGCCTAATTGCTTTGACAGCACTGCTACGTATATAACACAGCAGCTAGCATCTAGGTGCCCATATGCTTCAAGCATTACATATATATATGAAAATATAAAATATATATGTACAAAATAAAACACTTTTCACTCCATCCTTCAGTGAACTAATTGCTCCCACTAGGTGAGGATATTTTTAATTATTAACTTTCAGTCCCTCTTAGATACTGATACAATTCCATCATTAAGAGTTTGGGCATTTTTTTCCATTGGCACCCTGTTTCATATTTCATTATAGCTGGAACTTGATAGGATTTTGTCCTTGTCTTCAGGATACAGCAGCTAAGATGCTGACTCTTTGTGCTTCCTGATTGTTTCCTCACTGCTAATAATCACTTCATCTGAGAAAAATCAGTACTGTATTCCCTGCTGCCTGTTATGTCTTGAACATCTTCCCTAAAGCTTCTAAACTGTTTTTTCTTTCGATTGCAAAAATAATTGTTGGAAGTACTTTAACAGGAAATACTTAGGAAAATAATTCTAAAGTTTGGTTTGTTTCATTTTTTTTTAATGTTAAATATACAAATAACTTATGCAGTTACAGATATTTGAGCTGTCAGTGACTGTGCCTGAAATGATTACATTAACGGTGTCGTCCTAGATCTCTACACTTCATGCTGCCTCTTGCTTCCTCAAGTAAGCCATCTCACCAGCTGCTCCGGGTTGGTTAGTAAGACCTCAGTTTGTGAATATTTACTGGTACAAGTACAGCTTTACTGAGGGAGAAAATTTAGGCATTTACATAATACAAAACTCTTTGAAAAATGAGTCTGCTTTACATGAAAAAAATCAAAGAATTTATTTGCTAAAGACGACATTTAGCAAATTGACTTTCTCAGATCCATAGAGACTTTTACAGGACCCGAAATTTAAAAATAAATGTTAAATAAAATGTAATTACTGTTTGTACATTCTGTTAATTTTATTTCCTCCTCATATACAATAACTTGCCTTCTTATGTTTTAAGATTTATTGAGAAAAAATGCACTGTCCCTCACCTAGTATTTACAATGCTGACTCCTAATTAAATCAGGTTGTGTTTTCCATTCTATCATTTGGCTGTATGACCTCCAGCAAATCGCTATGTCTGTTTTGTGTATACTGGTTCACCCTGGGGCTACAGGTTATCTCTTACTACAGTTATATATAAGAGAGTGATCTGCAATTACCATTTATACAGCTGTTATAAAAACCCACTTTTTTTTACTATTTCTAAATAGGACATGGTGAGAAACAGAAAAAGTGAGTGTGGGTAACACTTTAAGATTAAAAATCTTTTTTGGCAGTGAGTAAGACTTTATTGATTTAGTCCTGGAACTGTTGACATTTGTCTGGGATTTTTTTTTAATGTGAAAGGAACTCTAATTTTTTTAAAAAGTACTTAAAGAGGTTTAAAGACTTAGCATTATGATAAATGTAGAAACAAGATGATAGAGAGTGAATTAATGAAAAAACCTTCAGAGGGAAGACTCACAAATACCCAATAGTCCAGTTGATCCTCTATTAGAAAGAAATAATATAAGACAGGCCATTCCATTGAATGAAGCCTTGTTGTAAAGGGACGTAAACATCTGGCAGTACACCTGGTCTCTACACATATTTATAAATCACCTCAGGCATCCCAAGATACTGTAAAGAACACGCACAAGAAAATTGAACTAAGAACATTCATAAGCCAAGGAAAATAAAAATTATCTCAATATAGCATGGAAAGAAATGAGTCTCATTTACTTCACAAACACAGTTTGGAAAGACATTATGCAGTTTTGCACTTCTTGCACCTTTTCACTTGCTGACTTTCATTTATATCCTCCAGGCAACAAGGAGGCCTGAAGGCCTTTGGCTCATAACCAATGCTGACGTGGCAGCGTGGAGCTACAGGAACACCTGCAGCTCGGGTAGAGCCTCCTGGCTTTTGCCTCTGATCTGAGAACATGGAGGTTTCTTGGCATCTTTTCTAACACAGTTTGTGTGGTGAATCTCCCAATATTGTTTGTTGCTGCTCAAGATTCATTAATACGTAGTGAGCTGCTTTGCAAGGTGCCAGCTTTGCCTGCTAGCCTTAAAAGTGTTTGTTGCGTTTGTTTCTGAAGCTTGAATGGAGCTATGTGCTCTTGGAAACTCTTCTTGAGGACAATCCAGCAGAAGAGTCCGAGCTGACAAGGGTCTAAGGGCCTGTGGGACTTTTGTGTCCAGAGCAATAGATTTAGGTGCTAACAGGACACAGTTATACTGCAAAACAAGATTAAAATCTGGTCCTTAATACTTTCTTATACCTACTGTATAAGGTAGATGTATGTAAAACTGTAACCCCGTTTTCAATATGTTCTTAAATTTGCAGAGTTCTGCTGTGCTAATTACATTCCGTTAATTTTGTTTTCCATGGCGAAAAAGAAATTGACAATGGAAACTGCTTGTCTGCCACCAGATATCCCAGGTTTATGCCATACAGGTTGTTTCAAACTCTATACTGTCACCCATATGCATTGCTACTGTTTTCATTGATGGGACAATGGAAGTGGGTACCCTCATGGTAAATTAAAACTCTCCCAGAAAGTTTTGGTGAATAGGACTGGACGTAAAGCAGGAAAAATATCTACAGTATTATGTATCCCAGAGAAACGAAAATTAGGATTTATGATCATGGCAGTCTTGTGGTTTTGGTGATTTTCGGTTGGTTTTTTTTGGTTTTTTTTTAATTATTTCTATTGTAGTATAACTTAATTGATGGCAGTCTGGTTTTCAGAAAAATTAAAAATTAAGTAGTTTTTGAAGCTGCCATCACACTTGAGGTTCAGCTGATGTTACTGTGGAAGAGTTTTTTCTCTGGGGAACCAGTGCTGAGGAAGTGCCGAGATAATATAATACTGCCTTTGCATGAATTGGCTAAATGTGCATGTTATTGTGCCAGAGGCTGACTGGATCACTAATTCTTATCTGCCCTAACTATGCTGGATAAGCATCAGGATGTACTCATCTAAGAACTTTTCTTACCATGTGAGCCAAAACCTCCTTTCTCATCTCAAATGCTCTCACATGTAGGAGTGTCCTGCACTGAGGTTTATCGATAAGGTGGCTTCTAACATTCCAGCTACAAGCTGAGGACAGACACCACTGATAAACTTTCTTTATGTCCAGATGTCCTTTTCTGGAGCATAGATTTGTCTAATTTTAAGCTACAGCTTCTGCTTCACGTGGGGATTATTAAAGAGGGTGAGGACTTTGTCATGTCCCAAAACAATTTCAAGGCTCTGCATAGAAAATTTATCATAAAATATGGAATTGTTCTTGTGGGTGGAGATGTGAAGTGGAATTCAGTTGGATTTGTTTGTTGACTGTTAATGATATGCACACCATCACTGGAAGCAGAACTGAAATATTTTCTGTCTAAAAACCTCTTCTTTTGGATACAAAGGCTTCAAATTTCCAGCCTAGGAGCACCTGGCTGCTGGAGTCCAGTCTACCACAATCCCAGCCAACCACAAACAGATGCTAAGTTCAGAACAGAAGTACACCAGGAGCTGCTGCATGCTCACAAGAACACATAGGTATTATCCCAAAGATATAATAACAAACACAAAACAGCTAAAAACAGAAAGTTAAAACAGAAGAGAGACACAAGTCATGGAAGGAAGAGGACGGGAGTGATAGTTTGTGGTCTGAGCCCCTGCAGTGGCAGAGGTGTACTGGGTGGGACTGCTTAGAAGGCATCCAGATGTCTTCCTTTTACAAAATCTCCTGTGGTTCCTGCTGAGGTTGTGTGGGTGCAACTGATTATTGTAGTTGGAGTAATTCTGAGCAAGTTAGAAGATGTGAAGCCATTTGAGCTAGTGTGGTAGCCCATATCAATCTATAGGTCTGCCTTGTTCAGAAGTTAATAAATAAAATGGCACCTTAGTTTCACAAAACCATTGGTTTAATTTTTATCTCTTTATATGCTGAGTGCAGGTGTGTGCTTCTGTGTGCATTTGTGGGGTGCCCCTTCTACCAGGACATGCTGTAGAAACAAAGCAAGTAATAGCCACTATACTATTGTTTCACTATATTTAAAGTAGACCTGAAAAATACAATGTTTAGCCAAAACTCTGTTAAATTTTCTTATGCTTTTTCTGTAATTTCTTTCCTATCATTACAGATTACAAAGACATTTATGCCTAAACAGAAGCTGTCTTCTTCCAATCAGCCTGCTCTTTCTGCTCAGTTCATTCACTAAATCATTTAATCACCCAAGGCCATATGTTACCATCTTGTGTAAAACGGGTGGAAGAGGAAAAAAAAATATGCAAAAATCTCTGCACAAGAGTGGGTGTCAGCATCCAGCATAGCTCCCACTAGGAAGCACAAAATATGAAATGTTATCAGCAGTGAATGTGACTATGAAAATAAACCGAGACAGACAAAAGAAAGAGACAAGCCATTGCAAAGGTGAAAAAGACAAGCTTTGAATATCAATTCTGGGTGGAAAAGTTATGGACTAAATGTTGCATATTAGTCCATGTGCTCTTATTCTCATTATTCTGCCATTAATATAATGCTCTGCTGTAATTAACTTGAAAGCACGTTAACTCATGTTTACAGTCCCGTTTTTCTCATGGCATAAGACCCTGTCCCTGACCTGGTTCCATCTTTTCTCTCTCTGCCTCTCTTTCTCTCTCTTTGTGTACTGGCGCACATTTTGTCCCAGGTATTTTTGTGTGGAGTCTTGTGCTTTTACCACTTGGTTTCAGCTGCTGTTCATTGTCACGATTACTTTGCATGGCTTTCTCTCTTGGCACATTTGCTGGGTGACAGACCCTCAGGAAACACATGACTTGGAGCAAGTTGTGGGGTATGTGTTCCTGTCAGGGAATGAGGATGCTTGAGAGAAATTAGAGGTGGCAAATCTTTCCTTTTTAAAGCAAGGGGACTTTCCAGTTTTATGAAATTACCTGTAATCCACCGTTTCTTCATATCTACAGGAAGCTGTTGTGTTTTTCCTTGCCTTTGAGCTTAGGACAGTCCTGCAGTCGGAGATGGGAGAGCAGCTGATCAAAAAGCCGCTCCACTTGTAAAGACTCACAGGACAGGGGCATAACACTACAGACTTCAAAAGAAACCCCTTCTCTAAAACTGCATATACCAGTTTATCCTAAGACTATGAAAGCGTAAAAGATATTTTCATTTGCATGGTTTGCTGGTTTTTATTTGGCAGCTTTAATAACAACAGGCTACAGTGAGCCCATAAAACAAAGTGAGAACAGCAGCTCATTTTTGTGGCAGAATGTAATGGCTATGGCTAAAGGGCTTGCATAATTCATCTTAAACCCTTATGCCTCTATTTATTGACTTTTAAATGAAAATTAAACTCTTAGAGCCATAAGGAGGCTTCTGGTATCTGAAACGGGATTTCGATGATGGTATTTTTATCTGACACTACCAGCTGAAAGCTCCCATTGGGAAGCATTTTGCTGGGAAGCCCCATGGCTGGGCAGGACTGGGTCTCCCGTCCCCAGCCTGCTCTTGGTGCAGCACCAAGGCCCTTGGAGACCCAGGGTGGAGGGATTGACTGGCTGCACCCAGGAGTCTGACCCAAGAGGTGGCAACCATAAATTGTGTTTTCATGAGGGGAGGATGATCATTGAGGTGACTGGCAAGACAATATTTACCACTTTGACAAAGTGAAAAGGTGAAGAAAAACTGAGATGTCTGATTTCCTCAAAGGCAGCTTATGGTAATATCAGGTATAATGCCTTTCGTAGTACACAAGAAGACAAAAGATTAATCTGACCATACTGTTAGGGTAGAAAAAGGATTTTTACTTCCCAGAAGGTTATTATGTTTGTTTCTCAGATTTTTCTGTAATGTATCATTTCCCCCTCTTCTTTATTCTCCTGAAGATAGAGCAGACTCAGGAAATGAATTGCTGCTTAGGGAAGTGTCCTGCCTCCAAGCTGACTTATATAGTAGGACATATGGCATAAGTTATATTTGGACAGATGTGAACAAGTAGTCAGTAGATTTGATAAGATTCTTTATTTAAACTAACTTGCACAGTGTCACTGTTCTACCATCTTTCTCTCCTTCCTCAATCTGATCTTTTGCTGGTTTCAAGAATTTTAAATATACATTACAGCCAATGGGTCTGTAAAGCTTTAAATGCATTTAAGAGCGATTCAGTCATGACAATAATGTCAGATTTTCTCCTCACTATGATTGGAAAATATCTGCTTTTGATGATAAAGCAGGCACAGATGATATATTGTATAAGCTGCAAACTCCAAATGATTAATCAGACAGCCAAACTCAACGCAAATTATTCTTGTTGATTTGCTTAATTTGGCCACTAATGCTCCTGTTTCACTGATGTGGAGTTGAGGCACAAAGTAGTTCTGTACCTCCCAAGGGTAATATAGAAATGAAATCTAAAAAAAAAAAAAAAAAAATAGTGTTGAATTCGTTTCAAGAGGTCATGTAGTTCTTCTCTCTGCCTGGATTGCTGTCAGGATCATCTGTATCTGGGCTGTTTCTGGCTAATGTTGGTCCACCCTGTTTTTGGAGATCTCCAGTGAAGGAGACTCCACCATCCACCCAGGCAGTTGTTCCCACTTCTCCATTAGCCTTTCCAGAGATTATATTTTTCCTGGTATCTCCTTGCAAGTATTGTCCTAAGAAGCTTCTTACTTCCATCCAAGCCAGAGTGATCATGCAGAAGAGTTTATTTCCTTAGCACATGAATAGCTCATGTGCTGGAGGCCAGCCATCGTACCTTGTCCAGCCTTGTCTTCTTCAGTTGAAACAGCCCTACATGTTCTTTGTAGGTCATGTTTCTCATGTTGTATTTAGTATTTTTCAGCTTCTAGTTGGTCCACATCCTTCATGGCCATGCTCTAGCTATGGATCCCGCATTGACACAATTATTTATTCCTTCCAAAGCAGAACATTTTGCTTTCATCCTACTTGCCATGCTCATTTGGTCCATTTTCCAGTATGTCTGGACCATTTTGAACACTTCTTTCTTCCAGTGTGCTTACAGCTCATTCCAAGATTCTGATCTGCAAATTTAAAAGTTATATTTTTAAGCAATTTATCTATATTATTAATGAAAAAAATTGAGTTGTACCAAATCTAGGTCAGCTATCTAGAGAACTGGACTCAATATAGCCCTCCAGTTTGGCAGTGAATTTTTGGTAGGAATCCATTGTGTGTGGCTTTTCAGCCACTCTTGCCACCACTGATGAGTTCTGGCTCGAGCATGTTCCCTGGTATGGTCATAAGCGCACCAAGCAGAGCAAGGCAAACAGCCTGACTGAAGGCAAGACACAGTGTTGATTACCTTCCCTCTTTCAAGACCTCTAAACCAGTTTCAGAGAGGAACTGGTTTTGTTTAACATGCTTCATTCATGATTAATCAGTGTGAACTGGTGCTCATCTCCTTATTGTCTTCTAGGTGGTTTTAATATGTTTAATTATTAAGTTTTGTAATTGGCCCATAATTCTCTTTTCATTCTCTTTTAAGGAAAAGAATACCCCATTTGTCCTCCATACGTTGTCAAAAATGGCTTCTACTGATCAGGATATTACTTCAACCAGCCCTTTGCCATCAAGAGGATGAAGGATAAGTACAATAGAAATGAGGAAATTATGAACACCTTATCAATGACATAATAAAAACTCTTTGGTGGTGCAAAGGAGGGGTTGCAGTGCAGCCTTTTATCCCAGCACATCACTTTCTCACCAGCCTGAGCAAATCCCACTCCCTCACGTTAGCTCTTAAACCTCAGCTTTGCAAAATTAAACTTTCCTAGCATGTTATAACTCTCAAAAGATAGCGTGGGTGGGTGAAAAATGCATTCCTCAAGGCTTGAAAATAGATGTAAGTGGATATTTGGCATAAAGCTAACAAAAAGAAAAGACATGGAAATGTATTAATTGCTACAAAAATGGGGTTTAACTGCCAGTTGTGGTCCAGCCCATGGCTCAACAACTTGACCTAATGCTCACCTTTTAGGTACAGGCATGTGCTGCATAAGCATATGTGCCATTTTAATTTCCAACCCCACTTTTTAATGGTTAAAAGCTAATTAAAACATACAGTGGCATTTTGAATCAATATAGCGTATGGACTGCTGCAAATTCTCTCATCAGGCGTGTTGCCCTCAGGAAGCAACATTAACTTCAACAGCAAAATAAGGCTGTGAGCTCATTAATCATCACGCTCACAGACAGTCTGGGAGGCAGTGGCAGCAGTTCTGCATCTTTCTGGTGGTGAAGATTGGATACAATGGTTAGACATGTGAACTGTTCCACAAACATTAACTATTGCAACCAACTGTCTTTGAAATTGGCATTTATCCCCTCAGCTCTTCAGATTAAAAATGGGACCATGAGGTGGATTTTTTTTTCAGGCAGTGAATAAGAGTCAGGCTGCTATAAGAATTCAGCAATGTGGTGTCCTAACTCTGAAGTCCTCTTATTCCCCTGTAACAAAAAAGAAAAAACCCCAAAACAACATGCCCCTCCATAGCTGCCTGGGCGTATATGGGTAAGAAAAAAATGTAAGATAAAGGGGGAAGTGAAAAGATAGTTGAGAAGAAGGAAAAAGAAAATGGGAGTCAGAGGTAAACCTAAGGTTAGAAGAAATTAGGCAGTAAAGGGGAGGAAATTGGTTTTTGTGTATAAATGTAGTCTTCAGCACCTGTGAGAAGCTTTGGTACAAGATGCTCACTGAAACTGAAAACATATGGCCTTTTAGCTCCTGTGCCCCTGCTCTCCAGTCACATCAGCATTGGTGAATGAGATAGGGCTCACAAGAACAGAGCAGAAAAGGGCTCTCACAGACTCCTTTGTCCTAATCTTGCTGGTCAGTTTTGTGGATGACCTCTGAAACAAAGGTTCACAGACCCTTTTGTGCTAAAACCTCCTGAGCTGTGGTGTTTTTTGTCCTTACTGCAACCACTTTTGTGAGGAGTCTGATGAGCAATTTCAGAGACATACAGGTAACATTGATAGTGTGACCCTGCAAATGACTTGTACCTGGTTTTCCTGGTATGTGTGGAAGACCAGAAAGAGAACCTGAGTGTTGGCTCTTAGCTTTGTATAGGATTTAGTCACTCCAGTTTCAGCACAGACTCTTTCTATTGGGACTTCATGCTTAGAAGCATTCAAATTTTTCTTTCCATCGAGCCTTTTTTAAGCTTTAGGGCATTTTACTGGGTGTGTACACTGTAAAAGAAGCTAGTTCCTTCCTGAATCAGTATGGATTGACCATGGACAGTCAAACTGGGGACATAGCACTCCTGCACTCTCTTCCTGCTGTCCATCAGACCCCTCTCCTGCCCTGTTGAGGAGGAGGAGAGCACTTTGTGCTGGCTCTTGCTGTGTGAGCTGGCCTGTGCGTGTAACTTCTTCTCAGGGCACGGTGGTGTGATTGGGGACCATCTTCATAAAATCTGGAGACAGCAGGCAGAAACATTAGTGATTGACGAGGACTGAAAAAGTGCCAGGGAGGAGAGAAGCTTCCAAATAAAGCAAAGTGCTAAAGGAGTGCAGGCTGCACATGTCTGACACTGCTGCTGCTTCAT
Organism: Poecile atricapillus; assembly: GCF_030490865.1. Lineage (NCBI taxonomy): Eukaryota > Metazoa > Chordata > Aves > Passeriformes > Paridae > Poecile > Poecile atricapillus. The sequence continues at coordinate 82,471,515 of NC_081251.1, forward strand.
GGAGCAGGGGCGTTCCCTCTGGTCATGCAGGAGGAAATATCTGCACAGTCCACAGCACAGTACAGCTTCTGCTCACCAGCTGCTGGCATCACATCCACCTTGTGTGTACTCCTTCATCTCTGCCCCACACAGATCCATTGGTCCCACTTCCCTGCACACTGGAGGTTATTTTTGTGCCAGGCAGCAAGCTTCATACCTCCTACTTTCACCTCTGGAGCCATAAAGCTTCTAAGAGTCCCTGAGAGGTTTCTCCTTTTTGAGGTGCTAGGGGCCTCACTTCTGTGGTCCTTTTACTTTTTAAGCAATTTTTAATCAGACCATGGAACAAAGATCTCCGGGGAGAGGTAGGTGCAGAGCTAGGAAAGGGGGATGCCTGTAGGACCTGGCACGGTGAATCAAAGGCACCTTTCCTCAGACTGCTTCAACAGGTTATTGGCTTGTGTTGAGGGGTTAGATATGGCCTGAGGGCAGCTGCTCAAAGAGATCTGTCCTGCCATGGGCAGGCTTCAATATTAACCCTAAATTAAATTGAGCCAGTGCTCACAGGACCATCCAGGCAGGAGAATAAAATAAGATAGTGTAACATAAAAGGGCACAGGAGAAGGATTTTGCTCTGTAATGGCAAATTACTCACTCAAAAATAACATAAAAAAGGGAGGAAAAAATTAACGAATAAAGTCTGCACATTATTTTAAATCACAGAAGTGTCAAAAATGGTAATGCCTATATCAAGGCTGCCCTAATGTAGCTTTAATTTGCATGCCATTGGCATTGATTTGATGTGAATATTTACTCTCCTATTCAATTAAGAAAATTCATAACTGCCACCATATTTTAATGTTAATGTATTTTTACACAGCTCTGTGTTTACCTTATTTTCTCTTCTATAACATTAACACTTTTTTTTTGTTAAAAATGTGTGAAAGATTAATTTGTAGAATGACGGGATATGTGGGTGTGTAGCACAGGCCAGATGGAAGGGGTGTAACATGACAGTTTTCTTCTGTGGCTTCATTTTGTTTTTATTGTTGTAAGCGAGCAAAGTATAACTAAAATTATCATTTCTTCTCTGGGCAAAAAGAACTAAGTGGTAAGTTCCTCTTTTATTCCCCATGGCTCTCAGTGCTCCCATGCAGCTGCAACCCTGTTCAGAATAGTTGACAGGTTGATAAATATTTGTCTAAAACTTCAGCTTATGTATTTGAAAATCACTGTGATTTAAAGAAGGGAATTTGCACTCAGGCTCCATAATTCCAAATCTATGGAATAGATCTGAATTCAGATTTATTCATAAACGAGCAATTTTGCGAGACTTATTAATCTTCTCTTGGCTGGTAAGGGTGAAAACAGGCACCCTTAATGCTGGAAAAAGAAAGAAAAAGGAAAAAAAATCTATCCAAGACAAAGCCTTTTTAATCTATAAAGCTCTCCATTCAACAAAGCTTTTTAATTGTTGAAAGAGGGCTGTTCCAAGGCCAAATTCTAATTTACACAGAAGTATTGTAGGAGTTTGGTATAGGAAATGTCCTTATTGAAGAATAAAGCAATTAGCACAGTAACTTGCTGTCATCTGGCACGTAAAGGCATTCCAAGAAAAAGTTAAGTGTTGAGGAAAGGAGAGAAATTCAGGACAGCATGTGGGAGAAGAATATGGAGGTTCCTTTTTATGCTACTCAGGAGAAAAGGAGGGGAGAGAAAACCCACTGCAGACTTAATCTGTTCTCTTACCTCATCACAAATTGACCCAAGTTTCTTCCCTTCTTTCAAGGGAAGGGGGAAAAAAATGCAGCCATGCCTAAGGTCTTTCTTAGAGGCTAAAATCCTGAAATCACAATACCATAAGCAATAGCTGTATGTTTTGCATCCTCGTCCACAAATGCTTATTCTGCCCTGTAAATTTGCCCGTGAACACACATTTGCTTCATGAACGTTGCTGATACTCCAGTCTTCTGTGTTAGTGCTACCCACTCTCTCATGTATGGGAAATCATCCCTTTAAAATGGTCATTCTTTTTTTCCCCACAGTATATCCACACAAATCTCTTGGCTCTTTTTTAATATCTTGCAAGTGCACCTGATGAAACATCTGTGGTCTTAAACAAGCACCCAGTACTTTCTTCTGTCTAAGACACACACCCCACCAAAAACGCTGCTGTGCTTGCACATCCGAAGACCTTTTTGCTAGTCATTTTGACCCTTTTAGTGTGGGTGCAGTTATATGTGTACCAGAAAAAGTGCCTATTTTCCTCCAGTTCCCTTGACTGACAAAAAGGAGGATTTGCTCAGGTTTCAGACAAACAAGTTGTTTTGGTGTAACAATCATCACAGGTTTCAATCCAGAGCAGAAATTTCTGACAAGTCAAAAGTAGTGGAAATGGGGTATTATTGTTCAAATAATTTAGCAATAACTTAATTTGTTTTTCTACTGTTTGAATAATGAAGTAGAGCTGTATTCAATCCTCCCAAGCCTCTTACTGCAGATGGAGGATTACTCCATTTCGAGTGTTTTGTTGACTCAAAGTTGCTGGATCTTTGTTGGGTGATTTCATAAGTAAAAATAACAAGGGGTTTGCCAATTTTTCTGTGAAAATACTGCTTTTTTTTTTTTTTTTAAGTGTCATAGCATTAGTCTGGGGCTTTCTGAATCAAGAGTCCCTTTTCTTCTTTCTCTTACTCATATATATTTTCAAACATTAGCAGGTTTATGCCCTAAATTTAATTGACTGATAACAGTTTCCTACTTTTTATTATTTCCTCCAAAATTAGGCTTTCCAAGCCTGTTAGCAGTCGTAACTTCTTCTCTTGTTTATGAGCTCTTTGCTGTTTAGCCTCAGTTATGTATGTAGAGTTACAGGAACTTACTGCAGAGCTACCAGCAGTTTATCTGGTCTGTTCTGGACTTGGTGTCACTGGGATGTTTTGCCCCTATGTCACAACATGAAGTCATATCTAACACTGAGGAAGTGATGTAACTGCAAGAAATGAGTGGTCTCAGGAGAATGTGGGAGTAAACTGTGGTTGTTGGCATTTCACATCACCCTTTTATACAACACCAGTTCAAACCTGGGTTTGTAGAGGTGCAGAGGCTTTTAGGCACTGTTTTTGCAGCTCCTCCCCAGTGCTAAACAGTGAAGTGCAAGGGCACCTACTGCTGTAGTCACCAGAGTCCCAACAGGCAGGCAGGGTTCACCCAAATGCAGTTTATATGGCTGGTCATACTAGCCCTGTGTCTTGTGATCCCAATCTGTTCACATCCAGTGAGAAGCGATCATCACAGAATGGCTTGGGTTGGAATGGGCCTTAAAGATCACCTAATTCCAGTCACTCTGCCGTGGGCAGGGGCACCTTCCACTAGATCAGGTTCGTCAGAGCCCATCCAACTTGGCCTTGAAGACTTCCACTTAGGATGGAAGAGGTGAGCTTAGTGAATGTCAGCAGAGAGGGGCAAGTGAATTTGCCCTCAGCTGGAGATAGGGAGAAAACCAGAAAATGAGAGGTGCCAACTCACTGCGCTTGCATTCCCTTGCAAAGACCCCTTGCTGCTTTGGGTGTCTGTCAGGAGTTGGTTGTGTTACTTCAGTCCACACAGCAATGAGTGTTAGCAAGTATAACTCTCAGAAAGCAAAGGCTGCCTATTTCCAGATAACTTTGTGCACCCCGGCTCTGAAGGAGGTGCTGGAGCTGCTTCCTCTGTGCCCACTGGCTTCCACCCACTCCTGGGGATACAGCAGGTGTTGGATGAGGAGATAACCAAGCAGAAACAAACCACATCAGCAGGCAGGAGGGTATGTTTGCCTGGGGAGACTTTTTGCAATTAAAACTAGGTAAAACAAGCAAAACCCATAACAAACAAAAGCTTCCTCAGCCCAGGGGGTCTGACATTGTGTCCAGGCAGGAAGCCAAGCTGCCCCACAGATGTGCTTCCCACATCTTGCCAGTCACTTTCACTTTACCTTCCCTCTCCATCCCTTTGAGGAAGAAGAAAAGCTGGAGTTGACTCCCTGTTTAACAAAGCCGTCTTATGCCATGCAATGCAGTACATGCTCTGCAGGTACACCTTATTTTTTCACTTGGCTCTTTTGAGGTAATAATTCTTCTCTCCCTTTCAATCACACCCACTTTTCTGAGATACTATAGCTTGATTCCTGTTTAAAGGGGGTTGAAAACTAGGTGGTGGGGCACAGGTTTAAAAATTAGCCTTGTCAACACTATTTATGTCAATCATTGACTGCATAATTGTCTGACTTCTTATGGATAAGTAGGTTTTAGTTACTGACTGCTAATATTAACAAAGGAATCTTCTTTTTCCTTCTTAAAAATTTCCAAGAAAACCCTCTTTTCATTGTTAAAAACTCATTGCTGAATTGGGGAGGTTTTTTGAGTTTGATTTTTTTTTTTTTTTTTTTTTTTTTTTTTTTAAGATAAAGAGGAGAACCTGAAGTGAGAAATCTGTTTTCAAAGCTGTTAAGACAGTCACAGTGAGGCTTTGATGATGAACAGGTACAGGTGGGATTCAGAAGAAAAAATACGCATTTCGTCACTGTAAAAATATCAACAAACTCTGCCAAAAAACAGACTACTGGAGGAAAGCAAGCAGACTATCAAGCTGCATAACCTTATCCACTTCCATCTTCATACCTGATGTACAGGATTTAAATCAGTACTGAAAATATTGGTTACACAGCACATTTTCAGAAACTAATTGTTTTGGTGAGGCTTTTTTCCCCTCCCTTTTGTCTTGTATGTTTTCCACAGCTGCCACAGGGCTGTCCTTTCTCCATAGATGTAGCTGAGGATGCAGAAGGATGGCTGAATGCTACGCTGCTCTTAAATCCTGGGGATCCTGGGAATGGGCATATGCCTGATCAAGCACAGCCTCACCTGGGCCACCCTAAGGAGGTGGGGCCAGTTGCAGCCCCTGGGTACAGCAGTGCCCAGCAGCCCAAGTGGGAGACACCTCTGGAGATTTACCTTTTTGTCTCTTTGCTTACTCTCCTCTGGCACTGTCCTGGGCTTAGGCACCTGCCTCCAGGACAGGTGGGGACATCTTCCAGGTCTCCTGTATGACCAAGGGGCTCATGTCGATCATGGCAGCTCTTAGTGGAGAGGCTGGACTGTGGCCCAGAGCCAGGACAAAATGCTTGATTTTAGTACTTTGTGCAGATTTGTGTGGTTGCTTTCCATTATTAGATTGTATTTTCTTGCTAACAAAAATGATTTTCAGCCTTTCTTTCCACTGGTGGGTCCTGTTTTGTCTCTAGTCATCAATAAAATGCTAGAAATACCATGAGATTTCTTGTGTGTCAGTCCTTACTAGCAGCCAGCTTTACAAGAAGTCACATGCTTTTTCCAAGCACAAAAAGTCAAACTGACTGATTTTAGTAAGAGAATGAAAAACATGGTGCACATGTCTAAAACTATTCCTTGCCCCAACCAAATGAACAAGCATTTCTCAAGGCTAGGCAACAGTGTCATGCTTTCAAGATATTCTCTGTCAAGGATTTTGTTCTTCTGATGATGGACAAAGACCTCCAGGAACTGGCCACAGCCACTTCACTAAGAAAATGGGGCTACTAATAATTTCAGGGAAAAAAATGAATAGAGTCCACTGAAATCAGCTCTAAAGAAATACAGAATTTACCTCTGGTCCTTTATTTAAAAACATTAGATGTTGGAACATTGCTATTTCTTTCTTCAAGACCTTACTCAACCTGGGTGGATGACTGCACCCTCACCCTGCTACCTGCCAACCCCCCCTGGGCTGGGAGCCAGGAAGCAAGATCTAGCCTGGCCACATTACTTCTGGAGAAACAATGATTCCTGTCCTGCTGGACAGAGCTCATATGGAATGTGATAATTTGTTGATGTGCTCCATAAAAGTTGACAGTCCCAGACAGCATCCTTTGTGTTTAGACTGGGGTTTGTGCTAATTGTGAGATGAGCTGCATGGAAATGACCTGGAAGGTACTCTGCTTCAATTGTTGTGCAGAGAGGAAGGGCATGCTGGAAAGCATTAAGTCTACATTACCTGCCACCAGCTCACTGGCAAACCTGTGTGTTCTTCAATGACATGGGCGTTTCCCTATAGGAATCTCAAGAAGAAAGATCCAGTCATGGAGGTCATTGGACTAGGACTTGGGATGTGGTCTAGGCTCTGCCCTTAGCAGACACCCTGTGGTGTAGGTTACTCTGCCTTGGTAAAGGAGGCTCCAGTTACCAGTGCTGTGCTCTGCAGAGCTGCTGGTTCTCAAATCAGATAGCAATGAGCTCCACAGAAAAGCTTATAAATATATTAAATTTATGAACATTTACTGTACGCTGCACACTGAAATCTGCCAACACTAATCCAAAAGAATTACACATTTTAGACCTGAACATAACATACTGTATGCAGTAACTCACATCAGAGCAACCCATATGCTACTGTTAATGTGCCAACTGACACATGTTAAGCCACAAACATAAGAAAGGATTGGATTTCAACTGCATTTTTTTGTGTTTCAGTTATTCCTCGGGCCCATTATTTTTATTCACCATTATCTGCTCTCCTCTCTCCAGACAGACTGCTCTCCCTAATACATCTTCCACTGCCCTACCAGATTTCCTGCTAGGTAGAGACTGCCCCAGAGACAAAGGGACAAACATAAGCACATAGGCCAGAAAGCACAGAAATAGCACCCCCCACAATAATCTAGGTCACTTAATAGCCTACTTTCAGGGTTCTCAGTGAACCCTGTACCCACTCCTGCTAGGCAAAGAGAAACCCTGAGAAGAAGTGGGTGGATGAGTAGACAGCCAGCCATCCCAAGTGTCAGATCTGACTCCTCGGGAGAGATGCGTCGAGGATGCTCTGACAGAATGTGTCTGAGCTGGAGGCAAATGTTTCTGTATTACATTCATGACACAAGAGTTCTGCCACCTTGCAATATGTGCGCGCTGTTGCTGCTTGATGGTAATAACTGGATTTTTCCAGGGAGTTGGTGAAAGCACCCCAATGCCATTACAATAATTAGCCCTCAAGATTTTTTGAGTTAGGATAATCCCCCAGAAACTGGTACATTTTACATAAGGCAAGTCAAGAGCAACTGCAGGAGCATAAATGTGCCCCATGTAGCAGGGAGGAATCTGCTTCTCACCTTCCAGGTTTGTCAAGGTGTGATACCAGCAATCAGAACATATGACAAAGGACCAAACTGCCACTAGCTTCAGTTCTCCTCCCCAGCAAGTCAAACCCATAGATTTGCATGGGGTTAGTACCAAAAATTGTGCGAAGGATGCAATTTCATTATGTAAGCAGGAGGGTTTAAAATAGGAAAACCAAAAAGAAGACAAGAGCACATGTCATCATGCAGATTTAAACCACAAACTTTCAGTTACCTTATCAGATAAATACTACTTAGGGAAGCACCTAATGTATTTTATGCAGGGCAGCTACTAAGGAAGATCTGACAGAGAATTAAGTGATAGATTCTGCAAGTATTTGGCAATGCATCCGTAACGTACTGGAGAACTCAGACTCCTGTGTCTCTTCTTGATTAAAGGAAAGCAGCTGCTGGAGTCTCAGATCTTGAAAAAGTGGCTAAATGTGACATGTGAGAAACCAGAATTTATCTCCCTGCTAGAGCTGACCTAGTGTGAATTGTGAAATGAAGGAAAGAATAGCTGGCTTGTGTTTAAGGTAGGAGGTGAGACCACACAGTAAAAATGTCTTCCAGTGCATGGGTAGAGAGAGACCATGATGCACATAACCCCAGCCATTCCACCAACATATTCCTATGGATTATTTGCATCCTCTTTCTTTCTTGTCCTTTTGGCCTGTGTGGGAAATGCAGTGTAACTCACAGCAGCATGTGCTGCGAAAGCTAATAATACCCTGGAGATGATGGAAATAGCATCCTTGAGGTAAGAGCTTGCACTTTAATTTCAGCACAGAGAAATCTTATGGGATTCCCTTATTCAGAGTTATATACCTCACTCTTTTCTAGAAACTTCAAAGTCTTTTATGTTAAAGAACCCTTTCATCATGTCCTCAGACTGGCGTAATTAAATTTAGGAGACTACTGCATTTTTATAAAATAAGCAGAAATATGCCTGCCGTTTAAGCACACTCCTATATATAATTTTATTTTTAATATTACTCCAACTTCTTTTATTTCAAAAGTGCATATAAAGTTTGTATGTAAGTGATTGCAGAGTCTAAACCCAAAGAGATTAGGCATGTTGATAGCCCTGATGAAGGTCTGCAGGATCCAGGCATTTAAGGCAGTTCTAAATATAAGACAGAGGGCTATCCATTAATATTAATTTGATAAAAATATCTCCCCAAACTCTCTTTCTAATCAGTAAAGAGGAAGTTCCTCCCTTAAGCCTCTTTATTAGACCTGTGGTCCACAGCCCTGCCCAACCTGGGGTCCAGGACAGGAAATCCTGTCTTACCATTTCCATAGGGAAACGAAGCAGAGAATAGCTGCTGAGCAGCTTAGATCTTGCAGAAGTATTTGGAACAGGCTGTCATGAATCCTCTCCACAATGTGTTCAAAGCAATGCCTAGTTTTTATGCCTAAAGTATGTGTCTGGGGAGGTCAGGCAGGAGTCACCACGTGCAGTAAATATTTGAAGTTCAGTAGTGCAAGTTCAGTGGTTGACAGAGGGTGTGATGGACATGAGAAGAGCCATGAAGAGTCAGATCAAGCATCCATCTCGATGAATATTCTGTGCTAAGCAGTGACCAAAATTTGTTGTGGGAAGACTATAAGAGCAAGAGAAGCAGGGAGTGAAACATGTCCCTGTAACAGCCACCCAGCCTCCAGCAATTTGCAACTCACTGATCTTCTGAGCCAAAGGTGGTATCTTGGAGTCTTCGGTGGATTTTTTTCCTCTATGATTTTGTCCAGTTTCTTCTTAAGACTTCATTAACTTTCAGCCTCCCGTGGCACATCATCTCTAGCCATGTGTTATGTGTCAAGGTGGAGAATCTTCTTTCACGTATTTTTGACCAGACATGTAACAGTGTAGTCTTGTTTTAAAAGAGGCAATGAACAATCCATCCATATTCACCCTGTTTACACCTTGCTTTTTTTTTGTACTTTTGTAGTCTTCCTTTCTTTTCCAGCCAGAAGGGTCCTATTCTACACTGACATTCCTGATATGAATAAATCTACAAGTGAAATGAAAGTTAAATTTTTGTTCAAGAGATGCTAGAATGGGTCAGAAATGCTTAAGGGTACCTGGAAAATTATTAGGTGTTGGCAGATGTGTTACTTCTAGCCTGGGGATCTCCCAGGGTAAGGCATATCTTCTTCCTAAGTCCCTCAGGTAGTTCTCTTGGTCTGCTCACATCACTCCAGTATTTACTGGAAAAGGTAAACCTTCATGTTTTCCTCTCACCCTATTTTCCCATCAGAGCTGTAGAAAACCTGGTGAGAAGACTCATCCTTCATGCTCTAGTAGCTTTTAATGGGAAACCATTGCTTCTCCTAAACCATGTCTTCTTCTTTTGTACGGGACATAAACTGGGAAATTTCTTGCAGATTACCCTGCCCCTCCCAAAGGCTTCAGTTGATCAGGGAAGAGCTCTTGTTATTACAGAAAATTATGATTAGGGTGGTGAATAATGCCTTTGAGTTCACACACGTGCTGGTCTCGTGGCGCTGCTTCCATCTGCAAGGAAGGCTGGGAGAGACAGGCATTCCAGGACACTGCTGGCACATCTGTTTGCTTGGTTAGTGCTCTCAGGGAAGGCTGTGAGGCCAGATCTTCATGACAGAATCACAGAATCACTGAGATTGGAAAAAGACCCTTAAGATCAATGAGACCAAACATCAGCCCAACATTGCCAGCTCCACCACTAAACCATGTCCCTAAGTGCCATAGCTACACATCTTTTAGATACCTCCAGGAGTGGTGATCCAACCACTTCCCTGAGCTGCTCCTGCCAATGCATGACAACCCTAGATGACTCCTCCTGAAAGCAATTTTGGCCAGACAGTATCACAATCATTGCACACATGGACATCATCATGGCACCTCAAACCCCATCCTATCACACCGCTTTTTCAATTTGCACTAAAATTAATAAAGAGAGCAGCATGATGACTGAATTTAAAATTTTGCCTTTAAAATGGCTTTAAATCTTAATGCTGCCTTATCACACTTGGGGGCATTACACATGGAGTGGGGACCAACATATTGAAGTGCTAATGCTAGTGTTTCCTTAAAAATAGATTGCATTCCTCGTGACCTTTCACTGCCATGTGTTATCTGGAACTGAAGTTGAATAAGCAAGTCAGAGAATTCATTTCCACTGTTCAAAGCAGTAGAACTGAGATGTTTGCTCTTGTCCTCCCCCCATTCAAGTACGAATGCAGTCTTTGCAAAGCACTGCTTTCATTTAGCTATACCCAGTTGGTACTTGTTGCCAAATGGAATGTGGATGTGCCTCAGAGAGGATCAGTCGTTACTAATGAAATGGCAATTAGTTTTATGCAACTTATTAGCATTAGTATTTATTTTACTCTGCAATATTACCTAAAAGCATCTTCGAGATATTTAAACTGCAGCATTATCTGTTCAATGCTGTCTTTTAAATAAATGGTCCTACTAAATGTAAAAGGCTGGCATTTGTACTGCATGCACCTATGTTATCATCGTTGCAAAGCAGATGCAGAATGTAAGGCGACTTGAACAATCAGCACTGTAATTTGCACAGTAACATTGTTTTAGATCTAATTAGTGCTTATGTAGATCCCTTACAAAAATGTGAAAACCGCACCAGGATGTAATTGTTAATGAATTTAGTGCAAAGCACATCTGCATAAATTCCATTTCAGCAAGAAAAAAACCCCAACCTCTAAGTTCAACTGCTATTTGCTCAAGAGCCAAAACACTGTGAATTGTGCCCACTATGTTTTAGCCTTGCTCTGCTGGCTTTGATATTTCAAATAAATACTACGAAGTTAAAGCCTCCAGCTGCAGACCAACCCATCTGTAGATGTTTGTTATATTTGGCAGTATTCAAAGATGATTTGCCTTCCTGCTGAAAAATAAAATAAAAAAAGAGGTTCTCTCAGCAAAAAACCAAAATTGAAATACTTATCAGCCAAAAACTAAAGTTTAAAAATATTCTGTGTGGGTCAAGTGACAGAACTTTTGGAACAGCAGGCATGCATGTATACTGCGCCTATAGTTTGAACTCTGTACCCTGCTCCGTGTGTATGCATAAGTCCATCTGTAGTAACTTCTTTCTGAACTGCAGAACATATCCATGGCTGACAAGGAGTGCCACTAATGGATGCAGGTAACTGATCTTAAATGTCATGCAACAGCTACCTTATAAACCACTCATCAGCCCTCCAAGAATAGCATCAAGATCTATTCCGCCACCTTTGTTTCTTCAGAGACAGTTACCGAGGTTTAGGCAGGGCTCTGCAGTTGCTCTTCCAACAAAGAACTGGCCTCATGAGATTTTTGTACCAGCATTAGAAATCTCTCTTAAGAGTTTGAGGCTTGTCAGGAGTAAGTTTCAAGATGAGAGTATTTTTTGCTGGGTCTTGGCTTTATGTGTGGCCTTTGTATGCAAATATAGCTCAAGGTGGACCAGGCATGTACCAAGCCTTCAGTAAACTCCTGTATGGGCTTTTTTTATGGAAGCCTTAGATACATGGTTTTCCTTCCCAAATAGAGTGAGGATGGTTTTTACAAGACCACAGTTGTTCTGAAAGACCCATAATGAGGTTAGGAGAACATCAGAGCAGGAGTCAAAAGCACCTAAACAACAACTCTGCCTGTCTTCATATCCTGGCCTAGTGAAAAAATATCTTCTCCCAAGCTCAGGTCACTCAAAATGAGGGAGTGACTGAAATCAGAAGTTATAGTGTGTGATATTGGAGAGGTTTTACATACCAGCACACTGATACCTATAGACACAACAGACAAATACTTGAAAAATATTAACAGTCCCATTCTTTTTTAAAAAAAATATTATTTTATGTTGGTATTTAGCCCAAATATGGCATTCACAGTTAGGCTCAGACCCTTTCCCTTTTGTTATCATTATCTGAAACACTTTAACTCTCTGTACTTTTTTAAAAAAAAGTATAATTTAATTTTGCTTCCTTGAAGTTTGGCTGTGCCTTTTTTCTAAGAAATCAGAATGGATTCATGAAAGAGGTGACAGAGCAATTCAGAGAGCTGTCTCTTACTTCAGGCCCTTACTTCAGAAACATCCTATGGGTGATTAAATCAGACAACAAGTTTAACCTTCCACACTTAATTCTCCATTTCTGAATAGGAGAAACAATAGCACCAGTTATGTCATTGAGACATTCATGATGAATGACTGTGTTAAAAGATGCTGAGTCATTTGGATATCATCTGATGCACCTACATAAAAATCTTAATGTAATTGAGATTCTTGCATTAAAATGGATAGCTTCTCAAGTTAATAGATGAATCTATTGAAAACCTTCATAAGATTGCTATCCATAAATTTGTTACAAGGAGATTAGTAAGATACCTCCTGGCCAGCAGGCTTCAGGTTTCCTTTGGCCAGCAAAAACACGTGCTCAGTGTCTGAGGCCCACAGCCCTTTAAATACCAGATGATCCCATGCCAGTGACAGCTGCTGAGTCAGCCCATAGAGCCTGGACCAGTGCTCCCAGACTGCTGGGTGCTTGTGCTCCATCCTTGACAGCCCGAAGGAGTAACAGGAGAGGAACAAGAGGGGACCATAGCAGACCTATGTGATGGAACTACAGGGGGACACCTAGCAGACAGTGAGTCTCCAACAGCACACTGGCTTGGCTGCATTTCTCCATAAAAGTATGCACCATTTAATAAAGAAAACACCTGTCTGAGCTCTGCAAAAAGAACTCAAAGAGAAGACCTTCTGATGTATGTTTTTCAGTTTGAACCAACAAACAACCATTTAAACCATGTTTTTCATCTCCCCCCCTTTTTCCCTGTTCTCTAGTAGTACTCAGCATTTCTGTGACCAAAATTTCCCTTTCTATCAAAAAGTGACTAGTGAGGTTTTTAAAATTACAAGTTAAGTGGCACTGGTTTGTTTCAGGCTTCTTTTTGACATGATATTCACAAATGTGGAGGACTTAGGGGACGGAGGGAAAGAGAAAGACTGGTAGACAGTAGTACATGATTGATGGCAGAAGTGGAGAGGAGGATGTTGAACAGAAGGAGGTGAGAGGGAGGTGTGGAGGACAGAGAGAAGTAGGTGTCATTAAAAGGAAATGAGGAGATAAAGAAAAGAGTAGATGTATGCAAACTGCACAGTAAGCTTCCTTTCCAAGAGCTCAAATCTCAGCAGTTATTTTAGTTTTCTGTTTTGTGAGGAAAACTGACACTACACAAAGATGAGGAGACAGAAGAAATTAATGGAATGCAACTGCTTTGTACCCACTTATGGTGGCACTGAGTTTGGGTGATTAGGAAACAGTTTTCTGTTTCCTGTTTCCATTCAGAAAGTAGGAATATAAATGTTGTAGACACTCAATGTAAACTTTCTCTCATGGCTGATAAAATTAATATCTTCTGTTCTTTTTAACAGATCTTCTAGTAATTCATAGTTTCCAGCATACAAAGCCTTTTTTTACATGCTGAGAAATGAGAAGGCTCATTACTAGTTGGAGCAATGGCAATCAGCAATGAAATCAGTTCTTCTTCTCCTGACCTGTTTCCTCATCACTGGCCTGACCCTTGGATGTGCCACCAGAAAGAGATTTACCCACTTAAGTAGCAATTAACACTTCTATCTTTTGTTTGTTGGTTGTTTTTGTTGTTTTTTTTTTTGTTTGTTTTGTTTGGTTTTTTGGCCTTTTTTGGTGGTGGCGGGGGATAAGATTTGTTGGGGTTTTTTTTGGTTGGGTTTTTTGGTTTTGGTTTTGGTTTGGTTTGTTTTTGTTTGGTTATTTTGATTTTGATTTTTTTTTTTTGCTTATGTTTCAGGCATTTCTCTATGATCTGCATCTGTTGCTGGAGATGACCATGTGTATCTGCCTTTTTTGAGAACTAGTCCTCCAAGCAGTTGCTCATGGAACTTGAGCAGCCATGGGAATTGCAGCTTGCTGCTGGTTTGGACCTAGAAGAAGCCAAAATAGGAATCCTGAGTAATCCCAGGAGAGAGAAAATGTCTCCTTCATCAGCACATTGGCTGAAACCTGGCATATGGGCAGGACAAGCAGACGTTTTCTTCCTTGCTCTGCAAGCCCTTTTCGTTTAAACTGTGCAGAATAGAATATTCAGCTGTTCCCTTTTCCCACAGGTTAGCATGGATAATAAAGACACTTCACTCTTTGCTTTCAAATATTTTTCTAAACTATTTTGATCCTTGAAACATTTATACTAACAAAGAAATTCCACTGCCTCCATGTCTCCCTCTCTCCCACCCCCACCCCAATAACTTGCTCTGTCTTGTAACTCTGACTTGATTTTTGGCATATATTTGCATACATTAGAAACGGAGAGAGGATTAAAGTTTAAGAGGAAATTGTGGCTAGTGTGAAAGGGGAACAAAAGGACATCTGTGAAGTAGCCCACAACTGGCAAGGAAAGCTATTCCACCTCCAGCACCAGCTGCAGGGGAAGTGGTGCCCACTGCCCCAACAAGACCTTCTTTGTTTTGCTGCAAAAACTGGGAGTGGTGGCTTTTAAAGTGACACAATTTGAGGTGAGGAGCTTCCCTTTTCCCTGCTCTATTCTATTCTGATATTGTATGGCAACAGTAGATGTTTTTCCAAGCAAATAATTTTTCCCAAGATTGCCCCAACAAAATCTTCCAAATCCAGAGGGAGTACAGATTTATGGTGCTGGGTCTCTCTGCACTGACAGGCAGGCATACAGGAGTTGCTGCTGTAATTTTTTCTCAGGGCTCACTAGCTCTCCTAAACCTGCCACTACTTTCCAAGGCAGAAGAGGACATTTTCCAGCACTGTTTGATCCTGCAGCAGCAGAAAGAGCTGGGAACGGTGTGGAAGATGTGGCAGATGGGGGGAAGTGTTGTGGGACAGGAAGCAAGCTAGAGCTGAAGGGAAAGCTTGAGAGTAAAAGAAGAGGAGGACAAAAAATACAAACAGGAAGAAAAAATTTGTGCAAAGCTGGCTTTCAGTAAGGTAAGAGGGAACTGAGCTTTTTCTGAGGAAGAAAGTCAGAGAGGAAAGAAATAGGGAACACAGGAATGTGAACATTATCCCACCCAGTTGGGGGAGACAGTTTTCAATTCTGAAACTGTGGGAGCACTCTGGATTCATTAGAAATATCCTTTTAATACTCAGGGAAATCAATACTCCAAAACCTTGCTTACCTTCTGCTCACAAATCATCTGGAAGGTTAATGTGTTTATCCTCTTGCTGGGGACAATAAAGAGAGAGGTGTCTGGAATTAGACTGGTCAAATCTCTCTCCTAACATTAAGTTTTCTCAAGGGTTTAGAGTGCTGCAGCTAGTCTTCCATTAATATTCCCTGAAAATATGGAGTTTTTTTGCCATGAATCTGCAAGGTATTGAGAGCTGAAGCTCATGTGTTTCCTTCCTGGGTGTACAAACTTGCACTGCTTGGTTCCATTTCCCCCTCTACCTTAGCCACTTTGCTGTTCTGTTCTCCCTGGCTACATTCCTGCCTGGAGGCCACTGAGGACTGTAATGTCAAAAGGAGTCCTGGGGTTCTTCCCTCTGTGAGATTAATGTTCACATAGTGGTGACAACCTCCCTGTGTGTGCCCAGCCCACGCAGTTTTTATGCTGCGATGACTGTCTTCCATAGAGACTCATCCACACCACTTTATCAGGCTGGCAGAGTCCTCCCTGCCTTCCACCATCACTAAGCTTAATAAATGTGGCTCAAGCCACCAGTTTTAAATGACTTTCATGGAAAAACCAATCAACCAAACACCAAAAAATCCTGCATGGGCTTTCTTTTGAGCATATGGAACTAAAAGTCTCTGGAAATTCTCGTGTGATTTTCTGTATATCACTCAGTTACTGCCAGGTCCCTTCTTTCCTAGCATGCACTTGGATGAAGAGGAGGAGATCTAAGTTTACAGTATGCCCAGGAGTAGCAGAGCTGAGCTTTTTCAAAGGTTTGGGGTTTTTTGTTACTTAGTCTTTCAATTTGTTCCATTTAAAGAGGGTGAAATTTCTTCATAAAGATGCGAATTATAGTTGGATGTACTGACTAATATGAGAGCTAACTGCTCAGCCCAAGGTCGGGTAGTCTTTAGGTGATATGTAGTAAGGAGACATGGGGAAGGTTTAGAAAAAAATACTATTTTTGCACATGATTTTGAAGGGAAATTATTTTAATTCTTGAAACTGTAAGCTAATTTTTTGCAGCTGTTGGCAACCTGTCTTTAGGTGGATACATTCCTAGCTGGAAAAGTCCTGATTCCTAGTCTATGAGGGGAACATTAAGTGCTGAGTGCCACTGAATGCTTTACATCTCTCCCTATCATTGTCCTCATAAGCTGATACATGGAATCTTCTGATGAAGCTTGGCTAATAACATGGATATAAAAAAACTCTTGTATTCATTCATACTGGTAAAGCTTATCTGATAGGTTTAAAAAAGCTGATCATATTGTTAACAGTCTGAAAAATAGCCTAGAATATGAAAGAAGAGATCATCTTTTTCCCTGCCTCTCACTAGATGAAATAAGCTGACTTTCTATTTGGGCTACTTCTGGCTCCCCTGTCTTTGTGGACACCACCAATCAGGCAGATCAAATCTCCTTGCTTCTTCTCCCTGTGTTGGCTTCCAGTCATTGTGGAACAGGCTGGGTGGATGTCACAGTCAGACCTGGGCATCACAGTAGAGTTTGAGGGTTAGTGGTGGTAGGGCTGGTGCACAAAAGGGAAAACCACCTGGGTTCATGAAAGCTGTCATTCTTCCTAACTTGATCCTACAAAAATCAGAAAAAATATGTTCATTGCTAAAACAGTAGCACAACTATATCAGCAAAAGAAACAAAACTCAAGTACAAAAGGATGCCATTTTTTCCCTAGCAGTTTCAAGGTAAAGCTGTCCTAGAAGTTGGTATGTAGAGCAGCCAAATAGTGCTGAACTGAGGGGCTCATTCTGAAGTTCAGAGGAGACTCAGTCTGAGAGGAGGTTCATCTCAGATTGACTGGACCTGAGTCAGCAGAGAACAGAGTGACTTGTAACTAGAATAGAATAGAATAGAATAGAATAGAATAGAATAGAATAGAATAGAATAGAATAGAATAGAATAGAAATAGAATAGAATAGAATAGAATAGAATAGAATAGAATAGAATAGAATAGAATAGAATAGAATAGAATAGAAATGAAATAGAATAGAATAGAATAGAATAGAATAGAATAGAATAGAATAGAATAGAATAGAATAGAATAGAATAGAATAGAATAGAATAGAATAGAATAGAATAGAATAGAATAGAATAGAATAGAATAGAATAGAATAGAATAGAATAGAATAGAATAGAATAGAATAGAATAGAATAGAATAGAATAGAATAGAATAGAATAGAATAGAATAGAATAGAATAGAATAGAATAGAATAGAATAGAATAGAATAGAATAGAATAGAATAGAATAGAATAGAATGGTGCAGTCAGAAAGGATCTACACAATCATCCAGTCCAACTCCCTGATCAATTCAGGGCAAGTGAATTAGTTGTTGATATATTTTTAATATTTTGATTTTTTTGTCACACACTTATGTATTAGCACATTTTCTTCATGGCACAAAAATTTTGCCTTTGTTCTTACTGTCTGATTAAAAAAAAAGAGATAATCAAAATGAAAGTATACACTTCAAAGAATTTAAAATATTGTAAGTTTTTCTCTATTTTCACAAGAATGATCTCTATAGCAAACACATTTCCATGTGGCTGTTCAATGCTCCAGCATTATTCTGTGACCTTTTTTGAAAGTACACAATCCAGTGCTGATTCAGGACAACATTTTGTGCCATGTCAGCCCATCATTGGCAGGAGAAAGAAAAGGAAGGATCCAACCCAGATGTTTCTCAGAATGTTCTGATAAACTCAAGATTTTAATGGCATTTGTTACAATAGAAAAATAATTAAAAGAGTGGGAGAAAAAGGCGAGTGGGAATGCTGGGCAGTCATGCAGAGGTGATCACTAAATGTCCTTTATGTACCCAGTTTGTTCTTGATACTTAAGGACACTGTGGTGCTTGTACATGAACTGAAGCCACTTGTCATTAGAAAGGCTGCCAGGATTAAATCAGTAAGAAATTGTTTATTCAGCCTGTTCAAACAAAAAATGAATTGTTTTGATGAATGAGATTTTTTTTTAATGAATTAGAACGTGTCATGCCAGTAGTTTTTAAATGTAAAGCACTGAGGCGGGTTTTTTTCCTTTCATTCTGACATAACTGCCCTAAAATAACTGAAGTACCAGGGCTCCAACAGCAGCACATTACATTATGTATTACAAATGACATAGTTGCCACTGTAGGTAGACAAACACCACTAAAAAATCCCAACCAACCAAACAACAACAACAAAAAAACCAGAGAAATAAACCCCCACCTCCTTCATACATTGCATATATCTGTAGTAGCTTTGATAAAATTGTCTTCATTTTATACAACAAAAAACATTCAGTATTTCAGTTAAATGAATTTTCAGTGATGATGAATATTTCTCAGTCCCCTTAGTAGGATTATTACCCTTGGGCAAAATTCTTCAGCATCTTTTGAGAGAGATCTTAAAAATGGTGACAATTTGCATGTATTGAACTAAGCACTAGCCTTTCCTACAGTTTTCAGAACTGAATTAACCTTCCCTTTGTGGAAAGCTGTGTGCCTCCTTTGAAGCTGAGCTTACCAAGGTGGGGATATGACAGCCACACGTGCACCTTGCAGAGGGTCAGAAATATCACCAGTCCTAGCTGGTTGCTTCCATCATCCATGAGGGTTAAGTTAAACTACACATTTTTAGGTAAAAAGCCCCAGCCAAACCAAGCAACTCAAAATCATACATAGGTTCACCTTGTCTATGTGAGTACAGTATTTCAGCTTCAGTTATTATTTTTAAGAATAAGATGACTCATAATGATTACATCGATACATTTCCCCTGTTATAACTTCCATGTCATTGGCATAAACTAGTTAATACACTGCTCACATTCAGGAATGTAAAGGTTCACCTTGGAACAAAGGTGTGGCATCAGCCAAGATGAGGTTATGCCCATCAAAACTGTGACATTGTACCCATTCTGGCTGGAAGGGGCATGGTGTCTGCATAAGACCTGAGTTATAATTAGTAAATTAAACTTGCTGTGTGCTCAAGGCGGAGAATCTGGCATGGAAAAGCTCCAAAAGCTTTTTCAACCCATTCCAAATTGGCCACTGTGGTAACATAATTAAGACAATAGGGGTGTTATATTTGGAAATGTTGTCAAAAATAGTTTATATTATTCAAGGAGCATCTCTTACACTGGTAACTTTTGGAGATACCTCTGGCTGAAAAAAGGGAGAATTCACTGATACACTTGGAAAACAAGCCAAAATCTAAATTATGGTCCAGAAACCATACCACTAAGTCCATTTTGTTTTAAAATCTTTCTTGACCGCTTGCTTTAAGAATGAACATGAAAGAAATAATATATATATATATAAGACACAACTAAAAGAGAAATATATACTGGTTGTCCCTCCTGCTGTGTTGATTACTTTCTGTTGAAGCTATCATTTGATGAAGCAGAACATTTACAACCTGCTTTGATCAAATGCCATGACATGCAGGAGTGCTTCCAGAGTACCCAACTTCCTCATGTGGTTCCCTGAAGTAACATGCCCTTCCATAATTGTTGGTTACTCCTGGCAAGGCCTTCCTGCATATTGCTGCTCAATAGTTTTATTAATTAAGACATCAAACTGAAGCTCCACATTTTAGGCATATTTAAAAATCTCAGGAAATTTCACATAATCTCCACACCTTGAAAGATTTGTCCCTGTTAGCATTTGGACTACATTTTTTTTGGTTAATCTTTTAAGACAGTAATAATTAATATTTACAGAGCTTTCGCATGAGGACTTGGATTTATGTTATAGTCTTCATGCGTTTACTGCACCTTGTGCCTATAGATAGAGCAGATGGCCCAGTATTGGTGGTTTGGCTTTACTGTTGGTGGAATGAATATGGAAAAGGTTTAGAAAATGTAACCAAACTCAGGGTGCAGATCAGTTGCAAAGCTGGTACAGGAACAATTCTCAAAACAGCAGCCCCTAAAAGATGAACAGTACTCTTGTAAAGCTGCCCTCATGTCTTCTTATAATATTAAGGAAAAGAAAGCATTCTGACATAGGAATGAATAAATGGTAATGCTGACCTCCTGGTGTGCTGTTTTCTGGTACCCTGCATCACATGGAATAAGAGTGTGGTCAGTGAATTGGTCTCCGTTCATGGAGAGAGCACTAACAGAAAGGAGAGAGGGGATCTGAAGGTCACTGTGTAAGCAATGTGGTTTTGCCACCTAGCTTATTCAGGTTTAGCAGTTCTTATCTGTCCCCACTGCAATCCCATCCCCATCTCTCTTGAGTTTCTACCTGCTTGAAATTGAAGCTCATGGATCTACCAAGGTATTCAAGCTGCTCCCTAGCACCTTGGTGACAACCACTTCCTTCCCTTGCCTGCAGCTGATGCTACTTTTTGGACCAATTTATACTCCTTACCCCACTTTTTAAACAGAGAAGTATCTGTGCTCTTACCACAGGAGGCAGTTGACCCATCCCTACCAGAACTTCACAGCCTTTAGTGAAACCTTTCTGAGCCTTATTTCCCTCATGCACAAAGTGTGGATGTTGGCCCTGCTAAAGTCAAATCTAGCATGGGGGCACACCAGGAAAGGCTATACTCTGTGACAGGAGACACAAGGTACCTATGCAGTGTCCCTCAGTGGAGGAGGTTTCCCTGGATATTCTTGAGCTCACAGTGATGGGGTGAGCCTGAAAAGCAGCAGTCAGAAGAAAGCTACAAGATCCTGTACAAAATAGCATCCAGTTGTTTTATTTTCCACCATACAACAATGAACATTCTTATTTTGATAGTGTTACACTGATAAAAAATACTCAATGTCATCCTTGTTTTTAATGGCATTGCTCCCTTAAACCTTTGGTAATGTATGTACGCACACATATAACTGTCTCCTACAAGAGTTTCTGCTAAGATTCCCCATCAGCTAAAAAATATTAGAGTCACCACCAACTGTACCAATTAATCTAAATGTACAATGGGGTTTCTACAGAGTTTGGAGCACTGCTTCATAAGTGATGTGAAGGAGTAGATGTCAGCATTAGGGCAGGGTAGGTGTAATTAAGAAAAAAGATTTTTTTGAGTGTCAAGGGAAGGTTGAAGAACCATATAAGTCTAGAGAAAAATGAGTAACTATGGGAAATTTTAAGGACAAAAGGAAATAATCAAGCAAAGCTGAGGAGCAGATGGGATGGGGGAAAGACGAAGAAGAGAGGTATAATATTGCACTGTAATTTAATTTTTCTTCCCAAGAGGAGCATATCTTGTATTCCCTGTGAGCTGGACTTCTTGGGTGTCACCTAAAAATGTAACCCCTTCTCCCATCCTTTCCTTGTGTCAAAGAATCTGCCATTCAAACAGCCAAACTAAAATCTTTCTCCTAACAGTTCTGCTTCTGGTGACCTTAAACACCTACATTATTCTAAAGGTAATCCCCAAAGGAGTATTTAAAACAGCAGCATCTTGGGGCAGTCTCCAAGGAAGACAGAAGGAACCTCAGCATTCTCAGTAAGCAGATTCCTTGCCTCCTCACTGTTGTCCGTTGTGTCCTTTTCTGGATTTCATGCTGTGAAAATTGGCTTTCATAAAACTTCCTTACCTGTATAACAAATATCAGTTTACCTTTGCATAAACCAATCTCATGTAGACTGGCTTATTTTCCACTTAAGTTTGTTTTACTTTGTTTGACCCCTAGATTTCAGGTCTTCCTACTGACCTTGGCTAAGATGGCTTACCGATGACTGGTAACATGCAGGGCTGATGTAGTATTGAGCAACAGCTCTGCTTTCACAGCTTTATCAAAGTGGTGTGACTAAGTAAAGTGAACTGCCTTTTACCAGGGATGAGCCCCAGTTGAAGGTGACAAGGTCCAGCTCCTGTGAGCATTGCCTCATTTCTTCCCATCTGTCCAACCACAGACAGAATACCTAATAATACCTAAAATAAGTAATTCCTAATTAGTGAAACTCTATGTAGACAGGGGCATCCCTACTGACAGAAAAGGCTGGG
Organism: Poecile atricapillus; assembly: GCF_030490865.1. Taxonomy (NCBI): domain Eukaryota; kingdom Metazoa; phylum Chordata; class Aves; order Passeriformes; family Paridae; genus Poecile; species Poecile atricapillus. The sequence goes on from NC_081251.1 coordinate 82,493,793, forward strand.
GTGGAATGGAGAGGATGCCCGCTTCTCTGCTCCTCTTCTTCTTCATCAGTGTGTGTTGAAGCCAGTGAGATTCCTCCAGCTTTGAACTAGTGTATCTAAGAACCAAATCTGGTTTTGCACTTGGCAGAAGCACAGATACAGAAACATGATGCTCAGCCAGATCCACAAATAAAGATCTGTTAGATTAAAGGGCAGATATACAGTAGATGTTTTGCTTTCCTGGTAGCCTGGAGAGAACCACCCAGACTTCTAACTTGTGTACGTATACTTTCAAAAGGGCAAAAATGTTGCTTTCATAAATTAATTTCACACACTTTACAGAGATAAAAATAATCACTGTGACATTTTGTTTGTCTTCCTTTTTTCCTGTATGCAAGCAGCCAACTCTCAATTACTTACAGCCCTAAATTTGTTCCGCTCAATTGTGAAAAGCCCCCGCAATATTCAACAGGAGGGGAAGAATTCTGATCTGTGGAAAGTCATCATGTTTGCAGAGAAAGCAAATTTCCTCCTCTCCCAATATGCTGTATATATCAGCCAAAACAAGACTCTTATACCGAGTGCCAACTGGTATGAATTCCAATCATTTTATATATTATATATTAATGTTATAAAAATATGCCCCTCGATTTTTTATAACAAGAGAATTTGTTGTGGCAATATCTGACACCACTTCTGAACTGACGTAGATGTGACAGCCTAATAAAAACTTGCCTACCAGCATGATAGCATTGGTTGTGGATACTGAATTGCCTTGACAATTCAGGGGGCTCTGTACTGGCTTTTCTTTAATAACAACCATATCAGACTTGCTGAGCTTTTCTCTAGCTACTTACTACACTCTAAGTTCAACCAGGTCTAAAAAAGATTAAAGTTTGATTATGTTTCTTCTTATATATTACAAGTAACAGAAACTGTGCAGACACAAGTTTGTTAATTTTTTTTTTTTTTTTTTTTTTTTTTTTTTTTTTTGCTGATGCCTGGGGTGTGACTTCTCTGCATATTTCAGCTGGTTCAGAGAAAAACCTTTCTTTTTTTTCTATGAAATCTCATTGATGTTTTCCTCCATGAGGGCAGATGTCTCACGGGAGACATCATTTTTAGTTTCAACATGTGATGAAGGAAAACATTACACAAACTCAGTGAGGGCTCTGGAGATCCTGTGTGTGCATCTGTGGAATATACACAGACTGCAATGAGAATCTGGGATCAGCACATGGGTTTTTGTCATGTTTGCTGAATAGAGATCCAGGGTACAGCAGTGGATGTGATCGCCTGCAGAAGCTGGGAAGAAAGCTCCTGTTCTGTGAAAGCAGGCAGGGACAACAGGAGAGTGCAAGTGTTATTTAATGCCAAGTGCCTCTTTGGTGCCATCCTTGCCTCCTAGTGTCTAAGTGTATAAAAACATAGGAGGAACTTTGACTGATAAGGTATTTGAAGATATAAAATCATGTAATTATAAATTTTTGTATGCAAATTCAGTGGGTCCTGCCTTATGGTGGTGCATATCAAGTCTGCTGCCTAGACAGTGCATGTCCTGCACTGCAAGCAATTGATACACCACAGGCATGACTAGAAGAACAAGACACTTGCATGATGAGTGCAGCCTTGTCCTTCCAGTCCCACAAATTGTATCTCCATGACTGGCACACATAGTGGGTGGCTATGACAGAAGACAGAATTAGATGGTCTATTTACATAATTACCAAAAGGTATGACAAAACCGAACCCTACTGTCTCTGCTCATAGTGAAAACTAGTAGGAATAGCTCAGCTGGACAGGGCCTCAGACTGCAGGAGAAAATTTTCCTTGGGCCCACTGGAAGGGTCACAAATGCCTTTTAAATTTCCTGGTCAGCAGTAAAAGGAAGCCCTGAGTGTAGCAAGGCATGCCTGGGGCTGGGGCGATGCGGGCGGCCAGCTGCTGGTGGGGATTAGGAGGATCTGCCCCTGCCAGGTGCGGGTGTCGTGCTCCTTAACCAAACATTTTTATGTGCTGATCGCCTCCCACGTAGGAGACAGCTGTTCCTTCTCCTTCTTATCCAAATGCTTGCTTCCCTTTAACCTCTGGTTTCTTAAGCTGACAGCTTCTGGGTCATGGTCCTGTGAAGTTGATAGCTGTCTCCTTGATCGGTCAATCTCATTGGCTTCAAAAGGTAAACCTGCAAAAACCGGTGTAAAACACATTTTTTGTTAGCAAGCTGCTTCTTCTGGTTTTCCCCTTTCACTTTTACTTTCCTCTTCCTTTCTGTTTCCTCCTTCTTTTACCTCCCCGCTCTTGTCCTCCGTCTCCCTCAAAACAGTGGTGATTTCCAGCTGTTTTCTCCCAGAGCAGGGAAGTCTTCCTCCTAGACTCTCCTGTCAGATTTGAGATCACCTCAGTGCCTCACTGATGTTTTTAAACTTTGCCTTCCAGAAAATCTGTCATTTAATGCTGGTTACAAAATCAGCACATCTACAGGAAGGAAGTGGTACCATTTTCTAATGCTGACAGAGTGTGGAACTAATTTCCCCTTTAGCAGCATTCTTTCAGTATGGCAATTAGTATTGTTAATAGTAACTGTGAAACACACATTGCAGAAATATTTGACCCAGAATCAGGACCCCACTTTTAAGCTTGAATTGCTTAAAAGTGCATGAACAGTTGAAAACATAAGTTAGAAGCAACTCTGCAGCAGGGTGGCTACAAAAATTCTAAAAAGGAGATGATTCTAATAATTTCAGACTGACTGAACAACAGCTGCTTTTAAAGAAGCATTGCCGATGAAACAACAAAGAATAGAGAAGCCTACTGGAAGGCAGTGAAGCCTGATGTTTTGCCTCAGCACTGAGGTTTTGTGGCTGAAGAGCTGAATCAAACATAATTCAGCAATACCAGTGCCAGAAATCTCAATAAATTGTTCTTCATCCAAAATCCTGGTGTGCTGGGTACCACAAAGTGAGGAAAAAAATATCCCAGTGAGACAAAACAACCATTATCAGTTTTTATCATGGTTTGCATTGCCATTTATAACAGCAAGAGCATTTTCTCATTGGAGAAGGTTCTTCTTCAGAGTCCAGGCAAGAGAGGCTGTGTAAACCTTGCCCAGGCTCAGCAGCTGAGATCATATACAAGGCTGTGCCTGGTATCTGAAAAGAGTGAGAGAGTGCTGTAGATGGCTTTGCAACTTCACAAGTTTGTATTCTTTGGCTACAAATGAAAACGGCCACCTAGAATGAAAGTGGAGGATAGTCATATAGGCTTAAGAAGGATTAAGACAAAGATGATTCAAAGGTGAGATGAAAATGAGGTTATTTCTCCCAAAGTGATTACAGCTACTCTAGAGACATAGTTAAACCTCTAAAGAGCCTGGACATGCAGTTCCTCTGGGTACATGGATCGATCCAATACTGAAATTTCATATCTGGCTGGGAAAAGAAGGTCCATTCTAGTGTGGAAAAGATACTGTATGCTTCTTAAGTGTGCAAAGCTCAGTAAATCCCAGAGACAGAACCTGCAGAGACATTTATCCTCTCTCAGCCACAAATGCATCAGAAAACCTGCAGTAGCCAAGAAAAAACTGACAATGTAGTGAGATGACTCTAACCCAGCCCTACATATCATTACTTATTTTATCTTCAAAAGGCAAATGTACAGGTATTGGGACCTAGTCCAGGAAAGCACTTAGGGCTGTATTCTGATAGCATGCAGAAGAACAGTACTTTGCCCAGCAAAGAGCACCAGTGAAGACTTTGAGGCAAATTATGGCACTAAATTTGCGCAGTGTAAAGGCACCAGCATTTGTTTCCCAGGCATTTGCGTAGTGCTAACTCCGCTGCTGCAACTCCCTGCTGTAGGTTATTCACTTGTGCAGGTGCTCTGCTAATAGACCTGGGCAAGGAAAGAGGAGGCAGACCTGCCTCTCTGATTCCCCCTTGAAGAAAACAGTCTGCAAGGGACCTCCAGAATTTCGGAATTTTCTGCAAAACACGCTTGCCCTGTGGGTCAAAAGAGTGAGCTTTGGGGCACAGGCTATTAATTCCTGACCATACAATTCCATAAACTCTTCATAGAGGAATCCAGAAGTACCTCTGGATAAAAGTTCAAACAATCTGCATTAATTTTGGACCAGGAGAGGTGAGTCACCTTCCTCTTTCCAGACTCCCAAGAAGATCCCCAGTATGCAGCTGAAACACTTAGATGAGACCTGGGGAAATGACATGGGGAGCAGGTAGTGTTGAAAATGTCCTGTTTCAGAGCCAAGGAGAGACTTCCATTGACCTAACTGAAGTTTGGCTCAGAGGCTGTAAGATCATGGTCCAGATCTGAAATTAAGATCTACATAAAATACTGCAGAAGAACCCCTAAACCTTGGACAACTTTCTGATAAAGCAAAGAAGTGATACTGCTATATGAAAGAGTGCACATCATTTCAGTGAAGAGAAATCAGTTTAAAAAATCATTTAGAAAGTTGGATTAACTCCATCAACATAGGAATTGATTGAAGGTAAGGTATGGAATTGCAGCAAAAACTACTTCTACTCTGTTCATAAATGATCAGTCAGTGACTGTTACAGTGACTGCAGAGGCTCCCAGGCTCTGGGCACTTTCCAGGTGGTAAATGAACACAGTATTCAATTTTATTCTGGGGGTTAGGCTTAGTGTAGAAAAGGTCTGGGGAAGAGCTAGAAGTGGTAAGGTGACAGTGGGGGAACAGGGCTATTTCAGTGGTTTAATAAAATCTATGACTGGGTTTTTTCATAAATTGGAAAGCCTATCTCCCTGGCTGTTGAGGCAAGCAGGGTCAACTGCCACTTGGCCAGGGCACACTATGGCTCCTTGTGGCTGTTATACCCAGATTTCTGCTTTCCAGAGGTGCAGCAAAGACAAGAGGATGAGTGGGTGTTGGTGTCCTGTCAAAGTGAATTGAGATACCCAGCCAGACGCAGAAATCTGGAAGTTTCCCCAAGTCATTTCCACAGGGAGACAAAACTCTTTCTCCAGGTTACACAAGGAGTCCGTGGTAAAGCAGACTTCTTGATCCTGTACCCAGACAACCAGCTTAACATGGTACTGGAAGAGCATGCCAGGCACAGAGGGCAGCATCCGGACTAGGTGAAGGAAACAATCATCAAGGCTAACGCTAAGCAAAGGGCCATTTACTAACTCAATTTCCAACCTGTAAATGCTGTCACAACAGCATGTGCTTTAATCATATTAGAAAAATTGCACTTCTGCTTCCAAAATCAATTTCATGGGGATGTTGCCTCCATAATATATAGGGCTAGATCCTCAATAAGGTAATCATCAGAGATGTGTTGACTTTGGAGAAGATGTAATGGTTCATAGTTGCTGGGGAGCTGATCTTCAATCACGGAATGTTGAGACAAGAGAAAACATTGAGCTGTGATGACTGAGCAGCACCTTGACTGTGATTTAATAGGCTTATTTTCTGGGAAGTTGGGTGAAACATGGTCTTTGTGCAGAGAGGTGGCATCTGTCATAGACAGTAATTAAATCCCACGTGACCTTTAGTTTGAAGGTTTAAATGGAATAAAAATGGTGCATAGAAGTTAATTTTATGAGTAAAATTTGATATCTTTAGAACACAGTGGGCTCAAATCATAAATGTGTAAAGACTAAATAAAAATGACACACCTATTGCAAGAGTAAAAGGTCTTTCTGTATCATAAAGGGACACCTACTCCATATACAGAGCAGAGGGAAAAAAAGACAGCTGTCATTATCTTTTTTCTATTAACAAATGGCTGCATTTTACTCTTGGTCTTGCTAAGAGCAGGAAGCTCATCCCAAGGTGAATAGAAATTTTCTTCAGGGTAAATCTGCTGGTGTACAGAGGGGGAAATAGCTGCTGCCCCCCCCAGTTGCCACTCCAGCTGGGATATCACAGTCTGGCAGTAGTTCTCCAGGGACAGCAGTGAACCAGCATGTGCAGCAACTGTTTGAAGGGGGGATTAAAGCACATCGTAAAAGTTTGCAGCCAGAAGCAAGAGAGGAATGTTTTCATGAGACATCCATAGGTTATGAAGCGCTGGGTATGCAGGCAGCTATTAAATAAAAGGCAGAGAGCAAAACACTCACAAAACACAGGAAACCAAGTTTATTTCTTCTTGGTAAGCCCAACGAGCAGTGAGGCAGCAGCCCAGGTGAAATCTTCATCTCCCTTCCCTCATGTCAAACATTCTGGTTGGTTCCTGCTGTAGGTTCACCATTCCTGGGTCCCAGGCAGTGGTGGCTGACAGCTTTGAAGGGATGGCTGTGTGACCAGCTGTCAGGGTTGCTCCTGGTCCCCATTGGGAGCTGGTGGTAGTGCTGGCTGCATGACCACGTCCAGGAAACCAGGAGAGGTATGGCTATTTACTTGAACTTGGCTTGAAGGAAGCAGATCTGGTTTAAACTGCCAGGGTTAGCTCAACAGCCTGGCAACTTCGAAAAGAAAACTTACTGCAGCTGTGCCAATAAAAAGGACCTACTCCTGATTGTGTGAACATTTATAGGCTGGGTTTTGTAGCAGTCTTCTTAGACCAATAGCTGCCTGTGCTTGAAATAAGGGGACAGGAAATTTGGGTCTTGCTTTCAATATCTCTGTTCCTTGTGGTATAGCTGGGAGTAGAGCTGAGCAACACAACTTTAACTTCCTCTGCTCCAAACTATTCCTTTCTTGTTTCATGATGGTTTAGATTGTAGTTCTCACTTGTGTCACACAGTGTGTCTGACTAACTAGTGGTTTTGTACTGTATAGGACAAGGTAGGGCAGCACATGACTAAACAGAGGACAAAGAATTGCTCAAAATGGCTGAGTACTAAAAACCTCTCCAGCCGTGACAGTACGTACTCATTTGAGGTTTTTCAAGTTGTTAAATATTTTTCAATTCAGTATTTTTATTGGTTTGTCCTGGGTCTTGTCCTTTTTTTTTTTTAAATCCTGTTTCCTGTAAATTCTCTTTACTAAAAATACCAACCAACGGTCTCTTTGTGCAGTGAAATCAGGTTGGTGAAAACTGGTTTTGTGCAAGCAGCATGATAAAAGGTGCATTCAGAAATATATCCAACAAGTAAGCTCTGCGGGGTGTAAGTCTTCTGAAAAGGGAAGCTGAATCCTCCAAGCCCTTCCACTGCAGGATTGTGTTGCTATTGAAGACAGCCGTGAATAAGGTTTTGCAGGATCAGGCCCCAGAGTTCAGCAAAATTTACTCCCTGCCTGCTCTCCACAGCATTTAACAGCCGAAATAAAAGAAGGAATTAATTTCTGTTTTAAATTCTTGGCAAGCAACTTCATTTTGTTGCTTATCTTTTCACGGGAATCAAAGGATTCTGCCTTGTTACAGCTACTTGCAGAGCAGAGGCTTGAGGGAGAGCAAGGTGTTTGCTTTCTCAGATGAAAATCAGACTCAAACCAGTGGTATTTTCAATAATATTTAAGCTGCATTGCTAAAGAATAGGCAATATTGTGGGTTCTCCATTTTTTCATTCTTGCCCGAAGTATGGCTCATTTTTCAGCCAAAGAATTAACTATTTCCACAGTACTCACCCAGCATCCTGCTCTTCCCAGTGGCTTCTGTCAAACTGTTTCATTGTGAAGCATTGCGCTTTTGGAAAATATAGCCCACCAATTTGGTGGTAAACAAGCCTTGGCTTTAAGACAAAGCTTGTTTTAATCTCCATGATCAGGCTACAGATCTGACCATGTTTTTTAACAAACCTCTTATGAAGAAATCCCATTCATGATTATTATCTATATGAGAATAAAAATGTCTAATTACCTTATATTAAATCTGTATTTATCAATTGTGGTTTTCTCTGGGAAATTATAATTTGCAGAAATGCTCCACATTCCAGGCTGTAACAGTTGGAGGTGGATGTCCTTAAGGATGGAAAAAAAGTTCTTTTTTAAATGGCACATTTACTAATTATAAAATGCTCTTATCTCTCTGCAGCCAAAGCCAAAATGAACATGTGCCTTGCACTAAGAAATCCCAGGATTGTCACAACTTGTGCCAGCTGTTGAGGTTATGACACCTGTGCCAGCATCGCCAGCTCTGCCCACTGTCATCTGTTCCAACTGTTCCATCTGCACTGTTTGTACCAATTCTCCCATTTCTGCATCTGTACCTTCTGCAGAAACGGGTCCAACAATGCCAGCTGTGTCATTGGTGCCAAATATGCCAGATGTTCTATTTGTCCACCCTGGGCCAAATCAATGTAGTTTTGTGCTCATTAGTTTTAGCTGGTAGATTCTATTTCACAATTTTTTGAGATGCACTTAGATTGAATCAATTCTAAATCACCACTACAACGGCTTTACATCTATCTTGCCATAAACAGAACTTTGTTTGTCATTCCATGTTTGGTCAAAATTATTTTAACCTTATTAAGTTGCACGTGATGATTTGAGTTCTGTCTTATATGGCAAGGTTATTTTTTTCTCGTAGAGGATGTAGCTGCAGAGAGATGAATAGAAAAAGATAAGGGTCATGGTGTCCAGGCTGTAAATAATCCCCATGGTTACAGTAAAAATTGTCCGTACACTGATGCACTGACTGAGAAATCCCTGGTCCTGATCCCTTATTCCACCACTGCAGATGAGGAGAAGACCATCCTATGCCAGTTTGTTTGCACTGAGTACCTTAAGCTGTGAGAGACAGAGGAAAATAAAGCCCTGGGTTTGTACTGACCACGGGCAGGTTTAATATGGGCTCTGCTGGAGGTCTGTTCTCTTCATGACTGTCCTGCTCAGGAGAGAGGAAGCCACTGTGCTGCCAGTGCCACCCCACAACTGCCCTGTGGCTGCACCCAGTCTCAATAGCTTTTCTATTGGAAATTGTAACCTGTACTGATTTGGGTGACAGGTGTTCTGCCTTGTCTGTGCCTCACTAATGACATTATATTGGAAAGCCAAATTCATGACTCACTGCTTTTTTTGATTAATTATTTACTCACTGGACAGTCCCAGTTTGTACCCTTGGCCACATCCAGAAGATCACACTGTATCCATTGAAAATGGTGGGACTTTAGGGTATGTCATGTCGTCTGGAATTAAGCGCTCTGGGTCAGTAATGAAAGTCAAAATTTGCTGCTGTCAAGTACCTCAGGATAGAGTTAATTCCTGCACAAGAGAACAAACCCAGGTTTTGCATCCCTGTCTAACACTGCTCAAAATAGCTTCCACAATAAAATGTATGTAGGACATAGCTGGTGTGCTGTGCTGGTCCAGGGTCTGCAGCTGTCTGTGTCTGCCTGGGCGCTTCTTCAGCACAAGCGACAATCCCAGACTCGATCCCGTGGGTTTCAACTCTGACCCCGCGGCTCCGACAGGAGCTCTTGGCACCGTGGTCCAACCTGCAAGTTGCTGCTCACGAGGAACCAGGCGCTGTCATCACCTACAGCCCTGTGTGGGTGAGAGCTTGCTCGACAGCTTGGGAGCCATACGCGGCATCCCAGCGTCCTGGACCCGCAGTGCTGGAGGTGTCGCCTGTGGTCCCATCCGTGGCCCCCCCGCGCCGTGGCAGAATTACTCATCTCCGCCACAGACAGCAGTGTGGCACCGGAGAGACGCGGCTCTGCCATGTGGGGAGCCAGAAAACAGGTTTGCATAAACTCAGTCTGCCACTCCGAGGTATTGAAATGCGCAGAGCTGACAGCTCCCCGTCAAAGGAAGGTACAGATTAAAAAATAGCAAGTGTGTTAATTTAGGAAAAGGGACTGAGGCAGAGGGAAAAGAAGCATTTCATGGAGAGGAAGGCCGTAGGTGCAGGAGGCTGGAAGTCCAGCAGTGCCACGGGGATGCGCATGATGGGGATCTCTCCCTCTGGTAGGGGGAACCCACGAGGGAGGGGATTCCAGTGAGTCTGCAGACCACTTTGATCCTGTCCTGCAGCTGTCACAACATGCTTAACCTTAAAAAATCCTTGACCTTGAGGAGTTTGCTGTATGTGAAGGTTCCAAAGTGCAGTTCCATTTGATATGTTTGTCCCTTTCTTCCACAGGATTAAGAAATGGGGAGAAAACTGAGACACATAAAAGAAAGAAATGTTTTCTGTGTCTGGCTTGTGTAACTGAATTGGCAGTCAGTGAGAGGGACAGATTTCTAATTAAGAAATAGCTCCTGTAGCTTCTCAGGCAAAACTCTGGCTGAAATCTGTGATTCATTACTTTAAAAATTCCTTGGATTTCCAAATTGTGCAGCTGGAGGACACCCTGTGTCCCAGCCTGTGAGCTCTACCACTGTGGTCAGCAGCCACCTGCCAGGCATTGTCTTTACCCATATGGCAAATGCCTTAAGTTGGGAGCTATTTATTTCTGTGGTGTTTGCAACAGCAGGTCCATGGCCTTCACTCTGCTGAAAACAGGGACTGAGTGTAATAACCAAATGATCCTTTCTCTGCTCCACAGTCCCCTGCATGGGCCATCCCATCACTACACTGCTGTGAAGCAATGGATGGGCTACAGCCCACCCCTCCTTCCTTAGCAGGGCTTACAGAGGTGTCCTTGGAAAGCATTTCCGAGGCTGTCTTCCTCAACAGCTGAGTTGAAAAAATTTAGTCCTGGGCATCCAAAGGAACTTCATTTCTCCAAGGCAGGTTGGCTGGGAAATTTGGGGAGATTTTTGCCTCTTTCTGTCACACTTTCTGCTTCCTGCAACCATCCAGGAGATTTGCTTGTAGCCCAGAAGTTAGAACAGTTTATCTCCTGCTGTGTTGGCCTGCTGCTGGATGTTTGATGGTTACTGCAGGTCCCAGGTTTGTTGTAGGGCAGGGGGCTGCATTTGGTCATCACTGCTGTGTGGTGGCAGGAGCTGGGTAATGCCTTACTGGTTCCTGTGGCTGGAACCAGCAGCGCAGGTAGTCCCAGCCAGCATCACCATCCCGCTGGCTGTCTCAGACATCTTCACTGGCCCCTGTGACCTGTAGGAACAGGAAAGGGCAATGAAGGGGACTTGTCAGCCCCTCATTGTTCCAAGAATCCTGATGTGTCGTACAGAATTCTTTCCTTATTTCACTGTAAAAAGAAGAAATTTTGAAGGCCAGAGAGATGGAGAACCAGTCTTTCCTTTAAGAGAAGGCATTGTAGCAGAGTCCTGGGGATATTCTCAGCCTTCAGTTTTGTCTTGAAGAGACTTTTTTTTTTTTCCCTAAAGGGCATTGCTTCTTCCCCTTTCAAATTTCCTTGAATTACATGGATCTCCCCTGCCTTGTCCCAAGGAGCACAGCTGACCCTTTAATCACTCTGTTTGCCACCTAGCTAGGAAATGTAGGTTACTTTTATTTATATAAAATAAAATAAAATAAAATAAAATAAAATAAAATAAAATAAAATAAAATAAAATAAAATAAAATAAAATAAAATAAAATAAAATAAAATAAAATAAAATAAAATAAAATAAAGTACATTCAAGATACTTATTTTTTAATAGCATTTTATAAACTTTTTAAAAAAAGAGAAGTATGAAGAATTGAAAACATTTTACTTTCCATTCTTTGAACAGAGGGACAAGCTGACTTAGAGGGAGGGTTTGCACAGAGGGCAAAAGCAGTGTGCTCTGTCTCCACTAGCTGCTTTGGCTGGCCTGATCCTGGGACTGGCCAAAGGTCAAAAGCAGCTCTCATCCCACATCCACCCTTGGCAGCTCACCCTGTGGAGAGAGATGCCTCATCAAGAGACTCTTCTACTCTGGTTACCCATACAGGGAAAAGCTACACTTAGCAGAGCTCAACAGAGTAGTGGAAAAGGAATTGTGTAGAATAATTTTATCGGGCTCCTGTTCTTTCTCAGCTTTTTTGCACCATCCTGGTTTCATCTGGGTGATGGTAACAAAGACAGAGATATTATCTTTAAAATCCTCCAGAAGATTTTCTAAAAAAAATAAATTAATTTCCACAGCGAACTCTGCACATGAACAGCCCAAAGGGTGTGCCTGAAAAGTATTTTTTCTTGCAGCAGCAAACACCCAGGCTTTCAAAAAGAATGAACCCACTTCAGTATTTTTAGGTTTTATTGCGTTCATTTAATGAATGTCATTACTGGCAGCTTATAAAATGACAGCGAGATTGTGTGAGCTCTCCTGATACTTTTTTGCATTATCCTGGTGGGCAACAGAAATACGCAGGGGAGAGAGGAGTGAAGCAGCTGAAGGGTGCCAAAAACCAGTGCATATCTATGCAGCAAAAAACATTGAGGTGGTACTGAAAAATTTGCAGCATTGAGCAGTGGTATTGGACTGCCTGTACAAACTTTTTTAAAAAGATGAGAATAGCCCATTTGTTGGGTTTAAAAAAAATATCAAATTTCACACGGGGATGCTATGAAGGGTGGAAATTTTCTTGAAAAATTGTCATTTTATACAACTCTAATTAGAAAACTGTTCATATAAACCCACAAGCTGTGCAGCAGATTTCACTTCCAACATCTCTACAGACAAGACAGAACTTCACCTACTTATTTACTGATCATGTCGCAGCATCCTTTTCCTACTCACTGATGACTGTTCAGTGGCTTATGTAAAATACGCTGGTGATCTCACAGCATTTCCATTGGATGAGTGTCCTCGTGCTAAAGCAAATCACCATCACTGGCACACTCCTGTTGGCAGTCTTGTTAGGCAGGAACCAAGGAGCAAAAGATCGAATTATCTTTTCAACCCAAGACATGGTGCAACCAAAAGTAATTGAAAAATGTGGATGGGGCTGTTTGGGGTCTCATGCACTCCACTTTCCCTCTTGGTATACCTTTCAGCGGCACAAATATTTATGAATATATTTTCTCTTGTTAGAGACAAAATAAGAGAAGCCCAAGGGGATTCAGTCAATGCAAATAAAAGCAATGTTTGCAAGCATGAGTAAATCTCAGTCACAGCACTTGGCATTTTATGTCAAATGCAGCTAAAGCGCAAAATTGCAAGAGATAGAAATGATTTCAGGACAGAACTGTTGTTGGGAGGTCACTGGAAAGAAGTGGAGCCTTGAGCAATGAGTCTTCCCTCTTTCAGGCCAAGGGTCAGGCAGGGTTGCCTGTATTTTGCATAGAGCCACTTGAGGATCCTTTATCTTAACTGAATCCCCTGTTTCATGAGGTGGTAAAATCACAAATACTGATTGGATCTCTCATTTCTGCTACAGCCACATTGTAGCTTCTGCTAGTTTCTTACATGTTTCAAAATGCACCTTTATCCCTAAAAATTTTTCATGATGGTAAAAATCCTTCAAAACCACACTTATTGGACACCATGGCAGAGGTTATGAAGAAAGATAATACCTGATTAAAATCAACTAAATTTATTTCATTCTTACTTTATTTGTAGCCCTTCAGTAATGAAAAAACAAAGAGATTGTGCAAGAAGGCTCATACTCTGAAAGCATTCTGTTCAGTATTTCAAATGAAAGATTTGTCATTCTCAGTTTGTCTAATTGTCTTATTTAATGTCATGGGAAGCAAAAAATGCCTTCTAACTCTATTCATTTAATTCCACCACTTTTGCCAATACTTAGAGAAAATATACTAGTAATTTTTATTTTCCTTTGCATTTCCCCAATAGACACAAGCCAAGCAAAAGTATCTTTGTGCTCTTCATATGTGTCTGTAAACTTAAAGCATTCTCAAACATTGCTTCTTGGATTTCAAGAGGTAGAAAATATATAATGATATGACTTTTTGTTCATTTTGCCTATAGCCATTGTAACTTCCAGTTTAAACTACACAAAAAAATGAAATTAAACATACATATGTTATATTTTATATCTTTCATGTTGTTTTTGTCTGTGCATGTCTTATTTATTTTTTCATGTGTATATACTACATTTACTTGTAGATTTTGAGCATTTCCAAGTAGGCTTTTCCAGATGCTCTATTTTCTGATCTTAGACTTTGGTATTTGCAATTTGTAGAAGATTTAAAAGCTGTTTTAAACCTTTTCATGGTGGACAGCTATAATTTGGCTTAAATATAGAACATGTCCAAATCCGTTTTTATTTATCTTTTTCAGTACTCAATAAATGCTAATCCAATAGGTTTTTTTGTGTAATTTATATTTATGACAGCTTGGATTTTCTAAGATGTGCAAGATATAGTCCCCCTCAACCACCATCTCCTTTTGGACCTCAAATTTATTTTAAATCTCGAGCTTCTTTTAAATACCAGTATAACTCAATTTATGAGCACAACTCAAATTGTGGGCATGATATGTCTGTTTAAATTCATAAACATTTATTTCTTTTTCTATACTTTTCATTTCTTGAACCTGCTATAAACTGAAATAAAAAAACAATAGGTAAGTGTGAAACCAAAGGTTCTTTTGAAACTTAATATCTGCAGTTTTTCATTATTTAAAGCTCTGTGAAGCATGATCACAACTGTATTGCATTCACAGATCTTTTCTGACACGGCTTTGAGTCTGTACTTTTATAAATTGGTGAGAAAAATTTTACTGTCTTTACCAGATTATTAATCTGCTTTGCCTGGTTATTCTTCCTCCCTGCAAAGCACTACAGCTGTTTTGTGTGAAAATAAGGACTTGTGCCCCCCTCAGCTGACTTTTCCTTCTGTTTGACTTTACAATAAAGAGTCATAATGATGAACCAGTGACTTTTCAATTTTATAATCTCAGCAAGTCATGTAAAATCGGAAGTACAGATTCACTTGATAATGAAATAGAAAGAAAAAGTGGTTTTGAGAATGCTCTTCTCAAAGACCATTATTTTAGAAGTTATATGATAAGCCAGAAGTATGAAAATTAAAATGCCTGTATTTGTTTTCACCCAGTGGTTTTTCACTCACATTTGTTTCCGTATAGTGCCTGTCAGCACTAAGGGGCTTATTAGAAGCTCCTGTCCAACTTGAGTAACTTTGATCCTTTTGTTTTGCTCTTTAACCCATTGTCTGATACACTGTGAAGCTCTGGTACGTGGTCCACTATTTGGTCAAGACCTTTCTCTATTGCCGTTGCTCGTGGTAAGCTGCCAGGGTGGAAAGCCAAGGTGTCTTTTGGAAGGAAATTTCCTTGCAGTGAGGGCACATTCATCTGCTCTGTTTCTAGTTATTCCGGGGTAAATGCCTAGGCCGTGTAATGATTTACTGGCTTGATGGGACTTAAATGGAAGGATCGTGCAGCACTTAGTGCACATTGCTGAATACAGGAGCAAAGAAGAAAGAAACTATTTCCACATTGGATTTGCTGTCCTACTTGAGGCGCTTAATATCTCTAGACTTGTGCTGTCACTGATGCAGTGACATTATTTAGACATCCACTGAAGTCAAAGCATGAGAGAAGGTGATAATAGAGGAACAAGCGTGATGGTGAGAGGACAAGCCTGCCAACATTTAAAGCACAAATTTGCAGCCACATCTATATTGCTCCTTCTAACATATTTCAACTGTAGGGATGGGCATCTCTAAGGGCAGAAATCTGAAATGAGTTTAAATCCTTCACTCAGATATAAATAAGGTAAGGTACATGGCAACACACATTCAGTGCTAATATTGGATCTTCTCTATTTAGGCAGAGAATTAAAGGCATGATTGTTTAATAAGGGCATATAACCAGAAGCATTTATTGAATTCCTTAATCCATTCAAAGACATGCTTTCATACAGATGTAGAGAGGAGACTTTATCTCCTGATTTAAATGTTGTCTTTGTAATGACAAAACTCATGAAAGATCAAGAAAGAGTCTGACATCAAAACTGTTAATCACCAAAGAAATTTCTGAAGGGTGAACACTGAAGCTGTGTATAATTATGCACTGCCACAGAAAGCTATCCCCATGCAGAAGACCTGCAGAAGTCAAACAGAGTTTAAAGTCCTTAATTGTGTTATAGGTGGGGTTGTCATGCTACATAGGAGTCATGCTGTTCACCTTATGCAGGGATGAATTTTTATCCTAAATATAAGAAATACTGGGTCAGAAGTACATATTTATGACTATATTAAATATTATGGTTTTCAAAAAGCACATTGATTTTGTTCTATTCTCACCATAGGTTTTAAAAATATTCTGTTCTTCAGTTTTCTACTGTTTTTAAAAATCATTTTAATATGTAAGCACCAACTCCAATAAAACTTGTAACATGAACCTCCATTACAAGAAAAAAATTGCAGCAACTCTTTGGAAGCCAGGCTGTGTCACCTGATTTTTACAAATAAGAGTTTCCTTGAAATGTTGCTTGAAATACACCATTCTGCTTATTGTGAAGTGACAATGACATTGTCATTTACCAATAATCATGATCCTCTTTGAAGCTGAACATAAATGTTCGCTAACATAAGATATATCCTGTAATTCCTGTTGAATTATCTCATAGGGAGGAAGAACTGTTCAAAAACTTTGGATCAGGAGTGATATCTAATGAAATTGCCTTTAAGAAAAGGAGAGCCTGAGTCTGGGATGGCAAGAAAGAAAATAAAGTGCAATTGTGGTATGGAGAAATGCTGGCAGAAGGCTTGGCTCTTTAGGGTCTCAAAATATGACCAGAAAAGTTCACAGCTTGTCATTTGATGAGAGGGTAAAGAGAACATGAAGGAGTCAAGGAGGGGACATAGGAAATGTTGAGTTTCACAGGACTACCTGTATTAATGAACTGGAGAGATAACCCTACTTCTCCACAGGGAAATTGAAAGTCTTGCATTGAACGACATGATCATAGGTAGCACATTAGTATTTATGTACAGAACAGCTGGTTTATCATTTGACTTCCCTTTGCAGAAATACTGCTCCCACACCGCTTGTTGTGGTGAAGACTGCCCCTCTGGTGCAAGGGGTGGGTTGTCTGTAGCAGGAGATGTTATAGAAGCACAAGTGCAGGGGAAGGGGTAATGACACAAACCCTTCTTTTTTAGTAACTCCAAGTTCAGAACCGATTTGCTAGAAATTTACCAGATGCCTAGCACATATGTCTTTGCAAAGCTCTGCTAGAGGAGAAATACTATCACAATTACATCCATTAAAACAATAGTTTTTTTGTAAAATGCAGCAATTTCTTGATCTTGGTATTTATCATTTCCCCTACTGTTTGTGCTGTGTCGTTTTGAGGAAAGTTTGCAGCAAGCAGTTTAGACTATGATTTTCTTCTGTCTGGTTTCTGTGGTGCTGCCTGGAGGCAAGATAGACCATGCACAAATCTAAAATGCCTCAGCATCTCCCAGGCTGTGCCCACCTTATGCTGAGGAAAACCTCATGCCTTGCTAAGCCATGATTTCCTGGGCACAGCCAGGCTCCATCAGCTGACCTGGAAGGTGGATGAGGTCTACTGGAGGCAGAATTGGGTTCAGGGGCCTTCAGTCCACCACAGTGTCAGGAGCTGATTCTGAGAGTGCCTTTATTTTTGAGAGGATCCTTAGTCCAGCACTTCAGGTACAGTGCAGATGCATCTGGTATTTTGTATGTTATATGTCATAAATCCTACATCCTGCAAACCCATGACCTGCACTAATGTTTCAGTGGCTTGTGCAGCCAGTGAGTGTTGGATGGCATTGCACTGGGCAGCAGGGCTTTCCTTAGGAAACAGGGTGCTCAGGTGGTTCAGGGCAACTGGCGTTCTGTGTTCCTGATTGCTCTTTATGCAACTCCTGCTTTGAACACAGGATGGATAGCAAAATGTTTGGGAATCCAAGAATGCTCTCTATCTCTGAAAACAAGAGCTGAATGTTTTACACTGAGAGCCCTTAACAAATGATCAGTAAAAGGTGTTGGCCTGAATTGCCTAGTTTTGGGTCCCTCCCTATAACATTCCAATCTAGCTGTTTGTGGTCATGAGTGTTGTAATGCACAAGCAGAAGCCACAGCTGGACTCTTGCAGAGAAAATGGTGACATTAACAACTTGATATTGAGAGTCTGATTCACACTACAATGAGGAGAATCAAAGTTTCACAGAATTGTCAAGGCTGAAAGAGACCTTCAAAACCATGTAGGCCAGCTGTCAACCCATAATCACATAATCAACATAATCACCCCTAAACCATATCCCCAAGTGCCATATCCAGAACACTTCCGGGAACAATGATTCCACCACCTTCCTCAGCAACTTATTCCCATGCCTAACCATTCTTTCAGTTAAAAAAAATAAAATTCTAATATTTAATCTGAACATCCCCTGGTGCAAATTAAGGTAATTTCCTCTTGTTCTTTCACTTGAAACATAGCAGAAGAGATTGACCTGCAGCTCATTACAACCTCCTTTTGAGTAGTTTCATGGGCAGTGGTACAGTTCCTGCTTCCTAACTGATTATCTGACTTTTCAGCTATAACATGCCTTTAATATCCTAAAATTCCACCATTGGTTTCAGCAGAGTGGCACTGATCTGTGCTTGCTGAAGGTTTACCCCATTACAATCTCTTGAACAGATGTGATTTCTTATCACAGGGGCTTGACCATCAAGGTCCCAAAAACTCTGTTTCCTTTCTTTTCCTAGGAACTTAAGTAGAAATCCTAAAGGAGAAACAAACATCCAGAATGGACCACTGAAAGTTTTGTGTGAGTAAATAGGCAAGTCATCATACTGAGACATCTATTACGTGTAAGGTCAAAGAATAATTTATCAAAGAAATATGAACACCTTGACTTGGTATGCCAGTGAGTAAAATAAGCACCATCCACAATAAGAGAAATACCTGTTGCTGCACTTTTCCTGTATATTTAAAAGTGCCTCTTTAAACTTCAGAGATTAATCTGCTCTCCCTTAATCAAGGAAATTACATGAATGTTTACCACTTCAGCCTGAGTGTTGCAGGCAGAAAAATCCCAGAGTAGAGTCCTCAGCACACTCTCTGGCTGAAGACATTGGCTCACATGACAGAAGAGTCTTAAAGGCCTAAAATAAAGAGAGATTTGGTGAACTTCCAGAAGGTGGTTGAGCCAGGAGAGGGACTGTCCAAGCCTTTGCCTGCAAGGGCCACTCCACTCTGCTGTTCAGTGGAGGCTTAGCAGGCAGCAGGTGTGGGATGCCTGTGGCTGCTATAGTCAATGTTGCCTGGCAGGGGTTGTGATGGGGCACGATCATATTTTGAGCTTCTTCAAAGGAATGAAAGGAATGAACAGAGGTTACTGTAGTGCATTATCAACAGAATAACCCCCATTCTCCACTTAAAGTAATAATCCTCTCTTTGTGAGCACCAGTAATCTACAGCCAGCATGCACAAATTAATTCATAATTTTCTTTCACTTCTGCACAGTCTGCAACAGAAAAACACAAACGATACCCAAAATAACTTGGCAAGCCATTTGCTTATGTGTAAAACAAGCAGAAATGAGCAGGATTGCACTAAAAATCATTGTAAACCCTGAACTTTGCTCAGTGAGCTCATGGCAGTCTCATGACATTGCATAAGTTTCTTACTTTTTAACAGATCCTACATATTTCTTTCTTCCTAAAACTTTGTTTTAGCATATTAAAATGGTATCCACAAGTTGTCACCAGAAGTAACCATGCTGCAGTTTCTTGGGCTAAATGTAAACCATTACACTTTGCTGAGCCCCTCTTGTTAGTAAAGAACAAATTGAAAAGAGCGAGGCTTATAGAGTCAAGTTACTTGTGTGGAAGTTGTTTTGGAGCTTGTCAAAATTACGAGCAATTATGCACAAATTTGAAAGCATGTACCAGAAAGCAAAGGAGCAGCAATTGCTTTCGTCTTTTGATGAAAAAGTGGAAGTAAAAAACAACAATAGTTGTATGAAGGTGTTAACAAGTAGCCTGAAACAAGAAACTAATTATTTTTAAAATCTTGAGAAAATCTTGAAAAAATTAATTAAAAATCTACTGCTAACTCCGTAGTCTCATAAAAATTATTTTGGTGGTATCATTTTCCTTGAATAGACAGTATTCTTGATTTTTCACCTTCATAAGATCTAGTTATCTGTAGTGTGTTATATTCCTAAATTCAGTACATTATTACAAGCTGTTGGATTGAAAGAGCAGGAGAAACACAGTTGATACCTGAAGTTAGAATTACTCCAAATATGCTACCATTAACAGCTGAAGACAGAAATATTAGCCTTCTTGCTAATGTGATGAGCAATGGCCATCTGTCTTCACAAAAGATTCCCAGCCAAAAAATTATTACCTCAGTCCCAGTAAACTCTTGAACTTTTCAGCAGAGCAATGGAAGGTTTAAAGAAGGGGGTACAGAGCAAAGGCCTAGACCCTCAAAGATCCATTTAGATAGTATACTCTTGTAGAACTCCCCCTTCCATGAAAATCTGTACTACAAAAAACGTCAAACAATATACATTTTATGTTAGGAACTTATAGAGTAAAAAAAGTCAGTGGAACAGTTTTCTGTAAATGCCTCGGAAAATCTGGTTCACTTTAACTCCCTGAAATCTCAGTTACGCTGTTAACAGTTGAATTAAGTTTGCTCCAACACAAAACAGAAAATAAGAAAAAAATCCATAGTAATATATGTTTTTTGGAATTTGAAATGGATAATGTAAGTTGTATCAGAGCTAGCTGGCTGCTTGTACATCTCTCACCATGCTATGTCAAAGTCTGGTGTCAGGCATCTCATGACTGATAAAATGTGAAACAAACATACATCCCTGAGACTAACAAGGTATCTGTCAGTAAAACTAGAAAATCAGTCTTCCCATCTCCCCAATGTACTGACACAGAATGGATTGTGTATATCGTCTGTGCAGAATTGCAGAACTTGGCCATAAAATCAGGATATCAACATCAGTATCAGCAAACAATTGCAGCCAGATTAAGGCAAACATCTGTGGGTGGAAACATGTGGATATTTGCATCCACACAATCCAAAAGAAATCTAAGAGCCCTACCCAGGATAATGGAACCTTCCACATGGATCCATTTCCTTCATAAAAACCATAAATTATTAGAAGTAGGTGTTATATCATCCAAACAAGGCCAAAAGAGTCATTGCACTTCCAAAGGTAAGAGGACAGACATTCTTATCCTTGAGAGAATAAACCAGCATGAGTGGACATGAGCTGTAAATCAGTACCGACAGGGATGGAAAGCAGGCTGACTTCAAATACTAAATAGCAGTAATTGCAAGTAAAAAAAATTCAAGTTATTAGTATTTGGGACATACATGACACTTATTTATTCATAGATCCCAAAGTATTTAATAAGACTGGATTAAACTTCTTCCTGTTGTTGTAGCTAGAGTAAGTAGGGCATAGAGGAATTGCAGTGACCTTGCCAGCATTTGTCCCGCAGTGCTCCCGTAATTACCAGCATGGGGGAAAAAAGATCCTAAGGGATACATTTTATAAAGGTAGTAGGTACTGAACTTATAAAGGCAGAAACAAAGAAAATATTTTAGAGAAAGGAAATGAGGGGGAAAAAGAATGTGAATGGGAAATAAGTAAGAATGAGGAGTGAATGGAAAAGAAAAAGAAAATCTCCAAGATATTAAAAGGTGGGGGTTTGCACAAGCCTGTAAATATAAACACATTCACTGCAGGTGCACAGAGACTTTTAAAGCGCTCATGAATTTTTAATAGGGGTATCTTGGCATCGGTCTCCTGCCATGGACACAGATTAAGAGTCACCTGAGCTCTGTGCACAGGGCTGTGGAAGGAGGCCCCTCCAAGACTGGGCTGGAAGTTGCTCCCATTAGCATCACCTTGAAAAGTGTCATCCTGAATGGTGAGGTGGGCCTTTTTGCTGACAAAGATGCAGTCAGCAGAATTACTAAATAGTTTGGCTTACAGTTGAAAATCTTGCAAGTTAACCTGTATTAGGATAATTTTCTCCCTCTCTTTTTTTTTTTATTCTTAAAAAATCTGTGAGCTCAAAAGTTTCTTATAAAGAAAAAGAACACATTCTAAAGGCAGTATAAAAATCAGCAGTCCTCAAGAAATTTTAAGCCAATGAGGAAAGCCTGGAAAAAAATTGTTTCTAAGTATGAAAGTACAATGAAAATCAATGATCCAAAATAGTAGCTTTTTGCTCAGCAGTTCTTAGTCTCACACATCTGTTTGCTCAAAATACAATGACTTCAGAGTTATTTGCTTATGTTTGAGTTACAGCAATGTGGTATCTCAGCAATAGATCAGTTTCCTCAGGTTTAATCGATTATATATGAGCCAGATCTTCAGAATGCTTCCTTCAGTGGCTTGATCTGAATCCTGCTGAAATACCTTCTTTTCATCCACTTTGGGTGATTTGGCTTAGACTTGTGAAGATTGTAGGTGCACAGATGTTTCTTAGAGCCTGAATTTTACATTTCAAACTCTCTGTGGAGTGAGAAGGAGCTCATGCCCAATTCCAAGGTGCCATGTTGATTTTTTACCGTTAGATTATAGATGGTCTATTTTTTTAACTTCTAAAGGAAGCAGTATCACTTTATAAAATGGAGAAAAAATTGCAGTGGCCTACTAAATAATTTTTTAAAATTCATTCTTTGGATATTTATAATAGATTTCCCATAACAAGCTTTCTTCTACAACTTTAATTTCTTCAGTAGTATTTTTTCTCTACTCTATTTAACTGTAATATTTTAAAGTTATTTTTCTGATTATAATTGTTCTCTTCAGCTGTAGTGAAAAGGAATGGTATAAGAGCATTGAGTAGTTAAGAGAGTGAAAAACATGGAAAAAGTCTAATTCCCATGCAGATTAAAAAGCCAGTGAGAAGCCCAAAAGAAGCGAGGAAAAAAAATCAGTGTTTAAAATATATATCATCAAAGCATAAAGAAAGCCTTTCTTATTTAAAAGGTGTGCAAATACTTTATTTCCAAGTGGGACTACTCATTAAAAAAATTATGTTGTGAGGACAAAATTGTTAAAAATGCTTAGATGTGTATCTGAGCATCCGTGCATTTTGCACTGCCACAAGTTAGCCCCTGAAAGCCATTGGAACTGACCCGGTTCAGTCCAAAAGAGCATTCCTTCACATTTCTTAAAGCTGTGATTGGCCTACAGTAATTACTATTGCTGCACAGTCCCAGAATAGGATTTGGATCAGGTGTCTTGAGCAGACCTCCTCCTAGATGGCAAACTTACGAGATGTAAACATTTCTTTTGCACCTTGAAGGAAAGCACAGCTGTCAAATGAAAGAGAGTGCAGGCACCCACTTTGTTCACAAAGCATGTAGGCTCAACTTGCATTCCAGTTTTTACCTGCTGGAAGGCATTTTGTTTGTCATTACATGACCTTTACAATATTTGATAAAATTTCTCAAATTTTCCGTCTGAGGAAGGGTTAATACAACAGCGAACAAGTAACACATTATGAGGACTTCAGTGTATCACTATTTACAAGCTTTGTTAATCCAAGGATGCTTTTTGCTTAGCTTTTATGACAGTTGTTTACAACTTGGCATGGTTCTTTTGAAGGAGTATTTCTTGTACAAGCAAGGATGGTCAAAGTTCCTACTTTGCCCAAGGCTGTAGAACTTCTAGAAGTAATGTGGAGGAATTTCTAAGCAATATGAAGTATGTATGCTGAGGTGGACTGCTTCAGGCCTGTTTATATACCCCCTGAACTTGGCTCAAGAGTCTCACTGGAAACAAAACATTGAATAAGTCATTATAGTGGGGAAAAAATTGTCAGGATCTCTGACCTGATAACTCCTGCAAAAAAACCCCAAATAAACCACAGAAAAATTCACCTAGGGGATTTCTAGGTCATGTGCCAACTACCACGTGCCATGACTGACTCCTAAAGGTATGCCAGGACTACCAAGTAAACCAAGCACATCCCTTTCGATGGAAGCTGTGGAAAACCCTATAAATGTGTTACTGTTGTTGCTTCAAACAATTAGGGTTTGAAGAATGGGATATTGTCTCCTGAAGAATGGAATACTTGAGAGGTATGGTATATGGTCTGGATATTAGATAAATTAGAACCATTCAAATTATTTTCTTAAGGATAAAGATTTACATGTGTCTGGATAGGAAAGGGCTGACATGATCAGGGGGTGGGGTATAGCAGCAGGAGGGTCATTTAGGGCAAAGGGAGGAGGATGTGGAGAATGAATGGCTGAGGCACAGAGCTGATCATCAGGAGAGATGCTGTGCACCCCTCACCAACCTGCTGTTGCTGTTCAGCAAGGTTGGAGTGAGTCCAGAGACGATGATGAAACTCAGGCTGAGGCCAGTGACTGCCAGGCAAATCCCAGGCCCTGGGGCAGGCTGGGTGAAACCACAGGAGAGTCAGCTTGTCACTCTGGGTCTCTCTGGATCAGTGGGGTAGCAGGGGACTGCCTCCACCTCAGGGTGAACACCAGCAGTAATCCTCTGCAGGGCTGTGCCTCTACTGACAGATAAACATTCTACAGGTAATGTTTGTGAATAAGGGATGGTGCTCTTAGTACACATCTGTACACAAGTGAATTGGAAGGGCTGAGCTTTATTTGAATACTAAGAACTGTGAGTCTTCAGACATGAAACAGGCAGTGAATATGAGCATCTTTCACCAACCTTATATTCACACAGGTAAGTTTAAAGAAACTTTAAACAGATACATGTGAGTTTTGAGATCCATTTGAAATTCACGAATGTTCACAGAAGAGTTTATACTGAAGTTACATTAAAGGATGCCAGTCAAAAGGCAAGGTGTAGGGAGCAAAACTAAAGGCTTCCTTTTCCAGATTAGCTTTAAAGGCATGCTGGGTTTCTCCCTCAACCTGGTTTTGTGTTAACTGAAGCTGAACATGTCAGTTCTTCCTCAGTTTTCTGCTATAACTCCATAATAGGACTATCACCAAACATACCTTATTTTTTGTCAACAACTGTAGGTATGGGACTTTATGAAGATTTCACCCGCCTTGTTCTATTCCCTGGTAACTCAAATGTATCAGCATATTTGATATACATACATGCAAATCATTTTTCACACTGCTTTATATCCTGGTTCACTTTTGGGTAAGATTATAAGGGCATTTTTAAAAACAAACCAAAGTATAAAGTATATATTAGCTGTGAAGCTGTTCATATTAATAAATGGGAGGAGGTTTTTTTGTTCCAAACAGAGAAGTATACACAGTAAAAGAAAATGTGTATAAATAACTTGTGCACATTGAATTAACATAAAAGGTGAAGAAATGAAATGCATAACAGGAAGGCCACTAGAGAAATCAAAGCATGTTACACTGTCTGTGAAAGAAAGTCTGACATCTAAACATGAAGAGAAACATGAAACCAAATCTGTGTACTTACTTTTAACAGTTCCCTTGGGTTACAGGAAAATGGGAAAAGTGACATTTAAGACCAGTGGGTACTGACTAAGAGATTCATGTCATTACTTTGGGCAGAATAATAATAGTTAACAGATAGATAATAAGATAGATGCAGATAGATAGATTAACAGATATATAATGAGGCAGAATATTAATAATTAACATACAGATACAGCAGTTTTTAAGATATCTTTGCACGTTTTTTCCAGTACACCTTTAATCAAAAAATCATCACACAAGAACAAATTCCAAGTGCAGTTTCAGAGAACCAAAAGGCCCTCAGAGCTTCTATGTTTGATGAATTTTGGACTCCAAAAAATATACTTTTATTTCTTTTCCATGGGATGTAATTGACTTGAATTTTGTGCTTTGTGAAGAAGAACGACAGTGCTTTTATAAACACATTCTTTCATCAGCTTACTATTTTAAGTTTAGCCTTATGTAATTTTAATTTAAGGTGGAAGTTGTTTTGAAAATCCCCTAAGTTTGGTTGAAAGCAAGCAGAATTTTGTCTATCTTTTTTCCCCCCTCATTTGTAATAGTCCTTTCACAATAGTTCTGCAGCTCCACATCTTTCTGAAGCATCCTCCTCTGGATTAAAGGTAAGAGAAATAGCCTGAGAATAATTAAATTTGATTATATTTATCATCCTTCAGAAAATTTTCTTACACGTAGTGCCAGTGTATGATGTCAAACATCTACACATACAGGTTTGAAGGCTGGACGCAAACCAGTGCAGAGAGTTGTAGTGAGTCATTGGCCAACTGATGATGAATCATCCCCTCAGCACCTGGGACTGATTCATCCTTCCAGCAGGCAGCTATTGGCTACTGCCTTTACAGACACAAACACTGTCTCATAGATAGCAGTTGTCTGCGTTAGGATTTTGCTTGCCTTGTTACTGCGACATTAATTGAACGGAAAAAAGATTGCTAAAAAAGATCGGTTTCAGTCTGAAAGTCTTACAGCCCACTTTCTCTATCCTTTGGGTGTTCTTGTGTCCTTGGAGGACATGTCTTAAAACCCAAGAAAAACACCTGATAATTTTGGTTTATGTGAGAGGTGCAGATGTGGTTTACAGGCTCTATTCTAGGCAAGTTTCCCCTAAGTCAGAGAGTATCCAAAGCTGTATTTCAGATCATCAGCTTTATTACTTACAGCCTGCTTTGGACATTGATATTGGTTTCTTTCTGACTACACGTGACCTACAGTTTCCCTGTTCTGACTTAGTGATCTTTGCTTCATGGCCTTGAATCTTCATGGCCAGTTTGGATCTCAAGTTTTCTGATAGTGCTGTTTGAACCTGGATTGATCTCTGATTCTGGTCTGTCCATGACCATGAGTTTGTCATCCAGGTATTGGACCAAGCCTGGACAACATTTCCCACTATCTCAGGAAAAAACAAAAACCTAGAGATCCATGTGTAAATGTGTCATCAGTAAAGGCATTATAGTTAAATTACTTTTACCTCAATAGAGAAGAGAACAAAAATCCAAAAAACCAACCAATGAACAAACAAACAAACGAAAAAACAGAAAAGGTTTTTTGGGATTTGAATCTTCTAAGTTGACAGAAATCAAGAGAAAAAATAGCACTCATTCTGAGATGTGGGTCATGTATGATCTATCTGCTATAGCTGCAATCATTTAAACAAACACTCTGGCTTATTACAAAGTACAAGGTTCACAAGCCATAAAAGAGTTCTAAATACCACATCTTCAGAGTGTGGCATTTAGAACACCAGTTCCTGATTGTGTACAGCTGCTTACCCCATTCCCCCTTTAATGTCTGCAGAAGTGCATCTATTTGCCATGAACCTTAAAGGATGGTGTTCAGATACCACAGGTTCTGATAACATTTTAGGTGTCCCTGGTATGCTGCCACTCTAGAAAAGTAGAGGTCTTCTACAGGTTACATATCTACTTTAGAAACATTATGGATCTTAAATGGTGCTGGAGTGCTAGATACTTAGAGACTATAAGCAGAGACATCCTTCATTCAACTTACTATCAAATCAAGATGGTTCACCTTTCTGCCATAGAATGAATGCTGATATTTCCCCCTCTGTCAAACTATTTTCAGTCTGAAACAAACCTTTCAATAGTAGAAACAAACAGAAAAGTCTAGAATACAGCTAATGTTTTCTGAAAATTCTCCTGTTATTCATTTAGAAAAGTGGTTGTTGCATGAGAATGAAAAGACAGACTGCTATGGATGTAATATAATGTCCATATATAAATACAGATGTCTTCTTGGCCATTTTTGAAATGAAGGCCAATTTAGTCCAGATCTGCCTCAACAGACAGAGGTATTTGTTCATTTCTTCTGAATCTATTTTCTTCATTAAAATGGAACATTCCTGTAAATTCTTTCTGGTGATCTTTTCAGAATAAGTTTTTATCTGTATTACTTTTGCAATTGGACCAAATCACAGCCAAAACCAAACCAAACAAAAAAATATCAACAAATGCTTTCTAGGATAAAATTATTTCAGATTTCTTTCAACTGACCAAACAGACGGAGTCAAGCAGACTATCCAAAACATGCAGAACATGATTTAATGTATGATACTCTCAAAGTAATTTAACAGCTTTTCTTTCAAAAGATGTATCTCATAGTGTTTCAAGACTCCAGGCATTATTACCAATCTCATTAAAGCACAATCACTTTGCTATTATTTTGTCTTAGGCTTGGATTTTCTTAGGTGTGTGTCCTTGTGAGCACATGGTGGAATCACAGGCACTCTCCAAGGTCCTGAAACATGGGGCTGGATTTTAGAACATTTTGTTACTAATTAGAAGTATTAATATTTTAAATCAACATCTTCAATTGACTGTGGGTGAAAAAGACATTTATGTAAATTTATTTATTTAAATTCAAGACTAATAGAATCAGTCTTGGAAAAGAGAACTTAGGTTTTAATATATACTTCTATTTAGATCACATTTAGATTCTACAGAGTACAAATGAGAAAGCAAGCAAATTGGGGTTAGGCAACCTCGGAAATGTAAAATATCATCCTCGTCATTTAAAATACTTGGGAAGTAATTTTCATGCATGTTGTATTCCTGGAAAACGAAGTTGCTGAGATTTGCCAGGCCAGCTGAATAATGAAAACTTCTTTTTGAGCTCTGAGTTATCAGTATGCCCATTATTAATAAATATTGTTGTTTCTTTACAGATATATTTCAATATTTTTTATCTTGGTAGTGGCCTTTTTTACTCAGAACAAATGTGACAGAAGAAATGTCATGAGCACTTGTTCAGAAAAAAGAGAGACACTGCACTTATTCCCTTGTAGTACCTGCTATATATATGAAAAAAAGGTGTGGTGAACTATCTTCTTTTTGGATTTATTTTCTGAAGTTGTTGCATGACAGAGGTTTGGGATACAAGAGATTACTTGTGTATTTCTGCAAAACAGTTCTGAGCTGCCAAACTGATAATGTGAAAAGCCAGTTCAACTTTTGAAAAAAAGTCCAAGTTACTCAACATATATTTTCAGTAAATTATGGTGGTCTCTTTGTGGAAATATGCATCTAAGCATGTAACCAGCTTGCAATCTTGAAGTCTTAATGACAAGTTTAAGAACTGAATGTAAACCTTGACTGAGCTATCTGTCTGCAATTCCATGCCACTCTCTGTATCACAGCTCAGAAGAAAAATGTCCATGTTGCTCAGAAAAGCTTACTCTGCTGGTCCATTGATTCTTTTTCATGGATAAATAAATGACATTATTTTTAACCTACCTTTAATTTGAATTTTCTTGTCTACTAACCTAATTAAAATTAACAACATGGTATAAATAAAACTTGTACTATACTACTCCACTACCTCAAATTTCAGGGAGAATTTATTAGAAAAGTCTTCCTACCATAAACCCTGCAAGGTAGCTTATTTAGAATGCCTTCTTCAATTTTTACTATGTTTTAAAAATGATATTAAGATCATGTATGTACAGAGAAAGAGTAGTTCTTGAGCTAGTGAAAATCAAGACTACTGAAGACAATGCAGTATGTCAGCATTAAAATGTTGGGAAATATTTTAAATAACAAAATAATATGAAGATACTTCTACTCGAATTATAGTTAAAAAATATAATGAACAAACAAGCAAACACAAAACTCCCAAAAGGGTGATAGACTTGTCACAAAAAGGAATTATTTTACAGGAGAAAGAAAAATTACAAAAATTATTCTTCAGGTCTTTCTCATTTAATTACTGTTTTGGACACCTGATTCAAAAGACTGTATAATGGAGGAATTAATTTAATCAACAGGAAATTCTGTAGGTGCTTTATCAAGAGGAGCAGTTAACAAAGTAGAAAGACATTTCTGGACTCAAAGACACAAGAGTTCATTATAAGACTAAGCATAATCAGGCCAAAGTACAATTAAAAGAACATTCATTATAATTGGAAACATAGAAATCAAGAATTACAAGATTTTTGAAAAGCAGTAAAATAAACATATACCACCTATTTAAAGAAAGACTTCCTAAATATAGAATTTAAATTAAAATACTAATAAAGACTACTTGCAGCCATGCCTAAAGCAAGCACAGGATCTTGAAACTGAACCATAAGAATATTCTTCTTGTTGATTTTAACAATTCCAAAGAATTTTACTGCCCTTGTGAGTAGTTCTTGGATCACCTTCTCTATGTCTAAGTTGGTGATCTTTACAAAGATCTTTATGAATTGGTGCCACAAAGAAAACATAGTTTTGCAAATGTACAAAGGTTCAAAAAGCACTGGGAGCTTCAAAAATGTGAAGAAAATAAAACCTTAGCATCCCTCTCTGGGGATGTCTGTAACTTCAGTAACATATCTCATGGAGAGGAAGTAAATCTACCAAAGACTGGTCCCTCTCAGACTGCAACAACTTTCCCAGTGTTTTAGGAAAATTTAGAAAAAGGAGACTGGCAATTAGCAAGTTCATCAACCACTTAACTGTGAAAGGGAGATAAGCAATAAAAAAATTGAAAAATCAAGACAGAGGTGTTGAAATCCTACAGATTTATTCATTTGATATGTCAATGAATCTCCTATCCCAGCTGATGGACTTAAATTAAGATTTGGACTTTGTGTTTGAGGGTTGAGAAATACTGCACGCAGATTATTCTGATATTATGCAATTCTGCCTCCTGATGAAAGTCAGTATTATTTAGACTTATTAGATATTAGATTATATCATTATATTATATTTAAGTCAGTAGTATTTGAGATTAATAAGGAAGAGCTCAGGTGTTTGTACCTTTTTAGTGCCAGCAGCAACAGCAATACCTGGATCCACTTGTTTTGTTGTTTCCTGAAGTAATCTCTTATGTTATGACATATTTCCTTTTTTATAAATTAAAACAGTTTTCTAGAAGATAAAAAGACACTGAATGTTACTCATAAAGCTTGTACTGCTCCACTCCTAAGAAATTAAAAATAATGTTACCAGATGTTCTGTGTGGTCCCCTGCACTGAAGCTGAGGAAACTTAGGTTTACATTTCATTTACTGTGAGAAACAAGATGCAGAGAACACATTGTTATTTACAAGCATTAAGTGTCGCTCTGAAGGGCTCTGCTGCTGCACTGCCCTCTAAAGTTGAGGGCAACAAAATTTCTCAAATTTTAGCCAGGTTTCACAAGAGTATAAAGCTGTATTATGTTGTCAGTCCATCCTCACCTTCCAGTCCTTCCTAATAGCTTTTGAATCCATTATCCTGTTCCTGTCAAATATTATAAGGATCTGGAAATCTCAAAAGTATTGTTTCAATATAAATATTGTGAAGATATATAGTTAGGCAGTTGGGAGAAACAAAATAGATGCTTCTGCATCCTCTCCAAGGTAAAAAAAAAACCAAACCACTTCAGTATTGAATTCACTAATTATCTGTCCCATTCTGTTTCTGAGCTGAAAATGTCAACTTTACAATTTGCACAACCTCATCTAAAGATTCACATAGTTTAAGTCTTATGAAAACATACATTTTCTTGTGGACCTGTGCAAACATTGTTTGCCATTGTCTCCAGTTTTCTGACTTATTTCCATTCAATTGCTCCAAGATTTGAATTTCTTTGGAGCATGTTTATCAAACATTTGAGAAGCACCTCACGCACAGTGGGAAAAACTGAAAGGGATTAAGAATAGAGGATTTATAATTTTTTCTAACCAAGAGTGACAGTGGTTTATTGTCAGGATAGGGCACTTTTCTAAAAATCAACTTTTTTTCTTCACCCTAAAAGAAACAAAGGACATTTATTTTGGTTTGATGTAATCTAAGAAACAAACCAAGATGGTAATTAGCACAGTACAAAAATATTCTTTCCTTCTGTATCAGCAGAGATCAAATTATTCCATAAAAATTAAAGAAATTGCAGTGGAATTGACAAGTACAAGTAAGTAAATGGAGTAAATTTAGACACCCAAACTTCATTTTTGAATTAAAAAACAGATCTGTCGAGAGCATCACAAAGTGAATGAAGAATGGCAGGTTCTCCTAGAAGGTGATTCGGGGCAAGACGTCATTAACAATACAGAAAACCTCAGAGAATTCATCTTCTAACTGGTATCACAACTTAGACTTGTAAATGTGCAATTGGAAGTTTAATCAAAAGTGGAGATCTGAAATCAATTTTCATCTTATTCCCATGATTATCTGTAACCCTATAGCCAGGCTCAAGACTTATTATAGTAATACTTAATTACAGCCCTTTTGAAAAAAAATAAATTTACAAGGACAGAGACAGTGAAAAAAGTATATGAATTTTCACCTGTACCCTAGGCAAAACTAATTTGAGGATTTTTTGTAGAATTTGGAAAGCTTTCTAGCTTTGTCACAACTGGAAAGCAGGAAATAAGAAGCTAGTGGAGTGGCAGGCTCACTTGCCTAGAATTGATTTGCACAAATAAAGTATAGTGAGGAATAAATAAACTGAAAACAACACAAAAGATAACAATTGTATGAAGATACGACAGTGCTAAGTGTCATTATTCTTCTGATTCAAGATGAGCATACATTCTAAAGCAGTACTATACAGTAAAAACCGTGAGTTATTTAAACATTTCTGTAGGATTTAAAAATTCTGATGAATCATTTATAATTAGCTGTGATTAAAAAGTCACTGACAAATAGATAACCCCAAAGAAATACATGGTACAGAGTGCTTCCTCAGATCACATTATCTCTCTTTTTTGTGTGTTAAAAAGTAAAAAGATTTACTATAAGTATAATCCCAAACCAATGATTCATATGGAGATATTATATTTGGAGTGCCTACTGATAGCCATCCATATTGGCTAGTAAAAGGAATTAAATGTTTCATGTTCATTTGAAATTTCAGCTTAAGGCCATGCCAAAAATGGTTTTGGTTTTTTTTTACAGATCGAAAAGGGACAAAAGTGAAAAGACTTCCAGAAATAAATGCTATGTAATAGAAAAATATCAACCATATGTGCATTTCAGATTTGTAGATCAAGTTACAAGGTTGGCAATCAGATTTCGACTCCCTAAATATTCTCAGAATTCTAAATATAGTCTTCTTCTGTTCTTCTCCCCCTCTTCCTTCCCAAACTGTTGTGTAGCATTTCTATGTGCAGTAAAGCGACCTGTCTTGTACAACAAGAAGACTGGATTTGTTTCGTGAGTAAAATGACACTCATTCCTTGGGTACTGTCCTGTACTCGTGTAAAGCAAAGGGTAGAAGCATAGGATCTTTTCTGGACTTGATATATATTGAAGAAGTCTCAGCCTCTTGAAGTTTTCTTTAAAATTTATGATAAGTCAAGTAGATACACAAGGACAATTCTTCTGATCATTTCCAGCATGGTAACTAAGTTAATTCCTGCACTTTCTTTGTGCCCATCTGCCTTTCTGCCTGCCCTTTCTCTTCCACTAACTTTTTTGTCCATATACCCTCTTCCAAAAAAGTTTCAAGGAGAGATGAAGATCTCAGAGAGAGTAAATTAATAAAATTCTCATTCAAACTCGTCACTGAGTGAAAGAGTTCTCTTTCATTAGGGTTTTCAATATGGCAAAGTCTAAGATATTTACTGGAGGAATCACTGTGGTGTTGGGCATATAAGGAGGACTTGATGTATTCTTGAAGAGGTGAGATTTTAAAGATCTGCAAGGCAGCTGGTGTCAGAAGTGTAATGATGTGGGAAATAGGGCAGAATTAATCTATAAAGAATCCATCTTCTTCAGTTCCACTACTCATGGGGCACCCTATTTTTTATTTGTACTTGTCTATGCTTAAGAGCTTACGTTTGTCTCCAGAACACGATACTGGGGTTCAAAGGCAAAAACCTAAACTGTTCACAAGCTTGGGTTTTATGACCAGAAAATCTTACTGTGGTCATCAATCTGGACTACCAAGTTAATGCAGACCTCAGCATTTTCCTGATTTTTTTAGCAGGTGAGCTGAACAAGAATATTTAATTGTGATCTAAAGGAGCAGAGAATCCAGCACTCATTGCTTAAATTATTCCAATTTAATATTATTACAGAATTTAATATTCCTTACTGCTAAAGCTATACTTACATTTTTAGTTTATCAGCTGTTTCCATGTATTAGATCCTCCAAAAGGCATTTACCTTTATATGTTAAATTACCACATTAAAGGGTAAAAATATTAATTCTTTGTTTCTTAAAAAGATCAAACTCTTTCAATATAATATTTTAATACAAAGTGAGGCTTCAAAAATATATCATAACTTCTAAAATTATTTTGAATTTTATTAGCAATTTTTTTATACTGAGCTTTGGCTGGACCTGGTATTCTGGTACTTGTTTGACTGAAGTGGTAATAAGCTCGTATCTAAAATTATTGAAATTACAAATGCAATTTTTTTACTAGCATTAATTCACCCTGAGCTGCTTATTGTGTTACTTTCATTTCAATTCATATGTCATGTAAACAAATATGTTGTATTCTCAGCAGCCTCAGTGTATATTCCCTGTTAAGGATATATTAAAACTATTTCAAAATTCCTTACAGTTATTCTGGATAAGAATGTTACTTTTTGAAAAGAGCTGAAAACTGATTTTATGAAGACGGCATACTGACAGCTTAGTAAAAAGTTCAGCCTTGAATCATCTATAATAATAGCTTTTTCTTGGTTTACAAGATGGATAGATTATAGAACGAGGCAGGCTATGAATTCCTTACAATAGTAATAAGAATTCTTATCTGCTGTTCTGAAAGAAGAATTGCCGAGGGTTTTTAGCATAACAAATAACCAATAATGTTTCTGACAGAAGGAAGAGTTACAGAGATAACATAAATATCTGAATTCTCACCAGTAAATCAAAAACTCTCCCTGAAGGAAGGTATTGCAAAAGACATACAAACTCACAAGTAACAGAGCAGGACACAAAATTCAGGTGAAGAATTTCACAGCATGTCCTGTGTTAAAGCAAGACCATGGCAGAAGAGCATCTTTTGAGCTATCATGAACTGCCTGGAGAGACGTTCTCTTAGTCCACACACAAATTTTGAAGTCCATCAATACTGGCATGGGTTACCCTTTGCAAGCAACAGATGTGTCTTCAAAATTTATGCCTTAACTTTAGTAAGTGGAGATTTTTTTTCCCCAGTGCTATTTTTTTCTGTCCTAATTCCTACTTTATAAAATATAATTTCATCTTAATACTTTTCCTTCATTATTTTTCCCATTCCTGTGCCATAAATTCCAGAATTTCTATTGAGGCGAGTTCTTCTGTTATAAGATTTGCAGCAGTTTATGAAACTGCTATAAAAATTAAATCCAAAATAAATTATTTGCCCACTGTCTAAATCTAATAGAAAGCAGGGTACTCTGCAACACAGCATTTTAATAAATTTAATGAGAATTCATCATTTTAATGTTAAACTGAAATTAATTACTACATGAAATCTTGACTGTTTAGAATAACAATGACTATAAGAAAAAACAAAGGAGATATTACAGTTTTTACATTTTGCATGATAATGGGCTTAAAACAATTCAGGGGGAGAGGACAATTTTGCTACAAAAAATTAAACCCTTCTGTGATTGTGTGTATGCCATTCTCATGGAAGTCAAGGACATAATCTTGACCCAAGAATATCAACAGGAAGTCAGAGGATTAATTAACAAGGAAAACAAAAGCAAATTCTTAGAAGAAGAAAATTTCAGAGACAGAAGTTAAGGATAGCACTTAGGACATTTAGATAATTAACATCTTTTCTAGAAAACACACAATATTATTGTTACAGAAATTAGAATCTTAACCACCATTTTGTAACATTTACCTAAAGTTTATTTTAAGAGAAGCTTTGTTTTTAACAATCATCTTAAATCCCAGTAAACTGAAGAATTAATTAGCAAGCACGGAGGATCAGCAAACTAATGCTTTAGTCTGTTAAACCATCTGCTCAGGAGCACCCTGTTCAAATCTTGGCATTAGGAGAGGATGGATGAATACTTTTGTCTCTTGCACTTAGTCACAACTTGCCATTCTTTGCTTATGCACATTTTTTTCCCTTCAGCTCATGGTAAATAAAGTTATAAAGAGGTCAGTAATTGATCAGATTTCTGTTACCATGAAGTTTGGAATAACAGATTGCTAACAAATTTGGCAGAAAAACCTTAATGTAGCCATCCATCCCTCTTATTTCATACCAGATCCCTGTATTCAATAGGTATGTATGAAGGGACAGACTCAAGCATTATCTTTTGTTTTCTTTGCCTAATACAAAGCAGGCCTATATCCAGTTAAACCAGGCAAAATAGCATAATGTAAGTGAAGTCTTCAAGGCAATCTGTCCTTCATTTCTGAAGACTATTAATGAATGCTTCATTAATATTTTACTACCTCATTCTTTTTCATTATTAACAAGAACATACTTATCAGATCTATGGAGGTCCTTATTATTGCAACCCCAATCTGTCTTCATTTCTAAACTTCCGTGCTAATTCTTTGATTCTGTGTCACAGCTTTGTTTCCAGGAAGTACAGGTACATTCTGACACATAGCGGATCAAGGGTGGTGTTTGGGAATGAGGGTAGCCAACAATCTAGTCTAATGGAGTACTTTTTTGTTGACACTGAAAATATTTCCTTGTACTTCAGCCACTCTCTTACAGATTGAAAAGATGGAGGGCTGTCAGCTACAAACGAGGTGATTGATACAGCAGGGAAGCCATCCAGCAAATCACGCTGTGAAATCTGCATGGTAGCAAGGGGCAGAGAAAGGTGCTCCAAGGAGCACACTAAAAGAGGAAGGTGCTCTGTTCCACTACTAATCAATTTGCCAAAGACAGAGCAATGTTCCAAATAAAGGCAAAGATTTGGACTAAACTTGGCAATAGATGGCTTCCTCCCCATCAACAGACAGCTTTCTCCACAGTTGTTTCTTCCTAAGTCTTTGGGCAGATGTGATGCTATGATCCTCTCAGGACCACATGGGGAAAATGGTCCTAGTCACAAAACCTCTGAAGAGGAGACATTTCTTTAAAATTCTGTTCCTCTCTCCATTAAGATTTGTGCTCCTTGATTTTGCTCATGCATTAGAGACTTGATTCTCCTAACTAGCTTCAACTGTCATTTTTTCATTGACTTCAATTAAGTGAGACCAGGACACAGATAAGGTTCTGTGTGAGAAATCACTGTATGGTAGTAATTGCAGAATTTTATTCAAAGACATATTTTATCTGTATTGAAGAAATTAAAATAGGATAGGAAAGAGGGAAAAAAAAGCTCAAGCTGAAGGGCTGGCATTTAAAATTTTTTGGGTTGCTTCTGTAGTAGATTGACCTCCCTCAGATAAATCTGCGCACCATGGAAACTATTTTCTCACTGAGGAAAAATTTCCAGGTTCAGCTGAAGGCCTATACATCAAGTTAAGCATATAGCTAAACTGTGCAACTGTGTAATCTTACTGCCCTCTTCCCATCCTTCTCTCCCATTGTTTGTTATCCTTACTGTCATATCTGGTTTCAAAGCAGGTTAAGGTCACTGGGTTAGGGCATGTGCCTTTCACACTGTTTGCAGACCTCCAGTGTGTGGGAGTATGGGAAAGAAGGGGAATGAAAACAATTTCTAAAATCTTCAGAGGATAAATAATACAGCAAAAATAACGTGCCGTAAAATAAATGCAATCAACTGATATTTACGCAGTCTTATATCCAGTCTCTACTGTGTTCAGCACAATGATAGTACAACTCAGCCCTACATAGGTGGATGGAATGATTTTATTGCTTTCTTGTTTTCCTGTGTATTTACAGATAGCCTACAACCTGCAGGTCTAAATAGCAATGGTATGAGTATACTATTAATAATTATAGTATCTGTCTACATGAGCTCATAAGGGCTTAACTTTTGTAAGCACTGATGAACTGTGACCATCTGAGTAAAGGAGAACTTTCTGTATCCAGACAATTTTGTGTAGGAACCAGAAGCAGCAAAAGCCAGCTCAGCCATCCGCTGAGGGTGGAGCTGAAGCAGTTCCATTGAACTGGTGTTCGTGTACCAAAACAGCCTGCGGACGCAAAATCTACAGTGGAGGTTGAGGGTTTTTTTTCTCAACTATTTTTACATTAAAAATAAATAGATCACTCTCTAAGTTTTGAACCTAAACATGCCACAGATATCTGGGGATATGGAGTGGAATATTGCCCTCTGAGGCAGCCACAGAAGCAGAAGTACCAAAATAAAATGAACAAACAAATAAATAAATAATAAAGGCCAAGCGACTACAAACAAAGAAGCAAGAGGTTAAAGCAATAAAGTTACTCAGAAGTGAATGCAACAGAAAAGGACAAGATATGAACTGTAGAATTCACCTGACCACAAGTTCTGTTTCCTCTTAGTATTCAGCGGATTCCAACATCCCCTGCCTACATTTTTCCTACACATCTTATCTGAATTCCACAGCTTTAACATGAGATTTTTCTTGCTCTGAGAAATACAGTTGTCACAATATGACAATGCAGAAGGCAGTGGTTAAAGTCCTGAAGTATCTGTGCACACATAGCTGTACAGAGAATCCAGAGTCAGAACTCAACATAAAACAGGTCCACCCTTGTAGTGGCTGAACTTAAACTCACTAATAGAGGTGTTTCAGAGGTGTTTTTTCACATAAGCGAAAAATAAGCCACAACTCTTGCAGGCAACACTCTAACTTCACCATAAAAAAAAAGTATAACGTATATTTTAAGCATCATTTTATGCAGAGCAAATTTCATTGCTCTCCTGTCAGTTAGTTTTCACTGACATTTGTGTACGCTTTTCAAACAATAACAAGGCAGATGGTAATAAGGAGTTTAATACCAGAGATTGTCATCTGACCCATTGTCCTTTTTTTTATTCTTTTTTTTTTTTTAAATGAAACTTCTACACTTCAAGTTGTTTTGTTTGTCTTGATTTGGTTTTTTGTATTGTTTTGTTTTTCTTTATGCATTCTTACATGGAAGCAAGATTATTATTAGCAGATGTGAGAAAAAAGGAATGAAATTAAACTGAAGGCAATATTACCCGCAGAGGCAGAAAGAACTGATTCTGCAGGCAGAGTCTTCTCTCCTATTTAACTATTTGTTTTCAGGATGTAAATCACTCTAATAGTGATAATAGTTAACATGAACATGTTAAGTGAAACGACATACACCCTTTTTTGCCTTTGAATGGACAGGTTTATACTGAGATTATCTGCGGGTTTTCCCTTTGGTTTCTGTTGAAATAATGACTACAAGTGATCATATAAAAGTTTATCAAGCTTCTTGATGGTGCCAGATAGATGACATTGAATGGGTTTTATTTGTTTGGTTTCATGACTATAATTGGAACATGTAACATCAGAGGCTCCCATTTCTTCCTGAAATTACATGCAGCCTTATTCTCCTTCTCACATGAACTGCAATACTTTCTTCATTAGCATATGCTGTTAATATGTTCATTAAATTCATGTCACATTGTAATTAATCTGAAAATTATGTCATTTCTGCAGAACCTACAACCTCATTATGTTCACAGTATGTACATCACAGCCATTTTATTTCTGAAGGAGGTATACCTCTGTTTGGTTATTAATCAAGGGGTCATTTCTGCCCAATTTACACTGATTAACTCTTTACAAGAAATCATTTTGAAGCCTTGAAGTACGATACCAAGGGATAAAACTATTATATGTTGTACAGAGAGAAAAAATCATTGCATAGCAGCACTTATTTATATAAGTACATTTAATAATTCATATAAAAAGTATCAGTTTAGATTCAACACACTGAGGTCAATATATAAGGATGAGCAGGATCAAAAATTTCGGAGTAGCTAGAAACTATGAATTTTGAAAATGGAGTGCTGATATTTGATTTATAAGGAGTAGGATGACAATGAATTTGATTTCAAAGTCATAATGAATAAATTTTTTTTACTTGTGAATAGTTGTCTATATCATATAGATAGAACAAATTTATCCTAATCAGGTGTTGCTGAAAAATACATGTTTAAGCTCCAGATCAACATGAGAGATTTTAGCCCACTGTTTCATTTTCAGCAATTAGTAACAAAATAAAAGTGTAGAAGACTATCTCTCATTCTATGTAAATGTTATCTAATAATTATTTTTTTTTTCTTAGCATGGTGCAAGGGCTTTTTTCTTTTAAAAGGTAAATAAATCTGCTTTTAGGTTTGATTTTTTCCAAGGTGATTTCCACCAAGTATCCATTTATAAATGTAAGCAAACTTACTGTTTCAAACTTTACTGTAGGGAAATATTTCATAGCTGGCTTTTGAAGATTTGGAAACATCAGTTAGGGTGAGCAACCATACATACGTTATTAATAAGAAATTTGCAACTGTGAGTGGCAGGGATTAACACAGAGCAGGAATGACCTGAGCGATATCAAACACCAGGACTTTCTGTGGGCCTGGGTTTCACACTCAGCGTTTGGCACCTGAACAGTTGATTGGCAGTCTATCAGCTACTGCCCATGCAGATTTCATGCTGCCTTAGGTTCTGAGCCCTTTGGAGGAATTGCAACAAACAGAAGGCACGTTCCAAGAACTACACCTTCAGTTTTTCAGGAGCAGCATAGTAGCAATGATCAAAGGAGACATTAGTGAATAAACATATTTTAATAATTGATACTATGGTTCTCTGTGAATATTGATGGTTAATAGGATGCTCGCTTTATGAAAGTGTTTCTGAGAAAGAGGAAGACCGAACGGTAAATTCTGGGAAAGGAAGTACTGCTTGGCAAGGTCCTTTTTAACTTCGTTTTCAAAAAGATACATTAATCAAATACAGTATAAATTTTGGTTTTCTTCAGAAAAGCCACAGGGACAGAGAGCTTAGGTTGTATCCTGCTAGCAAGAACAGTGCAGCAAACAAACTTCATAGTTCTAAGAGGAAATTCAGCATATTTATGAATGGGATTATTGGTGTGGTTGCCTGCTGCAGCAGGGAAAGTATTCAGTGCCCCCGGAGGCAAATTTCCAGTCCTGTGCCAACTCATGTGATTATTTAGATTCTCAAAAAATCTCTCTGAAGCCCTGTAGTGG
Organism: Poecile atricapillus; assembly: GCF_030490865.1. Taxonomy (NCBI): domain Eukaryota; kingdom Metazoa; phylum Chordata; class Aves; order Passeriformes; family Paridae; genus Poecile; species Poecile atricapillus. The sequence continues at coordinate 82,534,440 of NC_081251.1, forward strand.
TACAGAGAATAGGAAGTCCGATGTTTCAAACAGCTGTAGAAGATGGGACATGAGAGGAAGGAAAACTTAGAAATTAAAGGTGAAACGTTTTTTGGTGTGTTTTTTTTTTTTTTAAATTTAATTTTAATAAACGCACATTTTTACAAAAAAATCTGCTCTGATGAAACAGACCAAATAGTTGCGTTTCACGCAATCCAAAATATCTATTTCTCCTCTGCAGTAAGAGGTTTTGACAGAGGTCAGTGTGAACTGCGTGTATAAGAGATGCATTTCTACAGAAAATTAATTTGTGCGTATTATTGGAACCATAGAAGACAGAAGACATCTTTATATGCACTGAACTCCACGTACACACAGCCACTTAGCCGTGGAACAAAGCGTCGAGGGCACCGTACCTCTGAACCTCAGGCACTGCTTAGGCTTGCAGGACTAGGCTCGGCGGTGGCTGCGGCAGGGCGCAGCAGGCCGGGCATCCCCGGCCTGCGCAGCCCAGAGGCAGCACTGCCGAGCCGGGAGAGCGCCGTGCTCGGCACCCTGCAGCACGGCTGCTCTGCTGACACCAGCTCCCCTCCACAGTGCTTGTGGCAGCGGGAAGAGTCAGAGGCTCGGGAGCGCTGGTGTACGCTTTCTCTAGGTGTTTATTTACCCGTCGGGATAAGGCGAAGCCTGCAGACAATTTAGCAACACTGAGGCTGGCGCATCCACTAAACACTTCAACGAGGGATGAATTACGGCTTCCTGCTGCGTAACTGGTAGCTCTATTCCTGGAGGAGTTTGCAGAGCCAAGTGGACCGCTCCGGGTACTAGGGCAAGATCGGGGCGGGGGCTGTGTAACTGCAGAGTGCGAGAACAAAGGGAACCAACCCCGGGACACGCACACGGGGCTGGCGAGGGGCCGCGATGCCGAAAGACCCAGGCACGGTGCGGCGAACGACGCTCCATCCATCCATCCATCCATCCATCCATCCATCCATCCATCCATCCATCCATCCATCCATCCATCCATCCCATCCCTCCCAATCCATCCCAATCCATCCATCCTCCCGCTCGCACCCGCGGCCCAGCGGCAGGACGGGACACGCCGCTCCGTTCGGCTCCCGCCTGCCAGCCGGGCGGGAGAGCTGCCTCGCCTCCCCCGTCCTCCCTCCTCCCTCCGCCGCTCCCTCCTCCTCCTCCTCCTCCCTCCCTGCCGCCCGCCCCCCCCACCCTCACCTCAGCCGCCCCCCTCTGTCTGGCTCCCCCCGCGCTGTCTGGCGGCCCCCCCGTCCCCGCCGCGCTTCTCGCGAGAGCCGGGGATGCCGCCGCCGCCGCCGCCGCCGCCGCGGAGGGGGAGACACTCGGGGGGAGCCGGTGACGTCGGGAGTTTTCCTGAAAGTCAATAACGAGCCCGGCGGAGGCGGCGGGAGGAGCCGAGAGCGGGGCCCGGGCGGCTCCGGGGTGAGTGCGCCGGGGGGGAGCCGCCGCCGCCGCCCTCCTGACCCCGCGCATCGATGTTGCGGCCGCGCTGCCCGCCCGGGCGCCTCCCTGCGTAGCGGGGCGCGCAGCTCCATGTAGCCGCCGCCGCCAGCGCCCTGGGGCCGGAGCCGCCTCCTCCCGCCCCCGCGGAGACACCGGCCGCCAGGGACCGCCGAGCCCGGCGGGGGGACAGGGGAGGAGGCAGCGGCGCCCTCCCTCCCCTTCTCCCCCCGAAGCCGCCGCCGCCCTCGGGCTCCGCAGCAGCGCCCGCGGCGCCGCCGCCTCTGCAGGTACGGGGCGGGAGGGGCCGGACGGCGGCGGGGGCGCCCGGGTGGCGGCGGGGGCGCTCGGGGAGGGGATGCGGGGTGGCGGCGCGGCGGGGCCGGGGCGGCGGGGAGCGCAGGGCGGGGGCGCCCGTGGCCTAGCGCCGGCGGTAGGGCGGGAGTGAAGCGGAGGGGCGGGGGTCGCCCCGCCGGGATGCGGAGCCGGGGTGGGGAAGGGCGGGGCGGGGGCGTTTCGGCGGGGAGAGTTATGTAACGGGGGAGGGGGGGCGGCAGGGGCAGGGCAGGGCAGGGCGTGCGCCCCGGGGGCGCTGGATGCGCGGGGCCGGCGGTTCCCACGCGGCCGCGGCCCCTCCCCGCTCCGCGTCCGTGCGGCGGGCTCCGGTGCCGGGAGTAGCGCGGGATTTTATCCGCTGGGAACTTCTGTGCGTGCGCGCGAGCGTGCCCGCGTGTGTGCGCGCGTGTGTGTGCCCGCGCAGCCCCTGCGCTAAGAATAGCTCCGCGCCCCGCGGGCCGCCGGTGGCAGCGCCTCGCACGAGGGATGATGATGCTGCTGCTGCTGCTGCTGCTGCTGCTGCTGCTGCCGCCGCCGCCGGCTCGGGCTGCAAGTAAACAAACCGGCCCCCCCGCCCGCCCCGGCCATCATGGAGGCCGCGGCCCACATGCAAAAGTTGATGCGCAGCCGGCTGCCCCGGGTGACCGGCGGCTGCCCCGGGCCGGGCCTGCGGCGGGCTCTGCCCGGGCGGGGTCCCGGCAGGTGCTGCCGCGGGGTGGGAAGGCCGAGCGTGCCCGTGCGGCAACCCCCGTCCCCAGCACGGTGAGAGCGGCGGGGGCTCCGCCTGGCAGGGGGTCAGCGCGGCGCCCCTCGGCAGCGAGATCGCAGCGCTATATATTGTAGTTTAAATGCAAATGATCATGATGTAACGAGCCCTACCGGGCTTATAGGCTGCGGGGTTGCTTTGTATGGGCACCGCTTCTTAGTTTACTTATGGATGGGAATCTAAGAGGTGTGAAATAGCCAGGACCGGTTCCACGTTCTCCCACGATACGTTCATTAAACGCAAAAAAAAAATAAAAAATCTTATTTTCCTGCGAGTGGAAAGGATAAACAATTTAATCTCTCTTGATCTTTATTCTAGTTATTTTTTTTCTCTTTCTTTAATGGAGTTATTAGTTGACTGGCTTCTTGTACACATCTACATCTTCTCATAATTTCTATGAAAACTTGTCCCAGTTTCTGTTTAGGGGTTTTATTACAAAAATTATGATGTGCCTGTTACCTGCACTGCCAACTTTTTTCAGTACTGAAGAAACAGAGCAGTCTCTTTTGCTAATGTTTGTTTAGATCGTGCTAAAACTTTGCTAAACATGGTTCCCCACATTTTGCACATACTGGGCTTTACAAGGCAGCAAGCATGCAGATGAGTAGACCTTAATTTATGACAAGTAACATTTTAAGCATGATCTCCTGTTTCTGCCAGCTGCTCTATAGGCAAGATCTGCTTGTTCACAGGAATATAGAAAGAGTACATGAAGTAGAGAAGGAAGCTTATTTTGGCTTTTAAAGTAAGTGTACTACTTAAATTTGTAGGACTGTTTGGTTTTGGTTTTTAATTTTTTTTTTTTTTTAATTTTATTTTGGTAGGAGCCTATAAGTCGACCCTAATATCTTTAATTGGATTGGATTACTAATTATAGTCCATGTTGATATATTTTGGTTGGTTGCAACCAGTAAGTCAAGTTCAAATAAGGGCCAAAGAAAAACTTCAGAGATAAGATGTCTCTGTTTCCTAGAAGTCTATGTGTATTGTTTGTACAACTCTCTCTCTTTTTTTTTTTTTTTTCAATCTGATGTAAGTGCATGGTGTGTGTGTAAACACAGATAATATTAACAAGACTGTCTTGTTTTAAACAGTTTATTGTATGGTGCATTACTCTAACTAGGTTTGAATGTATTCAGTAGACACCTTAGTTTCATTAAAAAGGTTCAGAAAGTAGTATTTCAGTGTTCTGCTCCCTCATTTGTTCAACATTTTGGGGGCAGATGATGTGTTTTTAAGCAAGATGCTGCTGTTCTAGGGGAAGTAGGTGAAAATTCAGATCGGTACTAGTTTTAACTTTTCCCCAGTTGAAGTAAACTCAGTTATAAGGATTGAATAGCATTGATATGCACTAGAAATTGTTGACTAGAAATTGTTTGACACTGGAACAAATGCTTTGTGAGAGGGAAAATAATCTGGTGTGTATCTTCTAAGTTTGACTCAAAACCACTTACTAGAGCTCTGCAGTTGTTTGTAACCCAAGCTTCTGGTTGCAAGACACTAACCAGAAACCGTATCTTGACTTCCTACTGCATTTTGCAACAGCATGTATCTGAAGTTTCTATTATAACCAAGATTCTTCAAGCTATTTGGAATTTGCCTAACATCGAGTGACTGTGTGTTCTTTCACTTTCTGGGTGCACATTTTCCCAGTTTAAAGAGACCTACTGAATAATAATTTCTATGCCCAAAAAGTAATATTTGCTAATTGAAATATTCAATTATTTTGAAAGCTATGAACCATTACTAAAGTGGTTTGTGTTAAAATGCATTTGAAATTTTTGTGCTCTTCTGAGTATGAAGATGATACAGTTACAGTTTCTCATAACTGCTTACAGTTTCATTTTGTGCTAATGTTGCTAATGCAACAGGTGATGTGGGCTTGGCAACATGGTAGCCTAGCTTTCCTTCGGCTTTGAAACAGAGACCCAATATTCTTTGGTAGCTTTTATGGCTTGGGCATGCTACTTACTTTAGTTCACACTGGAGAGCGGAAGGGTGCGGACATATACTGACTGAAGTCTTTTTGGTGCCATACTTTCATTTTGACATGGATAATGTGTAGATTAATTGATTTCTTATGAAAGTAACATACTATATAGTATAACTGCATGTTTTGTTGGGGGTTTGGTCCTGTATATAACAAAATCTTCTATTTGCTTTTTTCCAACTAATAAAACTAATAAAATAAACATTCTGTTCAAAATATGCAATACTCACCTTGTGAACTACAGTAGCAATTAAAAAAGAGGGAAATAGTTAAATGTGTGCACCTTTGAATTTTAAGTTAAAAGGTTGCTTTTATTTTCAGTATTTGTATGAACTTTACAATTCATTTCTTGTTGAAGTACTGTCTTTTATAATAAAAGATTGCCAACTTAAGTGCCCTTCCAAATTATTCTAGAATATTAGATCAATATGTGTTATCTCGAATTCTCATTCTGTTATGACAGGTCTAATAAGAATACCATGGAAGAGGCAGGGCTGCTTTCTAGCACATGTAGTTCAGGAAGTTTTGCATTGCTTGTGAGGAAAGGTGTGGTTTCAGTGAGAAACTCACTTGTCGACCAATGCATTTTGTTTTTGCTGTAGGGAAGAGGCTTCCCCAGGATCACAGGGTCTCCTAGGTAAATACATGTGTTGCACAAGTTACTCTTCCTTGCAACAAGTTGTGGTGGTATAGAAAATATTACTTTCTAAAGATAAGTTACACAATAGCTGGAAAGCTGATTCAAGGTGTTTAAAAATTAATGTTAAAGACTGAGAAGCAACAACAAAACCCCCCAAAACAAACACCAAAAGCTCCCCAAAATCCCAACCCAGCCCAAAACCTACCAGCAAATACTAAAACATTGAATGTGCAAGTTAACTTTTTGGGTTATTTCTTAGCATAAAGATTAACCTTTAAAGTTTTGGCTTATACATTTATCTTAGGTAACTCTATGAACAAGATTCTGGACTCCCTGGAAGAGTTTAAAAGTGAAACTTCTTTAGACAAATCACTAGTATGTACTAATAAAAAAACTACAAAAAAATACAAGGGTATAGTAGGTGATTATTTGGCATTTTATCCTCATTCCATTGCTCTAGGTCAATAAATATGGGCATTTATGATGCATGCCAAGTATTTTAAACATCTTTATTATTTAAAGATGTTACTCAGGCACAGTAGGAAGATTTTGCAAAGTTAATACTTCCAAAAAAATCCCCCAAGATTTAATAACATAATTGCTATAGTCAAGGAGAGTAAGCATATTTGGCTTTTGTATGTGAAGGTGCTTACTTTTGCTCAATTTAAATATTTCTTTGGTTTGTGATACTATATGTGTCAACACTTTCTGTTTAGGATAAATAATATATGTTGAACCCATCTTGACCAATCTTCTTCTTCCACATATTTCTATGTGAGTATCTAAGTGTGAGTCATACTGATCAAAAATAGCATTAAGAACACATTGTTGCCCTGAGATTTTTTTTTTTCTCTGTAATATCCTGACTAAATAACAGTAGTGATTTTTAAATTTTGTTGAGAATGCAACTGGGACCTCAATATTCTGTGCGCATGTCTGATTGACTTGACAGCATGGTTTGCCAAACTTCCCTGCATTATCTATGTGAAAAAGTTGTTTGAATGCCTCCTGTAGCAGGAGCAGAGATGAAGACCCTGCTTCAGCTTTAGATCATGAAGATCTCACCACTGCCTTTTTGTAGGTCTGGAATGTCAGTACCCAACAGTCAACAGCTTCTTGTGCAGCTGGTTTAACACTACAGAATTAATGCAGTGGTTCTCAGTTGAGTCTCAGCAATCTTGCAAAACAATTGCTACCAACACACTTTTTTTTTTTCCCCCCAAGCATTCAGTGTGTTTTTTGAGATATGTAATTCTTGCAGCTTGCCTCTTGAGCTTTTATTGAAATCATTATATCCTTTTCTAAATATATTGATACACTTTGAGAGAAGTAAGGTTGTACATGTGAGTTTCATGTAATCTGACTTTTCATATAACATTTGCCAAAGACCTCCACCTAGTGAGCTCTGCACTGTATCTAAGTTAGGGTTGTAGAGAATTCCTTCTGTCCTTAGGAAATCCAGATCTCAGGTTGATGAAAATAATGCATTTTGAGTGTGAACAAGGACATCCAAAGGTTTTAGGTTAGAAGTTGATTATGTTCAAGTCTTGTTGCAAGTGTCAAGGTTTGACAGTGGGTTCAGCAGTGTTTGGTTGCTCTGCAGAAAGGAATCACAAAGTTCATTCCTATTACAAGACAATTCAGAATTTGATTTGTTCAATGTACACATAATAAATAAAACCTACTATGTGAGAGTTTAAAAGAAAGCTATTTGGTAGGCATGTCACTGAACTTTTCTCATCTTTTATATTAATAGTTTGAGAACCCTTTATTTATTCTCAGTAGTTTCTTGTTACCCATGAGTAGTTAATGTATTTCTGGTTTTTATTCGGTGATGTGCTTGGTCTTTTATGCACAATACAGAGTTGTGCTGCAGAAAAGTTACCATCACAGAAATAATTAAATACATGAGATTAATAAAACTTTTATTTTGATTTGATATCTCTTGAAAGGCATCTTTTAAAATCTCTTCTAGAATGACTACGGATTTCCAGATTCTTTGAACTTCTGAAAATTAGGTTAGTGTTTTTTTCCTGAGTCTCCTAGATATAGAAAAGTAATTTTAATTTGTTTTAAAAATATGGAACTTATATTATGTATTTTTTCTTCATTGTTTGAGTATTTTCTAAACTATATTTTTAAAGACCAAAGGAACTTAGTCTCTAAAAAGCAAGCATTAGTGTTCCTACATTGATTCATGGCAAATTAAACTTATTACATTTATTTTGAAGGGTTGAGTGAAGTAAATTATCATAGTTGTGATACTCAGCTCAGCTTATCCTTGATTTGACTTCCTCTGAGTCTCAAAACTCTTTCAAGATCATTGCCTCAATAACTTTTATGCATAATTTTAGCCCTCCCTTCATCTTTTCTACTTGAAATGTATTCTTTGGTTACATTTCAGACATACACTCTAGTAAGTTTTATCTCTGCTTCTGTCTGCTTTTCAGTTATTGTTTTATGTGATTTGAGGGGAAGAAAAAGGATTTAAAGCATTTTTGTCAATAAACACAGGGCAAAACAATGGGTTGTTAATGTTTCATGTGGGATTCTAAAGAAACAATTTAGTTACATTTAGAAACTTCCTTTATACCTTGGTAAACAAAGGCAAGGGTGGCTTTGTTCATCTTGCTTTAATTATACCTCTGTCCCTTCAAATAACTTGCTTTGTCATTGTAATAGGAAATAAAATACAGAATGATGGTTTCTTTCCTGATAAACTTATTCAGTTGCAGAATCTAAATAAAACTTGTATATTAATATTTCAGTATGTCTGCATTCTCCTAACTAGGCTTATCTGAGCATATATTAGTTGTGTGAAACCTTTTGACATACTGAAAGTGAAAATAGAACACTGCAAATATTTAGCATACACATAAGCATAAATTAGAAAGAGCTATTTATGTTTTCCAAAGTATGTTGGTTTTCCTTACCACAAGGTGTAGGCAGTGACATTTTCCTATCATGTCCCTCATTACTCCAAATCAAAACTTACAAAGTAAAGTTGTTACAAGTAAATTTCTAATGCAAAATTTTTTTTTTAAGTTCATTGAGACTTTTAGTATGAAATGTAGTTTAAAAAGTATTTTCAATGCCTATTGTGGAGGCAACCTCAAATCTTGGGATTTTTTATACTTGTTTTTAAAACTTTGAATAGGTCTACTTAGAAACTATTTAAGGCATCTTTCAGAATTTTAATAGTATGTACATGAAGTTTACCATTTTATAAATTTAGGATCTATTTTCTTTAAATAATCTCTTTTTGTTAATTTCTTTGCCTTGTCAAATCAGTTCATCTTTTGTGTTGGTTTGATATTGTGGATTTTTTGTATTTCTTTTTTCAATTTTTAATTGACTTAATAAGTTGGACAAATACCCTGTGTCTAGAGGTTCCTTTTCCCTCAGTCTAAGTTGTGATAGTATTTAAATCAGTCAGTATAACCAGAATTCCAGAATAGGTAGTTTATAAAATCCTGTATAAATATCTCATACTTTTTAGATAAAGCACTCACCTGAATGTGATTCTTCCATTAATAATATGGTCTAATTTGATTTAGCAAGTTTTGTAAGAATCTCTGTTCTGTCACATAGTCTTTTGTGTAATTTTTGATGATGTGCAATATATCCTCTAATTGTTTGGCCAGCTTTGCTGGGGGAGGAGGATATGCATGTGTTTTTCATATAAATAAAACCTGGATTTCAGCTTCCATTCCTAAAGATAACTCTGGTTTTAGTTTAGAGCTTTGACATTTTGAATTCCTTGCTCTGGGAGTGAACCTGCATCGGAAGAAGTTACAGCCTGGTCTGTTGTTCGGGAGGAGTCAAATTTGAGAAGAACTCTTAATAGCTTGATCTGCTACAGAAAAAGCCCCCAAAGCAAGGAAACAAATGTGTATGATGGAAACCACTGAGAATTGCTTTTTTGCTGATGTGGGTATTGTGTGCATGTATAAAATGATTCAGTTACTTTTCTGAAAAATAAGGAAATAGAGATGATGAGATTTGGCTCTGCTGACATGGGGGACCAAAGAATCCCAGTGAGTCAGAAAAAGGGAATCAGAAAGGTTCACTTACTGTTATTTTCTCCCCAAACATTTTACTAAACAAATGATTACTTGTAAAAAGAGAAAATGGTAGTACTCATGTATTAAGAGAACAAGGTTGGATGATTCACTGAGTTGATAATGGTACAAGAAGTTATGGGGATCAACTCTAGAAGCACTGCTATTGATTCTCCTGGTATTCTCTCTGGTAACTGAAGTTGGTAAATGTGAGAGTTTTTGTTTTTTTCTCAGCTCCAAAATTGTTGAAAGTAGAAGCCTGTGTTTATGAAAGTTCTTACAACAGAGAACTGAATCATACAATTTACACTGAATTTATGGGTGCTGTCTTCTTTACTCAGCTGTCTCTTGTCTTGGGGAGAATGGGAAGATGCCCAGATTTCAAAGGAGTCTTGTCTGTTCTTGTGAATCTCAGTGATAATTCACTTGCACATAGTGGTTGTTAAGTGTTGACCTGAAACACAGTTTTTAGTTCTTCTGCTTGGAAGGTATTTCTTCTCATTATTCACCAGGTCTCTGTAGGTAGCTGACTGCTGTGATGGGCATCCTTTAAATTAAAAAGAGAAGCTGGGGAAAAACCGTCTTTCTACTGAATGGTCCGTTGCTCATTTTAATTGTCGATCTTATATTTCCCATATGGCAGCATTGTGAAGTAAGATGGTTCTTCTTTATATTGCTGATATTCTTGAAGTTCAAGATAAAAACAGAGAAGGTGTTGGCTAGTTTTTACCACGGCTCAGGGAAACTATGAGCCTTGGCACAGGGATCTAGAACTCTGTTGCTTGTAGTAGTCTCTGCTTAATCTTTGGTCAGAAAGTTGCCTTTGCAACCTTTACAGCTAGGAACTTAAAAGCATAATACTAGCTCTTTAGAAGTGTGCTGAATTGCTTTATCTCACACTACAAAAGTGGCTTAATAACTTCCTGAAGAAAAAAGGAAAATTGTACATTTTTTATGAGATAAAACCCCCTAGCAGGTGTTTGCATAGAATCATTTAGGTTGGAAAAGAGCTAATACTGCCAACTGCACCACTAAACAGTGCCCCTAAATTCTCCACATCACTGGTTGTAGTGGAGTAAATCTTTACACCTTCGTCGTAAAGTATGCTGATAGTGCGTTCTTGTATGTATTTTTCATATACATGACTATCTGATACTGTCTGCAGAATACACACAATATACTGGGGAAAAATATCTAAAAGTTTGATAAGATACAAAAAAAGGGTGGGGATGGGGAAAGAAGCAAGCTGATGTGGTCTGTAGTTGCCTGAAAACATATAAAAACAAGTCAAGTTCTTCCCTGTAAGAAGCAGCTGTAATGCAAAACATCAAGTTTAGCTCTAATGTATTTTCCCCCCATTTCTGTGGGTTCATCCTATGTAGCAGTAAGGTAAACTGTAAAAATGACTTCATACCAGCTGCTGAAACTTCAAGTGCATTGGGAGGGCAGAGTCGATTGCTAACCAGTATTTAAATTCTCTGCCAGATGTGCAGAATAAACATTTCTTTAGCTTTTCTTGAAGTAGTTGAACTATAGATGAAATGCTGTTTTCATGTGAGATTTTGTTCTATGTGTTTCAGACAACTCCTTTACATCTGTACACAATTCTTCATTACATCTTCAGGGAAAAAGGCTTTTGTGTGACTAATTTTCACTATAAGGCTAGTTTTGGTCATGATAAGAAGCAATTCTCAAAATTCTGCTCTTCTGGAACATTGCTGAATGACTTTTAGAGTAAAGGAGTACAGCTTTTAGAAAGGCTCAAAGGCATTTAATAAGGGATAATATTACAGATGCTTACAAATGGTTTCATGAAAATGTAGTGTGCACATATATCCTTTATTTTCATTAGCTTTTTAATGCTTTGGTGTATCTCCTTCATCTTCCTGTGTAATTCAGCTTGACTTTTAATTACCCATTAATGGAGCAATCAATACAACCGTAGAACTGTTGGTAATTCTAAAGTTGTTTCTGGTAGTCCTGTGAAGCTAAACTGGGGATAGTGCAGTTAATTTTATCACCATATTTATGTGATTTTTGTATTTTGGGGATTTTGTTCAAAATTCAGTAAAGTAGTACATGTGATGGGTGGGATGCAAGCCTACAGACATACACTTGAGGTTGTTTCAGGCACTGTCTGACATGAAAGTCGGTCATAGATCAGATTTTGATTGCGTAACACTAACTTAATTGTAATCAGTGGGTAAATAGGGAGCTTCAAGCATGAATTCATTCATAAATCATGGACTGATTGATCAGTCTGTGGGCAGACAAGATTATTGCTGCTTAGTACAGGAGTTAATTTCTTATAGCTGTGTCTTTACCAGTAAGAATAAATCATTGCAGTGTTCACAAGTGCACACCAAAAATGGAAAGTACATTAAATTTGCCAAAAGGATAAAATGTAGTGCAGCATATGCCAGCTCAAGGTAAATACCAAGTGTTATATTGCTTCTTGTGTCTTTATAGCTGGAAAAAAATTAAACTGGGATTACTTCTCAGAGAATGCAATGTAAACCTTGTATAAAACTGAACTTAAGTTGGTTATTTGGAAATTGATGTGCTTACACTTCCTTCTCAGAACAGCTGCTCTTAGGTCACAGTTGTTTGACACGCACCTCTGGGCTTTGTAAAGATTTATGTGTTTGTAATAAGAGCTGATGCTGTGCTCTGTGGTGATCCAGAACGGCAGAACAGCAGCCTGCTTTCAGGCGCGTGTCTTAATCTGTCAGATCTCTTTTCATGCACAGCTGATAGACTTGCTTATCTTGTTTGAAGCATGCAAACAAAAGTTCTGATAATGTCTGACCCAGAAATTAGCTCTCACATTAGTAAGGTGCAGGATGTGGAAATGTATGCTTTGGTTATTTCTGCTGTACTGACTTGCGTATAATATATGATGCCAAAGCAGCTAAAGTTAGATCAATTAGCATCAGTAAAGCATTCTCATGTCCTTCCAAAATGTACATAACATTTTCTTTTAACTCTTATGAAAGCTTAAACAGGCTGTGTTTCCATAGACACAGGTGTGTGGTGTCCTGCTGGACACAGAGTGTGATGCCAATGCCAAAGGTTGTGTGTCCCCCATGCAGGTCTCACTGCCGCATCTGCCAGTGCCATGGGGATGTCTCAGAGACACAGTAGTCAATATTACTTAAACTTTATAGTATTAATGAGTTTAACTTCGTGATTTTTACTTTTTTGCAGCCAAATTACTGACTGTTTTTGAAAAAAAAATAGTTTAGTGAAAGCAAGGCTGACATGGGCACACTAGAACGTTTCTGTAAAATTGAGTTGTACTGTGTTTTTTGTTGCATACCACTTGAAAAATTCTCATGCCAAGTTTTATTTTGCAAGTTACAGCATCCATGCAGAAGGAGCCTTCAATCTAGCAACTGTGCCATGCAAATACACATATTTCAAATGATAAATAAGAAATAGCCTATCTGTTTATAATGGTTCAGTTTTTAGTTTGTACTTGATTGTGTTAAAAAACCCCCTGATTTCCCAGCGCTTTCTTCATTAACTTGTTGCAAAGATTGCTTCTAGCACAGTCATATTTGTTTCTTTCCTGTTTTTATTTGTTGGTCAGCCTACTAAATGAATATGTATGGGCTGTATTTGATAGCACTAAACTTGTGTGGGGGTTCCTGTTCTGTGCCACCACTGTGTACATATGTACTCCTCTGTGTAGACCTGTGGCAGGGTGTTCCTCCACCATAAGAGAAATCCCATTTCTTGGCTTCCCATGCTTTTCTGGATGAGCATTATTTGAATGCTTCTCTTTGTTTTGAAGGTTGGAGGGGAAAGGCAGTTTGCTGCTAAAAGGAAACATCTCCTGGCCTCTTGACTTCTCTTCCTACTTAATTGTAGCGCTATTTATCTCTTCTTCACAGCTGTTAGGTACTCTGGGAATGAGGTGGTCAAAAGAGCGGGTTGTGGCTTCTGAGAGTGGTATGTCCTGTTCCAGGACTAACTTCCCTTCTGTGCCCTGCAGGCTGAGGTTTGTAGGGAAAAGAGCACTCATGTCACTGCTTGGCTTAAAGCCTTAAGAGAACAGGCACTCCTTCTTTCCATAAACTGAACATTTGGGGGTGTTTTTGGTTAATTTGTACTTGCAAGAGGTTGTTTTTCTGTTTGTGGACTTGGAGATGATGCTGTTTTTGAAAAACTCTTGAAAATTCAGGATTTGTATTGGAGATAATAAAATTATAGTGGAAGTAGCAAGAATATAACCTTTCATTCTGTTTTCTCGCACTCTTAATATGATTGTAGGTAGCTATAATAGGGGAAGCACTTGTCCATTGCATGGGTTCTGACAACTGTGGGAACAGGAAAAGCTCCTGTGTGTTCAGAGTTGGGCCTTCAAAGCAGGTCTAGCAGCCTTTCATTTAACAGCATCCTGTGCATTAGTATGAAAGAATTCTGCTGTGTGCATTTTACAAAAGTGCCATATGACTTAAATTTTAACACATTCTGCTGCTTTTTACTATTGTAGTGTTCATGGAAAATGTGCTGTAAGACTAGAAACATGATTGTGTTATACAGTTAATTAAAAATAAAGGCAGATTTTTAATATGAGCTCAGTCAGTGAAACACATCAACAAAGACTTTTTTGTTGGCTGTCAAGTGAGAAAAACAGAAAAGACTCAAATTCTTTCTCTAATATTTCCTTCCAGTCTGACTCATCAGTAGAAATTGTGAAGAGCTGCAGAAGAGAAGCCAAACAGACAAGCTGATAACTTGAAGAAATACTCTGTTGAGTTTGGGGTTCAGAGTGGAGTCATCATGAGCGATGTTACCATTGTGAAGGAAGGCTGGGTACAGAAGAGGGGTAAGTTCTACCTTTTAATGGAAAGTGCTTCTGATGTCTCCTACACTGCGTGCAATGGTATTACATGGTTACACAGCTGAATGTTTTTGATTTATCTTCTGGTCTGGAGCAAGCTAATCTGACCACATGGTGAGATTGAGGCCTTGTTGTTATTGATACGTAACCCTCAGCACTGCCCCTATTTGTAGGGGTACCTGACAGTGCAGAGGAAGTTGGACTCAGTAATTCCCACTTCACCTTGAACCTTGCTGCTGCTGCTGCTGCTGCTACCTGTGCATCAGACTAAGCTGGCTCTTGTGGCATCTTGAAGAGGCAGTAATTAGCGGTGTGTGGTCAAAGGTTGCCTGGAAGCTGCTGTAGTAGATCTAATACTTTCAGTGACATTTCCTAGATGCCAAAATCATTCACTGTGGCTCAGCTTGTATTACAGATTCAAGTGGTCCCAGTAAAATCAACATAATACTTGCATAAAGCTCAGCATACACCTAATTACTTAGCAGACCTGGAAGCCATATAATTAAAGAATATTTTCCTAACTATAAGCCAGTATAAAATATGATTTTCTGTTATATTTGAAATCCTGTGAATTCTTGAGTTTCTTTAAAATGTTTCACTGTGTGATTTGCAATTTAGGGAGGTTGGTGTATGTTCAGCTATGAATGTGAAACCTCTAGAAATATCTGGCATTCATATCATGTGATGAACTTTGGATGAAATCTTCCATGCTTCATGCTGCTCTGCTTTAGGTTGTGGTTGCGCACATGATTATTTTCAAAAGAATATAAACTGTCTCAGAGAGAGGAGGTGATTTGGATTTTAGTGTGATTTATGCCATGAGTTTCTGTGACCCTAGCCCAGAAAGATTAGACTGAAATAGTAGGAACAAAATTACCCTTTAATTTACAAAGAAATACTTTGTTTCAATAGCAATGTGTGAAGACAAAGATCATTATTAGCTTTGTTATTGCAGATTGACATTAAATGTCAAGGAAGGCAAGATAATGAGAGAAAAATTTATTATTCTTTTATTATTCCTGCATAAATCATATTTCAGGATTTATGGGTACTGTAAATGAAAATTATCTAAACCATGTTAAGTGTAAGGCCTTCTTCCTATTTTGGGGTACATACCTGTATTTATAACAAATGATATTTTACATGACAGGAACTATTTACAATTTTAAATTATTTTTCCTTTCCACCTTGTTGTTGTTTGCTCAGTTTGGTGATCTGATTTCCTTTTTTGATTATTTCATATAAAATTCTTTCAAATGTATTTGAATGATTAGTATACTCCAAATAATTTTCTTTCACATGACGTCAGTTCCTTCAGGTAATATTGCTCATTCTTATTACAACTGCTGTCAGTTGGATATACATATATTAATTACTGGGATCCAGACATGGACAATGTACACTGAAATTCAACATCTTAATATTTGGAATTCTGAAATGTTAAATAAAGGTTTTCTCTTCTCACTCTGTTTTACTATCAATTAATTGAAGAAAAGTCCACCAAGTTGACATTTTGAGGTCAGTTTTGTTAGTAATTGTTTTCTTTTCCAGTTAAAGACATTTCATGGCATGCGTTTTTCCTTATCATAAATAACTTTGAATTTATGGTTGGGTTGTTTTTTTTTCCTTGTTATATGTAACTGTGTAGGTTTTAGTGGAAATTTTAAAAATTGCATCCAATATTGTCTGTAAATTTTTTTGTCTTATTTATTCTGGTTATTGGTGGGTTAAAGTGTTTGTTTTTTTTGTTTCTGAAAACAAAAGGAAAAGCACATTTGTGTTTCACAACGCTAAGAATTTGTAAGCATTTTATTCAATGGTTATACATTTCATGTAATTACAACTTTTACTCCAACCTTGCATTGGAACAAGAAAATCAAAGTTGTAAAGTGGATTTTTTAAATGTTGCCAAGAAAAAGTATCCAACTTTATTCTATATTCTGAGAATACGCTCAGTAAACACTTATTTTGGCAGCTAAATGTTCTCTGTCTGTGCTAAGAATCATTGTGGGACTGGGTAAAGCTGTCTTGCTTCCACAGGCGATCATTCTGATACAATTTTAAACTGAATTCTTTGATCATCACCACTTGACATTCATTGGCTCAGTTGAGAGGCTGTAGGTACAAACCATGTTCCACCTGGAGAAAGCTGAGTGTGGGATCTTTTCTCCAGACAGACGCTGAATGAATTCCAGTCCCAGTGACCAGCCCTTTGGACAGCCCAGAGCCAAGTGCATGGTGCAGCTTAAATTTCTGAGACTCCAGACTGAATTTATCTAGAAATAAGGCTTGTAAACCCTTCCTGCTGGGAACACAGGGGCCTGGGCTGCTACAGTTGACTGATCTGTTTATATTATGCTGAATTACTTGGTCGTGTGACTACAGCCCTGGACCTTTTAATATTGTCCCCTTCAGCAGTCAGTATGGTTTGTGTTACAAGGAAAGGGAAAAGAAATCCAACTTCTTTTTTTTTGTGATTCACAGCCCAGTCAGGAGTATGAGGATGACTTGAAGGTATTGGGATGAAAAATGGCTTTGAGGAGCTGTCTAATGAGATGGGCCATTACAAAGGCGAGTTAGGCAAACTCAATGTAGAAATGAGAGGGGAGGACTTAAAATAGAGCTGGGGATCTCTCTCTGCATTGAGAGTTTGCTAGGGAAGACAGGGTATGTTAGGACACTGCGAATGGCTGTGAAATGCAGTGAAAAGATGTTTGCTTTATTATTATTCTTATTGCTGTATCCATGTCAGTAATAGAGGGCTGAGGGCTATATGTTTGTAAGGTTTTAAGCCTGCTGTTGAGCACTGAAGAATAAGATGTGATGCTATACAGTTGGCTTCAAAGCCCTGTTTTTCTGTGTGTGCTTAAATGAGGCACCCATTAAAGTATTACTGTTTTACTCAAAGTGAGAAATGCAGAATTAAGTTTTTTTGAGACTGATCATACTTGGGCTTTGAGTAGTTTCTAGGAGAAGCAGTTTCAGCATGGTGAGACTAGATGATACTGTGGAAGGGTAAGGTGTTGGTCAAACGAGCAGAGATGACAGGCTGGAGGTGAGAATTTTGGACAATAGAAGACACAAAACCCAGGGAGAAGCAGTGCCTGAGAAGCTTGAGGAACCTCAGGACCCAGGTGACAGGCAGCCCTGAAGCACAGTGACTGGGTGTGCCTGAGCAAGTAATGCAGCCCAGCAAGAGCAGACTGGGAGAATGTAGTAATTGGTCATGGGGACTTGATACCTATCTACACTTAGTGCATTTGTAAAGTGAAATGGGTGTTAATTTGGACTGGCTTTTGTCTGCTTCTGTGCCCTTTTGGCAGTGGCAGTGCTCCTGAAGTACATCCTGTGGCTTTTAGTTTCATCTGAAAGGAACCAGGTTTGTGCACTGTGGGACTGCTTCAAG
Organism: Poecile atricapillus; assembly: GCF_030490865.1. NCBI lineage: Eukaryota > Metazoa > Chordata > Aves > Passeriformes > Paridae > Poecile > Poecile atricapillus. The sequence goes on from NC_081251.1 coordinate 82,551,943, forward strand.
CAGCAGATGAAAGTGCATTAACTAGGGTGGTGGGAAGATTTGCTGCAAAAGCACTTTTCTGATATGAACTAAAGCACTCATTGAGATTCCTGTGAGACATCAGAACCTGAACAAGTGGAGAGCCAGGAGAGTGGTCACCTTAGAGTGGAGTCTCTGCTCAGGTGCGAGAGGAGTGGGAATGTATTTTGTAAGGACAGCTTTATGGTTGTATCTTACTGTCTTAGATCCAGTGACAAGAACAAAGCAGCTCATGGCCTGTGTCCACATGTGGCTGCAAACATATTTTTGCAATTCACTGTCTCAATGAGCATAATTTTTCTTTCTTTCTGTTCTCCAGTTATACCTGTGGCCAGATTAGGAGAGAGATGCATTGTCTTCATTTATGATTTTACTTCTTAGATGACACCAGCATTTTTCCTTGTAATGCAGGCAGATGAAAGGGAAGAAGTTTTGACTAAGAACCTTAAATACAGTTACCTGAACCTTGTTGCTGATATGCAGAAATTAAATATTTGACATTATTGCAGTTAGTGTAAACACTCTGCAGAAATTGCTGAAATTACTTTTACATTTTGCATTTGCAGAGAACAATGTTTTGTAGAATGAGTATCTTTAAATTTACATAAAAGCTGGAAAGTTGGTATCCTTGATTTTACTTAGCATGCATTTACTGTATTTACTAAATTAAATTTAATGATTTGCAGAGAGGGATATATTTTTAATTTATTGGTTTGGAAACATGTTTTTTTACACGATGAACATGCCTAATGTGATTAGGGCTGTATCATTACCAAAGTGAGTTTTATACATATAATTCATGTGGTATTTTTTCTTTAAAGCCAAAGTTTTCTGAGTTGTAGACCTGACCTTGTCTGTGGTCTATAATAGTCACAACAATTAGATTTAAGGGTCTTTCATAACTTTGCTTAATTGCAACCTAATTTCTTTATATATAACCTGTGCACAAATTTCAATTAATTTAAACATATGAAAAGATTTAAGAGTTTCTGTTACCATGTTATTGAAAGATCATTTGGGACAAAGGAAGAATTGACACAGATGCTAACTTTTTTAAGGACCTAGTTTTAGATTTAACATGTCAGCTAACTTTGTTGTTTATTGAAAGAGTAAGGTTTTGGTTTTGGTGGGGATGTACCAAGTGCCTAAGGCACAACATGATGGCTAAATCATTATTTAAAGACAAACAATATGTTATCAGTTTAAGTTATTGCTTGTGTTGCCACACTTCTATTGCTGTATCTCTGTTTGGACTTCGGTGTTCTGGTGTGGTTCGTTAGGTAATGCAGTTTGCCATGGCATCCTTCACGTGCCTCACATGGTACATGTATGAGCATTCCAATTTTGTAGAGAGGGAGCTGAAGTCCAAAGTTGTTGTGGCTTAACTGTAATTATTTAAGAAGTTTGATTTAGTGAGATGGTGGTAAAAAAAAATATCATGAGGCTTTCCTGTGAAGCTTCCTAATGAGATTGTCCTGTAAATAATGTATCACTGACATACTGTAATATGATTTTTCTCTCAATGGTTTTCTTTTTTCTTTTCTTCTTTTTTAAAATACCTTCCATAACTTCTTAGTATCTAAAATTTGTGTTAGTATTTCTGAACCCATACAGTTCATAGAATGTGTTTGATTTATTGTGATAAGACTGACTCAACTCCACTTTGTTTTCATTTTTGGGATTCAGGACATGATGCAGATATCATGGGATTTTGAGAAATAACCATGTGGAAAATATTTACTGTTGTTATATCTTCTATCAAGGAGGATAAGTAGCGTAGTGGAATAAATCTATTGTTCCAAATACTAATAGAATTGTTGTTTAAAGTAGAAATTATTTATAGTCTTAGGGTAACATATCTTCTTCCTCCTCCCCCTGGCTCAAATCCAGAGAAGAACTGTATTTTTTCATGTAGTGGACATTGGGTTTTACAGTTGAAACAACACCAAACAGATGTTAATTTTGGAAGTACACACTGGAGATTGAGTTCATGTGGTGTGTTTTTTCTTTTGTTTGTTGTTGTGTTGTTTTTTTTTTTATGGGGTTTTTGGGTATTTTTTTAATGGCGGCATAAATGATTTGACTGGAAAATTAATCTCAGAAGTTATGGTATTAATTGAGTGTTATTCACAACCTGTCAGAAATCTTGTTTGCAGATTGTCTGAATTATTTGAGCAATTTAACACACCTCTAACAAAGACAAATTTAAATACTCTGTTGAACATCTGCTACACAAAGTAGAAGAAATTGAAAGAATTGTTTTCTAACTGTCTTAGCAAATAGTTTAAGGTAAAGTCTTGATTGATAATTGACTTGAAACTAAATATGCCTTTTATACTGTAGTTGTTCTACTCTAATTCTATCTAATTAATGCGAAATGTGAAGTTCTAGCAAAGTATATGGATGTAAAAGAGGCAGTTCTATGTGGGCCAAAGGGAGGAAAAATAGCACTGTGACCTTTCTTATATCCCTGCATGATAGCTAGAGTTGTTTTTTTTAAATTCCCAGATAGTTAAGAGATTGCTGTATCTTGTGCTCAGTGTAGGAATGGATTTAGGTAAATCTGGAAAGTTGCTTGCAGTCAGCACTGTTTGTGGTTTTTTTTGTTTCTTTGTATGTTTTTGTTATTGGTTTTTGTTGTTTTTGTGTTTGTTTGGGTGTGGTTTTGGTTTTTTCCCCCCACATACACTATGAGTGGAAATCAATGTATTTAGATGCTGTTTTCCTGCAACTACCCCACTCGGAGAGGAGGTTCTCTGACCCCTTTCTCTGTCCCACTCACTTTGTAGTTGACTACCAAGATCTTTCTTTTGGAATCATTACACCTTTTTTATCCATACTTTTCCTTGAAGTGGATCAAAACCATATGAAAATCTTAAACTTGATGTAACTAGGATGAGGTGTTCTCTTTGCTAAATAACTTTATTCCAGATACTTCTTAGGTAGTGCATAGGTGAGTGTAATTTTTGCAGCTCTCCGCCTTGTAGTATTACCTGTTTCTGTTCTTAAACACAGTTTACAATAGAAATTGAAGCATAAAAAGCGAAGTATTTTAAGCAGTCTCAAGATTATCCTTGCTGCAATATCCTTGTTGAATGTCAATTAGATAATTGTGCATGGTTGATTAATTTTTAAATGTTTTAGAATTGTTTTTGTTTCATTGCAGCTATATTAGAGACTGTTACCAGTTTTCAAATGGTTTTACACTTTTGATTCTCATCAATAAAAATGAAGCTCTCATACATGGAGCTGCATTGTAGATGAATAGTGGCTAAAATTCTGTGCATGTTCTTTAATTGAATATGTTAATTCCTACCAGTAATATGTCAGATAGACGATACAGTAATATCTTCAAATGGAGGAAGGTGTTCTCCTCTGTCTGTAATAATAATGTATTATTAACCTGGAACATTCATGGCCATATCAATATATTTGACCTTGGTACTACTGATGTTCAGATTTCTGAAAAGAAACTAACCAAATTCAATACCTAAATCAAATCTTTGTTTTCCCTACTGTTGCTTGTAAGGCTTGTTTCTGGTGCTTATCACTTTGGGCTTAAAGCTTTTAAATATCCTGAGTTTTATGGTAGAAAAGCACTTTTGCTATTCCTGGCAGCAACAGGTTGCTTGTTACACAGGAAAATACCTGGGAGTTTTGGAGTATTCTGGACCCAGTGACCTTTCAGGTTCTTGTTTGTCTCTTCCATTTCTTCTATTATGAATGCTGCCTGGTTGCTCACATTCTGAAGATTTCTTCATTCATGCTAGTTTCTCATTGCTTAGTTACTCATGAGAGCAATACTTCTAAAGAAGCAAGGTTAAACATTTTCTGTTGCAGGGATTAGGGAAGCCAGATGTTAGCAATTCTTTGCCCTTTTCCTGCTCACAACCCTTTTGGCCTGGCAGTACTGCATGACCAGAAAATGTCCAAGGGATGCTGTTGGAGAAGAATTTGAAGAACCATTTGGCAAATGCATGTTTTCTGTTTATTAAAACCTCTACTTTTTACTTGAAGCTAAATAGTCATGCTGTATAATACCTTTGGCATGCTGTAATACGTTGGTTACAATTAAAATTCCTCTGTGTTTGTGCTACTTTCACATTGTGTTTGTAAGGATAATATGCTTGCAATACCAGAACTTTTGATACCTTGTAGAAAATCCTCTTCTCTCAATATACCTACATGCCAGTCCAGCAAATCTCCCAAGTCTTTGTGATTTATTTTATTTCAGAAGCAGTCTGTGTACCTGTTCTTACCTCAGCTAGGTCAATCAGCTTATGCCTCTGTGGGAACCACTTCTTTAATACTACCCCTGCTATAATAGTCAAAAACATTATTGAGGTCAACAGCTGCGACTTGAAACTAAGTTCTGAAAGTGTTTTAGGACTGGACTAAGAACTCAGAGTTTTAGGGCATGAGACAAATGAGACTGCAGAGTGAGATAATGAAAATAAGCTTTTTTTTTCAATAAAAAAACTTTAGGGAGAAAACCAGGGAAGAACTTTATAAAACCAGTCAGTGCTGTCTTGGTCGTGTTTTGTTTTCTAAGAGGAGCTGTTGACCCTCCATGAGCATCTCTACTAATTGAAGATGAAATGCTTTTTTCCATCAAGGCATGGAAAGATGCTGGTAGTGAGTGTGATTTATTCAATCTCCAAGTCCTTGAGAGCAGTTTAATCTAAATTGCAGGCTAAGCATTGCTGCTTAGTTCCAATAGAACAGACCTTACCTTGCTTTGGGAGAGATTCCTGCTTCCCAGGGTAGGACTCCATCAACCTGATAGAGGCAAATCTGTTGAGATATGCTTAAATTTTTTTCAAGCTGCTTATGACTGTTTCCAGAGCTTTGCTTTGGACGCACTGTCACGTCCGTTCCTATGGGCTTGAGAGCCCCACAGCAGTGGGAGTGGATGAGTGGTGGTCACAGTGTAAGCCAAAGCTTGTAGTAGTTGGTAACTGGGAGATTTGCTTCAGGTCTATACTCCTTATCTGTAATGTTGGTGTACCTCCAGTTTCATTTTTTCCAGTACTCTTTAGTACTATTGCTTAATAGTATTATTTTATCTCTCAGTTAATCTGCGTTGTTATTTATTCCTTCCCTCGCAACTCAGGGCATTGCTAGCTTACCTTTATAAACCAAAGTAAGTTTCTTTGTTACCAGATCATTGCAACTGACGTCTTATTTACTGTAAATTCGTAGTTTATAATTTGCTTTCTAACTAAGTGCTTTCTTAAAAACTGATAGGAAGATAGGAAATGAATGTGTAGATGCCAGAACACTGGTAAGAAAACACATTCTCTTTTTCTAGATAGATTCAGAAGATCACTTATAAATTGGTGGCTGTCTTGACTTTGAGAGTAGTCTTCCCAAAAATGTTGAATGACAATATTATATTAACATGTAATATTAACGTATAATATTACACAGTATATTAACTGTGTAAAATAATAAAGTTCCCAGTTTTATTAGTTGTTATCATTTTTGCATTGAAATTCCAAATTGTGTAATCCTCAGTTATTCACATTTGAACACTGAAATGTAAAACAATTTACTGGGCACAGCTTCCTGATAGTCTTTTATCAACATTGCCACAATAAAAAAGTTACTGTAACCAGAATAATCTTCACAAATAGCTGCTAATTAGGCCGAGGTACTGAGAACTTTACCACCAGCAAGAGATTTGAGGGCTACTTGATACAAATGCTCTGTGATTTTGGTTGTGATAAATTTATGGGCAATCTAGTTCATAGTGAAAGAAGACATGTAAGATGGTAAATTAAATAAAGGATTGGGCCAATAGTACCTTAAATTTGGCACTTAGTGTTGTGGAAACCTGAATTTATCCGTCACAGTTTCCCTCAGATAAAATGGAAATAGTATTGTTACTTCACCTCAGAGACTTCCTGAATGTGAGTTTGTTTATCTTTGTGAAACTTCTAAATGCCTTACATTACAATATTCAGGCTTTGAAAAATATAATTTTAGAGAATTAAAATGTAATTTTTGTATAGGAAATAAAATGAATCTAATAGTTGAAATTTAGTCTGAATGAGAAGAAGTGGATTTTTAAAAAAATTTGCTTATTTTGCTCTGACACTTTGCAGAGGAAGAGGTAAAATCTGTTAGGTCGTACAAAGAGATGACTTGTTAAAGAAAATGGAAAAATCTCAAGGTTAGTTCTTAGTGTCTTCCAGAGAGACTGGAGGAAACCCCTGAATAGTGATCCTTGGGAGAGAGTAATCTGTAGGAACATGGCAGCATCTCTCCCTATGCTTGATCCCTATGAGATCACTTTTGATCTTATGAAATTGCAGATAGATTAGTGGTACAACTTTTACACATGTAAAAATTCCTTCAAAGTAGTGTGCTTCAATGTAGTGTCTTTTGCTTTACTTTGAGGCTGGTATTCACTCTGTTTTGAACTGTGTTGGCTTTTATAATGTCATGCCAGCTTATGCATGCTGACTAATACATTGGAAACTTTTCTGAACAACTTTATTCTTATCTTGAGGAACAGCAGCAGCTACTATATTTTAATTAGAAGCTTGCGAACTTGCCCCTGATGCTCTTCCATGTTTACTTGAAACTTAAGTGGAAGCTGTTGCTGAAATGGGGGAAGTGTCATGTCCTCCCCTAGCTCGGTTGTGTTGGCACTTGTGCTCATAATGGTGATATGGTGAATCATGCCAGGAAATTTATCTGGCTGAAAATGAATCTATTTTTATTTTCCTAGCTAACTTTCAGATGGATCATTTCCCTGACCTGACTCACTGTGTAGCTGCACAAACAGTAGAGCTGGCAAACACGGGAATGGTAGAGCGGCCATGTGATAGCTCCCTGCTAGTGGCAGCCCCCACCTTTGCAAGAGTGAATTGGCCACAGAACTGCACCTAAAACTTATATTGTCACTACCACAGGACTATGGCACAGCTAGTTTGTATTTCAAGATGGTGTTCTTTGGAATTCATGTTTAGAAAAGGACCACTGATTTATTCTGTGCTGGTCCTAATGTGATTGAATTAAAAAATACCACCAAGAGGGTTAGCTAATTCCTATTCCTGTGCATTTATAGTTTTTAAACAAACAGAATTTTTTCACAAAAGAATGACTTGGCTAATGTCTGGAACATTAAGTGGTTCCTTAATCTAAATAATAGACTAGCTTTGCAATCCTCTTGTGTTTATAGCTTGAAAGGTGTTTAACCAGAAAACTCTCAAAGCTTGTGATAGACAGGTACTCTTCTGAGGCTAGTGATTCGTTGGCTTCTAGGTATTACACGAGATTAAAATTATACTTAATGGTTTTCAGAGTTCAGAATATTCATATTATGTTGGTGGACAATCAGTGGAACTTCAGGTAATGTTAATTTGGGAGAGTCTTGAGTTTTCTTGTATATTTTCTGCTACATTAAGTAGAATTCTTGTAAAGTAGATTTTGTCTGAACTTCATTCTTTGCAGTGAATACCCTACTTCTGGGTTTGCTTGGTTATGTAACAAAATTTGGAGAAGGATTATGTTCCTTGATTTCAACTTTCATGTGAATATTTTAAATGAATTTTTGCTGTAAACATTGTAGTAAGATCCCTTTGGATGGTTTTCAATCTCATGATCTTACACTTTTAACTTACACCGTGTGCATAGGATTTTATGTGGAACTGCTGTTGGCACAAAGAGGCTTATGTAGAGATGATGAACATTTCCCTTTCGAACTATCCTTGCTCCAAAGGAGAAGGGAATTGCTGTTATTTGCAGCTCTGTGGACAACCATGCTGATATTAGAGGAGGTAGAAAAATTTATTGGCAAATGAAACAGACTAAGAGTCAAAACCCCCAAATGAAACCAAATCAGCAGGTTTTAGGGATTCTTTTAAATAGTTTGTGTTGCCCTACATCCTCTCCAGGGTAGAGAAGACGATCCAAGAAGTTAGATGTAGCTTTTATTTAGTATACAAAAATGAAAAGCTGGGCAAACAGTTCTAGCATGTTATTTGTGATATGTAATAGCTGTGAAATACTTACTAATGTATTTGTCTGAGATATGTTTTTTGTGCCAGCTTCCTCTGTGTCCATATAGTCATTAATAGATAATCACACTGATGCTGAGTGTATTGGTAGTGAGGTTTTAAAGAATCTGCTGTAGATAATAATAATAAAAATAATAATAATAACCCCACTCAATAATAATTACTATTATTGTTACTATAGCTATCCCCTGCCTTCAATAATAAAAAACGTGACCCACTCAAATAAGGTCACATTCTAGAAAGTTCTATCATTAGTAGATTTTTTTTTTGTTTTTTGAAGAATGTACTTCAATAATTTAACTTGTTCTTGCTTAAGAATATGAAATACAAATTTGTGTTGGTTCCTTGCAATGAATTTTCCTGTTAAAAAGGTAACAAGTTTATACTTGAGAGCAGAATAAAATAAACAGGGAAAAAAAGGCTTTTTTTTTTTTTTTTGGGGAGGCAAGATGAGTGCAGGAGCATCATTGTGTAGTCATCTAGAGTATGTCTGAACTTTCCTTACAAAAAGAAAGTATCTCTATGATTTTTGGTGGATAGAAAACCACAGGTTGTTGTATTCAATGAAATAATTGTTACTGGTGAATTACCTCACAGTAAACATTTGCATTTTTGTAGTAAATACAATCCTGCATTATAGCTTTAGCATATTAATAGCCTTTCCTTTCTTGCAATTCACTATATTCCCTAAAAGCCATCTGTGCTTTGTGAGCTGTCGATGTAAATATATTTGTAGCTTCACCATAAAGTTTTGTATTGATTACATGCATGGTTTATAAAAAGGGTGGCTCACCATGATCTCTTGTCTTTTGCCATAACATATCTAAAAATGCTCTAAATAACTTGTCTTTAGACTTGTCTTTAGAGTTTCTTGAAAATCTGCTTGTATTCCTTCATTTAGGGTGTGATATTTTATTTTTTTAATACAAAAAGCAAGAAATCTATTTTAATCTTTCCTCAGAATAGATAAATATTAGAAATTACTATCTACTGAGAAATTCCATGCACCGTAATTTAACCAATGTCTGAAGAATGCAGTATTGCTGTTTAGAACACACCTAGTAGGAAGAGAATGTTGTTTCAAAATGTGCCATCTGAAACACACAAATGGTTTTAGTGAGCCTAAAGCCTTGTGGAGACTTAGAATCAGAAAGATAAAACTCAATAAAGCTTGTGAAGCTGGCAGTTTCCTTAAATCCTCATTGTGAGAAAAGAGATGTCTTTTTGTAAATCTTAATTGCATTGATTTTTCTTTTTAACTGTGGAATAGAGTGAGCTACTGTGAAACCTGGGATATCAAGCAGGGATCAAGAGCAGTAAAGACCAGGAGAACTTTCTCCGAGTCTGTTTTAAGGATAATCTCCAAGGAAGTAGCCTTTTATACTCATGCTGCACTGAGCAGCACTCTTTTTTCTGAAAGAAAAATATGCATTGATGGTTTCAGCTTCTGTTGTAGTTAGAGATTCTGTTTCTAGTTTGAAATTGCAAAAATTGAAGAATTGGTAAAGTTTTCAAGATACTTTTCTTTTGGTTCATACTGTAATTCTTACTGGATATTTCTGGTGTAAAAACCTGTAATTCCTTAATTTTGCTACACATTTCCCTTGGCCACAGTTGTTCTCTGGTCTTGTTTGAAAGAGTCTGGTAAATGCTACTGTTTTTGTGTGACCCTAAGCAGCTGATGAGCCTGTTGGGAGTAGAGAGTGATTGATAAAACAAGAAGGATACAGAGAACAGAGAAATTTAAAAGATGGGTTAGATAGGCTGGGAAAGTGAGCAAGTTTGGTATGGAAATGTGGTACCTATATTGCTAAATATGGCATCGAGGAATTATAAAATGGAGAAAGTTTAATGTGGAGATAGAGTTTCAGAAAAAAAATACTGAAAGCTTGCATTGCAGGGACTGGTAATTTTTAATTACTTAAGAAGGCATGAGAAGTCTCTGAAACAAACAGGAATTCCATGGTAATTGCAGTAACTTCTGTAATGCTGCAATGCATTCTTATCTTTCAGTGTTTAGAAGATGAAGTTAAAACCATTATTTTTTGTTTGGTTGGTTTTTTTTGAGTACTTTGTTTACAATGCTATTATATAACAATAAGGAAAAAAATATAGACAAATAAAATTTATCCCTGAAAACTTCCAGCTCAAAGGCTGCACTAGAAAGTAAAAGAATGCAAGAAAGAAAGAAGTTCATATATCTCAGCAGTAAGGTGCCTGTCATCTGGGGATTTCACTATGGAACTTGCATTACAAATTGGCAAGGCAACAGTTTCATTTACCAACTAAATAAGATACGGTCATAAAAATCCATGTTTTAAAGACCAGGGTGTGAAACTTCAACTCGGATATTGCTTTCTATCACAACATATGGATGTGAAAGCTGGAAATCCAACAAAGGTACAGACATCTAAATGCCTTTGAAAGCAAATGCCTTAGAAAAATACTATGTATTAAATGGAATGAATTTATAACAGATGCCAAGATTCATTAGACAGCTCAAAAACCCCTTGGCTCTAAAGTTATCCAGAAAAGAAGATGGAATTATCATCTGGAACATATGTTAAGAATGAAGCCAGAGCATCTGTCATGGAAAACATGCCACTGGGCAGCTGGAGGAACACACAAAAAGCACCAGCTCAGAGTCTGTCCATCGAACAACGCCAAAGGTAAAAAGGTTGTGGGACATCGCACTGGATGTGCAAGGAGTGGTTCAGAGCTGGCGAAAACTGCACAGGGATTTTTGGGCTCTTTGTGGGGTTTTTCTCTGTATTGTAAACTGAAGAGTTTTGGTTTGTTTTCTCTCAATATTACAGACAGCAAGGAATGATTAAAAGTTGGAGGTCAGAAGTAAAAATACAGATTACTAAGCAGAGTATTTAATTATAATGTGTATTAGTTTATTTTAGAATTTGTATATAATTTCAGTCCTGAAAAGAGAAAGATTGTGTAATTAAATAAATCTTCAGACGCATTCCCACCAACTAGCTGAATGTATAATAGAACATTCAGGATTATTTCAATAAAAATCCAGCCTTATTTTATCCAAGTAACCTACAGCTGATGACAGTACTATGGATTACCTGTTTTCTGAGAACACTTGCCCTTATATTTTTCTACTTTTTTCATTTCATATGAATTGTGGACTTTCTAAACCAGCATCTCTCTGCAGTACAGTATCTTTTAACTTGCTCTACTATGAGCCTAATGTTACAAAGGTTTGTGTTGGAAAGAGCAGAATTTAAATTTTATAAAAGACTTTTAGTTGAAATGGAAGCTTTCAAATCTCTTATCTCAATCTATCTCTTGCTCATGCATTATGCAAAATATTTTATTAAAATATAATAATCTCAACAAAGTTTGTCCAAAGCAAACATTCAGTAATGTCTTAGATTTGGTAAATAGAATTGGTTTGTGTTTTATTTTCCCCTTGTGATATTCAAGAGGGAAAAAATCTCCCAAACAGGGGTGTGTGTGTGTGTGTATTACAGCTTTTTTGTTTGTTTCCTTGGTTTCTTGGGGAGTGGGTTTTTTGTTTGGATGTTTTTTTGTTTTTGTTAATTTGGGTTGTTTGGTTTTTTTCCCCTCTTGACTGAATCATCTCAGACTTCCAGCCTAACACATGGGAATGAGTGTATTCTGTGAAAAGTTTGAAAAACTCATTCACCTTCTAGATGCATCTTATGATTCTAAGTAGTGAACTAAGACTGTCAGTTTCTCTTAGCAGGATAACAAGTTTAGCCAAAATTAATAACTCTTCAAACATTTCCAAAGTTTATTGATAGCTGCAGCTTTTCTGCTTCTTCCACTTACAGTATGATGAGTGTTACGGTGATTATTTGTTAATGCCTCATAAAGGAGAGAAAAGCTTTCAAGTGCAATTCAGCTGTACTTAGAGGCTCAATGTTGAGTAAACAAAATTTGTTTTATTTTTCTTCTAAAATCTTTACAGATAGTGTTTTTATCCCAATTTACATATTTGGTGTTGGTGGAGCTCAGTTCAGATGCCTTCCTCTCATGCACAATGCTCTGTCATGTAGAACCTACATGGTCACGATTTTCTACTTTGACAGATTCTGCATCTGATTTATTGTGTAATTAGGTTCAGTTAGGATTGTAGTTAAAACTAACAAATTTTGTCAGAGGTTGTCCATTCCGTCAAATTCAGAGCAGATTTCAGTTATGTTGTATGAAAAATTAATCCAGCACACTCCAGAATATCTCTTCTCCTTTTGTTTCCATGGCCATTTGCTCTTTTGTGTGCATGCCAACTGAAATTTTCTGTGTGTCTAGATTGTAATAATGTACTTTTAGTAGTACTGAAGGCAAGCTTAGAAATAATGTTTCTGGCAATAAAAGAAGTGAAAAGACATTGTGTAATATACTCTTTCAAGTTATGTTTTGCCGAGAGGTTTGAAATGCAGTTGTTCTGTGCTCACTGCTGAAGATTTTTGCTCAAGAATACATAACAATAAAAATTCTTCAAGAGCTAAAAATACAGGATTACTGTATTCTTTGACCTGTGGTCAGAGAGTTGGCAGGAGTCGCCCTGTATTGTTTGTTCAAGGTTTATTTCAAGAGAACAATTATAGGATGATCATTAAAAATATTGACATATTTTTCAGCAGCAGAGGATTAAAAACACATCTTTAAGAAAGAGGGTTTTTCAGTTGGAACGCATTAAACAAAGTAGGAACAAAAAGAAAACATTGTTTAAATCTTAATTTGAATTCCAGTTATTGAGGAAGTGGTTGTTTGTAGAAATTGTGTATATTTCTGTGCATTTTCATAGCAGTGTTTTGATACAAAATCTAATTTAATATGATCTTGATCTCTTAAGAAAGATAGGCAACCCCTCCATGTAGGAGATTTCCAGTAGGATGAGAGGAGTCTTTGGTGGATTTTTGTCAAGGACTGTATGAAGACTTCATCCCCCCGTTTTGATGCACAGTCAAAATCAATCTAGACATACAGGGTAATAGTTATGACTAAGAGGATTTGCCAGGTTGATAGCGTTGAATGAGTGATTCTCTGGTATTGAACTCCGATTTGCACAGATGAGAATATGTTGGTTCCCACAGTAGAGCTCCGCTGAGTTTATGCCAGGTTTTTTACTAAATTAGTTCTGTAATAAAATTGGAATGTTTCAGTCTTTGTCTTTCTGCTGTGTAGGGTCAGCATGCCTGTGTTGTTTTGTCCTTGTCCCTGATTCAACTTTATTCCTTTCATAGCTTGTTTGAGAAGTTGTTTTGGGAATTGCCTGTGAAGGAGGACTGGCATTTCCCTCCACTTTCCCTTTGGAAAAGGGACTACTGCTGAGTGTAGTCACTTGTGCTCCTCCCAGAAACTGATTAAAGCAAAATAAAATTTCCCCTCCAGACACATTTTTCTTAAAACGTAGGTAATCTTTAATGTTACAATGTTTATAATATTTGATAATGTGACTGTTATCAATGTTGTACCTGTGATGACAAAAGAGTGCTTCCTGTGTATAAAAACTATTTATTGAACAAATGGAGAGTTGCAGTGTATTATCTCGTAATAAGATAATGGAGAAATATATCACTTTCTCACTAAGCTGCGAGAACAAGTACAGTTGTACTTATGTTGTAAACTACCTACTAAAATAACTAGGTAAGTGCAAAGGTACTGGTCTGTGTTTCCAACAAGGCTGCCAACTGAGATTATGTATTGATGCATTTTTATTTGACTTAAAAATTTAACATTGGAAGAAATTTTGACTGTTAAAGTTGTGTCCCCCCCATTTTGATGTGGACTCAAAACCAAAATAAGTGCAGGCATGATGTTTGTCTTGGGTGTTCTTGAAAGCTCCAGTGACTATTGGATACAAAGTAGTTCTGCAACTTAACAAACTTTATTTGGACCAACTTTCTAGCAACATGTAGTCTAAATTTCCCTGCTGATCGTTTTTTGTACTGCCATCTGTAGATGCAAAGATCAATTAATCACTGTCCTCCTTATGAGACTCGCATATTTTAAGATTATTCTACTCCTTTTTCCTCTTACTCCCTACCATATTATCTGTTCTAGGATAAGTCTAGTTATTTTTAGTGTACTTCAAACTTGGTATTTTCTTAAAAACAAAAAAACCCCCAGCCCTATACAGTCTGTTTCTCTCAGGACCTTTACCAATTTAGTGGCCCCTCTTAATTTTTTAGTGCTCCAAATTTGTAAATGCTGATATTTCAGAGCTTTTATCATTGCTGGATAAACAGAAAAAAAAATCTTATTTTAGTTCTTTTTTCCTTGATTTGCCTACAAAATCTTTGTTTTACATAGCATAATGATATTTATCTCTTACGTTATTTGTCTTTTTTGTAGCATCATTCCATTGCTTGTTCTTCACAGATATTTCTACAACAATCAAATTTCTAAATCTGGACTACTGTAAAGAGCTCTTGATGTTTCAGCATCTCCATACATGACTGACTTGTAACTGGATGTTAGGTTTTTTTTACCTTTAGAATGTTTGTCTTGCTCTTTATGATTCTGTATTTGATTTGCTAAGAGCATCTTTACTCCAAAGGTGTTTTATTAAGGTGTACTAATCTGTTCTGTGTGGGTTTTTTTTGGTTTTGTTTTTGGGTGTTTTTTTTTGCTGTTGTTGTTGGGAAATAGCTTCTTTTCTTATACCCAAATAAATGATCTCTTCAGTGTGCCTGTGACTGTCAGCTTACTGATCAGCTAAAACCAGAATTCAAATAAATGAGAAACAGAGAATTATTCTTCCTTCCATCATCTAATATGTTGGGGGGGGGAAAATATCTGAGGCTTTTAATAAGTGGTGACATCAGAGTGATTGAGGATATTTTGGTTGTTCTGGAAAGCTGGATGGATAATAGTGAATTACTTCTTTTAATCTGTTGATTTCCATCAACTGTCATAATATTATTATAATCTTATATTTTATTAACACATCCTACTACACTTAAATTTGCCCATTTTGTGCTAAGGATTTTTAGTTTGTTTGCTTTAGTGTATGTATTCTAAAGAAAGCTGAAAATAGTATTTGACTGTGGGTTTTTTAATATTTTAATATTTGTTTCTATTTTGGGTGTTTTAGTAATTGTTAGTCTTCTCTGAAGAGACAGAGGAGCTTTTGAAATCAAAATGTATTTTTGCAATGTTTTATTCACTGAGAAAATAAAATAATTTTCTGTTTGCTTATATAAAGTGTACTGTTTTCGTTTGAGGAAAATAAATATAGTGATATTCTGAACTGTCACAGGTGGTGAAGGTACCCTGAGCAGTGATCTACAAAATGTTTGAACAGTGATCACTGCAGAAATTTTATTTTGATAAAAGATTGGATGGCCTCTACTTGTGACCCCTACTATCCACTGTGGGAGGATTACAAAGTCTCTTTCAAAGTGAGTCTGTACTTAGGTGGGATTTCAGGGCATTTGCTTCCGTTTGAGAAGTTTGCTATCAGGTTTATGCTAGTGCTAATTTTAAAGAGAAAATACATATATATTCCATGCTTTTTTTAAAATTTGTGTGGGGATGTGTGTGGTTTTTTTGGGTTTGATTTGGGTTTTTTTTTAGTTTTGTTGCCTCCCTGTTCCCTCCCACATTTGCGAGTTTGCTTGCAAGCAGGGGCTCCCTGCTGTTATAGACTTGGGAGTGGAGTTGATCCAGCAGAACTTTTCTGCTGCTGTGGTCTCCTTGGCTGTTCCTTTTGTTCCAGCAGGTTGTAAGTGTGATTATATAGGAAATAAACTTCTGAAGCGCTCCCCCCTTACCTTTCCCTTGACTCTAGCAAAACAGATTGTCTGTGTTCCTAAGCAGTAGTGTGCGAAAAGTTTCAGGACATGCACCTTTGTTTTTTGAGAAACTTGTAGGCAGTCCTCTGGCTGACATCTCTGCCTGATACCTCAGATTTTAGAGCTCGGGCAAGATAATTCCTGGGAGAGCAGCCACACGTGACTGGCTGCTGTAGCACAGGAGTTCACCTTGCTCCATTTAGCAGCCAGCGACAGACTGACCACAGCACCTGAGGCTACCGAAGAGGGGGAGATAATCTAACAACCCAGAACAAATCCCTCAGTGCAGGAGGATTCCTCCAGGTTCTGCTCTATTAAAAGGTGGGGATTTCCTGCAATGGGTAGGCTTTGCTCCAACAAGACACCTACATTAGCAAGAATTTGCACAGCAGTTGAGATCTAAATGCAGACATGTGGAGAGATGTTTTTTTTAAACAAAAAGGTTTTCCCCATAAAGCAGTAATTTTTGACATTAAGATCACAGCTTCAGCCTTTGGGTATCTGCAGAAATATTTGGGATCCCAGCCCTCAAGCCAGGTCAGTCAAGTCTAACTTATCACAGGTGCCCCATATATGGGTGCCTGGGAATGTCTAGTAAACGCTGTTTCTGATAGATGTTTGTTCTGATTTCCCTTCTTGCTCCTCCCAGTCCCAGCCCCCAGCTTTGCCTGATCTCCATCTTCCGGGACTTCTGACAGGATTCATTGGTAAGCATGTACTTTTGAGGGCTTAGATTATTTTGGAGATGGCAAGTGCCATGCAGTGCTAAAGTGAAGATAAGAAAGTTGGCATGGTTTTCCTAGGAAGTTACTGTACATTTCTATGTAGATTTCTACTTAAATTCAGTGCACTCTGTCTTCTTCTGCTACAGTTTTTGTTGTAGCATGGGATTTCACACTCCTTTTGTAGTTTTAGACTCACATTCCCTACTTATTAGGCAAATTGGCTGTTTTAATGTGGTGCTACAAGTGCTCATTAAAGCTATTTTTCCAACAGCTGATCATTATTTCTCCCTTTTTTGATTTTTTTAAATTTCCCTTTTTTTTATAATTTGAGAAAGCTAGCCAGCAGAGATTTTATTTCATTTGTTCTGTGTAAAGTAGTAATTTCCTTTTCCATTCTTTGTTCTTACAGCCCTTAAATGCTTAGAAATTTGTTTTCAGTTGCTGCAAGTAGCCTAAAAAAGTTTGTCCGTTTTATTCTTACCTATGGATGTAGTTGGATACTTCGTTTATAGTGCCAGACACAATAAGGACTTCATAACCAGCTAATGCTTTTCCAAATGAGTCAAGTGTTTTGGG
Organism: Poecile atricapillus; assembly: GCF_030490865.1. NCBI lineage: Eukaryota > Metazoa > Chordata > Aves > Passeriformes > Paridae > Poecile > Poecile atricapillus. The sequence goes on from NC_081251.1 coordinate 82,569,073, forward strand.
AGTGTGAATCAGCTTTGAGACCTACTTCTCAATTTTGAAGTCACTCATCTGAGAAGCATGAAACACAGGAATAGAAGCAGGACTGCAAACTTTGCTGATAATATATTTTTAAATTGTCATAAACTTATTTCAAAATCAAATTGTTTTTATTGGATGTGAGTGTCCAGTGGCCCAGTTGGCATTGTTTTCAGCAATCTAGATAATACCTCTCTTTAATATGTGTTTTGACTGCATGCTGTGTAAATGACTTTCCTGGATGAAAAAAACCTTACATGAACAGTCTTTTTGCAGTTTAACATTGTAGATTTTTTCTACAAAACATAAGCACACTGATATATAAACTGCAACTGAAGTAGTGTAAAATGGTGGTACTGGAGAAATTTTGAATTTTGACCTAATTAACTCTGCAGTAGCAAATTTTCCCTTTTCTGCTTTTTGAGCTCATTTTGATATACATAATTTCTTCAGAAAACATACACAGGAAGAGCTGAATTTTTTATTCCCTTCTATAAAGTAATGTTTGCTTAATGGTATATGAAGATTGTGTTTGTGAATTTGTACACTTTCACAGATTACAAATTGGAAATTAATTATATTTTCAAATATTCACTTGCTTTATCATATTGGAAAGGTTCTTTGTGGCTTGGCACAAATTGTCTGCACTATGAATATGATCCTTGTATAGAGAAATCTTTTCATAAATACAGTGTAGTGCCTTAATTTTTTGCTTCATTGCCATTGGGTTTGGAAGACTTGAAACCCGACAGAAGTGTGGTGATAGACACAGATAGGTAAAATGCTTACTATTCTAGTTGCCAATATTTGGTGTGGAGAGGAAGGACCTGGGTAAAGTCCTGTGAGTAAAATAATTTCAGTTCACATCAGAAATGCAAATTGTGATTTGTATTGCATTAAAGAGTGTAAGGGAAACTGATAATAACTATTAAGTATTTAATATATCTGTAATGATGAAAGATTTGCTAGTGAATACATTTAAAAAGTTCATTATTGAGTTTCAGCTATTGAAATGAGGTTTCTGAGACCAGACCAGAAAGATGTTTAAATACCTGAGAGCTCCCCTAGAAGTTTGTAGTATTGTTATATGTGAAACTGTGAGCATATACTAACATTTTATATGTACATTTAAAGACTGCATTGATAAAAGTACTAAAGCCTGTAGCAGTTGAATCAAATTCTGTGATGTTACTCCATAATGTAATTGAATGCTTATGTTCCACGGGAGGGTTTGCTTGTGACAGTCTCTGATGTCTGTGCCGAGCCCTGTTGAGATGGATTTGAATCACTGCCAGTGCATTTCTCTGGCATGTTACAGCCTTACTTCTTACAGTGGTAATTTTGCCTTAAAATTATAGATTTCCAGATAATATGGCACTGCATTTTAAATACACATACTTTTGGAATTCAAGGGTGAAAAATAATAGCAGAAAACTGAACAAAGGCCTGGACCTCTCAAACAAGCACATCTTCTGCCTTTCGTCTGGTGCTGGGTTCCTTAGGGCTTCTTATGGATGCCTCTTGCCTGTGGCTGTTGCCTCTCGTGGACAGAAAAGCCATGTAGATCCCTGCATCTCAGCAGAGTTTTGCTTGAATTCAGCCCTTGTGACCTGTGCAGGTGACTGCTCAGAGAACTTTAAAATGAGATGGGTGTGATGGATCAGGCACAGCTACTGTTTTCACCAGTCTTCTGCTGTTATTCTACCTGAATGAGTAAAATCTTCATTAGTAATGCATTTTGTGTTCTCTCTCTCTATTTTTCTCCCTTCTCTCTCTAGTCACCAGTATGTTGAAACATCAGTACCAGAATTTATCATCCCTAAGGGTAGGGCTCCCTGTTTTTCTGAAGATACTGCTCCCCTGTTGGATGTATTAACTTTTTGTGGAGTCTGTGATGTTTGCACCTTGGAATGTCTCTAACTATTCAAGTGCCTGAATAAAGAATTAGGGTCTGCTCTCAAAAAATATAGAATTAATTATGCTTATGTATCTTACACCACGTTATGTAATTTTTTATGTGCATAATTTCTTTAATGTTAAAAATGGAAATTTTTAAGTCTACTGTTCACATAATTGCAAGCTCATATAATACAGACAAAATCATAAAATATTCTTAAAATTGAGAAGAGGACAATTTATTGCTTACTTAGATCTGTGAAGGAATCTCATAGGATATTAGTGGTGTGTTTTCCAGAAATACTGTTACTCTAATTCAATCCACCTTGAGAACTGGTGATAAAAATCTTGATGCGAAACACACTTTCACAGCAGAAGAGTGCAGGTGCAAAAAGGAAAAGCAAGCAGTTTTTCAAGTGGCATTGATTGTTTTCTGTGCAATATGTAGGAACACCAGAATATTTTTAGATGAAAAAGATTAAAAAATTATCCATTGCATTTGTGATAGCCTATATGTTTGGGTTAGTTATTTATCGTTTGCAATATCCATAAAGCTATCTTAAGCATCCTAATTAGGTTTCAGCTTTTCAGAGAGAGGCTGGGAGGCTCTTGTGCAGTTGTGGCACGGTGGTGGGGTGTGTGCAGCACAGCTGCTTTCTGATGTCAGTCGCTATTTCAATGACATGAAAGTGGGAGAGGAAGAGCGTGAAAAAGGCAGACAGTTTTTAAGAAAAAAAAAGTGGCATCAGTAAGCAAATTATTTTTGCCTGTTTTGTTTTGATTAGGATATGAACTAACAAATAAAGTCTGATTGCTACAAAAGAATTTACATCTGGAGAGTTTAACTGGGGCACTTTCACAAACTTTTTGGTGAAATGTCTCTGTTTCTGCCCCTTTTGCTGGGAAAAGTCTGGATTGTCCTTGGCAAAAATCCTGGTAATACACATAATTCACCTGGTCTGCAAACAGAGCAGAATCCTTTCCTCTCAGTGCTCTCTGTTTGTATTTCAGTTTGTGCTGTGTTCTGGGACACTGGAAGAATGATGACTTTCCTGTTGAAAAGGGGAGTAGCTACATAGATCCATGTGTAAGGTGCTCAGTACTTGATGAGCAGGGTGAACATACCTGGGTTTATTTCCTCCCTCTGTAGGCATCCTTTTGTTATGGTTTTTCTTGGATTTTCTTGAATTTTGTAGATACGAGTTGAAAGAGACACAGAAAATTTCTACTGATCTTTGATCTCAAAGATCTTAGCTTCCAGCGTGCGGTGAAAACTGTTTCTTGAAAGTCTTTCTTAGGATGGACTGACAGTTTCCTTTCAGCTACATCTACCCTGGCACATGGGTTTCCTGGAAGGGCAGAAAAAGTAAATATGTGGGCATTGGTAGTGAAGGAACTTTCTGGATTTTGTTTGTTGTTCCCTTTTCCAAAGAAAATCAGGGAATTGTGAAAACTTTGGAAGGGCTGCATATATTAACAGGGTGGTTAATTAAAATTATGAAATAGGTCCTTGGCCACTAAGAATCTGGACAATATTTAATAATGGTTGTCATAAGATCACTGATTTAGAAGTGTAAAGATTGTTGCTTGAGAATACCAAATAAAATTTTGTGCCACCATTTAAAACGTGGTTTGCATACTGACTTTGGTTTGTTTATTCATACACTTAGAGCAGTTTGAATCACAGTAGGTTTTCTATGGCTTTTTATTGCATCTCTTTGTTTGACTGACCTCAAAAAAAGGGAACTAGATGATGGTAACCATTAAAATTTGCTTTTAAAAAATATATAGTTACTACTAGAACACACCATTTCAGTTAAAAAATAAGTTTTTTAAGAGGATATATGTATTTTTTTTATGTAGCACAGCTATTTCTGTGTTATCTTCAAAGCACTCTTAAGGAAATAATACATGTCTTTGTGAGGATTTCTTTTGAAGGTAGGTATGATTTCTGTGAGTGTCATCTTCTTCAGAACATTCCTAAGGAGAGGTGAATCAACACCTGCCCAATTGAGGGCAAAGAAGCAGCTTTTCTGTCATTATAGTGTACTCAAGTGTTTGGAGGCTGGTTATTAGAAAAAACATAGTGAAATCCATTATATATTTCAAGTAGAAACACTCAGAGGTGCATGGTTTTCATACCAGACTTTTTTCTTATATATGGGAAGCTTCATTTACTATGTGAAACATGTAGGATGAACACTTAAAAATTAGTAGTGCTGCCAGCAGATAGTCCAGTTGGTTTGGCTTTCAGTGTTGAGGGCAATTCCCCTCAAATCAGATGTAGAAAAACTACTTTGAATTCTAATGTGGGATTGACTGAGCTAAGGAGTGGGTGATATTAGTGGTTTACTGCTTTTAGCAAGCTTGTCTAGACAGTATTTTTTTCTTTTAATTTTTAAGTGTGATTTAAAATTTTTATTTACAGTACAGCTATACTAATGAATTTTCACTCATAAATTTTTCTTTTTAATGTTAAAAGTATTTTCAATATTTATTTTAAAAGCAATTTTCTACTCTCATATTGCCCTTGAATGTTTGATGCTATAGAAATTATGTTTGAATATGATCATGTTGTACTATAATTGGCCCATGATATTTTGTATACCTAATGGTACAGTAGCAGATTTAACCAGAAATACTGCATAGTGACACATTGTACTTTAAAATATAAACATTTATAGAGAAAATTAGCAGGTGGAATTAAAGTTCAGCATCTTTTACCCCCTTTACCCACTCAAATTTTTTTCTTTATAAAAATAACAAGGATTATTTCTTATTTCTTTTCCCTTTCCTCCTTCCTTCCAATTAATTTAAATTAGTTATGGTATCATTACACAGAGTAAGGGTTTGTCGGATTCAATGAATTTTAAAATTTTTTTTTGTCTTTAATTTAAAAAGGGTGGGTTTAACCTTCATAATTGGTTAGTAAAACCGATAGACAATCACAAGAATAACTTAGCCATCTTCAGAACTGGTGGAAAATATGTTCCGTTTCAGTGTTTCCTTATGTTTGTTTGCGTATGTATAATGGGTAGTTTTGACAGTGGATGAATTGATAGGAACCTTCCTCTGAGTTTGGAGGAGAAAATAATGAATTATTGAATTATGCTCATGGTGACATGTTATGTCATGCTACCTTAAAAAAAATTGGTCGAGACATTATTGTTTCACCCTTTTCATTGAAAGTGTTGATTTCATTTAACCTTTAGTTGCTAATTCTGTGCAAAATTAATGGCTTTATAGTATTGTTCCTCAAAGAACTCTAAATACAAGCCTTTAGCAGTGATGTAACCTCCTTCTCTTTAAACATTTGATGATTTTACAGGGAAGTAGAAATTTTCTTCAAGGAGCTCTATACTGATGTTCCTAATACTTTTTAAGAATTGAGGAAGTATAGATTGTAAAATTAATATGGATTTTATTATTTTTTTTTGATACCAAGACTGAAACTTTAGTGTTTCGTGATGTTGGTATGCCTGTGTTAAAACAACTTTATTATTTCTTTCATAGATAGTGATTTACTGGGTAATTTTTTAGACTTCAGAAGTTGTTGGAATAAATGTTGCAGATTTTCTCTAGCTATCACAACAAAATAAATCAGATTTGTGAATGACATCTCCACAGACTGTTATGGTTGGCTGTGGAGTAGGCTTGACCGTGTAGTCTATGCACCAAACTTGGCATTTTAGGGGGTACTGTTAGCTTAGGTTATATAACGTTGCTTTTTGATGCAATATCCTTGCAACTTTCCCCTTATATTTTTTGGAATATAAGGCATATATGGAATGAATCAATTCTCATCATGCCCATGTCAAACTTAAGCATAATTCTTACTGTTTTTTCTGACCTGAGGTGACAACTGAAAGGTGAGCTCTTCTGTGTTGATTCCGTATATTCAGATCTGCAGAGATTCCTGATCTGCTCTAATTCTTTATTGTAAATGGATCACACTATGTGATTTTTTTGTTGGAATTCATTCTCTTCAGGTTATTCCTCCTAATTAAGGTAACTGGTATTTTACTGTTGCTGAGGTATCCATTCTTTGCTGTATAAAGGTTGTCGTCTTAGCATTTTGAAAAAGTAATATTGATTTAAAATAAATGGTCTTTGTTATTAATAACCACATATGCAAAAAAGGAACATCTGCCTTCCAAATGTTATTCAATGATTGTAATTAAAAGGTTAAATAAAAGCTGAGGCAAGCCTTGAATTTTGAAGCATTTGCAACAGCTAGTAATCTGACTTACTGCAGACATTTTTGTCAAAGTTGAAAAAGTTAGAGCTAATTAATTTCTTGGGAGACATATGATGAAATTGTAGGTGTGATAACATATTTGAGTAACATATGGTCGTTATGGGGCACCTTTCTAATGACTGAGCACCAAGTTAAATATAGACTTTCCATTTTTTCACTTCTTCTATTAGTGGTTCTTTGTTACTACAATTTAAACTCATTTTCTGTTGTGCATGAAATAGGATTCTTTATGTGTTTGTAAGAAATTAAAAAAACATTGCCACCACAGTGCTGCACCTTGGTGAAATTTACTGAGGCGGACAGTTAATCTGTGACAGCCTTTTGATTTTTGTAGCATTAATTGTGATTATGTGCATTTTGACCTCTACTTTATAAAATGTGAAACTTGCCACAAAATGTTTAGATGCATGTCCCCAAAATAGAAGTGTAAAATATTTTTGAGAGATTGGTAGAAAATGCATGTTGCTCCCCCTGTATGTAATATTTTGAAATTTATTTTAATCAGCTATTGTAATAAATTGTGTCATAAAAAGGAGGACAGAGGTATTTTTGGAACACTTTCTGATTCAGTTTACATATCCCTAATAAACTGTATTATGTTTCTTGAGGCAGTTTTGCTGTTCCTTAGGAACAGTTACAAAGCAGTTTTGCTGTTCCTTAGGAGGCTGTAAATAAAGATTGTAAGAAAGTAAACAAGTATTGTATTTTGTAATTAATCAGAAGCTTTACCTAGTTTTAAGTTTCATTTATCTATTATAATAATGTAGAGCACATTTCAAGCTTTATTATTTCAGTGTCAACAAGCAGAATGACAAATTCAGGATAGAATAATTTAGTGATTGGTGATATCTAAATGAGGAAGGAAATAAAAATATTTCAGGTGAAAATCAGGAACAAAATGGAAGAGAAAGGTGGGGTGGTTTTTGGATAGGGATGGAGAAAGTAATGGATGCATGAGAAAGCGGCTGTTTGTGGTGGGAGAAGATAAAGGATGCATGTTGATGGAGACTACACGGAAATTGTATTCTGAGATGAATAAGAATTGTTTTGCAAGTCATGTTTTTTTCTGTATTTCAGTATCAACTGAAATGCAAGCTGTGGGTTGGCTTATTTTTTCTTTTTTAATGAAAATTATAGTTAATTTGGTTCTAAAGGAGCTCTATTGCTCATAAATTTTGCTTTGCTGGAGAGGATGCTGGATTATCACAGCATCTGTCTTCATAGTAGCTGCAGCTTCAGTTTTGAAGCTTTGTCATACAGCCTTTACTGTGGCTACAGAGTGAAGAAGGCGTCACAGGGATTTTAATTACTACTAGGAGTATGGTAGCAATTATTATTTTAATGTGGCCATCTATTTCTTACAGGAGAGTGAAAAAACTGTGCTGATACTTAGAGAAAATCTCATAGTGCTGGGAAGGAGCAAATGGGGAGCTATGTCTTGGTATCTGGGGTATCAGTGGAGAGGAAAATAGCCTGACGAAGACAAGACTTCCTCAGTGCCGTGAGAGCGCCCTGTTCACGCAGCCGAGGCATTCAGCAGTATGCACAATGTCATTTGGGCATTCTTTTCCACAGTGATTAGTTTCCTCTTTTTGGTCGTTTTTGTAAGAAGGAAGCTTTAATATGTTTCTTGGTGTGTGGAGTTTCTGACTAACTAAAGTGAACTTAGTGAATAAGTTCCTCTTTTGGTAACAGGAAGTGATGAGTACCTGTTGACAGTACAGGTAGAGTGATGGGGTGGGTAGGCAGATTTAACCTTCATTCAGTTCACACTTGATGTTCAATTTTGATAAGCCTGATGTGCTGTGTACGAGACAGTTGTATATTTTTATTTTATCTGTTTTCTACAGGTGACATTTGTATGGTTTTATTTTAACCTGTTTTCCTACAAGTAGGTGTGCTTAATTACAGAGTGCTCGCATCTGAAATCATCAATATTATACTTGTAATGCATGAGCTGTGGGGCCAGATGTGATGAGATCAAGATTTTAGCTATTCACATATTTCCTTATTTATTGTTAAAAATCTCTGAAGCCCAGAATGGACTAGTGATCACGGCAGAGGGTGTATGTTAAAAATCTAATTAAAAAAAATAAAAGCATCTTGAAGCACATGATGAACTCTCACATCTAAGCATTTTTGGATGCTTTCATAGCCATCTGTAGAGGAAGGATCACTGATTATGCATCAGTCAGATAAAAGAGATCATTCTGATATTTTTCTTTCTTCACCAGATATCATTTTACTGCAAAATACTATGGTATATTGATTGATAAAACCAGTTTTTTTCATGGACAACAATAAAAGCATACTGTATAAAGAACACAATTATATGCTAAGTGAAAGGTTTGAGTTTCTCTTAGTGGTTACTGATAGCTGTATAAATCATAGGAGGAAGGAAAATATTGATGAATTTAATTTAAAATAAATCACCATCAGACCACTCCCTCATCCCCACTATTGGTGAGCTTTTCTTCTGAGTTGAAAGACTGTAAAAAATAATATTGACAAACCACTTTTCTACTTAAAACTTTGAATGTTCAGTTAAGTATCACTTAGTCATAAGTTATGAAACTAATAATTAGAAAAAGAGGTATACAAATGTGTTTGTTATGATAGACAAATTTGCATTCTGCATTTGTTTAGAAAGATGAAGTATATTTTATTGAGAATGTACATCATACCAGTTAAATTCTATAACATGTGGAATGAGCACTAGTTTATGAAGAGACACAGAAGACAGACTTCATAGTTTCATATGGGAGATGGCTATAACGTAGATTAAATTCCTGTTCTGTTGCTGATCACTTTGTTAGAGGTGTTAGATGACAGCATAAGCTTAATTTGCCTGACATGAGCCCCATAATGTTATTTTTTTAAAAGGAATTCTGAAGAGCAGAAAGCAAGAAACCACTATTATTTGTTTGTTTTATCTTTAAAACAGAGTTTCAGCTTTGAGTATTGAAATAATTCCAAGCACTCAAATGTTAAAATATCACATTTGGCATATGACATTTCTTATTGAGAAGCAGAACTGTGTTTGTAATTTTTCTGTGGTTTGGGGTTTTGCTTGGGGCTGGGGGTGCAATATGAACTATTTGCAAGGATTTTTTTCATTTTCTAGAAAACAGAAATTTTTTTTCCCAACTCTTTTTTACCTGTTGAAAAAATAAGCAGTTGAAGAAAATACGTAAGGGAAATTGCTCATTTTCTTTTTAGGTTTCCTTCAGCAGGCCAATACTGCAAAAATTGCACTCATGTATTTTTTATTCAATATAATCTGGGACAGTTTCTCTCACTTTACAGTTCTCATTTTTTTGATACTGTGGTTGCATACTGTTATTGCAGTTGCCGTTGAGTTTGGGGGTTCTCCTTGTGTTGTTATTGTTGTATTTTTTGGTTGGTTGGTTGGTTTTCATGGGGTGTTGTTTGCGGTTTTGTTTTTTTTCCTCTGGGAAGATCTCTAGACACAGAAATGCAAGAAAAAAATACAGTATGCCAACCATTACTCCTTTAAATAAAAAGATGAATTAAAATGTAGGTAAATAATCATGTAACATGGAAAATTCATTGTCAAATATATACGTATAGAATTAAGACTATATTTAATATGCATACACAGCAAACTTTTTAATAGGTAACTGTGTGTCACGGTCCTTAAATCCAACATATATGCTGGAGATTAATAGACATTGGACATTATGAAGCAAAGTTGAGTCCAACTCCTAAAGAATAAAGGAAATACGGAGTAGTTTTTTGCTTAGTGACAGGAGCTGAGTTCCCATGCTAATATATATGTATGTATCTGAAATTAAATCTGTGTAGTCAGCTTTAGTTTTGGCATTTTTTAAAACTTTTTGAGTACTTTACTTGGAAACTACCTGGTCAGCCTTTTAAAGGAGTTTACTTGGGATGTGACTTCCTATTTAAAAGCCAGCTGAAAAGTAACTGTGCCATGTGGAGTTATCTCTCAGTTTGGGTTAGAACAGACATTTGCCCTTGAAACATGTAACTGGTGGCTGTAACAAGCCCTTATCTGCCCTTTCCTTCAAGATTAATATTCTTTTCTTTTGGTTGTCCTGCTACTCTTCATTTGCATGTACGCAGTCCAAATCTGGCCCTCTTCTTTCTCTGGGTCTTCTCAGAACATTTTGAATCCCAGCTGTTGTTCCGTGCTTTCAGCTCATTTCTGTGACAATTTTAAATTTCTTTCAACTTCTAAATGATCCAGCCATCCAAGTACCCACTCTGGCCGGCTTGTTCTTTTTATCACCTGCTGCCCCATTGCCTCATTCAGAATTCTGCAGTGCATTTGTCCTGGTGTGAATTACTCCATGTGGACTGCTTCCTTCATCTCTCTCCTGATGACAGTACAGAAATGAAGGAAGCAGTCTACATGGAATAATTCTAAATAAACTGGTGTCTCCCAGACATCATTGAAGGTAATACCTGGAGTGCAAGCAAGAGCCCCACTGCTCTCATTCTGTTGCAGAAAACTGGTTGTCAGAAGGAGCAATTGCAGGAAATAACAATTGGTCTCTACATCAGGGGAGGGAAAGTGGCTTGTGTAACATGCCTTTGGTGAACTGGGCTGCCAGACTCAACGAGTCTTATCCTAGCATATATGGAGTATATATAGCTGTATATAAATATTAATATTAGTAACATCTGTATGGCTCTACCTACAGACATCTCTGATATCCAATGAATTCTCTGCCAAATGGCAAGTTCCAAGTCAAATTTCAAAGCCTTATGAATGTAGATCTTTCACATTCAATAAATTTTATTATAATGTCTTCATACAATAGCATGACCGTGTACCTTCCTCTAATTCCCTGAGAAATAACTGGCTTAACTTGTTTCAGTATTAACTTGTATTCAGATTCAGATAAATTAGTGGAAACGGTACCTGTAGGTGATGTGGGAATTGGCTCAGACTGCTGAGGTTACTGTTCAAGCAGGTGGTGTAAGCCATGCCTCTGTGTGCTCCTTCATGCTTTGAATATGGGGATGCTTCCCTTTAACAATTTCAGATTTTGTTCCAGAGATTGATAACTGTTACACTGGGAAGGAGGAAGATAAAGTGGTTGAAAAATCTTGACATATTCTTCTCTGAAAAGCAGACGGTAATTTAAAGGAATTTATTTACATGGTAAGGAAAAGTTTCAAAGTACTGACTTATAATTTATGTGTATATATGCTGAACATGAATATTCCATTTGTTTGACAAAAACATAGTAGGTAAATCAATACAGAGCTCAAACAGCTTTTAAAATGTAAATGTGTTTTAGAGTATCTGTAAAGTGCATACATACATGTAATTAGTTATTTATTTGGAATAAAATTGCCTGAATTTTGATAAATCAAAGCCTTAAAATTGTGTAACACCAGGTGTAATTTTTGAAAATAATTTCTAATATTAACTGTGCAAAGAAAATGGGTAGTGGTAATTTCTTGATTGCCCCAGAACTTCAGACTTGTTGGTCTGTCAAAATAACGTGTCTGGTGTGACAGCGTAGATAATCGGCACACAGGGGAGGAGTATATCCAGCATCTTGTTTAGCACTCTGGAAGTCTGCAGTCCAGATGACCAGAGAATGATGTTGACAGTAGATGACACTTGGGCTTTTTCTTTGCACAGGTGGTAAGAAAAGAGTTTGTACTCTTCATCTTTGATGTCTGGCAAGGCTCTCTAGGTATGTGGTGGCAGAGTTGTTACTTCCTTTTCACAACTGCTTCTCTTAATGTAAGAAGTCTGTAAGCGTGTGATGTAATTTGGAAATTGTGTTTTGAAGTGAGTCTGTTAAGTGTAGCCGGTTCTTGCTGAAACAGTATGAAAGAGCTAAGATTCACACAGGAAAATACTTTCCTTCTCTCCATCCAGACTTGAAATAAACAGTCATGGTTATAGCACTTGTGCCCAGAAGTTAAAATGCTCTGATTCTATTTTTTGAGAGTCCTGGCCTCTGTTTCCAAGGTTTTATAGTTCCAGCTGTAGATAGAGACCAGGATTTGAGAAAGAATCTCTAAAATGTTTTGATACTGAATCAAAGATCCTTGCCTGGAAGTACCATTCATGAAAACCCATTAGAAGCAAACAGAATCCGTTTGAAAATATCCATCTCCAAAGTAGGTCCAAGTGCAAATGACAGTGCAAGTCATGGAACATTCACCTAGGAGCTGACTATTGACTTGGTTTGGTTTTGTCTGGTCACAGGTGACTCGTTCTCCTGCAAGTTAACAAGAAACTAGGGCGAGCACCAGTGGTTACTCTCTTTCATGTCTTGCCTCTGATAGTGGCTAATATTTAATGCTAGAGAAGAGTAAAAAAAAAAAAAAAAAAAAAAAAAAAAGATGAAAGATGATAAGACTTTCTGCAGTTCTTCACAGCTGGCTTTCCTCTTTACTTGCCAGGACAATTTTGTGTCATCATCAGCCTTGGTTCACCATCCCTTACCTTCATTTACTGATCATCTCTGATATATTGGAACCAAGTGTAGGTCAATCAAAGTTTCCAGTGATGACTTTGATTTTCATTGTGAAAACTGGCCACTTACCCTGACTTTTTATACCTGCTTTCTAATTGTTTAAACTTACTTAATTTATATTTTTTTGTGAAGGTCATCCCTTTTGTCCGGTGGAAGTAGAGGATTTTTAGGTTGAGGACATTTTTGAGTGTTTGGAAGCCTAGACAGTCTATATAAATTGGATTTTTTTCTGATCTAAATGCTTACTAACTCTTAAAAAAAGAAACCTCAGATTTCTGATGTTATTTCTTTCTACAGAGGCTGGTTTTACAATTTTTCCAAGCTTATTTGCTTCCCAATGATTTTTTTCTTGAGAGTAGTTTATACTAATTTGCTCAATTCAGATGTCAAGTTTTTAGTTTTCAGTTTTTCTAGATCTGATTTGGAACACAAATTAGAATTTCTTTAAGCCATATTAATATTGGAAGAGTGTAGAGGAGATCAGGATGGCTCAGAAAATTTGCCTAGGTAACACTTCTTGAATTTCCAGCACATCTAAACAAACGCAAAGGTAGACTATCCTTTGTGAAGTACCAAAAGTTAGAAAGGGTAGTTGAGAAAGCAGAGAGTATTTGCTTTGAAGGAGAGCTGTTACCTTTTACACTGCTTAACTCATTTGTCTTTTATCAGGAAAAGTCTTTATAAAGCCACAGCCACTTGGGAGAAAATCCTCAAAAGCATCAAACTTTTATATCTGTAGTAATTAAAATCCTTTTAAAGTCAGAGTTGTCTGAAGAGGAGAAAGTGAATATACACATATGGGCTGCTGTGGAAAGGTCAGAAGTTATTGGAAAGGAGCAGTGATGATCAGCATCAGACATTTATGGAATTTCTTATGAAAGCATCTAAGAAATTTTCACCTAATCTCAAAATCACACAGTTGTTCAGCATGCTGAAATATATCTTTGGTCAATCTTCTTTTTCTCAGAACTTTTCCTTTTTTCCCTTGTCATATGCAAAGTTTTTAGCAAAAGGTAGGGAATGTTAATCAGTTGTGAATCCCACTTTTGTTCTCATACGTATGATGTTTATTGTATGAAGGATAATCTTTTTCTTTACAATTGCTTCTTACAGATTTCATGAAGTGGACACCTTCGCACTTTAAGATAATGTGGCACAGTGGCTTTTAGTGTTGCAGAAAATTGTTCTACTAAGTCTCTTTATGTTTGTGGGCTTGAATGAACCTTGTGGGTTTGTTTTAGAGGCAATTCCTGAAATGTTGAAAGAACAGTAGATTTGTATTTACACAAAGTGAGTAAAAGGAGATTGAAATATAAAATCAAGGCTAGAAATAAAATTACAGAATGGCCAAGACTGGAGAAGAACTGAGGGAGAAAAAAGGAGTTGGAGAAAATATGTTTTGTTTCTTAGTTCCTAAAAAGGTGAATCCAGATGAAATTACCTAGATAAGGTGGCTTACTTATATAACTTATTTTTCACATAGCAAACTGCTGCTCTGCTGTTCACAGTATATAAATATTCATTACAGTAGGTATCCTAAATATATAAAAATCTGTTTGTTTTGGTCTTTTTCCCCAAGTAAAATGTGCTTTAACAGTGAGACTTTGTCAAACCTGCATGCCCTTTTTGTATTTCTGACATAAGCTGATAGTCTGCTGGTCGACATCCTTTTGAAATGATGTGTTTCAACTGCTGCTGCATAGTGCTGAGCACAATGATTTTGTGTGTTAACGGATGTGGATGTTGTGGCCATGTATTCAGAGGGCTGTAAGTGATGTCAGTATGTAGGATAGTTTCTCCTATGACTAGTGTGATGCTGCATGGATACTGGGAGACAAGACAAAAGAGGGAAATCAAAGTAAGCAGTTAGTTTCATAATGTTATTTTTCTCAATAGTTTTCATCCAATATATTGTTTTTCCTGATGCTCACCAATAATCAGGAGGCTGATAAGATAAATCAGTAGTGTAGTTTTGGTCTAACACGAAAGCTACAAAACTTTGAAAATTCACCTTTCTAAAAACCATGGGGAATTCACCCCCGGACAAGAGCACCAGGGAACTGATTATTTGAAATCGTGGAGGAAGTTTTGAATTTCTTCCTCAAGGAGTTTGTCTTCCAGTGCTGTCAGTGGTTTGTCCACCAACTGTGAACATGAAGGTTTGTGTTGCTGTGGAAGGGGTGTCAGGCATGTGCTTTTCAGTAGTACTGTAAGCATGGCTGAAAGTTGAATACTCAGGGTAACAGATTGGTGCTGGGTTTATTTATTTATTTATTTATTTATTTCCTCAGAAACTTGCTCCAGCTTTTTTCGAGGTTGTGAAAGTCATTAGAAAAAGGGTTATTTTTCCATGGTCATAAAAGGCTGCCTTGATTGTTTTGGAAGGTCATAATACTTATTTGGCACAAAGGATGCCTCAGTTTTATGTAATGGAAATTTGATGTTTTGGCCCTGACGCACTGTTTATGTTAATGTTGATGCAATTTCAGTTGCTGTTCTGTGAGGTCTGAGGGTTTTTTTACAACACTGACTTAAGAAGCATTTTGCTCAGCACTTAATTAAAAGGGAAGACTTCCACAAGACCTCAACAGCCTGTGAATGTGGAAAACTGAACATGAGTTAAAGACGTGTCATATAAAAGTTAGAAGCTTGAGAGAGGAGCTCTATTATATGAGATGTGCATACAGTGTTTTGTAGACATCTATGGAAGAAGTACTGGAACCCTGAGTTAAAAGTTGAGGGGAAGATTTGAGAATATTCTGTATAAGTTTTCTGTAGGGATTTATCTGTGCAATTCCTTTTCTGGTCAGGAATTAGGATGTACATTTTGAGATATGAGGAAAAAATGAAGATAACATAATAAAGGACTGAAAAAAATACAAGACATGCTTGATTAAATTCTTTCTGTATAAAGACAGTTCTATAACCTAGCTCTCATTTCAGTATTTTTAATGCAATTTTAAATATACATCTATGTATTTATAAATATCACACTGAATTTTATTTTGTCAATTACGTAAGCGTTACTCCATACCAGTTTTCCCTCTTGCTCTCAGTAACATTCAGAATGAATGAATTACTGTAGGTAAAATAAAGGAAAAATGTAACCTCCTCCTCAAGATCATATGCCAAAAATATATCACAGTAAGTTCTTAGTGTAGCTGTACAAGGAAGAGTTTGCAAGTTCAAGCACATATTAGCAGCCTTTCTCAGATGGAGATCTAGCCTTAGTTTCAGGGAAACTGTTCTTTTAAATATCTCTTTAATTTGTGGTGTTATCTGACAAGTTAATGACCAATTTTGCATTTTTTTTCATTAATGTTTCAACTGTAATGTCTAAAATTAAAATGCCTTGTAAAAATCAATAACTACACTCCAATTCTTCTTCATCTTATCTCTGGAATGTATGTTAATATTCAGTTATGTGGGTTATCACTAAGCCTTCATGGAAAGGATAGAGTACCTTGTGCAAAATTTAGTTGTCTTCATCATCCTGGAAAGCAAGGTATTGTTTCCTTTGGGGATTAATTAAAGATGCTCATGTGTAAAAAATTCAGTGTTTAAACTGTAACTTCCCATGAGAAGAACTGAAGCTTAAAATGCCAATTACAATGGAAAGGTGGTAAAATAGATAATGTAAATGATAGTTTATTAGATTAGAAAATGGTCTCAGCTCATAGTTTTAGCTAAATATTTACAAAAAATCTGGCATTCACAGTCGAGCTCATAAGACAAAGATTTCACTGTTTACATGAAAAGCAATAGTAAGGAAGAAAATAACATTTTGTGTAGCTACCAGATAATTCTCTCTGCCTCCAAAAGAAGAAAGTATAAGAAAGAATGGAAAGGAAATTACTCCTTCCTTATAACTCCTGATAGTGATAAATTAGATATCCATTTGTATCTTAAAAGATATCTTGAAAATGTCAAGAGTATTTCCAGGTGTTTATAACAAATCCAGGCAAACAGCATTTTGAGTGCATTTTGGCCTCCTGCACTGTTTTTCATGATTTACAACAAAAAATACAAGTATAGGATATAGGATTTGTTTGAATAGGGACACATAGGAAAGCTGGAGAGTCAAATAATATAGAGCCTGTACAGTAGACTTAGTATGCATATGCCAAACTGGAATTATTTTGTATTTCACTATGAATTTTTGTTAATCTTGTTAATTGAATTTTGGATACACATTTTGAATCACAGAATTGTTTGGGTTGGAAGTGACCTCTGGAGATCATCCAGTCCAACCCCCCCCAGCGAAGGCAGAGTCACCTAGAGCAGGTTGCACAGGAACATACCCAGGTAGGTTGTGAATATCTCTAGAGAGGGAGATTTCACCACCTCCATGGGCACACTGTTGTAGTGCTCTGCCACCCTCAGTGGCAACAAGTTCTTTCTCGTATTGAGGTGGAATTTCTTGTGTTTTGGTCTATGACCATTGCTCCTCATCCTGTTGCTGGGCAGCACTGAAAAGAGTCTGGCACCATCCTCTTGACACCCGTCTTTGAGATATTTATATGCATCAATGAGATCCTTCTCAGGCTTTTCTTCTCCAGACTGAACAGGCCCAGCTCTCGCAGTCTCTCCTCAAAAGAGATGCTGCAGACCCCACATTGTCCTTGTGGCCTCTGCTGGACCCTCTCCAATAGCTCCTTGTCTTGAACTCTGGAGCCTAGAACTGAACACAGCATTCCAGATGTGGCCTCACAATGGCTGAGTAGAGGGGTAGGATCATCTCCCTCGACCTGCTGGCCACCTGATGCACCCAGGGATGTTTATTTGATTGACTTCAAAGTACAAGTAGTTTAGTCTTCATCACTACCTGTCCACAGGTAGGTTGAATTTCACTGATGATGCAAGAAATGAAAGACTTGAAAACAAACTGAAGTAAAACATGAATAGTTTTCTTTCTGCTTTAAATAAAATGTAATGACAATTGTACATGAAATGGTCTTTGCCCAGCATGACACTTAAAGGACTGTGTTGTTGGCTGTGTTTCTTAGTCTCTTAAGCTCACAAAAGTAGCCCAGACAGTTAGCTGACCTCAGATGGACCTTTAAGTATCTGACTTGTCAGACAAGAAGGGCAGCACTCTTAATTGGCATTCAGATCACAGGCAGGCACTGGGCTCAGTGCATAGCCAAGTACTGCTTTAGGATTTAGACAAAGCCACTCTGGCAAAACATCCCAGTTGTCAGGGTAGCTGGCTGTTTCCTAAAGAACTGTTACATAATGGAGAGACTGAGAAAAGCTTTAGGATGCAAATTTTTTTTTAAAGTAAAAATTAAAAAAAAAAAAGGAAAAAAAAAAGTGGTGGTAATTTGTGAAAAGAAACATCCCCCCTCTCCTCAGATGATCTCATTCATTGTTTCTTCCTGCTGTTTAACTTCTCAGGGTCATAAATGTAGTTTGCTGTTTAAAACCATAGTGATGTCACTCCAAAGGTACTTTGTGGAAGTGGGGAAAGGAATTATCTGAAAGTATTTGGGAATCAACACTTAGAGATTTATTAGCCTTACTAGAGGTTAGCTATTTGCATTTCTTTTTCTTTGTGCTTAGTGTAATGTAAACTGGGAATTCAGCTATAGAGTGAATGTTTACATTTGAGACATCCCGTGGAACAGAAGTGAACGTTGTGTTTATTGCTACAGCTGCCTTCTCAAGTGAAATTGTGATCTAAAGTCTCGCTGGTCCCAGGCCAGATTTCCAACCTGCCTCCTGTGCTGATCCCCTACACAGTGCCAGGGTTTGACACTGGCACTGTTTCTCCCTGCAGCCTGCAGCATGACATCAGCCCCAAGCGTTGCTCCCAAAGTCACTCACAGCCTCTGCCCGTGCTGGGAATGGGAGAGAAGAGGAGGAACTGCTTTGCGCTGCCTTGGGGCTGTGACAGTGGGCACCACGCAAAGAGTTGCTGTGCTGTGGTTAGAGTGGTACAGGGGGCTCTGATCTCCATCACAATATGCTTACTATGCCATGGGTGTTTTGGTGTCAGCAAATTTTGTGTAGTCCGCCTTAGTTGTAAGTGTATTACAGTGTTTTATTTATTACATGGCCCTGCTTAACAAACTTCTTTTGAAAGTGTATTTATTTAAAATATTTCTACAAGTAGTGCTCTCTTTGTTAAACAGCAAAGCAGTTGATTGGAGTATTACTGTCACCCAGTCTGCTGAAGGATTTCACAGAGCATGTATGTTTTCTGTAAGCTTATGATCTTGTATGTTTTGGGGATTATCTTTTTCCAGGAAATTAGGAGGAATGTCAAATATGGAGGCAGCCAGAAAACACAGCTTACAGCACATGTTCTTGTAGGGAGAGTGCATTCTTTCTAGAAGCTTGGTCTGTGAGGAAAGATGCTGTTAGGTGTTTGAGGGGTCTTTAGAGAAACACTTGAATGTCACTAACTTAATTTCTTACCAAGACACTAAATTACATTTTCTAGCTGGTCTGTAAACAACACTTCCCCATTGCAGCAAATAATGAAAAGTGAAAGACAATGAAAGATCAGTTTGGGAAGTCTGAATCATCAGTAATACAGTTAATAATGTCAATAACGATGCCTAAAACATTTGGCAGTAGCCATTATCCAAATCTCCTGTGGCTATGAGGCCACGCCAAAGTATCCTGCCACTATTCCTGTTCCTCTAGTTGTGTTTCATGTGGTTTGTTGGTGCCCTGCCTCATTGACAGGATAGTTCACTGGCCCCGGTTGCCAGGGCTGTATGAGCAGTTACAGCTTTAGTGGTCACCCTTTTGCAGGCTTTGGTGCTCTGGAATGTTTGATTTGAATACTGTATTGTCCACGCCAGGTTGTTTCTGGCAGACTTTTTAGTTGCTCCTTTGTTCACTGCTAGTTATTTCTAAACTTGGGGGTGTCTGACTGCTCCCATTAGCGAGGTCTCTTAGCTTGCACTGTCACCCAGTCTGTGAGCTGCAGCTCCTCTGTTGCTTTGCATCTCCTATCATAGCAGCCCTAAATGTTTGATTTTTGCAATAGGCAGTCATGTACACAGCCTGTATGGAGCCCTTGCCACAAAAGGCAGAGTTTCTGAAAAGAGGCTTTCTTTTTCTTACCAACAATTAAATTCTTACCTCATTAAAACTTTTGGGTAAAGTTTATCCAGCGAAGCTTACAGGCTACAACTGGGCTACCTTCATCTGGCGAATGTTGAACGCTATTAGATTCCTTATGCTTTCTTCATCATACTGATAAATACCATAATTTCTCTGGCATTGTAAGTTAGTTCTCTTTTTCTGGCAGACATCAAAATAATATGAGAAGTGGATGCAGGGGCTGTGTAGATGTGATATGTTGGCTTGTGCTAGTCACCTTATCATTCCGATGGATGATAGCTAGCAAATTACTCAGAATCCTGAAAGGAAGGGCTGATTGTCCCCTTTAGATTTCACCCTGCTTGCCTACCTGAGCTTTTACAGCTGGTCCTCCTTGAAGTTTCTCGGTCTTCCTGAGGAAATCCAGCAGTCAGATCTGACCTTCTCAGATCGAATGCATCTGTAACCACTATATACTGTTGTTCAGGAAGAATGTAATCTTGAAACAGTACTCTGGTATGAGACTTGTTAGTAATGTTAGCTGAGAACTTTAGTTTGATGCAAAAATATCTGTCCTTTTCATCTGCCCAACTCTTTCTAAGAAGATATCACCTTTCATCAGTATACATGCAAAAAATGAAAAGTCTGGATGCAGCATTCATGGAAAATGTTTTTCTAAAGAAAATAATGTAATGAAACAATAAACCAGAGATAACTGTAGTGCTATAAGGCTCAGAATGATCTCCTGTTAAAATTATTTTTCTTTCTTTGGAACCCATGGCTGACTATTATTTTTATTTTTCTCTTTGACTGATGCAATTAAATGAAGCAATTTCAAAGCATTTGTTTAGAATGTTACCATAAAGGTCTCATATACACACTTCAGTTTATGTCCTGTATTAAAGTAAATGTAAACATAAGCACAGATTTTTCAGGGTGCTGATAGTTTGTAATGCTTTAATACTTTTAACAAATAATGTAAATTTCTTTGCAAATGCTGATAGTGACTTTTGTTATATACTCTTCTTTAACTCTGTCTTAAAACTTTTACTTGAAACACAGGAAACGACATATTTGTGTATGTAAGTGGGAAACCAGGCTAACCTCCTCCTTATGTTGGAATTCAATACACAATTTCTCCTAATTAGTTGCCTTTGAGTCTCACAAAGAGTCTTAAATAAACAAACAGAAAGCGGATGTGTCTGCATACAACTTTGTGTGGTGATATGAATGAGTAGTGAACACCCTTATAGTTGTCTTTTCTATTTAGGATATAGCTGAGTTACTTGACAGTTAAATAACGGAACCATATTTGTGTATCTGCTTGGAGATGTTGAAACATTTCACAGCTGTTTGTTCCCCCTCTTCATGTGGTGACAGTAGAAGTTACCATTCCCATCAGAAATTCTGTAACAAATTACTAGCTCTTACCATGTTTTACTACAAAATCAGAATATTTAGCTTAAACTATTACATGTCAATTCATGTGATTCATGGAGAGATTTTGATACACTGAGATTAGTAAATTTATGTCTGTCTCTCCCTAGAATGGCAAAGAAGGCCCTGTTAATTGCCACCTTTGCATGTGCATTTCAACTACGACTTCTGGTGTGGCAGCAGTGTACATCTAAGCAAGCAGTGTTGGTTCAGGGAACTAAACTGACATAAAAGAGATACCCCTTCCCAAATAGATGCATAACTGCTTTGACTTCAATGCAGGCTGGATGAGTAGTGGTGTTGATGATATGCAGTGTTTGCATTTTTTCAGTAGCTGAGTGCTACTGTATTGTGAAATTTGATTTTTGATTATTACACAGTGAGAGCTAGGAACACAAATCACAAAGATGACCGATACAAGACGTTAGAGCTGTTAGTGTATATGAGAAGTTTAAAGTAACTGAATCTTGTGTTTCTTCATATTTGAATATACAACCTGTAGATACAGTCATCCTTTTTTTGTTTTTATAACTTACCAGATTTTTCTGTTTGTGAAGAAAGAAGCAGCAGAGAAAACGAATTGTTTGTGTCATTGTGGGGATTGCTTGCACAATGGAAATAGTTGGGTTCTCTAAATACATCTTTGCCATAAGAGCTAATAGAGTAAATGAGAGTAGCTATTGGTTTGTTATCCTCTGGGCTCCACAAAGGATGATGTCTCTGGAAAAAGCCCAAAAATTAGCTTTTCCTGGAATTTTCTAGACAATGCTTTCTGCAATTTTTTAATTTTTTTATTTTTTACCTTAAATAAAAATTTAATTTTTTTATTTATTTTGTAATATTACAAGTCTTTATTATTTGGTCATTCTTTTGGCCTCTTAGGAAATAATTTCTATGAATACAGTGTGTATTGCTTGGCTGGCCCAACACAACTGAAGAATTTTTATAATTTCCTGCTGAGCAGAAGCTGGTGGGAAGAAAGTAGTGGCAGTTAAAAATGTATAGAGCACTCTTAATCACCCAGCTTGGATGTCCAAAAAGCCAGAATTCTTCTGTTACAGATGGAAAAAGCATTGTAAGTACGTCAGGTACATTTCAATGTTGGTGGAGGATGCCAAATAAAGCGATCAGCTGTAGACTGTCTCCAGGTCTTGGAAAGGTGCTCTGTTGTAGATTTTCTTATGCTGATCATATATTTTCCTGCCTATTTCACCAAAGGTAAAGGAGACTCCTTTTTGCTGCCTGTCCTTTTAGTACTGTGTATTTATCACCTGTAGCCCTTCCTCCCAGTAATGTTCTCTACTCCCTGAGAAGTCCTAGTCTTAGCTTGTTGAGCTTTTAATTTGCAGGCAAAAAAATTATCTCTCAGCAAGTGCTGAATATGAAATTACTCAGTTCAGTGGTTAAAATCTGGCAGCCTATAAGTTAGGAGAGTTGGATTGTAGCTATCTGTAGGTGGCATTGCCAGGCTTATAGAATTAGCCTATCACAGTTTGACTTTGGAGAAGGCCACTAGACTTGTTTGTCTTGAGCTCACCTGTAGAAATGCATCACTGTGGTGAAGCATTTGGAACTGCTGAAAACTAAGCTGTGTAGATGCCATGAAAGGCTGAGATGGACTAGCAAAATGCTCGAACACATAATATTAATAAAATTAAAAAAGAGGCAGAGGTGCTCTGTAAGTATTTTGTATTCATTAAACAGAAGGAAGTATGTACACTCTGACCAAGTAATTTTTAAAAACACTTGTAACATATTAGAATGAGTAGCTGTCTGCAAGCAAGAATTTTCACCACCCATTGTCTGATAGGACTTGAAGTAAAATGCTTGTTATTAAAAAAGTTACTAAAATAAATCTTGTATGTTACTAGGGAAATTTTTGTAAAAAAGGGAAATCCTGAACATTGAAATTTACTATTTTTATGGTACTATTTTGGCAATTGTCCTTGTTTTCCTATTCATGATGAGTGTTAGATGAGTGACCTGACAATTATTGGCCTGTTAAGTTATTTAATGCCAACATAATCTTTTAAGTGGTGGCACTTTAATGATAAATAAGAACTTAGCATAGGGCTTGCTGAACTGAGAGGATAGCAAACTTTAAGCAGGAGGCTAGAACCTTAGCTTCGCTTTGGTTTACAGATTGCAACCAACAAAATACTGAACAGGTATAGGAAAAAGCCCCACCAAAGGGTAGGAAAACAGCTAATTATAGTAATTGCAGCTGGTTTCAAAGTACTTCTAACAGTTTGTGCATAATGCTTACTTGAAAGCATCAAATGGGCGCTAGTTGTGAAATAGAACACCTGTTTGTTGTTGAGCATGTGTTTATGCAGATGATTTTTGTTGTCAAAGCACCTTGATGTAGAGTAGTCCTGTTTACATTTACATTCTCCCCAAAGGATTAACAGTGTTCTCTCAATAAATTTACAGTCTATTCTCCTCTCAAAGGCTGCTGTTTGGAGGGTGGTGTGAACAAGGCAACAAGTGCTTGCTAATCACTTGAATATACATAATTAGCGACAGTCTGGTGCACTGGAGTCTTTGTACAGCCACAGCAATACTGATTGGCAGCAGCAGATAACAATAGTCGTGGCAAGGTGGTATTTGTTGAATATTTGAAGGTGTTTTTCTTTTATATTTGCAGAAGGCATTTGGAGTTAATTACACCATTATTCTGGAACACACTTACTATGTTATTTTAATGTCAGAGTTAAAGATCAGTCATGTGGCCTGTTGTACACAAAGGAATAGACCTTTAGTAAATCCTTTACTTCTTTTGAGTCTAAGATGGATTCTTTTTTTGTTCCTTCATAATTTTATGAGGCTAAGATGAATTCAACTTTTTTTTTCTTCCAAGTTTTATATAACCTAAAGTCAAATTGGAAAGTATGTCTAAAAATTTGAGAGATGAATGTATGTGATGGTACTCTTGTATTCAGCTGTGATTAGTTTTACAACTGGCTCTCTGACAGGTTCAGTACTTTGGAAAACAAACACAAAATCATTGCTGATAAAATTTATGGGTGACATAGACAGTAATTAATAAATAACACTGGGAAAATTATTTGTTTGTTATGTTCAAACAAAAAGTGTTTTAACATGGCTAAATGCTTAACATCAATTTAACTAGAGGGAGAATACTACAATAAGTAGACTATGAACGTCTAGAAACTCAGATGAGTCACTGTATTTGGCAAGGTTCATTTGTATGAAAGTCATCAAATTTCCTCTTATTGACAGGGTAGCAGTCTTTGTGTATAGGTTAGAGGCTTTGAATATTGTATCTTGGATTTATTCAGGCTTCTGATATTCTGTGAATTATGTTTTCATAAGGAAAACAGGATTCATGCATTAGGTGAAACAACTGTGAGGTTTGTTTCTAAGAGCAAAACTGTTAAAAGACTGTGCTGACTGATCATTAAAGGTTCCATATCAAAATAGAAGTAAATACGGAGCAGAATTTGTTAGGCTCTTTCCTGACTTCTGCCTAAGTAGTACTTTCATTGATGTGGTGAGTAATGGCAAAGAAAATGGTTTTAATATTTTGAGGTGTCTACAAAATGAAAAGGACTCCAGGTGTGCTGGAGGATGGGGTTAGAATTCTGAATGGTATTGCTAATGTGGATATGTGGTTTGTGTGAGGAGCTGGAAGCTGTTCAGGGGGAGCAACTTTGACATGCACTCTAGAATGATCTACTTTAGAAAGAAGTTAATGAAAATCAGTGGCTAGATAAGAAGCTCTTCAGAAAAAAGTCGAATAGGTACCATGGATGACAAATTGGGCATTAATTATATCTTCTGAAGAAGGCAAACACATGAGTGTATGATCAGGGATAGAACCTGTAAGATGCATCTTTCTGCTCCATTGGGCACTGAAGGTCTTAGCTGGAGAAATGCATCCATTTCTGGGTGCTGCAGTCATTATAAAGACTACAGAGATCAGCAGTGAGAGAGATCAATGATTTAGGGACCTATGAGTATAGGCTGAATGAATTGCAATTACTGAGGCTAAATAAGAAAAGGGAAGTGATAATATGATGTGTTCTTCATGTGTAGACTGAGAAAAGAAATTGTAGTTTAAAATTGTTGCAATGCAGTTTGAATTACAAAACAGGAAATCTTTTTTGAAGTAAGCATACCATGAGAAAAAGCCAAGTGAGTCGTACCAATGGCCCATCTAGCTCAGCATTCTGTGTGCTGTGATGGCAGAGGATGTTCTAGAGAGAGCTGGCAAGTTTGGCCCTTTCCTTGATTCTCATTTCTCTTGCACTCTCCTAGTGTTCAGAACTGTTGCATTAGTAATGTTAGATGGCATCTCTATGGATGTGTTTCACCAAGGGCCTTAACTATTGCAATGTGGTGTCTGGTGAACAGCAGTTCTGCACTTACCTACTATTTCCTTCACGATTTTGTAAACTTAAACCTTCTCCTCTCCAAACTAAAGAGCTCCTGTCTTTTCATCCTGTCTTAGGAAAGGTGGCTGTTCCAACTCCTGGATCATTTTGGTTTCCTTTCTCTGTGATTTCTCATAATTCCACTACAGTCTTCTTAAGACTTGGAGACTAGACTGTGCAAGGTAATGAAGATGTGGGCACAGCAAAAACGACATCCTTTCTCTTGTCTTCAGTATTCTTTCTGACTTGCCCCCAACATTTTGTCAGGTTTTTTTGGCTGTTGTTTACATTCACTCACTATTTCATGGAGCTGTCAGTGATGAAGCCAGGAATCAACTAAAGTACAATTTATGATTCTAAAGTAAAGATTGTTAGGCATAGTTTGCATTACTTTTTCCTAGATACATTACCTCACATTTATGTAGTCAATGTTCAGTTTTCTGCCCACTCAGTTTTGTGAGATCAGATCCTTCTGTTCTCCTATGTCATGGATGTGGCATTTGACTATTGCCTATAGTGTGTGTATATATATATATATATATATATGTATACACACACACTATATATATCTATAATATATAGTAGTATCATCTGTAAGCTGTAAGATGTCTAAGATTACACCTCTGCCCAGTACATTGAGGAAGATGTCATACGAAAATCATGCCAACCTTGATTTCTGGGGGACCTCCTGACTCTTTCTTATGCTGACATATTTTATCATCTTTCATTTTCCTCCCTGTTTACTTATCTTTTCATTCTTCATGCTGATGTTTTCACTATAATCACCTTTTAACTTTTCCATTGAGATATCCAAGTGGACCTTGGCAGGTGGGAAGGGAAGAGAGTTAGGAAGGGAGAATTACTTTATTTTCTTTCATAGTTATGGCAGCCATTTTTTCTGGCCTCAGTATTTTTGTTGATATTCTGCTTCTTTGTAAGGTCTTTTGAGTTAGTTCTTTGCCTTTTAAATAACTGTTCTTCTTATTTTTACTTATATTTTTCTGTTAATGATGAATACTTGTATATCAGATTTAACTGAGCAGCTTTCTCTCACCCAAGCGCTAAGCCCACTCGTGAAGCTGGGAGAGAGACAGTCTCGTACTTGAGAAGTAATATTATTTGAAAAGCAATTTAATAATAGCTACAAGTAATGATAAAGTAGTTTTCATCCTGTTTACAGATTCAGGGGGATCTGTGGACTACTTTGGAAGAGTGTACAAAAGCTTACTGAGAAAAAACTAACCAAATTGTTCAGGGTGTGAGACATAGCATTTCTTTTGATATTTAGGACACTATATTTCTACTGGAAAATAGTAGAGTTCCATGAATTAAAAAATTTGAAATCTATTGTGTGAAATAAAATATTTGAGTTCTTAAATGCTTGTAATTCTTGATAGTTCCTTGTCAAGTAATGCAGAAAATGGTTTCCTTGAAGCTTTTCAAGATTCACAGTAAGAACACAGAAAAGTAAATTAGCATAGGGAATGGGAATTCATGGTTCTATTCCAGTTTCTCTTTTAATATTTAATATTTAAATGAGTATTTACATGCCAGAGAGAAGAAAATAGAGAAGAAAAAATGATAGTGCTTTCAGCATTGGAAAGAATGCCTCTAAAACTTGAGATTCTGAGAGCTTGTGTGGCTATTGAGGAACGTGGGATTGCCTTGCCATGAGAAAGAACCTTTGTGCGGAAATGTAAAGGAGCTCTTTAATGTAGCAGCTTAAAAAGTAATGGAGCTCTGCAACTGAAAGTTGAATTCAGTTGTATTCAGAACCAGGATGAGGACAATTACGAGAAAGATTGAAAAATATTAAGGAGAATATTTTGATACCATCAGATCAGAGTGGATTTGGGAGCATAAGCATTTTAAAAAACCAAATAATTTTTTGCCAGTACCTGCATAATGGGAGAAAATTCTGTCACCTGTCTTTTTTGAAGAGCTTATACTGAACTGATGAGATGTTCCTGTTCATCTTAAAATATATGATGCCATGAATAAAAATCATAGAATGTCCTATACAGATTTGCACATGAGATACTCAGATTAGCACTGAAATGTAAATTCAGTGAGAATTTGTCCAAAACTTGCTCAGAGTGTTATTTAAATGAAACAGTAAAAATCCAGTTGCTCTTTGCTGAAGTCCCTCCTGATATGCTGTTCGAGAAACACTGCATCAGTAATAAAAGATAAAATTATTGTAGTTTCTGGTGTGTTTCATAGTTCTTCTTAGCTGGGCACTGCTTTTGCCACCAGTTTGGCATTTTTCCTACAGAATGTCATGGAAAGTTAGAGGTCTCTTACTGAATGTGGAATGTCTGCGTAGCTCAGTTGCTGTGGTTTTTTGTTTTCTCGTTATTGTTAAACCCATTAGATCCTTACATTTTTCTTAGTGAAGGTACTGATTCATGGTAATGAAGTAATTCCTTAATATTGTTTTGCCATATTAAGTACATGGAGCTCTTTAAAGTTAATGTAAAGGCACTTTCTTTAGTGTGCTTTCTGTTCTTGAGGTCAGAATACAAATGTTTTCTTTGTGGTGGCACAGTTAGAGATATAGGGAGCTAAGGGTGTTGTGTAAGTCACTGTTAATTTTTTTCCTTAAGTGAAAGCAGGAGTTACTATTTTTGCTCTTTTACCTAAGGAACAAACTTGCATGAAAAATGAAACCAGGCAACAGGACCATCCTTTTACAGAGAGAGGGGCAACAAGAAGCTGCTTGGGTGCTTGCAGAATCAGAAATTGTTCCTCACATAACCAAGTCCTTTAGGCAGATGTCCATCCACTGGGCATCTCCATGGAGAGAGGGAAGTTTTGAAAACAGTATCTAAAGGATGATTTAATTTTCATATCTAAGTGGATCAAATGGTACATTGCTAATGAAGGGGGAGGTTCAGGTAGACCCTGCATGGAACACAGACCCCTTGACGCCTTGTGACAAATTGAGAAAGAGTATGATTTACTAGGGGATGGGATCAGTTTATCTGATCTTTCAGGAAGCTATTCTGTTTCTGCCTTGCTCCACCCCCCCCCCCCCCCCCCATTTTTTTTTTTTTTTTAAACCTATTGGGCTTGTGAGCTGCACAAATGGCAAATCAGACCAGGAAGACCACTGGGCAGCAGGACTGGGAGGAGGAGGAGGAAGAGTTTCTCCTCAGCTGGATCAGCTGAGGTGTAGTCACAGGG
Source organism: Poecile atricapillus (assembly GCF_030490865.1). Lineage (NCBI taxonomy): Eukaryota > Metazoa > Chordata > Aves > Passeriformes > Paridae > Poecile > Poecile atricapillus. Next base: position 82,597,806 of record NC_081251.1, read on the forward strand.
GGCAGTAGAAGGCTTAGACAAACTTCATTAAAGAAGCCCTTTCTTTGAGTCTGAGGTGCAGGCAGAGCTCCCTTGTGTTTTTAAATTCCTTCACAGAAAAGGGTTTAAATGAAGGTAAATCCTTCCTTAGCCTCAGATACTGTCAGCAGTTTAAATTTAAGGAATTATAGAGTCGTGATTATATCACTTTATCCTGCAGGTTTTAATGATGGCAAATCAGATATATTTATAAAAGATGAGTTATTTATTACAACAAATGAACAGATAGAAGATCTTAATCAGAATTACTACACAGTATAAAAGCTAAAAAATACCAGTCATCTGTAGTATAACTTAAATGATGTAGTGCACCATATTAAAACAATTGTGTTAAAGCTATTATATTAAAGCTAGTAAAACATTAAGTGGAGATTTTGATCTATCTCACCACACTCCAGGCATGAGTACTTCTCTCTCTTTCTTTCAATACCTGGGAAGTAACTGTAGAGAGGCATCCCAAACTCCACAGGAGAAACTCCATACACTTCAAGAAAAGGATGTGGAAGAATCAAAATTGTATGAAAGTAGGCTGGACTTTGATAACATAAAGAGGTTGACCTGCCAGTCATAGGCCTCCAGGTCAGTTTAGCAGCTTATCTGTCAAGTCTTACTTCAAAGGGACAGATGTGCGTTTGAAGCTGGTAAGCCAGGCCTACCTTTTAGCATATTCAGCACCAAAAAATACCACTGTGGTGCCACAGCAGCTCCCCTCAGAGAGCTTGCATTGCTTTGTCTTCTGACTGGATTTCAGGCCAAGCAGATCAGCTTTTTCAGGGCAAAGCATCCTGCTACAGATTTAGGGAAAAATGTCACCTGGAATACACTGAAGGGTTTTGTTGGAGCTAGGGGAGACTGAAAAAACAGGTTTGTTTCAGAATCTTGTAGAGGGCTAGGGTTTTTCTGTAGCTGATCACCGATCCCTTGACACATGCCCTTCTTCTGCCCCTTACAAAAATGCATTAGAGAAAGGCCAGATCTCTGGGAAACGTTTCTCTCCTTAATCATGGATTGTCTTGAAGAGAGGTTCCTGTCTGTAAATGAATAATCATATCACTTATGACTCACTTTCAGTCATTCCCTATCAAACTGTTATAAGACCAAGCTGTTACTGAAAACTCAATATTCTTAAATATTAGGACTAAATATGCCTAATATACCTAAACAAAATAGTTGAGATACAAAATATAACTGAATTAAACTGTAAACATCCAGAAGAAAAGCTTTTGTTAAAACTGTTTCAGCTGTGCTGCTGATGCTTGGTGCTCTTGTGTGCACACTCAGTAAGCAGGAATGTGGAAGACTCTTAGAGGAAATAAAAAATTTGTGTCGCTTCTCCCTGATGTATTCCCTAGTGAACGTCAGCATGGAAAAATGCATCAGCATCATAACGGGCACTCATCTGCAGCACGACCTCCGGAAGACAAAGCAGCATTTTACCTCTCGGGATTAACAAACATGTGGCAGCTTTGGTAGTGCTGTTTGGTAGTCAGGTGATAGACTGGCCATATGTCCTCATACCTCATTCTGGCATGAGATTTTTTTTTTTTTCCCTCTTTGAAATCTGAAATAAAAGCATAGCTTTATTCAGTTGTCATTTGTTCCAGTTCTTGTGTCACAAACATGAAATTCTAAAAGATCTTTTAAGAAGTTCTGTACCCAAGTTTTTCTCACTCTAAGCCTTTGTTGGAAAGGACATACAGAAAATATTATAGAATGTAGATGATTGCATCATAAGAAGCTTAGACATCTAATTAGGCTCTAAATAGGAAGATGAATGTTTAAGAGTTCTTCGGGCGCCTACAGAGCTCAAATCCCTTCCCATTTGGGAAGCTTGGTCCTTTACACTGTGCCATGCTCCCAAATTGCATAGGGAAAAAAGAGAGAAGGACAAGTTTTATTTCAGACAGTTAAAACTTTCATCTAGGTGATTAAGAAGCCGCATCTGTGTCCCTGGGGTTTGGACCAGTGATGTGATGATTTGACATAAAAAAAATAGTAGTGTTTTGCAGTGGAGAGAAATGGAAGGTATTACTGGCTTCAAAGTATCATGAAGTTAAAATATTGACTTTAAAAATAACTGCAGGCATGGAGAAGTTGTGTTTTCTGTCTTGTAGTACTTTATCACTGGCATTTCAGTACTCTAAGGAGATAATTTGTAGTTCATTTTAAACAAATTAGAAAATATGAGTGTTACGTCAGTGTAATTAAAACATCATTATTAAAGACTGAAAGAAGCTTAAAGTATGGATTTCTCCTCACTTTTACATAGCTTTCTATATCCATTACAAATCAGATCCTTGTATTTCTGGAGATTTTACCTAGTTTGTTAGTTTTAAAGAGAATTTCAACCATTATTCTTCAGGAACTCTCTAATCCATTAAAATAAAAGCAAAACACGCAACTGCCTTCAATAAATGCTTTGATTAAAATGGACATTTCTGAACCTTCTACAGACAATACCTGCTCAGATGTGTCAGCATTTGTGACATCACCAGTAGAGACTTTCACAAGGGCTTTCAAGTCTGTGTTTGTAAGTTTCCGTTTCATTTTTGTTAATTAGAGAATTGTGCTGTTTATTTTCTAGAGGGAAAAAAGTCACTAAAAGCATATCAAATTTGTTTACTTAATTCAATAGAAATGCAAATAATTTTTTTTGAAAATTACAGTTCCTTATTGGTCCCTATTATTTTGGTGTCACAAATGTTAAATATTTGGTGCCAGTTAATTATTGTATGTATAATCACAATTTCAGAAAAGCCAGATGTAGAAGATTATCAGTGTTTTCTCATGTATGAAATTTCACTTCTGCATTGAATAAACTAATTGTAGAGTTTGCTGAGTAAGGTCATCCTATAAGTTGTGAGGCTGTTTTGGAGGCTAAGTCATTAAGCATTTTTCAGTAGTTAGATTAGGAAGAAATTGTACGCTAATAGTAGAGAAATCACAAGATGTCTATCTGTTAGTGAAAAAAAGAGTAACAAACTTCATCCTGAGATTGATGAGATAAATTTCTATGTCTTATCCAGGTCAGTCATCTTTCAGTTCCATTTTTTGGCTGGACTATGGGGGTCATATTTTATGTCTGTGTTTTAAAAGTTTAAAAAATTAATGAAAAGGATTCAAAAATTTTGTGCTGGTAAAATGACGGGGCTGAAAATTTTGCATTTTTGCTTCTTGGTCAAGCTTTCTTATAATTAAGAGTCTGGAAGAGCTTGAAGCAAAAGACCTTTTAGCACCTCATTTGCCTGAATATTTATTGCAATTGTAATATAATAAAATAGTGCAAAATGAATTAATGTAAAGCATATATATTACAACTGAACAGTGTTGAGGTTCTTATGTGGGGGTTATGAGCTGTTTTATTGAATTAAAGGCAATGAAAGCTTTTAGAAATATGTCGAATTCTGAGGTTATAAATTAGTTGGGGTTTTATTTTTTTTGCTTCTTTAATTTTAATATATATATTTAAGAAAATACGAACCAAATCATTCTTCTCTTCTTAGCACTACTGTTAGGATAGGACATATTTCACAAGTAATTCAAAATTTCAATTTATATTGGGATCTCTAAGTTGCTAAGATTTTGTAATATTATTAAATTGTAATAACTATTTTACAAATACATGTAGAAGTATTTCTAGCTTTTCAAATTGTGCATTTTAAATGATTCTTCAGTTATTTATCAGAGTACAAAGATTTGTATAGTTTACATATTTTTAATTTATAATTTCTGTGTACATGTGTTGAGTAAATGACAGAGTATATTCTGACACATATGTCAGGATATAATTTGGTTGTATAGAATGTGCAATTGTATTAGAGAGGCTCTTGGTTCAATAGTTTGTCAGAGCCATCGTGGCATCATTGCTTAGAGATGCGGTTGCTCTTAGAAACTTGAATCACTTGAACCTGATTTGCTAGCTTGGCTGGAAAACAAGAATTGCACTCACAAGGCAGAGCAGCAGTCTGATTAATTAGTAGTTATCTTGCCTAAGTTCATGCTGATGCCTCTGCTCCTTTGCATCTTTCTTGCCCCCACCCAATTACTCCCATCTTTCCTTTGTGCTGATACTAGCTGTACAGTGACCTGAAATGGTTTTGATCTAGTCAAAACTTTCTCTTGGGGTGTGCTTTTCTACACCTGTCTCAGCTGTGTTGGTGCCAGTGCTGATGCAGTGGAGTGGAACAGGGGATACACTGCATGCTTCCTTCGCAGCTGGTCCTCACCTTCCCAAATGGACTGCATTATTATTGTTATTGTATTTGAGGTGAGCCAAAGTGGCCAAGAACTGGGGCTTTCATTCCATCAGTACTTCCTGGCTAGTGCCGGAGTTGTGCTAGAGCAAAAGATTCATAGCAATTAAAGGAAGAACATGCCTGTTTTGAAATGGTTTGCTCTGATTTCCTGATTATGAGATTTTTACTTTTTAAGAAAAAGTGCTCACACAAGTTTGGAAATGTGTCACAGCATTCAAGGAGAAGCTGGCTTTTCCTAAAGGTGCTGGTAGGATTGGGTGCTAAATTGGTGGAAGAGTGGCTGCATTGCCAGTGGTGCAAACTGGTTTTGTGGTGAATTTATAGCATTCAGCTGGGTCTGTGGATACAGAATGTTTGAAAATCTTTTCCTGAACTCTTCTAAAAATGTGTTCCTGTGAAATAACTGATACTCTGCTATTGGCCATTTGTGTTAAACCCTTTTGTCGTAGTCCTTCCTTTGAAAGTGAAGCCTAATCCAGTCTTTCTCTCCTCACTCTGCTTCTCTTGCTTCTCTCTAATTCTGGTTATTTCTCTGTGTTTATGTGTGTTTTGTCTCTGAAGCTCTTCTGTTGTCATGTAATTTTTTAAAAACGTAGTTCTCAAAATTGTAATTTGTTTATCTTAGAATAATACTTACAGTGTTTGTAAAATTCTATAACTTTACAAATGAGAATATTTCCCTTCTCAGTGTTGCATACGTAAAAAAGGGTTATATTAATTGTTCTTCAGTGGTTGGTTGAAAACTAAACAGTGTGTGAGCCTTTCAGTTTTTTCTGTAACTATTTATTAATTCAAGTTTTTCTTCACTGTATTTCATCTGGTGTTTCTCAGCTCACTGGCATAGAGTTGCCACTCTGAAATTCTTCACCTTCTTAATAAACTTGAATAGTTTTTTATCAGGTAGTATATGCAGTGGTAACCCTAGATCATTGTATACATTCACTGAAAAGGGTCCTAACAGAAAGCCGTTGAGCTTCATGGATTGAAAGTTGAACATTAGACTATGTAATCCTATTTTGATATCCTTTTACCTAATTTCCTTTCTGTGTTCTGTTCTACCGCTTTTTTTTTTTTTATTCACATTATTAGTTTCTTTAAACTTATTAAAAGCTTTTCTTAAAAGATGTAATAAATTGTGTCAGTGTCCATCCATTTTATTTTCTTGATGTTCTTAAACATAGCCCACATGATGGGCATCATTTTTCTATTTAGAAGCAATGTTGCCTTTTTTATCTTATGTAAGTTTGTGTTATTTAATGTGTGATTAAAACCAGAATTTTAAGCAGTTTTCTTTGATTGCCATCCAGGCAAGTGACTTGAAATTTTCAAGTTTTTTTTTAATTTTTAAAATTTTTAATTTTTTTTTTCCATGGGGCTGTGGGGTACAATTCTCCATTTAGAAGCCTTCAGTCAAAGTGTTATCAGTGAGGGACAGCTGATTCTGCCTGTAGCTTTCACCTCACTTACAATTTCTTAGTAACTGTAGATGTATTCTGCCTAGTTCTGGGACTCTTTAGTACTTAACACTCAGCTCCAATACCTCCTTTTTGATCTAGAGTGAAAGTATTTTTCTTTTACCTGAGGTAGATCCTGTTGTTGTCATCTGAGGTAAAACCCAATAGAAAGAAAACATTTGGGTTTTTTGCAAGTGTGTTATACTCAGCTGCAGACTTAATTTTGTATCTGTTTAATTTTCCCCCAAATTTTCATCCCTTAATCTGTTTTAGTTTTTTTATTTCCTTTGCTTGGAAGTTTACTGCATCTTATTTTCTGAAAGCAGCACTCTAAGATTTATTAATTTTCCCATTTCACAACAGTGTTTCTTTATGTAAAGAAACCTACATTTCCCCAGCTCAATTCAGCTGGTTCCTTATCTTGTGTGACTCTGTGATGATTTGGTTGTAAGTACAGGCGAAAAGGGTGAAAATCTGAAAGTATGTGCTAAGGAGCAAGTAGATCCTAAGGGCTGGATGGTATGTTTTCCAAATTTTACAGGTCTTTATGAATTAAGCTTTTGGTTTATTAACAAAAATATTTAAATGGATGATCCAGGAAGAAAATAGGGGGGTGGAGGTGAGGGAGTGGATTTAAGTCTTTGTCTCCCTCCCGTGCCCTGTGTTGAAGTTCAGTTTCACCTTTAATTTACTAAGTAGTTCCTGTCCCAAATATGATGGAACTGAAATATTTTGTGGTTACTCTTAAATGGTTCTTAATTCCTCTATACTGTGTGGATGAGAAGAAAAATACTTCCTGGCCATGTGTTATAGAGCCAACAGTATCAATAAGTGTTAGTGTCAATAAATTACTTCTCTGAACTTTATTATGTGTGATATTTAGCTAGTTTGAGATAAATAACAAAAGTCCTTGAAGTGGACACTATTTAAATTTGGGGGCATGGGATTTTCTGCAATTAATTGGATTGCTATGGTAGGCCAATATATTAAGCGCAGGCAGTTTTGCTGCTAATTACACACAACTTCTCTGGAGTATCGGATATTCAGATCCATTTTATGAATATGGTAGGGAGAATAACAACTGTAAAACAAAGCACTGTGCATGTAAGTGACTGTTAGCGTGTATTTCAGAAGGGATAAATGCTCACCATATGGTACAATTACTGTGTCCAAGTTTTCAAATTAGCTTCTCTCATCCTCCTTATTACTGTCTTTAAAAAGAGAGGAAAAAAACCCAACATGATTTATCTACTCTGCAGCAGAACTCTTGACGCAAAACAGCAGCCCAGTTCTGTCCAGTTTTTTTTTTTCCGAGCATAATAGAGGCTGTCGGACTTTTTTATACTAATTACTGTGTGAGCCTCAGATGAACCCCCTTCAATTCACAGGGCTTTGTTAAGGGAGGAGCTGTCAATGTGTCTGCCCGTTTGCAGCTGTGCTGTGGCTTTAGCTTGCTTAACATTATGCTGCTTTTTAGACTTGACAGAAGGGATTTTTTTTTTTATTTTTTTTTTTTTTTTATTAAGGCAAAGCAGCCTTGTAGCGAAATGGTTTAAGCAGCTGCATTGTGGGGAAGCACAAAGAAGTTATTATTGTGTCTGTTTAGGGGGGTTGGATGGAGGGGGGAGATATTCGGCTGCTGTTGATGCCGATTGTTGACTTGCCATCTGCCAGATAGGGAGAAGAAAAAAATGACAGCTCCAGCAGGGTGTTCAAGAGGTTGTTTGGAGAGACGCATAAACATGTGCAGATGTCGAACTGAATAATGGCAAGAACTTGAGACGGTTTATGATGCTGCTGTTGTGTGTGGATATACAGAATGAATATATGTGGAGATTTGGTTAGGAGGAGGGTACATATTAATTATCATTGTCCCCCACCGCCTTCTTTACTTCTGTTAATTAGTTCAGGAGTTTAATATCTTCCCTCCCTCTGTTGTTTATTCCTAAAAAGAGCCTTTCCTTGCAGTAGGGAAGAAAACTTTTGATTTCTCCATGTGGTGAGCTTAAAAAAACCCAAAGCAAGAACTTAACAAATTTGGTACTTGTGGACGTAGAAAGTGTAATGTAGTTATTTCAGTCTCAGACATTTGGGGGACAGGTGCTTTACAAGTTCTTACATAGCTTTGTCTGTCTGCTGCAAGGCTGGTACATTGCATACCCCTACTTCTGCATCCTGAGCTTTTCTTATGCAGAAAGTGCCAATTGGTGATTGTCTTGTATTATTGAGTATGCTAGGGGTTAGAATGAGATTAGCAACTAATTTTCTCTTTCGGCTTGATCTTGTTTTCAGTTCTTTCTCTGAAGGCAAGGAGCTGGTCAGGCATAACTTACATTTTCCTGTTTGACGGTTGCACATAAAATAAATTTGGATTGCTCCATAGGAATATAGTTTTCTTTCTTTCACTAAAATCCTTTCTTATTTCTTGTTCAGTGATTATGGTGAGTTTCCAGGATACTGTGAAAGAAATGTGAGAAAGGATGCAAGCACAGAGGGAAATTAAGTTAGCCCAGAAAGGCTAAAGGAAAGCGTTGTTATACAGGTGATCTCTTACTTTGAATATAAAAATAGAAACTTTAAAATAATGCATTTTCTTCTCTAATAGTACGTGACATTCAACATTCAGATATCTATACTGAACTGAAAAATGGAAAATGAAACAGTGGTTGAGGTGCATTGTGGATGTGGATTGCAAACATGTCTTCATGTTATCAGTATGTATCAGGATTTTTTTTGTCATTTACAGCATAACTTAAATATTATTGGAATGAACCTTACCAGTGCTTCCCACCAAGCCCTTACCAAAAGTCAAGGAACTCCTTTTTATTGTTTCTTTCATCTTAAATCTAATAAGCATCTGTAGGTCCTTGATAACAATAACTACTGATGGGAGCATTGGATGTTCCTGTCTGTCATCACTGTGGCAGAGTGGGAAATGTCAGTTTTGGATTTTCTCAGTTTTAACTGAAAATTCAGGTGTGGCTGCCTCCTGCCCAAGTACCAATTTCTGCATCTGAGCCTGGACAGAGGTCAGCAGCACTGCAAATGGAGATTAGCTTTTTGCCTGTTAGTTGGGTTGCTGGTTCTTCTTCCCAGAATTCTGGTGTTTCATGTGTTCCATCACTGCTTGTGGGAAGCTGAGTTATTCTGGGTAGTGCTGCAAGGCTGCATATCATGAAGCACTTCATGCAACCAGAGAGGTCTCCTGATATGTGCAGCAGTAATGGGGTGCTCCAGCTCAAGCACTTTGAGGAATGCTTGGGCTTATCTCACACTGATTCTTTGCCAATGATGCAGGCTAAGCGACAAAGCAGAAAGGCTGACTTCAGTGATGTGCCTTGAGGAAGAAACATAGGTGAATGGTGTTGGTGCTGGCCTTTTGACACCTAGCAAGGTTGGAGGCTAGGAGCACACCTAGTGACAGAGAGAAAGTTCAGAGGAGCTATTTTAAAATTATTGCAATGTGCCAGTTTCAAAAGACAGACGGTTTGCTTTATGAAAACATGCTAGCAGGTGTGCCAGTTTTAAGGGGGGAAAAGTTGCATAATTTTTGACAATGCACATGTCTTTAAAGAAGCTCAGTTGAAGGATAATGGTATTGTCAAACTTACCATATTTTGCAAACAATGGAAAGTTTGAAATCTCTAGTGTAAACCAGTGTTAGCTGTTTTCCAAAATGCTGTAAGTAGATAATATTAGGAAGGTGTTTAACTCAACTTGGCCACATGCAAAAAAGCATTTGTATTTTAATCATCTGACTATACATTTTAACTAAGTACATGAATTTAAATTGTTGCTGCTGTAAATGACAGTCTTGTTCACCGTAATTTATAGATTAATATTTGTATACTTGTCCTACTCTTAAAATATTTCAAAAACCTGAAGAAGATCCTTTGGTCTACTAGCACTTGAAAAAGCAGAAGAAAAGAAAGGAGTATTTTTTCTGTTAGACAAAGTACCACTTGATGATGATAGTGCTGAGAAAAAAATATATAAGTATTTAAAAGTACTGAGAACATTAGGGTTTTAGCTATAAAAATATGTGAAACAGTATTTAAAATGCTTGCATTTACACAAATACAGCTTAACACTACTAAAAAATAAAACACTGTTCTGAAAACCATGTAAATAGTGCAGCATTTTTGGGCTTTTATCCTATATTGCCTTGTTGAAGAGAAATATTTAGAAAATGTGAGTAGCGTTCCTAGATGTTTCCAGACCTTGGTTTTCCATTCCTGAATAGCAAGCATATTTAGAAAATATTGATCACCTTTGTTGCTTAGAGATGCTGATGCAATACAAGACTCTGTTGTTCTAGACAGCATGTGCTAATAGCAACTGCTATTTAATTTATTTATTGTTCTAATTCTTATCCTTCAAGAATGAAGGGGAAGTGAGAGTGATGTTGAAACTGGCAAGTTTTTCTTCCTGCTGGCTCACAATGGGCATGGTAAAGGTCAATTCTCAATTTGTCAGGATGTCAGCTCACTCAGTATTTCTGGTATGATTTTTTAAAAGGACAAAATTGAATGCATATGAAAATGAACGTTTATTTTCCATGTATTGCCAAAACACACCAGTAATTTTGAGTGGATATTGTAGACTCCCAATTTCAAAACTGCATTTATGTGTGAATAATGGTATGTCTGTTTCTCTGTTACTGAATACTTTCCTCTAGATTTTTTTGCATGTTTTATAGAAAAGATTATTAATGCAACAGGAAATCATTGAATAAATAGCAGGGGCTGAAGTGCTGCTGCATTTTTACAAGATAGGACAATAACTCACTCCACTAGTCGTAATGAAAAACCATGGTGGCTGGTGATTTGAACCCTAGAACCCTGGAATATGTTTGTACATTGCATTCGCAACCTGGAGGGGAAGAAAACCCCACAGTAAGAGCAGGGAGAATCTTTCCATTGGGGAGATTGGTCCTCCCCATCACTTTAGCTGCAGACATGCACCTGAAACCATGGAGAGCTGTTCTGTGACTTCTCCCTGCCCGCGACTGCGCCTCTGCTTGGAAGGAATCTGCTTTACTAGTAGGAGCCCTTCTCTTTGGTCACTACTTAGTACTGTTTCAGGAACAAAGAATCTACTGTTTGCCAGCTCTTCAGTGCATCTGGGCTGGCATGGAGGACAGAGGGTTGTCCCTGCTTTCCTCCCCCCTTGCTCAGCTGAGGCACTTCTGGAGCTCATACACGAGGCTGCTCTCTGCCTTCTGCAGAATATTAACATCTGTGGGGTTTTCACTGTTTTCTGGCACCATACCTGTAAATAGCTGGGCATAAATTGTGCAGTCTTCTATCTAAGCTGGATTATTGAGGTGGTGTGGACAGTGAAAGGTACTTGAACTTTCTCACCTAAACTTCCCAATTTGCAAGAAACTTAAAGGAAACCTAGCTGTGGTATAAGCCAATGCCCACATGTATCATGAAATGTTTCCTATTTCTCAGCTGGGACTGGAAAAATTCATTTGTCTAATGCAAGTACAGATGTGCTCAAAATGTCATTCAGCATTACTGGCAACCGTGGGAAAACAGTTAGTATAAATAAATAATCACCGTCGCACAGTGTAAGAGAGAATCAGAAAGTGGTAGTTCCAAATTCTGCTTTTCTTTGAACTGCCAGCAAATACTTATGAGAGGGCATCTAATAAAAAATACCTTGTAAAACGCTAAGGCACATTAGGAAAAATCACAGTTTCATTTAAATTTTTACTATGCAATAAGATTGTGTAAAATACTTTACATAATATATTATTACATAGTTACATTAGGTTGAAGGACATAAATTATGAGGATAGGTATATTTTTTAGTTATCTTAAACATTTGTATTTACAGTAGCTTTGAACTGAGCTGCAAACTTCTTATAATTAAATTAAAAATAAGTAAATATTCTAACAGAAGTGCTTCGCATTTACTTAGCGTCTACTGACTTAATCAAATAGTCTGCTGATGCTTCCAATCGTGTGTTAGGTAACACTGCCCTCAGAGGGCCAAGGTAAGGAAATTCAATCTCAAAACCACTGGCATTATTTCTGATAATTTTCTTTGACCTGACATTAATTACAGTTGTTTCTTTTTTTAAAAAATAGCATATAATTATGTGATTTACTTTTATATGATGTTGCTTAATGCTCTTAGATAAATTCAGGGTCTTTTCCCCTCTCTTTAGTAAATGGTGTTGTAGAGAGTTTGATCTGACAAAAAAAGTGCCATACAAAAAAAGGGGAAAAAATAATGGGGGACAATGTTTGTGTACTATTTCTTTTAAATCCATCTGAGAAATTGATGAAACAGACAAAAGGCAGAATTTTGGTGTATTCTCTTTTTGGAGGGTTTTTTTTTTCCCTCATTTTTTTCCACCCTTAAATCTCACTTATGTCTGTGTGGCAGCTGTTGCTTCTTTTAAGGAAGCAAGTTTTTGAACTCAGGTTTCTGTTGCTTATCAGCACTGTATATTAAAGACATTTCCTTCACACCTCTGAAACCATTTACATATTGGAAACTGTAGATGTTTTGCAAAAGTGTTTTTTTAAAAATACATTTTAAAATAATACGATTAATTTTAAGTTACTGATTAATTTTTCAATAATTGATAAATTTACATTTGCTTAAAGATTACAAATGGTGAGACTAGCAATAGCAACTGCTGAATCTGAGGTGAAATACATGTTTGAAGAGAGAGTTTGAATTGTGACGTAAAGTAAAAGAAATTGAAAAATTTTGGGTGATAAATTTTTTAAAACAGATTTTTTTGACTACTCATATGATTTCTTAGAAAGCTCTCCTTTCTGAAGCTTCTCAACAGAAAACTACCAACGTTGCATCGCTGGAATAAGCATATTTTGTGAAATGTTGTCCTGAAGGCAGGTTTCTTGTTACTGGCTGTCAAAGGCAAAAAAAGAAAAGTCATTAAGGCTGTAGTACAGAGGCAAATAAAGAGGCAGCCACGAGGGTCATGTTCTAAACAAACCTCCATTAAGCACTCTTTGTTACTGTTGTTAGCCAGTGTATTATTAAATACAACCTTAATTAAAGAGTTGCATGTTGCAAGGGTGCTTGTTGCATGAAGATCAGGTTGAATTTTCATGTGCTTCAATAATATATTGCTGTCTTACTTAAGTCTTTTGGGTGTATTCTCTCAGTAGTTAATAAAAAAGCAGACCCCAACAACATAAATTTTGTATTTTGTGTGTATGTATGTATTGTCTGTATGTATCAGCGAGATGTATATTCTAGTGCCACTTTCCTCAAGTAGCTTAAAAAACTTCGCCTAGAATTGAAATGATGGAGGAATTATTTGGCTTTCTTTGCTGCAGTAGTTGCAATTAGAGACCTCTTCTTATTGTCTAATAAACAGATCCTAAAAGAATGTGGTTTTCAACTCAGAAGGGTGTAAATTTAGGCAAAATAATAATTTAACTTACATTAACACAGCAGGAAGCAGGGTACAAACCGATTATTGCTCTATGGCAAATCCACTGCTTTTTTAAATACTGTAGCTCCATTTTATTAAATTGTCAGGATATCTTGTGGTTTGCCTGGACTTCTCCTCTCTCATAGAATTACTTTTCACTTGATTTAAGAAATTTCACATGAGAATTTCCTATAGTATGCTTGCATTGAGGTAATTAATAAATATACATTCCAAATATCTTTAAAGTGATTTAATATTGGTAATACTGGCAAATACACTTTTTTTTTCTTTTAAATGCAGGGCTGCTAAGTTAGAAGACATGTGGAAGTGTTTTTTCCTTTGAAATACACTGCTTTTTTTTAGCATTTTTTGTAGGGAGAATTTATTTCAAGGCAAATCAGTAAGCACGTGTATTAAGAAGTATGGACTGAAATGTTTTTCTATATTTAGGCAGATTATGTAAAAGGAATGCAGTTATAAGAGAGCACCTAGAGTACATTTTGAGAGCCCTTAACCCACTTGAGCAGCTAAGTGAATTGTTCATTGATACCACCGTTTAGTCTTCAAAAGTGTTCACCCATTTGTTAATTAAATTACAAAATAAATATAGGGGAGATGATAAATATTCACATATAAGCCTTAGAGAAGAGTTGGAATGTTGGTATTTTCAAGACAAAACCAAGGTTTGTGTGTGTGCGTGTTCGTATAGATGTTTTGAATAAATAGTCTGACCATCATTCATGTTGGGAAATCACTTGGGAGAAACGTTCTTTAAAGAAATACATCTGTGAAAGAAATATATGGATCCTTATGAAACCATAGTGTTTCACAGTTGCTTTTAAATTGCTTTTTCTTTGTCTGGCTGTAGTTTATAGAGCGAAGTCAGAGGTACAGATATGCTCATGGGCAAACTGGTACTTCTCTGTTCTATGATTAGCTTTTATCCAGCGTTGCTAACTATCTTCAGAGGAGCTTGAAAGTGCTATTCTGCTCTTCTAATGGTTCTTCTCCAGGCATAACATCAGCCGCCTAACTCAGTAGGTGATTAAAAATCTGTCCAGTTTTCTGATTAAGGGAATCTGTGTTTGACTGCTACTGGGTACTCAACCTGAAGTGTTGTCCTAAGTGGTGAATAGGGAGCAGGCGATCAGAGAAATGTGTGCTGGGTCTGTAAGGCCACCTGTTAGAACGGTCTCCTTTTCCAACAGGTTTCATTCTGGCGAGTGTATGTAAGGAAAGGCTGCCATTCTTTCCTCAGTGACTATTAAGTGTACTTACCCTGTCAGCCCTGATCCTTAGAGCACTCTGCTTATCTCCCTCTTCAGTTTATTCCTAGCAGAACTCTCTTTGAAACCTAAGCCCTTGGATGGCTGACCAGCTTTAGACATGTTGATATTGTCTCCATGCTGTCCTTGAACTCTTCAGCAGATTTGGGTTGCCTGTCTCCCAAGTAAGACTAAGATCTGGATAGATTGCAGACCCAGTAGCAGGCATTTTCTCTCCCTTACTCTTACAATGAAATGAGATATAATTTATTAGAAAAATACTGAAGATTCTCTTTTTCATCTCTTTAAGAAAGCAACTAAGATGTTAAAATTTTTAAAACTTACATTGGATGATCTGATACTTAAGGTTTTGGTTTTGCTTCAACTATTGAGCCCATGCAGATTTCAGAAAATTTGTTGCAGGGAATATTTGAAATATTTTTAAAATATGACTCATACCTTTACTTAGGCCTATGGTTATTTCATGTTCAAGTATTCAGCAAACTTAATTTATTGCTTTCCATGTAATGCTGATTTAGTTTTTCATTCTTGTTGGTATTAAAGTTACATGTTTGTTTCCTCATGCTGTACTTGTGTTTCTTCTTCAGCTTACAAAGTATCTTGTACCTGTTAGTTTTGTTTTGGTTTTTATTGAATGCTTGTTATGTTAACTGGTATTTCCTACTGTGAAATGAGCTTAGACTGGCAGTATCAGTAGGGATGTTCCCAGCCAAACTAGAACCAGAGGCCTGGGAGAAACCTGTGCATCAATACAAATGTAACTAGTGCCATATCTGCTGTATTCATTTAGAGGTCAAATTAAGTTACACTTGGACTTTTTCAGTTCTTTCTACCTATGTGAAAATGTCTGTATAGCAGTCAAGCAAGTATCCTGCTATCTAGAAGCAGGACTAAGTAGGAAGAGTTTTGCTACATAAGCCAGCCTGAATACCCCAGTGTTAACTGTTCTCTTCTTTTCTTTGTCTTGTATTCCCTACTCACCTTCTCTCCTTAAATACATGAACATTGGACATGCTAGTGGCTGCAGTTGGATTTGTTAAGCCATGGGTATTGTCAAGCTGTGCTCAAGTTCCTCAATGCCATATCAACAATTCCCATGTCAAACTTCAGATACAATTAGTTGATTGCTGTGATGGAAAGGTGAGGGTGAGATTAATGAATTTTTAGATTACCCTTGAATGAAGTAACCTCCACGTTAGATGGATGTAAACTTCTTCCTGACTTTTGAATGGCCTAAAAGCTGTGTAGCTACAGCTAACAAGGTGCTGATGTGGTAGAGGGCACTGCCAGGCTGGGGCTTAGTCCAGGAGCAGTGCAGACCCTAGGATAGTTTGTTTTGAGCATCTCACAAATGGTGACAAGTCCTAGGTTCCTTGTTGGAAATTCTGCATTGTTAATACACTTTTTTTCTGAAAATGTTCACTTGAATAACGATGAAACAGTGACTTTAAATTAAGTTTTAGTAATAGTCATTATTTACTCTCCGGAATTTATAGAAATCAAAGATGAGGGAAGTTGGGAAAATCTAAGCTAACCTGTACTGAACTAAGTAATTGCACTCTAAAATGAAATTCTTACTGAATTCTTATGTGGCATTGTAAAGTATAATAGTATTAATGAAATTTTTAACCCTTAATAGCAAGTAAGTGGCATTAATTAAGGAGTTGTGTCTTCTGTATGTTTCTGATCCTAAATTCCTCATAGGTTCAGAATGCAGAATCTTTTGCTCATGATGGGGTTGGGGAAAGATGGAATGGTAGGTTTATTGGTGGACTTACCTCTTAGAAGGTAATTGGCTTCTACTTTTTCTTATTTATTCCTTTTGCTTTCAGCTATATTTTTAAAGTATATTTAGTGTAGGTTTTCCCATTACCCCCAATTTCCTTGTTTTTGCTTAGTGTATGTTTTGAGAAAATTAATGACTTTTTTTTGGTTTGACTCAGCAGGGTAAGTGTTCTACCTTGTGACAATTTAGATTTCATTTGATTATTAAAAGGCAAGCTGAAAAAAATTGTTAATTATTTATGGTGTAAGCATGCAGGATATTTGAAATGTATAGTTTGATAAAATTCAGAATTATACAATATTACTATACCATGCTTGTAGCTTCTTATTCCAGAGACATTGTTGTACAGTCCAGGCTTACCATTGCAATTCAATTTTCCCTTCTTTTGGACAGAGTTAAGGTTTTCTCTGTAAATTGAAAACATCTGAAAAGATTTAGTTATAATTAATGTTTGATACTGACAATAGAATATGTTTTTTAATATTCAGATTTGAGGTTTTTGTACAGTGTTAATGAACTTTTTTTTTCCCTTCTCCTTTAGGAGAATATATAAAAAACTGGCGGCCAAGATACTTCCTGCTAAAGACAGATGGCTCTTTCATAGGCTATAAGGAGAAGCCCCAGGATGTGGATCTGCCATATCCACTCAACAACTTTTCAGTGGCAAGTATGTATTTCCAGTATTTATTATTCTCTCAGCATATTGACAGATTATCTGCTACATATTGCTTCGTGTATAATTCAAATTTTATAGATAACATTGGGAGTTTAATGCCATGTGCCATACTAATACACCTGTAATCTTACATCCAGCTCTACAAGATGTATTTACAGTAGCATAGAAGATCCATGCATTGGTTTTTGAATGTTTTTTGGAAGTCTTAAGTTCTTATTTTATGTGTGTATGTCTGAAGTGTCTCTAAATAACAATGACATTTGACAAATAATTACTGTAAGAAGAAAATTCCTGGAAAGTTTACCTCTATTTAGATCTCGGACCTCTTTGTTTTTCATTAGTATCTTTGAGTTCACTTGAAAACTCAAATTAATTTGAAAATTATCTAGACTTTCAAATGACACAAAATCATGCTAAGTTATTCTTCTCTTGGATAATCAGGTAATCAGCTCTCCAGCCTGGTTAATGGGTAATTTCAAGCAATCAGACAATTGGAATATATTAACAAAGCTACAACGTGTGTATCTGTTGGATAAAGTGAAGATTGCGTGTTTTCCAAGAATGTTTCTAAAAGACAAATTTGTAGGGTTTTTGATCTGTGAGATTGGTGAGTGTTTCTGAACAGAAATGAAAGTATTTGAGGAGAAAAGTAACGGGGCAAAAAAATCTCTGAATTGCAAATATCACAGCTAGAAATTTTCAGAGGAACACTAGAGAATTTACCCATTTTCTTTCAAAATTGTATTGTGTACTGCAATACAAAAAGTGGTGGTGTTTAGTTTTATGGAGAAGTATAGGAGCCACCACAAGAGTATTAGTACTTGAGGAAAGGGTTCCCTTAATCTTCACTGCTGAACATGGAACAAATGCTACTGAGACTGAATTTTCCTATTTTCTTGATAAAATTGTACTTGAGACTGACTCAGCCTTTGTGTATACAAAGTAATTTGTCTATTTTTTTGGGAAGAAAATAATCGCATGCTCCAAGCCCATGTCTTGCCTCACATCTAGAAGAAGAAAACTTTACATATTCTTATTGCAACAGAAAATTATATTGCTTGTGCAAACCTTCTCATAGTATTAGAGGCTCGTTTTGCCTCGTTGGTATTCAGCATAAAAGCAGTGATGTCTTTAAGTTGTTCATATGAGTAGGAATTGACTAAATCATAGGCCATTATTCATTCCTCAGTTATTGTTCTGCATATTCTAATTGCTTTTTTAGCAGGTAGTATTTTTCTAGATTCTTTTTCCCTGGTTTGCAGAAGAAAGACAATTTCTAGAAATACAGTGGGCTTTTTTGTCCTGCTTTACCATGTTCTTCATTGAAATTCTGTCTTCCTTTGCTGCAGCAACTAGAAGGGTGATCCAAATGGTAGCTCTGCTAAGCAAGGAAATACATAATTAGCAATTATTATATCATAATGTCCAGTGTGTTGGTACTGGTTTTGCTTGGGGTTTTTTTGGTACCCAGAGGTTCTGTTATGTAATTCTGATATTAGAATGCTGTCCCTGAACTTTGCCTTCATAGAAATCAAAAGATTTCACATTGTTTTCAAAAATGACAGCATCACACCCCTCCCCCCCAGCTAAAAAAAAAAAGGAAACGAAAAAAATCCTTTCTTCAGGTAGTAAGTCTCATAGGTCTGATTATTAAGCTGTGTAAGCTAAAGGAACAAGCATGCAATATTAGTTGAAAAACTGAATTATTAATTGAATAATATAATATAATATAATATAATATAATATAATATAATATAATATAATATAATATAATATAATATAATATAATATAATATAATATAATATAATATAATATAATATAATATAATATAATATAATATAATATAATATTTAAATCTTAATTAAAGAAATCCAGTTTTGATAAGCAAGATGACTTTTTCTGTTTTTCTGACAGGAAAAGACGTAATTTTATCAGAAGAGTTGGCTGATCAGTGCAAGAATAGGGAGATATATCACTCATCCAAAGAATCTCATGAAATTAAGTAGAGTGCCTGTGTAGAATTCACAGGATGAAAAGCAAACCAGGATGGTATTGCACTTTAAATTGCAAGGGACTGTAAGTTTATCAGCTATTTTATCTATCTGAAGATGAGATCATCGGTAGGGCAAATAAACAAACAAAATTGCTGTATGAATGAATCACATCTCATGGGAAGTACCTGGTAAATGTCAAGAACTGGTCTCACGGCCTCTGATCCAAGAGTTCCTGAGCTGCTGCAGTAGGTTTGTGGCCACAAGCAGTGCAACATATTTTTCCTGTAATAGTGAAGTACGTTTTTCATAAATTACTAGCCAGGCAGATGGAGTGTGAGATCACTGTTAATACCATCTTGATTAGGTTGGCAGGGACTTAAAGATATGTCTTTACAGTCCTATCTTCATGTAATCTTTGTAGCTATCTGTAAAGTAAGAGTGTGGTCTCAGTCTACTTTTTGCTCAACAAATGATAGACATCTTTGGCTCTTGCTTGCAATTTGTTATTTAAGCAGAAAAGGCCAAGGCTGTAGTATTATTTTTGTAGTACTGTTGGAGTTAAACATGGGAAAGTTGCACGGTTGTACTTTGTATGATATTTGTTGTGTAGTTTAAAACTTTCATAAGCAGCTCTGTCAAGCTAGGTACTTCCATCATACAGATATTTTCCCACCAGTGTCCCCTGACTTCCACTCCTGTGACATCAGCTTTACTTTGCAAAAGTAAAGCTCTTTTCCAGGCGTAGTATTATTTCCCCTGGTGTGACTCCCTGATTCCTTCCAAGATAAATTTAAAGTTCTGCACCTAATTTATATTCCCTTGATCCTTTGTCATCTGTGAACTCTATTGGAAATGATGAGAAGGCTGGAGAGAATGATTTTACATACTGCTAAAAGTGCTTCCAGTGATAAATATGTCTTTCCAAACAGAGCCTTTCTCATTGAGGAATGTTTTGTCATAGAATGGAGTGTTCAGAGGCCATCCCTTTTCCTTGGGGTGTTCTGGGAGGAAACGTGGGGGGAATGCATTTGGAAGTGTGTGTGTGTAAACAGGTAGGCTCTTTACAGAGAGAGTGAGACACTGAGGCACCACACATGTGCTTCAGTCCATTGCCAGCCACCTAAAATGTAGGGGAACCATGTGGGCCTGAAATGGACATGAGTGATCTCTCTTCCTTGGAGCACTGAAGATGAAACATGGTTGAGTGAAGGGTATGACAGAGTGGAGCTGAGTGGAGTTGAGCCTTTGGGAAGGACACAGGCTGTTCTTAGGTGTCCTGAATGGACTTTACCCCACTGTGGCCACTACTCTTGAACTTTGAGTGCACAGGGAAGGCAGACATGGGCACCCTACACTGCATCTTGGAGCTGCTGCAAGGTTGCAGGACGAACAAATCAGCCAGTTTTGGTGGCACTGAATAGTGTGCAGGAATCACTGGTTCCTCTCCTGCAGAGCCAGCTTATTTTATACCTAACAGAACCACCTTCTTTTAAACGGGCGTTGCGAGAGCTGTGTATTTGAAGTAGGCTGTTATCCCTTAATGCTCATGCCCTGACACTGAGACTCACAAAAAGCTCTGCCATGCTATCTTACCGTGCACTTGAAGATAAATGAAGGCGGTGTAATTACATGGGTGGGAAGTTCATTGTGAAAACTTAAAACCGGGTGATACTGGTTTTCAGGGGTAAATTCAGAGGTGTGAGCATACTGGAATTGTCTGGTTCAAAATCAGTTCAGCTCTTTTCAGGTAGAGAGGAGCAGTTGCAAGTAATCAAACTACTGTAGCTTGTATAGATACTCTTGATTGACTGAGTCATGGTAACTGCGTGGGTGTGCATTCCTAGCCCACTTCAACTGCAAAATAAAATATGTTAATTTAAATTGCTTTTGCTTAGGCATTTATGCAGTCAGAACCAGTTTAAAAATAATTTTGGATTCAGTTGGTATGACTTCTCTGTACAGGCAGAGGTCTTATAAAAATGTCTTGTCTTTAAAACTCCATTCTGCTTCTTTGAGAACAAAACTAATACTCTGGGTAATAGGATGTATTTCCTCAATACCCTCCCATTCCCTCAAAAAAATCCAACATGGCTACATAATGCGGTTTTCAGCTGGCCCACTGTTGTATAAGTGGAATAAATGCTGCTTTATGTAAACCACTGTGGTCTTTGATTGTCATCATTATTTGGGAAAGCAGAGTGGGGAAGAATTCTACTTCAGTTCTACTTAAGGAAGATTTGTGACTTCACTGATTTGAAAAAAACCCAACTTCTCACATGCGCAGTGAATGTGTAGGTAATCACGCGGCACATTTGGAATGAAGTATCTCTAAGAATTGGCCCTTTGCCTTCATTTGGATCTTTACATGGGGAATAATTGGGAAGAGCTGTTTCCCTTCACAGTATCCTTTGATCTTTGGCCAAGAATTATGTCACCTGGAACTTTTTTCCTATCTTGAAAGATAATACTTTCTAAGCACTCTGGTACAGCTACCCTTTTTCTTATCTTTAAAAAGAAAAAGCAATTTATTATATTTTTATTATTATTATTATGAAAAGGTAACCTTTTATAAACTTAATTTTATTTTTATTTTCTCTGCTGAAATGATTATAAAGAACCTTGGCTATTCTAAATGGAGTATATGTGCTTTTTCCTGGTCTTAACTTTTCAGTGGGCTGGAGACAAGATTTTATTATTTTTAGGCTTTAAAAAACTTCAAAACACGAAAATTGAAAGGTTTTGGGGAATAATGTTAGGGCTTAAAGAATTCTGAAGACATTCTTTGAAGTAATGTGTAGGAAAATATGTATGGCTGTTTTAAGTGAGATTAATTTATGTAGTGAAATACTTTGGCATTAGACCAAAGTGTGTAACTCCAGAAATAATTTTTCAATGAGATTTAAGTCCATTTAAAAAAAATTGTTACAATACTGGATTACATGAACCCAGAGATAAGGTATAACTGCACTTATAATTTCAGTGTGAATTTGATTTCAAAGTAATAGTAGTAGAATTGAATAAGTAATGTTCATTCAATATTGGAAATACTTGTGGAGAGAAAAATTCAATGTATGTGTCATATACTGCATTCGCAAATACATCTATGGAAATTCAAACTCAAGCCTATTGTGTATAGGAAATATTTCCATCTGTGTTGTATGGAGAAATATTTGGGAGGCTTTAAAATATCCTGTCCTTTGACTTAGAAGTTTATAGCCAGGCCTGAAAGTTTTTATGCCAGTGTGATATTCCCAACTGCTTAAATAAAACTGGGGTGTTTGCATGAAAGACAGAGAAGGACGTATCATTTTACTGTTTTCCACTAAAACAAAGTAAAGTCCAGGCAAAACCCATGCAGAAATTTCCTATTTCCATTCTCCCTTTTTGCACGAAGGGGCAAATGATAAACTAGTTGTAGTGGCAGGAAGACATAGATGCTACTTGGGTACTTTTTGAAGTATTGGAAATAAAAGACTTTGCAGCATGATGAACTGCACAAAGTTTGATCTTTTACAGCTTCAAGGAATATAATTAAGTTTTTTTTTTGTCATACACGTTGTTATATTATCAAAGCACATATAAGTGCTTGTCATGAGCCAAGCCCCACAGAAGTGGGATTTTTACCCATACAGAACAAAAAGTCAGTCCCTGCTCCAAAATACTAAAATTCCAAATATAAAACAAGTGACAGCAGATGGATGCAAACAGATGGGGGGAGTATGAGAAAACAATGAGACAGTATTAGCCTGTAGTACAGGCAGTGGTCTCAGCACATCAACAACTAATCCATTGTCAAGGTTAGATTTTTACTCTCATCTCCCTTCTTTTCTCCCTCCCTCCTTCCCTCCCCCCTGTTTGTAAGGCATGGTGAAGGAGAGTTTTAAGAAGGATTTTAAAGAGAATTGTATGACAAACAGAGGGAAATTAGATATGCTTTAGAGTACTGATGATGAAATTGTAACAGTAAACGGATGGGTGGCATTTTGATACTGAATTAAAAATGATAACAAGGATGAGAGTGGGGACACAGACAATGTTGAAAAGCTACCTATATTTGATGTGATAGAGCTGGGTAAGAAATGGGAAATGCCAAAAAAAGAGTGGTGTGATCAAGCGAACAATGGACAAAAACAATCTATTATGAGTAGTTTTGGGAACAGTATTTTTAGGATAAACTTCTATTTGTTTGGATGAAAGAAGAGATATTAAATTGTTCACATAAATCTCTATTGTGACCAAACTTAAGCATAAGGTGATACTCAACATAGATAAGATGTAGTAAGTAGTAAGCCTTTTGGAAAGCCTCAGAGAAGTAGATTTCCCTTGGGAAGTTGGTAAACAAGTGGGAGAATCAAAAGGGGACTAAGCTAGGGGTGTATCACACACCCCACACACGTATTTTTTTTCCTATACGTAAAATTAATGGATTTTCATGTGTATATGAGCCCCAATATGTGTATCTGTCTCTGTGTTATGAAAATGGTCTATTGGTTCTGCTAGTTGTCTATTTGTCTAACAAAAAAGGTCATCAGAGAACTGTGGATTTGGAATACAGACTAGCAACAACAGAAAAAGGTATTTGTAAGAAGTATGTTCATTAAATTTTGATATGAGAAAGAAAAATTATAGTAGCAATTAAATAGGCAAAGGTTGTGACAAAAATGTTTATCTTGTAAAAGAAAAATCAAGGGAAAAATAAGAAATCAAAGTTAAATTTTAATGCAGATAGATACATAGAGAGATATAGGTCTGTGTAAAGACAACACTCTCCCTATATGTTAAAAAATGGAAACATTATAAATAATGCAAGCAGTGGCTTGATACTATTTTTTGATATCATTTGATAATCACGGGAAGTTATCCTCTGTGCTGAAACTCAGTCTGTATTGTCTGTATTAGAAGTAATTTCTCAGATATGCAGCCTTCTGTTCATTTTTTAGTACAATTTTTTATGGCTGCTTGAATGTTTAGTATTCTTGTCTAGCCATATCAACACATTCTGCTGAAGTTGAAACCTTTCATATATGAAATAATAAAATTGTATTAGTGTTCTTTCTGGGTTTTTTTTGTGCTGAGTGACTGCATTTGGGAAAAGAATGCTGGTGATTATACAGTTAAAGTTATAGAATTCAAACTTTAAACTTTTTAATAAAATCTGAACAGATGATCTGTGCTTTTTTTTTTTTTTTTTTTTTTTTTGGAACTGGCAGGTTTCAGGCCCTCTAATTGGCTTCCCAGCTTTGCAGAGTAATTACAGCTTCAAGCAAACTTTGTCATCTGTGGTTCAGAATGGTGTAAAGTAAACAGAACGTTTTGAAATACAGTTTGTAGTTAGAGTTGCTCAGGAGAGTTTAACTAGCATAACTACTTAATTTAGACAGTAGCAGTTATTTGAAAAAGATAGTCTAACATTTTAGAATTGTCAGGTTGGTTGTCAATATGAGGACAAAAGTTAACCGCTGGTATGTACCTGACTTTGAATTGTCTTTTAAAAGGATAATATCAATAATTGAGAAACACTCATTGCATTTCTTTTTACTCTTTTAATTTAATTTTTTTTCCATTTTCTGTATACATCCAAAAATGGCCAAAGGAGTGCTGTGCACTTGCTGGAACAGTGTTGTCAATCTCTGTTACTGTTTTTATATTGTGCTGCTTTGAACAAGTGTTCTCCCCCAAGATTTTTCATCCCCTCTAATATTTAAGGAGAAGTTCTCATGACCGATGTTTCATCTCAGAAGGCAGAAAGCTTTAGGAATAAAATGTGGAATTCCAAATTGTAGATGGCTAGCATACAAGAACACAAAGTTGAGTCTGTCTGTT
Source organism: Poecile atricapillus (assembly GCF_030490865.1). Lineage (NCBI taxonomy): Eukaryota > Metazoa > Chordata > Aves > Passeriformes > Paridae > Poecile > Poecile atricapillus. The sequence continues at coordinate 82,622,544 of NC_081251.1, forward strand.
TACTGGCTTACTCATCTTTTTGAATGATAATTTAGACTTCCAACTGTTTTGAGTTGAGATTCAGTCCTTTAATTACATATGTTTATGTATAGTAGCAAACTTGAAGACATTATGGTAGAATGTTCTCTACTCTTGGTAATGACCCAACTATCACTCGAGCATTCAGAGCCAGCTCTCAGTAGCCAGTTTCAATTTCTTCTGTGCTTTTGTATTTTCCAAACTATTCACTCAGTCTTAAACTACTATGGTTTTTCCACTAATTAGTAGAAAAATATTTTGATAATTAGCAGTAGCTGTATATTACAGCACTTATTCATCTTAATAGTTTTTTTTTCCCCCAGTAGTAGGTGAAAGATATTCACAGAGAAGTTTTTATTCATGTTTCAGTCATGGCAGGAATACTGTTTATCCCATACATTTGTATACAGAAGCACATGAAACATGTGGGTCTACTAGATATCAGCAGACTTCAGTTATTTTTATCTACTTGAGAAGAATGGGTAGTACACCTCTACTGGGAATACACTGGTCATCCACTTCTTTCTGAAACCCTGTTTGCTTCATAAGGGACAGATATGAATGCATTTAATTTTAACCGTCCACGAGGAAATAAAATATTTAGCCACTTGTAACAGAATATTAGCAAAGCGAAATAGGTTTCTCTAAATTTTATTTTCCAATAATTTCCTCAGTGATAGTGAAATGGCATTTATGGGGGTTATTTTTCTGGATATTTTTTGTTTTCAATACCACTTTCAATTCTTAAGGTTTTTTTTTATTACCTTTCTTTGATTTAGTTAATCATCTGTTATGAAAAGTCAGAATAAATGTTTTTTTGTTAATAATTTTTATTATTATTTATAATGTTAATAAATATTTTATTCTTGTTAATAATGTGCATAATCACTGAGGACTGACTAAAAATGTAATATAAGTAGTATATTACACATATACATATATGTGTATATCTATATACATATATATACATATATACATATATATTATATATATACAAATCAGTATATACATACAGATTTACTTAAAGTACATACCAATATATATATTTATTATACTTTTGTAGGATATTATATACCTATATATATACACATATATATAAGTGAAGACCATATTATGCATAACATTTGCAGGTGTAATTCTATTAGTTCAATTTTTTTCATACATGAGTTGGAAAACTTAAGTAATGCAATTTAAATGTGTGTATATTTGTATATACTGGCAAAAAGAAAATAAATGGTGGAATTCAAAATCATCAGTTCCATCACAGGCATTGGAGAGGATGTGCTTTTTGATTGGTACAGATTTTTCTGCAGGTGTGTCTCTGCACCTTTTTTCCTTCAGACTGTTCAGTCCTAACACAGTCAGCTCACTTTTCTCCCTAGCAGCTTTTTTCATCTTCCTTCCTCTAAACTAGGTACTCTAGTTTGGCTATACTCTAGCTATCCCTATGCTTTTCTTTCTCAAATAAGTTCCAGTTCTTTTTCTGTCCTATTACCACTTTCTTCCCTTTATTCTCTAGTCTTTTTGTTCCTAACAGCTCACTTGTAAATAACTTGCTGTATGCCATCTTTCTACATTGGATTTTGCCTGAAAAATTTTGCCTGAAACTACCTGTGAGGTAGTTTCTTTTTCATATTGTCTGAGGAAGAGGGTAAGGCATTATGAATATAAAAGAAATGATTTCGATTCAGCATGTGGAGGGGTAGGAGATAGCTGTAGCCTCTGGATTATACTCAATGCATAGACTTCCAATGATTTTATGCTTTAGTAATTGCTATTGTAATTTTTTACCCTCCTCCCACTGCACTCTTATCCCTCCCACATGTAGTGTGGCCAGATGCCTTACATTTTCACAGGAATACTAAAAGGATATCAAAGGTCTTGATTTGCCAAGTTTTAAGTCTCTTCTCCAAAAGGCAGCGTTTTCCAGCAGTGTGCAGCTTTAGGCAGACACCCAGTAAAGAAAATTTCAGCCTACATGATTGAAGTGTGATAGGTTTAAAGATGAGAGGATGGTTTTGTCAGGAGTAAGATGAGATAATCTTAGAGCAGACAATGCATCTAGTCTCTTCTGCTAGGAAGGTAGCCACACATGTCCCTTGGAACTTCAGCTGATGAAGTTAGAAAAAAACCCTGTTAACCTTACCTTCACTGCCACCATGATCATAGGTGGACTTCAACCATATCCCCCGAAGACGGGGATTTCTTTGATCTCATAAGTAATTGCACTGGGCTACAACCCTGGTTAGGTACCCTAAGCAGCTCTACTTCATCGTTCTTCTGTCTGCCTTGTTTCTCTTCCAGCTTTTGTGTTAAACTCCCTATTCTTGTGTCCATCCTGCTGTAGATCTTCCACATGTTGAGGATCACTCTCATTCCATCCAAGACCTAGCAGAATGTGTGTAAACAATGAGGGTAAACTACTGATTCCCTTTTTTTAATGAAATGTTTGTTAAATGCCATGTCATCTCCATTCCTGACAGTGAGAAGTCTGACTTACATAATAATTTATAGAGATAAGGTGAATATTTAAGTTTGTTCATCAAGGAATACACATATGCACAGGACAATATTCATTCCTCTTTTGTTTCTCATAGCCGTCTCTGTCAAGCTTCTGAGGTGTTCTGCTAATCTGCATAAAAACATACTAGCAGTAAACATATCCACTTCCACTTTTCTTTGTTTTTTCAAAGAAAAAAAGTTGCAGTAGATGATAGTTGAGGTTTCAGGATCCTAAATTTGTGAAGAGAAAATATGTCAAGCCAAAGTAATTTATTTCTGTGAAAAGAATGCATGCCCTGTTAAGTGGTACATGCCATATGACTTCTGTAAAGCGTTAACATTAACTGGAATGAAGAATAGTAAACTACATAAGTAAAAGGTGTGGGTCAACTAGTAGGTGGTAGCTATATCAAAAAGAAGTTACAGCAGATTGTAGGTGAACAGGAATTCATTTACCATGTCATTATTGATTGATTTGTGAATCTGATGAATCATTTTAGATCACACGCACACATTTGATCTGGATCAGCTTTGAAGAAATGATAATATTCCAGACATGAGATGTGATGGTTTGTGTCTACGTTGTGGTAGCTGCAGGAAAACAAGTAACACTTTTGACAGAGTAACCTTAGCTTCTCAAAAATGTTTAAATATATTTGCATGAATAAGGAGTTTTAGTTTGTCGGAGTTTTGCAGCTGTAATGTTTTGTGCAGTATCCCACATCGTAGAACTAATACACAGCAACGCCAAACCATTGCCTGAATTATCAGCTTTGTGGTCTTGCAACAAAGGAGTAATAGGCGGTCTATAATATGTCTAGAATTGTGGAACAAGGAAGATCTTGGATCTGAAAGCACAACTGGTGAGGGACAGATGGATTGAACTGACTTAAAGAAGACTGAAGAGAGACAAAGCAATGTTCAAATTGTAATGTAAAAGGGACGGCTGCTGGAAAGATGAAGTAATTTAGTCAAAAGGACAAGAAACAGTTTGCTGAAATTATGGGAACAGTTGCATTAAATCCTAGGAAAAATCTTCCAGTGATAAAAATAGCTGATTTCTTTATAGTTGGATAGAATAGTTTGCTTACAGGGGTTTTGAAATTAGTACTTTTTGGGGATTTTAGAAAGAGTGTAGAGAAATACTTATGAGAAATAGCATAGGTAGACCTGATTCTGCCCTAGGGCTCAAAGAGAATTAGATGATTTCCTGGGGCAGCCCCACTGGTGGTGTGTTGGGGGTTGTTCTATATTTAATAATCAGACTAATTTCAACATCTGAATTTTTTTTCGTTAGGCTATTTTACAATAAATCTTACTCTGAAGTGACAGTACTATCAATAATTGTGTCATGGTTACCATTGAAGGGAAAATGTCATGTTCCTCCTGCTGGGTACAGATGGAAAAATGTGCCAGTTGCTACTGCTGTTTCCTTGGCATGCTATAGCAATCCAGGATCTAATACTCTTCTTAGCCTCAGAACACAGACCAAGTTAACAAACGGAGACGGCACTTTTTATATGGACAACGATACAAGTTTCATCAATTCCTCAGACTACTTTCTTCACCTTATGATTATTACCTGCTGCCTTTTGTTCAAGCCTGTCGTTGTATTGCTGTTCTGTATTTCCTTGTGTTCTGGATAGATCCTGAATGGGGATACATAAGCTATATTAATTTCATCTAAGTAATTTTATTTGCTCTTCACCCATTAACCGGCAATGTATAAAAAAGGCAATATCGTGTATTTGTCTAGAATGTCAGCTAATGAAAACAGAGCGACCAAAGCCGAATACATTCATTATCAGATGTCTTCAGTGGACCACTGTCATAGAGAGAACGTTCCATGTAGACACTCCAGAGGAACGGTGAGGGTTTTATTCTTGTTTTTCTTTTCACAATCCTTGTGCAGAAGCCTCAGCAGAGTCTCTGCCGGGCCTGTACAGCTATCAGAATTTGGAACTGTGACATTCTGAGCACATTTGAGCAGTTAGTTAAAGATTTTTAAGTCAGCTTCTGTAAAATATTATCTGAGCTCATAACTAGTGTAAGTGCCTGCGAGTAGGTGGGATGAGTGTGTTCAAATAAGCCAAAACTATGTCATGATATGTCTCTGAAGTGTTACATTTTGAACATCCAAAGCCTGGATTGAAATATCTTCAGCCTTGCTGTCTTACTCCTCCTAATGTGCTCCTTTCTTTTGGCACAGAAAGCAGCATGCTTATTATAATTTATTTCAAGTTGGCTTATTAGTTTTTCTTGTTTTGCTAAACATTCACAAACTCTTAAGAACCAAAAAATTTCTTAATGCATGTAGAAGATGTGGGATAATGCACTCAAACTTTCCATACTCTGTCTACGATTAGATGCACTCAATCTTCCTGCTGTGGACATCTGTCCTTTTGAGACCAGCACTATGATCTGGCTATTATTTCTTGCATCAGTAAATAACCAACAATTTGCTTTTTCTGTTGTTTAACTTAGAGGTTTTTTCTATTCTACCTTGATACTGTGTCTCCACCCTGTCTTTCTTCTGTGCAGTGTGGTAGTTTGCACTGCATTCAGTAATAAGTACCATGATAATATCCCATATCCCTTGCTGGCTGAGTAGAAGGCAGCAGGTACTGTGCTTGGTGTGGGACTATGACCTGCTCAAGGGCTGCCTGGTGTGTCTGTGCTGCTCTGCTAGCCCTGCTTGTCCCTCCACAGAAACCATCACCTGGGCCTGCCCCACAGTGCAGCCACAGGTTTTTAGGATGCTTGTAGGAATTTGGTTATCTTTGAGTGCCCTTTTTGAGGGTAGTTTGCAAAAAAGCCTTTAAGTTGAGTTTTAAGAGGAGACAGACAAAGAGTTGATCACATGATATGGTTTAATATTTTTTTTTCCCATGGAAAATGTCTTGAAAGGATGGGGAACACCAAAAAATACTCTTAAAATAGCAAGTTATTATTTTGAGATGCTGCTGCATAAGAGATGGCATCCTATGCTCCCAGGTGTATTTTACCTGAAACAAGTAAGGTTTCCACTAGTAAAATACAGCATCAGAAACTGCTAATTCCTGAAGTTACCCAAATAGTGATCCTTTCTGGTCAACTTCACCCAGTTTAACAAAATTCAGGATCTGGAAAGAAATTGAAGTGGTTAAAGAATATAATATGGGTCTTCTTCTGTGTAACGTGAGCAGTTGAACATTGAAGCAGTGTAGCATGTGAAAAACTTTATAAAGTATGTGACATATTTTATGAGTTTCTAATAGAGGTGTTGGCTTGTTCATGATAGGGAAGAATGGACAGAAGCAATCCAGGCTGTAGCAGACAGACTTCAGAGGCAAGAAGAGGAGAGGATGAACTGTAGTCCAACTTCTCAGATAGACAATATAGGAGAAGAAGAGATGGATGCTTCAACAACTCATCATAAAAGAAAGGTAATGACCTTAAAAAATGACAGTGCTCATATGTAAATAACTTTTGTAGAATGGTCTAGTTGGGTAAAGCAATATGCATGGAATAATATTTCAACATAAATTTCAGTGTATTATATGATCAAAGTACTTACTTATTTCAATAAAGCTGAACTGCTCTAGTTTTGTTTATTTGTTAAGTTGATGTGACACTTCTGAAAAACAAAGTTCAACCATTCAGGCACATGCCAACATTTTGCTTATTGTTTGACTATTATTTCATCCTTTCATTTGTTTTCTATTTTAGAAGTATGGTAATAAAATATTTTCTTTGGACAAGTACTTTTGCCCCTTTTCTCATGCAAATATTACCCAGTACAAATTAGGTAATTTGCATGAGAAAGGCTAGGAGGATCTGGCTTTTAATGACCTTGGTTTTCACTAACTTGGGAAATAGCTTTGCTTTAGTTTTCCATGAGGTAAGAGAAAACCGAATTTTATTTTTCTGCAGTTCTTTACAGCTTTTGGTGTAAGTAGGAACATGTGCATTGTTAGCTATAACATACTTGTGGTTGCATCTCCACAGTCAACAGGGTAAGCACACAACCAAGAGTATGTTTTAAAGATCTGATGCCACTCAAAGTTTGCTTATGTGTCTCCATTTTATGGATGTATGTATGGACTATGCAAACTCACGTCTCTTGTTTACTATACAGAGTTGACATGACTCAAGAAATGCACTGAAATTGCATGAAAAATAATAACCAGTTTACATAGGACTGACTTTACTTTTTCTGAATAGAAGTGAAGCCTGTAGAAAACTAAGTAGAAGTCTGCTGACAGAGAAAAATGTCTTACAGCTCACATAACTGAATGCCTTTGAGTGATGATCAGTACAAGAAATTGTGAACATTTCTCTATTTACTAATAAAGCATGTTTTGTTTGTTGCACTACGTGAAGTAAGAATCATAGAAAAGTCAGGGCTGAGAACTATATACCCTTAAGAATATAACAAAAGTGTCATAGGTAACTTTAGTTCATGTCCAAATTTTGGAGAGCTGGAGTTTGCAGGCCAAACAGAGTTCTTTTATGCAGTTTCATTGTATGCAAATTTCTAACCTTTGTCTGCTATAGAAAAATGTAAAATCAATTATATAGAGCTGTAACAATACTGTGAACATATATTGTCAGGCTGACATTGAACCTTTAGCCGGGTGGCATGGATATTTAATGACTGTGCTCCAGAATAAAATATGGTAAGTGACAGCTAGACAGAGGCAGTGTTTAAGATGTGGCAGCCTTTTGAGAGGCGGTGTGATTATGTGGCAGAGATTTGGGTTTGCTCCGTTAAAGATTTGTGCATTGTTCCAAGCCTATGTATCCTTTTAATGGAGTACAAAACCACTGCATAACAACACTCATTTTCCAAGTGTCAAAATTAATGCTGTCTGATACAAGTAGGTTATCTGGAATGTGCTCTCCTTGTTCACGGTGCAGTGTGTTTTCCCATACAACAAAAGGAATTGTGGGAACAGGAGTAGGAGGATCAGTTTTGTTTCTGTCTTGCCACTTGTGCTTTAAGAAATGCTGAAATAATATGCTGGGACAGTGTATGGGCAGTGCTACAGAATATTTAATGGCTTTGGCAACAAGCCAAAAGCAAACTACAAAACAAAGGTGAAACGAAAAATGTTGATATTCAACATCTAAGAATGAAGAAAAGATAATTATGATAAATAAAAAAAATAAAGAAAAACAATAGAGCCAAAACTCAAAATCCCACAGCAGATTTCTAACTCTTGGAAGATGTTAGTGAAATATGCTCAGAAGTTTTTGGAATAAATATATGAAGTGACCATTATGACAGGGATTTGCCACTGCCTCCATCTTACTTGGAATTGTGAAAATAGGTCTTTTCAAAACTGTTTTTGTTTTGTAGAAATGTCTCTGAAAAGCTGTTGTTTAAGCTTTCATAGTTGTTAATATAATCAGAACCATTTCAGTTATAATGACAATGCATTTTTTATTGCACTTTTTTTTAATTGGATTTCTTTCAGGGATTTTTACACAATGTGTCCTTTTTTGACAAAAACTTGTTTTGTCACCTGACTTTACATCTAAGCCCAGTGAGTTTTGCTTGTGCATGCACCAGATGGTATACATATGAGTAGAAGAGCATAATCAGATTAAGAGACAAGACAGAGAGGAGTTGGGGCTGTTCTTCTCTGAAAAGGTAGTGAAAAGAAAACAGCCTTTAGGATGCAAAACTTGATTTGAATAGACACAACAGCTACGTCCCTGCTTAGATTAGCTGGAAGAACCAGAAGCATATCTTCTTTTTCCCAATTTTTTAAAATCGTATCAACATGCAATTTAAGTTTTACGCATCACTAAAATTTGTAATGCTCAAAATTCTTAACAAACTACTTTTATTTCTTGCTGTACTGTTACTTCTTAGTAGAGTTTTTCCTTGATGAAGTCAGATGAAAATTCCGCGTGGTCTAATCATTGGGCACATCAGGAATTTAAAAAATAAAAAGTTAGTTTCTTTGGTAGGAATTTTCAACATCTACATTAGGGTGCTTTTTTTTAAACAGATCGTCCATAGGGAATGGTGTGTTTAGATGGTCAACAGATATTCCGTTAGGGGAGTAAAAAGGTTTTATAGAAGGTTGAACATAATAATGTTTTTTTGGTTAGTGCAGTCTCCTGTGGCTTCGTTGCTTTTTCTTTGTTTACAAATTTGATTTGCAGGATGCAGGATAAATAAAGAACATATCTTTCAGAGGAAACCTAAAAGTAATGGAGCAATGAAAAAGTTTCAAAACTTGGAGCACAGTAGGAATGAAAAACTAGGGAAAATCATGAAGGAGAAAGAATCCAATCTTATGGGAGCCTCCAAAGTTACCATCTTCCTTCAGGTTTAGGAAGTATTTCCATTTTTCCACCAGTTTTCAGTACACCCCTAGCTATGGCATCTGTGTTTTTATCTCCCAAGGTCTTGTGTTCTTTGGCAGAATTTTTGAGTTACCCTGCACTGTGTATCGTCTCTAAGCCTTCTGCTAAGCTCCTAAGGAATGAGAGCATCAGGAAGACTTTATTCTTAGAACTACCACCATAATGTGCTGTTAAGACATGGCTCAAAATCTTGCAAACCTATTACCTTTCTCTTATAATATACATATATTTTTTAACTTGTTTTCTCTGAGCTTGCATCTAGATTAATGACTGCTTTGCTGAACATTATGTAAGCAAATTTTGGGCAAATCAGCCTTTCAATCTGACTGGCTTGCTGCCCTTAGTATCAAATCCATGTCTGTGATCAGTTGAGCCAAGATCCTCCTTCTGTGTATGGGCAAAGGGCAGCTTTTCTAACCTGGTTGTATTCAGACTCTGATGACTGCTCTCTAATTCCAGTGTCTTAGAGAAAATCAGAAATGTTGGAGAACTTACTCCTTTGAGGTTGCTTGTGATCTCATGAATTTGTGACTGTTAAAGGGATAAGTTGTTACAGTCACTAGCTCAGTATTTTTTATCAATAAAGCTGTCAGCCATTCTTTGTCAGGGAGCATGATAGCTTATGACTGAAGGATTCTGCCTTGAGTTACTCATCTTCTGCCTGAATTGTGTTTTGAATGCATTTTTAATTTTTCATGGGTTTTTGTCAAGATTCGCTGCTTTTGCTTGAAGGCAATTGTTTTCTGCTAGATGGTTGTCACAGAGCCATCAAGTAGATAACCTGACTTTCCAAAGTACTGAACTGAAAGTGGTCATTGAGAAGTCTTACCTTTAGATGATTGAATACAAGGAGCCACACAGTGTTGTGATCGCAGCTTTACATACTAACTACATCATGCACTGTGAGTTATCACACATTAGGGTAGTTTTTGGAAAAGTTGACTCTTAAAGGATTTGTCTGTAGTAATAAACTTTAACTTTGCCCTCAGTTGTGTAAAGTGAGTTTGCTTTAGGTAAAAACTAATCTCTGTTGCCCATATTTCTTGCTGGGATAAATGCAGTTTTGTTCCTCCTGATGTGAGATGGTTTGGGGAGCAAAGCACGATCTGTAACTGCAAAATGTTTGTGTGAACATCAAGGTTAGTTTGCTTAGAAGCTACCAATCAAGATGGAAAAAAGATTTAATTCCTATTGATATAGCTAGAAAATTGATATATGGGAAGCATCTTCTCCTTAATAAAGCTTAGAAACACCCAAGTAGCCAGGTGTTAATGGTATCCAGTTGTTGAAGACCTTTAGCAGCTCTGAAGTTGCAGAGTGAACACATAAAAGCTAAGGAGTTGTGCATTAATGTGGTTTATGGAACTTCAGTTCTACCTCTTATGTGAGCAGATTAGAAACTGACTGAGTGAACAACTGCTTAAATTAGTTTCAGAGTTTGTCGACAGCAAATTCAGATCCACTGTAATAGTATTATTTACTTGAGCTTAAAGGAATAAAAAATTTCAGAAGGTAATTTTGCCCTGTATTCTTTTGCACAAGTGAATATATTTTGCTGCCACTATTTGTGGTTGCACACCAGGGATATGCCCAATGCCTCTACACCTGGAATGTGTGTGAAATATGTAGGCAGTATTAAGAGGTATTGCTAGTGGAGATAAGGAAAGTACTAATTCTCTTGTGGAAAATACAAGTAGAAGTCTATCCAGAACAGCAGTATTCATTGTCACTGCCTGAGGCCATGATTAGTGATAGAATGAGACACTGAGAAGATGAAAGATAAGGGATCTTTTTCTCTCACAAAACAGAATTAAGTATATTTAACTTAGCAATATGGAGACTCAGAGTATAATTACTCTTTAAAATTTTTTGAGCTGTGCTTTTCACAAAGGAAGAAAGGTCACTGAAGCTACGGGACTGTGCTGTAATAGAACACCTGAGTGTATTTCCTTTCAGAATTTATAACTGCTTTTCTCTAGCTGCAAAACTTGATGGTTTTGCACCAAGCACATGGTGCTGCACCCAAGTACAATGAAAGATGTGCTGTAGAAGCACACAGTGATTGGCCAGGTAAATTCTGCTGTCAATTCAAGGCAGCCCTGTGCAGTCACTGTACTCTCAGTATAGTTTTGGGGTTTTTTCTGCATCCTCATCTTTGCATCTAATGCATAGACCATGGAGTTCATGCTTCTGAACTGGCTGTGAAATGAACTTATCAGACTAAGAGGATTATTTCCCAAACTTTGGGCTTGGGAAAGTGGCTATACTGCTGTGAGATCTGAGATCATCTGGTCATATTCTTACCATGTGTGACATGCCATTTGACCTGATAAACCTCCTAGATTCGATTTGTCTGTTGATGGAACTATCTCTTGGATGTACTGTGTTTAGTTTTTGCCCTGCAAAACTAAGGCAGTAACAGAGTCACAGGAAAGATAAAATGTCATTCTCCTCCTTTTCAGAGCCAGATTGATTAATGTAAATACCATGTAATTGTAATCTGTACTGAAATTTTAAAAAGTCCAATTCTAGTGCAAAGGCTGGTGTAAAGTCATACAGGTACAACATTCAAGTGAGGATTGTGTATGTTTCAAAAAAGCCATCAGTGCAGTGGTTAGCTGGCAAAACCTGATACACCATGTTTGGTAATGCAGGAGTTGATGAACTTCCTTAAATGTGGTGCATTCTTGAAATGCTGCTTTAGGCTAAGGCTTTTCCCTGTGTGTGCTTTATAAAAATAAAAGTGTGTGCAGTACTTGGCTTTGGAGAATTATAATAACACTGCTGAATGATTTATCCTGGTGGCTTAATGACAGCAGTTAGCTGCCTTCTTTGCATTGGTCAACAGCAGCAAGACCAGTGTTTTCTGGGCACTCAGCCCCTTCCTGAACTGCAGGACAGGGAGGGGATGCAGAATGAAACCCTCATAACCCAAGGGGAAAGGCTCAGTGATCTGATCCATGCTGTAGTGTGTCCAGAGAGGGGGAATGGAGCTGGTGAAGTGTCCAGGGCAAAGTCTTATTGAAGAGCATCTGAAGGAGCTGATGATGTTTAGCCTGGAGAAAGAATCTCAGAGGGACCTTATTGTTCTCTCCTTCTGCTTGAAGGGAGGGTATATCCAGAAGAAGGGGATTGATCTCTTTTCCCAAGTAAGAAGTGGTAGAATGAAAGAAAGTGGCCTCAAGTTGCTTCAGGGGAGGTTTAGAGTGGATATTAGGAAAAAAATTCTTCATTGAAATAGTTGTCAAGCATTAAAACGGTCTGCCCAGGGAAATGGCAGAGTCAGCATCCCTGTAGCTATTTAGAAGACATGTGGCATTTAGGGACCTGGTTTAGTGGCAGACTTGGTAGTGTTGGGTTAACAGAAGGACTTAATGATCTGAGAGGTATTTCTCAACCTAAACAATTCTGTCATTACAAACTTAATCACAGAAGTGGGCCAATTTTTGTAAACTGTGCTTGTTTTATTGGTAACAGGGTTTGGTTATATGTTGGAACTGTATAACCTAAATCTTGCTAATTCTTGTTCTTGGCTCCTTGTAGACAATGAATGATTTTGACTACTTAAAACTACTGGGCAAAGGCACGTTTGGCAAAGTTATCCTGGTCCGAGAGAAGGCTAGTGGCAAATACTATGCTATGAAGATTTTGAAAAAAGAAGTAATTATTGCAAAGGTAAGAAAAGTTGTATTTTTAATACTGGGTCATTTTAAAGAATGGAATAATCAATATTTAATACATAAGGTATATTGATTTTTGATGATAACTTAGTTTGACAGAAGTATGTATGTATCTTCAGAAAACAAGAATGATAAAAAAATTTAGTATAATCATTTTGCATGCCTTTTCCCAGTATTTTTTAATTAGAATATGCTAAAACACTGAGAGAGTTTACTGGGCTGGAAGATAGTGCAATCTGAGTTTATACAACAAAAAGTGCATCGTGGGGCATATTGGACACTTCACATTTTTTTCTAAGTGAATTGCAGGTTTATCCAGATAAACACATTTTATTTAATGGACCTGTGCTCTGTTCCTGCTATGTTGTATAAGATTGCTATGCATGGCACTAATGATGCAATTTTTTTCAGTTTTTGAGAAATAGGGAAAGTGAAGGTGATGTCTGAAGTTGTGGTTTAAATTGGCATTCTCCAATCACTTAAACTTGATTAGTGTCACTGGCTCTTGTGCTTGGTCATATCAGTCAAGCTTAAATTTAGATCTAAAGTTAGTTGATCTAAACTTACTCTGAACTTTGTTTCTTGCAATTCTGAAGTTTTGAATCGCACTTCCACAGAACAAGTTGAAAGCAAGAAACCTACATAGATTTATCAACATGAGACACAATTATTAAGTAGGATGTTTTGCGGGATGTGGGTCTGACTGATATTTTTCAATGCTTGAGTCTAACAATATCAGTATCCATAAAAATTGAATGCAAATGGGTAAATACTGATTTACATTTATTAAATATTAAAATATCCTTCAGATTTATATGATTTTCCTATTGACCTATGAAAATGGGGCTTACAAGAGTTTGTCAGCCTATGTTCATTGTCTGTCACTTTCTAATAGCTTTAGAATGTGTAGATCAGTTGCAATTAAATTTGACAGAGGGTTGGAGGCCTCAAAGACAATTGTATTTTCTTGATTATCATTAAAACTAGCTGTGTTACAGTGGGAACGACTTAAATTTATGTCTTCAGCAGTGAAGAGACTGACCTATGAGTTCTGTGTGCCCTCAGCAGCTGTCTTGAGTGCAGTGGCAGCCTGGTCAGCATGTGCATGGTTTGGGCTAACAGCAGCAAAGAGTGCCCTTTTCTTCTTCATAGTCAGGAGATACAGGAAGAACTGAGGGTGTTGCTGCTGTGCTCCCCTGATCCTGCATGGGAAGGAGCACCTCAGTGGCCCTCCTTGTAAGACCTGGCAGCAATCTCAGTGGGTCTCAGAGCCTGTTTGGTTGCTGTGTGCTGAGCCTCAGTCTCCAGCCTCACATCCTTGACCAATGTTCTTCTCACCTCTGGCATCTGGGCATCCTCAGGAGATCTTGTGAGCTCCTTTTCTGCAGCTGCTGGTTTGTATCCTTCCAGCCTTCAGAGCATTTCAGCTTGTTCTTTGTATCAATAACCTACCAAAGAGATTTTTAAATTTTAGGGGTTTTCTAATTACTTTGTTGCCTAATACAATATCGCCGACCTTTTAGAATTGATTAAAGCTGAATTTTGGGTAACTTAATCTAAGATGAGCAAAAAAATCTTGTTCATAGAACTATGTATAAAGGTAGAGAAATTTTGAAAAAGTCAGAGATGGGACTGTTTAAGCTTGAAATTAGCTATCTAGCCCAGTCAGGCTGTGAACATATTATGAGGATTTATCAGTAGCATTTAGCTCTGGAAATCAGCGCTAAGGATATAGTCACTTGATAGAATAGATCTGCAGTCCCAATTCAGCATGTAAGTGATAGAATATACGCACTAGAATCACAGGATGGCTTTGGCTGGAAGGCACCTAAAAGATCATCTTGCTCCAATCCCCCTGCTGTGCGCAGGGATGCCTTCCACTAGACGAGGTTGTTGAAAGCTTCATCCAACTTGGCCTTGAACACCTCCAGGGATGGGACATCCACAGTTTCTCTGGGCAACCTGTTCCCACTGTCTCACCACTCTTCTGTAAATAATTTCTTACTAGCGTTTAATCTAAATCTCTTCTTAGTTTGAAACCATTCCCTCTTGTCCTGTTGCTACCTGCCTGAAAAAATGTAGCCCTATAGAAGGTTATACCCCTAAGCATAGTACGAAGCAGAAAAGTAGTGCATTGATAGCTGTATAGAATCTGCGCAGTTCAGACTAAATATCTTTATCCTGTTTACATGATATATTAATACTACACTTACGAAGAAATTACTTCCAGTATTACAGACTTCTGAGGCAATTCCAGAAAAACTGGCCATTGCCAGCTTTTTATGTCAAATATCTGGCAAAGCACAGAGGTTTAAAAATAAATAAATAAATGAACCTTTATGCTTGTTTTTTCTCCTTGAAGTGTTTTTTTGGTTTTGTTTTTGTGTTTCCCCCTGTACGTCATTGTAGTCTATATACTCAGTGTTGAACTGCTATTCAGCTAAATGGCATCATGATTTATTACCACTGACTCTGTTGTTGTTCAACTTCCTATTTTGACAATTTTTACAGTCTAATTTAAAACTCCTGACATCTGTGTTTACTTTCCAGTTTAATAATACCTTATCTTCAAAGCATAGTCTGATAAGCGTGTGTGTAGTACAATAATGTTATATTGGTATTATTTGTGGCAATAATAACATGTACTCTGACTAAATATATTTACTTCTGTAGGATTACAGTTGAAGTTTGAGTCACACTAGGGTAGTCTTTAGTTCTATGTAACATAAAACTCAGCGGTAGCTTAGCACTGCAGAAAATGGCTGCACCCTCCCATTCAGGCTCCCAGGTGTTTCAGGCCTGGCCCATGGCAGCGTGGGGAGGGGGATTCACGGCACATGATATACGATGTAGTATTGTATAAAATGGCTATGTATTCATACTGTGACCCCCCTAAGAGCTGCACTTTTCTCCCTAGCCCTCAGGAGCTGCTCATGTTGTAGCTCAGGGTGAGCCCTCTTCCCGCCATCCTCGTCCCCTCACCCCAGCTCTCTGCAGACCTGGTGGTGTGAGGGGCCACAGCCGTGCCCCTGGGGCCTCACTGTCACCCCCCCAGGCTGCCTCTTTGCCCCCTGAACAGTGCCCGCTCCAGGGGCTGGTGAGAGGGCCTGTGGAGGGAGCAGGGAATGAACATGGATGAGCTTGCCTCTTTTCCAAAGTGCCTCTTTTCCAAATTGTGGCTGGAAATGAGTTGTGGTTGTGTTGACAGCTCTTATTCCCAAGGATGAAGCCAATGTCCATAGGGATGCTCAGCCTGGTCAGAGGAGTGAATACTGCTTGCTGCTGGGCTCCTAAGGACAGCTTGGGTGGATAAAAACAAAACCAACAAATCAAATGAAAGCTTAAAACCAGAAAACCTGACTTTACTTAACACTTGTCTAGATGAGACTGGGTTTTATATTTGCCTGTCAGTTACTCCGTGTGTATGTGTCTCGCACGTTGGTTTAGTCTTCTGTAGAGACATTGTTCAGGTGATTCATACCAGAACTGTGAAGTTGTGATGACTGTGTTTTTAAGCTATCAAATCCAATGTTATAATTTCTTTCTTTGAATTGTATGTAAAGACTTCATTTTAAAGCAAGAAAATAAGAAAACCAAATAAAATATGTTAAATTGTTTTTTTGTCAAATAGTTCCTCAAAAAATGTGAAGATTCATTCATTCTTCAAAACTGTACAGTAGCTTTCTTTTTTTGAAAGTGTTGACCTTTTCCTTTTAATTATTTAGATAACAATTTTATGTCTTAATTCAGACCCACTTCTTCTCCTCTTTATTTCTCAGGATGAAGTGGCTCATACTCTTACAGAAAGCAGAGTATTGAAAAACACCAGACACCCTTTTTTAACAGTAAGTATTGGGAACTACTTTTAAGTACATTAGCAGGTAATCGTTAACATCCGTTATGAACATATTTTACAAATTTTGAATTCTTTGTCATGATGATTTGTAAACAACCAGTAGCTATCTGGTGCTTGTGATATCCTTTATCAGGATATGTAATTAAGAATTCAGAAATAAAGTTTCTAATAAATGTGTAAAGCTTTACTGTACCGAAAATAAATTTAATTGTAGAACTGTGTAACTGCTGTGCAGCTTTTTGCAGTTTTTGTATATGAATACTTCTAAAATAAAAGTTATTAATTTCACAGAGGTGTATTTTTTACCAAGAAAATTTAATTTGGAATTCAGTAAAACAATAAAAATAACTATTCAAAATAAGTAGCTCACAGAGCCACAAAACACAAAACTTTGAGTTCTAACCTTTGTCTTCATGTGGTTAATAATTTATAGGAGAAAAAGACTAAAAAGATGAAAATTTTGAGACTCATGACAAATTACAATTAATAGATTTAACTTTACAGGTGACTTTCTTCTGTAGAAGTAACTGTGATTCCTCTTGTTTGAGAGTATATTAAAAAATACGTCCCTTTATTTCAAAATATAATAAAAATGCTTTTTGAGGCGGATTTTTTTTTTGTATTAAAGTTTCAAAGTATAGCTTTGAAATATAGGAAGCTTCCCTATTTAGAAAAACTTATCTTTATTGGAAAGCGGAAGATTGCATTTACATTGGTGGGCCAAAATATTCTTGGAAATTCAGTAAAGATGAAAGAGATCCTGTAATGTTTCCTGAATTAGAGTGTAATGGTAAGAAGTAGGGGTACCTCCCATCAAAAAATGCAACAACAGTACTGCAGTTGTAGCATCTTATTTTTCTGTTATTCTTCAGCAAGTTTTGTATTGAGCCATAGAAATGTAGTTCTACTACATTTGACTTCTTTTAGGCCAAGTCTTCATCTGTAGATTTTCTGTGGCATCATCGATACGTCAACACTGATAAATCAAAATTTTTAATTAAGATCATAACATCTGCTGCAACTTTAAAATAATATTGAAATTAATATAATAATTTGGCACTTAGCATTCTTAACATTCCATAATATGAAACTAGAGACTCCTTGCTTTGGAAATGAAAGCATGCTGGATGTTAAGATGACTTTTAAGATTTCATTTGGGAGAAATGAAAAAGGAATATGATAATCTCTTCATGGGCACTGTGGAAGTGGACATCATAAAGTACAGTGAGTGGAAATAGCTGGTATTGTGTATGGCAGTAAGAAATGAAGTACAAAATTGTGTGTTTTAGTAGCCATTTAATACTTTATTGTAATAAGCATGATGTTTCATATCAGTGGACATGTAGCAGAAATGAAGAAACACTTGAACGTTTTTGTGTTAATTCATCTCAAGCTCTAGATAAAATGTTACGCTTTTAATTACTCTTAAAGTTCTTAGCAAAATCAGAATTTTCTATTCGAAAAATATAAAATTTTGTTACAGTTTAAGTGCAAGACATTGGTTTAATATAAGATGATAATTGGTTTGATTTTGCTGTTTTCTTTGCAAGTCCTTGAAATATTCCTTCCAGACAAAGGATCGTTTGTGTTTTGTGATGGAGTATGTTAATGGAGGAGAGGTAAGTTTTAAAAAGATGTTCTGCTCTTCTAACAGTAAGGCTGTCTCTAGATTACACTTTTAAACCTTGCCTTTTTGCTTTCTACTATCATTAAAGGGCTTTTATTATAAAAAAATTGAACTGTTTTATTTAAAAAAAAGTTGTCATGATTTTATAACTCTTCTGTTAAAACTAGTTCCTCTTCTGAGAAAGAAATATACTTCTGTATAGTGAGAAATAATTTAATGCTAGAAAAGTAATTACATACACTTGCTTATTGTTCTTTTTATTTAAGCATATTATAGCACATTCTGGCATGAAACAGTCATAATGCAGTGTAAACAAGCGAAAATAATGCTGATGACTGTTGCTTTTGTCCTAATATGAAATGTGTGCTCTCTTTGCTGTAACTATTACAAATATCTGTTGGAGAAGAGTGGAGCATTCATATTTTTCATTGCTTGTCTCCAGTTCACTTGCTGTGTACTCTGGAAATTTCTACTAAAGTGCTAAACTTCTTATAGTGTTGTTAGCTTTGAAGCCATTGCTGTCCTCCAGCAGCTTACTGAAGAATGAAATATCAAAAATGATACCCAGCAAATGGAATTAGAGAACTGCAAGAGGAAGGGCTTTTATCTACCTTTTAGATGCTGTTTGCTATTCAGATTACATCTTGTTACAACATGAACTGGGGGATTTTCCTTTTTTTGTCAACTGTATGCCTCATGATAATGCTAAAGGACTAAGTATTTCCACTTAGAAAACTCTTTTATTAGAAAACTCTTCATTCAGAAATTTCTGTGGCATGATACATAATGTTTTTCATTATGTTTTAACTCTCTTCTGCAATAAAGCTGTGCTTTGCTATAATCCCAACGTCTGCAGCCCATTGGATCCCAACTTGTCTTTGGCCATCCTCTGCAAGCCATGCCTAAATATGGTGCTATAGGGTTCTCATATGGGAGGATGTCTTGTTTAACTCAGTGTATAAATCCAGTACTGCACATCACAGGCATTGAACCAGATGCAAAAATTTCCCTCATCAGTAAAGGGATAACAGCCTTCTCTTGGACACTCAGCTGGCTTTGACATTGAATTTAAATCACCAATATTAAGTCAATAGTGTCTACATTGAGTTTTAAGTATTGTCTTATAAACTAGCTAATTCTTCATGGTTTTCCTCTGTGTAAGATCTTACTGCATTTCTGTAATCTCTGGGAAGATAAAAAGTATAAAAGTATGTTTTTAACATCATTCTGTAATTTAGCTATTTGTCTTTTTGAAAGGCACTTTTGTGTCATGTTTGAATGCAGACCAGAGCCCACAGAGGATGTTTTCAACTCCTTTCTTATGATTGAGGATGCTCTGTCTGTCTTTGGATCAATTGTAGTTCAGTCAATGCATTTCTCTGCATTGGGTGGTGCAACTTTGTGGTTATGACTGCAAGTGTCGTGTGTCATGGGTTTTTGGGTGGCAGCCTGCTTTTGCTTTGGGGATTTGAGCAATTCCAGTGTATTTGTGCTGGGACTGGGTTACTTTCTTCTTATGATGCTACTGCTTGTCAGTGTTGCTGATGTACTTTGCTGATGGTTCTCTAATTTAATGAAGCTAACTCTGAAGTTTTGCCACAGTGGGAAAAAATGGCATTTTGAGAGAGGAAACTTTCTTGATTTGCCCATGTGCTTCTCTTTGACCAGAGATCTGGAATAGTAAGTTAGACAAACTGTCTTTTCTAATAGGAAAGTCTTTAAGCTTACCAAATTTTCTTGTGAATTGCAGACTTTAGTCAGTGTCTTCCAAAAAATACAGAAGATTTAATATTTATAAAAATAGACTTGTTATTTACTCGGAATTATTGAAAGTTAGTTGCTCAGGGTTCAGCCAGCATTTTAACTTATATGGTACACAGACTTTTTTTTCTTTTTCTGCTTCTGTCTACTATTCTGTCTATGTTCCAAGGAAGTTACATTCCCCTAGGTATTCTGACTGTTAAAGGTGTTGAAAACTCATGTTTTAGTTATATCCTTTCAGTGGAAAATTGACCATAGATGTAGTGTGCTGCTTTTGATTCTCCAGTTGTGTGCTACCTTCAGTGTGTTTCTGTTTAAAATTCCTTTAGATTAAATATTTATTTTTAGGTAAACTGTTGTAAGTGAATCAATTTGTTGGGAATTTTCATGGATTATGTATTTCAGGAACTCTATTACCCCAAGAGTTCTCCTCATGAAGGAGTTCTTGAAGTTTGCATACATATTCTTGTCTCCTACCCAGGTGAAATCAATAAAATGCCACAATTTAGGTTTCTGCCGTAGTACAGTAATAAAAACTGTGGTCAGTAGTAGGAGTTTTTCTTCCTCTTTCTATGGTTAGAAAGGAGAACAGTCAAGGAAGGGGGCACAGAACTTCATTCTGAAGAGGAAGTAGTTGTGCTAAGAGAGGTAGTTGTGTTAAATGACTGTAAGCAAGAATCTTTTATATCTATTAAAAATCTAGATCCATGGTGAAGTTAATATCCCTCTACAATAGTAACAATTTATCTTTTCCATACCTTGCTAACTTCAAGCTGATTGGGTAGGTAATAAGAGATCATGTTACAATGTAAGTGTAACTGCATCAGTTTCACTGGTCTATGGGTGTGCTCTTTTACAGCATACAAAGCATTACAGTAAAGAATTCCCTTTTGGATTCCATTAAAAAAAAACAACAACCCAGCATAATATGTACTTTAATATGCTAAAGCAAACAATTAGAGGATTTTTTTTTTCAAACAGATTATTCAGATGGAAATATTGGATATGTTTTCCTTGCACTGAAAACGTTTTTCCTGCTGCCAAATGCCCAATCTTGAAATATTTATTGTGGGCCAAAAACTTAATTTTGTCTTCATTTGGTTTTGCTTTTAGGCTCTGTGGGTGAAATGTTTACCAATGTCTATTGATCATAAACTATATTGCAGTGTATAGCTAGAATGATACATCTGCCACTGTAATTACTTCTCGATACCTTTGTTGTACTGAAGGAATTATGTTAAAGTAGCATTAAGACATTTAAGTTTGATTTTAAGAGAACAAATATTCATCTGGCTTAGATGAGTTGACCAAATAGCCCTTTATTTTTGGGGAATACTTTTGGAGTATATATTTTCCAGTTTTTATTTCCAGTATTTTCCTTTAAAGGTTGAAAATATTTTAGGAATGAAATCTATTACATACATTATTCTGCAGAGTACACTGATTCAGCTGACTAATAAGTTGATTAATTTCCTCACTCTGCATGTAAGGGTAATTCCAGATTCTGTACTTTGTAACAAACTTAATTGGTAATTATGTGTATAATAAAATTAGACCCTAAAATTTGTTCAGATGGTTCTCCAAATAAGAATTCTGAATCTCTGCTCCTCTTGGCATTTTTGTTCCACAGCTCTTACTTAAATTCATTAGGCAGGAGAGAACTAAATGGCTTGTTGTAATTGAACAAGTGCTATTACTGTCTAGAAAAAAAAAGAAAAAACCAGAGGATTTACAGCCTACTTAAGAAAAAATAAGTAAACAAGGGAATGTTCATTAGCCTTAAATTATGATAGATAAGGGTGCTATATTTCTTTGGGTATAGAATGTGCCAAAGAGCAGTACAAAGCCTGAAACAATAAATAAATAATTTGAAATTTCAAGGTTGTTACTCCAAGTGCTTTGCAAAATCAACACTCAAATATAAATGAAGAGCTGAGCAAACCCAGTACACAACAGCAAGAGGCAGACATTCAACTTACAACATGCTAAGTAGGTCACTAGCATGTGTACTACTTTAACATGTGAATTGATACAAGGTTGTGTCTTTTATGTATTTGGCATGCTTGGATCTGCAGCTGAATATACTTCTATGTCTGATCTTTGTTTAAATTTTTCCATTAAATTTTTTTATTAGGGAAAACCCCATGACAGCGTTGTTCAGTTTTTAAAGGTGTACCACGAAATTTGTAGCTCCAGTACTCACTGTAACAATAGCACCCTTGTGTATGCCATCAAAAATGTTTTGTGCAAAATGACTTTCTCTGTGCCAAAGCTATTTCTGTTGCAATTCCAGTGATTTTATAGCACATATTTAATAACTGTAAATCAATAAATAGTGAAAATTTTGGAAACCTTTTTTTAACCTTCCATCACGTTTCTTCTTTTTCCTTCTTAGACTTAATAAATATAATCTTCCTGTTCTGAAAATTGTAAATAAAACACAGTGGCAGAATTATTCTGAAATACTGAAACAGCTAAATAATTAGCTGAAAATTATGCTTTAATCCCCCTGTAATCTCCTTGCTTTCTCTGTTATAATTTTAGAATCCCCTTAATATCTTTAGCATATATCTGAGTGTCTGAATGCGCTTTTAATGTGCATTTTTATATCTTAATGTATGTTCTTCATTCAAAACTAGCAAGTATGGTTTGGTGACAACTCTGTTAGGTGCTATAATAATGTGAAGAACAGTGTAATGTGAAGACACTGTAGTGTCACATATACATTAAAATAAGCTGACTCAGAAGCTCACAGTTTCTTCGACAAACACAAATGTTGTTAGTTATTTCTAGCTGGTCATTTTACTTTGAAGTATTTTTAATTAATATCAGTAATCTGTTGGAAATAAACACTGAAGAAAGTAAATTTTTTGTATGTTAATTTGTCAGGCAATCAACTTTCAGATTCAGATTTGGGACATTTTTTAAATGGAAGCTAAAACAAAAATATTGGTGACCAGTATCCTGAAATTTTAGAATTTTCCAAGGCTGCTGTTCAGCTACTGGATTAGTCTTTTTCAAACAGAAAACTGCAATAGTCCTTTAGAATACATATTAAATGTAGGGCTAACTGGAAGTTACAAATTTTCCAAGTGTGTTGACCTATATTTTTAATTACTTTTAATCCATCAAAACAAAACAGCACTCTGAAAAATGAGTATCACCAGCTCATTATTTATGAAAGGAACCATGAAACAGACACAAAGGCATAAATTATGTAAATTTTGTATTTTGCTTTATGTGAATGAAATTCTGCTTAGTGGTATTTATTTTCTATTTAAATACTACAGAAATGTGTGGAAAGGACCACACAAATTGGGAAATGTACTTGTTCTTTTCCCAGTTTGGTAATACATGAAGCTTAATTTCATGAAGTCAGACTTGGTTGCTTAGTGTGGATGGGTCTTGTGCTTGCAGCCATCAGTACAGAGAGCAAGTCAGAGAGAGCTCATGTCCCACCAGGGACTGGTGCCTAAAGAGGTGAGCAACAGGAGCAACAGACACAGCTGCAAAATAAAGATCCTTCTTGTCATGCAGGTTTACCATTTTTATGCAGGGTGTCTTGAGCACTGGAAAAGAAGTTGAAAGGGGACTCTGGATATATTGAACAAAATTTTGAATATTTTCTTTAAATCACAGTGCAGTTTCTGTATTCTGTGAAGTCTTTGCTTATACAGATATATGCTGCCAAAAGGCTAAGTTTACGGAAATTTTGTTTGTAAGACAAAAGTGGTACACCTATTATGAATTACAGTTCTCAGGAAAGAAGTTGACTTCTAATTCATAGCAGTGACATTTTAATTATGTTTTGAAAAGTCACAAAATTATCAAGGTTTGAAGCAACCTTCAAGATTATTTAGTCCAACCATCAACTCAGCACCACCATAATCACCGCAAAACCCTATCCCCAAGTGCTACATCCAGAAGTCCACCTACTGAAAATAGCTGCAGTAATTCCTACACTGTTCTGTGCCATGTGAATAGTGTAGATTTTCTAAAGGCATAAAGTAGGATGTGATAAAGACAGATTAAGCACATCATTGGCTTTTTCTTATTGGTTAGCTTTTGGAGTTTATTTTAACCTACCTTGCCATTTCAGAATTCTCATCTGCTTGATATTTTAAACAGAAAAAAAAAAAAAAATCAGCCCAAAACTGCATGCATATTTGTTGCAGATTTCACTGTCTGTGTTTAATTTATAAATAATAAATTTCTTTTATTTCTGTTATGTTGATTGAAGCCAAAAACATTGTAACATAGCTGATCTGTTCTTAAGGAGAATACAGAATTATACTCACTAGTCTTTGCTTGAGGAATTACCCAAACTTGCTTTAAACAGTAATTAAAACTCACCATTTTAGAAAACATTTGAATTGAATAGCTAAAATGTGCTTTTTTTAGATGTTGTTCTAGGTTCTGAGGGTGATGTTTTATCCATTAAGATAGTGACAACCCTACAAAGCTTCATCTTACTCTTCTTCATTGCAGCTGAAGTTGCTAGCAATACATAATGACTATTATTTTTTGCTGAAAGACTTTAAAATGTCTGCAAAGTGCTGCTACTTAGAAAATATTAAGAGGAGACAAAACACCCAAACCAATGTTTACATTGTAGCAAAGAAACACACTAAATACATAGATTTGTTTTTATAAGCCCTAAGTATTGTTGATTTGCTTTCTCTAGTGACTATTTCTGCCAGCAGTATGAATGTGTGGTTTGTAAAATGCTATTTCCCCGTTCAGTCCAAGTCTATTGAAGAACTAGACCTTTTTCAGTTCAAAGAAAAGTTACTAAAGCACTGAAAAAAATGAGGCAGAACCAAAATCTATACATTTTAGTGACATTTCTCAGTGGCTTAAAGCAAAAATCTGAAGTGGAAGAGGGAGAAGTACAAAATGATGCTGTTGTGTACTTTTTTTTTTCTTCCTCTGGTAACTGAAGGTTAAATGAGTAGCAAGCAGAATGCCTTAAACAAGATTGGTATATTGATTAAAACGCTGATTTAACAGCTCGCTTTCTCCCTTTGGAAACCTGGAAAAGATAAGCCAGCTGCTGTCTAAGAGTGCTGAGTGTCCACTGAGAGTACACTATCTATCATCACAATATGGTGATGAGAGGTGTTTTATGTTTGTGTTAATTTCCCCCACTAAATCAGTAATTATTACAATCCTGTCCCTGCTGTTTACCCTGCAGCTGTTTTTCCATTTGTCGAGAGAGCGGGTGTTCTCAGAGGACCGAACACGCTTCTATGGTGCAGAAATTGTCTCTGCCCTGGACTATCTGCATTCTGGGAAGATTGTGTACCGTGATCTCAAGGTAAAAAAAGAAAGAAAAAAAAAGTAATCAAATTTTTGTTTTTGCAGAGACTATGGGGACAAACACAAAGTAATTATAAAGTTGCACTATTCAGAGTTAATGGGGAAAAAAAAATCTGTGCTCGATTTTAAGTTCAGTGTTTGCTGGAGGAAGTTGTTTGATATAGTAATCTCTATTCAGGTACATTCTCTGACTTCAACTTGATTATAAAGTGAAACCGGATACTGTAGGTAGCAACACTTGAAGGAGATGTAAACTTCCGATCCTCATCCTGCCTACACCCCTGCCCTGTTACTCATAACTTGACTTAGATTTCAGCAAAAATCTCAAATACAATTCTCCATGTCCCAAACAAGGGAAGTGGTGAATTGCGCCAATGTGACAGCATTCCTTTTATCTCAGCAAAGAGGTGTTTCTTTATGCATTGGAAACATTTGAAAGAATTCAGAATACTTTAACAGAAAAAGAATTTATTTCAGCATTGATTTCAAAATTATTTTTTCTTTCCTATCTTGGGAAAAAATCCTGTTATTGGAATGTAGTTTGTTTTAGATCTGCCAGAGTATACTGTTGCCTGGTACTCTGTTGCTCCAGGTACTCTGACACACTGTGACAATGTTCTATGGAAAAATAACCTCTATTTTCAAAAGGAGCATTTTCTAACTTGTGTAGGAGGAACCTCTAAATTCATGGCGAGACAATTTTATTATTTCTGTGTCATGCCTTTAATTTTATGTACAGGAAATTGTGCTTTCCTGTTGCACGTGCACAGTATTGGAATCCATTCATGCAATCCTTTGTTCAGGAACCGAAAAGGGGGCAATGGTAGGCAGGTTCTGCTCAGAGAGGCAAACAGAAAACAAAACACTGGGCTACATGTTTATAGCAAAATCTGTTGTTAAAATGTGAAATGCTGTGAAATCCTGGGAAAATATTGAATTATCTGGTCAATAAATGATAGGTGATAATTTTTAATTTAAATTCTAGATAATAAGGAAAAAATAGTTTGACAACATTAATCTTCTATTTCTCATGTTGTCTACTTTGCATTTTCTTTGTAACATACTTAGACTCAACAGAATATCTATGCCTTTGATTGTATTTCAGGTTTTATGTAGACTTAGAATTACAGGACTATGACTGTTCTGTGTTGGTATTTTCACTACATACCTTATAATTTGTAAAAAACCAAACCATTTTCTGTTGAAAAAAGTTGTTCAGAATGTTTTCCTTGGTTTCAGTTCCATCTATATTTTAGGTACAGCTAATTAAAACCTTTTTGGAAAGTGATGCCAACCATTATTCTGAATGTTTTCAGATTTCAAAGCAAGGATCATATATTTAAAAAGCAATGCGAAGCATGCAGAGATATATATTCACAATTTAAGAAATGTCCTTTGCAAGTAGACAAGGAGGAATTTACCTTGGGGTTTTTTATCAGTAGCTGCCCTATCCCCAGTTCTATCTATTATGGAAAAGGTTCTGGAAGTTGGAGGTATTTTAAGGATTTATCTATACAGGCTGTTTCATTACAGTATAGAGAGTAAAATGTATCTTGGTTAATGGCTGTCATGTTAGAGCAAAGGAAACCTCTACAGTCATTGACCTGAGATTGGCTATTGTAAACTCTATTAAAGTATTAATTTATTATGTAACTTGTGTGGCAGAAAAAACTGTTAAATGCTGTAATATAGTAAATGCTGTGGTTTTTTTTAAATTACAAATTAATTACATTCAGTTTCAAGGAATAACTCTGTTTTTATAAAATTGATGATGTAATGCAGCAATCTGTCCTGTTAAGAAATACTAAGGGATTATTTTTCTTCCCAACATACAGTTAGAAAATCTAATGTTGGATAAAGATGGACACATAAAAATTACAGATTTTGGACTTTGCAAAGAAGGAATCACAGACGCAGCAACTATGAAAACATTCTGTGGTACTCCAGAGTA
The DNA here is from genome assembly GCF_030490865.1 of Poecile atricapillus. Lineage (NCBI taxonomy): Eukaryota > Metazoa > Chordata > Aves > Passeriformes > Paridae > Poecile > Poecile atricapillus. The sequence continues at coordinate 82,649,618 of NC_081251.1, forward strand.
CCTGGCACCCGAGGTATGATTTAGAATATTTTCTTATAATACTGTATAAAATGTTCCTTTTCCATTTAATTTTAGACTGACAGTCTGCCTGATTAATACTCTGTAGCTGTTATTCAGAATGGAATATGTTGCTATTCTTTGTGGTGATTGTATATATTGATGCTCTGCCTCTTAGTGTTTAAAAAGACCTCTAACGTGCATTTTCCTTCTCATGTTTGCCTTCCTCCGTTAAAGTTTTTATCTTCGATGATTTCTTCAAAAATAATCTTCCATCTGTCTGTCACTTGGAACATATGATCCTGCTTAACTGAGCTGTATAACTAGCATTTATATAGCCTCAGTGGAGGCGAGGGGGAATAGGAGGGTACTGAGTTTGATGGGCTTTATCTGAATTCCCCAGTTGCAGGGAGATTGAGTTGAAATTTGAGATATTTCTCTTAAAAGCAATTGAGTGTATCAACCTGAGAACTGGTTGAGGTGGGCACCAAAGCTGGCTTTTTCCTAGTATGTGAGCAGAAGTGGCATCCCAGAGTATGCCACCCCATCTTTCCCATTAGCTGTCACTCAGATTGCCAAGCATTATGCTCCTCAAGGATTGATAAAATGATGGACATCAAGACATGGCTTTGGTTCCCCTTGCAGCTCTGGTTTGGCCACTTGAGAATCTGTTGTGGAAGCTTAAGTCATCCAAAGGATCTGGTGCAGTACTGTTAGTGCTGCTGGCTCTGCCACTGATGCCTCCTGAGGAAAGACAAGGGCAGCACCACCAAGACTGTGTTTTTGCCCTGGCTTCACTCAACAATACAGAAGATATCTGGTGCTCAGAAATGTCACTGCCTCTCCTCAGGGCCTACCAAATACAACTCCAGTACTGATATGAAAAACAGCCTAATTTTTTTTACTTAAAGCTAAGGATTCTGTGGATGTTGAATTAGCCCTTATTTTTACTCTTGTCAGTATTCAAGATTTCTAACTGACATAGTGCATACCTCATACTGAGATAACTTTCTAGTCAACCTAAAGGGCTTTAAAAGACCCTTCAGTCCTACCATTTCGTTGAAGAAAGCTTTCAGAGGGATTTCCTGCCTCTTGCAGTAACTCTGCACTACGATAAAGCCTTGTTACTAGGTATTGTCTTCAAAGAACAATATGCTTTAGTTTGAAGGGGGGAGGCACTGACTAGACATAGGTCTTTATTCTCCTATTTTCAGCAGCACTGAATCCTGAGTAACAGTCACAAGCCCTGGAGCCTGTTTCATCAAGCAATTTTGATTGCATTTTTGTTTTTTATTCTAAGCCTTGAAATTAAGGAATGTCAAAGAAACAGGTACACAACACCTTCTGGATAGTGCTTGCTGGAAATTAACACTTTAGGATCGCTAGGTATACAAGTTTGAGAGTCTTTCCAAATCTCTTGAAGTCCCTTTCAGTTTGCAATCACAGAGGAAATTGAAACTGCTAATAATTGTCTATAAGTCAATATGGTAGGTAGAGTTATTGAACCCATTTTGGATGATAGCAAGATCTTTGGTTACATTATTTCTCCAACACTAAACATCAGTACTTTTAGGAGCCACTAGCTTTCCCTTCATTCACTGGTTCTATCTTCCTTGACTCTTTTGAAAACATGTTAGCTATGTTTCATCAAACGTGGTTTTAGACACTCAGCTCAAGTTACTTGATCCAGTTTGCTTTTCTATTATCTAGAAGCCCCACTTTTCTGCTCTGCCTCCCATTATGAGTGTTTTTGGAGACCTGCCCTGTAAAAATCTGTCTTGAAGGAAATTGATTCTTCATTAACCTTGGGAACTAGGGAACTCGTTCCTTTTTCCCTCAGAGATAAAGGGTTTTGAGCAAGCAACCTAGATAGGTTCCTGATATGACATGAGAAGGCTCAACATCTTTAGCTGGATAGCTGCTCACCTGATACCACTCTATCTGTTTTTGTCAGGGCAGCTGACTGATAAAGGGATGTCAAGAGCCTGGGTCCTCCAGTCTATTTGTGCGCAAGTTTCAGAAAATGAATGCTCAAAAATCTCTTCTCTTTGCAGTTCAGGCCTCAGAAATAATTTTCAGGTGCCAAAGATTTACTACCTTGTGACAAACTTCAGAGCATGAGAACCTAATGTAACAACTGGACTTGAATCCTGTTACCATGCTGAATTCCTGCCTGTCCATGCAAGACAAGTGGCAGCATATACTTATATTTTGCCTGGTCATGGTACATTTAAAGGCAAATGCTTTTCAGCCTTTCTTTAGAAACAAGATATTCATTTTCCAATTATATGGAAAATCTATTCATCATCTGTCCTTTTAATAACATTCTTGCATCCTTTTTTTCCTTCTCTGTCAGGTTTAATGGATGCATCTCTTCTGCAGGTTTTTCAGTTTAGTTTCCCATGTATTTTCTGGCTGCTGGTAGAGAACACTAGAACAGTGTACTGTGTAACACACAGGGGCCCGAGAGTTCTGCCTGGCACTCCAGGAGGCAGCGGACCAGGAACATTGCATTGGTGGGAATCCACACCCAGCCTGAAAACTGACTTAATATTTTCTTTCACAGTAATTGTGGTTTCAGTTCCAAACTTGTTTTTTTTCAATGTCTTTTGCACCACTGTTTGAGGCATAGAGTCCTGCTCACTGTGCTATCTCTTTACAAAAACTATGTTGCAGATGCTTCCAACAGTAAAAGAGGGAAGTAGCTAAGACAGATTAAGGTATATCTCCTCCTTGCATGACAGTCTCTGAGATGAAGGTATCTTTGTGGATCAGTACAGAATTATTACCCAGGACAATTTTAGAATTACTCTTGATCAGTAAATAAGCCTACCTGTTGCTGCATTTTCCTCACAGACTTTATGTTTCTGAGATCAAAACAGTCCTTCTGACCCTCTGTTAAAAAGACTCTTCTATCTCACATTGATAGGCCCTGACTTCTCATATAGGACCTGACACTGACTGTGTAGATAATTAGGAGATCCAGAAAAATGCCCCTGTCCATGCAGAGATCAAAAGGATGATGTGACACAGAAAAAAAACTGTAATGAACTTGCCAGGTTAGAGTCAATTTTCATCTGTGGGGATAGAATTCTGGAGCATCACTGATTTATCATTTGTGGAACCCATATGGAAGTTAATGTGTACCTTCACCACACACTGAGCTGTTAAGGGCATACAGGGCTTCTGGCTAAGTGGCCATAGGTGCATTCCCTTTCTATTCTCCTGTCCTAGCCCTTCCCTGTTATCCAACACTAGTTTTCTGTGGTCTAAAGAAAATTAAAATAGCAACGACTGTGTTTGTCTTGCATCACTATATGCTGAGCATGAAATACAATAGGGTATGAACACGTCCTCTAGGAAGAAAATAGTTGCCACTGCCAAATAGCAGGGCTTATATTTGTTAGCAGTACAGATGTACATTTCTCACACTTAGTGAAGAATGAGCAAGTAACTTTTTGTTTGTGAAATTATGTAGTTTTTTGAGAATAATTTGCTTGTATAATAGTGAAATTACCCTTGTCATCTGTAATAGAACTAACACAAGCCTAATTTTTTTGTGTGTGTTTAAGTGCAGTGGTAATAGTTAATAATACCCTCTGCTGTAAGAATCTGTGGCATTCCCCATTTGAAAGGTATAAAATGCACTACAATTTCTCACTTAGTAGTTTTTCAGGACAAAGAGACTATTTCTTAGAAGTCAAAGAAACTTAGAAGTTTGTTATTTTTCAAGTAAGCTGGATCATTAAGGGATCATTATGGTATCAGAAAATATTCGTAGATGCAATGAGAAAAAGATGAATTGTGATCCCATTTAGGTAACACAGATGTATGCTTGATTTTTTTTCCAAAAAATGCTTATTTTGCGATTTTGGAGTGGCAAAGGCAGGACAGGACCACATGTCTTTTACAGGCAATATCACTTGCTTAAAAAAGAAAGAATACAACTGAGAAAGTACTTGTAAATATACCTGTGAGTCTTAAATGCAGTTTGGATTTTGATAGTTTCAGTTGTCTGTCAAGGACGAGATCTGCTAATAAAGATACAGACTGGTACAGACTTCCTTTAATAGAACATTCAGGAAATGAAGCTACTTGGGCAGAGAAGTAAAATTTCTTTGGGGTCTGATAATTTATAAAGATGTTTTCTTGGATGAGATAGCAGTTTCTGGATCTCTGTATTTCAGTTCAAGTTCCTAGGACTAAGTCCACACTCTTTGTTACAGGAGAGCAGTCAAATGTGGTACTGTTTTGGTGTCATGGGAGAGACAAGCTTTAAATACCAGAAATTACTTTTGACGTTTTAAATCTTTCTAATAACAGAAGTTGTTTTGACTCTGAACAATTCTGTAAGAGACTTCATGGATGTCATTCAAATGAATTTTAAAAGATGTAGACAATCAATGATGTATATGTGTTTCAATAGCAGGGAAAATGGAAGGATATCATTATGTTTTATTGGCATAAAAATATAGATGAGGTGGATGAATGTGCATAAAAGTGGTTCATATGTACAGATTAAATGGATACATTCCTATAAGAACAGTTGGATTTTATTTTAAAAAGTGAACTATTTCAATATAGTTTATGCAGTTACAGTCACTCAAAGGTGTGTGACAATGAACAAGAAAGGAGCAGATGCATAGCCTTTACCCCTAGACAGGAGAAGATGTGCATGTCCTGTAACTTATTTTAAAATAAGACCAGTGAGGATTAAGGAAATATTAAGATCAATTATACAATGCTTATTTGGCCAGTATTTTTTTAGTGGTTGTTCTTTTAAAAATGGGAGTGAGAGAGATCATGTGTAATCAATTATTTCCCTGAGTTTTATCTCAGAATAGTGCAGGATAGAACTCTTTTATCAAGAGGCAACTGCTGTCTCTCCTCACACTTCATGTAATTTCTTACTTACCGATGTTCCTCTTGGGAAGGATATGGCTTTGATGTAATCTAGAGTCTGGCCATCAAAGTTCAGTGAATGAATTTCAGCAAGGGAAAGCAGACATGCTTATAATAGGAAAACCACACTTTTTCCATGCTTTCCAGAATTTAAGTGAATTTTCTAAGAATGTTGTGGTATATACAGATTACAAAAAGGTGACAATGGAGTCAGAGAAAGAATTTTGTCACTTGTGGAGCTATACATTTATTTTATTCTTTTAACACCTGCTTGGTTTGGATCAGGATATTTGCCAAAGGCAATCTGGTAATATTTTGGAGTGAGACAATGATGATCTACCACATAACTCGTCTGATACAAGTTGAAACTAAGTGCTATGTGTGTAGGCAGAGAGGGAACTACTGAAATGCACTGAAAGGCTAACAACAGGAGTGGATGTTTCCAGTTTTTGCAGGCATCATGACAAAGCATTGTTCTTAACAGGGATTTTAATGCAGATAGAAGTTGCAATGCCAGTGTTAAAGAAGAGCTCCTTACAGTGTTGGGAGAAACAGGAAGGCACTTGTTTGCAAACAGCTTGATGAAAGCAGCCAACATTGTGGGTAAACTGACGCAGGCAAGTTGAGGGAGATCAGCTAAGGTGAGAATGTTAAAACTTCAGCTCACTCTACTACAGAGAAAATGAAGTTGCATGGGTAGTACAGCTGAGGCCTCTTTTCCCTCTTTCCCCCTTTTCTCCCTCTTCCACTTTTTTCCCTTTTCTTGTGGGATAGAGAGGAGAATTTGAGTACACTGAAGGAGGATAGTATGGGAGACTAATAGGAGGGAAAGAAAATTAATGAAATGAATATAATGTTGTCACTGGTAGGTTGATAGGTCAGAAAACACATATTAGAGCTTAGAAGATTTTTCTTAAGGGGAAAAATGTGATCTTGGGCAGGAAAGAGTTTGGACTAAAGACTACTATGTTATTTTCTTAATGTTTTGTAAGTAGGAACTGATAAGATGTGTTGTGGGGAGACACAAATGGCAGGAGGAATTGATGAGCAACTTAAAACTGAGGAGAAGCTTGCTGAAGAGTTGTTTGGTTAGGAATATAGAGGAACTGAAGGACAGGATAATTTTTGTCGTGACTTATGCAATTTCCTTTTAATCTCCTTTTCTGTTAAATTTCATTTGAGTTTGAAGATAATTGAGGCATCAACGTAATGTGCTTTTTGAAACTCTATGCAACATTTTATAAATAATAGTTATGTGCCATTATTTTCCACCTCTAGAACTACTGGATGGAAAAGGGAATTAGTGGAAATGGCATAAATTAGGGGAAGGCTGCTGTTAAGATGTTGCAACATGGATATGCATTCACAAGGTTTTAAGACTGGTGTGAACTTCTAAGACTTGGAAAAAAGAGACAGTGGAAAAGAAACTTTATGTTGAGCTCCATTTTCCATTGTGTTCTAGAGGGCAAGCTCTTACTCATATTTTGTTACCTCTGGTAAGCACTAATAGAAGACTGATTGTTGAATGTATTTAGGGGAAAGGGCAGTTCTTGTTTTTATTGTGTTCACTTTATTTTGTTCAGTTTCTTTAATGTTAATTCTTTCTTTAGAGAAAGGATAATGAGACACTCTGCCAAATTGTCTGCAATGATAAAAACGTACTGGTGTTCTGTTTCATGTGGTTTTGCTGAAGTCGTGATAGGCACCTAATTGGAGCAGTGCTTCTCTAAAAAGATGGAAAAAGAATTTCTGTATGAAATTCTCATAAAGTGAGGTTGATGTGTTTTAGAGGATTGGAAGTAAGCTTGTTTTTCCAGCTTTAGTCTTGTTTTGTTCTTTTCCTGTGAAAACTGTATTGGGAAGTGCATTTACAAGCAGAAATGCTGTGTCTTAGCATGATAGAGTCCTGGAAACAGACACCTCCGTCATTCAGTTTTTGTGCCGTGATGGAATTTTCCAATTACTTTTTACCTAAAGTGAGAAGCAGTATCTGCTGCGTAGTTTGGAATTGCATTGTATTTCTATGCATTTCTACCCTAGGCTTAGTGTCTTTGCTTCTCCAGGCATTTTCTATGAGATTTCTTACACCCTTGTAACTATGAGATCCCTTTATCCTTGTCCTGTGGTAGCCTGGAGAGAAGACACAGGCTGTGACTGTCCAGAAGTAGGCTGCTTGCAGCATCTTATCCTGTGCCTCAGGCAACATTGTGCAGACAGACTCAGTCAAGAGGGATGTGTGAACTCGTGTGGATATATTTCTGGGTTTTGTTCCTCCCTTTCAATACAATCTTTTTAGTGCTGAGCTAATTATGTAGTCTCAGTTTTAGTGTTGAGTTAGAGTACCTGATCAACTTTCCAACTGTAAAACGGTTTGAAAATCAAATGTAGCTTACATGCAAGACCCAACAAAATTAGAAGTGTTAAGTACGTTTTGGCAGTTCACTTTTATTATGCCCAGTCCTCAAATGTACCAGCAGACAATCATCTGAATGTTAGTTATTTTTCACATGCTTATGTGATCACACAAAAAGTACATGCTAAAAAGAAGCAGATGGTGACAGATGGGGAAGGTTGAATAAGGTGGTTTTGGAAACCTAGAAAAATGCACTTCTGTAATAGTGTAAAAATAAAAATTCTTTGATCGCCAAGTTAGAATGAACAGAATAGAGTGCCCTCCCCAACACCCCCACCCGAGAAAAAAACTCAATCCAAAACTTTACTGATAAAAAGAAATGGAACCTGTGAGTGTTCAATATATATTTAGCAAAGTATGTTGTAGAGTGTTGCTTTGTCCAAGGATAGAACATTAATTTTTATCAGCCAGAGACTTAGAAAGGTGGTAGTGTTATTCTTTCTTTCTTATAAAATTATGAATTCAAATCTATTGTGTTCCATGCTCAAAGAATGCTGTCAGAAAGGTAATTCTTATAGTAAAACATTGGCAGTGTTGCAGGTTATGATAATAATTTTCTTCTGATGCCACAAAAAGCTTTTAACCCTCTTATTTTAATTGTAAATAAATTACATGTGTAATGAGGATATCTGTAGGACTATAGCTAATCTGTGGTAGTCAGCATTACCGCTTTCTCATACAGGCAAATCTAAAGCTAAGTAAATACAGAAGGTCTAAGCAACAACCAAAAAAATCATCTTTTGTGTGGACCCCATCTAAGGACATACCCTATTATGTGGGTTGAATATTTGCTTATTCATGTGCATTAATTTAATGAAATCTCAACATTCATATCTATTGAGTTATATAAAAAATACTAAGTTCCTTTAAAAAAATTTCAATTATGAGATTTTTTTTATTCCATAAAATAATAAAGTATCTAACCTGATGAATATTAATTTTCAAGTCTTCTACCAACACTGATGCCATAAGTATTCTTTTGTTTTGTATTTCAATAGGTGTTTGTCTTAACTTACAGTATGAGGCGTTACTGTTTCCTGGTGAGGCAGAATGCTTTGCTTAAAAACAAAGAAGCCTCAATTTCTGATAACCTGTTCTCATTTTCTTGAAAGTATAGTTTGCTCACTACCTGAGCAGTGTAGTTATGCTGTTGTGTTTTGCTTAGCTGATTTTTCTTCTGGCTTCAGAAGGATAGTTGAAATTTATTTTCTCTGTGTTTACCTAGATGCTTCATGCATAATCTGATTCTTAGCAGAGGCACAATAGAATTTATTTTACCTGTGGAAGAGTGGTTTAGTGTTGGCTTGTACTCTTGAACAGCTGTCTGTTGTATATTTGGCAACATTTTGTTTCTGGGTGAGGACCAGTGAAGGGGGGTTGAGGAGGAATAACATCTATGCCTGAAAATATTTTCCCTTCTGATTTATGGGAGATTCACAATATGGAATTTTCTCTTTACACTAGAGTTCCAAGCCCCAGATTATTTTTTTACATTGTGAGGAAATGAAAATGCAGGAAGCTGTTTTACCTTGAAATGCTCAGATCTCATTTAATTCCAATTTGGTCTTTTTTCTGTTTGGTTATCACTTATCATGTTTTAGAGTCCCACATTCTGTCATGATCCTAACTCATCAAAAATTCTGGTGACTTGAATTTGAGCACTTGAATTGAAAGGTGGACAAGGCAGGGTATCCATAGCAGAACATCATTTATTGGCAATAACTGGTATCAAGATCAAAACCTGGGGAGCATTTAGATGAGGGTAGGAAAGCATTGCTTTGTTACACAGACAGAAGAATTGCTGCAACATCAGATTATTAGCACAGAAATTAGACTTTCTCCTGAAAGCAGATAACCAATAATGCAGTAAGAATTTGCATTTTCATGCTACCTGGGTAATCTCACCAGTCACAAAAATCAGTTGTCCACATGCAGTACCAGACTTCTCAAGGGAAAAAATGTAACAAATATGTAAAAATAATAAAACAAACAGAATACTAGAAAAAAGGTTAGCTCAACACTGCCCATAAACAAACTTTTGTATTCAAACCAGAACTTTAAAGCAGAGAGCAATTTTCTAGTAAAACATCTTTTATTGTAAAACAAGTATGACAATTCTTATAAAGACTGTCTCAATAATGTTGCTTGAAACTTTTTCATTACTTTTCACTTAATCAATACAAACATTATTTCCATCTCAGCAAAAGCCTCTAGTTTTTCTGAGAATAATGAAGCATAAATAAAACCTGAACAAATGCCATTTAATATTAGTAAATATTCAAAATAATTTCAGGAAATAAGAGCAACTAGAAAGACATAACACAGTATTATCATTATTTATTACTTCCTGCACGTCCTGCATCTTATGGCAGTGTATGTTTTAGAGACTACTGCCAGTGCAGTTATAATTAATACAGACATGAACAGGTCTTCAGATTTTCTTCTAATGGTAGAGTGGTTAGAGTTATGAGAAACAATTACCATCTTTTTGGAGACTGAAATGATATTTTGCTTTTATTCGTTGCCCTTCTATGAAAGGTGTCTTTTGAGGGGTCTTTTTAATGTGATGTGGTTTTCTTGGGTTTCTTTTTCCCCAGTGTTGCCATTGTTTTCTTACAGCCCTTGTTAGAATACTCTTTTTCATGTGCAGTAATTTCCCTTCCCTTCCCTTCCCTTCCCTTCCCTTCCCTTCCCTTCCCTTCCCTTCCCTTCCCTTCCCTTCCCTTCCCTTCCCTTCCCTTCCCTTCCCTTCCCTTCCCTTCCCTTCCCTTCCCTTCCCTTCCCTTCCCTTCCCTTCCCTTCCCTTCCCTTCCCTTCCCTTCCCTTCCCTTCCCTTCCCTTCCCTTCCCTTCCCTTCCCTTCCCTTCCCTTCCCTTCCCTTCCCTTCCCTTCCCTTCCCTTCCCTTCCCTTCCCTTCCCTTCCCTTCCCTTCCCTTCCCTTCCCTTCCCTTCCCTTCCCTTCCCTTCCCTTCCCTTCCCTTCCCTTCCCTTCCCTTCCCTTCCCTTCCCTTCCCTTCCCTTCCCTTCCCTTCCCTTCCCTTCCCTTCCCTTCCCTTCCCTTCCCTTCCCTTCCCTTCCCTTCCCTTCCCTTCCCTTCCCTTCCCTTCCCTTCCCTTCCCTTCCCTTCCCTCCTTTGTCCTTTTCTTGAATTCTACTGAAGTCTGTCTCTTCCAGGACAGAAGACAGTCTGTCTTCTTCCAGGAAGCTTTGCTTAATTCACATTTATATCAGAATATACTATTACTGATACAGCACATATGCCAACAAAAAAAAACCCAACAAAAACCAACTTGTTTGCTATGTATTTTATAAGAGTACATAACAAAAAGCTAGGTGAGATGGGCTGAATCTCGAATACAAAAATGTCATAGGAAGAGAGTTTACATTAGGGCCAGAAGTAAAAATAGATAAAAAATGGAGAAAACTACCAGCAAAAATTAGAGCAGTGGAAAATCTCAGCTGTCTATTTCCCAAGCTATCTATAATCTTGACATTGTGTCTTTTCAGCTGTGTATAATAAAACCAGTAAGCACTGATTTAAGTGTTTTGTTTTTTTTTCCTATTGATGCAGCAACACTTTTCATACCAAGATACAGTTATAGTAACTGAATTGTGTAATTCTTGTTGAACATGCCCTTCTGCAGGATGGATTTTCATATATCTGGGTAAAAGTCTGTGTCTGTAAAAAAGTATGTATCACCTTTGTTCATTCGTGTTAGATTATGAACTTTTTCATTGTTGTAGTTGTTACCACAGATGATAGAAAGTTCTAGCAAATACTCTTTTTTAACTTCTGTTGAAGAATACGTGGGTGAATATTTGTTAACAAACCAACAACTATTGCAATAAAAATGTGTGAAGGGTTACCAGGAATGCTTAAAGAACATACACTCCACCTGAACTGTAAGGTTAATTGAAAACAGTTTTTCCCCCCTTAAATTAACAGTACATTGGTTTATCCAAGTTCTCAGTTTTCTTTCACAACATAGGTGTGCAGACAGTTTGTTTAGATGTTTAAATATTTTCCCATCTGTTCTGTCAAAATTATTGATTGAGCAACAAGCTACTTCTAATGTCCTATCTGAAGGTCCATATCTAATGGATTAGGAGAAACATTACTAGGTCAAAAATGTAATGGCTTTTCTGCTAAGTTGCCTTGATTATCTAGCACGAAGTGTAAGTCCAATATTTTGATATTGTTCTTTTAGAGATAAAACCTGATGCTGACAACCCTTTGTATGAGATTGACAATGAATTTTATGAAGCCTTTCATGCTCAAGGTTACTGCTAAATTTGTCTGTGTTTGCAGAGTCCAGAAGTTACAGCAACTAAATACCACTTAAAGGTGTGTGGTAAATACAGCTCTTGATGGTGTGAATTTCTTCTGTGCAACCAAAAATCTTCCAGACTCTGCTCATCAGGGATGTTGTATTTCAAGAAATTGCAATGAAGACAGGATTAAGGGATTTTCTACATTGAGCTCAGATTGTTTGAGGTAGTCACATCTCGTTCAGTGTTCTGTGATTAGTAAAATATAGGAGAGAATTCTAAGTTCCACTTAGGACAAGTGGAAGTACATGATTGACTTAAGATGGTCACAGACTTCACCTGCTATACTGCTGGCTCACCTCCTAAAAAAAATAATTTTTGCAGAAACTTGTAAAAGCATTGCATGCATCAACTTCTCTTTGGCATTCAGTTGTCTGCTTCCTATGTCTCTGCCCCAAGCCCTTGTAAATAGGAGTTTGCAGATGTGTCTCAAGCTGTTGCCTCCAAAAAATCTTTCACCTCTTAGCCACTGAAGCAATAAAGATAATAAAATATATTTTTTTCACTGGTTTTCACCATAAAATTAAATGGAAATCAAATTCTGTGCACTGTGTGTTAGGCTCTTAAAGGAGTGACATGCAAAGGACCTGGAGATATATTGACTGATAAACCTAAAGATTAAAATCTACAGCCACCAGTGAAATTAAGGAAGAAGTAGTTTCTGTGTGTTTTATTTTCTGGGAAAGAGAAAACTTTCAGTGGTAGTAACAATCTTTTTTTTCAAGTACAAGCCCGTGGGCTTCTCAGCATTGGGGAATAGATAATATAGATAATATAGATAAGATAGTGCTTTTTTTTTTGTCAATAAATGTAAACACAAGGGTATTTTTCTTCATTGATCTGCAATTACTTGCCAACAAAATGAATTACTATGTGTGAGGGAAAAACACAACTGAATTACTGCAATCTTAGCAATCCTGCAGTGTGTTTGTGCTGTCTTGATCATCACAAAGGCAAAGGTTGGTCTGTGAACTAAATTGTTTATTTTGTATGTAGGGCTTTACGGTCTGCTCTGTACAAAGCACTATCCCACTGTATACTTGGTCACTGCCAGTAATACTCTCCAGAAACCCCAAGGTGTGCAGAGACAGTGGAATCACTACACAATACTTTATTTTCCCTAGTTTACTGCTCTCTCAGTAAATTAAAAAAAATTTGTGTTGTGGCTTTTTGACCACAATACAAATGAAAATTTTAAGGTAAATAAATAGTTGTCCCTTAGCTGAAGCTCTAAAACGTAGAAGCATTAAAGTACCTGAAAATGCCTGGCAACAGATGCTTGGCTAATGTTTCTTGCTTGTTAAAATTGTGTGTGTTACTTAACCTTTTGCATATTTATGTAAGAAGGGAAAATACAAACTTCAGTAGCACCTCTGCAGCTGTTTTTAAAGCACCCATATAAACCCAGGCTGTGTCCTCGCACTGCAGGCGTAGGTGTGAGTTAGAGGAGCGACAATGCCTGTAAAAACTGTAGTGGTTTCAGTGCAGTAATGAGTTTATGCCCACTTTGGAACCCTGTTATACTGCTGGAGTGCTTCAGAGAAATGCAGGTTGGGAAGAGAAGCAGGGCCTTAATCTTCACCCTAAGTGAGCACAGCTGTTACAGCTGTCTGTGTGTGCAGGAAAAACTGGCAGAGTCAGTGTAACTTCTGTGTCAGTGTAACTTTGGGGCAGAGATTGGCAAGCACTTCTTTCTGCAGCAATGCCACACCTGATGCTGCCCGTGTTCTCACTTGTGCTACTGCAACTGTTCACATGGCAATTCAGTGGTCTAGGTCAGGAAATTTGATTCATGTAAAAAATAATCCAGGGTGAAACTTTTTCCCCCTTTTTTTTCTACTATCTGATGTAGTGTGTTGCATAGTTTTGACAAGTTAAGGGAAGCTGTGGTGAGAGAACAGAAACAAGAGCCTGAATTAGTCTGGCAGTGCCTCTGAAAGAACCAGTTGTTGAACCCTGAAAACAAATGGAGTAAGATTTCCCCAAGATGTATAAACGATGGCAAGTTTTTGAGTTTTATTTCCCATGATCTGTGGTATTATCCAGACTGAACTGCAGTCAGCCAGACAGCTTCGCTCAGTGAGATGGGAAGTTTGGTACAGTGATTATGTCAGGGGTGGATGACTACAAATGTTACCCACACACTGACATCACATTATGCTGGAGCTCTTGTCTCCTAAAACCTCACCTAGATCTTGGCAAGGTGGCTTGGATTTTGGCACCCCCTGTATGTGAAGATGATGAAGGAAGGGAAATTGCAAATCTGAATGATTTCACTATTTAAGCAAATTTTGTGGAAGAAAACAGTAAGTCCATCTTTCCTGTGTGGAAACACGCCTTACTTGAGTATGTAGTCAGTGTAGGTACTCTCTCTGAGCTCATGGGTTCTGTGTGATCCTTGTGTTGTACTGCCAGGAGGCATCAATACATTGCTTTACAGTAGATACTGAGTGGTTGACCTTGGTTTGGTGGGCCTGCTGCTTGTCCTGCTCTGACCATGAAGGGATTGGGTTGTTAGAGCAGGGCATTGGCTTAAAGATGTGGGTCTTTATAGCAAGGGACAAGAATTGGTTGGTGGAGGCAGCTCTAAAGGGCAGCATACAGCGTCCAAGAGATCAAACTTTCCACAGTGTCTATGTTGGGCTGGGTGCTTAGACTGGTACCCTGCATATACAAGGATATCCCGCAGCTACTGGAGACATAGCAGCATCACTCCTCAAAGGAGATTTTTTCTAAAAGAACCTTCTTTATGGTGGGCAAAAGATTGAGTTATTTATAGGTGCAAAGCTTGCAGCTGCATGTCATGTTCATTTAAGCACTGAGTTGAAGCTTTCTTGACCTATGTTCAGTGCAATTAAAACCAAGTCCCTCAAATCCAAGGACTGTTTGCAAAGGATTCTGTAATGCTAGGGCAGTGTTCACAGACATGTTCTTATGCTTGCCCTAACTGCATAGATTTGGTTTTTGGAGCTGCTGGACTCCAGCACTTCACTTCCATTGATCTGACACAGTCTACAAATCCTGCAGTTTCTAAACACTATGAAGATTAGAAATTACTTAAAGGAAATAATAGTCTATCTTCACTGTGAATGCATTATGCACAATTGTATTACATTTTTGTTAAAATAAGTTGAGATGTATTTTGCTTTATTTACACTATTTTCAGGCTGTTTTCCTTTTGCATAAATGAAACCATTTTGATGCTCTTGCTTGTCTGGCTGGCTGTAAACCAGGTATTTAAACACAAATAAATAGTTGCCAGTTTTGCCAGCTGGGGATGAGAACCCGGCTGGTGATATGCGGGTTTGGGAGGCAGTTAATCCAGCTTTTATGCTTTTTTATGATTTTATATAAAAGGAGGTTAAAAATCACATTTGGCTCTTTCTTTGTACCACTGTTTTGTTGCTGTTGTGGGAATGCAGCAAAAGGTTGTTCATACTTTTTATTATTATTAGGTAAAGTCCTGCATAAATTACGTAAAGCTGCAAGTACAATTTGCTTTAGCTATTGGCCATGTGATTTGCCTTGTTTAGAGAACAACGTGTTTTATTTTCCTGTTGCCTTCTTTTATAAACCATGCATGCAAACCACACCTCAGCTTACTTGTACAAAGAATCTACCACTGTCTCACAATTTCGTGTATTTTGCTAGCTTCAAAAGAAAAGACTCACTGTACAGATGAGAGAAACAGTAGCAGTGCTAACAGCTATAGCAGAAAATAGATAATGCTTTTATTCTGTGGCAGAAGAAGTGGTGATTTAAAGACAAGCGTCACAGATTTCATACACAGTTTTTCAGCAAATAGCTTGCAATATGCTCCAACTCATAAAACATTTAATTAATTTTAAAATGCAGGAGTTATTTTAGTTAGTTTTGTCATATGTACTTATTCAACTAATTTGTTGTATTTTACACTTTCCAAAATTTCATCTTCTATTTGGAAATACCAATGATGTAATGAGTCTGTTTGTTTTGGCACAGTCGTAAATCATACGTTTTAATGTGTTGATATTTATGATTTTTTAATCTTATATACACAAGGAGGATTTTTAAGATATTTATTTTCATCATGTTTCCATTAATAATCTTTAAGGACAGGGAAAAGTAGGAGTATGAATGCATTGATTAGTGTGGGATTTCCAAAGTTGCCATACTGGATCAGACTGCATGTTGGTTCTGCTAACAGCATATCCCAGATACTTCAGAGCAGGCTTGGGTTACTGGGGGAGCAAGAGGAGAGCCAGATAAATGAGCTCAACATCCCTCTGTTACCCATGCATTTCAGACAATTGCATGATAATCTACTTATGGATGAAGTTATTTCTGATCTTGTTGAGGTTGCCTTATTCATTAAAGACTGATTTACTAGCAGGTATCTAAGTGACTGTTCCTGTATGTCTTTTTGAATCTGGAGGAGATCTTTGTGATGGTGATTGCGTGTGTCTCTGTGCTGTAAAAAGTATTTTGTTTTCTGGGGATTAGTTTGTTGTTGTTCTTTTTTTAAAAATCAACCATAGAGTGCTGCCTTTCAGAATCTGCCTTCTGTGGTGCAGTGACAATTCTCTATAAAGAATTATTTGCATTCTTTACAAATGTATTTCTACACTATTATTTGCATTTCTTTGATTTTTCTATTTATTGTTAAGGTTTTTTGTTTATTGTTTTAAGGTTTTTTGATAGATCTTCTTCAGCAAATATTGATTATTTGACACACACAATCATAGTGCCTCCTGTTTTAATATTTCTTGACTTCAGTTTCATCCTTTTTTTGTATGAAGGGGCATGATCTACTACAAATTAATAGAATTGGAAATGTATATTTAATATAATTCAATTTCCATATTGCTTGTGGTTTTTATGGGTGAATGCTGCTGTTGTGTTGTCTCCAGGTCTGCAATTTAATATGAAGGTGTATTAAAGTTGAGACGCACTGCTTATGTTTCTTATTCCGGTTCTCTAGTGCTCCTGGGAGAAGGGCTGTGGAATAAGTTGTTTTTAGGTGCACAACATCGGTGGCATTGTGTTAACGAATTGTATAAACTCTTCCAGTTTCTTTGTTCATAAAATACCCTCTAAGCATAGCTTTGCAGTAAACACAGTAGTGTATAAACACTGCCATATTTTTTTTGCATTGGCACAGTTCGGCTGTTAGGACTATTCAATGGAATGTAATAAAACTGGCAGGAGAAAGACATTGAGGACTTTTGATGTAAACAAAGACCATGAAGAACCTAAACTAATAAGATTAAGGTGGTTCTAAATTGGAGACTTTAGACAGGTGGGGTAAAAGAGAGGGACGTGACTGAGCAAACAGATGCTTCATACTTCTAACTGAGGCATTAGATCCCATGTAGATAGTGTCTCTTCCCAAAGCTGTGGATGGTATAAATGGCCTGATAGAGGACACAGGAAAGGGTAAAAAGAAGTATGATTGTTTGGATCAGGTCATTGTCAATTTTTAAGTTTGCTTTTAGCAGTGCAGTGCCTGGTAAGCCTGGAATTTCAGTGAGCTCAGGTGTGTATCAGTGCTGCAGTTTTGAGTCAGGTTCTGGGAGTCCTTTCAGCATACTGTGAAAATAGGAGTCTCAGAAACACATTCATATAGAGATGCATCAAACAGACTGAAATGAAATAGTTTATGTCTTAAAGATGCTTTTGGTTTCTGTCTCAGGTGTTAGAAGATAATGACTATGGTCGTGCAGTGGACTGGTGGGGATTAGGGGTTGTCATGTATGAGATGATGTGTGGAAGATTACCTTTCTACAACCAAGATCATGAGAAACTATTTGAACTGATACTAATGGAGGACATAAAATTTCCTCGAACTCTGTCTGCAGATGCAAAATCATTACTATCAGGCCTACTGATAAAGGATCCAAATAAGCGGTAAGTGAGATGAATTGGTTATACAGGCATAACAAATGCTCTAATTGTGCTGGGTAATGTAAAAATAGGTCTGTGGTGCCTGGTCTTCCTGGCTGAAGGAGCGGTCAATCACAGGAAAAGGTCATACAGAGCCCTGCAATCCTGTATTTCCATTTTTTCAATGCAGCAATGATTTACAAAATTAATTTAACCAGAGAAAGGAAGAAAAGCTTGTAGAAGACAATCTTTTTAAATCATTCACAGCAAACACAGGAATCTCTTCAAGTTTCAATGTGTACTGGAACACAGGGAAAGATCTCAATTGTTTTTCCAGTATAACTTAACCCTGGGTTCACTGCCTTGTCTCATGGGCCTGCAGCACTTCTTGGTGATCATGAGAGGAAAGAGGCATAGACAGCCACAGCCACATTTATTAGGGCACATAAATAAATCACATATTAGACCATTAAATTAGTAATTTGGCAAAGAATACAACTGGAATGAAATTTACAGAGAGCAGTTTGAACTCAAGTATCACCCAGCTGCTGTCTGTGCTCTTTTGTGATGGGCTTCACCCTCTGGGATTGTTGCCCAGGAGAGCCATTTTCCAGTGGCTCCAGTACTGGACCAGCAATGTCTACTTTTCTGTGGCTCTAAAATCTCTGACTTTGTAAATCAGTGGGATTTGTCTGTGGGTATCTTTGTTCCCCCCAATATCTTTGTCTTTCTTCTGAGTCTCTTGGCCTGATTTAGGGCAGCAGACATTGTCTGCCTCTCTTCTGTAGTCCTCCTTCAGCCTCTGGTTGTTCTCAAGTTTTGAGTTTTTGCCCACAGGCATGCAGGTCCAGACTGGGTGCTGTGTTTCTTCAAGGGATTTGCCTGGATGCAGCCAAGTGCAGCAAGTGGGACAGCACAAGTGGTCAGCTTGTCTGCTTCAGCTGAACTTACTGTATTCAGGAAAAGCAAACTGTGACCAGCCAGCCAAATGTAGGCAGAGTAGAGTAAAACTGTGTTTCTGTAGCAACTCCTAATACTTTTTAACCTCCAAACAATCTGACCCATCAAATATATTAACCTTTATAATTGGAAAGATGCTTCCTTGTAATTAATCTTTGCAGACAGTAGTGTTTATTACAGACTTAAATTTAGAAGCTGTTTATATTCAAGTTCTTGTGCTAGCTAATGATAAATAGGGGAGGAGCACTGAGATTAACACAACTCAGCTTTTTTGTGAGCAGCTAGAAGATATTGAGAGAAGTCTGGAGACTGAAGGCTAACTGCCATGTTTTGCCAAGATGAAGAGAATTTTACAATGAGTAGTTGAGAAACGAGGAATACAGCTTGAAAATTAGAATAACTTTACACTCAGTTATTGCAAGACTGATGTAGTAGTCCAGAATGTTTTTGAAATTTGGCAGCAGGGTAACACCAAAACAGACTTTTTTCTTGGTTGTGGAAATTATTCCTCTTTACAATAAATGCTTTAGAAAAGAATTTATCTTACTTAAATTCTTGCCTTTAGAATTTGTCTTTATATCTGTAGTAGTTCCTTTTAATGAAAAACACACTGTTTTTGTCACTCTTCTTGTTAACATTTACCACATATGGTCTGCTTATTTAGTTAAGAGTAGGTTTTTTCTGCTGCAGCTTCCGTCTGTTAGGGCAATAGGATCCCCAGTCTCAGGGAGCAGTTACATGAGAGCTGAGCAGTCCTGAAAGTCAGTGTGCTGTTGAGGACAGAGGTTTCCATCCCTGGATGTGAGGTTATTTTTCAACCAATAGCAGCAGCTCAAGGGAGCTCACTCAGCTTGTCAGGTCAAAGTGGACTTGCTAATGCAACAAAAATTGGCCCTTTCTTTCTTCTATTCTCATGGCAGGGTTAGTTTTTCTCCAGGTTAGGGAGCTGATTCTGTTCACAGTCATCAAATGGTAATGATGCTGTAGATGCAAATGAGAGAAGAGAGGTATGGGCAGGATACTCCTCTTCTGGCAGCAGTGACCACTTCTTTGAGCTCAAACCGCCTTGGGCAAGTTCACCCAAAGAAGGTGAAATTCACTTCCTAAGATGATTTACCAGACAGAGTCTGGCTGTGGCAAGCTATGGGCCACAGTGAGTGCTGCGGTTATTTACAATGGCCTTTAAATAACTTTCTCAGCAGGCCTACAATTTATTAATTTATACTAATTGATTCAGATTGAGACTATTTTATGGTAATTGGTTAATTGTTACAGCACCCAGATGCAACAGCAGTGAACACTGTATAAAAATCATGCACGAGTCATTACTGATTCAGTGCCTGGCACATCCTTGGCAAAATTTTATATCAACATTATTGGGTTGGTTTGGGTTTTCAATAGTGCCCGGACATTAGTTGGGCTTTCAAGCAAACTAAACTTAAGTATGTTTTTAAAATTAATGAATTACTAAAAAAGCTCATAATGGCCAGTAATGAACACTGTAGCTGGAACAATCAAAAAGAATAGACCATGGCATGGGTACTTCCACTATTGCGATCACCAGAATTCATATTAAACAGGTAGAAATTATATATTAATTGGGTGAGAATTTGCACAGATAGTCAAAAAGAAATGGTCTCTTTTCCAACCATAACTTGGTCTCCCTATAAAAGTTTAATATGTGGTTTTTTTTCCTCCCACTCTCTTTAGGCTTGGAGGAGGCCCAGATGATGCAAAAGAAATCATGCGTCATAGTTTCTTTGCTGGAGTAAACTGGCAAGATGTATATGATAAAAAGGTATGTCTTTATATGGCATTGAATAATCTGGCTTCTGCAAGGTGGTTTCCATGATAGTCATAGATTGCTGTTCCCTGTACTTAGTAATTTTTTTCTTTGGAACTTTTTTGTGTTACTACGAATGAATAATTGTTCTGAACAAGGTCAAAATCAATGTGCCTAATCCTGTGTTTTCATTAATAATTTGTCAGTTCACCAGAAGTAAATTTTGCAAACCAACCTAAACCTTTTATTATGTAAATATCCAAATTTTTTCCTTTTCTTTTTTTCCTGGGCTTTCAAGAGAAAAGTACATGTGTGACTCAAGATAATGTGAAAAATGTAATATAGTTTATCCTGAATTGTTATTTTATTTCTGCTTTTTAGTGAAAGGTTGTTTTATGAAAAGGGGAAATTAAATGATTGTAAGGAACTCAGGTAAAAATCTACTTTCTGACTGTTTGTGTATAAGTAGAAATCTTTTTCAAACTTCAAGAGATATCTAAGAAAATTAAAATAGTGTTGAAACACTGAGCCAAAACAGCTTGTGGAGAAAGCAAGTGCTGGGAATTAAACTGGAACAGTTTTCTCCAAACTCAGTCCTGTTCCTGTAATGATCAACACTTTGGGAATGATTTTAGAAAATGAATTTATCTTACTTGGGAGTGAAACTCAATTCAACTTAAGTTGTTTTATATACAGAAACTGATTTTATCTCAGTATTTCTGTAAGAATTTACTTGTTGCTATAAACCCTTTCTATTTTGATAAAGACTTTTATTTTTTCCCCAACTGTTTTACATTGTTAATCTGCCAGTTGAGCTGCGTAATTTTAAAAGATAGTTTTTTCTCCTTTTTTTTTTTTGCTTTGTTCAAATTAAAGGAAAATGGAAGACATACGACTGAGCAGAATATGTTTATGCTACAATGTCAATGATACAAACTGTTTTTTCAGTTGTTATTGAACTGGAATTTTAAAAATGTGTGGTTGTTGGTGTGGTAACTTCTCTGACAAATACCGGAATTGAAATAAAAGCCTGTATATGATGATACAAAATATGGTACTCTGAAATTACTTGATAGAAGTGTGATTTTTCCCTGGCAGTATCACAAGGTTTCAAGAAACTCTACAATAAATAATCAGAGCAAGTGTATTAATCAGGTTACTTTATGAGCTCAACCACTGTTTGGTTATGTAAGGACATTGTAGAGAAGCACTGAGGATAAAATCTAAAAATACAAGCTGAGGACCTTTCTAGAGTAAAAAAAACCAAAACACTAAAATCAATAAGATTGCAATATGCTAGGAGTGGGTGAGGAAGAAAAAGGCTGTTACATTATTCTTGCTCTCTTCAACAACATTTCTTAATTATCTTACATTAGAAATAGACCTTTCAATTCTATACTGTGTCCAGCATCTTTATTTAGTTAGGAATATATAGATAGTCTTGACTGCTTGTGCTTTGATTCTTTCCAAGTGAACATGGCAAACGTGTTTCAGTCAAGATCTTTTTTTTGAGCTATCAAAAAAAAAGGAGGAATTTTGCAGACTTTTTTTAAAAAAAATTATATAAAAATATATAAATTCCTGCACTTTGCTTTTATGCTCATAGAAGTGGTCATGGCTTATTGGAGTATTATAGCTAGAGAAACTCTAGTCATTCTCTGTTTACTCTGGACACCGTTACTTTGAGAAACTAAATTTGCCAGTGAAACATCAACTAAATTTCCTCAGTTGAACAGTTCACTTCAAGGATCATAGGCATTGATTTTGTGCTGTATTATCACACAGTGTGTCCTTTATGGAAAAACAAGTCATGAAAATGACTTCTGACACTGTGCTTTTCTGTTTAATTAAAAATAGTTTTGTTCCTCTTTGTTCCTTACAAAGCTGTTTGCCTGGTTAAAATATCTAGTTGTTCCTTCTGCACATACAGTCTTGCACTCTGCAGACTTCAGAGCTGTGCTCTGAAATATAATCCTCAAACATAATAATAAGGTTAATGAACTTTCATCAAGTGTGTTCATTGGAATGCTTATATGAATATTTTTGAGGTATTTTGTTATTCTAAAATAACTCAGAGCAATTTGATTTTTAAATAGGTTTATTCTATGCTTGCTTCTGTTGCTGTTTGTTGTTGGATGTAGAGTCTTTAGCGGTTGGGTCACTTAAAGAAATTGATAGTGGATATAATTATTTGCATAGTAAAAATTTCACAGTAATTTTGCCTGAGTTTTAAGCACCATCGCACTGTAATTTTCTGGCTGCATTTCAGGAGTATATTTCTGTTAGAAATGAAAGAACTGAAGTTCACTTTCAGAGTAATGGAAACAAAAAAATTATGTGTATTCTAAGTAGATGCTGGGTAATAATTTTGTACAAGGGCACACTGCACTCCTGTGCCTCTAATTTTATCATTTTACTAGGTTATCACTTTACTGGTGTGATTAGAAACAGAATTATATATCTGTAAACTGTTTCATGTGTTTCATGTGACAGACCACAGCTCTGTCAGGTCAAATGGATCCAAATGGTCAAATGGAATTATTAGGTTTCTGATACTGCTAACTAGTTAACCTAATTTGGTACTACATAACGATAAAAAAATATTGTATGGCATACTGGAACAGAGAAGGTCGTTGCCTTTAAATGAAAAATGTATACTAGTTAGCATTTGTGATCTGATGTATTTATTTTTGGCAGAAAAACCATGAGGGCATATGAAAAAGAGCAGCCTGTGCCAGGTTCTTCCTGTGATCATCTCAGCCCTGATGAGTTTTTATCTCTCTGACTGAGTATGAGAAATTGAATAGTTTGGCAAACTCTGAAGACTTCAAAAGCCCATGTACTAAATAAAATATTTGTTTTATTTTTAGGTAGAATCAGGAAACTTTTTGAAATTTCTCTGTTTCTCATGTAAGAATTGCTTTATCGTATTTTTACTTGGGTACCAGACATACACTAAAGGTGTCAGATGTTCTGTTTAGGGTTTTTCACTGAACAAAAAGCACATGGGCATTAATTAAAAGGTCAAAATTTGGGTATTTTTTCAGGCTTGCAGCTTGAAGCACTCAGTAGCTTCATGGCAAAGGAGGTCCACACCTTTTAGCGAGGCTTGGTTTTCCTCCTGCATATAGTATGGATGAAAGATGAGAGAAACCATGTGGAAATTTGCGCTGAGATACGTGTTCTGATTTGTGGTGATACCTCTGATTGTCCCTGAAGAAAATTAGGGAATGCCAACAACTGAATCTGTTAGTGCTGGGAAGGGAGCAAGGACAAGTGACAGCAATAGTTGAAGTGGGAGGCCTGGGTTTGATGCAGGTGGTGCTTTTGGAGGTGCCTGTCCCATTGTGAAAGCAGTAACTTCCAGCAGGAAGTCTGACAGCTGCAAGAAGCTGTTCCTTACCCTTCAGATGTGTTTGGTTTACTCAAGACACGAACCCAGGAAATGATGAAATCCCATGATCCAAGTCCTGGGCTCAGGCCTGGAAAAATCTGCAGTATAACTATGGTCTTAAATGCACATTTAAATACTTCTGTGTATCAGAATTTGAAGGGAAAGGGTGAGACATAAATAGGAAAGTACCACCACTTGATTTTAGGTTGTTGCTATTTGAATAGTATTTACTACTTTCATAAAATTATCTGCACTGCCACAAAACCTGCAGAAATTACCTCAGTGATTGCTTTGTGTTGTTACCATGCAAAGGCATAAAAAGATCAGACAACATCTAACCAGTCTGATACTTTCATTGTATTTCCACTGATACCTTAAACTGTATGGGCAGACCTAGATGTTGATTGCCACCCTTCTCCCAGCTGCTGGAATTTACAGCAAGGAAAGTGTCTCTGATTCTGAAACAAACGTTGCTGGGGGTTTGTGGATTCCCTCTGTCCGTGGTAACAGCATTGTATCACTTGGAAAACAGTTAATCTGTGGGTAAACCTCACTGCTGAAGCCAGTTTTCCGGTGGACATACATCCTTCCACCACTGAAATTCCAGCTCCTTCTCATCTCCCTGCCTAGGACCACCACACGCAGGGTATGTGGAGTATTCCAAGTTCCTGGCTGTGCTGTGGCTGCTGGCTGTGCAGCAAGCTGCCTTTGGTGCCATGTATGGGGAGGAAGCAGTCCCTACAGGATTGCCTATTGATCATCTTGAAGCTCAACTCAAATTACCTTCTTTCCCCTAGGTGGAAACTCTAGTTTGAGGGGCATGAACAGGTATTCCTCCCATCTATTCAGGACAATTTGGCTGCAGTCTGATGGTTGATGGGATTCTTATGGTAGTGGAATGACCTGAAGTTGTGTCAGTGGAGGTTTAGGTTGAATATTAGGGAAAAGTTCTTCACCCAAAGGGTGGCTGGGCACTGGAACAGGATCCCCAGGGAAGTGGCCACAGCACCAGCCTGACAGAGCG
Organism: Poecile atricapillus; assembly: GCF_030490865.1. Taxonomy (NCBI): domain Eukaryota; kingdom Metazoa; phylum Chordata; class Aves; order Passeriformes; family Paridae; genus Poecile; species Poecile atricapillus. Next base: position 82,674,282 of record NC_081251.1, read on the forward strand.
CAAGAAGTGTTTGGACAGCGCCCTCAGATGCATGGTGTCACTCTTGGGAATGGTGTGGTGCAGGGCTGGGACACGATGATCTTTGTGGGTCCCTTCCAACTGAGCATATTCTGTGATTCCCTAAAAATTCCCTTTAAATTAAAAGGAGAAGAAAGATCCCATTGATGTTCTTAAGCATCTCTTTCATTTGGCAGATTGAGTGTATCATGGTTACTTTGAGATAGCTTCAGCCACTTTCTATACAACACCAAGACAAGTGATTCCTGGTAAATTATCTTTGAGCAAGTAGTGTTACATATCTTCTTTCATACTGAAGTATTTATGTCGTTGCACACTAAGTGTGAGAAAGTTCAAGGTGTAGAATCAAGCCTGTGCATCTCAGTGTACTTACAACAGTCAAATACTGTGCCTGCCCCTTTCCTTCCTCTAGGAGATGGGTGTCAAATTTTCCAGGACTTGAACTGTGGAAAAACTGTGGTGTTTCTCACACACTGCCCTTAATGTTTGCCAAATGGAAATGCCATTCACTGGAGATAATGAAGACGCTAAGAATTTGATACTGCTTCTGCTGTCATTTCTAACATCAAGCCTTTGAAATGGCCAGGGCAGATTCAGCTTGACAGATGGATATGAAATTGGATTTTTGTCTTGATCACAAACTCTTAAAGTCACTTAACTCACACTGAGTTTAGACTTTTATTTCTTTATTTGTACAGACACATGCATATCCATGCATATGTGTATGTGTGTAATGCATAAACCCAGAAAATCTGTATTTCTGCTCCATACAGTAAAGTCAGGAAGTGCGGTTCCCTGTCTGGTTGGAGCATTTTTCTGAACTGGGGCCACTAAAAGAAGAAAATTATCCCATACTAAAGCTTGGCAGCCAGGACCAAGCAGTGTGATTCTCTTGCAGACTGACAAGGCCTGTGTTTAACAAAAGCTTATCTTACTCCTTTTGGGCACAGGTTAATGGATGTGCCTTCTGGTGCTTACATCCCTCTTGCATTTCTGATTTCTCATGCCAGGAGTGAGGAATAGCTGTGACAATAGCATGTGGATACTATTTCCTTGTGCACCAAATGTGAAATGTTGTTGGCTATAGAGTGGCATCTTCATGTTGTGATCATCAGAGTGGTTGTTGATGTTCGGTGTTTTAATCTTTATTGTTAAACCTCAGCTTCGGTCTTCCTTGTGATTTATCTGGAAGCTTCTGGACTGTCACTCTAAGTGTTTATCTCTGCAGCATTCGCACCTTGCTTGTCTTTCTAATGGTTTCATTACAGCTGAAATTTGTGGACATTTTGCTTTCTGTTTTTAAATGAAGTTTGACAACTAATGGACAAAGGAGACACCCCTCCAGAAAGATGATTGCCAAGAATTTGCTTGGGGAAGGGGAGGTGTGCCTTTAGTGTCATCTCAGGAGTCTGGAGTGGGATGTCCACAAGACTTTAGCCCCATTTGGTTTGGTGTAGGTGAGGTAGAACAGATGGAAAGGAGCAATCCTCAGTTCTCTGTCCACACAGCTGTGTGGGTGGTGGAGGTGATGCTGTGAGGGAAGGAGGCAAAGTGTATGGAAAGATTGAAGAAACCTTTCTGCTACTTCTGTTCGGCTTTATCTGTGCTTCTTAACCTCAGCTATTGCTTCCACTTTTCCAAAGCTTTTAGGGGTTGTTGGTGCACATAAGGGCACAGCCTAGATAAAAAACAGTGTATGCTGCTGTGGAGAGCTGCATGGCTGGACAGTTTGTTTTTGTAGTCAATGAAGTTTCCAAATGCCTTTAATATCCAGGATATGAAAGATACTGCTGTAAGATAGATGAATCCTAAAAAAACATTGACATAAATTTGCATCAGGTCCCTCCCTTTTTGCTACAGCCTGGAGTTTCAGGTCTTCTACTTGTTTCACTTCCCCAGACAGCTGAATTTCTGTCATCACTGCAATTTTCATCAGCTAAATTATTGGATGTCATTGGTAAAGAGTTTTCTAGTAAGCCTAGCTGTTGAACATTGAATTGGAGCACCAGCTTAATGTGTTTTGTTTTAATGGTGCTTTTCATACCTGATTAAAATAATTGTAATTATTTGTTCCTTAAGAATCACTCAGTGCTGTGCTTCTCTTCCTAAAATAATGTTTTCAAAGTATTTTCCATAACCATTACTATTTCAGGTAGATGGAGAGAACAAGGGGATGATTTAAAGTTGTAGTGAGGCTTGTTCATCTCAGTGGATTAAGAACAAAGAAGTAACAAATCCCTGGATAAAACAGTAGTTGGCCTGTAAGTTTTTGAGAAAGAAACTTGTCATCTGATGCATTTTCCTTTTCCTCTCCAGCAGCACATCCATACACTGCTACCTATAATGATCTTACCTTGCCATACCTTTTGTGTTTCATTAACTACTTCAGCCTGACTCACAGTTGTTGCAGACTGTGAAGTGAGGATTTGCTCCTTCTCTTTGCAAAGCAGTTGTAGCATGAAAGGTCTCAGGTGTACTTCACAGCAGGAGTAGTTTTTTCTACTGCTTATGTATGCTGCACCATTGAAAAGACATTGCTTCTTATCCTTGACTTGAGAAAAAAGAAAATTTTTCCTAAGCTTGTATTTTCATTATTTTAAAATGACAAGTTTTATTTTTTTATGAAATGGCCTTTTCTGTTTCTAACCAGTAAAAAGCATTCCAATCAGGGAAGTAGTAAAACTGTTATAAACCTGTTACCTTATAAGTATTTTTTTTTTACATACCTATATGTATTTTTCATACAGAATTTATTGCTGAGATCTGTGGAATTGTCATTTTAAAAGGATGTGGTGGACACTTGGCCTTGACTAGAATACATTACTTGGTTTCCTGTAATATTGTGTCAGCTTTTTTGTTTTCTTTTGTTTTCTTTTGTTTTCTTTTGTTTTGTGTGCTGCATTTTTTGGTTGGTGTTTTCAGGGTTTTGTGTGCTGCATTTTTTGGTTGGTGTTTTCAGGGTTTTATGGGCTCTTTGAGAGTTCTTTTTTTAGAGAGAAAAACAAAAATAAAATGGCAATGTGGGATGTTGGACTGGAATAAGTCTTTTATTAGGACTAGTGTGTTTGCATTGCTGGAGAGATGAACAACTTTGGAGATCTGCTTTAATAGTGCAGAATTGTTTGGGGTAGCTTGGATGCATATAAAAATAAATTTCAAAAAGTGGAGGAATCTGTGCAATAAAATAGAGTACTTTGTTTATAAACATTGGATGTAACTTGATTTTTATCTGGAAGATTCTTCTGATGTTGTGTTTATATATGTTAGCTCCTTAAGAATTTGTTCTACAATGCCCCAAACTTTTACTTCAAAATACTTCTCTGCTGTTATATGATTTCCATTCAGGACAATGTAAGGGAAAGATGAACTTAGTTTTGTAAAAGTATCAATCAGATTTATTGTACTCTGTTAGGTATATGAAGTGATAGATTTGGTTTTGCTTAATAATTGCTTGCACTGTTATTGAAGATATGGATCAGATGATATCAGTCTCTTAGCATGTACAGGTCATGTACATCTGTGCATCTAGTGCATAGAACTTGGGAAGAGGAGGGAGTTAGCAGCAGTTTCTCCTTTGCTGTGGGACAAATGACCAAGTTAATTGTTTGGTGTTTGTGTTCTGGAGTTGAGGACAGAGAGAATGTGAAACTAGTGAAAACCCCACACAAGGTGATAATATCAGTGAACCAGGATATAACCTGTTGTATTGAAAGGAAAATCAATTACATTTATTCTCAGGGTGTGTTGTACATTGCATATGGGGAGATAGCACCAAAGGACTCCTAGGTACAAACAAGAACATTGTCACACCACACACACACACACACACACACAGACACACACACACCCACACTCACACACACACACACACAATTTGCTATGTCATACATACAAAACTGCTGTATTGTTTTTGGACTGGCAGCATGAAGTGTGATGTTCCATACTCAGTGTGCCTTCCCGTAAAAATTTACTGGCAGTTCTTTTGGTGGAGAAGGTGTATAGCAAAGCTGGTTCAAAAGAGGGGCATGGGAGTCCTGCCTGCAGGCTGTGAGTGGATACTAGTGATTTGCTGTTGGGAAATTCCACACTGTGCTGTGAAAGCAGTAGGCAGGTTTAGATACAGCAACTCCCTTAAGCCTGTACTGGTCTTTTTTCAAATGTAAAATTTATTTTCATATCATGCAATTTCTTTAAACAGTAAGTTCAGATGTAGTTCTTTTTCTGAAAAGAAAACCCCAAACCATGCTTATTATGCTGTCTGTGTAGTCCTTTTCTTCTTAGCAGTTTATACCACCCAGTTGTGGTGAAGTGTCTAGAGATGCCTTTGCCTGACAGCTATGCGGGTAATTAAATTGGCCTGAAGAATTTCTAGGTAATTATCTTTATGCAGCTCGATTTATCTGCAAGTCATGTGAGAGTGATACTTGGAATTTAGTATTGTTGTGCTATTGACTGTATTCTAAACTGGTATTTTTGGGATTGACTTAAATGGGTTTTACTTCTTACTAGAAGTTAGAGAGTCAGCTGTCTCTCAACAGACCTACTTGTTTGATCTGGGGCATAGGGAAAGAGAACTTACTTGTTTTCCTGATAGTAATTTGGCAGATTTGAGATTTAGTAATTTTTTCTTATTTCTTGGTGCCTTTCAGCTTGTACCTCCTTTTAAACCTCAAGTGACATCTGAGACAGACACCAGATATTTTGATGAAGAATTTACAGCTCAGACTATTACAATAACACCACCTGAAAAATGTAAGTCAGAAATGATGCATAAGCATGATGTAACAATTATGTTTATAATAAAGTAATGTGTAAAGTTTTTTCTGTTTGAATAGAAGAGCTGTTCTCACTGTTGCTAATAAAAGTCTTCATATGAAAGTGTGTATGAGTAACTCTCAATAACAGCTTTATTTTCAATATACAATACTTACAAAACTTAGAACATTAGATCACTCTGGGTTGGGGTTTGGGGGCATTTTTGGTGTGGGCTTTTTTGTGGTGATTTAGTTTGGAGTTTTTTTCATTTGTTTGTTGATTTGGGGTTTTGTTTGTTTGTTTTCAAATAAGAGAAGACACCAGTTTCAAGTGTTTACTGGTTGGCAGTCAAAGTCCAAGTTCAGCAAAGTAATTGGAACACAGACCCTTCTTTAAGTATGTGGAGAGTGCTGGTGGCTTCAGTGGGTGTGTAGCTTTAGTAAGATGGGCATATTTTGAAATATGAAATATGAAAAACTTCATTTTGGAAAAAAAATCAATTACTTTAAAATATAATTTCCTATCAAGTCCTGTGCATCAGCGGGGCTCTTAAAGAAGGTGTTAATGTGAATGTAACCATGGCACTGGACCTTGCAAAATTTCTACATTGGAGTGAATGTGATTTCACCATAACTTTTGTTTTTGTCATGTTGTGTTACACACAAGAATCATGATCTGATCAGCCTAGCCAGGACTTTACAGTTACTTAACAGGCCAGAGCAGTTAAAATCTTGCTCCTGAGTTTTTAAAGAATTTTCATTGTAAATGGCAATATTTGAGGGTTTTGTTTGTTTCTTCATATTGGAGGCTGAGAAAGGAGGATCACAAAAATAAAGGCTTAGTTATGGTTGCTTACCCTTTCATAAAGCAGGCTCATTTTCTGATGTTTTAGGACTCCTAGGTTAGCTGCAGTTTTCTGTTCATATATAGAGTATTTCCTGGATTTTGCATTTTTGGTGTTTGAACACAATCATAGAAACATAGAGTGGTTTGGATTGGAAGGGACCTTGAAGTTCATCTGGTTCCAATACCCCTGCCTTGGGCAGGGGCACCTTACACTAGACCATGTTGCTCAAAATCCATTATTTAGGTGATTTTAAGTCTCTCTGCTATGAAAAAAAGAAACCTTTCTTCTCCTGTCTATCTTGATAAGAATTTGTTCATCTTTGTAACTTGAACAAATTTTACTAAAATTTGGATTAACTTGGGTTCTCTTGATTCAATGTTAGACCAGGATTAACTAGCTTTTATGTGTAGAATATATTAAGATATAAAAGACACAGAATTTTGAAAGGCTGCATATAAATACATGGTTAGAATAATAGTCTCAGCAGGAGTCTTTAAGAATAAGCACTGTTAAAAAGCCATGTGAGAATGTAGATCCAAATTCTCAGAGTTAGGTAACATCTGGTGCCTGCTTTCCATTGGCACTGGAAGAATTATGTAAATAAAAAAAATTATGGATTTGGCTTACTCCATATTTCTTCTGATCCCAGTAAGTACTGTAAAAATAAGTAGTTTACTAAAAATAATATCTAAGAATTGAAACACATAGAACCTGTATGAATTGTTCATTTTGTATCTGTTTTTCCTTTTAAATCCCTTTGAAATGGAGGAATATTTAAATATATCTACAGTAAGACTATAATTTCCTGAGCTCAGCTCAATAAATGATGGAAACTGGCTGCCTCAATTGGCACTCAGCTTCCGTGCTGCCAGAGGCTGGGTGTGCCAGCATGTTTGGATGAGCCTAGAAGGGGTAGTTGTGATTGAAGTTCTCAGGTGACAATCAGAATAATATGAACCAAACAATCAACCTGAAATAAATAGTGACTTTTGGGCATGCTGTCCTTTCAGTGAGTAGGGTCCCGCTGTCTGAACATAAGCTTATGTGCTTAACTGAAGTCTTACTTTAGCTTGAGCCTTTAACCTCAGCATTGAACCCTGAAAGATGTACTGAATGTCAGGTGAATAATCAAATTTTATGGCAAATATACTGATGTTTTGAACTTCTTCCTTAATACAGATGACGAGGATGGTATGGACTGCATGGACAATGAGAGGCGGCCGCATTTCCCCCAGTTTTCCTACTCTGCAAGTGGACGAGAATAACTTTTTTTTGTTCTGCTGCTTCTCTGTCATCTTAGGTTTATCAGTGAAAATGATTCCTGAACATCACCACCAGTACTAGATACTACTGTGATACCAGGGGCACTTTCAGAGACCATTCCAAATTGAACAAGTTTCTTTCCCAAACCTACCTAAAAGCCGTTCTGGTTTTGCATGACATATGAGATTCTCTCTACTCCGCTCTCCTGCTGTTGCTGCTGCCCAGTCTCAGTATAATAGCAACATCAAGAAGTTACTAACAGTTTCTTTGAAGGTAGATGACTTGACTTCAGCATTGTACACTTTGTGAACAAGTAGTCATCTATTTTTCCTCACAGTGGAGGCTAAACAAAAGCCATGTTGGTCCACCTTATCTTCTTCCAGAAGATGAATCAAATTTGTAATTAGTCTAAACAGACTAGGCGATAACATTTTCATGCATCTGTTTGTGCTGGTTAGAATGAGGAAATGTAGAGGTGGTGATGTACATATGCAAGGTTTCTGTTAGGCATATCATTACTTGAAGCAGGTCTCTGTCATTAACATCTGTCTGGAATTTGTTTGGGAAATGTTTGAGAGAAGGACTTAAACTGTTGATATATATAAATATATATATATTATTTTTTAATTACCGTTGGATACTACAGAAGAAGCAGAACGGCTGGGCACACCCAGTCTGCCACTTAGAACTTCCAGGTTCATGTGCAATCATGGAGAATCGAACATTATACATGCAAGAAATGAAGGCATAAAAGCAGCAGTTGAAGTTGTTCAAGGGGTTTTATAATTTGCACCAGATAACATCTTTTTCATGCTTTTCTCTTTCATGATATGCATCACCTCTGATGGCTGAAGAATGTAGACAGGCATAATGGTATTGCTTTTCACCAAAATGTGTGCACCAAGGTAAACAGGTGTTTGCCTTACTTGTTTTTATTTTGAGTTTGTGAATTAGCTTCCTCTCCAGGTGTTTAACTCTGAATATGCTTTTTTTCTGTTTTTTGTTTTTTGTTTTTGGTTTTAGTGCAGTAGTATTTATTTTTAGAGATAAGGTTTGTATGTGTCATGTTTGCAAATGCTGCTACATCTTAGAACAGGCTTATAGCAGTTAATTTTGTAATATATGGAAGGACTGTACAAGCTGAAGGGAATAATGCACTTTTCTCCCATGTGGAAATTTTAACAAGGCTCTGAAATTGTACATACCACTTAGAACCAGATTTTTGTGAATGAAATACTGTCTTTTAACAGTTTGGCAGTGGAGGTAGGGATTTCCAACCTCATGTGCCAAAGGGTTAAAAGTGAACAGACAAAAAAGCTACATCTTGTGCTCCATTTAGGATAAACATAAGAGCCTGACAGCACAAGAGAAAATATCTGTTCTATATGAAGGAATTGCATTTGAACGAGACCACAGTGATTACAAGAAAAGCACTTTATTTTAACAATTAAAAGAGTAAATTTCTGGGATCAGCTGTTCTCAAGGAAGATTTGCCCTCAACCAAAAGAGTGCTGAAACCCAGCAAGTTATGTTTAAACGTGGTACCTGATTGACTGAATTTCAAACATCACAACAAACACTCCACTGCTAGGGAAACGTCTTTCCATTTCCGAAGATCTGTGTCTAACAGAACATGTGCATAAACTTTAGCTTTGATCTTCAGCAATGATAATCTTAATAATAAACCCTTTGGTGCTAGGAGTTGGGGCGTGATGCAGCACAGTGACCGAGCGCACCCTTGCAGGCGACATCGGGAATCCCCGACTCCGTGGGTTATCATTGGAAGTATCTCTGTGTTCAGCTCTTGTTAACTCCCACAAAGACTGTGATATTGCAGAGTATTCCTGGTTGCGTTGTGTGAGTGAGTAGATGAGTCTGAAAAGAGAGATGTTCCTACACAGATGCCTTAGCCTCTTGATGTGGAAAGTTGAGTGCCCAAGCATGAAGCCCACTGCTGGCAGTGCATGTGCTGGGATGGTCAAGGGGTAGATGGGCATTTTAGCGCGGCAGCTAGAGATGCAGAGTAATTTAGACAATTTTTCATGTTTCGTGTTTTATCTTTAGTAATGGATGGATAATCAGATAGAAATATATCATGATGTGTATTCTAACGGCATAGGATTTCATTATGTCACCCTGTAACACTAAAGATGTGTAGATGTTGTCCCTGTGCGGATAGAGGAGAGCAGCAAATGCATTGCAGGTCTGTGCTGGACTGGTGGTGTAGAGGTGTCTACACTGACACAGTGAGCAAGTGACTGAAATAACCAAGTACTTAACAGACGGGCATTAATTAGTTCTCTGCAAAGGTCTTGTACTCACACTGAAACTATGGCGATTCAAAATCTGTGTTACATACCTGTGTTTTCTCCCCTGTTTTCAGCTTGTAATAGCAATAAGTTTCTTGACACAGGGCACCTCCAGCCAGTGGCTGACTGGCTGTGGCTCTGGCCAGCAGCTCCTCGTGGCAGTGACGCCCTGTGCTTTGCTCTCTGTTGCGTAGCCAGGTAGTACGCATTTGCAGGAAGGGCCTGGCAGTGAACTATTTGAAAGCCTTTTAAGACATCACTTTGCATTGCACTGTCTGCCTTCTGAAATGTCAGTGGTCCAGTTTATGATGCAAAGAGTCAGCAGCCACCTTGTGCTGCCCAGGCCTGGGGGATTCTGTCTTATCAGTGTTAGAAACAGATGACAGAGAAATGGATAAGCAGTGCTGAGAGAAACTTTTGAAGCTCTTCTTTTGCTGTCTGCAGTTGTGGTTGGACTGGGACAGGAGGTGGTGGCTGGTTGTCTTGGTGAGCCTTTCGAGCACAGTACATTTCAGACCTTGACTCCAGCTTGTACTGACTTCCATGACATACAGTATGCCCTCTTGTACTGCAGCCATCTCAGAGGAAACAGGTCATTTCTGTTTGGATTTTGGCAGTTTTGCACACAGCTTCGCTTTCCACACTAATCCATCTTCCAGTACATTCCTGTTGCTTAAAGAACATTTATTCCAGTATTGTTTTACCTTTTTTTCCATTTTTACTTGTGGCTTCTTAAAGCTGACTGTTCTTGCAGGGGCCATGTGCTTCTCCTAGAGTACAAAAGTAAGGTCTTTCCTTACTAACTGCAGGGTCTATATATTACACCTCAATGTACACACTTTGCTGCTACTGTTTGTACTGTCTACAGTAGAATTTCCTTATCTTGCTCCTGGTAGTGCATTACAGGCAAGCATGAAATGTAAAGTATTTATTTAAATAAAAACCTCTAAATTGGTAATTGAATTACCTCCCTGTAGCTTTAGAGTTTGTGACATTTCTTGACCTTGCTAGTTCTTTCATTAGATCCATGCAAGATCTAGTCATATGGTTAAGGATATTAAGCAGACACGTCTACAAACCCAAGAAACCGTATTACTGTTGGTCATACTTAAACTGTTTATTTCCTTAAGTATATGACCCACAAGGATGTGAAATAACTACAAGAAACTGTTTTTGTACACTGTACATCCTTAGTATTTTTACACGTATATGATAGGGATGCACATTATTTTCCTTCGTACAGACAGCTTAAATAAAGCACTATGTCAATCTGCTACTTCTGTGTTTTTTAATGCTAATTTGTTCTGGAGGATTGTAAATATATATATATATATGTTCAAGCTTGCCACAGAGGACGTATTTTTTTATATCTGCACATTACTATTAAATATCTTAGAGGATAAAATTCTTAAGTTGTTCTGTGTCAGAGAAAGAAAAATGGAAATGAGAAGGCTATATTGCAGATTACAAAAGATTTCTCAAATTTTGGGTTAAATATTTACTTCATATTTTAAAGTAATTTTATATAGGTTAGATGTTTCAATCCTGAAATGCACAAAGAATTTACTTAATTTCTTCTTACAAGAAAATGTACATCATTATTTTTTTATCACTGTATATATAATGATCTGTGCATGTTTAGTTACAAGTTTTATTTGCTGTGAAGTCCTAGTGATAACTGTAACTCGCTGTGACATATTCCAGATACTGGGTGAACAGTTTCAGCTTGTAAATGATTAAGTTACACTATTGTTAAAAAAAAAAAAAGATTTTATGATTAAGCAAAATGTATCTGTGCTTTGGATCGAGGCTGTTTCCATACAGGTGGCTCCTGTTAACTCTATGAGATGTATGTCACTTAAAAAAGTAAATTTGGGTTATACTTTTGAAGATAAGCTCCTATCAGAACATCCACCATTTAAGTAATTTTCAGCTGATTAAATTTTTGGCCTCATATCCCACAGCTAGGTGATGTTTGGGCAAGGAGAGGGGAAAAAAGGGAAGGTGGGATTTGCAGGGCACTGCAGAATGGGACTCTTTGAAGCCCATAGGCTGGTCCAGGGCCGTTTGATCCAGCCAATCTAGAGGGCTGAGTGTCCTTAAAGCAGTGGGTCATCCGGGTTTTCTGATGGGTTTTCTGTTCTTTGATGTGAATGCTTCTCAGGAATAGAGGTGCTTCATCCATGTCTCAGGTTTTTTCTTTTTTTTTTCTTTCTCCACCTTGGAATAGGAAAGAGCATCAGTTAGTTCAGTGATATCAGGATGTCAGTGACCGGGACAAAACTGCAGCAGTGACAGGACTGTGTGGTCAGTCTGCATCCCGTGTTGTGGAATCACGCTCTGTGTGCTGACCTGGATTTGATCATTGGGTCTGATACATGTAAACTTTGTAAAACCGAGTATTTAGTGCTTAAGTAGGAGCAGGGTAAGGTAGGGAGGGATATAGACAGGTAGGCCTGGTGCTGTAATGACTTATTAATTGCTACAAAGTAGAGTAACTGCTGCAAGGGAAGTTAATCCTTGTAGACTCCCCACAACACAATAGTTGCACCTATGCCTGGGATGAGTATGAAAAACCTACATTGAGCTATATACTGGCAGCCCAGGACCCTTTGTTGAAATCAGACTTGTACATCCATGTAGGTGGCTGGCAGTGGGGGGCCCTGCATGTGGCCACCAGAAGCCACCTGTAGGTGAGGCAAGTCCAGAAAGGTTGAGGGTCCTGCTGTGCTCCAGGGTCTCAGTGAAGCCTAAGTGCCAGGAATAGGTGCCCGAGTTCCTCTACATGCATAGTCTATAGGCACTGTCTCCTGTTTAAACACAGATTTATGCTGAGGAATAAAAAAAAAATAAAATTAAAGTTTGCATTTTCCTACATTTATAAATGTATATTCTTAACTATGTAGGCATCTATAAAGCAGTGACACTTAAAAAGCTGTCAGCCTGATTACTGTGAAAAATCCCAAGTTTGACTAGAGAGGGCTTTCCTTCAGCAGCCTTTCTTCTCCCTAAAGACCTGAGGCCTTTCTCAGCATGCTCAGTGTCATATCCGTGAAGCTATTCAGGGAGGTGATCAGATGTGTTTGGCAGTTTTATATGGCAGGAAATTGAAATAGGGAGGAAAAATCACTTTGATGTTAGGGCTGTACCACTAATAATTGTTAAAATATAAGGGAAGGAAGGATTGTGTTCCACACCCAATGGTAATTTATTGCATGTGTTGTTACTCTATTTTTTTGTTATGTTTTCCATGTTCATTCTGGCTGAAGTAGCTTTATTGCTGGGGAACTGTTCGTTGTGCTTTGTTCACCCCCTTTACCAACTACATTGAAAAAAATAGATATAGAAACTTTTCTCTTGTGTGTAGCTTATCCAACACTAGATAGCAAAATATTCAGATAAATTCTTTCTCAAACAGTTGGGTATTTGAAAAGTAACCTTGAAAAACATGAGTATACAGTTAACCAGAAAAAAAGCCCTCTACCTGTACCCTCCAAATGTTCTGAGTTCAATAATTTGAAGCCAAGTTCAGCTGGTGCTCAGAATACGTGCTGGTGGAAAAGTCCAGTTTCACCACCTCAGTATGGAGCCCAGCACCTCTTGTAATGGCTCCTCTGCAATAATCAAGGGCTCCTTTCTCTTAAAGGCCTTGTTCAGTGAATGTTTTAAAGAGGAACCTGATCCATGGAAATTCCTCCACATTAGGTGGAATATTTCTCAATCTTCTTACGCTTTTCTGGCTAGTAAGTAGTTGCTGGGGCTCTCACTTTTTATATAAAAGTGACAAAAATCCTGCTGAATATCAAGTTCCCAGGTATATTCTGGTACTGAGTTTCTAGAAAGGAGGAGAGCGTACATATGCAGCACTTGCAAACAGCCCCCTTCTCCCTCCTCACCCTGCACATGCTTTCCCTTGAATTCAGAAGGACAGAACAAGGAACCTAAAGATTCTATTATGTTTATTGATATTTCAGTCTGTAAATAATATAGACATGTATGTTCAAATATGAAAATAGATAAAAACATTTTATATAAATTGTACAAATTACTGACATCCACACCATGTAATAGCTGTTAAAACTGGCTTGCAAGCCTGGTCTTTTCAGAAAAAGTCTCAGCTGTTGTCCTAGAAAGTTTGGTAGGCAGGTAAGGCCTCAAAATATTTGTGATTCTGTAGTTAAAACCAAATAGAAACCAGCTGAAATTAACTAGCCAGTGTGCCTGTTTTCTGCAGAGGTGTCTTTGGGTGAGCCTCAGACAAGTTTCAGCCAGGTGCAGAGCAGACCTGAAAGATAAAACGAAGAGATGGGTAGTCTGTATGGCAGTGCCTGTGTTTCTCATTTGTGTCACGTCAACCTACAGGCAAGATCTTAGAGAAATAAAAACTAGTTAAGGCTGCAGTAAGGCAGAGTAAACAAGTACAGTTTCAAAGCCTGCACTTCCTGTGGGCCTGCTGTCCTCACTCCTTCTAAGCTCAGAAGTCTTACAGGTAGCAAGAACAAGAGATATCTGATTTCTGAAAAACAGGATCTCCATGAGCTTTTGACATGGCTCCTGTTTAGCAGTAAATAAGTGAGCTTTTGTTTTGGGGCACGTCTAAGATCCTGCCCCTTCTCCCTTCCAAGAAGAAGATGGCAGGGTTTTGCCAGAGGATGTTTACTGTGCAGTGTTCAGCATGTGTCAGGGGTGGGCAGCTGTAGCAAAATAGGAAACTGTTGCCTTGGTGCCTGTAGGAAACCTCTGGTGGGAAGGCTAATTCGCAGTTTTGAAGATCTTGCATAGCTGTTGTTCGTGCTTCCTCGGTAGCACTTAAGGACTGAATTGAGCAAGACATCAAACTATTGGAGCTGGGGGAGCTACCTCGAATTAAGCCACTGCAGTGCTAAAAATTGAATTTAAGAGATGTACATGACCTCAGAAATAAAAATAAACTTTCTACTTTGGCTGGTTTTGCATTAGAAGACTGAAGGTTTTTTTTTTTCCTTCCCCCCTTGGTTGGTTAGGCTGAATTAAAGAAAATTCATGAAGCTGCAGCTCATTAAATAATTAAAAAAAGTAACATGGTATTTTTTTCCCCCAAAATACATGCACCAACACCAACTGCTACGGTTGTGTCTGCAACCAGTGCAAGGAACTATGGCAATGGAAATCCTTGGGGCTTTAATTCCATGTCAGTGCCTGGCTAGTGACAACCAGAGGAAACCTACTCTGTGCTGCAGGGACCCTCAGCATTAGAGTATGGGCAGAAGCTTAAAAGGACCCCAAACACTCAACTCTTGAAGAGGTCTCCTGGAAATTTCTGTTGTGGGTGTCTTTCCCCAGCACAGCTACCCAGCATTAATGCTTTGTGAGATGCAGAACCTCAGCCTGATTGACAAAGTGGGAAAACCTCCTCCTGACTCCAGCCTGGCCTGAACATCTTCACAAAGCAAGCACCAATCCTGTCAGAGTCTCTACCCCACTGTCCAAGGGCCCAAGTATTAAAGCTGTCATTTAGGGTATGCTATTCTCTAACAAAATGGGCACAACTGTCACTGTCAAGTTCAGGTTTTTGGTAAACGAGTTGTTACTGGACTGTCAGGGGTAGGGTCCTTTCCAGTCTGAGTTTCTTCTCCTCCCAATAGTATTTTGGTTTTCAGTGCACAGAACTCTGCAGCATACAGTGCCCAGGCTCCTCTGGACACTCCCTCCTTACCTCAGTGGCATCTGCTTTAAGGGTGGTAGGGTATTGGATGTACAAGTTGGAAGGGTCTATAGGAGTGGAACTGCAGATGCCTGACTGATTTTATTGCTGCCAGCTATACTAGGAGGAGGGAAGAGCAACTGACTTCCTGTTTGATTAGAAAGCACTCAGGTGACTTCAGTGCCTCCATCCTCCATTGCATGCCTGTTAAACTCAAGGTGGAACTCTCAGGAGGGCCAGGCTTAACTCCTCAGCTGGTGTCCAGCTTTGTCCAGTAGCCAGACACTGGACCTGATGTACAGAACTCCCACACCTGCAGATTCACAAACACTGAGAAGCTGAATACTTGAAGCCTCATGTCAGGGCAGTCAGACATCAAACAGAGGTCTATCTTTATCCCTTCCTGTCATAGTTTAACTTGCATCACTTCTGATTAAACTCCATCTAAGCAGAAGTGAAGATTTTCATCTGCTTAAAAAACCCCACAACAACATCCACCAACCACCATCTGTGGACTGTCACTGGCTGTTACTAACACCTGGCAGAGGCACCATCTTTGTGCATTAAGACTACACTAAAACAAAAGTTCTCTTCCAATAACCAAAGCAATCTTCAGGTCTCCTGAGGTTGAGGGCCATGTAAGGATCAGCTTGAATCACTTTTGACAGCAGAGATGGATGGCCTACCTGTTTGCTGGAAATAAGGCTCCCCCTTCTGTAATATATAATAAAAAATAAAAAGCAAACATGGCACTTGGGAGCACTTTTGCATTAACTGCTGGGACCTCACTGAAAATTCGTGCTGATACAAGAAAGGAAAGAAAACCCCTGCTCCAGAACAGCTGTAATTCTGACAGTGCCTCCCACTGAGCAGCTGGGGCGAGGACGGGAACACAGGCACGGGTGAGTTTACTTTAACTTCCTTTTAGAAGAAGGGTGATCAGATCACAGACATGCTCACTGTGACAAAGACATCTGTAAGGAGGGCGGAGAGAGCTTTAGTGGATCAGCCATACGGAGAGCACAGGGAGAGTGTGAGTTCCTGGCCAGGGAAGAGCTGGCTTGCAGGAGGAGATCTTCATGGGGAAGTCAGAGCAGCAGCACAGGATGACAGCCCTTGCTGGAAGTAATCCTCAAGGTCCAAATCCTACCCGTCTGTGCTCTCTCTGGCTCAGCTGGCCAGCAACCCCTTCTGGCAGCCGAGGTCTGTGAGGGGATTATCCACCAGGACAAACACTTATTTTTGTCAAACTGATGGACACCAAGGCAGATACTGCAAGAAAGAGGCATTCCAGCCCTCACAAATGCACTCGTGCCTGGTGGGGGTTGCTGAGGTTTCCAGAAATCTCTGTTTAGATGTTTGTTTGCTCTCTGTACATATTTATTTAGTATTCTGTATTTCATAACTATGTAGGAGGGCAATTAAATCTCTCTTATCCTTCTGCCTTAGAGTGAGTTCCAATATACAAGAGACTTTCAAAGGTAGAAATTCCAAACCTGAATGTTCTAAAAACTTTCAAAATGAAAGGTGTAAATCCCGTAATTAAAATTTTATTACCTTTACAAGGTCCTGAATATGCTCATGTGGCCTGTAAAGGAATGCAGCATTATAGCAGGATCAGATACTTATTTTATAAATTCTTTTCCTTCACTTTAAACCCCTGAATTTTCCTTACAGTATCAAATGAGTTTTCCAAGAAAAACAGGCTCTCAACACACCAGCATGTAGCTGAATTTAAAGACATTTTTTTCCTTTTTGCTGTCTTTCCCCCATACAACAAACATGTAATATTAGAAATAAAAACTGCAGTGGAAGTAACCTGACTTCTGAAAAGCTCAGGGCTTGTTAGGGTTTGTTGACTAGGTCAGCTAGATTCAAGTAAATGACGCAATTTTAAATTCTTTAGACTTTAAAAGTTTAGTAACTCTTACAAGGCAGTAGGAACAGCTATAACTATGTTGCACTACTGTAACTCAGACAGCACAGATCCAAATACAAATATTTAGATAATGTTTCTTTCAATGTGACACTAACTGTTACGATTTATTCCAAAACCAATTGCAGCCTTTCTGAAGAGATAAGGATGACTCAAGCTTCCTCAGACAGAAAATACTGGAAGCAAGAAAACTAAGCATTCCAAATCCAAAGGCAAACACCTAGTGACTATCCAGACAAAAAGTGCCTGGGTTAAATCTGAAATCTTCCAGAAGTTCCCCTCCTAGCTAAGAGCTGTACATCCCCCTTTCCCTTCAGCTTACATATTTAAGATTTTTTTTCTTTTTAATTCTGTTAGGTAAACTTGTCTTTGCTATGGAGTGTTTGTCCTTAAATTTTTAAGTGCTTAAAGAAGAAAAAATCAAAGTGCAAAAATCTTCAACAGTTTCAAACCCAAAAATGTTTCAAACACTTCCTTCTTCCTTTTGTCTTTAAGTGTTTGCCAGATTCAACTCACATCTGCAAATAGTTTTAGTCATGCTCTCCTTTCCTCTCCCCCCCACTCTATATATAGGATATAGAAAAAAAATACCTACTTCTTCTCATTTCTCTTTATCCATCCAGGTTTTTACTTCATTCCATCTGTGTCCTGTTTGAGATCTGCATCCCATTTCTTTTCCTGAAATATGCAACTGCAGTTACTAGCGGTTTATGTTCTAAGATACAATAGCACATTTTGATTAGTGTATTTTACATTATCTTTAAAAGATTAGGTTATGGTTGGTTGCTTCCATCTCCCCCCCGCCACCAAAAGAACCTCCAAAAACTTCGTTAATTATAAAGGAGAACAATACAGTAAAATGTGGAATATGAGGTTACTTTAACCTTTGATCAACACTGACTCCGCAATTGTTTGGTTTTAGTATTTACTTCTATACTAACTACAGGCATCTTTCTGCAAAGTGCTTCCATTTATGGTGAACTGTTCTTCAGCTTCCTTAAAACAATTGTCTGATATTCCAAGCAGCTCTTCTGGGCTGAATTCCAGTTCCCAGAGAACCACCATTGCTTTAAATAGCTGCAAATAGATTTTTAGGGCTCATTTTGTAATAACTTTCATATCATTCTTCTTTTCTGAGTGTTCTCAAAAAGTGTCCTCTGGAGCACAACTAACTTGTAATGAACATAAAGAAGGCAGCTTTTGCCAGTCAAATCTCGACAGAAGTGTAGTATTTGAATGATTTTTTTCTCTTTTGTATGATTTTTGTACTTTTGCCCAACTCCATAAAAACACAATCACTTCCAGATAAAATAGATTATGATTGGGGCTTAACAAAGTATGGATTTTATTCTCCTAGGTTAAACATTTACTGACTTCTACACATAAAAAGCCTACAAAAATGGTATGTTTTAAGTAAAGTTCTAAGCCAATTCATGTTCTGTCTACTGCTAGGTGTGCTACTAGACTAAATTTCCTACACTGAATGTCCTTTGTTACTATGTTCAGAGAACCCCAGCTATCCTGGGCAAACTCATGAGTTTGAAAGTTAGAAAGCATTGTCATTTACTTTGTGACTGAGTAAATTAACCTTGAGTTTGATTATCTGATAGTTTTACTGAAAACCTCATTCTGTGCTTCTTAGTTCTATTCCTTCTTCTGAAAAAAAGTAAAAGAAGGACAAAGAAAAAACCCAGCCTCGCAGTCTTTACCCTCATTTCCAGAGCACTTACTGGCCGAAAAACAGTGGCCAAAACAAAAAAAAAGCCAGAACAGCCCATAAGAAGCCACAGCCTCCTAGGGACCACTGGAAGCAACAATCAGACCTGCTGGAGAAGCAGTGCTGTCATTAGTGCCCAGGCAAGATTGATTGTACGTTCACCATCTCACATTTGTGTGCATGAATCACAGAATATCTCGAGTTGAAAGAGACCCGCTGGGGTCATCAAGGCTCAACTAGTGGCTCTGCACAGGAAATCTCAAAAGTCTCACCATGAGTGGTCACTGAGCAGCAAAAAGATAAATTACTTTAAAAAAAGATGACAAAAAAAATCACAAAGTGATGGAAGGACTTTAGTGTGACAAATGGCAGCAAAACCTCTAAGCAATTATCAACATCAAGTTACTGTTTAAACATTAATGATATTAAAGAAAAGATTTCCCTTTTCTCTGAAAAAGCAACACAAAAATCTTCAGATAAAGAAGCTAGGAACTGTCACTGAGAATAACTTCTGCTTGTTTATTGTCAGTTCAAAGTACTTTTTTCATTTAGTTTAGACTTAAGTGAGAGTCAGGTTCTGCTACCTGTCTCTTTCCAACTGCATGAATTTTTATTTTATTTTTTATAAGGTAATGCTGTATTTAAAAGAAGAACAGCAACAAAATCCAGCAGTTGAAATCAGACTGCTGGCAGATTTCTCTGCTAAACCTGCAGAATATTTCCCCCAGACTTTCTTTTCTTTTGGCACAGTACCTGTGTTCGCAGAAACTGCACCTCTTCTGTAAGCAGGTGCTTCTCTTTGAAGAGCTGATTCTGTTTGTTGAGCAACTCCACTAACTGCTGGGCAGTGACCTGGCAGTGCTTGTCAAGCTGCTGTAACCTGGAAAAGAAATAGATAAAAGGCTTGCAGAACATCTGAAGTTGAAGTTCACAGAAGAAGCTTTGATGTTTGCACTGGTGGTCGCAGTGCCCAGAGTTCAGGTTGGACTGAAACTAAAGTATTTCTCCTAGAATGCACATTAAATGTATTTTCACATTTTAAATTAGCACTTTTAAAGCTTTTCACTTTTAATTTAGAACCTTTACGAGGACATGACAGCAAATCTGCTTTGCTGTGACATCAGTAAGGACTGCAGGCCTGCATCCTGACACCTGTAGCTAAGCAAGCTGCACACTCTGTAGTTGCTTCAGTAACTGTCTTCTTGAAACGCACACAGTAGCCCAGATTATAAAACCAAATACCCAAATTCCCTAACAAACTGGACCCGAAGTGACAAAAACTTCTGTTTTCTGTCCACTGCTCTTTGCAAGCTGGTCAATGTCCAAAACTCATTACAGAACATAGCACTTATTTCAAGTAAGCTTAGTGTTAATTAAGCATATCAGCAGAGATCCTTTAACAGTGTAACAGGGATTCCTGGGGAAAAGATGTAAAGAACCCATCATTCCAAAGCTCCTCCTCATCAGGGGCTGCAAAAAACAGGAAAAAAACTGGCAGGTATCAGAAGAAACATGCAGAGGCCTTCTGCTTACACTGGAAGAACAAGTGCCTGAGTTGGGACAACAGTGCTGTATGACAGGTCAACTGCATATCTATTTCTTTAATCAAGAAAGCAGGTATCACTTGTTACTTCTCCAGTGACTGTTTATTAGTCCTGGAATCCAGTCAGAAATCATTTCCAACTCATGTGATTTTTACATCAGAACAATATTTTTAGTAGATAATCACAGGTAGTCCATGCAAATTTCAAAAATATTACTGGACACAAGCCCTAGGGTGTTGTATTGTGAAGCTCTATGTTCTTTCAAATAAACTGCTGTAAATGGAAAAGTCTTTAATTATGGAAATGCTCAATTACACTTTTCTGCTTGCAACTTTACCACCCAGTGTTATATTTAAACTGTCTTCTTGAGCACAGGGAGAAAGATGACATAGGCACTGAGCTGAGTTTGACCAGCAGGCCACAACTTTTACCTTTATCATCTCCAGCGCTTGCCGACAGGTTTAATAACACTCCAATCTAAAATTCTGGGCAACAGTGAATGAAAAGGGTGCAGTTCTAGTCAGTGCAAATCTGGATTGTCAATTCCTAAATTCTGCCTGCCAGTCTGTACTCCCAAAACTGCTGCCAAGCTGGCCCTTGGTCCGCACACTGGGACTCCCAGCCTATTCCGGTGTGTTTAGCTCCTGAGGACAGGCTGTGGGCCCTCTCACAGTATCTGGTATTACATGTGACATGTGCAGCACAGCCACACATTCCCATATGCATTGTATCTGGCCTGCCTGCTGATCTCGTAAATGATTCAAGATGAGAAATGAACAGCTCCACCCACGTTCACTGTACTTCCCATATGTTACAACTGCACATCGATGCCTGCCATCATTTTTACAACTGGGTGACAGAACCTTCTGCACATTTTGCTAATACGAGTCAGGGAGGTTGCACAGTCGCCACGTTCATTCTGGCAACACCACCTACCAGACAAATTTACTGCATCCTGAGCATCTGAGTGACCACTGTGTCCTCACCCTCCTGTCTAAACAAGATAATTTTTCCACCAAAGTGCAAGATCTGTCCAGTTGGGATGGCATGCAGCTGCTCCCCCTTGGCCTGGTCATGTTGAAGGACAGGGACTGACTCCATGCTCTATCATGTTACTTCATGCAGAAGACTTCACATGACACTGAAATTTGGATCTGAGACTAGGCTATACTCCAGGCTGTCCAGAAATGAGGTGAAACATCTAACACAGAGCAGAGCTTTGGCACTAAGGTGAATTCCACCTGCAGAATCAACTTCCATTGCAACCAACACCATGAAGCTGTACTAGCACCTACCATGTAACACTTCCCCTTATGTGTGGCCTACAGATAAAAACAAAAGCTGCTTTATTTTCTATTGTAACACATTGCTAAACCAGGGGCACCCACAGGACTCTGGCTGCAAGCTCCCTGCCCTGGGGGACTCAGGCCCACTAATCCATAGGCAATCCACAATGAAGGTAAAAGCTGATATAACCTGTCAGCCCTCCCCTGGGTTTTAATGTTGACTTGAATGAAAATAATATGCAAGGATCTGTAGGCAGTACCCATTTACCCTGCAGTGGGTATCAGTCAATCCTTGACATAGTAGAGGCAGTAAAAGATTATTTACTCTTTCAGCATAGTCAGGTTACTGGTTTAAAATGTTTTCACTTTACTCCAACGAGCTGGATTTGCTGAAATGGCGTGATTGGATTGCAGCAACCTGCAGCAGCTAAATCACCAAATCCAATAATCATGCTGCATTTACTGGCACACATCTTAATTAGGTTTTAATACAAGTAATCTGATAACTACTTCTGGCCAGCCAGAGCGGAGCTGTCAGTGCTGAAAGGGCTGTTGTTGAGTAGCTCAGCCAGCGCTCTGCCGTGGCGTGGCTGCCTCCCTGCTGCCCCTGCTGAAGCCCCCCATCTGCCAGTTGCCATGGTAACACAGGCCAGCCCATCACCCCACCAGTGGGTGCCGTGACCCTCAGGCACCCCATGGCAAGGGCTGGAGCACTAGCCACTCAGGGGACCACTAGACACCCAGGGGGGCCACCAGCACTAGGGCCACATCTCTGTGGGTGCTGAGCCTGGCTCCTGCTGCCCCCCAAAATGACCAAAACCCAACACCATGAGCATACGTCACTGGGCAGCAAACTGCCTTTAAAATGCATTTGTCCTGTCAGGGCAAGAGTGTCAAGCTATGAGTTTCTAAGGTTGCTCCTGCATTGTTTGTTTGCCTGTGGGGGATAGAAGGATCAGATGAGTTCCTGGTTCTGAGTGGGAAAACCAAAGACCACATTGGAGACCTCTGCCATGCTGCAAAGATGCAGCTGAAGGGTGATCTCTATGGCGATCACACTTAGTTCCTGATACAGGTAGGTCAGGCACTATCTAAGGTCATCTTCTGCTGAATACATACCACTGATCAGGCTTGCTTTGCCTATATGATGATCTTGGTGCCAGACTTGCTGCCACCAAAGAGTTAAGATGTATGGCTGGTGCTCATGGTGAGCTTGTTTCTGCAGCCACAACTGCCCCAGCTGCTGTCACTCCCCACTCCTCTCGTCGGCATGGTAGGAGAGGTCTCTTCTGCTTTCTTTCCACCTCAACTCTGCTACATTTCTGTCTTCCCTTTTCATAGGAAGTGATATTGTTTTCATTAAGGCAGAAAAATTTGTGTTAACTACCTGTTTGTATCAGCTCTGTGAACAACTATGAGATTGACAATGTTGTCCAGTTCTGAGCCCCTCAGTTTAGGAAGGACACACCTTGAGTACTGCATCCAGTACCCCTGTACAATTAAATTAGTACTCATGTGAGAAACTTGCACCTTCACTGTGGTTTACAGCACTGATACATTTAGACAGTAAATTTTGAGGTAAAAAAAGTAGAGTCTATGAATTTAGAAAGGCAAACAAAGTAAATCAAAACCCACAGTTTCACTAATGTCCTATATTACTATTTACTTAATATCTTGACCCATAGATCAGTGCCTTGAAACAACCTTAAGTGATAAGCATCTCAGAGAAGCCCCCACGTGCTCCCAAAATTTAGACAGGAATATCTATACGTACAATCTATCCTTTAACTGAATTGCATTCTCCCATCTGGCTTCAGAAGCAAAACACTATGATGCACCTTTTTCATGTTAATGAAATAAAAAAAACATAAGAAGAAAAACACAGAGACCAAAAAGCCACCCTGTAACAGTGAATAGAAACTAAGGGTAGTGAATAAGCCTCCTCATTTCTGTCACACTGAAAGCCCTGAATTCTAAAAGGACACAGAGAGACAGATCAGGGCATGTTTTAAAAAGTTTCCATGGATTTTCCCACCCTCTGGAATCCCTATCAGACTTCTGTTGCCACAAAAAGGCCAAGACTGTAATTTGCTCAGGCAGAGCAGATCTACACCACTTCTAGCTTAGTAAGGTAAGCACCTGCCCACGCTACAGGCAGAACAAACCCATCCGATTGATGTTAACAGATGGTAACTAGAGCTTAATATCCCTTGCACAGTTTGGAATT
Organism: Poecile atricapillus; assembly: GCF_030490865.1. Lineage (NCBI taxonomy): Eukaryota > Metazoa > Chordata > Aves > Passeriformes > Paridae > Poecile > Poecile atricapillus. Next base: position 82,697,867 of record NC_081251.1, read on the forward strand.
GGACACTTAAGAAGCAAATGTCCACATTTCACCATGAACCCCTTGACCCAGGTGGCTTTGTATCACTCAATCTTCTTTTTTTTTATTTTAAATTTAAATTTATATCTATAGCTGGGTAACATTAAATTCTCTTTTACTAAAGACACTAAATTTTTCCACTTACTTTTAAGTTGTCTATAGTATATCATCGCCAATAAGATATCAATGTTCGCATGCTATGAAAACACTTGCAAATAGGGTTTAATTAAAAGTTTACATAGGAGCTTCCCCTTTGTTTCAGATGTCACCACTGACTATTCAAATATGTCTTCCACAGCTGGTCCACCAGGTTAAACAAATAGATCATGTAGGAAACCTGAGCCTGGATCTATTCCTGGGCTTCTAATAGCTTATGTCTAACATGCTGAAGAGAACATTATCAGCCTGCTTTTCAGTAGGGGGGTGTAGCAGCTGGGCTTCTTTGCTGCTGTCATGGCCACTTTTAGCCCTACTGGGTTTTGACAGGAAGGAAACAATGGATGAGAGTGTACAGCAGGCTGGAAAAGATATGGGTGAAAGCTTCACTAATGACTATTTGTGTCTGTATCCCCTGCCTGAAGATGAGGCTTTTCCTCCTTTAAAGGAATACAAAATGGTAAGAACTTTGATAGGGATATGAACCCTGGATGAGGTTTGCTCTAGAGAAGAAATAGTTCTGGTTACAATTTAATGCTTTTAGTTGACAAGTATGAAGTAAAACAATTCTCCAGATCATTCAGGCTAGTAATTTAGAATGTTGTAAAGTACCTTAGGGAAAAAAAAAAAAAAAAAAAAAGGGAGGCAGGGCTCAAAGCAGACAATATTACAGAAATATTTTTAATTGTACAGACTCTACATTTTTTTTGTTTGTTTTTTAAAAGATGTTCACCTCTGATTTTGTTATGTGCCAGACAGAACAGATTTTGCACAGTTTCTCAGCCATATCCCACTAAGGTTTCAAAAGCAGTCTCCTCATGTTTATAAGATAAGTATTTGTATTAATGAAATAATTTTCCTGTGCTTGTATCAGTAGTTACAACAATTTTTGTGGCTGGTTTACTTTTTATAAATGTGTGCAAAATTTCCCCTACTGCTAACTCCAATTCCTCTTATTTTATTACCAGACAAACCTGAACCTGTACAAACTGCTAGCTGGTGTCCACATAAAGCAATCACTGTATTCAGGCTGGAGACATTGAGAATTTTTAATGCAATCTGCCCAATCTGAACTCTTTCCTTCACAAATACTTTGCCTTTAAAAAGAAATTCCCAGCATGAACCTCATCAGAAGCGACATGTAACAGACAGTACATGTGGTGTCTGGGCAGGCAGCAGAGAATTGAAAAAGAAGTCTTCACTTTTTCTATCCCATGGCATGTGCAGAATGTACATGTGGCCCAAGCTGACATCAGGCGTTTCAAGCAAAAAAACCTGTTAAAAGCATCAGCTTCTGTTAATTTACTTTGTCAGATATTGTCTTAATTAAAAAAAAACTACCACTAGAAAGGGCAGTGCAGCTGAGCTACAACTGCTTCAGTTGTTCTGACAGTCACAATTGCAGGCAAACAGAACAGCTTTGGGTTTGGCCCTGCTGTCCTCATTGAGCCCAGATCCTGGCTGCAACCAGCAAGAGCTGCAGACACTGAGGTACTGAGCATAAAGCTTCTGTTTATCTCATTAGCTAGTAGTACCTGTGTTTGAAAGGTAAAATATTTCTCACCTTGCAGATGAGAGGCCAATAGTGCCGGGTACAGCCCTTCTCATTTGGTTATCTGCAAGAGAGCCTTTCCAAGTTTAAGAACTATGTATCACAGTCCTTCAAAACTGTCCTGCAGTACAAGGACAAGGCTGCTATAGCGCATAGTTTGACCATGATGAAAATAAACTCTAAAAATATCAAACACAAAGTGTTAAACATCTATGGAGGTGTCACTTGTTACTTTTGGTGTTTAATCCCCATTACCCTTCTTTTCCACTCTAGAGCTGCCTCTCTTTTCAGTTAATTTCAAATAAATGATTTTTTGCCTTTAAGCTCTGACAGGCATTTGCTTATTTTTTGGGGTTCACGTAGCGTTATTGTGGTTTACATAAATCACTGTCAAACTAATGATAGTTGTAAGCTTTGTACAGAGTTTAGTTTTATGCTTGTGACACAGAAAAGCAGAAATATGACTTGACAGACAATTTTTTCAGTGCAGATAGATGTCTTACATATGAGGGCCCACTGCTCTCCATCCACACAGAGCAGATTGCCTCTGTTTGAGAGCTTAGCCCAAGCTCAGCCTACTCCTCTTCTATTACAGCTCTAATGTCAAAACTTACTCTTCCTAGGAAACAAAGGGGGAAATAGGGGCACATACAGAGTAAAGCTCTAAGGAATGGCTGGGAAGGAGGTCAAGGTGGGCAGAGGAGCCTAGGATGTGCGTGAGAGGTAAGAAAGATCGGTGCTCAAGACATGCATGAATACACCCAAGGGGCCTGAAGAGGGTTTGGCCTCTGTTTGCGCTGGCTGGCCATGCAAGCACGCTCCCATCTCACAGGGAGCTGCTGCTGGCACGCAACTCAGCACTTTGCAGCAGGGCTGTTATCACTCGGGGCCATCCCCAATCTCCCCACATTTCCCAGTACACCCATAAACCAGTTTTGCTGAGACTGAAAGTAGTCACAGCAGGAAACACTATGGGGGATGTAACATGGAAGACGAAATATAGGGAAAATGGTAAGGTAATTTTGCATTGAAAAGGGCTGAGAGGAAAGCAGTGTTTTCAGAAAAATGAGAAAAGCTGGAGAATCTGAGCGGAATTGTCATCCCACCTTCATGAAGCTCAGCTCTTGTGAAGAGAGAGTCCACTTGGTGTTTTGTTTTGGACTATATTTTAAACAGTGAAACTGCACATGAAGTTAGTGAAACCTGCAATTGCTTAGCAACACTGAAGGGAAGCATTTCACAGAATACATCTTAAAAATCTATTAGTACATTTTAGACAATATTACACTTGCTGTAAGAGAGTGGCTATTTTGTAATTTACATGTGCCTTAGTCCAACTGTGATTCAATTTACTGCAAGGTGAATTTATTCACTGCTATGAAATAATGGAATTTTATTGTTGTTTTAGACAAATACCATTACAGTTATCTTCAGGAAAACCATTAATCCCTCCACAGTAAAGAATATGACTGCAACCTGGCTGTTTGGAGCTGAGTATCAAAACAACCAGATCACAGCTGTTGCAAAGGGTCAAGTATGCCTTTCTGGTGACACCAGCTTAGCCTGTGGATGAGAATACCAGGTCTAGAGTCCCTGCAGTAGCAGCACAGGGCTGTCAGCAATACCATACAAAACGAGCACAAAAGTATCTCCAGCCTGGCTGTCCCATGTCACAGTTCAGTACATCAGCCAGCCGTCACTGGACTCTGCACAGACTTCTCAGCTTGGTAAGACCACCAGCACCTTCCATCAGGATTCCTTCTGTTCACAACTGTGTATTTGCATGCACAGACTCTTCTGTTGCCACCTCATTTTAGTAATAGTGAAAAATTTCAGCTAAACTATCAGGTTTTTCTTTGCTACAAGTTGAAATAAATGTAAATAGCTTTCTTGACACATGTTTAATGTAACATATGAGAATACTTTTCCACCTGGATTACGTCAAAAGGTCTTGCTTAAGTTTTGTTAGGTAAATTATGCTTTTTGCACACTATTTCCCCATATTCTCATCTTTCAGTGGTAAGCAGGGGTAATATTTCTGAAGCAAACATTTAAACAAGCAACCTTAGAAGTCTTGATATGCTTTTGGAAACCGAATAGTCTCACTTATATAAATGAAAATTAACTGCCTTAAATCACTAGTAGTAAATTAAGAAAACAAAGCTGTGTCTCTTTGTTAAAAAATAAACCATGGGGTTTGTTCTTTTAAATAGGGATAGAGAAGACAAACACATATGCAAAATGAGAACAAGACATCCACCTGCTATCAGTCAATTACTGTCTCTGTAGACGTGGGAACCTCCAACACTGTTGCTGCAGCACAAATACATCATTACTTAAAATTTCTTCTAAGGGAAGCCCGGAGAAAACATACATTTCTCTGTTGGTGAACTCACACGTGAACATGGGGCAGAAAGCAGCCGGGGTTTCTGAAAGGCAGTGAAAGCTCAGCAGGTGCCCCAAGAGAGCCCAAGATCCCCACTGGGGCTCACTGGTCCAACTCTGCTCCTCCTCAGCAGCCATCGCAAGAGCCTTCCAGGAGATGCTGGTGGTCTTGGCACCACTCCTGGTGGACAACTGTCCACCTCACACCTGGCTCAGCTTGGCTGGGGCGAGGTAATGAACAGGCCGACAAAACGAACTCAAGCCTCCCTCCTGAGGGAGGCTACTTTTGATCAGTGTTGAGCAACATATGCAGGCTTGAGCAGGGGGGCATGCAGGCAGCTCGGGAAAAAGCGTGCACTGCTGTAACTAAACTGCAGATTAAGCTGAGTACTGCTGTTTCCTAAGCTCCAGATAAGGAACCTTCTGGAGAGTATGAAAAAATTGAAGAGAAAAGAGAGCAGTAATTGTAATTTTACTTTTAAATTATTATGAATCTAAGCTATATTAGAGCAGCATTCATCCCAGTTTAAGATAGTGTATTTTTCAGCAAAGATTCTCAGTAGGGAAGATGCTTCTGTAGTTAATCGGTTGTTTCTAATGTCTCTGAAACCATAACATTACCTGCTCAGCAAATATTTACCTACAAATGAATACTGGGCAACCCTCATGTTATCTCCTTACATGAAAAATCATGATATTGGGATCATAATGTACTTAAAATCTCTTCAAATAAAATAATCCTAATTACTGAACTTCTGTGCTGCAGCATCAGGGTTTAATTTCCTTTGAAACAAATGTTATCAAGGAGAAAAATCTGCATTTACATATCTACTAAGAGGCCTGATTTCATTGAAATATACAGAGGAATTGAGAGTTCTATTGTGTGACAGTAGAGAAATTACTAAAATCTATTTCTCTTACAGATCTGGATACATTAGCTTTTATAGTGGTCCAGAATAACTCCTACGAGCTGTAATGTGAACTACAGACTCCTGTAAAGCACACAAAACCCCATGAAATGCCCAATCCTGTGTTGCTAAAATCCAAAGGAGTTCTGCCTTTAATAGAAGCAGGCCCCTTGTTTGCATAAAGAGTACCTTGTCAAACAGAATACAAATGCCAAGCTGGTATATTATAGCACAATAGCCCCATTTTTTTTAAACTAAGCAAATCCTAGAGAGAGCAGTTTTCCCCCAAATCTGGGCATCAGTTACAAATTCAGTGAACTGATGTCTCAAAGTGTTTGTGAAGGATGCGGGAAATTTGCAGAGGGGCAAGAGCTTTTCATTTCAAAGAGAAGCGAACTGTATGTTTTCATTATAAAAAATGAGAGTGTGAAAAAATCCTAAGCACACAATAGCTCTTTCAAGTATAAAGTTCAGAATTGCATCTCCCAAGTTTCCTGTACGTTAAAAGAACACATAATAATGATCTAAAAATCCTTCACAAAAAACCAACAAGCAAGGATGAAGCAGTACTCGCCTGGGGGCCAATTGCCTCTCCAGCAGCGGTAAGGCTGTTACTAGGCTTGCAGTACCATTTGTTCCATTACACAATCTCCTGAAGCCTTTTACAGAGAGCTAAAACAACTGCCTGTACCAACACGACACATGGCTTTCCATCCCGACTCTTTGCTAATCCAGACGCTCCAACCATCTTTCTTTAAGATGCCATATGGTTGGCAGAAGCCTGTAGATCTAGCAGCACATCTGCTTGTATGTTACTTCTCCCCTCCAACTCCCCCCTCCACACCACAAAAGAGAGCAAATAATTATTTTACATGTAACCAATTAAACTGAATTTAAAGAGGACAGGGATTATTTAGCTCTAGATATTTTAAAAATATAGATTGTCGCAGAAGATCATTTGTCTCTCAGTGATTTGGGAAATACAGAGAAACAAAACAAAGAAATGAAAGGCACATGGGCAAAATGATCGCTGCATTTGAATTATTTAAATGACTGCCATTCAGACCTTATGCCCGAAGATTTATTTCCCACATTAGCGTGCCACTGAAGAAGGGACTGAATTCACTCTCTGCTTTTGTCAAAGGTGAATCAGACAAGCAGACTAGGAAACTATCATACACCAAACCATGCTTTGTTAAGCAAGCAGAGTGACTTTGTATGTTAATGACTCTGCAGGATTATACTGACACACTGATTTTTTTTCATGTGATGAGAAAAGATTATTGACACCATAAAAATCCTGGTTGCACTGGCATGCAGGCATCCAGGTTATCTCTTTAGAATCCAGATGCCAGATAGGCAGCAAAAATAATTTTGTTTGTGATGAGTTATCATTTGTCCATTTATGATATAATGGACTACAACAGAAAAGAAAATATACACTTTGAAGCCTGAAATTAAGGAAAAAAAAAAAAAGCTAGAAATTGTAAATAAATGTTCCTATAAAATTATCACTGACCACTCTGTGATGAATAACCATCTTAGTTAACGAAGGACAGACTGCACAATTTTGCAGTTCTGTCTGCTGACAATTTGCAGCACCTTTTGTTCAGAAACACTATTTCCTCGAATTTTTCCTGCATCGCTAAAATAAGACATCAAAGAGATAAAATATACCATTTCTACCTCAAATGCTGCTCACATGTATTTTTTGTGCAATTATCTGTGAAGCACTGTGGAACATAGAGGAACATGCAGCGCATGTGTCCTAACAATTTTCCAGAACAGGAACTAAACATATATTTGCTCCAAACAGCCTTCCTGCACCAAGTCTCCATTGCAATGTGCACAGAACGTTCCTTTGCCTTCATAAAAACAGTTTCCCCTACAATATGGGAATGCTTGTGTTCAATTACGCAGTGAACAAATTGTTTTTCCCCTCAGCTATTTAGGAGTTAGAGTTCCTACACAAATGATGGGGAGATTGTGTCTTATCCTCACAGAAAGAGCCGACCAATGCTGAAGGTTTGGTTGGAACCAGCATTTTTGAGGACAATACTAGGTTTCCAAGCTGTTTGTTGAAGGCTAGTGCCTTCCTTTCCCCTAGTACTCTCCATGTCAAAGCAATTTAAAATTTCATCAACATTGCTTTGATTTTATACTACTTTGTAAATTTATAAAAATTTTATTGCTTTGGTTTTATCCAAAACCAAAATTAAAAAGACACTTTCTCCTCCAATAATTACATTTTTTCCTCTCTTTTTCTTAAGAAAGAGAAGACAGAAGTTCAAAACGTACTTGAATTTCAAAATTTAAAATGTGGCAATGTATTCAATGACGCAGCAATTTAGCTCAGTTTAAATTTGATAGGGCTTGATTTTCTAGTTATAATAAAGAACTATATAAAGGGTATTTACAGAAACAAGAAATATTTATAACTGCAGATTAAGATTTCAGTTAGTTCTATGCATAATATTCAAAACTTACAAACTATGAAATTATGCTAGAATATATATGATAAAATGAAAAAAAAAAAAAAACCCAAACCCTTCCCCAGCCTCTTGAATTACTCTCTTCAGAGCCTTCTGTGTTTCACCCATTCAGGTATGAATACTCAGGCTTGGCCACTTGCTCCATTCCTAGAGGACTCGGGGAGATGAGAGAGAAAAATTTCCAGTTATCTGATTGCACATATTCACTTCCTTTATTTTCCTAGATAAGGAGTGTCTTTGCATTTTTCTGAATGATTCTTAGTAACTCAGTAGCACTTAGGGTTGAAAAATGCCTATTTTATCCACTGTACTGCTTTGGATAGCAAAGCAGTAATCGACCTACCAGCAGGATGTCTCCTGAACTGATTAGGCCAAAACCAATTGTCTGTGACCACATTTGGTATGCCTGTGCACATCAGTTGTGAATGAAGCTCCAGAGGAAGGTGTGCTTGAAGAGCTGTCACACAGACTCCCTCACCCCATCCCAATCCCTCACCAGCAACACACAGTGCTGCCCTCCTTTCAGTACAACATCAGAAACAGAATTTCAGAAATAGAAAGTCTGGCCAACAGAAGTCCTTCGCACATGTGAAACAGGTATTATATTAGGCCCTTCAGAATTTAAATTTACTTTGCAGGCAAAAAGTATGGTTTTAGATTTAGATATGGGAGAGAAAATTAACTTTGTATATGTACTGTGACTTCTTGTCCAAGAACAGGTAAATAAAGGAACCATGTGTGAAGTCTTCACCAAGACCTGTTGCAAACTGACTTCCGTAGAAATAATGAAAATGCTGCACACTTTCTTACTGCTTGAAGGATAAGGAAAAAAAATAAATAAATAGTTTATTCTCTTGACAAGCAAGGGAAAATCATGAAGGTACAGTGTATGTCAAAAAACTTCTCCCTTGACTGCAGAGTGTTACTGAACTGCTGCTTATACATGGCCACCATTAATCATTTCCAGTAGAAAGTGCCAATAGGTGTGCTGGATTGCAGTATGGAACACTAAGAAACAGGCTGGGTCTGATGAAGACACCGTCACCATATCTTGATCAGATCTTTTTGGGTTTGCTTGGGAGGGACTTTTTGAAATGTGGGGCAAAAAGTGAGGTTTTTTAAAGTTTGTAAAGAAATGACAGTTCATATTATATGGAATAATAATGATTATAAAAATAAGCTTAAAGCTCCCTGTATTCATGTTCTAGGTATACCTGAAATGTTTGATATAATAATTGTAAATAATTTACCCAGTTCTATTGGGCACCTCATTTGTAAGTTGTAGAAGCAACAGAATTTCTACAGTGATTTGCAGAAATGACAGAATGCTTTTCCTCTTTTGAGACAAAGAGAAGCAGGGATTTGAACGCAAAACCCCTTCAATCTGAAAAGGACTATATGGGGAAGTGAAGATATTAGAAGGGAATTGATTTCTTCATGAAATAACCATACGAATACCCTTAGACATCCATTATTGAAACAGAAAACATAGGATCACTACACTGAAAAATTACATCACTTCATACTGGCATTTTTAATTTTGTGGCTCCTGTTTTAGTATTATTTCTAGTTCTTGATGGTGACTTCATGTACTTATTTTTAAGAACAAAATAAGAAAATGTACCTTAAAGGGAAAATAAGTAATCAATCAGGTATCTGAAAGACTTCAATTAACATTTTGACAAGTTTCATGTTACGCAAACTAAGCTAATGTAATTAGTTTTTATTAATTTAACTCCTTGAATATGAGATATCAAATAAATGACAGAAGTATCCAAGATGCTCTGTAGTACTTAAGTTCCAAATTTCTACAAGTGTCAGCTCTGGAACTGTTTTTTTGGCTCTTAGACTTTGCCTTCCTCATCTGACACACACAGATCCTGGAAGTATTCAGCCTCCACACTGCAGTTTGTAACTCATCAAGTGCACATGAACAATACATGACCTGATGAATTATTTCTTATTCAATAATGACATGTATTTTACCATATACAACTATTGTGATCCATTATTGCAAGTAGCACTTGCATTTATTTCCACAGCTTTGTAGCATTTTGATTTCTGAAATTTTACTTGCAATCTGATGTGTCTGCCACCACAGCATTGTTATAATCAAAATTAATAGGCCAAGATAGCAGTCTAAAATTAAATTCTGATCTGAAGGGTACATTTGAACATTTGGGAATCTCTCTTCAGATGCTGACAGGGAGACAAGTGAGCGGATGTAGAGAGAATCTGGATATATGGTTCACATATGGGCCTAACAAGAGCAATCTCTTCATATAAAGACACTATTTCTCATGCTAAGTCTACCTTGTTTTCTAATCTCAACTGAAAGGAATGTTGGAATCTGGGACAGTTTCCCACATCAGAGGCTGTTATTTAACTGTCTGATGTCAGAATTATTGTGTTTTCACAGAACCTCTGCAGTTTGGGGTTGTTGCTTTGCTATATTTTGGGGGGTGGATTGCTTAAGACTGCCAATGCTACACCCTCTTAGCAAAGCTTATTCTTCTTGGTTATTTTTCCATCCGAAGTACCCTGAAATTCAGGTACTCCAAATGATACAGGATCTTTAATTTTTGGGGTTTTTTTCAGCATTGTATGAGAACTATGAGATTACCCCTGATTCCAGAAACCTGGTATTTGGTATTGCCAAGTAGTGAATGTTTTTAAGCACAAGACTTCATCTGAGTCTAGATCCAAAAAATACAGGTAGCAAGTACAATGTTATACTAGTTGTCATCTAGGGCTTCCTTTTGTACCACACAGTATCCAGTATGTCAGCACAAGACAAAAGCACTGAGCAGGGAGAAGAAAACAAATCTTAGTTATCCTGCCATATAGTAATCGTTTGTGTGAAGCCACACACCATATGACCTACTCTGATCAACATACAGCTGTACCTGAGGTACTTGAGGAACAAAACTTTGCTCAGACAGGTTTGGAAGAAAAATGCCAACATTCATTAATGCCTATAGCTCATAACAAACAGTCATCTCACAGCTTTACCTTAGAAGATGTTAGAAAATATCAGTATAGAACTGAATCCACACAGCACAGAGGTGCCCTGAATCCAGCAATGTAAGGATCTGTAGCACAGCATGAGTAAAATTGAAACACAGCACTTGGAGAAAAACAGCCATAGTTCCTAACAAAGTGCTGAGAAGTCTCTGTTAGCTGCCACAGCTCAAAGCATTCATGGGATCAGGAAATGACCAGAACTCATGTTTAATGGATTTAAGTAACTGAATAAAACCAAACACTGCAGCACCTCCAAGCTGTGCAATCCCAAACAACAACTTTGAGAAAAAAAGCACTGGAACACAGAATAGAATATGTGAATGTGCGAGGTACTGTCCAATTTCCTTAAACTGAAATACTTACCTCAATTTAAGGAACGTCCTCAGACAAGGAGGTTAAAGTCAAAAGTTGCCTCTTATGGCTGTGAAATTATTTTGCAGTTAAGTCATTACAGCAACAAAGAGGCTTGAAGGTTTGCAGGTACCTGTAAGTCACAAGGTTCACAGACCATTTTTCATTTAGTTCCCAATGCCCAAAAGAAATGAAAAATTCTTTTTAATTCAGGGTCCTAATTAGGATGATAATTGGAAGAAATCCAAAACCATCACATTTGACAGTAAGACCCTATGTGTTTACACCCAGACTCTTTTGTAGCATATTATCAGGAGGAAACTAACAAAGTACTCTACCTCACCTAGCTGGGGTCTGAACTTGATTCCAAGTTTTGAAGGTCTCCAAGCCTTTTGAGAAAACTCAGACAGCAATTCAGGCAAAGATTTCAAAGGAAAAAAGAGGCTTGATTTGTTTTCCTCTTTTCTTTGTCCACCAAAAAGCAACACCAAAAGCAACATCTCCAATTTGTGAGCACAGTTTTGAAAGGAAGGGAAAAAATACCATTACAAATAGCAAGCAAAGCTTTCAGTTTATGAATCTACTAATTCATCCATGAAATATCCAGGTTTCCTCCATCATCATTTCCAAAACACCATATTATATAAGGTAACAATGGAATACTAGGCTGGTCTGTTTCCCATATTTTTAGTTGGCTCAGTTGGAAAGTGAATACAGGCTATTGCCCCAGGATGTGTGAATAATTTAATTCAAATGCAATTTTGCACAAAATTACCTTCACAAAAAGGAAAAGAAAAACAAAAACAAAAACAAACCCCCAAAAAAACAAAAAAAAAACCATGGCTACTCAGACTCCATGTTAAACACAAGAAAATTAGCTCCTCCCCCCCCCCCCCCCCCCCCAACTAAACTAGTATAATTCACAAAGTTTAGTTCACAGTGGCGATGTTAAATCAGGGAGGTATAAATCCTAATATCAAAACACCAAGCTTTTCTGTGCTGGACAGGAAATTGCCCCTACACAAACTGTCAAGTACAAAACTTAGGTATTGCATCTCAGACAGCTCTGTACTGGCCTGGTTGAAACCTCTGCTCAGGAGTAGAATTTATGCTGAAATAGATGCAAGACTAAATCCCCAAATTGTAGACCGATAATTTAGAAGAGGTCTGTTGCACGTGGAAATGGTTTTGATCTTCAGATCATAAACTCCTGGAGGCACAGATCTTCTTTAATTACATGACTACAAAGCACCATGTGTTTCCATTATGCTATTTAAATAATAGATTTAATTTGAATTTACATTTGTTGATGTAAACATTACTGACTGTAACATTACCCTGCAATCTGATGCAGAAAGTCACTGAAGTATTAGAAAAAAATTCCTTCTCAAGAAGATTACAAAGGAAAGAATCCCCAACTGTGCTATTTGAAAATATGAATAGAAATTAGCTAAATAGAACAGAATAAATTTTAGTGGAACAGAAATTTTAAGATGATATTTTCACACAAACAACACTAACATCTCAAGTACTTCTAATTTTTAATTCTGCTCTACAGTTATCTGTTGTGTTTATGGGACCAAATGAATTCAGATGTTTCCAGCAACCAAAGTTCCACTGATTATTAAAAAGAAAGAAAGTAGCATGGGAAGGATCACTTATTCATCTTCCAACACTACTTTAACTGAAGTGCAACTGGGGGACTCTGCTAATGAATTTAGCTATCAGAATGCTAATCAGTTCTGGTTTTTACCAAAATTAATTTAACCTCTGTTTTTGCATAAATAGTCCCTGTTGTTTAAAACTTTGGGGCTGCTTCTGTATGTGGTGGGTGGGGGGGGGGGGTGGGAGGGCTCAAATGGAACATGGTGTGCTGGGTCTACAGACAATTCAGTGAAGAACAGCTCAGAGGGAAGCATTTGAACACAGTAATATAGGGTAAGCTTTTCCCTTCCACTGTTAATAGAAAAAACCGAAACCCAAAACACCCTACCCAAAAAACCCATAGCTCACTATTGCTGTATGAAAAGGATTTTAGTTTTGTATAAATTACCTGCAAGCACTTCTAACAGATGCTATAATTGTCTGTTTGAGAGAATATGTGCTGAAAGACAAAAATCATCTATGTACCATACAGATGGAATGTACTGGTCAGTTTATGACATGATGCTATTAAAAAAATTATTTATGAATTGTTGAACTTGCAGATCATATTTAATTATAATATCAGCATTAATAATAACAACAACTAAGTCTAAAATTTGCCAAAACACGGGCAGTTGAAAGTGAGATCAGACAGGACGATAGAGAAAAAGTAACATTCTGTAAAGATTGTACTGGCTTTCAGTTCTGAACTCACAAGACAACTGAGCAAACAGATAAACTGCATGAAAAACTTTGAACAAGCATAGGTTTTTGTTCACTGTGTACATCCAAAATACATATTTTTTCAGAAGATCCAGAAATCTTCAGAACTTTTCCAGAAAATCTTCCCTCCACATGTACTCTTGGAATATCTAAAATTACCTTAAACACAAGAAAAACATAAAATGGTAAAGAGAAAAGAATGCAAAACAGCACTGTAAGAAAATTTTTCGTATTTTGTCTTTGAAGTTTTTATCTTTTTCCATGTTACTTGACTTTTTTTGTCTGGTAGTATCTGAGTCCTCTAACCCATTCTTTCTTTTCCTTTTGTCCTTACACTAATCTGCAGAAGGAATCAGTGGAAATATAAGGCCTTCTGTCTGATCTAAAAACTCATAGACAGAATTTAAAAAAAAAAAATCCTGGATGCAAGTAAAAAGATAATGGGCAGACAAAAAACAAATAAGTACTTAAGTGCTAGGTTTGAAAAAAGACCCCTTATTAGATCCAGATCACCGTAAACAGTCCCATCAGTGGGGGAACACTCAACACTGTAGATGAAGGATCAACAGGAATTCACATCATCTTGGGATTTTGATCACATCTTTAACAAATGTACTTATGGCAAGGTACTCTGGAATGCAAAAATTTAATTTAACAAATATGAGAAAAGCATCATATTGGCAACTTTCTTAATACTTTGCACGTTGCAAAGACAGTCCTTATACTGCAAAGACATTTCCCTTGTTTTGCCATTGGTGTTCACTTCTCCATCCCCAAATCTCAACTCTGCAACCCTCTAAGAGGGTAAAACTCTTTGTAACGACCTGATTTTCTTCATCTACTTGTCATTTTGAGTTCATGTTCGGGAAAAATGCAGTGAATCTGTCAAAAATGTTATGCAGGAGGGTACAGGGCTCCCACTTCAACTTACAGCAGCTACCTAAATGATTTTAACAGGAACTGACCATTTCCAATATGTAACATGTAAATCTCTCTTTTTGGAGAGTGGGGGGGAAAATGGCTAAAGTTTCTTGAAAAAGTACGTTGGTAAACATAAATGTTCCATCAGATTTTATAAAACTGGATGATCAAGCCATAGGCAGTATTTTTAAAATATTAGCTCAGACATTAATAGGACTTTAGGGAATTATCACAATATATTTGTTGCAAAAGCAGTTGTTCTAAGATGTAGTAGGTGGATGTTTACTGCAAAATTTTGGTGATCTCAGAGAAGTCAATATAATTACTTTTTCGGTCAGAAGGTGAGGGGCGTTTACATTTCATGGAGTCCTTAAAAAACTGGGCTTCCATTAAAAAATAATGGAGCCCTTCTTCATTTAAACTGATACATGAAGATACTAGTTCTGGCATGGTAGGTGTATTATCAGCTCCTGGATTAGTTACAGGAATAACTATTAACATTCAGTCTCACAGATTATAACATCATTATTTATGTTCAAATAGAACAAAACTAAAAATAGTATTTTGAAATATTTGAATATTTAAATTCAGTGCCTATTGAGAAATTTTTAGATTTCTGTTAATATGGAGGAGTAATGCTTGATCCTTACTGCAGACTATTGATTTTACACATATTTACATGAAAACTACTATGTGAGCTTTTTTTTTTGTCGCAGTACCTTTCTTAGTAACAATAAAAACAATAGTAACAATAAAAACGACTTTGATTCTTTTGATTCAGTTTAAAAACAATTCTGTAAGTACAGAATTTAACATCCTTTTTTTCCCCTTTCTCTACCTTGGTACAGAACACTGAAATCAGTATTTCAGTAGTAGTGAATTCCATGAACTACTTTTCCCCAAAGGAACTTTATGCTCGTGACATTTAGATCAATTTTATATTGCGATAATTTCATTGTTCACTACCATTAAGTTCATCATCTGCTTCTTTCTTTGTCAACAAGAGCATCTTCTAGGTTAGGACAAACATGGCTTTGTTCACGTTTGCCTAAGGCAATACAGATTTGGAAGCACAAGCCTTCAAGAACTAACTTCCACAGAACATGTAACTATCCCAAATACATATCAGGGCTAACCTAGAAACTACTTCCAAGATCCTCCTACAACAGACTTACAAGCATTTACCAGTCATCATCTTTTTCTGAGACAGACCACATGGAAAACAGTAACACAGGGAAAGGAAAATATGTCCAAGCAGTAGTGGCCAAAGCCCTTCTCCTATTAGAGATGCCATAGTACTTCTAACATTTCAGTAAATACAGGATTTTTTTCAAAAGGGTTTTTTGCCTGAAGAACTCTCAAATATTGTAGGTTGCACTGTATTTATTTTACGTGAATCAAGTGGATCTTACTGTCACTTGGATCTTCTCTTCCAGGAAATCTAGAATTTCAAACACAATCCTTGAATAACTGACCATCAATCCATTTTAGAACAACAAACTCAGTGAAAATATCTGTACTCAGCTTTAATATATATTTTTCCATGTCAATCACAACTGCAAAGAGTAAGAGGTGTAATAACTGTTGCCTCATTGTGATTGTTATGGTGTCCTTTTATTTTCAGAGAGAGTGCCACATGTAGAAATGATGGATTTAATTTTGAAGTTGTATTATCTCACAGAATTATCTACTTCTTACAAAATGAGCAAAGAACTATGCCTTGGTCAGAGAGTTCAACAAGGCACTATCACAAACAATTACTTGCTATGATTACCCTTTCTGACAATGAAGTTTGGACTTCAAGTTCTATTCTAATTCAGTGGCTTCTACTCCTGTTATTCACTACCAATTCCTCTGCACCCAGTAATGTCAAGAGGTCAACAATTAAATTAATTCAGAATACAATATGAACGTAAGAGTGACCCTATATTATATCTTCATTTTTTCCCTTTGATCATCCCTTTATTTGACTGCATTTCAGTAAATTATCCATGTAGTTTTTATTTTGACAGCTCTCTTTACAGCAGTAAAACAAAATGTGTGCATTGCAAATGGCAAAGATTCAAATTTCAGCTATGTTTATCCAAAATAGCACTGAACTGCTTCTGTACTTATGCTATACTGCCTACAGCCTTACGGAAGGGGAGACAGATGGGATGAATTTAGCAGGGAAACAGCTGTGGCTTGAAGAAGAGACAAGCAAAAGTTTTGCTATCAGGCTTCATTATGTATCAAGGTACCAGTAAAATGTGTATCCGTAAGGCAGCCAAAAAAGTGTTTTTCATTTGACTAGTGATAATTACCTTTTCTCAACAGCTGACAATGTTCTAAGCACCATTAAATAGGTATAATAATTAAGCAATAAGATAAGACAGGCAGTGCCTTGCTGAGGATTATTGCTTGCCTCGGGTGCATTACAAGGCATAGGGCTGAAGGGTGAGTGACTTCAGCCACCCGAGAAATGTAATAATCCCTCAGAAATGCACTACCTGGAGTGTCTTCTTGCTATTAAAACTGGAAATTTAAAAAGGACAAAACGCTAGACACATTTCCTGTGGATTTTATTGACATGGGTTAACATTAGAGGAAGTCAATTCAGAAACTCCATTTCTGCCCAGCCTATGAAAGTCCTTTCCCAAGGACACATATGCCTCTGCTAAGTCTGCTTGTACATTTTATTCGTAAAACTTATTTGAGAAGTATTTAATCATCTAATATTTGCATCATTTAACAGATGCACTAAAGATTGTAACAGCCTTCACAATGGTAAAAGTTAAAGTGCTTTTAAGTCGTGTGCTCTGAAACATTTATTCTGTGCAATTGTCTATGTTTGGTATCAATTTACAGATAAATTTTTTCAGTTCTGAAATTGTATGTGTAAAATACACACACACACATATTTTTAAATATATATATATATATAAAATATCAGCCACTCAAATGACCAAAGCATTAAGGAAAAAACCAAACAAAACAGCCCAAAAACCCCCTGAAACCTTCTCTGACTACATGCAAGTCACAGAGCTAAAACTAAGGCTATTTCCCTGGTAGTGTGGGATGTGCTAGTGCAGCACTCAAAAAAATTACACCGCTTTACATAAGCCGAGAAAAGTTTACTGTCATTTCAGCTGTGCCACTGAGACAACATTTTGAAACTGGAGACCTGAAACTATTTAGCAACCTTGACTTGAATCAAATCAGAATTCTAAAGACCATTCAGGATCAGGCTCCAAGTCATAAGATATGTTTGGGAAAAGGATCCACTTCCATCTGTATAACTAAAGGCAGAATCAACATCTCTTAGGTTAAAAAGAACTTAAAAAACAGTTTAAAATGTCCTTTCCCCTTTTTTCCTCTCCATACATGACTTTACAGTTCACAAAGAACAAGTTAAACACAGAACAATCTTCTTATCCTTTTCAATTTCTTTCATATTTTCTATCATCACTACTTTATTCCAGAACCAAACTGAGAAGCCCTGCTGAGAAACACATACAACACTGTCTGGAGTACCCTAGAAATACAGATGCTAACTAGGTCTTATCATACTGTCCTTCCTCATAGACACTTCCATAATCTCTGTTTCACTAAGACTTGCTCATAGCAGTTAAGGAACAACTAATTTAAGACCACATTTCTAGAAACTAACCTAGTGCCTGTTACTATTTGACTACTACCAATTAGCACCGTCACAAGGCTTAATGAACACAGTTATTTTTTAGCATTTAATTTCTTTCAGAATGGCAATTTTTTTAGAGTTCGCTCAGAAACTGATAATGAATATGACTGGAGCTCTGGAAGTTTAAGTTAGACAATAAATAAGCAAAATAAAGTTCTATCTGTGGTTCAGCTGACAAAACCACTGGAAAAAATTGCTCCCTAGCCTCATAATGCATAAACGAAGCACTTAGTTAAAGATGGAAACAAACAGCATGATAACAAAATATAGCACCTTCAAATGCAACATTGGCATGGGACTAGCAGCACAAGACACACCAAGGCTAAATGGATTTAAGAACTAAAGGCTAAAGAGATTTAAGTACAGGTTAGATCTATATATGGAAAATGAGAGTATCCACAGTTAGATCAGCTTCCAGAAGAACAGTATTGGATCTGCAGAAGCATTCAAAACACTGAATTTGAAAGCAGGCAGGTGTATAGATTTTGCTACAAAGCTGGTAAATTTTCATGACACACTTGCAAAATGTTACTCATCTGTCTTCATTTTCAGTTCTCTACTATATGGGAACAGAGGGTTTTAAATAGCCTTTGTCTGAAAATCTCAGAATCATGCACAGCCATCAAAACTGGAAGGAAATCTGCTACTGCTTGAAGTAATTTGCCAATTGGGTTAATAGTTAAATTTTACTGTAATTGTGAATTCACTGAAGGCTTAATAGGAAGATACCAATTACAGTCAAATATCCCAGCTAGGTATTTGCTGTTCAACTATTGAAAATGGTAGTCTCACAGTGGCTATCTGAAAAGAATATGGGTGGGGTTTTTTGTTTGTTTTTTTATAATTTTTCTGACACATCACAAGGATATCACAGAAATACAGTACAGAAAATGAACTTTAAAAATGCAGATGGAAAATGATATGGAAGAAAAAAAAGAAGGTGACTGTAACAGTTAGGGACTTCAACAATTCAATTTTTTAGATGGTCTAAAAAAATCAAAACTTGTTATAGATTGTTAAATGTTTTAGGAGGATCATGGATAGTTAGGGGTGTCCTCTATAGTTAATATTACACTGGAGAGGCTACTACCCTTCTGGAGAGGTAGAAATCTTTATTCTGCTGTTCTGGGTACCTTTGGGTTTATTTAACTTAAGCTAACTTGAATGAATAAGATAGATATGCTTTTTGGTGCTCTCTCTCACCATTAAACAGCTATGTTTTTATGGATAAGACAGCAAAGGAGCACATTGACCCAGCTTGCTCACTTATTTCAAATCTCTGGGGAAGGTGATGAGGAAGACCATAACTACCACCTTGGACCAGAGGTGCTACTACCAGGCACTGAAGGCAAAGTGTTTCAAAGAAGATATGGTGGCAGTGAAGGGATAAGTTGGTGGATTAACACAATCATGTAGCAGCACCAGAAGCAACCCTTATTCAAAATTAAAACTCTTGCAGGTGTGTAGCAAATGTAGGAGAATAAAATGGGGTTTCACTGGAAAACAATGGGTGCACTTCTGTCCAATTATGCACATATTTTTCAGTGTCAGTTATGATCTGCATAGTGACAAGAATTTCTAGATCTTGCCGAATCAAGGAGCGCCTGGGCTAAGCTGTCAAAGACATCACCTTTATCCACCTCCATTTTAGAGGAATCAAGAATGCTTCGTTAATGCTAAATTAACATTTAAATTTGAAAACCAACAACTGTGCTGACAACAGAAAGTAACAAGAACAGCCTGGAACCTTATGTTGTGCTGTTTTATATCACACATATTTCAGGGCTTTTTACATTCCTGGTAGACAAGAACACAAGCTTACTATTAGTGAGCTGTAGGCTTTGACTCAGTTCACGATGGTATGAATATGAACTATCCCTCTTTCTGTTTTGGAGAAGGCAGAATACATTAAAGTGATAGGGTAAAAGATACTCTCAGAAGTGGACGATTTCCATTCTCTGAGCAGAGGGAGTGTAAGTCATAGAGTTGGTAGCCGTTGAACACAGGAAGAAGCAAACCTGGCTATTTTCCCACCTAACTTTTCTTTGAGGCATGGACCAATACAACTTTCTCTCAGATATCATCTTCCAGTTCCTTAAACAATAAAATTGTGGTGGCTAACAGTCTTGATGTCCAAAGTAAACACAGACACTGTGACTTCCCCTCTACACATTCTTCCTCATATTGACTGTATTGCTATGCAATTAAATCAAGGGCAGCATTAACTAATCTTTAAAGAAAGATCAGCCTATTAATACGAACTCAAATGCAAAAAAAGTTGCAAATTTGCAAATGCAAAAAAGCTGCAACAAATTCAGAAATGAAAAGAATATATAAGGACATGAAGAGGTAATTGGAGCATGAGAAACTGAAATGTAAGCTAGCTCAAGCAGATTTGGTCACATGAACCCTGAACTCTCTGAGAGCTCATTTTTTGATAAAGGAAATGCAAAAAATCTTACCAATATTAACTTTAGCAGAACATTAAATATCATGCCCATCAGCAATTGTTAACTAAGTTGTTGACACGTAACTGACTAAAACAAAGAGCACAACCAATAGGAGCAATTGAAAGCAAAGAATTCTCAGAGAATTTCTTCACATTTAAACAAGTTTTTGAATGTTTTGAATTATGACTCAGCACACAAAAAGGAGGAGTGGGCTGATAAATTTTGGAGATGTGATCAACTTTGAGAAAGTCTGGGATACAGCACAGAAAGAAATAGATGACTCAGAAGATTGAAACAGCAGACACGGGATGAAAGTCTTACACTATATACTCAGAGCATTCTCAGTTCAAAGCAAAAGTCTCCGCTGAAAACTTGAATTTACTTGGGAGAAAGAGGTCCTGGATGCACTTCTTAGTGCAGCTATCAAAAAGGCAAATGTAACTGTAGGATTCATCAGTCAAGGAATTTCTAGTAAATATCTCAATTCTATATATACAAATATATTCAAATATCCCCGTCCAAGACCCAAGACAATTTTTACTGCCCATATTTAAAAGACGATCAACAATCAGAACACCAAGGTGATGAAGAGCTTATTGCAAAAAGAAGAACAAAGGAGGAAGGCTTTACTTATAACCAGAAGTAGGACTGAATAGATACATCTGTTGTCTACAATTACTTGCATTACCAGTGCAGATTCTTTTGAAGAACTACTTGTCCAAATTTTGGCTCAAAGACAAGTAGGTATAAACCAAACAGAAATTAATTCAGACCAAAAATAAGAAGGATTCCAATGAAAAGATCAGTGGAAACAGTTGTCCAAATTGGAACGGCGAGGCCTACAAAGGAGCTCAATATATTCTTGAAGAAATATATGTTTGTATAAACTATGTATATAGGTACATATATTTTAGATACACATACTTGGAAACAGATGAACACAGTACTCTGTGACCTAGAATACATCTTACAGAACATTATTAAGTTCCCTAAATATCCCTCTGGAAATTGGGTAGGATGTTCCCCTCTGCTTCTTATTTGCTTCTTAAGGCTGGGAACTTATTTGCACACAATTTTGCAGCATTTTATGAAAATCTTGTATTTCACTCTTTGTATACTTCAATTTTTCTAACAACTATGAAAATTTTTGCTTTGTGTGTCTGCTGTTTAGGTAGTTGGGGAATAAATCTTTAGAAACAGTGTTTGGGGTCTTATTAACATATATAATTTCTTAACTATTTTGAATGGGAATATAGTACAAAGAAAAGCATAAATAATAGATGTATTTATACCACACTATATATAGACATCTATTTCAACTGAGAAAGAGAAAAAATAGTTAAAAAGATATATAGTAAATAGACAAATGGTGAACAGCAGAGGAATAGGGAGGGAGAGTTTCTGAACATACAAATTCTATTCAAAAGAATGTAACTGTGAGCAAACGCCGCAGTATTAAACAAAAGCCAAATACACATTCAGACTCTTACAGGATTTGCAACTTCTATATCTGTGTACGTGTGTATACCTCAGCCATTAATTATCTCCTAATAAAAGTTCTCTGGAGTATACATTTCTCAATCTAAAATATGAGTCTATTAAATAGTAATAAAAAAATTTAGTAATTGTGACAACCTTAAGGTCTGGACAGAGCTGAGAATTTAATCTGCCTGCACCACAATGCTAACACACCGTGACCACAAAGTTTTTACAAACTCCTTGCATGAAGGGCTGCACAAACAATTATGTATCTCCAATTGCTACAGCTATCCTGTTACAGCAAAATCACGCCAAAGATATGTGGGCATGAGTAATGATGCTCAGGAAAAAGTGCAGCACACTGCTCTTTAGAGATTGAGACAATGTATCTTTATATCTCTAATATCAAAGATTCTATGGACACTATATATGCTTATCTCTACTTTCAATTTTAAAATTAATGCATTTAAAACTATAAACCCACAAGACAGTGCATTTTTAATCTATGATTGCATCACAAAACAGATGATGGGTCCAATAAAATACAGCAAAAATTACTTCACTGTCACTTTAAAGAAATATACTAATCTAACAGTAGAATAAGGAAGACAAAGTATTTAACTGAGAATGAACTGGACAGGAAAAAAATAAAGGTTTTTAGGTAATGACATAACCTAACTTCTTCCATCTGTCATTATTTCTTGCAAACACACATACACACAAAAAAGTACTAGAGTTTTAGGGAGAAAATGTAAAATTTCCAATGCAACTTGGTTGCTCCAGTTATCAAGAAATAAATTTAATCAGTTGTTCTACTGAAGATTTGCCAAGAAATCAAAAATCTCTATTCAGAAGTATAATAGTGACAGCAAACTAGCTATTGTGATTTTACGTAGCAGATATTTGAAAATGCTGGTGTGTCCTCTCTAGATACATCTCAATTCTCATAGATGTGTGTTCTCTCAAGCATACATGATCTTGCATATACTACCACTTAGTAACAAAACAAAAAAATAAATTTCATGGTGGAAAAAAAGCCTTTAAAATCCTTGTCAAACTGAGTATCACATTTTCACTGGAATGGTCAGTTTAAAGATCCATTTTAGTTATCATTCCAGATAAGCTTATCCATAAAAATCATACATTTTGCCATAGGTAGAAAACAAATATAATTTGTCACATGTTGTGCTATACAGACATTTCTGCACAGTTGCTGCACTACACTAGAATGTCTGAAGGGGAAGACACCCCAGGTAGTTGGCTGCAGACACATCTCAGCAACATGGCACGTAGTTACAATTTGACACATAGAGTCTTTATAAATCCAATGTCTATGAAGTCAAACAAATCTCCTTCTTATTTATAGTAACAGGCGAGAGCAGATCTCTGCCGTCTTGTTACACAGATGGTTGTAACATTTTTATAGTTAACTTACAACCACTGATGCCTAAGGAATAGACACACATCTGCCCCAAACTGCCAGTCCTGCAGGCTCTTCTTTTTAACTTTAGCTAGCAAAAATACAGTAGAAATACATCTAACCATGTCACCGCCAAAAATCTACCACAACAAAAAGCCCCACACAAATTTTCATAAAATGTATTATTAATGTTAATGTTATACAGATTGGACATTGATAACACACAATACAGCAAAAATGACAGTAGTATCAATTGTAACCACAAAATCTGAGAGAAAATTCGTAGTCCAACATTCCATATGCTGAACTTTGGAAAAATGTTTAGAAAGAAACTCATTAGAAGCTTCTAAATTTTTGTTTCATTTGAAAGATTTTAAAAGCACTTTATATTTCATATAAATTACTGTCCAAATGCTTTTTTTTGCTTTTAACTGCTTGAGAGGTAAAGGCATGTCTGGCTGATCTTGAAAAAAAGAAAGAAATTGCCTAGGATTTTCTTCTCCCACCTGAAGAACTATTCCATGTTTGCTGTCTTTCCACATATCAGCTGGGTCTTCAACAGGAAAGTACACAGAAAAGAGCTATGTTATATAATTAAATGCTTCCCATTTTAGACACTGGCTGTCCACAGAAGTAATCCTCTAAATAGCTAACTTACAATCAAATGCTTGTTTTATGAGAAGAACAGATGCAGAAAAGTAAAGCCATAATTGAACCTTGTAACGGTAAGTTAAGAATGAGTTCAGGGAAAGCTTAAACAGCCTGATGAAATCCTGACCCATGGCAGCTTGGGAAAATAATACTTATAAATATGTTCAAACAATAATAGATCTGGGCAGGTTCTTGTTGTTTTCTTCTTACTCTTCAAATTGGAAGAGAAAAGAGCATGTGAAAAAGTGGATCTGCATTTACAGAACTGGTCTAACTACAGAGGTGAAAATGCATGCCTGGGAATTCAGTTCGGAAAGAGATTAAGGAAAGAATGAACCAACTTTATGCGTAGCAAATTAATTTGGCTTTGGATTTTACTTCATCTGGAATCTATTCAAATTATGTAGAGTGGGACACCAAAAAAAACCCCCAAAAATAGTTTTGCTTTTAGTTTTGCTGCATAATCTTTTTATTCTTGGCTAGTCTCTACCTTTCCAGCTGCCTTATAAGAAAATCTGTACTTTCTGTTATCAGCTAATTTCTACTATGAACCCAAATCTACAGAAAAGGAATTTGAAGAATTTAATAACACAGTTTGCTTCGAGGTTGAAAATTTATAAAAATAGACTCTGCTACATAACAGACAGGAACTTATTTCTGCAAGATTCATATCCATGAAGTTACACATGATGACCAACTCCAACTGGACTTTTAACATGTCACCTTAGTCCTGCAAACTGTATATCTTTCAAATCAAGTTCGCCTCAGTAGCATGTGACAACTGTTCCATTTAAGATGGACATCTAATTCTTTAATGCCATATTTCACTGAGTAAAAACACACTGAAAAGACTGGATATTTCCATTACACTGAAAAGGCTGATTCCACATCCTGTTTAATAACTGCAATCTAAAGCAATCTCTTTCTTAGAAATTTGTTTATTTAAGTTTGGACTTAAACATTTAAACATTACATTTGCAGCACTTATTCACATAGAGATAGGAATGGCACCAAAAGACTTGTTCACTTTCAGGAGTGCAACTATTATGACTGCCAAAACACTTTTGCTCCAGAAGAAATTCTGACCGATCAATTAGTATTACTTCTTCCACAAAACAGTTATATCAGGGCCTGTCATACTGTCCCGGGATAAAACAAATACAAACAGAGATTTCTTCTCAGACAAATATCACAGTACCTCATTATTAAAATGCAAATGTTGGATCCCAAGTTTAGCCAAAATCATTTTAATACAAGAAATTTTCAGAAGATCCAGAATAACAGCAGCTAGAAAATTAGGTCAGAATGCACTTTGTGGGACTGTGTTGTAAAAAGACCACTGCTATTCGTAGCTGCGTACAAAGGAGAAATAAATGTGTTAAGAAGTAACATCATCAACAGTATTTTGCTGAGATTATTAGTATCTAAGTGATGGATGAAAATCTGAGGAAAAATACATTATTATTATTTATTGTTCTGCTTTTACTAAATAGTATAGTGAGATCTCTATTTTCAAAATCAGATGAGAAAAAGTACTCTTTTTATTTAGTGGAAATCCTTCAACATAAATATATGGAACTGGGAGATTTATTTGTTGGAGTAGCTATTCCTTCTGCTTTTCTTCACCTAGATTCATAACCTTTATGACCAATTTACAACATTTGGGAATTAATCCTGAAAATCTATTACAGTTTTCACATGGAAATTAAAATTAGATTACACTGACATTTTAAAGCAGTTTAGAGTATCAGTCTTGTCACTTATTAACTGGATTTTAAATTAATAGACTGCAAGATGACAACTACAAATATGTTAAAAGAGCCATCTCTTAAACTGCTGGTACTGTTCATGTTTAGAACTCCCGATAATCTCTGCCATATTTATATATTCTAAAATATTAAATTAGACAAATGCTATTACTGCCCTATTTTCTCTATTGTCTGCAAAACAGCAGCAGAAGGTAAGGCATTGCCTGCAGCATGACCACTCTGCTTTCAAACCACTTCTGTGTTCTGGATTAATGCTTTCAGTCTTTTCTAGTGTATAATCATTGCTGCTGCAGCAGAGAACGAGCAACATTTTCCAGCAGATCCATTTTATTTATAAAAATAGAGAGAGGAAGGGTTACCCTAAAAATTTGCAAAGCACTTTTAAATTATAGTGAATACTCATAATTCTACAGAAGAGCAGCTAGGAGGAAAAAGAGGGGGAATTTTTTTTCTCCTGAATGTAACCTCAAATCCTCAATCCTACATATGGTAAGAATCCACCACAACTAAAGAAATCAAAAGGGAGGTGAGATAAATGGAAAGATGGTGTGGTTACACAGGTTAGGGATGCAGTTGCAGCATTTTGAGTTTCTTTGTTCTCTCTGCTATAAATGATGATGACTATACAAGGTTACAGCAAAACAGGATGAGGTACTGACAGAAATCTGAAAGAGGAAAGAAGTGGTTCTGGATAACTGAAATGAACACATTAAGTGCTCGCAAGAAAGATGATTATAGACAGTGAATAAAGAGATGGCAGAAAAAAAATCAATACTATAAAGAAGTGAGTGTACAGGACTGGCTGCTTTAATACATGCAAGCTCTACTCCTCTCAGGTGGTCAATGATGAAAAAAAGCAAACAGAATTTTTCCCAGTAAGGGCTGTCTAGTCCAAATAAAGTTAAACACAATGAGTTAAAATGCATTTTGCCTTTGACTACTGACAAGAGGTAGCCAGGATGACTGGACTTGCAGAGTTCCCTCTCAGCCTCCTCTACTTCATCTTCTACCTCCACAAGCACATTGAAACTCCCTCAATTGCCTGTTACACTTAATGTAGAGTGGAAAACAGAACAAGAAAGCACAGATGAACTTTCTGGAACCAAAATTAAAAGACTCCACAGTGATCTTTGTGGAAGTCTAATCCATATCACAGCACAAGCCATTATCAGTCTGGATACTCGGGCCGGAAGAGTCAATTGATATTGGTGGAAATATTTCATACTGGTCTTGCTGCAGCTGCCCCCAGCTCATCCTGAGGAAGTCACTGCTTCTCTGAAAGGCTAGTGGTGCCTGAAAATTGTCAGTATTTCTCTGGTTACTATGATTTTCAGAAAGATTTGTCTGTTTATACAAGTTAAATGATTGCAAACCCCAAAAATACAACTATTACATGGCATAATGGAACCCTTATCTGTAGTCTATGTTCACATCACTGAATAACCTCCTCCCTCTTTTCTCCCCAGCTCCCCCCCTCTTTTTTTTTAATGTGGTAAGACTATTCATACAAGTTAGAGCAGAGAACAGCCAAAGCAGCCCACACACATATGTACTAGGTTTAAATTCTTTGGAAGACTATGTTGTTCAAGCTTTCCTTTTATTTATCCAAAATGGCACAAGCAAAAGATGTTAAAAAAACCAACTTGACAGAATGTTTGATTGGGGAGGGGAAAGGAGTGGTCATTTCATAAGGAAAGAATATTACTTCCACACAACCTTGCGTCATTTTTATGTTTACACAACATAACTGGTACAGTTGAGCGTATCACATACTGACATTAACAGGACCTCCTACCTTGACTTCATTCTCTCATGCATTCTCCCATGCTGGATACACTGTTGGTCCAATTCATCATTCCGTTTCTGCATCTTCTCCAATCTGCCATGAAGATACTCTTTTTCCTGACTAAGCTGGTTGACTTCAGATCTACAGAAGTAAAACAAAGCGATGATGGATGTTGTCAGATTTCATCCTGCCGTGAGCCATCAATATGTGGCTTCAGCATTTATAAAATTTCATACATATATATGTAATGCATAAACAAGCTATTACTAGAACGTACTGAAACAGAATGCTGTTTCATATAATCTTAAAACAAAATAATACAATACTGATGGATATCTTCTAAACATGCCACTGGAAATCACTCAGTTATAGGTTGGCTATGCTAATTTCAGCCTAATTTAAATAGGCATGCCTATTTATGCATTGGCGTTAAATAAGATCAATAAATGTAAATTTATACTTGTTAAGCAAGAATTTGGCTAACATTCTGAAAGCAAATTTTAACCTCTTTACTAGAAAAAATAACATTTAGTTAAAAAAAACAGCTACTAAAACCTTGTTCAACCTTTACTCTGCTTTATAGGTTGAACTCTTAACAGTTTGCAGGTTGAACTCTCAATAGTAGTACTGTTTTAGAAACTTTAGTAATGTCCTATGTCTAAAATAACATTGCACAGATTAAAAAAAAATCAACAACAAAATTCCATAAACCCTTCCCCCACAAAAAACACCCAAACCCAACCAAAAACCAAAGCCTCACTAAGAGGAGAATTAACAAAACTTTAAGAAACAAGGGACAAATCATACAGGCACATCTAATCTACATAATCTACATAAAAATCAGCACAGCCTTTAAGAATATTAGTCACTTCTAAGCAATTCTTATTCTTCACGGGTGAGCAGAGACACCAGATCCATGAATGACCTGGGACTGCTACTTGCTACATCTCTAACCATCAGCCCATGGAGAAACAGGCATGAGCTGTTTCTTAATATCAGGAAAAGACCTCAGATTAAATTGTGATAAAATATACATTATGCACTTGTACAATTTTAACTCTTTGGAAAAGGTTAATGAGAACATGTCAGAATCTGCTATACCATCAGAAAGTACAAATCAAAAGCAAGAAAATTTATGGCATCTGCCACTCCATACCTCAAGGTTAAAAAGCTTCAGATATATCTTTAAATCATAAACTTAAATATGCTGCAATTACAGCAGAAAGATACTTTACCTTCCTGGCTGTTACAGAATGCATCAACAACTGACATTCTGAAAAACACAACAAAGTGCAGGGAGGAAGGAATAGCCCTCTTTCAAAAACATGTTGTTACATTGACAAGTCAAATCTAGAAATGACAACATGATCTTTTCATGTTTAAATAGAGAACAATGCATGGTATCATCTGTGAAGCTAAAAAAACTTAGCAAGGGAAACTTTGGAGCGAGACTGTATATAATTGAATTTAGATTGAGAGTTACAGCTCTATTAAGGAAGATCAAACACAAATACATCAGAATTGTGCTGATAGATTTGTACATCAAACTTCAGTGCACACGAGTTTCCTGGATGGGTGCATAATAGTGGGCAGGATGTTAGAGGAAGGTAGCAGGAACTGAATTTTTCCACCAATGATTTTATAGAAATACTAGTAACTTAAATGTCAGCATTAACAAAGCATTGCCAGCTGGACCAACTGTTACCACACAATGTGAATGCAGTCTGTACTTGATACTGATACTGTAAGACAGACAACCAGTGGATAAAAGCAAAGGTTTGGTTCACTGCAGAGCAGCTCAAAGAGACCTGACACAGGAGTAAATTCAATTCCGCATTCCTTTTTTGCCAGTAAAATTCAGCAATAGCATTTGCCATGTAGGAATATTTTAAATTATCACATTTGTAGGGTTTCCCAACTGGGAGGTCCTGTTTCTTTTTCTGTATTTATATGTGACTGTCTCATTAATGGAAACAGCAGAAGCAACTTTCAA
This sequence comes from Poecile atricapillus, assembly GCF_030490865.1. Lineage (NCBI taxonomy): Eukaryota > Metazoa > Chordata > Aves > Passeriformes > Paridae > Poecile > Poecile atricapillus. The sequence goes on from NC_081251.1 coordinate 82,727,268, forward strand.
GGTGATAAAATTCTGTAAGTTTTACAAAGATTTATTAATCTCCATCACACTTGAAGGTGTCCAAAGTCTTTCTGGAAAGATCAAGCAATTCCAATCAACCAAGACCAAAACACTACTGAAAATTATAATTAATGAAACAATAGTAAGTAATGAATTAATTACAAACATGAGTATCATAATCTCCAATCTCTAGAATAGAGCTCTAAATGCCTGATGCTTTGAAGCACGTTTTAAGTGTTGTCTTCTCCTGAAACATCTTTAATCTTTTAATTACAGTTAAACACAGAGAAAAAAAAATTCTAATTATGACATTATTTACACAATGCCCTCTCCATGTAACTATCTAAGAGTTTGACCACCAAGACTCAAGTATTTAATGGCACTGAAGTTTTGAAGGACAGCACATATTAAGGACAGAATGGTTACGTCCATGTTAAAAGGTTCATGTGTGCTGGCATTAAAGAGAGAACACTAGTCCAAAACAATATTGCATACCAAGAGTCTTCCATCATCATTTGTCAACGATTCCCTCTGCATCGTTAAACACACCTTTCATCCACCTCAGTTTCCAAACATTAAGATAAGACGGCTAATTCTATGTGATATTTAAATAACTTCACACATTGTTGGGTTAAAAAAAAAAACTCAAAGAAATCATAATAGTAATAAGCCTGATAACTGTACTGAATGCTATAGCACATTCATACAGGAGTAGGAATTCTACCCAGCCAGAGGCAGGACCAGTCCTGTGTAAATGCTCCTGAACAACTCTGCTCCCAAGGTATCACAGCAGGAAAAGAGAGGGGAGTAAGTGTCAAAGCACACAGTGCTGAACTTCAGAGATAGTTCACTCGTGATGCTGGGGACAGAGGCAAATTAGAGAAATCTATGCACTAATCACTGTGTCTGATGGATCCCTCACAACTAAAGGACACAGCATGGATGTGCTGATGTTGCTCAACCAGAGCTACTCTGGGTCAAACAGTCTGAGCAATAAGCTGTGGTGGATTCAGTAGAAACTGAAGCATGCAGGCATTTGGAGTGCTGTCATCAGAGTTGAACTCAGCAGGAAGGGGCACTTCTGCAGACTCAGGCTGGCCCCACAAGTCAGGCAGTCATGGATCTGTGCATGCTTCTAAGATCTGATACACTCAAATGACCTGTATGAAACCACTGTTACTTTGAAACTCCACAGAGCAAAGCTACAACATCACATGAAAATATAAAATGCATGCTTGTAATCGGATGTATAATAGATTTGGCCAGATCTCATTTACTTGTCACTGTATCAAAAATAATTGATGGGGGCAAGAGCAAACAATAGCAACAAAAACCCCTCTATACTTCTGGATCCACTTAACGACCTCAACTTCCATTTAAAAATCACTATAGTATTATCTACCATCTTTGCTGGAAGAATCTGGGAAAAAAAACCCAAAGAGGTTAGCCTCCAAATCACTTAAATACAAAGGCAATAAAATGAGGAAATGTTCAATCATCACAATTCTAAGTCAACCTTAGGGTATGTTTAGGATGAGCTGATTTTTGAACACTGAGGTGGCAATGCTGTCTTTACTCCTCTGAACTAGGTTTTGCATTTCAGTGCTTTTTCAACACTGCCTTTTCCTGCTCTTAAAACCAGTTGTTTATTTGCAGAGAAATTAAATACACACTCTAAAATATTTTCTGCTGATGCAGTATTGTTGCATCTAATTTTAATGATTACACCTTCAGACAGACTGGTCCCTATCTTCATACAGCTACCTTCAACAAACATTTCACTCCTCGTATTGAGTGCAACAACTGCGGTCAACCAAATATGCAGAAGAATAGTTCAGCCGGGTAAGTGTTCTTTACTTCAATTAAACTCACACAGTTGGACGCCTACTGTTGCCAAACCAGTAATATAATTTATACATTATAGTCCAAACAGTAAAACTACACTAAAAGTCATTTAACAATATTTATAACACCATAAAATACAGTGTTAAAATATATGAACTGCAATATGTACCAAAATTATAAAATTTGTTTCTCATCATCAGTGATTAAAACCAGGATCATTGCTCTAGCTTCAATACTCACAACCCTGGTGACAGATTAGAATTCAAATCTTAATGATCAATTTACAATTAACAAGATAGAAGTGAAACAAATTAAACCAACCATTATATATAACGAGACCCAATGGACTCCCATTGTTCCCCTTAATTACAAAACGCAAATCACAAATACACAGTGGGTAGTGTTAACCATTAATCTACAACCTAGAAACTCAGAGAGTGACAATCAGAGGAAAAAAAAGAACAAAACAAGAGAGAAACAGAGAAGAAATCAACAAAGGACTATATTTTTTAAACATGCCTATGCATACGGAAACCTTCACAGACACTATCTTCTTTCTGCACAGCTTGAGGGGTTTATAATTCGTCTGACATTGTCTTTCTGACGCCTTTCTGTGTAGGGACTAGCTCAAAAAATGGTTCCAGCTTACATACAAACACAAAAACTTCAGCTTTAGATTTCTCAGAAAACCTGCATTAAATATAAAAATATATGTGCCATTCAGATGTATTCCACTGAAATTGTAGAGATATGTAGCTGTCACAGATAAATTTGAAATGCCTCTTATTATAAATGGGTTCTTCTTACCAAACCAAATAAAATTTAAATAAACTTACTACTGCATCTGTTTTTGAAAGAGCTTGAGTGTTCCACCAATTAAATAATGGTATTGGTAGCATATAGTAATTTCTTAAACCCATGGAAATTAAGGCATAAGGACTCTAGAAGTACAGCAAGAAAATACACATGCAGTCCAAAATTCAGGAGGAATTCTGACTAAGGTCAAAAATATGGAAAAAATGGAAAAATATTTTCTGCGAAAATAGGGCACACTGCTGCTTTGTGATCTGCTTTTATTAATGCACATAAGAACTAAGTTAGAAAATCTTTCCCAAATTATTGCTTTTTTCTAGAAGACAAAACTACAGTATTCTGTCCCAGAATGCGGTTTTACGCCACATTCAGTGACAATGAGCTGAAGATTGCAATTCAGAGAGGTGCTACTGAGAGATACATGACGATCATGCATTTAGAACTTGGCTAAAATAATTTTCTGCATCTGATCTCCTGATCACTTAGTGAAGACATCTATATTAGTCTGTCATTTTCCACCATCTCCACTTCCACCTTGCTGTTCTCATTTTTATCTTCTATTTTTTGTCTCTACCTATTTCTCTATCCCTGCTACTGACTGCAGCAGCTCCTACTCCAATGAAGGCAAGCTCAAGCTATTTTAGGACCACTTCTCAAAACCACTTTCATGCATTCTTCCTTAGCGTCTTGTGTAAAAAATATCACTTCCCGGAGATGCAAGAGGGCTCCTTTTCCCATTTTCAGGTCCTTGACAAAGTCAGCTAATGCTGCTAGGTGGAGAAACACTTGGCAATCTCTAGTATTTATTTTCAGAGAATAATGTGTTTTCACAGTATGTTTTCTGTCTTTCCTTCATCCTTTACAGTTACTAGTCTGTGACTGTGAGCTCTAGCAACAAAGTCTGTGTGCTTTTTTATTGCTGGAATAATAATATGATTTGAATCCATTTAGATTTTGCATTACTTCAGCAGAAGAGCTCTGCTTTTTCAGAGGAAAAATTCTGTTTGCTTCTCTTTCAAGTAACCCTCACAATGGGAAGATTGCTTACAGTCCCTCAAGTTTCTTATTTCCTCCCCAAACACTCTGGATGGGATTCATCTCTCAACTTCAGCCACTTAACAGCTAGTCAACACTTCATATTCAGGGGGAAGTAGGATGGGCAGTGGAGGAAGTATCCATGGGAAGCATAATTTATTTTATTTATTACACACACACACACACACATATATATATATGTATATGTCTGTCATCTACTTAAATCATTCCCCTTTGACCATTCCTAGGAAGAGGGTACTGGGGTAAACAAGCTCTCTCCCTGAGTGAGTGTTGCCTCTTTTACAGTACCTCAAGAGGATGATTAAATACACCCAGCAGAAGAAGAATCCTCTCTTGAAAACAAATTTTATCTATTTGCTATTTTCACACAAAATTATTTGCTGCTGAAGAACTACAAAATTCACATTTTATTTAGAAGATAGTTCTGTCTTACAGAACTTTTGAATAGACATCTCCATAGCTTTGTATTTCTATAAATTATTACTTCTCCCAGGTTTTAATGGCTTTGATTTTAGATCTGCTGTTGATTGATAACAAGCAGCAGAATCAGGGTATCAGTAAAATGCAATTTTGAGGACAATTATTTTATAGACAATATTCAGTGTGTATTGTAGTACTGTGAAAGGAGCTTAAGTAAATAATTAAAATGAGAATAGTTTTGAACAACAGATCACTGAATTTTTAGCATTTTTCATATAACTTCAGATAAACTTAAATTGTAGCTTTTTAAACAATTTTCTATTCTTAATATTAAGAATATGAACACCAGGAAGAAAATACTATTAAATTTTCACATTGGAATTGTCCAAGAAATTGGAATTGATAGTCAGAAACATAATCTTAAGGGGCATTTATTATACTGAATTCTTAAGGGGCATATATTACATTAGTATGATATATAATACCTGGAAAAAATGAAAAATAATAAATATTAAAATACAAATCAAAAAATAAAGAAGCATGTCCCATTATTAAAAGTGTCAGGTTAAGAAAAATATACTAACCTGTATTTTTCTGACATTTGTTCCAACTTCCTTGCCAACACAAAACATTCTTCCTTTAATTTTGCTATGAATGTATTCTGGGAGGCCAGCAATGAATCCAGTTCTTCTACTAGAAACCATAAAATTATGATACTATAAAATAACAACTATATAAATGTATAGATAACATAGAAACAATTTTATATATTCCTAATTTCTTTCTTATAGTTCATTCTAGTTTTGAAATGCTTTTTAAACTTCAGCTACTTGGACATCATCACTTACCAAATTAAGGCTCTATGTCAGAATTAGCTGAAGTGTTAAAGCAATGTTGCCACTGAATCTGGTCTTGTAAGAGAAGAATCACTGTGAAGACTAGATATCTAATCTGGTGGGCTTGCTTCATAGCTAGAAGTTCACTGACATTTCTAGGAGGAATAAAATTGGCAAGCCATGTTTTAGCAGACTTTTGCTTCCTCAACTGGTGCAGAGGATACACCAGCAACCCAAATGCTCGCACTGTAGACTCATTTCAGTATCTCCTTAAAACAGCAGTTCTTTTATTTACTGTGTCCTGACCTTACCATGAAAATTGTAATTTTTTATTCTTAAATGACAGGATTTAGACTTACTGCCCAGGGACAGTTGAAATGAAACCATTTTGTAAAGTAATTTTCAGCTACTATCAGTTTGGACTGCACCTAAACTCATGACCTAGAATCCAGGTATCTTTATTATTTCAAAAGGAAGATACTGCAAAATGATGTTTCTTGATTTCTGCTTTTAAAATCAGTGAAAGCATAACCACTCTTACCCAAATTCCTTGTATGTGTGCAGGGTCATAATAAACAAGGTTTTCTTTATATACATTATAAATTACTATAATTTTCAATTCCCTCTAATCCTACTAGAGATAGATAAAACAGACCCAGACATAATATTGTTTCATTGTTGTATACTGGGACAATTTATGCATCAGGAGGGTAAATTACATTTCTCTTGTGCAAAATTACACATGTTCATATGCAGATGTGCTGGCTAAAGGAAGAAAAAATGATTCTGAGAGCTTCTTTTCTTCTCCTAGAGTGTAGACAGCAGCAGCCATAATGTAGCTGTTTGCATTCCCTGAATACATGGTAAGGTCCTCTAGCACTGTGATAATACCAAAAAAGATGGAAAATTGAACAGCAGATAGAAACATGCCTGCTACCTTCCGTATTATTCAACACTCCTTATAATTAATATATGTTATACAGTTTTCCTGAAAGTATTGCATGACTAGTGGGTAAACATGGTATTTTGTTAAACACATAAGTATATCACGTTCTTTAACAGCTGAAACCCCTCCTCCTTTCCATGCTCATGGGTTACAGATTTCACCTCTTGAAAATTCCTTTTCTTTTTTTTTTGTTTATTTATAATATGGACCTCTATTAATATTGTTGCCATAGTACTTCATAATACAAAAAGCACATTTTTGTTTGTTTGGAAAACCTGTTTTACTACAAGATTAAAGTTAGATGTTATTGATGGGCTAAATCAATGCAATGAAGTCTCATATTATGAGAACCTGAAATACGCAAGGGATTAAACATCTTTCTTCTCAATTGAGGATGGGGGCGGGGGGTGCACATGGTAATGCTAAAAATGTTTGAGGCTGCAAAGATTAAATAAAGGAACATATCAATTTGGAGCCAGTGAATTACATCCAGCTGCGACAGTGAATTAAGAACCGATTAATGGCTAAAGCTTTTCTCCAGTTTGGATGCCGAAGCAAACTCATTAAGCTTTTAGAGTAGCTATAATGTGTGTACTGTGGGAACTGTTCAATGCTATTCAGGAGACTTTAACTGTAAGCTCAGAACATTTCCCGCAGAGCTTCTGATGCTATTTTCTTTATATAACATGTGTGCCTGAAAATCCAGCCAAAAACAAGCCCTTTGTTTTTCTACTTTGTTGTGGTCTCTCTCAGCTTTACGTTTCTTGAACACAGGTAAATAAACTCATAATCCAGATGGTGCAGCAGATGTGAGAGCAGCACTCTGAAATCAACAGACAGTGGGCAATACTTTCCATTTTCTCTTTTAAACGCTAACTAATATGTAATTCGGAATCTCCGGTGTAGTTAGCATCTGCTCCCTTCGGCCAGCCAAAGGTTACAGGTGTTCCTGATGTCATTTCACAGTAAGGCGTGGGCCTGGCTTGTGAGTGAGTGCCCAGGCTCTAATCTTTCCCTACCACCTACCAGTTTTCTCATGCTGGGCCTCCATTTGCTGCATCTTCTGTGTCAGCTCCTGCTCTCTTTGCTGGGCCTGAAGGGCTCGGGCCTTTGCTTCATTGCTAATGCTGTGCTGAATGCTCTCTTTCTCCAATCTATAAAAAAAACCAAATAGGAAATAAAGAAAAGTAGAAATCATATACTGAAGAGGATAAATTAAAAGGGTAAAGCAGAACATTCAAATAACAATAACAAAAATCTGGCCGAGCTTTTCACATTAGACATTGTCCTCCCACTTCAGGTTATACAAACTGACCTTTCTCTTACAATGTCAAACATTCTCCAGTGACTAGTAGAAAATGGATTAAAAGTATGATTTATTTCCTGAGAGAAAATTGGCCCTGCAGACAAAAATAGGATTTTATTTTAAAAAAATTTAAACATGACTCTTTTTTATAAGGAAGCTTACCAGCATTCACTTTGCACTGAACATATTATTTGCATTTTCTTTTAAATGCTATTTGTTTAATTCTGCAATGAAGCTTAGGGATCTGACCCTGAGATGGACTGGTTCCCAATGAATCAGCAGGAGATAAGTCAATGGGAGCAATTTCACAGTGCTCATGATACAGCTACTCTGAAAGCTTAATGAGTTTTCTTAAGCAACCAAACAAGTTTTAACTATTAATTTATGTAAATAGGAGATGAATGCATCCATTACATTAGAGTAGACTGCTAGCACCACACAGGCCCAGCCCCTTGTGGTTCTGCTCACTGCGGGGGTTGTACAGGAAGGTCTAAAGCCCAGTACTATTATTGAAGTATGCAGGCAAGAGAGCAATTTACTTGACCAGATATGCAAGATGGGGCAATCCACTCCTGAGGCAAAACAAATGCTAGACTACCACACTCCATTGAAGCATTTTATTTAATGCAAGCCAAGCAAAAAGAGCATGGAAAATAAAACCCCAAAAAGATACATGCATACAAATTAGAAAAGATCCTGCACTGCAAATTCAGATCTAAACTTTCCCAAACGTCGTGAATATTTATCTGGTGAACATTAGGATCCACATTTAAAACATCAGTGAGTTCACACATACAAAGATTGATTTCTAGATTTCAAATGACACGAGGAAACACATTTCTACTGAAATGACATTTTATAGGTTGAGATAGGATTTAAAAAAGTCTTATAAACACGTTTTATTCTAGGGATAGTACCTATTTCAAAGGACTACAAAACAGAACACAGGAACAGATCATGTAAGGATAAAGCCACATCTCATGTGGTTGCTGCACTTAACCTTTGGATTGGTGCCTAATAACCCATCCGAGATATTGCAATATCACAGCATGACACACACAATGTTAAATCTTCTCTCTCAAATTTACCCCAAAGCAATACAAATGGTGGGTCACATTACACTAATTCCTGGTCCTGATGTTTCAGGCCCTACCTTAGGCAAAACTCCCTTGGAAACCACAGGCAGTTTCTTCTGAGGTAAGACAGCAAATATGTTTAGATCACAAAAATATTAGAGCGTTAAGGAAACAAAGCACATTTTAAAAGGAAATTTCATATATTGAACGGCACTTTATCACATCACTCTCAGAATTGCTTTGTAATCATATTGGGGCTATCCTAAAGAGTGATGCTCCCATTCCCAAGCTTCGAATATGGAAAGTATTATTAAGAATATTTTTCCCATATTTGCTGGAAACCAGTCTGTGCAAACCCCTTTATTTTACATTTTTTTTTTTATCTTCAGAAAGTTGTTATAAGCACCGGATTGCTCAAAAAACTAAAGGAAAAACAAGCCACCAGCATCTCTCACATTTCTCTGACACTTTCAGCTAAAGAAAGTGTCAGTAGCAGTATTTTATTTAATAGTTCTCATGTGAGATGGCTGTATGCAGTTGGGTGCTGTGCAGTCATCTGGTACACAGCTGGCTGGCTGGCTTTCTGCTGGGGGTAACCTTCAGCATGCAGCAAGCTACACAGCTCAAGCTACCAAGGCAAACCTGTGAAGGTCCATTCCTCATCGCTAGGGCCCCTCCTGACGAATACATGCTAACCAGCAAGTTCAAAATAAATGGAGAATCCACTGCCACCAGAAACACTCTCCTATGTAGGGGACCTATCCAAAAGAGCCACTCACCTGTGTCACATACTGCATAGAGCAAGCTAGCAGGAGCTCAGAAACCATAGATGTGTGGTGAGTGCCTTATGGCTGAAGTGTGTATGGGGCAGTTGAAGATGAATTTGTACAGCGAATAAAAGCTCAGTTGTAAAACTAGGAAAACACAGGTAATTCTTACACAGTAAAACAGCTCCTTAGAATTTAGAAAATTTTGGAATTAAAACATATCCAATGCCACACAGAGCAGTATCTGGGGTGCTTATAATTGCTCCGGAGTGAAAAAAATATCCTGGAGCCAAATCTGTCTAAATGGAGTGGCAAGTCCTTCATCCACATCTTGAGTTGAACCTCCTCTCTAAATTCAATCTCCCTGCCCTCCAACAGAAAATTTCTCCAACACACATATGGAGAAGAAAAAGAAAGTATAGAACATGCAGAAGGCAGCTCAAGAGATTTCAGGATCTAGTGGTAACTTTCCTGCTACAACCAACAAATACTGCAGGAGTTCTAGAAGCTTTGACACAGTCTGTTCAATTGCAATTTCTTAAATCAATTCTTTGGCAATTCGGAGGAAAAGAAAATCTATGGACTGTAGAGAGAAGGAAACAGTCCTTATTCTCTCCACCATTAGTGTGAAGACATCAAATGTCTCGTCCTACAAAAACTTCAGAATTTATTATATTCACTAATGGAAAGCACAGAGACAACGTAAAGCAAAGCTACGACTGACTAATTTTGATGACACAAGTAATATCTGAATCAGAAATGACAGCTAAAGATTAATTGTTCCAGAACTTTTAAAAACTTAATCTATAGAGGTCAAAAATAGGAGATGAGTGGTTAAAGTGAACCAGCCTGTTCTCTACTTGAATTCGAACACTAGTTTTAATGAATACATAACACTAAACACACTAAAATGCACATCTGATTGGTCACAAAACTGATCTGTTTTACTAAAGCAGACATATTGAACTCATGGAAACCTTCACTTCTGTGCGATAAAGTCAGAAGCAGCCAAAGACTCAATTATGGAGAATGCTCAAGCTCCTCTTGAGCCCTGTTCTGAAGTACAGGTTTTCCACAGTGATTTTAGTTCTAAATGCCTGTTTTAAGCCTGCATTGTGGCTGTCAAGAGCCATAGTTAACTGGTTTGCATATTTCAATAAACTTGATATTGGTTTGCAGTGCATGAAAGTTATGCCTTTCAAATGTTCTTGACAAAACAAAAGGCACTGTGAACTGTAGCTTATAGCACAGGAAGAAGAAAATTGCCATCTCTGGCAAACTTAAAAAAAATCCTTGCTGCAACTGTAGTGAAAATTCACTTTGATCTCAAAGCTAACATAAAAGTATGCTGACTGAATTTGAGTCATCAAATTTAATAAAAAAACCCAAATAAAATCCCAAACCAAAATAACCCCCCAAATCAAAATACCTTTCTCGCTAACAAACAAAAACTAGATACATCACAGATCTATTTACAAGAGGAGTCCATGCTCTGCCAAAGGGTTCTGCAGTAAAGGAAAAGGAAGTATGTAGAGACTAGTGACATAAAAGTCATACTTGGCATAACTAAAAGCTCATCTATTTTTGACTAGAAAGAATCAGAACTTAGGTTGATAGAACTTTGAATTTCACTACACAGTTCAGTAGTATGTATTTCTGAAGGAGTCTTCTCAGTTTGGTAACAGTAAAAATACAAAAATAAAAAAGCAGGATGATTCTTAATGTAGAATCAGGCCTCTGACTGGAGGCTGCCAGTAAACCTTCTGGCAAAGCAACTACAATTTGAAGCAACCATGCTTCCTATATTGACTATTTGATTTTGCCACAAGATTAACATGTGGCATTTTAAAAAAAGCTAATGGATCCATTAGTAAGGACTATGAACTTAATTAGACAAATTAAAATAGTCTAGCAACTATCTCAGTTCATTGATACACAAGAGGTTATCATAGCATTATTTTTGACATGTTCATTTCATATTGATTATAAAAATACACCTCTAAAGCATGTTAGCTTTCATATATACTTGGTTTGACCTGAATTTCATGAATTATTAAGGAGTAGCTGCATTTAGTGTTCCAAATGCTTGAGCTATCCCAACTAACAAGACTTGTCTAAATGATGACCAGTTGTGGAACTCTACACCCACACTCAGACTTGGGCAGCAGGAGGACCAGTCAATTCTAACACTAATGCTTCTACCACCTCAGTGGTCAAGAACAGGCATCTTTCCTAGATAACACATAGTCAAGTGGGCCAGCACTGTGAGCCACTGCACAACAAATTACTTCAGAAGAGAGAAAGGACTCCCTTAGCTCTTTCAGAGGAAATGAGTTTTCTCTCCCAGTATTTTTGAAAATACAAGTATAGCAGAAGATTCTCTACCAAACTAGAAAAGTTTTGAGGAGTTACCCAAGCATTTTACTCCCAGTATCTTTAGTAAAATCTGGCATGAAGTCACTCAAAAGAATTAAAACACTTGAAAGTAGGGCTTGAAAGACTACATGTATTAGGAGCCCTAAAGACCAAATGACATTGGGTACAAAGGCTCAGCAGTATTTTATGCAGTCTACTTTGCAAACTTTCCACAATACAGGTCTAGTGGACTGTCCATTACAAGCAGGTCTCTGAATCACTTTCTCATAGACTATTTAATCTTATTATTTCAGCTACAAGAGTCAAAGGAAGAATGGAAAATCAGAGCATATCCTTGCTCTTCTCTCAGGCTATAGGAGGAGAAAAAGCCAACCAAACAAACTGCACATTCATGATAAAAAGAAAAAATGTATAAAAGCTGAAACAAGATGTCACAATACCTGACTTATTCTCTATGGGGAAACATGAGAAAATGTTTTGCTATCTCTAACTTTATTACCAGACACTATTCAAAACTCACAATGATAAGGGTCCTAAGAGAAGGTATATAGAATAAGATCATACTTCACAAACTTCTTCCCCCTGTATTTTTTATGTATCTTTGTATGTATGTCATACACAGAAGAATAAGGGCACATTCTTTATTTTTCAAGTTAGCAGACAAGTCTAAAGGTTGGTCTACAAACATGGGAAAAAACCCCAATTTACCAAGAAGTCACTCTCCCCAGGAATAGTCTTTAATAATTCTCTCTATTAATGTAAAACTTCTGTAACTCCTTTCAGACCAGCCTTTCAATTTAACAACAATGCAGTACCCCATTCAGCTATTTACAATGGAGAATGTGTCTACTGAGTTTTATCATATGCTATCCAATCTTACTATTTTAAAGCATTTAAGAAAATGCAACACAGTAAGAGCTGTAATTCTGCAGGTAAACAGGTACATGCTGGTTTTAAACGTAGCTATGATTCAAAATTACTGCTTTCCAAACCTTCTAAATTAACAGAGCTATAGAGCGTGCGCCTTGCTCATATGTTTGGATCAATTCAATAAAAAGGCTCAGGGTCACAAGTTTTCTCCCTTTCCTTTAAATCAGGCTTCTAGCAACCTTTTGTTTAGCACTGACTGTTTTGGTTATCTTCCTTTCTAAGGCCTATGAATTTTCATCTAATAGGACCTTGTTAATACCTATGGCTGCTCTGAATGAGGACTTAGCTGGACAGTGCTTAGTGGTTTCCTCTTATTAAACACTGTAGATTTTTTTTGCCATCTGAATTTTTGCAATAAAGGTTTTTATTTTTTCAGTGCTTGTGTAAATCCACACTGGATTGGATTTTATGACTCTTGGTGCTTTTACAAGGCAAAAGAAAGGCATGATACGAATGTTCTTATGGCAAAAAATAAATAAAAAAAATATGTATAAGTATATGCTTCATCAAGAATTATGTAGAAATATCTTTAAAAAGTACCATGATCAAGTCATTTCTTTAAACCTTTCCAAGGAGCTGAATAATTGCCCTTCCTGTATCCCATTGAGGGAATTACCCACTGAGTTGCTCTTTTTGTCAGTTTCTGGGAGCTGACTGGATGCTGATTCTGGAGTTGGCTGCCAGGTCTTCTCAGCAGAAAGCTCAAGTTTCTGGAAACTGCCCCAGCCAGCACACTGTGTTCGGTGAGCTTCAGTAAAATCTATATTTGCATGGTCAAATTTTGAAGAAACCCAACTATTAAATTAATTGGTGCAGGACTACATCATTTCTCAGGATACATGTAGGCCTATTCATGAGAACTGAGGCTCAAAAAAACCCAACCAAACTAACAAAACTTAAATCTTGTTTCTTTTCTTAGCTGAGAAATACAGAGTTTCCTAAAATAATGAAATGTCAGAGCTTTCTCCTCATAACTAGGAGAAGCATTACAAGCAATTAGAAAAGTTATGTAAAGGTCAAGGGGTAAAAAAATCAGCATTCAAATTGATCCAGTTCTTTAAATATAGATCTAGGAAGCTAGTAGGTGCTGCAAAAATAACTTGAAAGTAGAAATACATTTAAAGTATGTTAATGAAATGGAATGAAACTTCACTACCCTACTTGAGATGAAAGGCTGGAAAAAACAACTCTTCCAGGCTGTTACTACTATTTCATAAAAACACTTCAAATAAAAAGAAACACTTTCTGGGGGCAAAAAGAGGAAAAATTAAGCTCTGTACAGATTTCCAACCTCATCAAGAGACTAACTATGGTTAGTTGAAAAATTAGCTTGAAACAATTTTCCCCAAAATGCAGGTTACTGTGCACCTGTGTCCCCATTCCCAGAATTCAAATAATATCAATCTGCTATACTATTTTCTCTTTTTTCTAAGAAATTAAATTTCTTTCTGAAACAGAAATCAGTGCATATAACTTTCTTGTACCCACTGATTTTTTTCCCGTATCTCTCTATTTAGAATGCAGCCACAGCACCTGAACTGCTTTATAACTTCTATATGTATTTCCACTTTATATAATAACAAGAAGTCTACAGAAACAATGAAACACTACAGTCTAAAATTTTCACTTTGCTCTTTAAGCCCTACTGAAGTACCAGGAGAAACTATACATATAATGACTGCATGTGAAAAAAAATTCCTACTCCTGCTTTCCATACTTGGAATCTACTTAAAAGTTATTTCAGCTATCTGGAGACATTAATGGGCATGAGACAGATGAAAAGCTGTAGGAGCACAGCAACAGACACAGAGTGTTAATCCTGTGGAAGTTTCTATGAGATATAGAACCTTGAACATAGTTAACTTCTACATCTCTATCTTTGAGGTCACTGAACAAAATGAAAGGACTGGATTTCTTATTTACATTCAGTATAACAGTAAGACTTTGCAAACACCTAGCCTATAACATGACTTTACTCTTTTGGCATTATAACCTTCAAGATGTATCCAGAAAATGACCAGTTCCTCAATAAATTCTCCTCAATCTCCACAGTTCTCTGTATATCAAGTCACAGCCAAATATTATAATTAGCTTTCCTCTATTTCGATGTTAGAGAAGAAAAAAGTGCCTCTAACAGTAATTAACATCTCATATAAGGTCAAATATACTGACTTGGAATCAAAAAATCTGATTTTTCAGGCACATTTATAAGCTTTGCCATCAAGATATGGTGCTTGTAAGAAAACATCCATTCTCTCATGACTATTACCATCAGATTGTGAACTATTTGGCCCCTAAGTCCCTATAGAAACTCACAATTAAATACAGAGTAGAAGCTGCATGAGGAAAGGTGATTTTTGTGAAGTCTTAATAGGTAGCCTGAGCACTTCCAATATTGCACATGTTTTTCTAGAATATTCTTTGTTCCACAAGCTGCTTTTACAAATGACTGTATGTTGAAATAATTGCTTAATAGAGAAGATTTCTATAGGTATGTGTTTTGTATCACAAATTATTTTTCCTATATTTAAAATAAAGGAGTAATATTCTTGATTTATAGTGATTCTTGAATTTGGCATCAGCAGCCTCTTACAGTGCAGCTCCAGGACACATTTAAGGCAGACAATGTCAGTACAAGAGGTGTGGTCCTTCTTTTCCTCCTCTTGCAATGAGCACTCACACAACCTATTCTTCAAGAAATTTTTCTTTTTCAATCTGAATAACTCCTTGAATAACCTCATCACACATGTGCCTGTCTTCCAGTGTCAGCAAAAGCAAGGGCCTGGCAACATGTGGCCAGACATAGCCATATATTGCCACTCCAGGGACTTGCCTTTTCAGTACAAAATAGACTAGGTTCAAATAACTGTGACTCTGTACTCCAAGGCTCAGCTTGTTAATACAGTAAATCCAACCATCAGGCTCCTAACATTGAATCAAAAAATGATGCAGCTAAATGATGCAGAGACCTGATCTGCTATGAACTCACTCTGCCAATTTAAATTTGTTCAAAAACCCAATGTTTTTGGTACGTTAACTTTGTACCAGCAAGCTTTATGCTGAATCAGGTATCATCTGTCCTTCCTGCAGCTGGCATAAAGTCAGCATAAACACGGCACTGCATGCTCTAGCTAATTAAAAAGGAAAGTGCCTGTGTGCTCACACCTGATCCGGATCAGCTCAGCACAGCTGAACGATCCAGTAGATCACAGATGCACTGTGAGCGACTGCTCCACGCTTACCTTCATTTTTCATACACACTAGGTACAGACACACAAGCTGCAGTTAAGGTGCCACAGGCCTTACATGTGGAAGTTGATAATGATCCCCACCCATTGCTGAAGTCAAGAAGAAGTTGAGGAATGTTTTTTTTTCCTGCCTCACAAGAACAGCTTGGAAAGAAGCAGAATCATTTGACAGAACAAAGCATTCTTCAGGATGACAATTTGAAAGACAATATTTGATTTTCAGGGAATTTGATCTAGGGTAAGCTAGATTTCTACCCTATCCTACAGCAAGTTACCACACATTCCAGCAAACTGACAGACTTATGACCAAAAGCAAAAAAAGATGAGAAATGCTGTACTAACATTACACTGTACTTGACTGTTGTTGATTTGCTCTAGATAATACAAAAACATCCTAATGAAAACCATGCTCATCTGCCCACATGTCACAAGAGCTAGATACAAACAGGTGAGTTAAAAAAATAAAAATCCGGCCTCATGTGCCTTTTATTAATTTGTTTAGCTGTGGCATAATTTTTATATTGTGCTGATTGTAACTGCCTGCAATATTAGAAATAATGGACAGGCAGTATAACAGTTGAGGCTTTTGGTGGTGGTTTTGTTGGGGTTTTTTTTGTTGTTGTTTTTTGGGGTTTGGTTTGTTTTGTTGTTTTTGGACAGGTTATAAATCTCTTCTTTATGCTGTCAAGAGTAAGGGAATAACATATTTCAATAGCAACTTTAAAATGAAACTCACAAATTACTACCATTATGCTAAGTGCTAGATATCCCACTGTGCAGTTTTGCTTTGTGAATTTTTACCTTCTTCCATGCACACTTTTAGCCACTGATCGCACAGCCTTTCAGTGTTTTCTGCCTTTTCCTTTAAATAAACTGGCTCTGGCTCCTTCCATCTGGTTCCCCTTCCGTCAGCAACCCTGCACCTGTTCACACCTCCTCTCCTGTTGGATTCCACTGAACATTTCCTCCTCTGCCAGGGCTATTCTGGCACTCGCAACCTTTCTGTCATTCAATCCATCTGTCAGAAGTGAACTTTGTTTACCGCAAGCTTCTGCTTTCTTCTTCAAGAAGCAAAGCCCCTCAAGGTCATTGTCAAATGAACTGTCGGTATAGATTTAAATCCACTTCTGCTAACCAGCAGCAGATGAAGTTCTTTACAGTCCTGTATTTGTGAAGATCAATTTGGGGTATAGGAGAAATAGTAAGAAGCAAAAGAATAGCTTTTAATCATTATTTGTTAACTCCAACAGCTAACGTGTTTTTCTTCAAATACACATATCTGTTCTTTCTTGCTAGGGCTAGCAGAGTCTGAGAAAGACTTTGCAGAGCAAGTGAAAAGGCTCATAAAAATACTACAAATAAAATAATAAATGAAGGTTTTTGACTCTGTAACACTGTAACAGAGCTATTGACTAAAAAAATACAAAGACAAAATGGGAATAGTTAAATAAGTTTACAGTAAAACCTTGAAGTGGCCCACAGCACTCATTTTAAATTATTTAATTTCCAGCATTTTTTTGCCTTACCTACTGATGTTTCAAATGCAACACTATTTAAAGAAAAAAATTCTTAATATTTTTTAT
Source organism: Poecile atricapillus (assembly GCF_030490865.1). Classification (NCBI taxonomy): domain Eukaryota; kingdom Metazoa; phylum Chordata; class Aves; order Passeriformes; family Paridae; genus Poecile; species Poecile atricapillus. Next base: position 82,744,470 of record NC_081251.1, read on the forward strand.
TATTTTCAAGCCTTGTAAAACACACATATGCAACTCTTTGTTAGAATAATGCCTTCCACAATGAGGCATATTTTAAAGATTCTTTGTCAGGGCTGAAACTAAACTCTTATTGTCAACAGGATACATTATTTTTAGCAATTCCTGTGTCCATATTTCTTTTCAGGAATACACTCTGATAATCAAAAGTACCTGAATTGTTAACTAACCTCCTTGACAGTCTTATTCTTCTAAAATAAGAAATATCTTCAATTTCACTGCATACCTTGGTATCCTTTAAAAGAAAAAGAACCTTTCACCAAGATTGAATAAAATACAAAAAAATGCATATTTGAAGTTTTGTAAGCAATTATAATGAACCACCCATTTTATTACCCTTTTACCAAAAATGAATTTAAAGTAAAGCTTTCTGGGATCAAGTCCAGGAGGCAATCCAATCTCATTAGCAGAAATGCATTTACACTTATGTTTGGTCTGTATTTGACTTTAATGAAAATTGCATTGACAAATACTGCATAAGTTTAGCTGAATAAAAACTTAATACTGATCTATCCCTTATATGGGGATTAGTCCCTGCATTTGCAAGGACGTATTTTCTTATGCTATGATCCTCTTCCATAGGAAACTAGATGCAGGTGAACAAATGCACTGGAAATAGAAGAGGAACCCTGGTGAAAAAAGATTATGCAGCTGTGTCCCACCTGACTACAGAGACCCTTAACTCTCCAGTGATTTAAACCCTGTAGAAGCCAACTGACCAACAACGAGGAGCTAATGGAGAAGAGCTGCTCCTATTTCTACAAAACTACAGTTTGACATGCAAACCACCAAACCCACAGGGGCAACCAAGAGCAGCACGCTATTAACCTTGCCACGCTGCCAGCACAGCCAGGGCGAGGAGTTCAGCCCTGTCAAGTAGCCGACAGCAGCTCATCTGCTCGCTGAAGACCGGCATCTCCCAGCTCAGCCTCTCCTGACCAATCACCAGCACAAGGGCACTGTGCAAGGGCTGAGGAAGGAGAGCAGCCAGGCGGCCAAGCCTGGCGTGCTCAGGTGATTTTTTTTCCTTCCTCCCTCCATCTACCAGCTACTTTCTCCAACAATGACAACCTACAGGCTGATGCTCTTCAAAGTGAGGTTGGATAAAGTCTCCAGCTGAGGACCATTTGAGGTCTCTGTTGAATTTTTTTTCTAGGCAAGAACTTCAGGAGCAGAATTTTGCACAGCAAAGAAAAAATACCCACAAATCAACAACTGCTGTGACTGCACAAAATAAACAACTTTGAATATACTTCTGAAAGCACAAGACAGCTTTTAAAATTGTTGAAGCTCACAAATACCAAGTGCTGACAGAAAAAGTACATTTTAACTTCTTGTAAAAACAAGCTTTCGTACTTGAGAGAAAAGCCTTAGAGCAAGTCAGAAATAATGATAAAAATCAGAACCATTTTTTCCAGTAGCAAATTCAGCAAAAAATCCAGCAGCCTTGAATACATGTATCTGAAAGACTTCTTTGGTTCAAAAAAATAAATCATTATCCTGTTGTCATTAGTCACACAAATAAAAAACCTATTTTGAATGAGACCAAAGTAAATATTTGATACACACTCATAAACTTATTACTGTTAGTGCTGAATAATAACTGCTCAAAACAAAGACCTCATAAAGATGTTTGTTTTCTACAGCAGTTAGTCTCTTCAGTGTTTCCATCTGAATTCACCACTCGCTCCAAAGCGCTTTAAGTATTGTCACTGCTCCTGAACCACACTCTACATGCAGTAGCAATTTGGCTGCCTCAGCAACCTGATGTGATCATTGATGTGACCAGTTGCAGTTTAAATGCCGTGAAGAAAAATTTAGATGAATCTAATAAAAAAATCTGAAAATGTATTATTATCTTTTCTTTAGGAAATATTTATTGTAGAACAACAAGTACAGTTGTTAACAGTGTTAAAACTAATTAAAAATTAATAATAATTTATAAACATTTTAATGTTCAAAATTAACATATGATTTTATAATTGTTCTTTACTCCTTCACTTATATTTTCTTTCCTTCTCTTATAAAACTTATCAATGCCCTTTATATGTTTGTACAATCACTTAAATATGTTTAAGATATTAAAGAGAATGATATTTAAATAATTGTGTGTTATCTTGACACAAAGTGTATCAGCTTTGAAAATTTTACAACGCACTGCCAGAAGACGACAGAACCGATTTATTTCAAATCACTCAGTATCAGTCTTCATAAAGCAGCATATGGTCTTATCATGGCAGGTAAAATATTTTACCTTCTATAATAACGCAGAGAAGCTAATTTATCTACATGCTGTATAATCAGATAAACAATTTCAGCTGCACTATGAAAACCTGCAGGCAAGGGAGAAATTTATCCCCCACCACCTTTATTGATTTTTCCACATATACATACGTATGATTGTTAACAAAACACGCTATTCTTTCTTCCACCTCCTTCTTCAACTACCTTAAGCAAGCCCTTCCTTTCAGTAGTGGAAATATTTGCAGTTTCTACAGCTGCAGGACAAAGAACTCAGATTTTCACAGAGATGCTCAGGGGAAAAGGAAGGGGGAACAAAAAAAAGCTCTGCAAGATTCAGTTCCAAGTAAAGCAGAGTGAATGACAACTTTCAAAGCTACCACAATAATTTACTACTGTGCTGCTATAGCAAATAAGTCTAATTTTTTTTGACAGCACCAAATTATATTTATTGCAGAAACTGCTGCATAAATAGCATATGGCTATGCTATACTACCTATTTCAAATCCCTGTAATGTTTCCTCCCCTCCCTGGTCAAAATGGGTAACTGAGCCAAGGTATAGACCTTCAGCAGACAAGATACATACATGTTCAAAAAGCAGATTCAGGACATGTAGGTTTTTTTTCTTAATATTGTCTAAAAAAGTATCACATATCCTGATCAAACAAAACCAGGTAGTAATAGGTAAGGTCTCCCTTGCTACACTTCAGGATTTTATTTCCCCCTTTCCTCGATAAAATTTTGTTTTCATTTGTCTTTCAAGCTGACAGTCATCAAAAAGGGGCATGACCTCGTAATCCCCTCACACATGACTACCTCTTACTTGCAAAAGAAATCCTATTGATCATTACTTCTTACGTGAGTCAAATTATTCATGTGACTCAGGATCAGAAGGCTCGGACCTCCAGTCATTCCTCTCAAGCTCCCACTTACGAGTAGGGAAGTGCCTCCTCCGAGCAAAAATAAAACATCAGAAAACTGATTCCATTCATTGGAGGGGCCCAGGCCTGTGGGAAGGTGCCGACCTACAGTTCTCTCGTCTTTCGACGGGAGCAAAGTTTCTTTATCGGTTTCCTGGATCAGTCCCCGAACCCACGTGCTTTCGCGTTTCTGCCACTCGCCACATTCTCCGTTCGCTGTACCACTACGCTAAAATACGAAACCACATAACCTTATCACGGGGCCGGGACGAGAGCAAAGCCCCGCGTTTCTGAGTTAGGAAGCGGCCGCGATGCCGCCGGCGGGCCGCGCTGGAGGCCGCGGAGGCCGCCGAGGGCAGCGGTGCCGGCCCGGGCCCGTCCCCGCCCGCCTCGCAACTTTGCGCGGCCGCGGCACCGAGAAGACCTTGGAAGGTGTCGCTTGCGGCCGGCGGGCACACCACTGCACACATCGCGCACGGCTGCGGCTACCCCGCCGCTCGCCTGGCGGTGGTCAGTCCTCCCAGCTGCCCCATCCGTTACTGTCTGATTAGCTCTGCGAAGGAGCCCCTCCCCGGCCAGCTTTCCCCGCCATCTGTTCCACACGCGATGGCTGCCGCCCAGCAGCCTCGCGCTGCCCTCCTACCTGGCACCCGGCTCCCGGCCTTACCCCAAAGTGCTAACACAGGTTCTCGCTGCTGGCAGAGTCAGGATTTCATTACTACTACTTTGACAAGTGCAGGGTTGTTTGTAATTTCTCTTTTATCCTGATTTTGATTGTACAACCACCTCCCACTGATTCAGTTTGCTTCAGTTTTGTTGCTCACAGATTTTACTCTCCACATTAATCTCCCTCTGGCATGTTACTGCATCTGTTCCCTTTTTTATTATTAATTTTCAAATTCCCACCATTTTTGACAAAAAGGAGGTAATCTACACTCTGCTTCTGCCCATTTCATTTTCTTTAATTTGGAAGATAAGTATGAAAGCGTGCCAAAGAAGTTAATTCTCCGTTAACAGTTTATTTTCTGGCATCCTGATGCCTTTGTATATGAAAACCAGATAGAAATAAATGTTGACTGAATCACAACAACATAGTCGAAACCGTCCCTAAATTTAATGAAAAGTAAACATACGAAGCAGAATCTAAAAACTTCATTAGTTATCAGAGTAGTTTCATGTTATTATTCATCCCTGCTTTTTAAAATAATGCTTTTTGCATTAATAATGATTATTAAGAATAATTTTTAATTATTTTAATGCATTCTTATAGCAGACTATAAAAAAATCAGAAATCAATCACTGGTTACACCCCCTTTCTGCTTCCTCCCCCCACACCTCCAATTCTAGTACTATTGGTCCTTTCATCAGTCAATCTGAGAAGACTAAGCACATGTCAGTCATTTAATATTAGTAACAGTGTTTCTCCAAAACGTTTCCCCAGCATAGATGATGGACTCTGAGATGCTAAAATTGTTGGAAAAGGCATGGTATTAATCATGTTGCTAACTAATAGATACTACTAAAAAAAAAAAACAAAAAAAACCCAATGAATACTAAGTATTGTGAAACTCCCCAGAAGGCTGTGTATTATAACCACCAGGAAGTTTACATTTTATCATTTATTAGTATAGCTTAAATAGGGAAAACAATGAATGAGGCAGGCTGAGAGTTGTAACAGGGAACACTGGTCATGAAACCAGAGCTTCAGAGACTAAATAATGCCACATTAACCTGGAAGGGCATGTGCTTTATTTATTGTACATGTAATAGAAATTAGCCTTAATGGAGTCACTGAAAAAATCAGGAAGCAGCAGTGCTAAGTAGGATGACTATAGCACTGCTAAAACCCAACTGGCATGTCCTTAAATATGCTTCTTTCTAGAGATAATATCATTGTCAAAAAGAGGGGAGAAATATCACATAATGGGGGAAAAACAATTATCAAGAAAAACAACACCCACTGACTCACTAATATAAGCTTTAGTCCATCAAGGGAGTGACAAAGGGATTTAAGGCAGCTTGGTGGCTCACCTGAACATAAAAGTATGTGTTAATTTAGTAATTTTTCCCTACCTACAAGCTGACCTTCAAGAGTTCTTATAGTTTCATATGAGCAAACAACAATAAAATTTAAACTAAACTAAATCTGCTTCTATTCTAGTCAATTCTATTTCCTGTCAAATTTCAGTCCAAAATATCTTAAGCCATCCATCCATCCATCCATCCATCCATCCATCCATCCATCCATCCATCCATCCATCTTCATATCTGAGAAAATACATGATGACATAATAAAATTTCAATTTTGAAATGTAATGATTCCCTCACTTCTTAGGATTTATTTAACTTGTTTGGCATATGTAAACAGAACTGCATCTGACTGCAGCTGAAACAAATAATACCTCTAGATCTGGCTTGAAAGAAAAAAATAATGTTTTTTTAATGATGATTCTGTTACACAAGAATAGTGGATTTTTTTTCTTTACATTAGATGGCACACTAAGATTTGGACAAGTTGCTATCATCTTGCATCTTTACATGAACTTTTCCACGAGCATATTGACATGATTTTTAATGACTATTTTCTCATTAACTAAGAACAATAGACCTGTATGTTTTCTGCTCTCTGAAGAAGGGCTTCAGGTAAGCTTAATTAGCAAGACCTAACCTTGCCAAAGTAAGAGCAGTTTAACATTGACCTAAGAACTAATTTCATAAGATTCTCCTACTACAGTAACCTCGAAGCTGAAATTAGGGCAAAAGAAATCCCCAATAAAACGTTAAACAATCATGGTCAGTCTGATAGCATGGTGACATCTGCAAAGTAACATGACTGACAAGCAAAACTACACAGTAGAAGTTCTCTATTTCCCCAGTCTTTTGAAGATATACAAATTAGAATTACTAACTAGATTCAATAGCAGAAAGTGCATGTTAATAGCAAGTATTTCTAAGCAACATATTGCTCCAGGAAGAAAGGTGACAGGAAAAGGCAATTTTAAACTCTGTGGCAATGGTTTAGAATAGCTAATTGTAACCTTTTAAAATTCATTTTTAACAAGTACATTTTGTTAACTTAGAAGCTGTTTAGTTGGTAATCAATCAACAGTGTCTGAAAACTAGGATACAGCAAAGAAGTGGGACTCCTGGAGAAGAGTGCTGTTCTGCAGAGTACTTTCTTTTCTCATTATGACACAGATTGCATGTTTTTTCTCATTTATTCCTTTCATATACATTTATCTCATTTTTGTACATTAAAATCCAAAGTTCTTGTACTCATTTTATAATCCTATTTATTTACAATATCCAAACTCAGAAACAGTGGATTAGTGAAGTTTTTCTACTTAGTAATACAATAATTCATACAAAACAAAGAATTATTTCTGTATCTCTCAGCTACCTCTAATTTCTGCCAGAACAGTACAGACAGGTCATGCAAGGCAACAGAAAGACTATCCATGATGGTGTAACAGCAGTACAGGCCTCCCTCAACTCCAGCGTTGTGAGAAGACTTGGAGTGAACCAGCTGGTCCTCTCCTGAAAAGAAGAGAATCAGCAAGAAGAGGCCAAGGCCAGAATACCCAAGAGATGCACTAAATCAGTGCAATTTCTGCAGCAACCTCCCACAGGCAGGACTCTAGAGCTTAAAATCTGTTTTCCTTGGCAAGCGCCACAGTGAATGAGTCTACAACCCCCATAGGACTGCTATTACCCCTACCCTTCAAGTATTTTCACTGACACAGTTGCCATTTGAGGTGAAGGGAATAAATGAAAGAAGGCAAACCATAAGTGAATATAATTTACATGCAACAACTATGGATGTACCAATCCATGAAAAACATACTGAGTTCAAAATGCAAAACTAATGCCACTAGAGACATGTAACTTACACCTTCGCTAGCACAGAAAACCTGTTCTGCCAGGAGGTGAGCTGAGAGGAAGAAAGAGTACAGGCTAAGGACAAGTGTCATTTCAACAGGGGATGTTTTCCTCTGCAAAGCAGGGAAAACAGGCAGCACTATGAGAACATTTCAAACGCTGCTGTATGAATTTAAGGGGAAAACAGGTAATAGATCAGAACCAACGAATTGCTCCTCTCTTTCCCCCCTTCTTCAAGCAACCTCACCTAATGCATTCCTGGAAAGCAGACAGACGGTCCAAGTGTACAGAGAACACAAAAATCTACAAAGTGTTACAGAATTTGGGGAATGTCAAGGAAAAAGAATTAGAACTTATTTCCCATGCCTCAACATATACATTTTCCTAATAAATATATGTCAGCATAGAAAACATTTCAATTCTTGTAAGGAGACGCCAAACATGAACACAAAGTCATACAAAGGAAAACCCCAACCCAAAAAAATAAAATAAAACCCAACCAACCAACCAAATCCCCCAAACCAACAAAAAAAAAACCCCAAACAACACCAACAACAAAAAGACCCCAAGGAGATCAGGACCTTGCAGAAGAGCGTCTGCACTAGGTCAAAGGAGCCATGGCAGTTCAGCATCTGTCTCAAAAAGCAGGCATCTGTGAAATTATATGAGAACATGGCCAGCACAGAGCATTACTTGCCCAAAATACTGTTCCCAGCCTCTAATGATTTGCATCTCAAAAACCTTCCAAGTCAGAGACCATATATCAAAAAGAGACCTGAATCATCTGTATGTTAGGTGTCCAGCTTTAATTACTTCGCTATGCAAAAGCAGACAATAAGTTCTCATTTTCACATTTTGAGTATTTTCAGAAAAAAAAAATTAAAAATTATAAATTCACTAGTCACATTTCCTCCAAGATATCCAGAGCTTTATTGCATATAATCAGCCTTTGCTAAAAGGAGCGTGGTAAAGCCATTTGGTTAACTATCACAACAAATCATTATTAATAAAGTTCTGCTAAATCCAAACTTTAGATATCTTAACAACTCACCCAAAACTTTTTTCAAGTTCATTAACCTCTAGCATATTTTTTTCTCTAAATACAGGCTGTTAGAGTGGTACTTTCTTCCATCTGTTAAACAACCGTGCTCTGAATTACACAGAAATTTAGCTGAATAAAAAAATGATTCATTGAATTTAATAGTTTAGACAAGGCTCTATTTTATTTCCATTTGCTCAATGGCAGAATTCTCACAAAGCCCAAAAAGTACAAGACTTGGATAAACACACAGACTTCTGTTAAGTGATAAAAATCTGAGCTTTTTTTTCCCCCCATGAAAAATTTAAACTAACTTAACTTTTTTCCTTAAGTACTGAGTAAAAGCTGCCAGATTTGTTTTTATGGATGTTCATTCTTGGGGGAAGCAGGGCAATGGAACAAAAAACTCACACACACCACCAAAAGCCTGCAAACAGTTGGACAATAGCATTTTCCAAGGCAAAAGAAAAAGGGTTCTGCAGTTACCCAAACTCAAGTTGCAATGAATAATTGGCATGTCAGCCTTCTGGAGTTTTCTAGAAACATGTAATGAATAGTGCAGCAAAAGACATTGGAAACTATACCCAAGGATGGAATATGCTCAGGGTAAGTCTCTCGTCACACAATGCATTGTACTGTATCTTCACTGAGCAAGAGACCAAAACACCCTCCTCACATACTTAAGCTTGCCTCATACAGAAAAAATTATGTTCATTTATATACATATTCCTGGTCATTCTGCTGAAGAAATATCAGGTTATTAATCTGAGAACTCCTCTGTTCAAAAGCGCTGCTCTACACTACAGTCTCAAACAACATTTCAAATACATTTGTCCTAGTAATGACAGCAACAGAAAAAATAGGTAGCTGCAGCCTCCCTTGCTCTTCTTCTTGCCTAAAACCATGCCATCTCACCACCAGAGCTGAACATTGCCTCTTCTACACATCACTAATTCACTTTTATAAATTTTAGTTCATAAGTCATTTATTCAAATCTCCACTCCTAACACGACTGGGGGCTGCCCATGTAGTCAATGACTGCAAGTATCTACAACAACTGTGGCAAAGCCTGTGGCAAAAAATTAGCAGAAGAAATTGGTACTACAGCATGTAATAGGATAAGGGGTACCTGGTGAGGTGCAGTTGGTGCTCAGATTTACTCAGCAGTTCTGTCAGTTTTAGGCACTCCTCTCTGGCTCCTGTCACATCCTGCTGGGCTTGTTCCAACTGCTGTTTGTTTCCATTCAGCTCTAATCCCAGTTTTTCTATTTTCTTAGAAAATTACAGAACCAAAGAAAGTATATTTAAGAAATACATAGTGATACATTTTAAGACAAAAGATAAAAAGTGATCAAAGCACCTGAAAATAATGCACATTTCTGTTTTTGAAGAAAAGTAGTTACTTGATAAAAACTGCAAAACAAGCAAATTAAAGTATTTGAAATTACAGTGTCATGAAAAGCCAAAATGTGTCTCATATTTAAATATTCTAATATACAATCAATTTTATTATGTTCATATGGCTTAAGAGTTACAGGCATTCAAGTATTTTCCATTATTTTCATGTGAAAGCTCCATATTTGTGGGCTGAATTCACTGTGCTGGAGAGCCAGAAAGGCAGTGGAACAGTGACCATCTTTAGAAGCTGCTTGATACAGGATAGCTCTGGTGATAATTAATTTTCTTTTCTTTTTTTTTTTTTTTTAATGGCTATTACATCACAAGTGACAAGGGGGCATTTAGCTTCGTCATCTAATATTACACAAGAGAATAAAGGTAATTTTGTGATTTTACTATTATTGAAAAGAAGTATTTATGACTTCTATCTGAACCCTGAACATACCAGCTGCTGCTAATCTTATTATTTTATTAATATCATTAGTACCTATATGTCAACATAGTAACTAAAGTTGATGAGTCTATTAACACATTTTACAAACAACCATAGTGAAGTTTTCATGACCAGCATCTTCAATTCCAGTGATACATGCTAGACTTACGTTATCCCAATCATACTGTCAGCAATTTAAACATTTGTCATAGAAATTCTCAGAAACAATATATTTTTCTTCAAGTCCATAGACAACATACAAGTACCTGTAGGAATATATCTGTAACACAACACTATACTTTGTCCTAAGGATGCTTTTAAGAAGGCCAGTAAAGTATAGAATAAGCTCACAATGTAGTTTTATTATGTAGTAACTGTACTGCACTAACTCCCTACACAAATATTTATTTATCATTGGGGCTGGAGGGAACTTGCATGTTTTTCACTCAGCTAAACTATGCAAGGTCATTTGTAGTACAGAATAAAACTGTTCATCTAAGGAGTTACTGCTGATTAGGTATTATACTTTAAACTCAAGCCACAGCTTATTTGTGATAACTTCCTCATGTGGACAAGATGCAATATCTTCTTTAATTAATCAAATTATTTATTCAAACATTGTATAAGAACAAATGAATATAACCCACCCCAATACAAACATCTGAAGCACCTTCATAACAACATTGTATTTGTCTGACATCGTAACTTACTGTAAGTAGTAAGTAGTTTAAGTTAACACTTTTATGGGAGGAAAAGAGACAATCTCTTCATCCAGAAAAACACCATCATTTCAGTAGTGTTGGAGTTCTAAAAATTTTGCTATGTACTTAATTGTACACTTTTTTCCCCCAATGAGCACTCAACAAAGGTTCATCAAGGAAATTTTGATTAGAATTTAAATGTCAACTTTATCACATGCACCTCCTACTAAATTATATTGGGAATTCCAAGTTCAAATGCAAAGATAGTAAATCTAACTACAAAATCATTAATACTCTTCGCTTCTAAAGAAAGTAACAACCTATTACACTGACAGAATATTTAAAAATCAGGTGCTCAAAGATATTCAGTTACAAATGCTTTGCATTTCCACTTTTCAGACTTCTGTGTATTTTAAATAGAAGTCTCAGCAGGTTCTCTATTCCTCTTAACAGTAGCAGTTCGTAAGTGTTCATAAGTCTTTCTCCACTCATAGTAAACAGGAACATGAACTCTTCACTGTCTTCACAAGTTAAAGATAGGAAAGTTGTGCAACATTCCTAAAATCTGCTTTAAAAGTACATCCACTCAGCACACCTTTAAACAAACCCAAACCACAAATTAGTCCAAAAGCATCAGCTTAAAAAAAGCACAACCACAGCTGAGAATATAAATACACTCTAGATCACTCCTTCAGGGAAAAGTTTCAAGGAACAGATGGGCTTTACACCATTGCCTCGAGTTAAACAGGCTCAGTCAGGTTTTGACACAGACACACAGAAGGAAGCAAATTCCAAGTGCAAGAACCTCTGGTGAAAATGTTTAATTTCCATCAGCCAGATGTTGAACCTTCAGGGCTGAACTCAAGAACACATCCATAGATTTTAGTTGTCATGAAAGTGCAGGGGGAAATTGTCAGATAGGAAAGGGTTACTTCATGACAGGTTCTTTAAATATTCACAGGTCTCATATAATTTCTATTAGAAGTATCAAGAAAACAAAACTGTGGCTTAAAAAACAATTTTACTTGTGCTACTTTCATCAGTAATTCCAAAATCCAGTATCAGCTCCTTTACACTCATATACACGTGTTTGTGCATGCGTGTAGGTATATACAGACATAAACAAACATCTTAAAATACCAGTGTTTGGAGGTGCTTGCAGCATGACCTATATTCTAAAATTCTAGTAATGACCATGGCAGAAACAGCAACCTCATGAGAAAGGGATGGCAGAAAAATGCTACCCAATAAAGTATGTTAACAGCAACTCAGAAACAGCCAATCCAGGTATATTTAGGCTTATCAACGAAATTATTCTTTTTGAAACACCAAAAAATGTTCATTCAAAATAATTTAGTAGTAGCCACACACCACACCATACTTACTGGCAACAGATCATGCTCTCAACACTATGGGATACTTAATTTTTAAAATTCAGGTAATAGCTTGAAACATGAACCCTCAGAATCTGAGACATGTTAATATAATAAGAAAGAACCCTCTTCTCTCTCCTGTTAACAATAATAGCATCACAAACACACCCTGTCCTGAATTCTGAAGTATGTCTAATCCAACATTAGGTCATCACAATGTAATTCAGATTTAATCTACAGAGAAATTACAGAATCAATGAACCTTCTTCACTGTTCCTGCACGGAATCTTACCAGCATTTTTCCCAACTTTTACTCACAATAATTTTTGTGTTACTTCAGTTACCATTTCTTCTATCAAGAAGCTGTAAGTAGTTCTGTAGCTGCTATCCAGGCCACAGTCTAATTGTAGAGACAGACACAGAAACAAACCAACTAAAGCATTTTGCTGACAGCTCTGTTTCTCATGCAGTGTTACTTTGATCCCTCAGTGCCTATCACCTGTGATACAGCTTTTTACCACATGATCAGAAAGTTATTTCTTCAAGGTACTTAACTTTTCAAAGTATGTGAGAGACAAGAGATGGAGCACAGAACTGCAAAAAGACAGATGACAATCTTGCATTTAAGAAAATCTGAAACAGATTTTCAGTATAACAAGGAACAGAATTATCATAATGTATACGTACAACAAGACTACATTAAGGTTAGAACAAGCAACTTCTGGTGCTTAACTCTGCAACTTTAATGTTCTTATTACTTCTGCACATAATTTCAAAAGTACTATTTAATATGTCTTGTTCTGCAGTTGCCCCAACTCTCAGGAATATCAACAGGCACTTTGCCATGGAAAGATGGCAGGCTAAACCTCAGTAGGAGAAACACCATTATTAGTAAGCTGAAACACACTAACACCTTCCTGCATCCATATTCAGCTCAGTTACACAAAACAAAAGTTTTACTTAAACAAAAATGAAGCATTGGTGATGTACCACTTCAGTAAAATTTTATTCCAAATCAATTATTCTTTTTTCAGTATTACCACCAACCACCTTTTATATTTTAAGTTTTCTGCTTCAGGGCACATAGGACCCTTTTGTATCTATTATTGAAGCACTTAAGTGTTTCATTTCTCATTCATTAGTTTGTGAGGCATTTGAAAATTATCTTCAGATTTTTACAACACATTTTTAGGGGAACACACTAGAGATGCTCATTCAGTTACATAAATGCAACTTGCTGGAAGACATAAAAGATGATTTCTCAAGCACTAAATCAATCCTCAAATATCCTTTTCAAAACATGGTATTATCTTCTCCTAACAATACTTCTGCATGTTGCAAAAATGTGCTTTTTATTTAACTAGACATCTCTATCTCTGTAAAATCTGATTAAATGAAATAATAATTTCATTCAAAACAAGTCAAATTAAAGATTAAAATATTTTTTTCATATTAATGCTGATTCTGTTGTATGCAAAAAATACAACTTTAAATTTCAAACTAGCAGATGTTTTTCACAGAATTTTACATAACAACAAACATACAGAAAAGACAAATACTTTTTTTTAACAAATGAGAATGATTAAGTAGTGATAAAAAATCTTGTTCTCTGTGGAAAATGCAAAAAACAACTTTAGAATATTTTTAACAAAATGAAAAATAAACTAAAACCAAATAAATTCTTAAGTGATTTATGGCATTCGCTGTCACCCCAGTATGTTCACACATCAGGTAAAATAATACAGAGTGTAACGTAAAAAGGAAATTCTGCACTGACTATATGATTGCCCAAATTCTGCAGTAAAATAATTCAGGAAAGCAAAATATTAATGTGAATTTATAACACTTTTTTGTTATTGTTGTTTCATACTTCATTTTCCACCCTTACTAAAAGGTTGAAAGGGCAGAAAATAGAACCAAAAATAGAAGAAAAAATATAGAGCAATAAAAAGTGAAATATAATCACTGTGGTGGTTGGTATTTGAATGTACATCGCCAAAAGGAAATCAACATCTCTGAAAATATACACACTTCAAATTAATATACTTCTGCAGGCCTCAAGCTTAGCCTCATTTACTAAAGTAGCCTTCAAAGCAGACAGAACAGTGATAACGCACAGGACCAAGTCTTTCAAAGAGGTGCTTCCAGTATGGCCTTGCACATACATTTAAATACTATGTGTACTATTGATAGGAATTTTTGCAGTCTTTCACACTAATCTATGTTGCCTTCCATACCTAATAATATACTAATTAATCAGGGACAGAACCAACTGGATTTTATTTTCTTTATTTTTTTTTGTAATTTAAAAACTCAACAAAATAAGACTGGCTTTACAGAAAGATTTTCAAGTGTTTTACTTGGATGACTATCAGGCCGCATGCAGCAGGGGTCATTTGCAGTCATTTCTATCCTAATCCTGATATCAATCAAGCAACTCTAGGTTCAGAGTGGTCTCTAAACCTCAGACCTCCCAGGCATGGCCATCTGACATAGCATATTGCACCTGAAGAACTATCCAAGTCTGCAAAGAGAGTTAGGGCCATCACAAGGTTAACCCTCACCACATCCCAACAATGGCTTTCTCCCTTTTGCACTCTATTTGATTTACTGTTGCTTCCCATTCAAATCTGAATGAGAACACAAAGCATTCATGAAAGCTACATGTGGTTTCAAAGGGGAAAACTCTGTTCTGGAAACAGATTTATTATAAACGATGAGAATATACAAATATGCACACAGGGCTTAAAGGAGTTCACAAAGCCCTCTTCCTTCTAAGAGGCTAATTCACAAAAACACACAGGACCACTGTAAATTCTTTAGCCTAAAAAATCATTTAGCCTAAAATAGGAATCTGAAAACCTTTCCTGACAGGAAGGGCAAGTAACCTGAGCAGAAACACGAGAAGTAGCCCCCAGAAACACGCATGGTTCCTGCAGAAAGTTTTTTTTTTGTATGGCTAGCTCAGAAACCAATTGATCTGTAAAGGCCAGAGGGACAAGAAAGATATAACCTAGATAACAAAGCAGGCTGTGATTTCCTAAATGGCTGTTATCCTAACTGGATCTGGTGGGACTGTTTAATTCCTCAAAGACAAGTAGTTTTGAGACCCCTTTGCCACTTGTACTGCAAAGCGTGTTGGCACCTGGCAGTACCATTCACCTTGTGTGCTCCACTAAGAGGCAGAGCCTCAAGACAAGCCATCACCCACAAGCCCTCTGCTTCCAGATTGATGGAGAATTAACAGACAGGACCCTGCAGTTTCCTAGGAAGACCAGGGGTGCTGGAAGAACTTTATGGAAATAGCATGGAGGGTGGATACATTTGGAGGAACACACTTTAAATCTCAATGAAGCAAACTTGTTACCTGCAGTTGTTAGCTGGGGCAAGAAAAAAATTATATTGCGAAGTATAGATTTATGAGGACACACATGCAATTTTTAAATTAAGAAATAATCTTTAAGGTCTGTTCTTGTGCAAACTCTTGAAGAGCTACATGGTCCCTGTGGATAAATACCCTGGGAAATGACAAGAGTGAATGGCTGAAACATATTATACAAGGATTTTACCTCATCATTTCCATGAAAATATTTGCTTTTAATTTGCCAAAATATCTGACCTGCAATACTGTTTCAAGAACAAAACTTCCAATCCCATAGAGATTACTACAGTCACATTCTAACAGAGAACATTGCTGTTCTACAAGCTACAGATTAGCTCAGCAGCCACCAGCAGAGATAAGAAAGTGATTTTGTTCACAGTGGAACAGGATGATTTTTTTGTGTTTATGGATTGCACGAGTGGGAGATGGGGACAATGAGGTAGTGCAAAATATATGGTTCACTTGCTGATAAAAATTTCAGAAAAGGAAGGACGCATGTAGAAAGAAGGAAGGGGAAGATTACACCTACTTCATTATTGAAAAACAGGAGAGGACAAAAACTGTTCCTTTTATACTTTCAAACACTATTTAAGACTACTGATGTGAGATTGGTTCTTACTTCCCGGACAGCATTAAGGAATAACTGAAAAGAAAACGTAGGCAATAACAACTGAGTGATAGGGACTTTTACACTCTTTTTCTTCTGATTGTTGACACAATGACTGTTGATAAAACAACCATTTTTTCAAGTCAGAGAAGAAGGAAAAAACAGAACAGAAACCAAGTATTTATTTAAGTATGTAAACCCACTATATCAAGAGAAGTGCAATTCTTTTCCTACTTTTCATAATTTTTAATGCACATAAACAATTTTCTCTTTCCATATACTGTGAGGTGACATCACTAAGAATCACGGAGCATAAATAGGTTACATGGGCCAAACTACACCTATGAACAATAAAATCCTGATCTTGTGTTATTCCTCTTAGCAGGCCAGATGCTTAGGGGAAGCAGACCTGTACAGAAAATGCAGATAAGGAGTAAAAGAGAAGTCTCCTACTGGGAATCCTAGTCCCAAGGATATTTCTTAAGGAAATAGATATGATTTAATGAAGGCTGCTTATATCACTGATCCTTGAGGAGTAGATGGCTGACAGAGGAAAGTTACGCCATAGCAGAGCAGCGGCAGCCATATTATAATTCTATATATATTGCAGGGTTGTAGGTCAATGTCTTCCTCAAAAATCTTGAGATGAGATAATAAGTTCAGCTATTAAAAAAAGAATTATGTTCCTCCTGAGCAGGCCAGAAAATTCATATCAAAGCAAGGCTTAAAGTACTGCCATTTTACTCCTTATTTACTCATTTTCAAATTAATGCACTGAATGCCCAAAACACAATGACTCATTAGGAAGAGTTCAGTTACAGTAAAGGTTATCACATTTCCTTAATGCTTTCTTGTCCAAAAGTAATTTGGGTTTGCTACTTTTATTATTATACTTACAAGAATATAATATAATTAATATAAGATATAATATAATATAATTAATAAAATACATAATATAATATAATTAAAATATAATATTGATATGATATGATATATTTACTTATATTATTACACTCAAGGTCAGACCAGGTGAGAAAATTTCATGCTAAGAGTTTCAAGCTGTCTTCTAAATTGTTCAGTTTTTCCTCACTGCCAAATATTACTCAAGTATATGTTTACTAATTTAATAGAATTTCTTTTCAAAGCAGAATTTCCAGAGCATCTTTATAACTAATGAGAAAACAGAATATCAGATATAGATATAGACTGTTACAAGAATACGCATAATACATAATCCTAACCCATCTTCACCAATTATTAAAACTTGAAAGTTTCAAACATCTGGTGATATGCTGAATGTCACAGCTGTTGAATACCCTAGTATTATAAAGCCTGACTTATGACAGCTTGGTATCTGTTCATAAAAAGACATTTCAGTGAATCAGGGTCTTTAGAAGGTGTTACTCATCTTGCTTTGGATACTCTGAAACATTTCCAGGATATATACCCAAATTCTTGGCCTGAACTATTTTTGATGAAGACAGAGTCAGTAATCTCTTATAACATCTAAATTAGGTTACTATAAATCATGGATTTATGACAAATGAGATAAACATTCCCAAAATACCCTTTGGCAAAATGCTTTTGGACTGCAATTTTGCCAGATTTTTATTTGTCTGCAAAATTGTCAGTCTATAATGTACAGAAGCATCATTTAGGTTCTGTCATATTGCAGAAAAATACTTCGGTGTGTAGCTCTTCCTATTTGTATAGGTTATGCATGTCAGTGAGTATTGACTTCTTTTTATTTGGACTTACGAACTGCAATGCAGGCAACTCTTAAAAATCTGTGGGTTTTAGTACAGTGTTTCTGGAGCTTTTAATTCTGTCATCTACAAGGTAGGCAACAGAATTCTGTAATTCCGCCCTTCAAATTATAGCTGCCCAAATTTAAAGACTTTTTTACAAGTTAAGATTACTAGCTTGGATTTATTTCTATACACAGTATTTATCTGATTCCACAAAACATGATAAAACAATTGAAAAGCTGCAGTTAGTTTCTGGAGTTGAATTTAACATGCCCCATTACCTTATTGCAAGGACACCACAACTCCCAGTGGAGCCATGCTACTGGTAAGAACTATCTAATAAGCAGGAGCCGCAAATTGGCTTGGACTTCAAAACCCAATATTAAAAACTGTTTTCACTTCTACATGCTGAAGCTTGTAAGATTTTATAAGCCAAGTATAAATTATTTCAGACAAACAAAAAGCAAATTGTTAACAGTGAACTTAATTTTTATTTTTATAAGGCAGAGCAGAAAAGAGCAAGTGATGTTAATCTGAGGAATAATTCCATAGTGTGTGAGAAGTATGATTTCTGTTAGAAATGCATAAATTATGCCATGCAGTGCTTACAAATTAACAAAAAAAGTATTATAAAAGTGAAGCCCTGCTGTGTCAAATATGCCACACAATTTTTGTTCTAATAACAGCAATTGAGGTTAGGGCGTGACTTTTCTCTGATATAGCTGTGCTAGTACAACCCCTAGTGTGGACAGAGTTTACTGCCGTGAAGGCATTATATTCATATAATTTATAAACCTTGTTCCTAAGCAGTAAAAGTATTAAGTAATGCAATGTTATTTCAGCACAGCTACATCCACAATGGGAGGGCTGGCTGAGAGAGAAAAAGAGAGGGCGATAGGTTATGCTCCTTTACAACATATCTGGCCAGATGAACAGATGTGGGTTTTGTGTAGAGAAACTGTGTGGTTCATGTCTTTCCCCCCACCTACCTCCGTAATCCTGATGTTAATCAGGATCATGATGGATGATATTAGAAAACAGTTATTCAATTTAAATGGTAACATTGCTCATTGCTTCTTAATTTTTAAGAAATATTCATGCAAAATGTAAATAACAGAGAGTTATAACAGATATTGACACATGGGTATTAGTCCTAAGCAAACAATAAATACAGGGAAAAATATATTAGGGTAAATGGGAGTAAGACCAAAAATAGATATTTGCTTTAGGCTTCCTAAACTATATAAGTTCAAATTTGAATAAGATTTATAAATACCAGCATATGATAAATACCAACCTGTATTTACTTGACATGCAGATATATGTATCCGGTGATCCTAAATTGCACATGTGAGGCTTTCTGCCTATTCTGACACAACTGAATAATTTTAATCCTTTTTTAAACATCACTCCATGTAAACTAAAAAATATCTTCAAAACTGAAATTTATCCGTGGCACAATTAAAAATACAATTATACCTCAAGAAACAGTAAACTTGCTCCCAATATGATAAAAGGCTATCCAAAACATGATCCTTTGCTTTTCAAAGAGAAAAAAAAAAAATCAGTTAATACAGAATAGCATGAAAATACTCATACATTACTGTCTTTCTACTTAAAAAAAAATAAATACATATTTATTATGAACAGATGGTGGCCAAGGAAGGTATCAGCTCTGTCTCTTAGCCAGAAGGTCAGGTCATGGCTGAGAGACCAAAGAACAATTATTATTTGCTATTCAGTGCTACATAAGATAAAACATTCCAGGCTTTCTTTAAATATGAAGATAGATGCTATTCAACTGTTTTCATTTTTTACAAATGAAATAATTTGCAATAACTTATTAACATTAGTTAAAATTTGATTTAAAAATCCCCAGCCAACAAGAAACAACAGAACAAGGCACTCTAACACTCTTCTTGGGTTGCTTTTAACATGTTAAAGAATCCTAGGACCTATAGAGAACTTTTTGGGTTAATGGAGTAACAGCTATAAAACAGCTGCTAGATACTGAGTATGAGAATTTCAGAATTGTTTGTTTCCCTTTTTTTTGAGGAACCAACAATCATATTTGAGCAATATAATAGCATAATTACTGAATATCTAATATTTATCTAATTATCTAATATTTTTCTCTGATAGGAACTCTCCCTTACATCCTTTCGCTTTGTATCAAATTATAAATCACCACATTTCAGTGTATTCAGCCCCACACCGATTAAAATACCAGTATGTCATCACATGAGGTTAAAATATTTTGTTAAATTTTGCAATTTGTTCAAAAGGCAATCCTCAAGCAAGTTGGAGAACAGGGTTTAAAATCCAAGATACTTCTTCAAGTATCTTATTAAACACATCTTGTTTTATTTGTATGCCAAGATTATGCCAACTCTTTTATCTGTGATATCTGTCAAGATACAGACGACAAGCCTGTTTTTTGTTTTTCACTGTCCTTAGGCCTAAAGGATGCAGGAGTGAAAAGAAAAGCAAACCTTGAAAAAAAGAATGCTTTAACACCTCTCTTCTTGTGCGCTGTATGATTTTTCTATACATGTTGAAGGGCTATTTCACCTAATAAACTCCTCCTTTGCATATGTTTTCATTATAACTTGAATTTATTATTATTTATTATTGCTTCCAGACTAAGCTTGTACTATTAAGTTAATAAACTTACTGTCCTATGTGCAGCTTTTGAGGAACTGGTAACTAAAAATTTAATTTTTTTAATACTTCATTTTCCCCCTACATATATTCTTATACAGGGAATGATTTATTCAGTTATTTAAAAGTAAAAGAATGGTTCAAAACCTGTTGGATAAGCTGCTCAAATATAATCATCCTCATGTGCCTCTAATATATCTGTGTATTCAGAAGACTCTTATGTGCAAATCACAACTTAAGAAGGAATACTGAAAGTTTGAAGTCCTAGAGAAAAATGGATAGAACCTCAAGAAAAAGGGCACTTCAAAAGATGCAGATTACACCTGTTCAAGCTGTTTGCCAAGTATGCTGTAGGTTACTCTAATAATCTTTCTTACTGCATGGGATGTTTTCTTACAGACTACCTGTAAGGCATATACTGGTTTTTGTATTAATATAAAACCCAGTTTTAAATAACCAACAGTTAATGCCAAGTGGATTTTTTCCTACAGTTATTTTTTTCTAGAAGGTTATTTTTGTTTTGGTTTTTTTTTAAAAACTTTTCTATGAATCTCAGCATTCAGTAACATTGAATCTTTAAAGAAATTGGAAGATAAATTATTTTCATTTTTGGTATCATTAGGCTATGCTTAGAGTCTTTAATGTTCTGTTATGCTGCATATATAGGTGATTATGTGTGGATTTATTTGTGAGAAAAAAGTGTATAAACACATGTATACAGTACATAGAATTTAAGTAGCTGGTATGAATAATATGATAGAGTAATTCTATATGAAAGCATGGAATGAGTGATACGCAAAACTGAACATACTAGGGCTGAAAACAAGATTAAGATAACCAAGAAGTATTTATTTAGCAGTAAAAGCTGGCTTTTTGCCATTAATTTAAACCATTTAACAGCAATAAATGACCACTATTAGAAAAATGAACCATTCCAGCTTCTGAAAAAACCCTACTTAGGCTACTAATAACTGCAAAGTCATAGCAGTATTTTCTCTTACCTGGTCCTTAATTTCAAGCTCCCTTATAGTTTTTGTTCTGTACTCTCTGAGCTCCTTTTCTGCCTCATCCTTCTTCATTTTGGTTTGATTCAACTGATAGCGCATTTCTCCACACACCTGTTAGATTACACAGACAACATGATCTGTTAGCTTGAAGAGTCCATAGACCAAGGTTTGCAATTAGATCTTTTGGTGCCCTCTACAGGTCACTGAAATGCAACATATTTTTAATTTACAGATATTTTAGGTCTACAAATGGTAAATGTTTTATATGGAAAGGTGGATCTGAATTCTATATATAGTCATTAACTTTGACATATTCGGTACCTTCTAGATTCAAATATATTTGGATCAAGATTTTGCTAAATATAAATGCTGATGTTGTAAATATATATCACTACAGTTAAATAACAGTTGCTGGTTTTATACTCTTCTCTCATTCTCTGTAAAATCCCAAGAAAGTCTATGTCAGCACTTTCAAAACCTAGAAGCAAAGCATCTATCACACTCCTAAATAAAGGTGTATTTTAGCTTGCCAGTTTTACAATGCTGAGAAAGAAATTGTTTAAATGTTAACACAGTAATTTTCAAAGTTTGATCAGAGCATTACAAACTTATTGCAAACTGAATATCAATCCTTTAAAAAAAAAAGTATTTAAATAGATACATGGTCCAGAAGAAATGGATCAAAGCAACATTTCAGGAAATCGCTTCACAGGATATTACACAGGACAATTATTCTCTGCTGTTGGGAGTGTTTGCTCTATTACCTCCTCAATCCTTTCCATCTGGCAGCTCAACTTCAGAGGATGTATGAAGGGGTTAGGAGAAAGTGAAAGAAATAAAAAAAAACCAAAACAAAACCAGAAGATCACTAGTCACTTTCACATAACTTTACTGCTGTGCAGGGTTGTTATTCTTCCAATTTCCAGTCTAAGCAGTCCTCTTTTTGTCCTTATCCTGTGCCATCACCTCCAATTTGTGCTTGCTCATTTCACCTTAATTAACTAACCATACACATGCACATTCCTTAGTGAGGAAAAAAAGTAGTGTTTACTCACAGCTCCACTTAGTCAACTTTCTTTCCAACTCAACTTTCCTGCCTTGCTTGTATTCTTTCAGCACTTGCTCCTTAAATGTACACCCTTTTAATTTGCTGCTACAAATCCTCTGTGCTTCTCAAAAACATTCTCACATATTCTACAACCCAAACTAATTTCTGTTTTTCAGTCTTATATCTCTTCTCCTTTTCACTTTTTTTTTTTTTCTCCTTTTAAAAAAGGTAGGGAAAAACAAATACTGCAATGAAATTGCTCTAGGAAAAAACTAAACCAACTGTCATAACTTCTAATAAGCAGCATCACTTATCAATTTAAAGAACAGCTTGTGAATTTAGCCATTGCAAATAATGCAAAGCAGCAAATGCCCAAAAGAAAGGTGAAGTTCTTAGCATTATTTTAAATACTGAAGTATTATATGCAACTAAAAAAAATCTTGAGATGCAACAGCATAGCTTGCAAACCCTGGATTTTACCTCCTCCTTCCTTTATCTGAAAGATGTAATAAAATGCAGTAAGTCACTTCCTCCAAGTGAAATTAAAAAAATAGAGCAATCCTTGCCTTCAGCTCCTTCACACACTGTACAATGGGAATAACACAGAAGATTCAGCAGATGGTGCTGTCCTAATAATGGATTTTTCAGTCTCCTCAAGAATGAAGGAAATAGATGTTTACTCCATATTTTCTTTCCCTGACTTATGGTGCATGAAGAAGAATAATAGTTTGGATAAAATTCAAAACAAAAATGTTGCTATTTGCTGTTTTTAATAATGGCAAACTGAGTCTGGAAACAAGTCAGATTCACAAGCAAAGATGTCACATAGCCAATGAAAATGTCAGGGTGATGTACCTCGTCCTGTCAGCTCAGTGATTGGGAGGTTCCTCCAGGATTTTCAAGACTTCTCAGTTTAGTACAGGGACACAAATGAAGTTTTCCAATCTCTCAAGATTAGTGCAAATTAACAGACTATTGCAAGGTGAGCACCTATTCACCTTTGTATTAACATGAACTGAAGCAGGGTCTGGAACCACAGTATCATGTCCAGAGAGGTAACTTCAAATTGGTCGGGTACAAAATAGTTCTTTTCAGACCTATGAATATTTGTACCTACTGCCTCTTTAACCACCTCCTCACCCCTGTAAGTGGTGCTAGTCATTTGTGAACCCAGCCTGAAAGACCAAAAGTGTGTTTCAGAATTGGTAAATCAAACCACTCTGACATTTTTAAAATACTAATTTGTCTTTCAGTTAAAATAAAGTCTCTAGTAAGTTGATGCTTTTGCTGCGAATTTTCTTTAATACTTTTGCCTCTTTCTATCAGCCAGGGCAGCAGGGGAAGACAGGAACTGTTGAAAACCTCTACTGAAATCTCTAGAAGCCCAAAGAATAAATTGCTCCTCCAATCCTCGCAGTTAACAACTGGGGAAGTAGGATGGGCCTTGAGATGTCTATATTCCTTACCAATAACCCTGAAAGGCTGTAACAATTTTTTTTTTCTTTTTCACGTTATGATGCCCATTAAGGCTCTAACAGATTGAGAAATGTGCAAAAGAAAGCACCCAAGAGTGATACACCTACACAAGATGTGTAGAAGTGCAGAAGATGCATGTTAAACTGTAATTCTTAACTATAAGATACCTTTGTAAGAGGCGCACTATCAAAAGTACTGAATTAAGCAGTATACTACATAAAAAGTTTAAAGGAAAGAACTTAAACAGTGATTTGATATACCTCCCTTTATTTTAGCACTGCAAGTCACACAGGTAGCAATTAAGGACGCTGTTGAATTCTCAGTTGTCTCACTCAGACCAAACTGAATTCCTTACTGAAACACTAGGATAGTGCTTTAAATAGTGATCCTCATAGGCTGCGAAGTAAGAAAGTTAGCTTCTGCATGACAAGGTGACTTGGAAACGGGAAAAGTTATTTTTTTACTCCTGCCGTTGGGATAGTGCCTATGGGATACTGAGACGAAGTCTACAGTTACTACACATAAAACAGAGGAAAATGGACAAGATAAAAATTCTCTTCTTTCAGGTCATAATGATAAGGAAAACCAAGCTCAATACTCCTTTATAAATGTGCTTACCTTATTCATCTCCATTTCATGAGATGCAAGCTGGCACTGTGATTCTTCTAACTGGCTAACCAGAGAATTCTTTTCCCTTGTAATTCTCTCTACTTGAGCCTCCAAAACAGCCACATCCTTAGACAAAGCTGTCACCTGAAAAAGTCCAAGAACACTGGAATGATGCAATTTTGCCAGCCACAGATCAATCTCTTGTGGAACCTTCTCCTCAAAAGCAACTGTATGTAGATGAAATACATACCATTAAAAATGTAATAAAAAAATCAAGCATGTAGAATAAAAACATATCACATATTATTAATAATAGAATATGGCTGCATTATTTAATTAATGGGTTCGCTATTTTAAATTTATTTTTGACACAGTAGTTTATTTGCGACTATTCATTGACTGCACTAGTCTCCAGGGCTTGTTAATATGGACAAGGTGTCAGAAGTAGCTGGCTACATTAGTTTTGCAATGTAAGAGTACTATTTAACACCACCTTATCCATCCTTATGTAGATTGATTCAAACCAAATCATGTTCTCCCAGCTAAAAAAACCTGTTGTTCCAACCACAGATCTTAAATTAATTTTCAAGTTCAGAAAACATTTCAACACTATAGATCAAAGCATACTGTTGTGCAAAACTCATATAGAAATAGTATATTAAAAATTCTAATGTAATTCAGATGAAATTTTGCTGAATGATTAAAAAATGTAACAATAAAACAGAGACAGTGAACCTTCAGCTATTTAGCCCTGAAGCTTACTAATATAAGTGGAAATAATGGTGTCTGACAGTTCTAGGTTAACTTCCAGAAATTCAAAGACAAACCTAGAGGATTATATATTCATAACTATTTTTCACGGCTTTTATACATCCACCTGATTTATGTATCATGACAATTCTCCCCTTTAAACAAACCATTTCATGAAATACGCAATAAAATAGTCAGATGAATCTTAGCTTGATCCACAGCATACCATTTCTACCACCTCATAATCCTAAAACATAAGATTAGTTAATGATATGAAGGTGTAAATCATTAACATAGGTCATAGTTTTCTACAGAGTCATCCCCTATCTTTAATTACCAGGCCCGACATCATCATAGTGTCACTATATGTTGTTTAATGTATATGCAGGATTTAAAAAAAGACTACAACTACTTCAAGTGGGAACTGGTTCCAGTAAAACACACCACAGTAGGTGATGAAATACAAACTAATGTGATGACACGGACTGAAATATTCTACCAAAAAGAAGTATGAAATGCTTGTCTAATAGACTGTATTTTGGGAGTGAATATACTGCTTCAAAGCAACTCTGCAACAGAAAAAACCCTAACTTAATAAAAGGTATAGCTTCTAATAGATAGCAAGGAGTCAAACAAGGAATTGCTTAATAATGTCTCCAGTGGAAGGTTAATTTTTTAATTTCAGTTTCCCTGGCAACAGATCACTGATGATCAGTTCATGTACCTAAATATCAGTCCCTATCACTGTGCTTAATACCTGGTTTTGTATCTGGAATTGGAGTCAAAGGCGTTTTTTAATACACACTTAAATGGTTTATTTTTCTCAGTCTGTGCTCTCCAGATTTTTAGAAATAAGTCATACAACTTAGTCCCAAAATATAAGAAAAAGTCTACAATCAGGAGAGAAATTCACTCTATTGTTTCCAAGCTCCACCAGAAATGGTTGAAGACACTGAAGACCAAACAAGCATGAAAACCACTAATTCGTGAAGTATTTATCTATCTACATTTCTTCCAATTTCAATCACCTTAGAAATGCCCCCTCTATGATGGCCTTACAGCTGTTAGCTTGAGCTTTCCTTTGTAGACTCCATTAGGGAGAAAACCCTCATGTTTTATACTCAAATTACAGCAGCATCTAGAAGTCTAAAACAAGGTTATCAAGACTATCACAATGGTTGCAGCATAAACGATGAGACAGATTCTGTCTCAGAGAGTTTATAAACATTAGTAAAAGTGAGAAAAGAGATTCCAACACATTTCTGCAGGTGGGAAAACTAAACATATGATAAGATCACTTTGAAATCATGATATTGTAACATTAATGTATATATAAGATCAAAGTAGCAAAGAACCCGAAATTTGACGTGCTAACTTCTGAATGCTTGCCTTGGCAAACTAAATAATAATTTTTCTAAAAGAGCTAGGTACAAACTTTGCATCACATTTTACTTAATCCTTTCTTATTCTGATACAGTGCATTAAAAATATGCAAACTAAAATAAAGTGCATTACGTCAACAACCTCATATGAATCTAGTGACATAGCACAAAACTCAGTTATTCAAACTCAAAGGATCACTTATCTACCATTGCTCTAAAGAAATGGTAGAAGTGACAAGCAAATGAAGTTTAAAGAGGATGATACGCTCATTGTAATACACAAACAGAAAAAGAACCAACTCATACCATTGCTGCCAAGTCCTCCCTTTCCTTCTTCATTTCTCGCCGCAGTGCTTCTTTTTCATCAGCCTTCTTATTCGCCTGGGCAGCCAGCTCCTTTTCAAGATAATTCTTCTGTCGTTCCATCTCACTTTTCAGTTGCTCACAGTGGACTAGAGCCTAAAAACCCCAATTTGCTCAAATGAAAGAAACCTAACATTTTTAAACAATCATGGTATATATCTAATACTGTCAAAGAAACCAGTTTGCTATTAGAAATGTAATTTTTTTAAATGAAGTTATTATGATGTTTATACATATCCTACTGTATTTACATCTAGAATAGGACTAGCAAAATGAAAACAGATGTATATGTTTGTAGGTATATACATGCCTTACTGTAACTGAGAGATTTAATTGCTTTTAGGAATCATGGCAAAGATGGAAGTATTTTTCTATGTTTATTTTCCAAATAAGTAGATGTTCTTCTAAAACTATGATTATTTGCCTTCCATTTAAAATTTGAAATTCCTGAATGCACATCACTAGAATCAGCCTCCAAAATCTGACTCCTTGCAAATACAGTGGTTACCATCTAACTAAAGAACTGAAGGAAAAATTAATAAAATGTATGCACTTCTACTTTGTCTCCTCCTAAAGTGAATTAATGAGTGCAGAATGCTAGGAAACCTGAAAGTAATCAGTAAAGATAAAAAAAAAAGTTTGACAAATAAGTTTCAGGTTTGTCAAAAATCAATTCTACTAAATACCTCATAAAGTACTGCTTAATTTCAGGTGCTAAAACACAGGGTTATAGATGGGTTTTCTATCAAAAAAGAAGAAACAAGTTCAAGAAAACTCTAAAAACTCTGTCTTCACTACCTTCTAAAAACGCTAGGGAAAAAAGAAGATATTTATCTATTTATGGTGCTGTGTCTCTGACAAAGTGCAGAATTTCAGTGTTATATCAGTTTAAATCAGAAATATACTACTCTATTACAAGTAAATCCAAGTATTCAAAGCACCCTGAAGGGAGCTTTGATAGCCTATGAGTAAACTCGATTTAAGTTCAACATTTCACTGATATCCAGCATATTCTGTTTCAAAGAAGCTAGAGTAACCTCCCTTTAGGAATTCTAACTTATTATCCTTTATTTTAATTTATTTTTTTTAACTGTTTAATTTTCTTTTACTCAAAGCCTGTGTTCAATTTTTTTGGCTTTGGACTGTTCATGATGGGAACAAGTTAAACCATGTTTTTTTTTTAGAGAATGCTCTAACAGTCTCCATTAATTTTATGGTAATTCTGTAGGACCCTCTTCAGGGTTCCCTTTCCTATCACAAGTCTACAGTGGTGAAAGAATCCCTCTGTTATGGCATTGAATCCTTTTCTGTAGGAAAGAATCATCAACTTCAGTAAACAATTGCCTGCATAAAACTGAATAGTTTGGTAGACATCTAAACGAATGCCACTCTAGAAGGAAGTAGTTGCATTAGTTGCATTTCAAGAAGAAATGTGTATTTTGTTAGCTCCACTGTTCTGACTTCACAATGAACAGTTCAAAAAATTATTCTTTTATGACATTTCTGTCAGAAATATATTCCTGATTTTGCTTCAGCTATGTAAACTTAAACATAACAGATCTCCTTCCTGCTTTATGCAATAAGCAAGAAGCTACAAACTACAGAGACAAGCAAAAGACAAGAAATGGTAGTTTTAAATAATAAGCACCTGAGGTTAGACTTTGGGTCAACAGGCTGATGAAATTTCATTTACAGTATTTGAAAGCTTAATGTGTTGACTTCTCACTTTTGTTACATGGACTGTTCTATGGGATTCCATGCTAGTTATCAAGAAAAACAGCACTTAAGAGTAGAATAGGACTGGAGAAAAAAAGGATGGTTTGTACTTACCAAGAGGCATACCAGCACTTGTAAAAAGGCAAAATTAATGCAGTATAAGTAAAGAAATTTTTTTCCAGTTCCTTCATATTAAAACAGTTTTGGAGCATGAAAAAACCTCAGATTCAGCCTTGCAGACAAACAGGTAGCACCTCACACAACCACAAGCACACACTTCTGTCTTACAGCACTGGATAAATGGCACCAATTTTATCAATAGAACAATTACATCAATCTTGTTTGCATTCAATTACAAAAAACCAAACCACAGCAACCCTCACTCAATTCCATAGTAATTCACTAATAGTACAGTAGATGTCACTAAGTATCAGGAAATAATTTAGGTCAATATAGGTTGATTGTGTACAGAACTAGGGCTAACACAAGCATTACATAAAAACTGGTTTTATCGTTATTATTTACATAACACCAGAAGCTTCCCGCAGGTAGCATTAGATAAGACTTCTCATCTTCAAAGAGCTCTGAGAGTTGATCAGTTCTTGCACTGCTCTCATCTGAGGCAAAAAAGAATTGTTTGTTTGCATATTAACTATTCTTTCCAGAGTAGGTCAGAAATGTGATGTCAAAATTATCCTCTTACATACCATGAATATCTTTGAAAATTCTACAACCCATTTTGTATCACCTAGCTGTGAAACTACCTCAATCAAAAAAAGGAGCGCTCCTCATAGTATTGATGAGTATGAATATGTATATGTGAATACAGAATTCATATTACTGCTCATAAACAGTCATATGATGCAGTTGTTTTAAATCTACATCATATCAACATAGGACAAAGATCTTAAGCATGTATTCTCTCATTAGCATGAAAATTAATTAACATTTGCATTAGATCTGAACACTAGAAAGCTCTGATTTTGTGATGGATTTACCTTTGTTTTTTCAAAATTGGCCTCTTCTGCCATTTGCACAGCATGTTCAACTTGCTTACAAGCATTAGATTCTCTTTGCTGCATCTCTTTCATGCTCTGTCTCACTGAAACAAGTGCATCCATCAAGTCATCTCTTTCTCTGCATATTAAAAGAAACAACACAGATACTTCTTCTATATCTTTTTGTAAGAGAAAAAAACCCCAAACTGGAATACCAAATATAAAATACAAACAGATAAGAGACTTAGGGATGGTAAGCAAAGAAAGACTAAAACTCATGCATGAAAGACATCATATTGCAAGCTTGGTAGATACCAAAAATATTATCTTGACAACCAGTCCTTCAACAGTCTATTTCAGAAGGATGGACCATTAGAAAAACTGCCAGTAAAGAGAGCAGATCTCAAGTCATTGTTGAACAGAAGCCAAGCACATTCTGTTGACAAATGGGGATCCATGCAAATAAAAAAAAAGCCAATATGGAATTACACTGTCATTAAATGTAAACAAGGGAAAAAATAAAAAGGAAGGGTTAGGATCAACAAGTAATTGCTAAGTATATAAAATGACAATCTAAATCAATTTGCTGCAAACTGGAACTAAGCCAAACAATAGGACACCTGGATTCTACAACTCTTCTGAACTTTTGTTAACAAAGGGACTAAAATCTGTACTAAATGGTAAAGCAGATTTGGTAAAACTGTAATACTTAGCTTCATCTTTTCATTATTTTGATATGTTAAAATCTTTTAAACTAAGTTTAGTTGTCTGTGGTTTAGGTGCAGCTCAAGATTCTGGCTGAAAACTCTTGTGCTCTTAATGTTGTGTGAAATGGCAACACATTTTTTGTATTTGCCAGAGACCTAACAGTCATACTTTGACATTTCATTTCATTTCTGAATTGGATAAAGTTCCTTTGAAAATTCCTACTAAAATAGCCTTGTTTTTAATAAACTGCACCACAAGCAGAGGTAGCTTTTAGATTTTTTTAAACCTCCAAATGAGGTTTAAGATAGATAAAGAGGTCAGTTCAAATCTTTTATTTGAAGCTCACTGTAATATAAGAGGACAAGAATATACTGATTTACATTTTGTTCATCTTTTCCAAAATCTGTGACAAATAATTACTTTTGTTACAAAAGCAATTTTGAAACATGACTTCTCAGCAATAGAGCTTTGCCAGAAAATTTTTGGACTTGATAATAGAAAAAATTCATAAATCCTGGCAATAACCATCTAGTGCAGAGGGATTGTGCCCATTTGACCAAGTACGTATATGCTCTGTGTCCCTTCGGTCTCTTACATATATTCAGCTGTGATTTTAAAAATTATTTAAATAAAAGCTAGAATTAAAATAAAAAAGAAAAATAAAGATTGCAACAAATAATTTAATTTATTTTTATACAGTGGAACTTTCTTTCCCTGTCTTACTGTAGTCATGGAGGAACTACTACAGGTGTTTTGGGTAGGAAATGCATCTTACCTCAAGCACACAACCTATTGTTGATGTAGTGTAGAAAAGTTCCCCATATGTAAGGAGAATAAAGTGGAGCCAGAAAAACTTCCTAGTAGGGAATTATAATAAACTTTTGCAAGAAATAATCAAAATGCACAGACTTTGTGCTGACAGAGTGACTTGTTTGTACAAAAAAGTGCAGGAAACAGACTGTAAATAGTCTCATCTGGTCAGCCCAAGGTATCATAAATACATGATAAAAACTAAAATTCTTTCCCTACTTGAAATAAGTAGCAAAGCTTTGAAATTGTGGATTTCAAAGTGGTTGTGACCTACATTCACTGATTTCAGCATTATGACTCCAGTTTGGGAGTGTATTGTAAATGGACATCTCTCTACGAACGTAACCCAAGACACTGAGATTTAAATGGTTTAATGCAAGCAGCCATACTTGCAATCACAAAGTACACACCCCCCCAGCCTACCTTGTCAGCCTCTCGATGGTCTGCACGTGAACGTTACAGTGAGTCTGTGCAAGAACGGCCTCGTGCTGGGCACAGTTCAGACACAGACCACCAACCTGGCTACAATTTCTGACTGAAAACAGCGACTTCTGGTGTTTCAGCCTTCCTTCCAAATCTTCGCATGTCTTCTGAGATTCTGAAAGGTCTTTTCTAGAAAGAAAAAATGAAAACTATTGTTTATGAAATTACATATTTCCACAAGTCATACCCATATACAATTCATAACTACAAATGTAGCCTAAAAAGAACTGTAAGAATCCTTGTAATGAATCCTTGTAATATTTTACATGTTTCAATAGGCAAAGGAAGACTTTAAGAGAGAGGTAACAGTTGAACTACCCAATCAAAATTATTAATAGACAAATCAATACTGTGTTAATTTGTTTCTTCCCCCACATTATCAGAAAATATCAAAGATAAACAGAAAATTTATAGATAAAAAACTTGTAAGCTTACATTTTGTCTGAAGAGAGTATGATATTCATTAGCAGAAACCACTATCAGCTGTATAAATATTTCAATACTCTAACAATTTTCTGTTGTTTCTATTAAAAATATAACTAATTCATATTTATTCTCTACTTCCTAAACAAGAATCCAGATATATCGAGCACATTCACTCAGATCCAGCAATATACACAACTTGAGGTCAAACACATATGCAGAAAAGCTGGCTAAAATTTTTATTTGTCTCAAAAATTCTTACTAGGTGCTCTGAAGAATTTTCTTCAGAATTCCCAAGCATGTGTCAGGCTGGGGAGATCACAAGCAATAGGAATGTTAACATCAGGAAGTTCCAGACAAATGCACAGTGTGCACATAAAGATCAATTTGACAAATTGTGCAATGAATCCAAAGCTTTGGGTTTGTTATGCAGGCCATCTGGGCAGCATACACATAGGAAGTCTGACACATTCTGGTTGCATTGGATTTACTGTGCACATGATATATACACTGCATGCATTCTTATTTCCATCTGGAAAGTCTTCTGTGCACTTTTTCCAATTTTAGTACTTGGTCTATTACATATAATCTGCTATAACCTGAACAGAATTTGCTCAGCATATATCCCTAGACAGCTGAGGTGCAATAAGCCTATTGTTGGAAAGTCATGGACAGAAATCAGCAAGTCCTGTGTACATTCATCCTTGAAGTTAAAAGGGAAGATAGTCCCACTAAAAATGATACCATTTCTCACTTCAATAAAATTTAGTTTTGCAGAACTTCCTGTTTGCAAGATCTCGCCTCTTAGGAGAAATCAGAGGCTGAATAATGTATTTGAGGAACTTCTGAGACAACTTTAGCCTCCAATAATTATTTTTGAGTAAATATAACACTTGAGGCCAAGGGGAAAAAAAAAATTGGATTATACAGCTGAAATTAAAGATCCTCCTCTACATTCAATAAGACAACTGGCTTTGCATGTTGCAAGGTTTCACCAATGCAGAGAGCATTCTTTTAACTTGTCTCCCTACCAATAACTCTTTTTACACACAGAACAGTCTGCATTGTCAAATATATGAAACCATGATTAAATAGTAGTAGAAAGTAGCTAATTATGGAAGTTGTCACACAACTTAAAATTGCAATTTCTCTTTTTTCTTAGAGTGTTCTGCATGACCTTTTTTAGGGAAAAGAGGGTAAGAAAAGACATTTCATTGCTACTGTTTCTATAAAGTAGCAGTATATTCAATTTTGCTACATTTAAAATTGAAAGAACTTGATAGAAAAGCAGTTTTCAGGGACACTATCAGAAGATACAACATTCAGACATTCAGACTGTCTTAGGTAAATTCAGATTAAGAACAGTTCATGCTGTTACGCAGTGCCAATTTCTTAAGGATTATTTTAAGAAAAAAAAAATCACTTTACCTTAGAGACTGTATTTGAGCATCAAGGATATTGACTTTTTCTTGATAAAGAAGTTTTAGATTCTCCTTTAGAAAAGATGAGAGAAAATATATGTCTTGCTTTCTTCATAACACTCTTTACAAATAAACCTAGACTTTACCCACATTCTTTTCCCCTGAGGACATAAGCCTGTTGAAATACTAGTGGCAGAGAAACCTAAATATTTCACACTTCTGGAAGTCTAAAAAGTGAACAACCTTCCCATTTCTTGCTTCTAAATAAGGCTTTTTGCCAGATCCTCATATGGTAAATTGTTTCAATTCCAACTGCAGTCCTCAGTTCTCTACAGTGATTCACAGAAATTATGATCATGTCTGAAGTTTGCTCTTGGTCTCCCACAAGTCAGCAGACATTAATACAAAATTATTAAGAACTTCAAGTACACAGGCTATTTATTTATAATAATGTGTTTTACTCTGATTACCTGGTGAAGAATGAGGTATATGAATCAACCACATCCATGTTAAATACAATGGTGACAACAAACCAGATAAAGCACTACAAATTTAGCTTACTATGATGCTTTAAAATAAGTTAGTCAACACGATTCTCCTGATTTTAACATGGCAGATGAAGAAAAGAGCAATTACTCTAAAAAATAGCTTCCAAACAACTGCAGCCATCAGTGACCATGGAGGTCTTCAGCTTTAAAATAATAGCACAAAAAAACTGAAACTGTATTTTCCTATGAAAAAAAAACCAAAAACCAAACCCACTTTATAATTAAAGAATTAAAGTACTGTATAAATTCCACAGTACAGAAATGCACATGGAAAAAATATATCAAAACTTTTTAATTACCCAAGATTTTTCCCAAAAGATAGCAACACTACCCCACTACTTCTGAGCAAACGGAAAATTAATATCCTCTGAAACTAAAAATACAGGAAGAGACTACATCTTAAAAGATGATAATGTTGAGAGACAACATTAATTACTAGGACTCCTCTGTATCTCTAAAAGTATAAGGTGTGTAATTCAGTTAAGGGAGAGCAGACTGCACAAAACTACTTTTGTACCTTATTGAGCCTGTGATGCTCCAGGAGCAGAACAACTCATTATGAAAAGAGCTTGTGTGGAGGGCTACATAAATTACACCAGCTAGTTCCCACCTGCTTGGGCGCTGTGTTACTCCTATGAATCTCCAAAGAGCAGTGAAGTCATCTTTAAACAAGAATTATCTCTGGGAATTCATCATCTGCAGATACAACCTGCCATCTGTGTCTAACTGCACAATATTAATTAGGGTATAATGAGAAGATGAGGTTTAAAATAATAAAATTTGAGCTCAGATTAAGGTTCAGTCAACTAAAACTTCTCCTGTGTCTGTTTCCAAGTTGATCATCAGAACTGGAAAAACAACAGCACTGAACAGTTTTGCCACGGTAGGACTCTGAAGAAATACCAACCAGTTCTACAGGCCATTTTGCTTTGTCTCCAGAAGCTGCTGTAACAAAAGCCTGATCTTTGTTATGTGCCGTTGATGAGGTGACAGGTTGGTGTGTGCTACAGTCTTTACCACCTACGGGCCAGGAGTTCTGAGTATTTGCCTGAAATAAAAGTATTAATGCTTCAGTTATGATTATGTAGCCTGTTTTTTTAAACAAATTTACTCACTTAAGTATTGAATCTTACAGAATTGTAGAATATAAGCACCAATAAACGAGTTAATTAGGTTAGCAACCTACAAAAATGATGTTATCCAAGGAAATCCATGTTTACAAATTCTCATTAAATTCTGACTAAAATTCTGTTTGTGGACAACCATATGTATACCCTTCCATAACAATAATCTGGCCATATCCCTGAGCACTGATTAAAGTAACAAAAAATAAAAACTTACTGCAGTAAAGAATT
Organism: Poecile atricapillus; assembly: GCF_030490865.1. NCBI lineage: Eukaryota > Metazoa > Chordata > Aves > Passeriformes > Paridae > Poecile > Poecile atricapillus. The sequence continues at coordinate 82,779,986 of NC_081251.1, forward strand.
TCAGCTTCTGATGGAGCTCCACATTTTCAAGTAAAACTGCCTGTTCTCGATCTTTCACCCCACACAACTCCTCCTATAGGATAAAGGAATTGCATTTAAAAGGCTCCTTAAGATGGCTATCAATATTGAAATGCATCTTGAGACCAAGAGTCTAGACTAACATTTTAAATACTTTAACCCTTCTAGAGAGACTAGGAATACTCAAAAGACAGATTTTGTATTTTTGCAGCTTAAGTTCCCATAAATCTTGTTTAAAAAAAAAAAAAAAAAAAAAAAGCTTATTTGTATTTGTGATAGGACATAAAAATGTCTTTAAAGACCCTTAAACACCAGATACCAAGACACAGGGTAAGGAATCTACTGAACTGCATTTGGCTCAGTTTTGGTCATTACAATGATCAACCTCAAGTCTAAGTGCAATCTGCTTTTAATGCAGTTCTTCATACCTGTGGGACCAGGGTTTTAGTAGGTCAAATATGTTGACTGATACCTTATAAAACTTCACTTCTGCCTCCAAATGGTTAATGTACTGTGACTGATCATTGATTATAGGAACAAGATCAGAAAGGGCTGGTAAGTCTGCAGCTTCTGGGGGTTTCTGAAGGAAGTAAAGAACAGCATGTGTTATATTCTGATTTTCCATTATTGCAATAAGATGTTACTTGCAAACAGAATACAACCAATAGCTTTCCGGTAAGGCTTCAAAATGCACACAGAGTTGTTGTTGGAATCTTCTTGCAAGAACAACAGGTACATTTCTAGCACTAGTTCACACTTCTGAAGGAAAACAAGTATCTTTATGCATATCCCTATTTTTGAAACTCACACAATTTTAACACCTATGATTTTGGGTCAGAAACATACCTTTTTGTGCAAAAATATTCCATGATATACGTCTCAAATATAATTGCAGTCTAAATAAATCAAATATTCAGAAACCCACATCCTTGTTTTTAAATATTACTTTTGAAATGTTCACCATTCCAAAAAAAAAAAAACAAAACCAAAAAAAAAAACCCCAAAAACCCAAACAAAAACCCCACAAAGCAAAATAAGAAAAAAGGCAAACCAAGCTACTAATGGCTAGCTATTACATCTACTAGTTATCTACAGGTTCTGCCAACAATGCATTAAAATTCCTTGTCCAATCCTTATAAAGGTATAATCCTTCAATCAGGATGAGGTAAAAGTTTCTAGCAACAAAAACCTTACAGTACAATTATAACAAATATAGGTATTAGCCATTTCAAAGGTGGGGGGGACACTCTTGAGATATCTGGAACCAGGATTGCAGAGACAAATGGAGGATATCCAGAACCATCTGAAAAAACATCCCTTTAGAGAAGGAATTCCAAATTTGCAACATATTCTGCCTGGTTCGGTAGACATAAGCCCCATGTTCTATTGACTCAGAATTCACCTTGATTTAAATTCTTAAACCTAACTACTTTATAAATTTTAAAAAAGGAAACACACTCGTTAAAGTATATATAATATTATGGAGGCTAGCTTTGGAGCAAGCTGCAGGCCCCATGGCCTGCCAGCCCTGCCTGAGAAGCTAGCCTGGGAAATTCATGGGAGGATTCAAAACAATCCTCAAAGACACAAAACAGCCTGCAGGTGCTGTTTGTCTGTTCCCATGTTTTCCTTGCAGGAGAAAGTCAGGGGGTGGTGAACCCCACTGACCAATGATGGTAATGTAGCACTTTACTAACCAATAAGAGTTTCCTTTCTGTACTCTTCACGAACTAGTCTATATAATATGACTGAAGCAATAAACTAGAGATTCTCTCCTGTTCTGACTCCTTTGAGAGTCCGTGTCGTTCTTTTTGCCGTTCCCAATTAGAACGACATAATATAGCCTTAATAATATTTGTAAGTCATCTGTTTCTCTGGCTCCTATTCATCTGCCCCTCTTCTCTCAAAGCATAATGAACATTTTGCAGCTGAGACCTCCAGCTGTCTCCCTGACAAGGTTACACCACAGCAGTGTTAGAAAATGTGGGAAAACTCCATTTCTATTAAAATTATTTTTCACTGTTTTTCAGTTCCAAAGTTTAAACTGACAAACATCACTGTAATGTAAACAATAATGGTAAGGAATTTTTCACTAAGAAGAAAATAACAGGTAGTATATTTTCTCAACACAAAGAACAGAGGACCTCTGTGACTTCTTTTTTTTACCTTTTTAACAACATAATTGTTATAAATTGATTATAAATTGTTTTGGGATTTTTAAAATTAATGTTCTCACAGTATAACATGTAACACGATGAAAAAACAGAGGTTGGAGAGGCATGCATTTAAATTAGGCCAAATATTAAAACCAGAACTGAAAGATACATCTGATCAGTGATGGTCATATCACATATGATAGTCATATCAGTATGAATAACCAAACAATTATGCATGTTGTTTACATTCAAATACTTAATACTGAAAAGAATTTATAAAATATAAATGCTTAACAGCTTTAGAAGCCAGCATTCTACATGGTGACAAACAGTTTTGATAACATCACAGATAATAAGGTCCACCTTGTACTTTCCCAGATTGCCTCAAATTTCAAGCATCTAAACCACAGAATTAGAGGAAATTTGCTACCCTATAAACTGGCAGGAAACAATAGCAATCCATCACATCTCCAGCTATAACAACACTGTCAGGAACAGAGGCTGGGTGCAGCTAGGTTAGCCAAAACCCCGCCTGCAGAACTACAATTGTTATATGAAGCAATCTTGCTGGGCCTTGACCTCAGGTGATGAAGTGCAGAGCACAAGGAAAATTTCTGCCCAGCCATCTGGGTGTAATCAAAGAAAGGATACACTCATTCGATGTCTATTGCAAGTTTAATCAATGGGCAAGAAAAGGGAATTTTGTTGCGACATTACTTATATGTATGAAGCATGGTAGAGGTTACTGAAGACTATAGTTTCTGTGAAATATTGTATTTAGCTATAGATCCTGCAGTCATTTACTATTCAGCAGTCATCAGGTATTTCAGCATCACTCAAGGCAAAAGGTTTAGGTTACTCATAATCTAAGTACTCTTTCCTTGACCTTTGGGAAATTGGATTCTTCTTATACAAGAAGCATTTCTGCAGTGTCCAGTAAATCACCAGACAAGTTTGTGTTTTATGAGGGTTCGGGCCTTTTTTTGGTGTGTGTGCACTTTTGCAGTTCAGCATTTTTTTGAGCTTTACACATGGTCTGCCTTCAAAACACTTTCATATCCTCAAGCAGATGGAGGACAGCTGCAGAGCAGAAAGCCACCACTTCACAGAAGGTCTCTCATTGGAAACTTCAAGAGGAAGAAATGGGACAATGCTGTACCAACACAGTAAATTCCCATTTTTTCTCTGTTTATTCCTCCATCCTTTGATCCACTCCCTGAAAGCACTAAGTTTCTTAGACAAAAATATTAAATTTTCTAAATTTTCCACAGTACTGAAACGTACCAATATAAGTAGAAAACTTCACCAAAGATGGAATAAAAGATTCTGTCCTTCCCTTCCAGAGCTAAATACAAACTGATACTGATCATGTAATGCCAAAGTCAACCAATGATGCATCAATCCCTCGAGCTACAAAGCACTAACACTTTCCTATGACCTTATGAGACAAAATACCTGTCAGGACAACCATATTAAACTCATGGATCTTCAAATACTCCAAAAAGTTAACTTTAAATAAAATTCCTTAACATCAGGACAGTAGAGCTATGCTCATTACACAGGCTGAAGGCAACACAGCAGGAATACAGGCTTTAGATTATTCTGCTGTTAACTTTGACAGCAAAGAGCTGCTTGTCTTGCTTAGTATAAACCAAACATATTCAGTATAGGCCATCAAAAGATAAAACTGCAACAGTGCCTTTGAATTATTTTTTTATTCTATTTCTCTATAATCTCTATAGAGATTCTAGCAACTAGCAGCTGCTCTGTATGCACTGAATGGTGCATCACACATACTTTGGTGCAGCTCTGCTTCAATGAAGCAGCATCTGAGAAGCCCTTGTAAGGGTGTAAATAAAATTTAACAGAGACCACTACATTTTGGCAGAGAACTACAAAACCTGTTTTTGTATAAATGCCTCTAGCTCTTTCAAGAAGAAGCATAGTTAAAGCATAAGAAGGACGCTGAGAATCCTTAAGGTACAGTCAAAGGAAAACAGAGGAAATTTTTCTTTTTCAAAAATTTTTCCTTGTTGTCTATCCCAAGTGTTTTCAAAACAAAAAAGGATGGACGACCACAATGCATGGTCAACAAAAAAAGAAGAAAAGTCTAAACCCTGTATTATAGATTCCTTTTTCTTCCATTATGGTTACAGGCATACCAAGTTCTGGCCATAGCCTCAGGAAGCTCCTGTATTTAAGACTGCAAAAATGATTCAATGCTTCTTTTTTTCTCTGTATACTATAAAATCAACATGCATGCCATTTATTTAAACAACACAAATGAAACCAGAAGAAACATACATGGAATGACTTCTTCCTTCTTGAGGGAGACTCTTCACTTTCCATTCTTTCTTGGTATTGCAACAAAATTTTAAGTTGGTTAACTAGGAAGAGATAAAAACCATTGTAATCAATAATTACTTTTTCATTTCATAATTTCTAACAATGTTTAAATCAGTTGCTTTCAGCATAATCCTACCTGCTTGACTGTGCTGCAGTTCCTGACTGGCTGCATTCCCACAGTCATCACTGGCCCTGTCTGCATTGTCACTGCCCTCATCCACAGAGGACTGGTCAAATCCAGTGCCATCATCACCTCTTGTCATGACATGTTTCAGTTGAGAGATGCTTTCACTGGCACGTTCTAAAAAAACCCCAACCACATCATTAGCCACAATAAACAACATAAAAGAAAGGATTTACTGACTGATATTTTAAATGGGAAAAAACATGAGAGAACTACAAGCATTCAGCATGTGTCTAGCTTGACTACTTGACTTAAACTCAGCCACTGGAAGCAATTATCCAATTCAAAAAGCCAAAAAAAGTCCATATTTGCAAAATATTTACTATATATTAATTTTTAAGAGAAGAGCTATACATAGCATCTTAGCCCCTCAATACATTAGGACACTGCAGCAGCACAAGTAATAATATACTTGACCCTAAAGTATTTCCTAGCATATGCACCTTCCACACTTTTCAATGAACCTAAAGCTCATGCTACATTTTCTGCAATATGCAGGACTGGAAACCAAGAAAAATGTTTCTGCATTTTAGCGATGCCACCACACATTATTACAAAGCAATGTGTCAAACAATGAAACAAATACCTGAGGAAATGAAGTAATAACTCAGCAAACCAAGCCATCATAAAACAGTTACTTAATAAAGACCAATTACTTCTGAACAAGTGTGGAAAATAAATAACAACACACACTATTCTAGAAAAAGGACTCAAAAAACACAACAGAAAACCTCTAACAGATCAATATAAATATTTTCAAGAACTGACTTACTGAAAGATGATACAGTAAAGGTCTTATCTAATGTTCAATATATTTTTCCTTACATTCCTTTCTTAATTTTTTTATTGGATTCAGCTGACTTGAAAAAAATCATAAACATCATCCATAAATCATAATACATAAATGCTATATCACTCTGATAAAGCTGAACATGCAAAGAAAGAAGTTTGAGAGATTTGCAGATAAGAGATGACAACTGAATTGGAAATCACAAAATATAGGCTTAGTTTTAGATAAGGATACATCTAGTTTGCACCACTGGACCTCAGACAACTCACTTATTAATTCTTTTAGGTATAAATGCTCACAGAACAGCAATTTCACTCTTGTGAGCCAAGTTTATAAGGAAACATCTTCTATTGGAGTAACTGCTACAATTAGAAAGTAACCTTTCCAACATACATCCTTACATAATTTTTACATGCGTGTAATTTCTAAATTGATATGATGCATAAATAACTAAGATACTTCTTGTCACTGGCAAAAAACCTTCAAATAATAATCACAGTTAAGCATTTTCTAGGTAGAAGTCAGAAGACATGCCTCGGAGTATAGGTTGTTGTAAAAAAAGTTAATAACTCTTTTCTTTTAAATAGAAAGGTAAACAGCAGTTCAAGTCAGAAAACAAAAGCTAGATAAGTATTCCTGCCTTCATTTTATTTGTTTTTTCAAGTTCATATCATCTTGATTGAAGCTTGGAAATTGATTTTTTTTCCCACTGAAATGGTTTCCACCATTTTTTCCCATCTTCTCTACTTGGTTGTAATTACCAACAGCTTATAAAATATAAATAACCCCCAAGAAAGCATTATATTTAAGAACATGATCTCAGTCCAGTATGCCATCACTCTCTTTTTAGCAATGCTAGTTTTTAATAATAACCTGACCCACTTCTGACCTATTAATCTTCTCTCAGTGCTTACTTTTAAAGCCCAGTCATCTTATGGCTTACACCACAATTTCTGGTTACTCCATCCTTTATTGAATTTAATGTAAAAGTGTTGCAGTCTGCAACCTCAGGATCTCGTCCAGGAAAGCTGCAGGGTTCTGGGGACCAGCATGAAACACCAACGAGACAGGCTCCCATTCATGAAACCATTTATTCAGCATGAGAACAAACTCAGGTCCAGAACAGAGAGCCCTGAACAGAGGCACAGCAGGGGTTTTTGAGGGACAGAACCGAGGGTTTACACCTTTGAGGGTGGAGTTCAGGATCAGGGACCATTAGAAACACAGCAAGGGAGAAACCCCCCAGGGACTCAAACCCAATCAGAACTCCTGGGCCGCCCTTCACAAGGGGTTTGGGGTGGGACAATGTTAACTCTTTGTCTCCCTGAGGCCGCTGCCACATAAAAGTAGACAAAAAAACCTATTTTAAATAGTCATAATGTAGTAAAACAAACCCAAATACCATTCACAAGGCAATGACTCAAAAAAGAAAGGTTTAGGTCAAATATTTCACTTTTGGCATACTTAGGCTCTTCATCATTTCTTGAGCATTCCAGGATGCTATGAGACCGGAAGAGCTAATTGAGAAATGGCAGAAGAATCTCACTTATGCAACGGCTTAGATATTTAGCAAACTATGTTGCAACCATTTGTTGCCAAGAAGCATTCAATTTCATTTAAGTTGTCATGTGGTGTGTCATCTGATAGCAATGAAGTTCCTTGATTTCCCTATTCCCTGTAGATGTCTGCCAGAGAACCCCAGAGTTCCAGTATTTGCATCCTAGCAAAGGGACAAACAACAAATCAAACCAAGAAAGAACCAACCAAGCCCATACATATATTAGTTTTCCCAGAACTTCTCTCTCTTTGTAGTATTATAGCTTTTGAACTCCAAGCTATTACTACATCCACACAGGCAACTTAGACCTTCTTATGCTTTGTCCTCTTTTCCCATAAAGATACAGGGCAGTAGTAGTGAAACACATAAAAACCATTATCAATGGCACACAGATGCCACTTTTTTTTTTTTTTGACAACACTTTCCTGCCTCTGAAATGTCACCACACTCTAGTATGTGGTGATGATACACATCAAGTATTTGCTTCTATTTCTTAAAAGCTTGCTTATTTCCTAATTACTAATATTGCTGTCATAGGTAAAACACTCACCACTGGGAAACTGGGAATTAGGAGGTCCCAGTGGTGTGGCTTTACGTTCATCAGATATAAAACATCCAACATTTAGTTCAGTAAGAGCTGAACTGGATGCCTAAAAGGGAAAAAGTACATTACAGCATTTTTAATTTCCAAAGTAAGGAACATAATTTTGGGCATTAGGATAAAAGACAATGCACCGAGTGGAAAGACTATGTTTGTTGTTTCTTGTAGTGTAAACATACTCTTTTTAAATATGAAAGAAATTTTAAAAAACACCGTGGATGCCAACTACAGGACAACAAAGAACATCTGCTTAGAGATAACAGTATTACTTTCTTAATTCAGAAGCCATTAATTTTTAAGTGCTCCCCCATTTAACCTAACTTTTTCAGTTAAGCTACTCCTGTAATAGTACAATTTATAGAAACATGGTCTCAGTGAAAACATACTGCAAAAACTGCTCACATGCAGCACTATGATTTGCATAACAAAATCAATCAGCATCTTTCTTTTTGATGTCTTAATAAGACTCTACAAATAAAAACCGAACATGTATTCCTGTTCTATGATAAGACATCACTGATGTGCTATTTCCTATCAGAACAGCTGAGGATATAATTGAAATTGGACTAACATGTATTGAAACTTCAAAAAATAAAACTTAATATTAAGCTCTTTGGTTTTCAGTGTTTAAAGGATCTGAGATGATTCTGAAAAATAACAAGGTAGCACCCAAATCTGATGGATCAAACTCAATACATTAAAAAAAAAAAAAAAAAATCAGTGTAAGAACAAGTTACCATTGAAGTCAAAACAGGAAAAAAACCACAGAAAGCATTGAACAAGGTTAGCATTGCCTAAACAAGAGATTTTTTTTCAGGCACTGCATAGAACACTTTAAAAAGTGTAGTCCCTTAAATGAAAGCACCAAAGCTACATTGTTCATGGACTCCGAAATGCCATAGAAAATACTCTGTGAGCAAAAGAACTAATCATCCGAACAACATTTTTCAGCACAACTTTTACCAAGCTAACATCTTTAAAAGCACAGGATTCTCTGAAGCTCCAACAGTCATTGTCACAAGTTTGTAAAACAGCCCTTTCTGCAGAGAATAAAGCATTTGCATAAGCTCTAGAAAGTCTCACATGTGAAAACCTCATTTCCCAGTTCCTTCTGACAGCTTCTCCACCCTTAAAAAAACATTTTATGTTCAGAAGAATACCTAGAAAGAACTGCCAAATAAAAATAAAAAGCCTAAGCAAAAAAAAACATTTAGAATGTAATTCTAAGCTGCTTCAGTGTCACAGCTAACTTGTAGTGTTGGAAACTGGCCCACATACTTATTTTTCCTAAGATGGCTTTGACTTCCATCTCTCCTGTTTTATTTTTGGAACCATATAAAACAGCCACAAAATGAAACTTCATTTGTAGAAGTCTTATATTTTCATCTGTTTCTCTTAGAGTTTGCATCTCCATTCTCTGAAATTATGGAAGACACTGCACTCAGCAATGCAGTGTAATACAGAATGTAATTTCCCCAATATTCTAAAACAGACCTGAGATAGACAAGTGTACCAGGCTCAGTACCTAAAAAGGATGGTTTGTCCTTCCTTTGCTCCTGCTCTTCTACTGTCTCAACAGTGAGCCAGTGCTTTTTACTCAAGAGGCAGAAAACTCAACATCAAAAATAAGCTAATAGTTCTCTATCAAGAAACCAGAAATATATTAGAAACAAAGAACTGGACTCTGAATTAGTCATCTGAGTTTACTGCTGTTAGGAGAAAAGGGGAAATTCACAGCAAGGCATCATGCTCTGCTCTTGGGAGTGGTGTAGTAGAAGGCCCCTTGGACATTCACATGTATGCCTGTCAATTTTTAGTTATTAATATGAATACAGCAGCACACCACTTACTGTCCTTTACAAAATACTTCTACTCTCTTGAGAAGAATTTTTTATTAGAAATATTATCTCCTAAAGTTTTTAAGGTTCGTTTGAAATGGTCTCAATTACATGAAAATTTAGGCAGTAACCCAATAATCCCAACTGCACAAACACCACCCTCTTAACTTAGAGCTATATGTAGTACTAAAGACTTTCACTATACAAGGTCAGGAAAAGCTACATTATAGAACATTTGTTATTTTATCAAAGCCTCTCTGTTGGGCTCTAGTTAGGTCTTAATCAGTTTTTTTGGCCCAGCTTTCTTCCCTCTGGCCACCAGACTCAGTTTACTGAACACTCAGGTGCCCTGTCTTCTGAGGGATTTGCCTTTGCAACAAAGGACACTGCACTGAAATAACCAGTTACTCTTTGAGAACTTATCTACCCTTCCATTAAACTGAGTAAGACTGTAGTGATTCTTCTGCTGTCCAGCATAGGTGGTGAAAACCTGTTGCCATGAGCTCAGCCTGCGTGCAGATAACGTCACGCATTACAGGTAGGTTAAGATTGCTTTATTTCACAAACCTCAAATAATGCCCAAAGCATGCCACCTAAAATTGCAGAACCCAGATGACAGGAATGATCCCAATGGGGAGAAAAATCTCTAATTGTATAGCTACTTAAGAAAAATAGGTAAAGCATTAGATTTGACAACTTTGAGAGTAATGATAACCTGTTCGTCCTACAGTGAATTCTTAACACCAGTAGTAATTATGTGGAAAATGCTGTCCAGCTCAATGGAGTTAAAAATTGTACATCATTGAGAAATATAATGGAACATAGGTTATATTGCCCTGTATTGGGGCTGTTTGTGCATCACCATATTGATTTTGTCAGAGAGGCACCCCTGGATGTATGAAATGAAAACCAGCTTGGCATTGTATGAAAAGAAAATTTTTGCTTCCAAGAATGTAAAGGGGAAATACTCCCCAGAAATTCAGGTTATGAAATTAATAAATATCATTATATATGTATATCCAGTGTAAGGGGATCTAGTCAGAAAAAGGTAAAGTGAAAGTAAGTTGTATGAAGAGAATACATGCATCCGATGTGTCCATTAGCAAGGGTCAGCTCTGTCTTACACAGTTAAACAGCCCTAGTAATTGTCATCCTAACTGTTCTGCAACAACAGTTAACTGTGAGTGTCAAGTAGCATTACCATGTCCATCTCCTCTACAGGAAAAGTAAATAGAAGTTATTCCTCAAAGTTCTGTCTTCTGTAACAGAAGAAATCTATCGCTAATGTAAAGAACCAATGCTCTTTTGAGAAGGAAGTAAAAAGATACTTGCTGAGAATCAAGTAGCTATTTGAAAATGTTCCCATTGTTTTATCTTTCTGTCTTTCTTCTTTTTGGCAATGTTTCCTATCGCACAGGAAACATCCCAACAGGCCATGTGGGGATGCTGTGCTCAGAACACAACTTTTTGCACCAATAGGTTCGCATACCCCACACTATCCATTGGCTTTCTTCAGAATATGGACATTTACTTTGCCCAGTCAGTCATTGACAGTCTGAAGGCTGGTAAAGCCCAGGTGTCACGGCTGCCAGATTCAGGTGCTCTTTGTCAGGTTTCTTGGACAAAGTGGCAGGCAAAAGAACACTCGATGGAACGGGAAACAACCACTCTCAACCATTTGTACCCTCATCTTTACCACGACTAGAATCTGATGTTTCAAGGATGGCCAAAATCCTCACACGAACCACAACCGCAAGAGAAGCGGCAGCCGTCCTGCCCTAGCCGAGTTACGGTGAGACGAACGCGTGCCACAACAAGAACGGCGCCTGCGATCGGGTGTGAGGAGGATCAGGCGCAACTTCTCCGCGCCCGTCCCAGCCCGGCCAGGGGCTCGGCGGGGCGGGGGCAGCCAGGCGCAGCGGAGCCCGCCCGCAGACCCGGGCGGCTGCTGGGGCGGCCCGCTCTCACCCCGCGCCAGTGCCGCTCACCTCGGAGGCGCCTCTGGTACCGTTCCAGGGACTCCTCCAGGGCGCGCACCCCGCGGGGCGGCCGCATCAAGACCCTGCAGGCTCCCGGGGAGCAGCCGCCGCTGTCCCCTGACACCGGGGGCTCCCCCGGCCGAGGCTGGTGGAGAAGTAGTTCCACCCGTTCTGCCTTCCCGCGTTGGGCTCTCGCAGGAGCCACCTGCGGAGATCCTCCGGCTCCCGATGGCCGCCCGTTGCCGCCGGTCGCCAAAGCTGAGACTACCAACGCCAGAAGTCCGTCACGCTTCCCGACGGCGGGAATGCAGCCACCAGGACTACAAGTCCCGGCATGCACCGCACCGCCGGAGGCAGAGCCCCCGCCCACCCCCAGCAACTGCGGGAGTGTGGTCGCCGCAACCCATCTCCCCTTTGTTGTTGATCGCGGCCGCAGTCGCGCCTGCGCACAGCACAGCCCGTCCGCCTACGCCCTCAGGCCTGCAGCGGGCTCAGCGGCGGTCCCGTCACGGCCTGGGCGGATCGGGGCGGGAAGCAGCGTTTACCTCCCGCCATCGCCCGCGCGGGGAGCGCCCGCAGCCCGGCGAGCGCTATTGTCTGAGTGCGGCGCAGGCGCAGCGCGGCCCCGCCGCCGCTCGGCCCCGGCGCGTGCGCAGTGCGGCGCGGTGCCGCGGTGCCGTTAGCCGCCGCTATGTGCAGGGAATAACGCCGGGGCCGTTGCCAGAGGGACACCGCGCGCTCCGCCCTCGCTCCCGCATCCCGCGGGATGCCGGCTCGCTGAGCACCCGCTAGCGACGGCCCCTCCCCGACGCGGCGAGCCTCCTCGGAGGGGTGAGTGAGGATGATGCTGTCGCCGCCGCCCTGGGCTGCGGGTTGGGCGGGAGCCGTGGCGGGGAGAGGAGCCGCGGTCGCGCCGTGGGTCCGCCCGGTGTCTATTGTGTCAGGAGGTGCCCGCCCGCCGGGACACGGGCGGGCTGCGGGCGGCGGAGGGGGAGGCAGCACGGTCTGGTCACAGCCCGCTCCCCCTCCCCCGTCTCCGCCGGGCCCGTAGCTTACTCCGCGCCCCCGCCTCCCCCTGCGCTCGTCAGCACGGGGAGGATCGCCAGTGCCAGGGGGCATCGCTTCCAGCGGGACGCCGACGGCATCCCGCATCTGGCATTTGGTGCTGCTGATCCCGCTGCCCGCGTCTCCCTGCCCTTTCCTCCCGCGGGGCGCCCCCGGCACACCCACCCATCCACCCAACCCCGGGGCTGCGCAGCCTCCCCTCCCGCGGGCGGATTTCCGCGATTTCAGACGAGGTTCAGACGCGTTTCCAGAGGTTTAATATTTTTTTTTGGTGGGTGACCCTCTTTCACTGACTGCCCCGGGGCTGGATGCGGCGTGTTTCTCCGGATTTAAAAATCAATGACGCCCTTCGTCTCGGATGCGGCATTTTTCCCCGTCTCCTTAAAATAATGTCTTCTTGTGAAAGGGAGATGGAGAAAATCTGCGGGTTTCGCCTTTTCTCATATTGCGTATTTCCACCCGACGAGTCAGGTCCCCTGCTTCCGAAAACATCCTTCACGAAGGCGTGAGCTTCTCCTTTTTCGAGGCGTTTCCTGGGAAAAACATGAAATCAGGGTTTCTGTCCCCGGTGACGAGGAGCAGCCCGGGCCCACTTTGTGCGCCCGCCGTGGGGACGAACGGGTTACTGCGCTAACAAAAACCCGATGGCGATTTTCGAGCAGAAAGCGGCGTCGCAGCAGAGGAAGCTGGCGGGAGGGGCGGGGCGGGGGCGCTGCCCGGTCCCCCCTGCGCCCCGCGGCCGGCGGACAGCGGGGCCGTGGCAGCCGGGAGCCTGGAGGGCACGGCGTGCGCTGCCTGCCAGCGCCTGCGGCCGTGTGCTGAGCACTTGCTTAACGTGAGCCGACAATTAGCCCATCCAGTGCTCGCGGCTTGATGGAAAAAAATGAGATGGAGATGGTATGCTGATGAGTTGCGGATACATAAGGATTGCGTTGTTGTGACAAGAGATTAGATAGCAGCCACTGATCTGCACTTGGAGGAAATTATTTTCTTCCCTGTGAAAGCAAAGGTACTCATGAAATATTTAAGTACTTTGAAAGAATAAAGCCTGTTCTAGCACTGGGATGATCATCTTTTCTCCTTTGGAATGCCATTCAAGGCATTGTGACAGCATTTTTGGCCCTGGGCTTGCATCTCTAAAATGATTTGTGGGATGGGACAGGTTTTGTACACTGAACGGAGACATGATTGCATATGCTGTGATTTCCTATGATTAATTTCCTCTGGAAATTACTTTATGTCCAGATGCTGGGAAGTCTTGTCTTGCTAAACTCTGCTGATATGGAAGCTCCTCAACTTTAAATTTTATTTAATGGGATAAATAAATGTAGCAAAGAATCTCCCTTCATTCTTTGATTATCACGTTTTAAAATACTTTTTCACCTTCGTGTAAATGTTCTGTTCTTGTTGGCTTTTTGTTTTTTTCTTTTGTCTGATGGAGATTAGGAAGGCTGGCGAATAGAGAGTAGTGCAGCTGGGGATACAAAGATTTTTGTCAAAATTTCAAGAATCTAGAAGTTATTTGTAATGGATCAGATTAAAACGCATTCTTTAATTCTTTTGAAGGGAAACCTTCTGACTTATAAATTGTTACCAAACTTCGGCATGACAGTGCATTGTTTGGGGAGTGGTTTTGACATATGGCTATTTCCCATATGTAATCCAACTTTCAAAAAAAACAGTGGATTCTTCCTAACAATGAATTTCATCGGCAAAATTTCTTAAAAATTCTGGTGATAACATACAAGCCAGAAAAGATCCAGGTTATGAAAATGAACTGGAAGAGTCTGTGTTTGGTTGTAGGTGAGAGCTTGGAAGCTTCCTCAAATGCCTGGAATGAAACCCAAGGCATGAGTAGTTGCAGAAATGAATTTTGCAGTACCATTTTCAGTTCTTGGCACTGCAGGGAGAAGGTATTTAATGTGTATTGATATCATAGTATCACTATGATTCTCCTAATGGGACAGTTTCCATGTTAGCACTGCTTTTCTTAGCTTTGCGGGCAGAATGGAACTGAAATATGATTCTTTTCATTTTAGCTAGAAAGCAAAGAAAAGCTGTGAAATTCTGGTTTTTCTTCAGAAAATTCTGAACTGGGGCATCAGGTATGGAATGCATGCAGATAAGAGGTTTTCTACAAGTAGATTCTCTCTTCGTCTAGCACGTGTGAGATTGTAAAAGGACACAATGGTACTTCCCCCTCTTTGCATATGCATAATGTAGTAAAAATTAACTTTGTTGTGATCAAGAGACTGCGATTTGAGAAAAAGAACTTGCTTGTGACTGAGGAATGGAGCTTTAAGTCTGCTAGTGTATCTCCTCTAAGGTGCACATCTTCACTGCGCTAATTGAGCCTGTGGGGGTCTTCCATTGTCTGTTAGGTTTGTAACACTCACCAAACACCTGCATGTCTTCCATTGTAGTATTGATCCTTGCATGTATCCATGCATTTTCGAGGGACTGGTCTACTGAGAGCAGCTTCCTTCAGTGCTCAGTGCTAATGTTTCCCTGGATCATGGTCCAGCTAGGGCATTGAATGGGGCAGGTGTCATGCTGAAAAATAGTATGTGATTAGGTGACTTAAACTGTAACGTAATGCATGCAAATAAGGGTTGGAAGAGAGTTGTTTAAACGACTTCATGTATGTCTGTTGTACAGTTATACATTCATAAAAATATTGTAAAATACTAAAATAAATTGCAAATGCCTAGTTCTGTCTTGTAGTTTAATTTCTCTGACTCTGCCACCAAAAAGCTGGGAGGCTATTTTTATTCTATCGGTGCATTTGTGGGTAGAGTGATCTTTTTAGTTAAAATTGAGTTTGACCTTCCAAAAACCCTTACATTTTAAATTAGTGTATATAATTTTCTATCATACGTCAAAACCAGCTTGTCATAGAGGTTTCAAATAAAAGCCACAATTATATTTTAGTAGATTGTTGATGTAATTAGATTTCAGGTGGCTAGACCTGTGTTTGGTAATGTAGTCAGTGCTGCATCACTGAAATTGAAGTGTGTCCTGCTGGCTCTTAGATTATGTGGGAGAAGTAAGGGAGTGGGGTGGATATTAAAGAGGCTGACTAGTCATTCTCCTATCTTAATGGCTCTGCATTACTCCCACTTCCTTGGGTTTGGTACAGCATGGCTGCACTGCATTGTTGCAGTGACTCTGGTAGTTTACAAAGTACTTGAGAAGTTAATTCACTCCACTAACCCAGGAGAACACTATTTCTTTTCTTTTTATTTTGCTCTTTTTTTTTTTTTTTTCCCCCCTTCCTCCCTTGGATTAGCAAATTGAATTATCTTATTGTGTGGCCACATGAGTGCCAGAGCAAGTACACAGAACAGGGAGAGCAGTGTCAAGCCAGGAAGAGAGGAAGACTCATTTTTCCAGTAGTAAAGATACATTTCATCTACTTTACTGTCCTGTATGGCTGTTCTCTGCACCACTGCAGTCTACTGCAGTCAGGCAGGAGGTGGGCTATGTATTAATCCAAGAAAACAAAAAATTAAGATACTGGGATTGTTCTGTTAGTCTTTATTTGAGGTCCTTGATATGCAGAATGGCCAAGGCCACAGACTAAGCATTCAGAACCTATCACTGAAAGAAAAAAAAAAATTATCTGGAAAATAAATGTGAATAGAATAGGATAAGTAGTTCTGTTAAGCATTGTGGCCTTTGTACTAGGGTAAGCAGGATTTTTGTTCCAGGCTAATGTTGGTATCTTTTCCTTTATGGAATTTAGGGATGTAAATTTTCAAATATTTTCATTTTTTTTCTCTCCTATTTATTAGTTTTGAAGTGTGTGGGTTTTGTGAATTGTAGGAAGGTGCTAGCAGGTAGGGGTTTAGAGAAATGGTGGGGGTTTTAATTCAAAACAGAGATTAAAACATAGTTTTTATTCCCTGAATAGAAGAGGATAATTTTTTCTCATGTGAGTCCAGGAAATCAGTCAGCTTTGTTTCTCCTTCTCTTTTTCTCCTCTGAGAAACTATTAGTGAAAAAATATGCTTTTCCTTAGCTAGGTGCTTTTCAGAGCTTTGGCGTCATTCACTGGTGGGTTTGGTGGGCTTATTCAGATCCAGCAACTGCAGCCCTCTTACTGTCTAGCTTTTTTGGTTGGTTCTGCTGCTTTTATTGCAAGGTTTAGTGTTCTTGTAATAGGGTCCTCTGTTTTGAACTGAAATGTTTTATATTCTGATCTAGTCAGTGAAACTTAAGAGGGTATTGTCCTTTTCAAATAGCTGAGTTTTCTGAAGTCTGTGTGATGCATTTTCCAGATCTCATTTTGTGCTTAATTCCAAATAAAATTCTGGTTCTGCTCATTTTGTTTCTTTCCAGGAAGAACTGCAATTATTGAGCTTGTCAGAGACATAATAACAGAAGCGGTGCCACTCCCTGGCAGTTCCAAGATGTTTCTTTGTGCATGGGGTATTTAGTTAGTCTTCAGCTGTGGTATATGAAAAACTTGTAATCAATCCATTAGCAAGTCATTATGGTCTGAAAGTAGTAATAAACTCAGTGCATTAAATCAGATGTACTTGCAACTTTTCCCTCAAAATTACATGCCCAAATAATTTTGTTGATGATCTTTCTATTCATTTGCAAATACTCGGCCATCCTAAATGCGCTTTCTATTCTGTGTTCAAAGCCTTTTCAATTTTGTCTTATTCATCTTCTCAAAGTGGGTTGTGTTTCAGAATTAGGAAAAAAAATACAGGAAGTTAGAGTGTCACGATACCTTTTCAGTTTTCTTATGAACATACTTGTTTCCTGCTTACATTAATCCTACCTTCTCTTGACTCTACCCTGAGACCTAGCTGATTATTTAGTCCTCTGGAACTGTATCATCACAGGAATCTTGATGTCAGGAATTATTCTACCTCATAATTTAATTTACTGAACAGAAAACACTTAATCGGTAATATTGTAGTTTTGCTTCTTTTTTTTTTCTTCCTTTGGAATTTTCCTAAAAATGGCCACATAGATGGACCTTTGTTCTAACTTATACCCAGTTATTCTTTGCTCCAAGAATACATATAACCTGATCCCAAGGGAAAGTTGAAAAAGCTGCAAGCAGTAATTTCTTGCTTTCTGCTGAGGCATTGCTAGCCTCTCATCTATTTTCTGCTTCAAACCTTTGAGTCAGGTGTAGTTTCTGTTAAGGATTATTCGTTCCACTTGGTCTTCACTTTTTCAACTGAGTCTTGAAAAGACAATTCAGTAAAAATGACTTGATTTTTTATTCATGTTCAGCAATATATCAGCTTAATTAAATAATTAAAATCTTGGTTTTCTACAATTTTTTTATTGCAAAAAAGCTGTCCCAGTTTTGTGAGACTAATGATGATTACTCTTCTGGTCATTCATCTCCTTTTTTCTTTAAATGGTCATGTTTTCTTTTTATTGTACTTCGTTTTCAGAGAGAGTAGTCAGGTAAAATGAGGGTGAAACCCTTCTTGTAGGAACAACTTTTTGAGGTGATTCATTAGTCAAAAACACATCTTGAATTTTAGCTTTGACTGTGACATTGACTATTACAAATATCTTTTTAATTTTGAGCAGAAATTAGTCAGGGAGCCTTTGAAGAACCACTGAGAACCTAGAACTTGTTATTTAGCTTTTGCGTTAACAAAGACTTTTGAAGAATGATGGCAACTTGTTGACATAAGAAGTATGGAACATGTACATTTTTTTCATGTTACAGATACTACTGCCCTCGGTAGTCATTTTATGTTTGTTTTACTGTTACAATTCTTGCTGATAAACATAAAACAGTTTTTGAAAAAGACCTTTTATTTTTTCTAAATGGTGTTCAGTCATCATGATCTCATAGTCATTTAAATATCATGCTGATTATTTTATTGGGCCTGATTGGTGATAATTGGGTAGAGCCTTTATTTTGAGGAAGTCATTGTAGACTTGAATGTATTATAGCCTTAGTGAAATTAATTAGTTCTAAGTATGCCATAATTCCTGCCTGTTTGTTTAAGTAAATGTTTTTAGTTTCAACTGTTAGCATTTTCATCACAAATTTTTAGCATATTTTTAATTAATCAAATCTTAATTAATCAGCTTTTAAATTCACCTTGTGATCTCTTTCTAGACAAGCTCCAGTCCTAACATATTACAAGGAATCCTATGCCTAGCACTTTGTTGCTGAGCACTCTTCTGAGAAGTGCAATTGCATGCCCACTGTCAGTCCTACAGATACATATTATATAACATATCACAAAAAGGCATGAACTTCTCAAGGTCTGAAACGAAGATTGGAAGCACATGGGTGTTTTTCATCTGAAAACAGATTCCTGATGGAGAGGATTGTCTCCAGTTGTTTTTTGGGGAGCTGCAGTGAGGCTCCTGATGAACATGCTTATTTTGTTTGTTTTTTTCTTCTTGTTTTGTAGATAGTACTATGTGGCTTTGTGTTCTTCAGTTTTTGTCGTAGTTGGAAAACAGTAAGAAAGATAAGAACTGGAGTTAGTGAAAAGGAATTGTTGGATATAGTTAGTAAGAGTATTATGAAAAAGAGTAAGTATTTAAAAGAAGAATCCTACCCAAAACCAAAACAAAAGTACAAAAAAATAACACCAAGAAAGAGCAATGGAAAAATACATTCATACAAAAAAATATCAGGTTGAACTTAAGCTTGGACATAGATTGAGTCAATCAATTGGAGGCTTAAATATGTCACAAACATTTTTTAAAATTATTTTTTAAGTTTGGCAATAACGATATTTGAAATAAGGTGGCCATTGCAGAAAATGTATCATTGTTTCCATAATCATAGTTTGCCATTTTGTGCTGAATCTTTATACCCTGTTTGTTTTGTTTATCTTTATCTCATTCCGAATTTTATTTTTGGCTTCATTGAGCATGGCTAAGTTTCTGTGTGCCCCAGGTCTTAGTGCAGTCAGTGCATCTTCAGGTGCTGAAGACGAGTGTGTGCATGGTAGGATGTGTTTTCACACAATGATACAAAGCCCAGTATAGTTCTGTTGCATTATATTCTTTAGATTGCTGTAGGAAATTTATAGCTTGTCATTAACCAATATTGTCTTTTTCTATTTTCCTGAAATAAATAGTACTTTCTCTAGTATTTGAAGCTTCTAAATAACATCTACTTGTCTTGCATACTGGCTGTGTGTTTTTTCTACCATCCCCTAAACAAACACACCTTGCTTTTCTCCATTTTTGTGGCCTGATTGCATTTGCTTTAACACACTTTATTGGCAACTTCAACTGTCAAAGTTAAACGAGTTAGGTGTTGCTTTGTTGAAGCTGCAAATAGCAACAGTCACCTTGCCCCTTAGGGCAGACTGATACTCCGCCATCTGTTTTGTATTGAACCCTTGGAGGATTGTCACTGCACGTGGCTTGTTTGAAAATGCTGCCTGGTTGCTGGCTTTGAGGAGGTCACTGTTTGTAACAGAACTAGGAACTAAGCTATGCCAACAATCACTTTTCAATACCAGCACATAGTTGAAGTGTTCTAGAGATTTATTTTGTTCATCAGGGCTTAAGAAGTGAGAAAATTTCTTCTGCCACAGTTTCTGATGTTGCTTTTGGTCTCAAATTTTACTTACCTCATTTACATACCCCCCCCAAAAAAGCATTTTCAGTTGATTTAGTTAATATGGCTGGGTATTTACTTGAACATCTAACAAGATTAATTCCTTTTGATGTTGTCTGGATAGACTATATCGTATAATAAAGTCTTTTGAAATGTGGCAGTAAAAACAAACCGTGAACCATCAAGACATGAGAGTGAACCAGGAAGTCATGAGTCATTTGTTGTCCAGTTGAGGTAAATGGAACCCTTTAGTTTCACTAAAAAGTATGAATATTATCAAACATACTATTTTTTTAGTGTAGTTAATGACATTGATTCAAACAGCACTGTGGGACAAGTTTTAGTTTTAAGAGATTGAGATCCTTGAGTTCTTGGATTTTGTGAGTCTTTCCCTTGGTGCAGTTCCTTTCCAAAACCAAAAAAAGCATTATGCCTTGTGTCTTGGTTTGAAAGACAGGTGTCTGCTAGGGAAGGCAGGTGCCTTATTTGGAATGAAAAATGTAAACTCCCTTTCTCTGAATTATTATAATTTTGAAATTAAGGGGCTCTCAGGCAGAGATATGGGGATAGGAATAACTGGAATAATTCTTTACTAGTATGTATAACAAGTCAAACAAACAACAATAACTATGGCATTAATAACAAAACAGAGCCAGAGACCCCATGACAACCTTCTTGGTCTGGACAGGAAAGGATGGAGGAGATGTTTTGCTTCACAAGCCCCTCGGGCAGTCAGTCCTGGTGCTCCTGCAGGGCTCTGAGGAACACTCAGCTGGAACAGCAGGAATGAGCAGAGATCCCAGGCCGGTGGATGAGGTGTATCAGCAGCTCCGCGGCAGTGGCTGGCACTGCAGGATGTCCCAGCAGGATAGGGGGGGCCCATAGAAGAAGAGGAAGAAGAAGCTCCCTCTGGGTTATGGCAAATTCCTTTCTCCAAGCAACAACAACTCCGAGTGTGCCACTCTGAAGCCAAAGAAGCAAGCGAGCCAGCAGCTGCCCCCCCCCCACCCTCTCTTTTACCTGTCCCCCTTCCCCCTGGGCCCAGCCGAACTCTTTTGTCCTCTCAAGCACTCATTAAGTACCAGCAGTCAGGTTTTCCCTGAAACTAGTGGGGAAAATTCTATAGGTGAGGAGGAACAAAAGGAAAGACACCTAACCCCCAACACCCTGCTATTTTTATCTGTTGTGGTTTTTGAGGGACAATGCCATTGACCTTCAAAAAAAATTTATTCAGTAATGCCCATGTATTATTTTATTTATATCGGTATTTCCATATCCATAGGAATTCTTCTTTTCTTTCCATTCAATACTTATTCACATTAGAGGTCACTGATCTAAAGCAGGTTTAGACGACAACTGCATTAGTGCATCATGAGGTGAAAGACTAAAGATTTGTTCTAAGGGTGGGCTATAAAACCCATTGGTTAAGCAAGTGAAAAAATAAATACACATAAAAAGATTTTATGAAGTATATAGTTCTAATCTGTAATGGATAAATATGAAAACCTACTTTATATTTGAATAGAAATTGTGGTGAAGCACTGGAACAGGTTGCCCAGGGACGTAGTGGATGTCCAGTCTCTGGAGGTGTTCAAGGCCATATGGGACCCTGAGCAACCTGGTCTAGTGAAGCGTGACCCTGCCCATGGCAGGGGGATTGGAACTTGATGGTCTTTGAGGTTCCTTCCAACCCAAGTCATTCTGTGGTTCTGTATAAATAGTCCTTACAGTTCCTATAGATCTGTCTAAATATAAGAAGTCCTGTGAGGTTTAGGGGAATTTGGTGTAATTGCCTTGTGTTCGCATAGCAGCCTAAGTGGAGCTTTCTACTGTATCTGGGCCATGCCCTATTCTTCCCCTTTCTCCCACCCCCACCTGCATGGCCTCACCCCTTTTGCTTTTGTCCTACACTGGTGTGTAGCTTCTGGGCACCGTTCATTTGTTTATGGCAGTGGAGAAGAGCAGAAGAGCACTGGAGTTATTCTGTGGCGAGTTGAACATTGAAATAGCCCAGCTCAGCTGCACTGGCAGCTGCGGCAAGGGGAGGAGCCCTGACTTTGTGGCTGGGATGGGGCGAGAGTGTTGGGATCCTGACAGTGGAGAAACTGGCTTGAGCTAATATGGAGCTTCTTCACTTTAGCATTTTTTATGGTGAGGTTTAAAACTGCCCATTTGCCTGTCCACTGAATCTTCAACACTAGGGTTGGAAATAAGTCAATACAGTGAAGTTCTGGACATGCAAGCAATTTATGACAGGGCGTCTTAATCTGTGTATTAGTGTTATTAGTATATATGAATTAGATAATATACATTAATTTTTCATAGTAACTCCTATTCCATGGCAGATGCAGGGAACACAAGGTACTTCACACAAAGTAGGCTACTTGAGATTTCCTGCAATACAAGTGGTATGCAGGAGCTGCTAATAAGGAAGAGGTGCCACACTATAAATTTCACATCCCATACTGCTCCTATATTTGCATCTTTAAATTTAATTAAGCTATCGTCCCCATTTCAGCTAGTAAAACTTAGGCACAGGCTGCTTTCCTCTCATAAATTCTGTATGCAATGGAATTTTCCCAAATGTTAAAAGCTGTGCAGAATCTGAAAATGTGTTTTCGTTGTCTCTAACCAAACCTGCAAAAATATCTGAAAAGCACTTTGAAGTTGAACATAAAATTTGTAAAAAAATCAGTCTTTGGAGCTCTGTTGTT
This sequence comes from Poecile atricapillus, assembly GCF_030490865.1. Classification (NCBI taxonomy): domain Eukaryota; kingdom Metazoa; phylum Chordata; class Aves; order Passeriformes; family Paridae; genus Poecile; species Poecile atricapillus. The sequence goes on from NC_081251.1 coordinate 82,802,808, forward strand.
CATAGAGTGTTTTTTTTTTTAACTACTTAGAATGAAAATACAGATAATAAAGAATTGTTTTGTCATAACTGTTCAGTATTATTGTATTTTTCAGCTGCCTTTCTGTCTGCAAAAGATTGAAAGTTGATAATGGTACATTCTAAACCAGCTGTTTTCTAGCTGTAGTGTTCAACTTCTATGGATGTATTGGTGGAAGCAGTTGGACCATTATTAATGAAACATTAATAATGTTTTTTAATCCATTATGGTGCTCTTGTGTTTATCTTGCAATGCCATGAGAATGCGTTCAGTTTGGTAAAAATGCTTGTGTGCCTGGATGGGGTGGCCCTTAATCTGTTCATCTTGGGGACCAAGTACAGAGAATGCTTGTATTTTTTCTCTGCCTCCTTCTAGCTTGCATTAGTACATGGCTTGTGCATTCAAGGCTAAAAGAAAAAAAAAAGCCACTTCTGAAATTCTGGCAACATTGGGAAGGCACTTTGCCTTTGATTTGAAGTAAAGCAATCCTATTAAGATAAAATAGAGAGAAAAATACATGTAGGAGAGCAAGTAATGTCTGGTTTCTTAGGCATGTGTGCTGTATCCGAAACTGTACTGAATCTCAACATGCACACGAGCTCACTCTTGTTGTGTGGGGAAAACAAGTTGTTCTGTTCCCCACAGTGTTCTGTGGGGAAAGCAACTTGAGTGGCAAATGCCCTTCAAAGGCAGTGAGAGTGCAAAGGAGCCACATGAGCACAGGTCAGCCAGCAGGCTGTAAGGAGCTGAGAATTGTCAAACTTGTAGCACACTGTTTCTAGTGGGACAACGGACTTGTTCTTTTGAGCACGTTCTGCTCAGCCCTCCATTTTCCTGAAACTTTTAGGAGCTTTGTAACTCTGAAATCTCCAGCTCTCTAAAGCTTGCTGTTGGGAGGAGCGACTGGCGGAAACTAAATGTTTGCTTAAGCCTTATTTCCTCAGGTAACTAAAAATGGTTTCAGTAAGAGTTTTAATTGCCAGCTGTGTGGTAGAAGGAGAATATATTTTTAGAAAAAACCCTGACGCACAGGAACTTCCACCTGAACATGAGGAACAATTTCTTCACTGTGCAGGTGCTTCACACTGGAGCAGATTGCCTGGAGAGGTTATGGAGTATCCATCACTGGAGGTACTCAAGTACTGGCATGACAGTCCTGTGCCATGTGCTTTAGGATGACCCTGCTTGAGCAGGGAGGTTGGACCAGATGACCCACTCTAAATCCTAGATTCTACAAAATATAATTTAATGAATACAGGATGTGAATTGTTCCAGCCTTTAAAAATGGAATTCATAATTATATGTCTTAATCAGCTTCTTATGCGCTTGTCCATATTTAGTTCCATCTTAAAATGTTGTAAAATATTTTTGGTAAACCAGAAGATTATTTCTGTACTGCAGAAGCATGGTCAGTGTTGCTTAACATAGCTTTTTATGCAGCTGAGCTTTAACTGAGTTTGAAGTCTAATCTTTTTGTTGGAGACATAAAATGAGTACCTTTCATAGTAACTGTGGGTATTTCTTAGAGTAATCAAAATCCAAGCCTTCAAACTTGTTCACTGAAGTACAAACAAAAAGCATGACTTGATCCCTTTTCATGGGTAGAGTCACAATACCACTTACTTCTGTTTGGTTTGGTGCCTGGAGAAGTATGTGTAGTTTGGAGGTCTTCCCATTTAGCCTTCCCTTTCACATGTCTTCCTATTTCTTTTTTTAGGCAAAAAAATAATTGAACTTACAATGGAAAATCTATATAGATTTCCTCCCATAGAATGACTTGAATTCCAGATTCCTGTCTATTGAAAGACACACTTGCATTCATTTAATAACCTTTAAAAATATTTGTAGTATGATCCTAATAAAAGCATTTTCCAGTGGTCTCCAACTATTCTGAAATTAATCAGATTTTTGTTGTTGCGTTCTGAAAAATATATGCTAGTGTCCTGAATCAAGCTTAAATCCACAGTCATTGTTAAAACAGCTTATAAAGCTTATAAAGTCCACATGAAAATAGTCTGCTTACTTAGCAGTGAGAACTTCTGATTGTGATTTAGTTGAGGGGTGGTAATCTACCTGCTCAAACAAGTTTTGCATAAAAAGGTTGAGCTCTATATGCACTCTATGTGTTAATTCTGAAAGTTTATTTTGATAATTCACTCATAATTGTTCAATCACATTTAGTAAACAAGAGACAGTTGAAGAAACTAAGACTTACCGTCCTGGTAGCTGTATTCCTCTTTGTTGGAGTGAGTAGGCACCGTGAGCAGATGTGGAATAGCTTCTCTATGGGGAAGCTATTTACTAGGTACTAATTACAGATGGGTTTAAAATCTTTGCAATAAGTAGAATTGATCATTAAAACCATTGATATTCTTAGTATTAGTGCGAATGTCTTATCCTGCTTTCTTGCTAAATATCTAATACTGTCATTTTGACAGCTGTTCTTATATGATCATACATTGAGGAAGTGTTTGTTAAATTTGGTACCTCTCAGTTTCATTTCATGGGAAGGCAAGAGATAGGAGGACACAAACATTAAAGAAATGCCATATTCCAAACTGCAAGATTAGATTTCTTTTTAACTATTTGGTTTCTGTTTGAAGAACCAAACAAGTAATAAAAATGTAAGGCATTTTAAGCCTTGTTCTACTCAGTTTTTATATGAATCTCCAGGAAGAGGACTTCCCATCAGGAAAAGATCTAAAAATCAAGGTGAATATTTTTATCTGATATTGAAAAACGCAAAAAAAACCTGACCTCTTTACATCAGAGCTACCATGCTAATTTTTAAATAATTTTGATTTTAAGCTTTTCCTGATTTGAATTACTACATAGAATACCCATGTAGCTCAGCATAATTATGGCACAGAATTATTTTTATGGTTTGTGCATGCAAACACACTCTCCCTCTCTTCATACAGTGAAGATTGCCTAGAGCGAACATCTCTTGCAACTTCAAGGCAAAAGTTTGAGCTTTTGCTTTACTTTGTAAAATAAGTTCATCCATTTTTTTTTTTTTTTAATTTTTTTTTTCTTTTTTAATGTAGGGCTTGTGTTACTGATCTTGGCACAAACAACTCAGTGTATTTCCAAGAAAAATACATCTGTGGACTTGGCTGTTGACACTAATTGTAAAAAGCTCCAAAGCATTCCCTAAGGGAGAGGATAGAATGTATCAAAAATTTTGTGTGGAGCATGATAAATGCTCCATAAATTCATGTTACAATGGAGATGTAGCAATAATAATAATTGAATGACTTTTTGAAGTTATGTATCTGTATTGCTATGAATGGATGGGGAGATCAGTAACACTGATATCAAGAATTGTCCTCCGTCACTTCCACTTTCATGTTCTGTGTACATTGTGTCAAGAAGTAAAATGGAATTGAAAGGACAAAAGCAGATATGAATCTACATACTTTATATTAATACGTGCTTTTCTTTGGAAAGTAAATTTGGTCTTACTAAGTATCTTGAGTCACAAGCTAAACCCCATATATTTCACAATTTTGGGGAAAGTGAAATCACCACCCTTGGGAGGTTAAGAGGTTTAGTTTTATTTGCAAAATGCTGTTTGTTTTTTCAGTAGTGTTCAGGGCTGTGGTCAGTACTTGGACAATGCAAATAAAACCACCTCATCCTACACACACAGCCTCAAACACACAGCCTACAAAATCACTTGAAATAGGCCATGATGGAGACACTGAGAATAGGAAGTGGAAGAGGAGGACTTGACTGCTTCTTTAAAGATTGCATTCTGCCTGAGTGCAATGCCTGATTTCTATTTGTTTATTTATTTATTTTCCTATTTGCTTATCTCAGCAATAGTGTAGTGTGATATGGAATAGCGGGAAGGGAGGGATTTCAGTAGCTTTTATCACAGGAAGCTTTTTTGTCCAAGATGATCTGGTTATGATTTCTTTGGCTGGCTTGCCACAGTAATTTCTAAAGGCTACTTATCGTATGTACTGTTTTATTAGCATACTTAGTATGCTAATCTCTCCAGACATGACCTCTTTTGACCATTTGAAATAAGGAATTTTTAAAATAATTTCTTTTATGCAATTCCTTAATCTGAATGAAAATGATGGACAAAACTGAACACTTGATTGTTTGAACATAAATTAAGCTACTCTTATAAGCAATTATTAGCCTTTATTTTAGCTGTTTATTGAGAGCAGCTTTGAAAAGTATTTGAAAACTTTGAAAAGTACTGCTGTTCAGTTTTGGGAGGCTGAAGAGAAGTACATTCACAAGAAATGATTTTTTGTTAATGATTGTAAAGATTAGGAATGCAAAATGAGCTATTTCTTTAATAAATGCAGAATGTCATTATCATCTGGTATCAAAGAATAAAACAGGATCATTCTTTTAAGTCTTAATGACTTTATCCTAGTGCCCAGTAATGAAGTAGGTTTTAAAGTTTAGATAGGATAACTTAAAAGGAAAAAAAAATTAAATCTTCAGGTACTTCTCATTACTATGAGAAAAATATATGTATAAAAAGGCTTATGATTGTTCTGTAAGACTGTATTCATGTACAATACCAGTGCTAAGCAAAGTTTTCAGATCAGTCTTTTAAGGGTTTGCTTGTTTTCCAATGCTCTCTGTACAGATAACCCAGTATTTTATTTTTGGTCAAGTTGGTGTAGGACTTTGTTTCACTCTGCTATTCTTAATACAATTTGATCTCTTAGCTTCTACTTGGGATTGTGATATGTTGTTTCTTTTCTTAATAGCTTCACAATTTTTTTTTTTGGGTGGGGGATAGTGGCTTAGCCACTTCACCTACTGGTTTCCTTTGAAGCTACATGTCTCTCATCAGATCCAATGGACTTGTGCACCTTCAGGTTCTTTAGGTGGTCTTGACCCTGATACAGTGGATGGTTCGTCATTCTCCCAGTCCCTACCTATGTCTACTGTGACTTGGGCAGTGTGGTTGGAACTTTTGCTGGTGAAGAGCAGGGTAAAAAAGTGGCTGAGTGCCTCAGCATTCTCCATATACCAGGTAACTAGGTCACTCTTTTCCTTCTGGAGAGGGCCCACTTTTTCTATAGTATTTCTTTTCTCTCAACATATCCAAAGAAACTTTTTTCTTGTTGCCCTTGGCATTGCTGGCCAGATTATTCTATTAGGGCACTAGTTTTCCTCGCTCAATCCATGGCTGTTCATATGGTATTTCTGCCAAGCTACTTGTCCTTGTTTCAGTACTCTGTAGGCTTATTTTTTGAGTGAGTGTGAGTTTGTCCATAAACTGCTTTTCATCTGTGCAGGTCTCCTGGCAAATCTGCCCAGCTTCCTCTCTGTTGGGATGCATCTCTTCTGAACTTGGAAGATGTGATCCTTGAATATTAATAAGATTTCTTGAACCCCTTTTCTCTTCCGGGCTATATCCTAGTGTAAGGAAGAGACTGAAGATCCCTGAAGAGGCCAAAATCTGCTTTCCTGAAGTCCAAGGCAGCAAGCTTTCTGTCCATTCTCCTTGCTTACCTAAGGATCTCAAACTCCTCCATGGAGTCACTGTAGCCAAGGCTGTTCTTGAGCTTCATACTTCCCACCAGCCTCTCCTTGTTGGTGAGAACAAGGTCCACCAGCCCCTTTTTGTTGGCTCCTCCAGCACTTGAAGAATGAAGTTGTGATCACTGCATTCCAGGAACTTCCTGCGCTGCTTATACCTAACTCTCCAACAGATACTGGGGTAGTTGAAGTCCTCTGTGAGGACCTGGACTTGTGGATGTGAGGACACTCCTGTCTGTCTTGAGAGGCGTTATCTGCTCAGTCCCCCTGTAATCTGCAGACCCCCCTGTAATGACACCTGTCCCTGCCCTCCTTTTAATCCTGATACATAAGCTCTCAGTCAGCTCCTCATCCATCCCCAGGTGGAGCTCCATGCTGGTTACTGATATGGAAGGTGATACCCCCTGCCTTCTGCCTTGTCTATCATTCTTGAAGACCCTGTATCTTTCCATTCCAACACTCCAGTCACAAAAGCCATCCTACCTCATCTCTCTGATGCCTTCTTGGCAACTGTAGTTCAAAGACCTCTTCACCAGCTTAGTAAATCTGTGTCCAAAGATACTCTTCCCCTTCTCTTATAGATTAACCCCAGCAGTACCCCAGCAGACTAGGTTTTTCAAAGTGAGGCCCATGATCTCAGTAGCCAAACCTCTGTGTGTGGCACTGTCCTGTAACCATTTATTGATTCTCCAGATTCAACTGGCCCTTTCAAACCCTTCCCTTTAACTGAGAAGATTGATATGAAAGCTGCCTGTGTTCCAGAGTGCTTTATCACTGCTCTGTAACCCTTGGTGTTCAGTTTGCTCCTGGCTGTATGACTGGTACCTACATGAAATAATAGCAGCAGGTAATTGTCACTGGGCAGGATCTTTTTGCGTACTGTGACACTCAAGTGACTGATAGCCATCAGGTAAGCCTTACGTTTCAAACAGCCCTTTGCAGTATTTGTATGTTGATACTGTGCCGCGGTGACGGAAAGCCTGGAGCACCACAACTTCTCTAGAGAAACAGCCCTGAAAAGGGCTGGGTCGAAGCGCATGAGCAGCTTCGAGCAGATGAGTGATTCCAGCTCAGCTCAGCGGCAGCGGCGGGCAGGCAACACAGGAAGCAGGGACGAGAAAGCTGGTCCATCGTTCTGCCAAGCAAAACCTTTATTCAGGCAGAGCTTCGGCGAAGGGTGCCAGCAACAGCGAATCCACCGAACAGGGGAAAACCTGGGATATTTATAGGAGAGGAGAGGGGCGGGGGGGAGCCCGAGATACCTGTATCCAGGTGGGACAGCAGGGGGGAACACCAATGGAGCACAACAGTTTAACATATCTAGCTCAGAGAGCCCTGGGAGCGATACATTGTGTCTCTCTTACAGGAAGTATCTTGTCTCCAGGGCAGAGCCAGGATCTCCGGCTGGGTGGGCTCCTCCGCACCCACAACACTGTTATAATAGCAAACTGCATGATCTCAGGATTCATTTTTTTAGTCATTATTATATAAAAAACAGAGTAGGATAAGGTCTTTAAGTCACTGTCCCTCATAATCAAAACTCCAAAGCAACTTCAACTGCAGCTGCACTGTTGGCAGGAAAAGAAGTCTGTTTCAGTTGCTGTTCTGACAACTATTCCTGTGTGTCACGGCAGTAAAATAGACATGGATCTAATTCTGACCTGGACCAGAGGATGCTTGTGCAGTCCCAGAGCTGCAGCAATGTTACAGGACAGATTCACTGCCTGACAGAGGGCAACAACCTCTTGAGCTGCTTTCTTGTCTTTATTCCATCAGATCCATGGGGTGACCTGTAGGGCAAGAAGAGTATCTGGGTCCCTTCTGTAGAGATCTCAAACTCCTTCAGTGCAGGAGGAAAATCTCTCTTGATGCTTAGTAATATTCACAGGCGGAAGGCTATTTTTTTATTATTTTTTTTTATTATTATTAAAATATGAGGAGGAAATGCTTCTTCCCTCCAGTGCTGCTGAGGAGTCTGGAGCCTATCTGAGCTAGGGACAGCCTGTCGCACTATTGTAAAACTGAAGGTGTGTCTGTCTGTCTCTTTCTCCCCACCTCCCCCTTCTCCCCTGCTCCCTTTTCCTTTCTCTCCTAGTCACACACTGCCTGAGAAATACACTACTGTTGCTTTATAGATTTGGTACAACTCTGTAACTCTTGTTGTTTTAGTCTTTTATGGTAGGCAGTATAGGTAATGTGCATATCTACCTATATATGATTGTACTAATTAAAGAAATAAGGGGCATTATTGAGCTTGATGTCCTGATGCTTTATAAAGGCAGTTTCTTGCTTTCTTTATTTTTTGTTTCTTATCTGTTAGTTGTATCTATTTTTTTTCTTCTTAAGCTTAAAATAGCTTTTAGAAAAAAATTTTTTTTTTTATAGTAGTGGATGTAGCAGATGTTCTCTGTCTATAAACAAAAGTTCTAGGGATTTTTCAGACATAAGATTCAAGAAGATTTACATATTTTTATTTTACCTTCTTTCCTCCTCCATCTCTGTAGAAGAACATCAACCACAAGATTGAAAGCGTGGAGGGCAAAGAAGGTAAAAGAGAGTATATTGCAGAGTAGTGATTAAGGTTTCTTTGCTCTCAGTATTTCTCCTGTACTGTAAAATTTTGTCGTGACTACATCTTTCAGTCCACTCTGGAAATTACGTCTTTCAGACATAATGTAAGGTTTCAGTATGTTTTTTAAATCTGTTTTTCAAGAAATTGTGGCCAAATTCAAATATTTGAGGTGAGGTGGAACAGGTCAGAAGCAGAACACTCAGGGGTATCATTCCAAGCCCTGTCAGTTACATCTTAGTAATTTTAGGAGAGAAGCCAACAGACCAAGAAGGACTGAGATTTTTATGAGATGTTTTGGTTTAGTGATAAGGGCAGTTAGCCTAATCTCATTCCTGTTCCCCATTTGAGCAAGGAAGTTAAATTGAAGTGTAAGTCCCTCTTGTTTCACTTGAGTTACCTGTTTTCTTCTACTTTACCTATTTGTGTGCTTGCCATCAAGTTCCACTCTTGTCCAGTAATTTTATAACATTTTAATGAACTTTACAACTAATATCAATATTTCATTATATGAATGAGAATGGCAAAAGTTTCATGTTCAGGGCTGTATGTAGCATTTGAATGTTTCTAAGAGGAATGTGTTCGGGTGAATTTTCCAGTCAGTGAAGTATTTGAAAGTAATAATGCTAGCTTGTTCGCTTGCTGAAAATGTAGAAATTTTTGATCATTTTTCCTAAGTATATGAGTTCATCTTCTCATTTTCATGAAGAATTTAAATGGTTTCAATCATAAATTACCTTATTTATGCTTCCTTTGCCTTTTATTTTAACAGCCTTTTAAAGGAATATTCTGATTAACCTTTAAGGCCAACACTTGTGAAGTAAACTTGAGTGTAAAAAAGGTCCATAAATACTTTTAAAAAATATTTTTATTGATCATTAGCCTAAGCCATTTAAATTTAGATGGGTGTTTATTTATTTATTTAAGAGTTTTGAGGAGCAACATTATACAATACTGTGGTGAGAAAGAATAGTTTCAGTCAGGAGGCTGTTGTCTGTGCAGCTCTCTTCTCCCTTTTTGGGATAACAGCAATGTGAGCAGTGAAGGAATCAGAGAATTACTAAAGCACCAGGGATAGTTTCATGAGTTTCATGACTAAACATTCAGAAACCATCCTAGAGCATGACTTATTTTTCTGTTTTTATAGTCCCTATGATGGCAGATGAGCCATTTCCTTTACTTTGGAAAAGTGGTCATAAATTTTCTAGCCACCCTATGTGTGGGCTTTAAGCTCACTTTGCTAAAGAGTCAGGCATTCAGAGATAGAAATAAATGAGGCCATTTGAAAACCAGTATATTGTGTGAAACTAAGTACTTTAAAATGAAATGCTGAGGAGTTTGGAACTTAAATATTCAAGACTATGATGTTTCAGTGTTAAAAAAAAGCTCTCTACAGTTTCCCATTTACATGAAACCCTCTCTACAGCTACTTGTGGAGGTTTTATTTTAAGTGTTAATGAATTTCTCATGTGGTGGTGTTGAGCATGGCAGATGAAGTCAGGAGGAAGTTAATAATTCAGGAAAGGTTTTTAGTGATGTGCAGTAAATAAGGCACAGGCTAATCAAATGATGAGTACAGGAAAAAGAACACTGATTAACTGACAGTTAAGCTCTTTGTTTTAACCTGAGTACAGTAGAGTCCTGATTAAAATATGTGGTGATGTAGTTAAAGGTTGTTTTCTAATGCATGTATGTAAGTAGGTTAATTATGATTGCCCATGGAACACTTTGTCTGCTACACTACCCCACTTCAGAGGGTTATACAGAGTAGGCTGTTTACCACTTAAAACTTCCTAGGTTTAAATCAGTTATCTTTATAGATTACTTTTTAGTATCAATTATATGGATACAATAATCTTCTCAGGGTTGAAGTTACCTTCAGTTTGGTCTTTTCTTTCTTTGACATAGATTTTTCCATTTCAGTCAAAGTTAGAACTGCTGGCATTGCTATTTTTTATTACATCGATTAGTCAATAAAGGAGTCATGGGAGGCACTTCTCCAGTGGGTGTTGTTTGCTGAGAGCATTTCTTTGTGATTTAGTTACCAGCTTCAAGTTCAGTTCTTCTCCAGTCATTATTGGCTCTATCACCGCTCTCATTTGTGATTTCTCCCTTGTCATGGCTGACTTCTGACTTTTACCTTTCTTGAGTCCTGATTCCAGAATCTGTCTAGGTCCAGTTCGAGTGTCTTGTCCTTGTGTGGTGGTCTCTTCTGTGTCTGTGAAAAAGATGCCTTATTTTAGGTTCTAACTGGCACTATAATACTAAAACAGCATGCTCCACAAATTTATTTAAGTATCTCTGTGTAGACAGATGTATTGAGAGAATTTATCCCTGTCCTTGTTGAATGAATATACATGAGGAAGGTTTTCAAAGGTCTCTTGCTTGTTTTTGTCCATTTGGATGGGTTTGTACAAGAGCAATAATACAAGGTACAAACTGATACTCAGGCCTCCTACTGTATTTCAATAACAACTTGCACATATGAGGTACAGCTAATATTTTTTAAAGGTAGTGACATAGAATATTCTGCTCTAACCTTGTTTTAGAAATATTACAGTAATTTCTTCAGAAATTTCCCCAAATTTCCTAGTCAACTTTATGAGAAGGTCAACTTAATTGTAGCAAATACTTTAGCAGCTGGAAACAGGAACTTGTAAGGGCAAATACTGGGCAAAACAGGGCTTCTGGCTTTGTCAGTACTGTGTCTCAGTTTGGTGCAGGGCTTTTTTTAATGTTGCTTTAAAATACTCACAAGTATAATTTGTTGTACAGTAATAGGATAATTGTGTACCATTAAAATTACACTATTTTCAGTCTTAATGTGGAGGACTACAGTGCTTAAAAGTTGGAATTTCAGACATATATTAGGTTTAATTTAAATTTTAAGCATGGCTTTTTGTTTCTCTGTAGGATTGTTGCCTCAGTATTCACTAACTTTAACTGGAGCTGTTTTCAGTTACAGGCAAGTAACTGTACAATCTACAAAAATGTAGATTGTAAAATGCTCAAATTTGAGATTATTAAGGATTTTTATTTGCAATAACATGACTGTATCAAAACTAATCTTGGCAGGGTTTCTTTAGACATTTGAAACTGGTTACACCCCATCTTTTGGCTGCATAATACAGGATCTTAGTTCTTAGGAGTGAAGTATATTTACACAGATGATGCAGCCAATTTCCCTGTTGCTGCATCATCTGTTTCAAATGACTTATTACCCACATATTCATTCCGACACACTAGTTACTGCCTTTCGAAAGTTGTAGTCCTTCACCATAAAATGCTGTTTCTTCTGCAGACAAAGAAATATTTTGCAGCTGCCATAGATGTCTCAGCCTTGCAGGTATCTGGAATGAAGCTTTGAATGATAAAGTCTTGATGAAATGTTTGCTAGTTTGGTTAAAGACTCCATCACGATACTGCCATTTTAAGAAATACTAATAAAACCAAATGCTTCAATAATGCATTTAAAATTCTTTTTTTCTAGGGTAGAAATATTTTTGGTAAATACTTTGTCTGAAAAGTATAGTCTGTATTATACTTTTACCAGGTCCATCTGGGACAATATCCTGTCATGGATGAAGAAAGGCTAGGTAAAGAAGAGAGGTTTTGGGGTAGGACAGTGAAACCTCACTAGAGCATCCTTCCAGCCCCTCAAAATGCACAGTGCATGCACTTCCTGAGCTGTAAGTGGCGTCAGTGCAAGTAACATGATTGATGATAACCATTCATGAAAGAAAAAAATTGCTTTTTGAACCCTGTGTAACCTTTTAGTATCCATAACATTTTGAGAGGAATGATGAGTTTGTCTTTACAAACAAGCTGTGAGTCTGCTGATAAGATGCAGCTATCAGTGAGAAACAACAGAAACAATGGGATGGATTCCACTAAAAGATCAAAGAGGCACTGAAAGACCACCATTAATTCCACAAAAGTTAAGAATTAAGAAGGGATTATGCATTGGTGGGGGGGGGAAAGGTATTGCAGGTATCAGGCGTTCCGGGAAGCCTGTACCTCTCAAGTACCTCAGCCTATGGGGAAAGAGAGAAGGGACAAGCGGCCGGGAATTAGGATAAAAAGGAGGCTGCGCCCTCCAAAAATTTGAGAGACCCCAGGGGAATGCCCCATGGCCTCTCCCTTTATTCGAATAAAGTAAAAGGACTCCTCTGTCTCCTTTTTGGACATAAACCTCTGGTGTTTGTGGATTAATTTTCCTGACAATTTCATTGCAAGAATTATCATGACCTAAATTTACACTCTGTAAAGAGCCACTTCTTGTGATGATTTTGCACCTGTCATATAGTAATTTAATTTGGTGTCTCCTAGGCAGTGAAGTGTCTTTTATCCTTGTACTGTTCAGAACTACAGCCAGAGTACTTGAGACAGCAGTGTATTCAAAATATTGCAAGCTTTCATGATGTTTTTGGGGTCCAATGTAAGTATCCACGTACTGTCTATATTACTAATAAGTGTGCAGTTTCATATCCAGTTTTTAATGCACTTTTTTTGTTGTGATATTAAGCAACTATTGCTGCTGGATCCTGTTTTTAGCCAGTTTTGCTATGCAGATTCCAGCATAGCCCTGATCAAAGGCATTGGTTTATTCTATAGAATACTTTAAAATAAAATATGTATCTAGGTTGATGGTTTCTTGCAGTTGAGACAGCAACTGTTTCAAAAGAACAACGTTATTAAGTTTGATAGAACTGGTGATGGACTTTTAACTACAAACGTGCCGCCAAGCGGTGTGGCAGCGATTCCTTTGTATAATACATTTTAAAAAATTATTTTAGGTAGCTTAATTTAATCTGTTTGTTGTCAGGCTTTATCATTTGCAGGAAGTTTGGAGTGTTGGTTTTTTTCCTGACCTACTTGTCTGTTTTGTAAATAAAAGTAGTTTTCCTCTTTTACAGTCAGGGTATCTGTGTAAACTACAACCTGGTTCTTACTAAGAAATTTTTCCAATTTTCTAATTTTTCTATATCATCTTGGATATATTTCATATATATATAATTCATTTCATATGAATTTCCAGTAGGAGCAGGAAGGCCAAATGGTGCAACTGTAATTTTGATAAACAGATGGGATATTTTAAAAGGTAGTAAAATATAAACAGAATGAGGAGCTTTGATACTGAACAGCATGCTTGCTGTCAAACATTCCGTTAATTTACTTGTTAAAAGCTTTAATGTGGGCTGGCCGTTTGTGACACTTCCTTTTTCTCTCTTACAGGGAACTGAAAAATGTCATTTGATTGACCCAGTTTATCTTGTAATTTTAAACTAGATTAAATTGAAAATAAAAATATTAATTTCCTTCAAAGGCGCTGAATAATCCATTTTAATTATTGAAACACATATTTAGTAACTACATCACTTTAAATTTTATTTCAGCAAGTTCTTACTGTAGATGTCATGATGTATTTTTAAATCTTTTTAGTTTCTGGGAAAAAATATATTAGAGATGCTGTATTACTTCTGTTGAGTCAGATAACATTAAGTGGACATACGTTTCACTTGAATGTGTTGTGATACAGCTGTGGAAAGATAATTCTATTGTAAGTATTACTATAGAATACTGCTGCAAAACGTATTTACTTCTTTATTCAGTAGCTCTTTAGCACATGAAGTCATTCTAAATTCCTCCATGTGAATTGCATTACATTTTTTAAACGATTGAGAGCTCTGATGGTACATTCTACCACTGAAATGGGATGCTTTTGACTAGCTCTTCTGTAAAAATCTTCTTTGTCATGTCACATGCAGTTTTGATTTAAACTTTGTTTTCTTTATATGTTTAGTGATTTGTGGTGTCCTTGATTGTAGTTTGTCTGATGGCATAGTGCTTGCATTGTCATTTTATTCAGTGTTTCCATGTTAGCTCTCCTTCGGAGGACCTTACTGAATTCTTGGTATTATTCAAGAGTATGCTCTAGTCCACTACAGACTTATATCTACTTTCAGTACATTTGCTAACCTTGCAGAAATTCACTAATTGACATATAAATAGAAGAGAATAGAAATGCCTGCTGTTTGGTACAGAGAGAAAAGTTGGCTGGTTGTTTTTGATTTTCTTTAGCTTCTCTTTTAATGAATACAGTGCAGTTGTGAATGAAAGAAATAATTGCTTTGGCTTGCATTTTCTTTAAGAGAGATTTGGAATTCTCATAAAGCTTTTTTCAACTGTTAGCCATTGAATTTCTCTGAAGAGAAATGTAATCATATTTTTGTCCAATTTCAAGTCATGTTATGTGAAGAAGTTTTCTGTGAATTATTTTATCCAGTTTTATGATACTTTAGATAGCTATGGGTTTTTTTCTTCTGTTTTATGGAATATGTTGGACCTTTTGTTGATAAAGGTAAAGTTCTGTAGGAACACTTCTTTCGAATTTAATACTTACAGATAACTTCTAATTTTTTCATTTTGCTCTGCTTTGTTTGCAATACTAAATGCACACTGTTAAATTTCCAATATATATGTTTTATCATGAAAAGCTAAGATTAAATAAGAAGCAAAAGTTCCATTCATTTATAGCTCCTTTGATTTGGTGCTGTACAGAGGACTTGAGCTTAAAATCAGACAAGGTAATTCTTTTTCACAGGAAAATGTAATGAGAGTTCAAGTTACTTGCCATATTTTGTGAATGTTTGCTACATTGTTTATTTATTGGTTGTGATAGTGAAGCATTGTTGTACTGATTATCTTGATAATAAGTGGTCAAATGCTAAAAGCTTTCTGACAGCTTGACAACTTTGGCATTAGCCAGCTGCTTGTTCCTTTTGCAGGTTACCAGTTAAATCTGCCTAGTTGCATGAGGCATAGCCTGAGAGTATGTAAATCTGAAGCCTGTCGCTTCCTGTGGTTGTTGGATTCAGTACATGCTATTGAGAATGCTGTATTTTCAGAGGCTTTTTGTATTCTGCTCACAGTGTTGGCTGAGCAGAAACTGTAGCTAAAAATAACTAAAATGAATTTCTCTGTCTCTCTTTCTTTCTCACTGCAGGATGACGTAGCTTTGCCAAGGATTTATCAGCTAAGCAGAAAATGAGCTTAACATCCTGGTTTTTGGTGAGCAGTGGAGGCACCCGACATAGGCTGCCACGAGAAATGATTTTTGTTGGAAGAGATGACTGTGAGCTGATGTTACAGGTAATTCCTTCCATGTGCAGCTCCTCAAATTGTGAACTTAATGCACCAGCTTCATGCATTCCTTTCGAAAAATAAATTCCCCAGATGCTGGGAGGGCAATAGTTTTGAAGAATCTTTTGTGTCCTTAGGGAAAAAAAAATAGTTTAAATGTATTGCTGTTAATCATGCAGTTATTGCTTAAGTACAGAGAATCATATTTTCTTAGTATAAGTCAAATGCAGAATGCAAGGATAGAAGATGAAATAAATTTTGTAATATGACAACAGTATATGATACGGTAAAGTAAGTAGACTGTGTTCCATAAAATGTGATAATGTTTAAGAGAGCTAGATGCTTTTGAAAGGAGCCTTCTTTTTTTGGCAGCTTGTAATCTAATTTAGTCACATGATTTGATGTAACTCTCTCCCCATGCCCTGATTGTGTTGTACAAAGGAAAATGAAATTAGTAGACAAGAGTATTTCTCTATCTTTGAGGAAGTTGAATGACTCAGTTTCAATAGAATTGAAAATATAGAAGTCAAAATAGCACCATCCTTCAGTAACTTCCTCAACTTTGAGGATCACTCTGTGGACTCTTAGATGTGTGTAGCTGTGTGGTTATGTAGCCATATTGCATGCACTTTGGCCTGTCAAAGCTGTAGTCCTCTGAGCTATCTTTTTCTAATTTTTTTTTTTTTTTAAATGACTAATGGTGGTATTTTGGGAGTTTCTTTCTAAATTTTTGGTCATTTACTGTAGAGCTGTTAAGAAGATTGAACTTCAAAACTAATATTCTAAACCCTTCCTACCATTCAATAAAATGTTTTGGAGTTTTTGTTCCCAAAAGTTGTATATGCAGCCATTACTGGCCAAATTAGAATCTTACTTGCAAATGAAGTGTTTAGAGATGCAATCCTACATTTATTACTCAGAATGTAGTATCTCTAGTAAACTACATTTGGCTCTCAGTCTCAAAAGGCATTCAGATACTTTATTGGTGATGTTAGAAAGCAGTTGAAAATACTCTTTAATTTCTCTTTAACAGCACATGGAATGATGTCTTGATAATTTGTGTGGGAAGTATTTGAAAAACCCCAAACAACATGCACACAGATGAAACAACAGCAAAAGAAAAGCAATCAAAAAGCCACACCACACTGGTTCCTGCCCAGTAGGTTATAATCCAAAAATGCTTTTATTTTACTAGTAACTTGTTTTAGAGGACTGTTTTCTGTAAATATGGGAGTGTCTTCTTTCTTCTCTGCTATGCCATCCATAGTAGGTCAGTCCTTAAAGTGAAGCATTTATTCTTTTGTGTTACAAAACTTCACCTTCAAAGGCAGCTGCCTCTTTGATTAATACTGTGAATAGATATGACATATTTACAAACATTATTTGTTGTGTATTTACTTTAGAGTTAGTGAACAACATCAAGGGGCCTTGTGATTTTCAAGAACATTCTTTTTAGCCTGTTGCTATGTTAGGTCTACATGCCAGCATGACTGTAACACCACATAGTGCTGCAGGGGGAGGAACCCACCAATAGAGAAGCTAATAATGTGTTCTTGTTCTATATGTATAGCTCTTTGTGCAGGACCTTCCTTTCCACTCTTGAAAACTTGGTTGTTCTCTCACTGCAAAGCATGTGGACAATGCATGATAAGAAAGCAGAATTTAATGCTTTTATTCATAATTGCTTGACAAAAAACATGTTATAAAGGCCTTAATTAAAAGAATTTTGACTCTTGTTTCATGCTTGATAGACCTCAGATCTCTACCTAACACTCTTGTTCTAAGAGGTTTTGTTTGCATCTGGGAATACAGATTTGCCTTTTTTTTGTAAATATGTTCAAACATAATGTGAAGTCTTCCTGTTTAGTTAGCGGCTCTGTTGCATCAGCCTGTCCATGGATACATACTGCATTTTCCCCTTTTTTCACCTTTATGGTTAGAAATTTTTTTGAATCTTGACAACTGGCAGTGTGCACAAAATGTGAAGAGGGAACACAACCACGACAGCTGACCCAAACTGACTCTGTGACATAAAATGTGTTATGCTTGGCAATGAAAACTGAGGGAGGGGCTTTTGGGAAGATATCCACTGCTCCAAGACTGTCTGGACATTGGGCTGCTTGTGGGAGGTGGGAAGTGATTGCCTTCTCATCACTTGATTTGTTTTACTTCTTCTTCCTTATTCCTCTTTGCTGCTGAAACTTGACCCACGAGTTCTTTCCTTTTGCTCTTATTGTTCTATCCCACATCCCACTGGGGTAGTGGGGGGTGAGCGAGCAGCTGTGTGGCGTTTAGCTGCCAGCCAGGCAGTATTACAAGAAGGAATTTTAAAACCCTTAAACTTGAATGGAGGGCTGCAATAACAAAGCCAAAGGAAAAAAGGCATTCAAAAGACTTGCACAGTCTTTGCACCTGTAAAGATCAGCTGAAATTAATAAAAAGTCTAATTATATGCAAGTAATCTGAACCTGAGGAGAACTACGATCTTCTACAGAATTTCAGGTGTGTCTGTAAAAGGCACAGAGTTGAGTAATCAATCTTAGCATTCCAGATGATGCGACACAGTATCATGAAGCTTTGAGGATCTTTTCATGTCCTTTCTGTTTTAACTTTTTTTTAATAGGATGTAGCACATGAAAATAATTAAATAATTTTTTACTAATACAGTATGTATTTGAACAATAACATTGAGAAATTTTTTTCAGTAGCTTAGGTAAAAGTCGGGTAAGTCTTGGTACGGTGGTTCCACTTGAGTGCGGAAAAATGTAATCTGTTCTTGATATTGTAGGCTCAGCAGAAGATGCACATCAATGAATTTCATTGTATTGAGATTGCTTTCACTTGGAAGGTTACTAAGTTAATAGAAAATGAACCATGTTCCTGTGTCTTCATCTGCCATTAAAAACACTTAACTGATGTACTATATTAGTGCAGTTTATATTGGCAGGAAACTTGTTCATTTGTCTGTCTCTTCCTTATTCTCCACTTTGACCTGCCCTCTCCCATTATACCTGTCAAAAATGCAGAGCAAAATAAAAAGTCTAAAAATAAAACAGTAAAACAGTAAGTATAAGCTAAAGAACACTGATCTGACTTCTTTGGGGAGAAAGCAAAGCAGTCATAAGATTAAGTGGAAAGGAAAAATGAGAAAGTAAATTGAAAATAAAGAAAATAATAGTAGCAAGGCTCAAGAAATGGAGAAGATGTGAGGTGATATCTATGGGATTGCAATAAGAGAAAACCTATCCTTAGGAGTACTAGCTGTGTGTGCTGATGCCTTGAACTGGCCAGTGCGCTTGGTAGGGCAGGACCCATAGAACTGACAGACCACATATGCTGGTACACAGAAGTCACGGAACTCTGAGACAGAAGTGTACCATTCTCTGTGCAATACAGTCCTGAAAAATGACTTGTGTAGCAAGGATAGAAGATGCAAACCTGAAATTAGGAAGAATGCTGGTGGAAGGAATTTGCTGCTATGCAGTCATGTTGTGACAGTGCACTAGCAGAATTACTGGCAAACATAAGGTTGAGTGTGGGCTGATGGAGAAGATGAGCTGTGGTCTCCATTCCCTTGGGAACTCTTGAAGATGTCCAGGTGCTGACCATATGCGTGCATGAAGGAGACACACCCAGCCCCACCTCCCTTGCTTGCCATCAGCACCTCAGGCTGCAAACACTTGGCAGGAGTGAGTGCTGAAAGAGGGATTTGGCTGTTAGGGAACTGCTGTTCTTGGATGAAATAGTAGCAAGGATTGTTTCTCATCTGTGTGGTGACATTTGGATGTGAAATAAAGAATTCATTAAATAAATAATGATGATATTAGATTAAACATCAATGATACTAGAGTGGACTGAAAAAAAAAACAACTTTTGGGTAAGATATATCTGGATCTGACTTAGCATATTTAAGGAAACGTTAAGAAAACATTTATTTTTTATAATTTTAGGATTCTGCTATGGGGTACCGTGAGTTGGGTTAGAGATTGTCTTTTTCATATGTGGGACTTTTTTATATAATTATCTTTTTTATATAATTTGAATAAATGTGCAATTAGAAAGAAAATAATCACACTGCTCTAAGAAATACCCATAACCGCTTCATGTGGTTTCCAAATACCTTATCTTATTTAATATATTTTAGTCACGGAGTGTGGACAAGCAACATGCTGTACTCAACTATGATGCTTCTACAGATGAGCACTTGGTGAAGGATTTGGGCAGCTTGAATGGGGTAAGTTAACATCAGAAATAGATAGTTCCCCATAGTGTTCTGTATCTTTGTTTTGGGATTTCTTCGAGCTGTTATTAATTGTACATGAATACCTTTTTGATGCAAGACTGGAAATGGGGGAACATTCAAAAGGAAAGTGTAGCCTTTACAGGGGTTTTCCACTGCATGTTTTTTAAAGTGCTATGATGAATTCCAGTAATAAGAGGGCCTTGGCAGTAGGAGAAGCTCAGAACATAATTATGCAATAACCATGTTGTATGAAAATATATTTAACTGATAATATATTTGCATTTAGGTTTTCAGAATAATTTTTATTAAAGTCTCTATGAATAATTTGTGTCAAGGAATTGCAAACTAATACAGAAAAAATCCAAAGTTATTGGAAAAGTAAAGTTTCTTATGACATTTTATGTTCTAAGGCTTTTCTAGGAATTGCATATTCAGAAATCTAGCTAAGCATCACTTTTATAAAAAGTTTTTTATATTATAGCAAATTATTAGAAACATAGTAACTTTGTCATAATGTTTCTGTATGAACTGTGTATTTGCACTAGTTATGGTTGCTGTTTTATAGCTTTAAATGTTTGGCTCTGTCATGAATATGTACAGAATAAAATCGTGAGTTCATCTGTGACTGCTTATGTGAATAATACTTAAAAAGCTACTGATAGTGAATACTTTTGTCAAGTGCTTAAATAAATAGAAGATGAAGAACTTTCAAGTTACTGCTTTTTGATCTTGAAGTGCATTTCGGAATAAAACTGTCACTGTCTCTATTAGCTTTTCTGTATTTTAAGGTAACTAACTCATCCTTCCAAAGAATGAGTTTCAACTCCACTTGAAACCACTAAATGGCTATATCCTTTGAGCAGCTGTAGACATACAAGGACTTTGGTCCTTAAATATTTAATATACCTCTGTATTTTCAAAGTCAGTGTGATGTGTCAAGGCAGTGATGAAAAATAAGTTCAGCACATAGAATTTTTTTGCTGAGACATTTGATTTTATTCCCTGGCTCTGTAACTCCTATAGTCAGTGGGCATACCTTCAGATTTTCCTTCCCTTGTCACAAAACTGGAATTTAATAGAAATATATGTTAAAAGGCCTTCATTCAACTCCTTTTTTGCCTCTGATAAAGAGCTTTCAGTGACTTGCTTCACTTGATCTAATTCATTCTCAGGTTTGAGGTGAAGCTTCAGTTGCTTTAGAGCTGTTTACTCTGAGACATCAAAGGAACTCTTTTCTTCCCACTGTTTTGGGACAAGGAATATTAAGTCTCAGGAGTTCAGTGCTTGCTCTTTGTCTTCACAATGTTTTCCTTACTATCAGTTTCCCACTGTGCTTTACTTTCGTACATCTGATTGCCTGGTTTCAGGTTAATGGAGAAAACACATTATAATTGTAATGCCATACTTAATTGTGTGGCAGAACAATGCCTCAGTACCCTATGGTGAACTAGGTAATAATTCTTCTAGTCTAGCCCCTGTTGCCACTGAGAACACCGCTCCCTAGCAGCCGAGTGCCTCTTCTAGTGCTTCAGCCGCTTCTACCCTTTCTTATTTTGCATACTTCATTTAAAGATTTGTTTTGCATCTCTCCAGTTGGTCCCATCTCTTTTGAGAACAGATACATACTTCTCCTGGTATGCAGAGCTACTGGTGTAATGCACTTCAACCACTCAAGATAGATCAGAGTTTAAGGGGAGATGGCTAATTCCAATACTTTGGTTTTGAGTTATGAGTGTTATAATCTCACAAGCTGAACTGTAATTGCACCTGATGCCCTAATGCCTGAATATATATTCTTATATATATGGTTGATTTACACTCAGTTCAGTGAAAAGGTTACAGGAGTCTCTTTCCTGGACTTCTAAATCTAGAAGTCTTTATCCTGAACATCTAGATTTGGGAAAAAAAGCAGAAGTAAATTTTAATCAGTTTTACATGAAGTAAAATTTTATTTCTGATAGTCTGTTGTGACTCATTCTGGACAGTCCTGTTTTTCTTTTTTTTTTTTTTTTTTTCCTATACAAAAAAAAAGAAGGCATTTCTTTTTTCTGAAGTAAACGTGTGCAATTGCTAGTATGTAATTATTATTTCCCTAGTATCAGAATTCAATTTTCTCCTTTGACTCATGAAGTCAAAAACATACCAGAAGAAGTATTAATAATCTATGGCTTTGTTGAATAACATTCTTCTCAGGGATATTTACAGGATTGCAAAGTCCATTCACACTGATATTTCAGGACTGGGTTGTGAAAAGTGTAGCAAACTTTATGAAGGCTTAAAGACAGTTGACTCTCACTATTTGAAGAATAAACTTTAGAAATCATGTGAATGGAATGATCTAAAGGGGCAAAGGATTCCTTTTTTACATAGTAAGTGGCTTTTTCAAGTTAGCTTTGTCTTGCATCCCAAAGCATGTGATGAGATTTTAAAGCCCCAGTTGCAGAGTAACTAAAACTTGGTTGTTTTATACTGTCACTTCAGTCATGAACATGAGGCTGTCAGTAGACTGCACACACAGCCTTTGGAGCTCTCTGCATTGTTTATGCTGTGCATGCACATGAATTTCAGAACTCTGACTTGGGAAGAAAAATGTGTACATTCATATATACATACATGTCTGCAAAGTGGCCTGAATTCTGTTGGAATTTGGCTTTGAGGATAGTCTTCGCATAGGTTTTTGCCCTGGACTCTCAAAATGTTAAAGGGAAACAAATTTGCCTGAAACATTACTGAGAGTTTCATGCTTACAAACCTGTAAATAGTTGTACCTTTTATTCTTATTTCCCATGGAAGGTACTTTCTACAAAGCAGATAAACAGTTTTTAAAATAATGAAATAAACATTATTTTCCTTTAGGAAAAGAAAATTAAATGGAAGATCCTCTTACTGTTATGGGGAAGGAGATTGTTTCTCTCTAACCACAGTTCATTTAATACTAGACTCATAAGCAACACAACCATTTGAATATTCAGATTTTTCACTTATTTAATTATTCAAGTTTTTCCGACTTCAGGGCACTTATAAAATGGCGTATTTCAACTGTTTCTTTCTTTAGAAACATGTACATGTTGTGGTAGTTTTAAGTTAGAAGTAGGATGATCCTGTAGGGCTGCAATATACTGAATTCTTACCACTGATATTTGGTGTTACTCAAATGCACTAACTTGGTCCATGTTTTCCTGAAGTCCTTTGACAATGGTTAGAAACAAGCTATCTCAGAACTCTCATATTTAATGCTAAATGCTGTACAAATATGCTGATAAATCAATTCTGGCAGTTAACTTGGACTGAAAAAGCAAATTACAAGAAAAATAGTAAATGGAGGTGCTAATTCAAGGGAACATTAATCAACAATCTGTAAATATTGCTAACAAGATTAAATATGCAAGGAATTTTTCAAGGCCAGTGTGCAACTTGGTTATCAGCTGGTGTTTAACCTTCCTTTTTTTTCTTTACCTTGCTGTTTATTAAACAGCTAGCAATTTGATCTTATAGTTTCCTTGTGAATCACCAGTACAAAATTTGTGATACTGAAGACTTTCTTACAAAATTATTTAAATTATTTAATTTTATTGTTTTGGAATTTAATGGTATTTCTTTCTGTCCTCATTTGTTTCTGCAGACATTTGTGAATGATGTGAGGATTCCAGAACAGACATACATCACTCTGAAGTTAGAAGATAAATTGAGATTTGGATATGATATCCTTGTCATAAAAATACAGTGTTGGGACACACTTGTGTTGTTGGAAGTATGGTTGTGTTAAGTGTTCTCATTGCTACAAAAATGCCTATATTAGTGAAAATCTCAGGGTTTAGGATATTCTACCGTGGTCTGAAGTACTGATAAAGTACATTTCATTGTCTCTCACTGCAAGAAACCTTAACTTCCACTTATAATTTAGAACATAATGTGTATATTTTGTGTTGCTCAAAAGTGCTACTTTTCTTTGAGGCAAATACACAAATATTTGTATCATATGCAGTTGTACACCAGCAGATTATATGACAGTTGATTATTCAGCAAACAACTGAATGAAAAAAAAATTACTTGCATTAGTAAAACACCAAGGTACCTACTCAGTGTTCTGTTTACAAATAGTAAATAAATTCATTTGCTTTGATGAGTATGATAGTGCACAATATCCTAACAGTGACATATTTTGAAAGCTGTCACCATTCTAGTGGCATAATACACTGCGCAATTTTTGCTTTTCTCTAAAATCTTCTTGCGAATTCAGAGTATTTGCAGTATTTTCCTTATAATTTCCTACATACTAATCTTTTTACTGTGGTCAGAGGAGAGATGAGAGTCCCTGAAGAAGCACTTAAGGTAACAATGTGCAGTTCCTGGATGTTTTTTTGTCATTGTAGAGTTATTATAACAGAGTTTTTAGATTTATCCCAGTCTTTGAGGGTTTGTGTTTTTTTCTCTATTTAATGTCATGTAGCATGAAAAATTCACAAGCCAACTCCAATTATCCCAAAAATCTTCAGAGGCAGAAGGATCGAAACAAAGCAGCTCCAAAATTTCAGAGTCCAAGGTAACAGACTCCACAGCTGAAGTGCGCCACAAAACTACAGAAGCACTGAAATCTGAAGAAAAATCAGGGGGTAAGGTTCATTTTTTTTGTTGCAGAAGCACAAAAACTTGGAAAGGATGTTAATTTGCTTCAGTACGATGGTTGTGAAATTCTGTAGACAGTAAAAATTTCAATATATGAACATTTAACCATAACTTAGGTGTAAATAATAATTTTTGGCATTTAATTTCTACCTTTTTTCAGTAACATCCACATGTTACAAAAACTTTTTAAGTGAGATTGAATCAGCAATTATAAGATTTTTGCATGTCCCTTTGTCCAAATCACAAACTTGAAGCATTTGTGGCAGGATATTGCTATATTTCTATATTGCTGTAGTTTGAGTGTAAGTATTTGTTAAGAAACAGTCTGTATTTTTTACCATCACCATTATCAAGTGCACTATTTTTCGTTTGGTTGGTTTGGGGTTTTTTCCCTTCTTAATGGGTGGGAGTTTTGTTTGTTTACTTGGTAGTTCCTAGCATTCACCTATTGCTGTGTCAGGATATAACCTAAGTGTTCTATTGTGGTTTAAAGATTTGTAGATACTGTGGTTTCAGACTCGTTTCTATGCCATTGTTCATATTTATTTAATGTGTCATGGTGGCTCTGCTGTGGTTGTCTTAAAACTTTGTGTGGGTGGGTTGTACTGCACCCAGTTCTGGCCCCCCAGTATGGGAAGGATTTGGATCTGTTGGAGTGAGGCCAGAGGAAGGCCGAAAAGATGAGCAAAGGGTTGGAGCAGACAGGCTGCGAGATGGAGTTGTTCAGCCTAGAGAAGAAAAGGCTCCAGGGAGAACCTCATGGCAGCCTTTCAGTGCCTAAAGGGAACTGGTAAAAAAAGAGGGAGAGCATATTTTACTCAGGCAAGTAGTGATAAAAGACTAGGTGCAATGGTTTTTAACTGAGAGGGGAGAGATTTTGTTTACATGTTAGGAAGAAATTTTTTACTGTGAGAGTAGTGAACCACTTAAACAGGTTGTCCAGAAAGTTTGTGGATATCTCATCCTGGAAGTGTTTAAGGCTTTGAGCAAACTAGTCTGGCAAAAGGTGTTCCTGCCCATGGCAGGTCCCTTCCAACCCAAACTGTTCTCTGATGAACTTCAGCATGAGGATTGGTGAAGTGTAGTGGAGATAACCGAAAGAATGAGAAAGGGATCAGGTATTATTGTTCCATTAATATGGAACTCTCTAGGTCTGATTTCCTTAGGTCAGGGCTCTACAGATTTGTTTAGGTTTCATCTATTCTTCCAGAAGAGTCACTTGAAAGAACTCTCGTCCTTCCACACATACAGGATTCTGTGATACACTTAATTAACCTGTTTGTTTTGTTGTTAAGGGTACATAAAGTAGCACAGTGCAGGGGTTTTATCCTCATCTTCTGTTTTTCTTTTCATTCTTCCAAAAATAACCATCAAGGATAGGGATTTATATTTAAGTGCAACTCTCAGAAGCTTTATGGGGATTGATTCTCTCACTGTTGCTATATAAATGCATATCCGTTCACTATTGCTAATTCAGTGCACAGGAATAGAATTATGGAATGGTTTGGGTTGGAACAGAGTTTAAACATCATTTAGGTTGCACCTCCTTGCCATGGCCAGGGACACCTTTTACCAGACCAGGTTGCTCAAAGCCTCGTCCAACCCGTTCTATAACACTTCAGGGATGGGGCATCCACAAATTCTCTGTGTGACCATCAAGTGTTTAAAAACAACTTAGTATTGACTAAGGCATAAGACTGTGTAAGAAGGAAGTACTTAGTGTCTTAAAATCATGTTGAAAACTTTGGTATGGTTATGAAATCATCTTTGCAAGTGTATAAAATACTGAGAAAAATGTTGATATTCCTAGTGGATAAAGTAACAGACAAGCTCCTAAGATAGATTTTGTCAGATGATGGTTTTTTATGTAAAAACTCCTTAAAATACATTCAGAACATATGACACTAGAATAACTAAATCTCTGTAGGGTAAGATATTTTTCCAAAAGATGAGATCAAACTTAACCCAGCACATTTATCATCAAGTTAGAAATCTTAATTATATCAATGTTTTTTTCTTAATTTTTGCATTTAAATATATTTAACCATGTGTATAGCACTTTTAGTTGTACTATGATTTAACTAACACCTTTGAAAAAAACCCTGTAAAATTGATTGTGCTCAGTAATGTTTTACACACAAGGTAACTCAGCACTCTGTAGTAGCTGCCAGCAATTTGGAACCTTGGCAACATAGCAAAATTTGATCAGTTTTTCATGCAGTGAGTTCAGATTTCAATGAAAGGTCAATGTGGGTAAGAATGAGAATATTTTCACAGAAATAGCAAGAAACTATTAAGTAGCTTTTAGGAATGTACTGCTATCTTGATGACTTCAAACTGAAAGAAGAAATAATATTTACAGATTTATCAGGGTAACAATAAGAAATGCCAGCTGCCTTTGCATAAACATTTGTGCCAGAAGTTTTGATTAGATCATTAGTAAGCTTTTATATTTAGAACCCAGATCAGTTGTCTGGCCTCCAAGTTTGTTTTGTATTTAGGCAAATGCATGCAGCCATTTCACTTCAGCGTCCAGGCGAAATGACCCAAGCAAATTACTTTATTTTCATGTGATTTTAACCTAATATTACAGCTAAACAGAAAAGTTATTTCCTCTGCTTTGGGCTGACTTTATAGATATTTCTGCCATGCCTCGTGGGACACCATTGTATGGACAGCCAGCCTGGTGGGGTGAAGATGAAGCTGATGAAAAAGGTGGTTGTAAGCCAGATGGCAAGCATGAAGAAAAAATGCCTGAGACAGGGGCTTCAGGTAAGTGTGTTGTCTTATTTTTTTTTCTTCTCTTTACTGAATTGCATATATTCTTAACTAGGGAAATAAACAGATATTAATGTTTGGAAGCTTCACAGTTTGCATAGATGAAAAGGCAAGATAATTGAAGAATATATTTTTGTGAGAAACTGTGCATTTCAGAGATCAGTTTCACATATAATATGTCAGTTTTCTAGTATATAATACAATTTTCTATCAGTAAGTATAGCAAATAACATTATCTGAACCAGTGCGTCTTTTTTTTTTCCAGTTTAATCTATATCTGTCATTTTATATGCATAGGAATATTTTATTGAAATAATTTCTGACAATAAATAATGGCAGTTTATATTTGTGTCTGACTTTTAGCTATGGAAGGTTATCTGTACTGACATTCCCTTCTGTAATTCAATAATTCTGTATTAGTGGGAATTACATGTCATAGTTCTTAAAGTAAAAATCTGTGTAGTATAAGTTAAACTGGTAATATTTATTCCCCTGTAATGCAGACCTTTTTATTAGTTAGCTTGTCTAGACACAGTGTGTATTGCCAGAACTTCAATCTCAGTACCTATAATTAGGCTTTTATAGCTATCGTCAGGCATATAAATAAAGTGACTGCTATTCTAATGAAGACAGTAGCTGAAAACTTTTTCAAGTTAGGACAAAATTCAGCTGTGTTTGTTTAGCTCTTTAGACGCACATTTAAGGTCCAATAGTTTTAAGTTTGCAGTTTCTTAAAGTACTTCAATTGAGTTCAGAATTTCTCTTTTCCTGTCATAGTACTTGCTTTGATTAACATGAATCATATTTTGCAGGAGCTGGAGTGAAGTCTGTAAATCAAACTAAATGAAGACTTCAGTGTAGTGAGAGCAAGGCCTTAGGAATTAACTTTTTACCATAGCCTTTTTTTCATGGCCTTTTTCATGTTATTCTAAAGTTGTCATCATTCAGATAGTAGAGTAAGTCTATTAAGATTTGGACTAGTATAAAAAAACCAGATAAAAACATTTAAATTAGTTTTCCCTCATTAAATATAGGATTATTGAAAATATAGTATGCTGAAGTCCGTGTTTTTGATGCAATGCCATGCCATTTGCAAGGTGTGACACAAGATGCCAGCTTATATTTAGTAGTGTTCCTGTTCTTATTTTTCATAATTTTAAATTGCTTTTTCAGAAGCATCAAATTGCATTAAATGGTTTACATGCTTTTGTATTTATTTTATCAAGAGATTTTTCAGCAAGTGATCAGTGCTTCTACCTTAATTCCTGAGTTCCAAGAAAAATAAGATTCCAACTTTCACTCAAACCAGTCATGGAGATACCATCTGTTTCAGTAGTAGACAAAAATAAGTTTGTTCTAGACTGAACTTAAGTAATGGGGAAATTTTTGACATGATTTGGTTAGTAGAGTCATCATAGGTAATCAAGGTAAATGATGAATAGAGAAAATAGATTAATATTTTCTAAATTATTTAAATTTGGGTTTTTTCCATATATATACTATACAAAAGCTAAATTTGGGCCCAAAGCCTTTTTGGCGAATACAGTATTTTGTCCTTTTTTTGAAAAAAAAAATAAAAAAAATTACAAATCCCTTTTATTTATGTTGTTGCTTCTGTTTATCCATGAATGTATTTCCTGTGAATAGTATTGATCTAACAAGAGTGTAAGAATAGGTTCTATTTCCTCAAACTGGAAGACTCATAAATCTGCAGGAATGGAATTCAGTTTGGAAAAGCACATACTAAAGAAAAGCTTATGTGAAAGGAAGACACTGCTGAGAAAAATCCAAAACCTGACATTTTTGCAAAACCATTTGTGGGGATGTGGGATTAAAATCCTGTATATAGACAAATTATTTATTTATCATGAACACCTAATCTCTGAGTAGACTCATTTATAGTAGAATGTAGTAGAATTGTATGTTCTGCTAGTCTGGTTTTTGACTGTTGTAGATAATTTTTAGTAGTAGATAATTTTAGTTGGTAGAGAGTCTGAGAAGACAAACCATGAAAGAATTGACATTTGCTTCTATGGACACTTCTGTGGTCCCAGAACACTGTGTCTGTATAGACGTATGCAAAAGACATTCTGAATGTTTTCATGCAATTATAAAATCATAAGAATTTTGGCCTGCTTTGGCCAACAGTTACGTTCTGTGAAAAAATTAACTTCTTTTCAACAAGTTACGTATTTTCATCAAGCACTTAGGTTTTATAATATAGTTGAATATAATAATAGGAAATGAATACAAAGATACACTTGTATGAAAGAAAATTGGAAACTTCAGAAGACTGTCATTCTTGGATATTTTAAAATATAAGCAAACTTTAATCAAACACGTTTAAGATTGGTGCAGCCAATTATTCTTTCATGGGTTAAATTGTATTAAGTGTTTAAAACACTGATCTGGGACATGCTTTTTAATGTAAACTGCCTAAAAGTAAGTACATTACAGGTGAATTTTTAAACTAAAATCGATAAAATCAGATACATATATTTGAACAAAGTAATCCTATTAAAAATCTGTGTCATGGTTTAAAGATTTTTTACATTATATTTACTGCATAGAAAAGAAGAATTGAATTCTAAGAGATAGGGTAAGATTTAATGAGGAGATTGAAGTGGGAGATTTATTTCTGTTAAGCCAACTATAGACAATTAGTCTTTACAGTCTCAAGATAAAAAGATTATTTCAATGTTACTGCATTTCTGTCACAACAGAAATTCACTAATGAAAGTTATTTATAAACATAGCAAAACGGCCTGGAAAACTTTGAAAAGAAAAATCCTTTCTACATTTTTCAGACATGTAATTCTCTAGTTCCAAGATCCATAGATCTGCTAGTCTGTATTAAAATGAACAGTTGTGCATACACCTCTGGCATGACTTTATGCTGCAGCTGTTAAATGCTCATGTTGTTGGCAGGTTTATTGGGTGTGTAATTATTATTACTGCCGCATGTTACACTCTCACTTCCTGAGAAAGCAAAAACTGCATTCTCTGCCGATCTTAGTAGTAGTTGTAGAATTTTATGTCATTAATGCGTTTACCAGAAATCTAAGAAAAGACAGAAATGAGTTTTTAAGAAGACTTCAGGAATCTGAAGTAATTCTTAACACTTGGCATGAATTTTAATTCCAGCATTGCATAAGAGTATGTCAGATTAAACATTCCTTGCACTTAAGAAGCTGTCATTTTCAGGTAAAGCAGGCTGACAGTTGAGAAATACCAGTGTAATCAGTGTGTTTAGTTCACACACATTGTAATGTGTGATGCTTAATCAGCACTATAAGCAGCTAAGTTCCTAGAAGTTTGTTCTAGAATTTTGATGAGTTTTGTCATGAAATATGTGCAAGTGCTGTGTATAAGGCTTGCTTTGCAAAGCTCTAGCAGCAAATGTGCACAGTATGTCATGGGGAGCATACAGAACTCTATAAACCCATCACAGCAATATATTTAAGATTAGTTTTGTCCTTTTTTCACTTAAGCACCTTTAAATCTGGTAGTGAAATGATTTATTATGAGAGATGGGGATTTGTATGCAGTGCTGGTTTGTAAGAGCAATTTTGAAAGAGCAATTCTGATATTTTTTCATAAGACTGGTAATGAAAGCATTAAAAGATAAAGATCTTCATATCTAATGCTAGGTGAATCATTATATGTATTTACTGAAATCTTGTCTTTAAAAAATGAAAAGTTTTCTTCAGCTGCAAAGAAAATCCAAAAAAACTAAAACATAAGTGGGAAATAAAAAGTAGGAATATGAAAACAGAGAGGAAGGGAAAAAATACTATTAAGCATTTGGAAGCACTAAATTCAGCTTCTTTTATTACACATACCATTGCACAGTGTCAAATATAAAGCTAACATATAAAATATTTTGGGGTATTGTGTAAATATGACATACTGGCTGTTTCTTATACCTATTTCAAATAGATACATTGCTTCAGGTTTACAGACATTTTTTAAAGGAAGTGCTTTGTAAATTCCAGATAATTTTCTTTTACAAGTTTCATTCTTAAAATTGTATTTTTAGGGCAGAAAGAAAAGAGCATTACTAAAAATCTGAAGATGGTGCAAAATATTTTCTGAGATTTCCTGTTATTGCAGATGATGATATATTAATATACAGATGCAGTTTTTTCCACATCTGAATAGCACAGAAACCTATGATTTTTCTTGTCCAGGTCAGCAAGTAAAATGTTAAGATTCTGACTATTTCTGTGTGTAACTTAGAAATAAGACTTAAAAAACCCCAGAAAGTCCTAGAAAATGTAATCAATTCTGCTAATGTCACAAAGTGGATGTTGCTTTTCTGATGGTTGTCTCTAGAATGGAATGGAATGGACTAGAAAAGAGAATAGAATAGAATAGAATAGAATAGAATAGAATAGAATAGAATAGAATAGAATAGAATAGAATAGAATAGAATAGAATAGAATAGAATAGAAATCATTGAGGTTGGAAGATACCTTCAAGATCATCCAGTTGAACCATCCATCCAGCACTGTAACCCTTAAACCACTGAGCCATCGCCCAGTGCCACATAGAGATGCCTCTTGCATACCTCCAGGGATGGTGACTCCACAATATCCCTGAGCAATCTATTCCAATGCCTGACAA
Organism: Poecile atricapillus; assembly: GCF_030490865.1. Classification (NCBI taxonomy): domain Eukaryota; kingdom Metazoa; phylum Chordata; class Aves; order Passeriformes; family Paridae; genus Poecile; species Poecile atricapillus. Next base: position 82,834,328 of record NC_081251.1, read on the forward strand.
CCCTGACAGTGAAAATTTTTTTTTCTAGTGTCTACTCTGAATCTCCCTTGTCTCAGTTTAAGGCCATTTCCTCCGGTTCTCTCACTGCAGGCACTGTAGAAGAAACCAGCCCCACCTCACTACAGGCTCCTTCCAGGTGGCTATAGAGAGTTATGAGATCCTACCTGAGCTTCGTCTTCTCCATACTAAGCAAACCCAGTCGTTCCTCACAAGAATGTTCCCTACTAAAGGATCTCTCTGAATCTCCCTTTGGTTAAGCCTATGGTTTCCCAAATATTTGTTTCCCTCCTAGCCTCTGCTAGGGTCATATCAGCAATAGTATAACTATGCCTGGGTGGCAGTTACCAATTCCTGCTTCCTCACTTGCTTTGTAGAAACAGTTGCTCCGTTATCTTTTGTCACTCAGGAACTTTGAAGAGTGAGAGCTCCCTTTTTACAGATAATCCTGCTACTTTTTCTGCCCCTTTTCTCTTAGTCTTGCCAGTTATGAAATCCCTTCAGTCCCTGAAGAGACTGAAGTTCACAACCTACCCATACCTTCATTTTCCCAAAACTAACTTGCAATTGCCTTTTTTGCTATACATATACTACGCTTGTTCTGTTTTGAAAATTACAGAGCAGTGACAACCACTATCTTCAGTATTTGCTTGAAGATTTTCTCTTAAAGGTGTCTGTATTTAGTCTGATATATGATTTCCTTCATCTTGACAGATGACATTTTGTAATAGGATTTCAAAGGTAAGGCTGTTTTATAGATCACTCTTTGTAATATTTGAAAGCTGTAAGGACTTGCATTTAGAATCTGTGAGAAAAATATTGAAGGGTGGTTTAGATCAGGATCTATATTAATTTTTTGCTTCTTCCTTTTCTATTTTTTATTCTAATAAATTCTGATGCATTTTAATTTTCTAAAAATGCAAGTACTTTTGACTGAAAATAGGATTTTTAAGTAATTAACTTATACTTCAGATATTTTTATTTATATAATTGTTAAATTTTTTTCTAGTTGAGCAAAATTTACAATTTAGTTGTAGTTCAGTTTCTTTCTTCTTTTGATTAAACTCTGTCTTAATTTAGATTCAACCTATATACTAGCATCTGTTTAATCAAAAATATTGGAATCAAATACTGTGCATTGTCTCGTTAGAGACTTTTGAATTTGGGTTCTTTTTCCCTTTGAACTGAAGATTGATGAGAGGGAGGCAGTTTTCTCTTGTCTGGTCTCAGTTGTTTATTCTTTTCTTATCAGCATTACAAGGTACAAGGAGCTATGTCCACTATGATAGAAAAGGGGTAAAATGGCTAACAAAGATCCTCTTCAAGGTCTTTTATATGTCCATTTACCCAATTAACAGATGCCAACTAAATTATTTTTCTTAGTGACCCAATGACCCAACACCTGTGTGCTGCACTACGGTATTTTCTATCCAATCACTTACTACCACCCAAAAACCCCTAGGAGAAGAACATGAAGAAGAAAGAAGAAGGACAAGAGACAACACCCTAAATCCTCCATCTTGCCTCCTGTTGTCTAAACTACTTTTTCACCCAGTGATTTAAGAAAATTTCTAATCTACACACTTACACTTTTTCTGTCTAACTTTAACATTTGTTTTCATGTATCATGAAAACATGCTCATTAATTTCATATTGTATGAAATTCAATGTTTCTTTGAATCCTAGAACTAAGTATTAGAAACAAGGGCACACACTCTGTATTCCAGGCTCCAACAGTGCATATTATTATAGTATAAATGGTTGATTTGAAATGTTAAATTTGGTGCAGACAAGTTTCACACAGAATTTTTTTGTGAAGTACTTCATCAGTTCTGACAAACCAGTGTGAGAGATCCTCACATTGCTGTACATCTGATGTAATTTGCCTACATTCTTATTTTTTTCAAAAGATGGTAATAAACCAGCTGTTTCATAATTACTGAAAAGTACTGTGTCTTGTCTGGCTAACAGATTGCTCCTGCCTTGCCCAAACTTAGAAATATTTCTCAAAACAGAGTATTAGCCAGTTATCTTCTTTGAACAAGTGTACACTATATCTGGCTTAACTATTAGCTACAGGAATTGCATGATGTTGTTGACTTGAAATTCTGAGCAGAAGCACATGGAAGAAAAATGTTGTTTATGAATTGGCTGTGTGGTGGATTACTTTCCTTTTCAGTTACTGTGTTTCATATGTAAGGAACCAAGCTCTAAATTTGATCCTGCCAGAGTTTGATCCATTTCAGCTTGTTAGCTGCATGAAACAAATGGAGAGTGATTATAGTTTATCTGAAGTCTAGGACCTGCAAAGTGTGACTTTTGTTTATTTCTGTACATTTTCTATATAAAAAGAGAAGATTTTTAATAACCTTTGCATTAGTAAAATAGATAAATTCTGTATTGTGTGTCTGCTGGCATGAATGTTTTTAGGAAGGATATTAAAAAGGCATTCTATTTCCCGGGGAGGGGAGTTGTGAGGTGGTGTTGTAATACCCGAAAACTTCCCCACAGACATAAGGTAGCTGATAGTGCAGTGAAAGTCATTAGCTAGGGGGTTCTTGGAATCCAACAGCACAATGGAAAAACCTGTGTGAATTCTGAATATGTTTTGTGTTTGTAACAGCTACTGGTAGAAAAAATAAATTACAACCACTTTGGTAGCTGCACTGGAGTACTTTTATCCAATGAATTTCCAAACATAGCAATAATAAAGAATGTGTACTGTTCTTGTTTTAATTCAATAACATATTTTTTTTTACTTTTCCAGGAATTATTCTTTCCTTTAAATAGTTTATTTCTCTGTATCACACCACCACCTTTTTTTTTTTTTTTAATTTTTTGCCTTTTCATAAATCCTCACAAGAAGCATGTGTTTGCAAGGAGCAGCATAGATGCATGATTCCATCATGCATCCTTTATCTCTTAAATTCCTGACTTTAGTATAAGTGTTTCTATTGCTATCTTATTGCATAATAGTTTCATGCACAAATATTAACTTCCTCAGCTGATGTAGCTTTATTCAGTACCTAAAATCAATTAGTTGCAGTCTCAGTTCTTTACTTGGTAACATGAAATGATATCTTAAACATCTTAGTGTGGTCCAAGATAAATTGCTTCAGAGCTATTCAGAATTCTTTTGCTTGAATCTAAGTTGCTGTTGCTATAAAGGTCTCAAGCTTCTGTATCTTTAGTACATCTCTGCACCAGGTATTTTGTCTGACTTAGTAGTTCATAAAATGCAATCAGGTTTGTTTTCTTAAAGGCACATTGGTAGCTTTGTAGCAACCACAGGAAGCTTTAGCTTTCATTTAGGCTATAGAGTGGAACTTCAAATTACTACCCTGTGCTTTTTCTACTTTCTTTAGCCAGCTTTTTTTGAGCCACTGAGAGCATGGCTTGCTAGCATTCTGCGTGCTTCCAGCTGTTTTTCTGTTCATCTACAAACTATAGGCAACAAGTAAAATAAGAAGACATGACAGTAGGATTTAGCTCAATTCTTTGGTTTTATCTTTTGTATAAACATAAAGTGTTTCCATTCCAAAACACTTTCCAGTGCATAACAGTGTTTAACTTTTCAAGCCAGAATTAATGTTTATCTTGCATTAATGTGTGAAGTGTTTTTCTGAAGAACATTTGCCGAACAAAATTATGCTTTCTATCCACTGCAGGAGATGAAAGATCATTATCATTTGTTTTGGGGGCACCCTGACTTGATGTTTTTACTAACAGATTGGAATTGTGCTAATGATCATCTCAACAATTTTGCCACTTTGATTTACCTATTTTCCATGTTTAAATAACTCATCTGACCTTTACATCCTCTAAAAATATTATGCATGCACTTTGGCAAATTCTAAATGAGCTTTTTGCCACTTTATACATCTCATAGCTGAAGTTCAAACTTTATTAATGAAAATGCCTTTCATTAATACTTCCTATATGTAATTCTAGAATTATTTTTCCAGAACTACAGTGCTCAGTCTACTCCACAGTCTTACTGTTTATTCCAGAAATTACTCAAGAGGCCTTTACAGGAGTTTAGAAACTTCTTGAAGAGCTTGAAGTTCCCAAGTATTGTGAAATCTGTTTTTTTTATTTTTCCTAATAGGATGCAGCACAGATGCCAAGCAATCTGAGGAGCAATCTGCATCTGCAAGTGAAGAACTTTATCCTTTCTGTAGAGAGCCCAGTTATTTTGAAATCCCTACTAAAGAATGCCAGCAAGCTTCACAGGTAGCAGAGAGCACTATTCATGAAATTCCCACAAAAGATACCCAAAGCTCCCACACAGCAGCTTCAGGGCATGCTTCCTTTACCATTGAATTTGATGACAACACTCCAGGAAAAGTAAAGATCAAAGATCATGTGACAAAATTCACATCGGAACAGCGTCACAAGTCGAAGAAACCGTCTTCCTCCAGTGGTCAGGACCTGCCGGGGCTTCAGACGGTGATGATGGCTGCGGAGAGCAAAGTAGCAGATTGGCTTGCACAGAACAATCCTCCAAGAATGATATGGGAGCCAACAGAGGAGGATTCCAAAAGTATTAAGAGTGACGTTCCAGTGTATTTGAAGAGACTGAAAGGTAAAGTGAATAATTCCAGCTATGCTTAGTTTTGAAAGCAGCAGTTCCTCACCAGCATGCAGTCAAAGGGTCCTTGCAGAGTTCAGATGAAATCACAGGTACTCGACATGTGTGCAAGGATTTGGGCTGGGAAATTTTCTTGCTGAATTCTTACAAAGAGTATAAGAAACTGAATCATTTTATAATCAATATGCTAATTAGAGATGTTCTAGTGTGGCTGAAAACATCAGGTATTTAAACATTGATCTTGAAAAAGAAAAGGAAAAAACCCAAACCTTAGTTAGATTTTATATATCTCACTCCTTCTCATGAATTACTTCAAAAACATGAATTGCTGTTTAGAATCAAAGCTCTGAAGTTCAATTTATGCTTTTAGCAGCTCTTTCAATAGCATATCTTCTGTGAATATTTGTGTGTTCTAAGAAAATCATTTATGGTAAAGAATATATCATGTACTCATTCTGCATATATGGATCATGTTTGGTGAAGTCAAGTTTGAGTCAGGAATCAGAAATAAAGGAAGTGCTTCAATTTTTATATTCAGCTTGTGGACTGTTGTGTTCATAGGAGTGCTGCTGTTGAATGGAGTTCCAGATCATACATGTTCATTTATTGCAGGTAGTGACATACCAAATTAAACTCAATCAAATGTTACCTTGACAGGTGTATTTTGAGTGTCACTTAACAGAATAGAGAAGCAGATAGTCTTGATGTTCAGATGAAGATTCCATGCAAACTTTCAGAATGAAAACTTCTGTTGAACTTCTTCAACAACTTTGCAACATTCAACATTCTGCAACATTTTCGTGTCTAATATCATTTGACTCCTAAAAATAAAATTCGGAAAGCAGAATTAGATTAATGTGCTATCATAAAGATAATAGAATATTATTTATTCTGGTGTAAATAACATTCTTTGGCCTTCATGTATTATATTAATGAGTGTTCTTTAACATACTAGCCATGACACTTTGATAAATAGAAGAAGCTTTGTTTATAAACCTTTTCCTGGAAGAAACTCCTCAAAGTCTAATTATTTTTCATCTGAAAGAGGTGTAATTTATGGGATATGGCCGTAACAAATATCTGACTTTTGTAATCTTCTATGGTCTGTTTGTAATCTCATACTTTAGTAGTATTTTTAGATAGTGCATATACCTAGGTGCTTTGAAAGTTTGATTTTTTAATAAAAACTCAAAGCTTTTTTTCTTTTTCTCCTCAGCTTTTTCTTATAATACTCTGTACTGAAGTCCCACTGCTAAAATTAGATTATATTACTTTTATTATGGTATCGATATTACATTATTATTATTATTTGGAAATATATGAACCATCACATAATTTTTGTAGGCAGTATTCTAACAAGTAGAAAATAGGAATGTGAGTTGGAATTTAAGATGTGTGTTTTAGTGGTATTAGTCGGATAAGTAATACTAGCCAATATGTAATTGCTATTTAACTGAATAGAAGCTGCATATCCTAACTATTTAAATGAAAAAAACCTTAAAAAAGCTGACCTCTTGAAAATCAAAAATACAGAAATTGTACATTATATACATATAAGCAAAATTTGATCTAGAGGAGTTCAAAGAGGATGAAATTGTTTCTTAGGTACTGAGCTAAAAGTTAGGAGCATTGACACTTTCCTTGTACATAAGGTTGTTCTGTGTAAAATATACTTACTGTGTCAGGTATCCAGCCTTCTATACATTTTCAAGTATCATTGCAAAGTACATTTGTAGGTGTATTTATGATTTATGAAATACATAATCCTTATTAATAAATCTCAGAGTAGTTTGTGGAATGAATAAGTAATAACAACCATTTTACATGCACACATCCCATGCTGAGTGGGGTGAATTATGGAAAAACTCATTGCTCGTCTTGGGAAGAGTAATAAAGAATTCAGTCCAATTTTAAGTAGACATTTCTCATGATAAATTGTTGTAAATGTGGGAAGAATCCAGCAATGAACTGTGTCTCTCCACTGTTGGAAGGATTTTATTAGGGTTTTCTTTTTCCTCTTAACCCTGCCTGGAATGTGTCAGTAGTCATTTATAATCAACTGGCTCTGCAACAAAACTAATATAATTCAAAAACATACTATAGTACAGCTGGTAAAATGCTGGCTTTTGTATGTCACTGGTAAGTATTCACAGATGAAAATATTGGGCAAAGGATTTTTCAAATGCACTGCTGTTACTGATCAGCTTCTAAAATGTTTCATTCTTTGACTTGTAGCAAGTTGATTGCATTTCCAGGAGCTGTACCAAATTTGCAGAGCCAAGTACTGTAAGCTGTTAAACAGAAATCCAATTTGAAATAATTTTCATTCCTAGTTTGCTGCTTGTTTTTTTTTGTCTGTTATGTTGGAGTCTTTCTTTGTTTCACTGTGCTATGCATTGTTTTGCTTTGCTTGTAGGGAATAAGCATGATGATGGCACACAGAGTGATTCAGAAAATATTGGTGCACACCGGCATTACAGTAAACGGGCAGCACTTGAAGAGCACTTAAGGCATCATCATGCAGAGCTGAAAAAGTCACACCAGAAAGTTCATTCAACAGAAAAGCAGCAAGATCAAGCTGGTATGAGTCAGACTGCCTTTATGATTGAGTTTTTTGATGAAGACCATCCTCGCAAGAGACGTTCTTACTCTTTTTCTCAGAATGTAGGAGCTCTATGCCCAGAATCTCCATCTCCCACATCTCACACACGAGCTGAAAGAGTGAAACCTGCATCAGGAGAGAAGGTCCCTTCACCTGTGCAAGCTAGCTCATCGTATCACAGAGCAGTACATGGTGTTCATGCCAAACTTCTAAACCAGAAATCAGAAGAACCCTCTGCTGCATTACCTGCCTTACAAGCTGCATTGTTAAGGAGTTCAGGAAGCCTTGGCCATAGGCCTAATCAGAACCAGGAGATGGACAAAAAGTTGAAGAGCCAACACATTTCTGCTGCTAGTGAAAAGGACAATGAGGATGACCAGAGTGACAAAGGTACTTACACTATTGAGTTGGAAAATCCCAATCCTGAAGAAATGGAAGCCCGTAAAATGATTGACAAGGTGAGAAACTTGAAATGCATTCTGATATTGCAAGTGTTATGGGCTGTGTGGGCAGCTCTCTACCGCTTCATTTCTTTCAAGTCTTTAAACCAGACTATAATGTTGAAATATGAAATGTTGTAAGAGCAGCAGCAGGCATTTGGCTAAACATTATTCCTTGTTTGATACTGCTATTCTCTTAAAGTTTGGTAGTTTTAATGTGTTTTCAAAAGATTTCAGTACCATAAATATACAAGGAACCAAAAATCATTTAACTGGTATTTTTTTGAGGATGTTTTATGTCCCTGTGGAAGTACTCACTTGTTCTTGAAAGCCTGTTATCTCTAGTTTTCATGATATAAATTGGTTCCATCCAAATTATCATAGATATGTAGATTGCAACTGTTTTCTATACTTATTTAAAAAGTATATTCAATAACAGTAACTTAAATTTCAGTGTCAGCTATAAAGAGTAAGTATAAAAATGCTTTTCTTTTCCAAAATGTTTATATGATAGCAGTGTAAATTTCCTAGTTTGCTTATTGGTAACAATAGAAATATCAATAACAATACAAATTGTATTTGCAGTTTAAAAACTGTATTAAATAATTATTCTTTGCATTCAACAGGAAAGTATGGGTAGCAGAAGCTATGTTTAGTCATTTCACTTAACATGTCTTGAAATGGATTTTTTTCTGGTTTTGTTGTGTTTTCCTAGATAATTTATTATGGTAGAATGCCTGCACCCAATTCTAGGCTAGGGTTTTGCTAATTAAACAGGAAATTCATCACTTGTTATAGGATTATCTAAGGATTCATTTGCATGTCTGAAACTTTTCATAGCTGAGCAAATACATGAATACATTTAGAATTAGTTTTGGCTAGTGTTGAAAACAGTTTTTTGCAAGACAAGCTAGCTTCACTGGTTTGATTTTGTAAAAAAAATCTGAAGTAGTGGGGAAATGGGACTTTTTATTATAGATGGTTTTCTTTTTAAAAAGGTGTTTATGGGGCATTTGGAGACAGGAATTAAAATAAAGGGTGTCACCTGCAATAAAATAATAAAGATAATAGTTTCACCTCTTATGGGTTCTGAAAAAGAAATTTTTTACTTCTTTGAATCAATATTCAAAAAATAAGTGGGAACTAAAAGCATTCCAAATGAAACAAGTAAATATTAAAAAACTGCAAATTTCTACATTTTATTCTTAAATTATAAATCTTCAACTAAAGTGCACCAGAAAATTTCTAAGTCTTGTTTTAGCTAAATATTGTAGTTCAACAGTGCTTTTTTGGAAACCACACAAAGTATTAACGTTTGAAAATAGACAATTTATGTATTTGATAAAAATGTTAATACTGTCTAATATTTATAGTCATAGAATATGCTGAGTTGGGAGGGATCCCATTAGGATCATTGAGTCAAACTCTCAGCCCTACGCAGAACATTCCAAGAAGCACACCATGTGCCTGAGAGTGTTAATAAAATTTCAAAATTTTTGTGACCTTCAGTACCCATTCAGATTATCTAAAGTAATTTTTTTGTTTGAAGCAAATCTGTCCTGTTACAGGAGAGATTCAGTGAAGTGAAAGGAAGCCTTAAGTATGATAGAAAAATACTGCTGAAAAATCTTAGTGCTATATAAAAGCTTTTGGGTATCATAAATTTCCATCACTATTAACTTAAAAGGTGTCACCACTAGGAGTTAAAGATTTACTATGAAGTAAAGTAGAGATGCTTTTTTTCAAGGTCTTCCATATCATTTCACATAGTATTTGTGTTGAAATCTTATGAACACTATATTTTATACCCAGATCAAAGAGCCCTGCTATGCAATTCTTATTTGATTTGGTAATACAAAGTACTATGATACTATTTTTATGAAGTGCAGAAAAACAGCCAACAAAGAAAATCCAAACCAAATGGAAGCCAGAATTTTATCCTCCAGCTGAGCTCAGCTTTGATTCCCTCCTATTTTAAATTGCTAATGCTTTGGAAAATCTTACTTTGCCAAAGGGGTATAAGTGAGGTGTAAGATAAAGACTTTTGTTAGCCTGTTGACTCCTGTGCTTCTTTATTGAGGATTTAAGAGAATTGTTTGTATACATCTTATCAATTATTTCAGTGTAACCACTCTGTCACTGTTGGCAAGTCAGTCCTTTTTCTGAGTAGTTACTATGCCTGCTCAATTGAGTCTCATTTAAGGGTGTCTCTTTGGTCAAAAGTTTAACTGAAATTCGACAGTTTAGTTTGCTAGGATTGGGATCAAAATGCACTACAAATAGCAACGATCACTTTCGAAAACATTTGCACAAATAATGCATTTTTGTCAGTAACAATTTACATTAGAATTGTGCTAAAATCTGGGTTTGGTTTACCTGAATCATTTTCAATGGTATAAGTTCTTCTGGATTTGTATATTTTTTCCCTTTTAATGGACGAAAAGATGAGAATGACCAAAATATCCAAAGATTACTCCCAAGTGTGACTCATTCTTTACCTTAGCCTTACTTCTCTTTTCTCTAGAAAAGAACATAAGAGCAAACCACAAATGCAAGAGCATTATTAACTTGTAAAAAGTCAAGGTGGGATTATTAATGCTTCTTTGCATTAAAAGTCCAATAGAAACATGCAGTAAGTCAAAGTTAAAATTCTCAGAACAAAAAAAAAAAAAGGAAAACAACCATCTCTCTAGGTAATTTTAAGAAAAAGGGGAGTAAAAATCTTAGTGTTGAGCTGTATTACTTATTTCAAAAGTACTATTTTTGCTTAGTGTAGCCTTTTACTAAAGATTCTAGGAAATAGGCTGAAGAAGAGTAGATGATTGTGTGAAATGATTTTTAAAAGCCAGAAACAATGCTGTCCTGCTTATTCAGCATCTTTATTTCATTTAAATTGCTAAGGATCCAATTCTTCCTCTGGTGCTCTTTCAGCCTCTAAGAAAAACTGCTGTCACTATAGCAGAAAAGGAATAGAATAGCAAATGATATAACCTTTATTTCTCAACCATTTTAATGCCTGACTTTTGAGAAGAGAATGTGAGAAAAATTAGTTATCAGAAAGAAAGAGGAAAACATTTCATAAGTAACAGAGAAAAGCTTTTTAATTTTGATTCTTTTCCCTAACAGAGAGGGATAATCATATATCTGCAGTCATGACTGTCTTGGGTTGTATGTCTGCTACTTACCTAAAATGCAAGTTTTCAAATACATTATGGCTTCAAATTTGCTTTCAAAGAATTTTTTTAAAAAATATTTTATTTTAAGATTAAAAAATAGAGTACATATGCACATAATTTTCAATTGTAAATATTAAAAGAAGATGAAAGTAGAAATTTATTAATATTCATATGTGTCATAGTGTTCTTTATTAATAGAGAATACTTGAAAAATAGCACTAAACTTTGCTTTCTAGAAGTCCTTTCCTTATCCAATGATATTTATGCATCCAGGTGTTCAGATGTCTCTTAAATTCGTAGAGAAGTATGAATTGGTTAGTAGACTTAAGGTTCAGAAAATAAATATATTAATAACATGAGGAAAAATACAGATGATGGATCTCTTTTTATACTTGTAGAGCTCTTTTAAAAATTGCCATTGAGAGCAATTTCATGAGTGTGTTAAGAAAGCAAGCTGCTCTTATATACCACAAAGCCCACCTTGAACATATGTGGCAGAAAATATCCTCTACTCAAATAGCATCAGAAAGACACAATTTACTCTAGCAGAATAGTGGTCTTCTTGTTGTAGCTAACAGCTAAGTACAAAATAAAAGAAATTCAAGATCTTGATATAATTTAGAATGTCTTTTCAGTGTTAAGTTTACCATATAAAATACATAAGTATTTTTGGGGCAGAGTTGTAGGATTTGTTTTGCCTTTACATCCAGCCTTTATGCTCTTTAGAAGGATATAGTGCTTTCTTCTGTTAACACTTAGCAATTGCTTTCTTTTTATCTCTGAGTTGTAAATTTTCTATCCATTTTATGTTTTTTAAATAAATCAAATTTATTAGAAGAAAGTTGTTCTCAGCAGTCATATCACATTAAAAAATCTTCATAGGCCACAGAAAAGGTAAGTCTGTCAGTGGATGAAAGAATTCAAAATGATGCTTCTACAGTTCATCTTCCTTTTTTGTAGATATAAAGAAACCAAATTATCATGCTAATGACTTTCCTTTTTCAACAAAGCGAAGTACTGCCAGTAATAAATATTAATAAATGAATGTGCAAATAATTCTGCATGTGTTTGGAATATTAAATACTTTTTAATTTAAGGCTACTGCAGTAAATAAAAATCAACTCAATGTTTTTTTTGTTTCTTTGGGGGTTTTCTTGAGGGCTTTTTTCTATTTGTTTTGTGTAGGGTTTTTTGTTTTCTTTCTTCTTCAGCCAGTTTCATTTTAGGGTATTTAAAAATTGAAATATTTTGTAGAACTTACTCTAGCAGATGTATGCTCTCCTGTGCATGTGTGGGAAGGGAAGGAAGAGAACTGAAGCTTGCATGAGTGTTTCATGCCCTGTCAAATAACCAGGAAATCTGGAATGTTATAGCAGTTCATATGCATATGGAAATATTTGGATTAAAATTTTCTTTGCTCCCCAAATTTTTTACTTGATTTATGTTATTTTCATTTAAATTTCCTAAAAGATAATGTATTTTTTCATCAGCAAAGTGAATTTAGTTTGCAAATTAATTTGATCCATACTGTTTCCCAAACAGAGGATTCAAAAAAAATGTATCAAAATCAAACCTCAATCCGTCGTTCTGCCACCTTCATAAAGATTGTGACCATGTAATGATTTTGTTTTCAATGCAAGCGCCATATTGTAGATTCTTTAAAGTCTTTATTTATGTAGATAGACACACCCTAATAGTAATGATCTTGTTTTCAATGTGGAGTCTATCACCTTGAATTTTGATTATACACTGTGCAATGATTATACATAAAATCTACAATCTTGACAGAGGGTCTTCTTTCCTCTTTAAAATTTTGGAATAGTATTTATGGAGGGAAAACTATCAGTGTTCACTGTAGACAATGCATTTTCCATTTTTGTTTTCTAGATTTTTCTGCTCATGATGATACTTATTTGTTTGGTTTGACCTTTTTTTTTTTTTTCCTTAGTGTGAGTATAAATGGGATTCTGTTCTGAAAGACGATTGTTATAAAATGGAATCTCCTTATTCTTTTTACTCCCAGGGTATATCTGTTCATACCGTATTATAATATTGGCTAATGTGTTTTTGAAGGAGCGTTTACTTTTGAATGATTTATTGTTGTTGCTTTAAGTGTTCATAAAATTTGTATTATACCAGGTCTTGTTGTCTCTGTTGCAAACGTTAAAAAATTATCAATAATCTTGCAGATCGTTATTGTTATAATTCCACTGGTTATTGAGTTAATATGCGTGTTATGGAACTGCTCTCAGCAATTTTTTCAGTATTGTGAATGTAAAAACTACCTGGAAAGAATCAATGGGCTGGGAGTAAGTTAAGAGAAAAAAAAAAAAAAAAAAATCTCAGTATGTTTCAATGACTGTTTAAGGAACCGAGGTAGATGTATCTATTTTCAGAAAATCACTTTTGGGTCTCATGTCTTTTTACAACTCTCTGGGTTTAATTGCTTTTACCATTGCTTCAGCAGTTTCTTTGAGAGAAATGCCTTGAGCCCCACAGAGTGTTTTGTTTACAGAACGACTATGAGTACAGTGCTGAAAAAATAGTAGACCATTTGAAGTCTATCCAGTTATCTGGGCTTATGAATTTTCTAAGTTCAGAGGATGTTTATTATCTTCTTCTTATGAGGAAAGGATTTTACAGCCTCTAAACTTGTTTCCTTTTTAATCTGGAATCCTAAAGAAAATTAATTCTTCACAGTAGCAAACAGGAACAAAATATGTATGCATCTAAATATGTAACTGGTGTCTGTTAAGAGGAAGCTCTTAGACTTGGCACATTGATCCTTTTCATTTCCTTATGTGGTTTTTTTTTATACCAGAGCATCTTGCATCTGATTCTATAACTTTGATAGGGAGTTAAAATGACGTAAACAGCTTCTGTGAAAATCCATGGCTATTCATGAGATATGCCTTGCACAGAACACAGTCTGTTTGCCTGGGATGACCGGGATAACTGCCAAGAACAAGCAAAAACTATTAAAATTAAAGTCCTCAGAAGCAGCTTGGTTAAACACAGTTCATGGAATAGCTAGACACAAAGTGAGCTTAGACATTGTACTCTTACCTCACTTTGTGACAGGTGGGAAAAAATGTTTGGCTTTTGTCTCTTCTCTATGATCAGTAACTGACTTTTAAGGGCCAATTTACTGTGTATTATGAATGTCTGAACTACCTTATGTGGAAGAATTGTCAGGAGCTCAGTCTGAACACCAAATGCAACGTTACCGAGATGATCTGCTGAGACGATCTGAAGCCTTTTCCATTTTTTTGCTCTCTGGAATCCTCTTTTGCCATCAATCAATCATCCTCTGAGTGTGGTTTATTTACAATTTCTTCTTTCTTAGTACACCCAAACTGTGCTGAAATCCTGCTTGTATTTCCGAAATTATACTTTTTTTTTTTCTTTTTTAATATATATTTGTTTTTTGCTGGTCTGACTCTATCAGTTCACAGCTCAGTTTCTGAAATTTACTATTGACTTCTGTGACAAACAAATATGCTTATCATCTTCCTTTCCCCTAAAAGGTTATGAAACACAATTGCTATCATAATTTACATTCCCATCACTTTATAATGGCAAATATCTTATTTCAAATTAAATAATTTGTTCCTTGTTTATTTTGCCATGATCCTTCTTTAATGCCCTGTACAGTGTAGCCCCTTGTTCCTTACCATTGCTCTGCTTTTTTATTTTTTTTTTAACTGTTCATCTTTCAATTTATTTTTGTCTTTCTTGTCATTGGGTTTTATTCTGTTCCTTTTATACAGAATGCCTACACTGAAATTAATAGCATTCAAGTCACGATCTTTATAAATATGTTTCTAGATTGTCCCCGACTGTTGTTAGGATCTAAAAGAATAGAAAAAGAGTTATTGAAATAATTTTACTTCTCAAATACCATCATTAATAAATAGGAATTGCAACTAGAATTCTTAATATTTATTTGTTAGCTTTCTGTTAATTTTATTGATTGTATTATTAATTACTAGATATCGTTTTCATTAAGACTTGAGCAGTAAGGTTATTGGGGAAACTTGGTAAACTAAAAATATTAAAACTAGATAGGATTCTTCATATTTTCCCATTCTAATATAAACAATTTGCTGTAAAACTGAGTGAACATGTTTATTAGAAGTCTCAAATTATACTTTTTTCCATTTACATCAGTATCTTCAGTAATGATTTGGAGGAGGAGCTAGTTCTGTGGTCATTAAATACTGAATAATAACAGTATTTTAGAGCTGCAGTATGATCTTCATACACCATGAAACAGTGTAAAGGTAAAGCAAGTATAAAGTCTAGATATTATGAACTTTGAAAAGCATCTAAGTGAGATAAAACTGGAAAAAAGTTTTTTTTTTTAGTCAAGAACTTTAAAGTTTATAAAATGCACATGAGAAGACCATCAGGTGAGGTCTGAAAAAATGGTTCTTGTCACCATTATTTTTTTCTGACCAGTTTTTATTTTAATTTCTTAAAAGTATTGCATATATGAAGAAAGAAAATCAGCTTCTGTGGTTTTAAAGAGTCATCTTGATAGTTAATTCTGAAGTCTTTGTGTTCACCTCTAGTGTAGTTCATCTCTGCTACAAAAAATATTAATTCATCTTAATTAACTCAACTTTGGGGCAGGAGAAGACAGAGGGAACAAGACCGATTCCTGATCACTAAAGCTAGCTTGTGTTAGAGCTGTGTTGCAGCTATGGTGATGAGCAGGTGAACTTTGAATCATGAGCTGTTGTCACAGGGAAGTGTATTTGACCTGCCAAAAGAGCATACTGTGCTTTCTATGAAATTAGCCATTGCCAAAGAGACCAAGGCGTGGTCTCAGACTTGGTCCTGTAACTCACACTGACTCCAAAAGTATCCCAGTATCTTTCGCAAGATTTGCATATTGCTTTTATTGTGTTAGACAGATTTTGTTAATACTTGTAAAAATAATTTTTACAATTACTGGTAAATATAGATAAGGTTATATTCTCAGAATAATGGAAAAACTGCTGCTGCTATGGATGGAATTTGTGAATATCCTCATTAAGCTACAATTGCTTTGCCAATAGTTACTGCATAGTTTCCTTCTGTATTTCTTCAGGGCAAGTTTGCAATCCAGGAAATAACAAGGTAGTGCTTTGAGACTTGCTATAGTTTTAGCCTGCTGTTTTGTCCCTTTGTTTTACTGTGTGAACTGCAGAATGTAAATGGATTATCATAGGGGATCTTCGGAGGACTTACTTAACTGCTTTGAAATTTAAAAGTATGTGCCAGGAGCTCACCTTTTCCCTGTGGTCACTAAAGGACACGAAATGATTCACATGACCGCTCTCAGTGTCAGAAAAAAACCCTGTGCCTTTATTCTCTGACTCCAGTATTTATAGATTGTCAGCAATGACCAGGGATTGGATAATTAAGTTACCGCCTTCCCAGACACACTGGTCATGAGAAACGTCCATCAGAAGACATTTCTTAGAAGGAATGTGATAATCAACTTATGTTTACAGGACCTATATGGGAAAGTAACTAAAACTATAAAAACATTATCAGAAGGCTTCAGTTTCCAGGCAACACCCTGCTGCTCTGGGATACTTGGGGCTTTCTCAACACTTTGCACTAGGGGATGTGAGATTCTAAGTTATTATGTAGGATCACTGCTATTATGAAACATAGAATCACATAAGCTGGAAAGGACCAGGAACTTAATATCTAATCCAACCCCCTACTCAAAGAAGCTTTGAGGTCAGCTAGGTTGCCCAGGACTTTATCGATTTGGGTCTTCATGCCCTACCTGGGCAGACTAGGCAAGCTTGTTTGATTGTCCTCAGAGTGAAAAAGCTTTTCTTCATAGCCTGTCTCATCTTACATGAATTGTCCCTTGTCCCCCTGCAGTGTGTAGCACTGTGAAGAGCCTGGTTGTCATCGTGATACGCCTCCCATTGCAGGGCTGCTGTTAGGCAACCCCAAAGCCTTCCCATCTCCAAAGTGATCAAATCCAGCTTCCACAGACTCTCCCCACAGGTAAAATGCTCTAGGCTTGGCCATCTTTGTGCCCCCTGCTGAGCTACCCAGTTAAACAATGTCTCTCTTGTATCACCTCTCAATCCATTTGCTTAAGAGGCAGGCTGGATTGCAGGTTAAACAAAATTATGTCAAGAACATTTCATAGATGGGTCTTGATTTTCTACAGTATTTCATCATTCCCATGCCACTTAAAATGTCCTGATTTGCAATAGAAATTGTTTCATGCTTCATAACAATAGTTACTTTTGAACACCACAACCACCACAGTTGACACCATGTTTGTGCCTGTTCCACCATTACAGATATGTGGCATAGACCCTGCAAGAACCCCATGAAATGGTGCAGATTGGTGGGGTGTCTTGATTTTTCTCTGTCAGCTTTCAGGGTTTCTGTGAAAATTTTCATCCTGGTTTTTGTTCTGTAACTTCATGAAACTTGAAACAATCAGGATGGAACAATGTAATCTTCCTGCTAAAATATAATTTCAGAAAAATAAACAATGGGACAGAGCAGGGAAAATACTTCCAGCTTTCTGGAATGATTGCTTATAGGAAAGTGATACCTTGGAAATACCTTTCGCTGGTAGTTTCAGTTTTAAATTACACCTGTTTAAAAAATGTATTAATATTGCTGGGTTTTTAAAATATTTCTAGGAGTTCTTTATTTTTATTTATTATTTTTACATTACTCCTCATTCCTCAGATTCTCTCAAAAAATGCAAGACCAGATTACTGTGAAAGTCCCTGTTGTTTACAGTGCTATTTAAAAAGGATAAATTATTTAGGAAACTTTATTTTCATTGACAGCTGTGTGGTGGATATGTGGGATTTGTGATGGTTAGTCATATACATAGAATACAAAGAATTATTTTACTTCCTTTATCAAAAATAAAAGCTTGCTTCTCATTTTTCAATCAGCTCGATGTGTCCAAATCTGTATTGGTTACAGAACCTGGCTTCATCTTTGTCTTTCCCAAAACACAATTAATCAAAATACATTTCATTGCTTCTGACAAATACAAGCTTTACAAAAAGAAGTAAAGTTCAATCTTTTTGTCTAAGTAGATGAGAGATGCAGCAATATGTGTCATCAACATTTCTTCAGAATTCTCTTGGTTTGATTATCTCCTAGACCTCCCTTAAATGATTTTGCAATCATGAAGATATTTAAAGAACAGAAACATCTAAAGAACTGAGGCCTTGAAAAATGTAATTTAGTCTTTGTAGGAAGATACAAATCTCTATCCATTCAAACTTCAGTCACAGCAGCCCGCTGTTTGCACACACGTATTGTAGCAGCCCAGAAAGTACAAATTGCATTTTCTAGATGGTAGAGAGATCACTTCCAGTAGAAACATTCAGGTTACTCCATGGCTGTTTCTGTTGAGGGCATATTATCATTATTTGATAAATGGAGTATGTGGATTGGTTAATCCTGAAATTCTGATAGCATTGCTTTTCTGCAGGTGTGTGACTGATGTGTAAGTAATGATCTACATTTTGTCTACTACTTGAGTTGTTTTATCTTGTGAATAGTTTTAATATTTAAATTCTTAACTATGTGTTAGTAACAATCTTTTCAAGGGGTTTTTATATATCACAAGTATGAAATTTAGTCTTTGAGCTACATCACACTTACATGCATCTCTTCTTTCTTGTGAGGAGCTTTGCGGTTGTATAGCCGTGGAACTTAGGACAGGTGCATGCACATATCAAATGTTGAAGGACACTGTAGTACAAAAACATACTTTTATTGAAGAAGATATTTTCTTTCTAATAATACTGTCCCCAAATATTTTCCTTATCTCTTCTGATATCCCCACTGTATAGAGAGAAAGAGCATTGGGAGCACTATTGCTTTGGTTTTAGTGATATCCGTATCTCCTTTCACAGAAAAAAAATAGGCAATATTCAAATTTGGTTTTGCAATAATTTCAGTAATAGAAGAATAACAGAATTTGCTTAAACATGAGTTCAACACTAGAAAAGGTAAGACTGAAAGAAGTGTTATTTCTGATACAAGTAAGGAAATTTGACATGGTATATAAATGTGCTGTCAGATAAAATGAAGCAATTTACAGGCAGCAAGTTGCTGCTGTAGTCCCAATTAGATACGGAAGTGTGGAATTCATATTTTCCTTCTGGTGCTCATGTGATAATACCAGAATTTTGTTTCATTTAAAAGAACTTGTAAAATTCTGTAATCAGTGAAACTATGGTACACAAAGAAAGAAACCTCTGCAGAATAGTGATATATTCAAAGAAAGCTGTCAGTGGATGGTAACTGGTTTCTATCTTCAAAAATTGCTACAACTGTACAAATCAAAAGTATATTATGAAAGCAAAATTTTAAGTTTTAACACTCTCTTTTTATAAAAGGAAAATAAATATTTTGTAAATACTATTAAGCAACTTCTGATCCAGATACTCTAGATATGATTTATGTATAAAATGAAAATTCAGGAAGCAGTGCCTGAATTATAAGATGTCAGGAAAGCAGGCTTTCTCATGAGAGCAAAATACAAATTCAGTGCATTTGAGAAAATTTCCTCAGGTCTGAATGTAGTAATGCTGTAGCAAGGTCCTCCTGTACAGTTAGAAGAGCATAACGGGTTGAATGACAAGGTGCTTAACTATTGTTTTATTTTTTGTCTGCTTCTCAGAAGCTGACAACATAATGGTTTGTGGCCATCTAGTGGTGAATCCATTCTGAAGACACTAACCTTGTTCAGAATTGTAATAAACCAGTCCTCTAGATTTGCTGTGCTAAACTGAATTATGGCACACTTTTGGAGAAAAAAGAATTCTGTACATCTCTACACTAATAGTGTTTATTACAGGAGGATAACATATGTGAAGATGACAAAAAAATTTTTTTGATGTTTACTGTTACTTTTTGGCAACCAGTTTTAATGTGTGTGGGAGGTTCATTTTATTCTGTAATTTTTTAATGTCTAATTCCCTAGTAATAAAGTAGTGTATTTATTTCTTAGGCAGAAATTTGAAAATTTTTTAAATTACATGTTTCCAAGATACAGATATTTTCTAAAATGTCTTTGATTATACATCAATTCTGAAAGCAATTCATATTCCCTGTTTTCTATGACTCATGAGAAATTTGACAAACAGTATGGTGGTTCTTCTGCTAAAGTTTTTATTATTAAATTGCCTTAGTAATAATGTTTTTCTAGTATTTTTTTCTGAGCAATGTTTTTGAAATGTCATGGGAAAATTATTTCTGCATAAGCAGAAGAGATTAATAAAAGCATCATTAGGAAACAGAGTAGTAAAAGAGCTATGCCAAGTCATATCTTGGATGAGATGAGTCTACATGATTCATGAGACCTGGCGGACTTTCAACATCTGCCAAGTCTCTAACAGTTGAAAAACTGAAATTTTGTTTGTATTAGAGAAACAAGTCAATAAGCATATTAATAACAAATGCAAGAATTTGTATTTCTTATTCTCATTAGATAATAGCAAAAATCTGAAAATTTGGTGATTCTTGTTATTGGGTTTTTCCCTTAATTGGTAAAATGGGTTTTGCAATGATTTTGCTTTTATCTTTTGTTCCTTTCATCAAAGTGTCATTTTTTCATATCTGACCATTCCAACTAGCAGTTCTTTGAATATTCACAATGTTGACATAGACCTTCACTTTTTTAATTGCTGTAGATTTTTCTATTTAATTTGTAGATTTCACTAAGGTGACAGATAAGCATAATACAATAAAACCAATTTATACTCACTATCCAGCATGCCACCATCCATCCATTAACATTGAACATCGTATCAGGATAGTATTGGGTTAATGAATGTAATGGTTTGTTTCATTTTCAGGTATTTGGAGTGGATGACAGCCAGGATTATAATAGGCCTGTTATCAACGAGAACCAGAAAGATTTAGTAAAAGATTGGGCTATAAATTCTGCTACAGTAGTGCTGGAAGAAAAAAGACCACTGAGTACAACTGGATTTCTTGACACAGAGGTAGAATTTAATTTTTGACGGTCTTCTTTTTTCTTCCACTAAAAGAGAGCACTAAGAACGGACCAGTAAGTGTTAAACAGGAAACAAAATCTTGCCTGGAAAAGATTAACTAAGATCTATAAGTATTTTATTTCTCCTAGGCCTTTATTGCATTATCAAAACTTCTCTGTCAGAGACAGGCATAATTCATTGTGGAGGTGTTTTAAAACTTGGCTATCTTTCTGTGTGCGCTGACACCAGTGTATTGGAACTGTAGCAGAAGTTTCCTTGCAACAACATAGCTTTGCACAGTATATACTTCATGTAAGTTCAGCAGAACTGAGGTAAAGCTGGTTATGTTTTATAGCCCAAAGCAAGTAACTATATTAAAATTCAGAAATAAGATGTGTGCACTTAATGCATAATACAAAGTCATCTAGGAAAAAATGGTGGATAATACTTTTCAGCTTTTTTCTCTGAAGCCAGAGGACTTGAGGTTTTTACATTTATGGTTTAAGTTCTCCAGTGAGGTGCTACTCATGACAAGTCACTTACATTGGTTGATTCAAACACAGTATGACTTAATCAGTTGGTGAAAGATTAAATAGAGGGAATGCCTGGCTTTATATATTACTTAGAATATGCACACAAGCTAGATATCATATTTCATATTGAAATCTTGGGTGGCATTCTGATATCATTGTGGTGGATAAACTGTTTTGAAATATGTCTGGAACAGAACAGGCAGGAGGGGAAATCAACTGGTTGCAGTAATGAAGCACATAACACATCTACTTCCCTTGGCAAACTGCTTCTGAAGTATAGTCCTGTAATCTAGCAAACTTTATAAATAAGCAATTTTTTGAAAGATATCAAGAGCTTAAAGTATTACTTAGTGTGCCTGCCATGCAAATACATTGATTTTAGTATCTACAAATCTCTTTCTCCTAGAGGTGTATTTTCTCATGGTTGTATTTTAGCTACTGTGAAGCCTTGAGACACTAAGTATGTCGCTGTGTCTAGATTAGTAACTTTGACTAGTTTCTCTAAGGCTACGGCTTCAAGTGAAGTATTGCCATACAGCATAGGCACGTCCTGCAGAAGATTTTTCACCTTGCTTCTTTGCACAAATCTATAACCATATTCTTTCTTTCTTTTTTTTTAATGCCTTTTGCAGCACTCAGCTATTTTGTGCCTTGTCAGTTTTCAAGAGTACTGATATTTTTCCACTTTCATAATTCCATAAGCAGAAGAAGAATATACAGTTTATTTTATGAACATAATTGGGCTTTTCAGGTGTCAACTTCGCAAATAAAAGGCTTTGTTTTTAGAAGACTGAGGCTACTTCTGCAATCATACGGCAGGTTTAAGAAACCTTCTGGCAATGACATACCAAAAATCACTTTCATTTAAGTGGAAATTACAAGAATTATGCTGTTTTATTACTGTGACTGCTTTGCTGCATTAAAAGGTCTTTATATAGTGGGAGAGAATAGGTTATTAGCATAATTTAAAATATTACAAGGCATGATGATAGGGAAAAAAATGAAAATTATTCAGTAAGTCAAGGAGCAAAACTGCCATAAGCAGCATGGATAGAGCAAAGATTAGTGTAAGGAGAGTTGAGGACAGATGAAGGTAGAAGAAAGCTTACTAGAGAAAGTTAAAAGTAGAAGTTGTTTGATAGAAATGTAGAAGAGAAGCTAGTTTGGAAAATTAGAGGTGTCTTTTATAGGGAAACAATGGGAAAAAAATCACGAGGATAACTACTGAGTTAAGATTGTTACATTTAAAGTCTTATTACAAAAACTTGCACTCTGTTTTTGCCAGTAGGAAAGGGAGAGGCAAATGTGTTTGATTTGTAAAGTATGTGGGTCATGTTCTCATACCAACTTTTCTTCTTGTGGGTTTTGGATGACTTACTGCATTACTGAGCTGCAGATTTTAAGTTTATAAGCCTCATTGAAGATCTTGGATAAATAGTCACATAATGTCAGGGTAGCTCAGTGTTTCAGTTTTGCATCCACTCAGATTGTGGGTGGGCCTTATTCCAGCTGTCCATCACAGTTATTCCTGTACATGATTAGCAGAATGAGGTGGATTCAGAACACAATTGCCATAGAAAAAACAAAGAATAAAAATCTAAGATGTTTCTATTCAAGAAGATGAAAAAGATGGCCTGGGAAATTACAAAGATTTTATAAAAACAGTTTTACAGAATCACAGAATAGTTAGGGTTGGAAGACGCCTCTGGAGGCCATGCAATCCAGCCCTGCTGCCAAGGCAGGACAGGGTCATCTAGAGTCACTTTGGGAGCTGAAAGCTTATTCTGAACTTAAGATACTTAGCTTTACAAGGCTTTTGAAGTATCATTAATAAAATGCTTGGAAATGCTTTTCTTGTTAATGAAGTTCTCAGCTTTTTCTTTGATACAACAATCTTTAAATACTTTGGAGTAGTGTGTTTCATAAATGAAATAAAATGCAGAGAGTGTCTTGACACAGTTGGAGAGCCTGAATGCACTGATTATTGCCTTTTCAATGATTATATATTGGCAATGGAAATACTAAATCCATCTGTTTAAAATACTTAAATGTTTTTATTTTCTATATTATAAGCTGCCACTTGCCAACCAAGGTAAGTGTGATTAAAGACCAAAAATTAAGTAAATAGAGAACAAAGATAATATTATTGTTGTTGTTATTATTTGTTCTTACCATACAATTTTGGTTAATAAAAATACTGCAGGCATTTGGGCTATAGTATATCCATCCAACTTCCATTTAATTTTCAGTGGTCAGTTGTCTGTGCTAAGCATGGTTCTTAAATAATGGTTTTATTAATGTTGCATTTGATATGGTTTGGGGTTTTGTTGATTTTTTGGGGGGTTTATTATTGGTTTTTTTTTGTAAGACTAAAGCTCAGTTAGATCTGGTTCTTCATCTGCAGGGTCATCAATGCCATTGACTACAATGTTCCTTTTGCTGATTTGAATGCCTACTTCATGTCTTTCCCACTGAAGATCAGATAAATAATACTACTGACATTCTGAATATTGAATAATTTCATTCATGTAAATATTTTCTATATTGCTGCTTAAAAGTGGAGTATTTAGAGGCTGTATTTCCTTTTGTTTGTTCTCTCAAATTACTCTTATTTCCTGTCCTGTAGAACAGTCCATTTAGTTTGAAGTTTGATACTTACTTTTTGTTTGAAATTAGATGCTATACTGAAATGTAGGCTGATGTATCACCAATATCACAGGGTTGTGAAAAGGCAAACAGGACCCTTGAAAGCCCAGGAAATGTATTATCAGCAGAAAAGGGGAGTGTTATCACCACAGGCCCTGTAATAATAGTACTAGAATTGTTACCATTCTTGGTCGAGAAGGGTGGATACAAGTCTAGTGAAGGTACAAAGTCTACTGAAGTAGTTATGAGAATGGAGATTTACCTTACAAGAACAGATCAGTGCTGTTCAATTAGTCTGGCAAAGTAATAGCTGAGTTGGGTGCAGCTGCTGGGTTTTCATGTGTAACCATAACAGAAGAGAAAAAGAACTGTTTAGGATAGGTGTCAGTGTTGTTACAGGAATAACTTGAAGACATTGTCTGTAAATAAGTCATGTATGGAAATCTGTAAAAAGATCATCACCCCAGCGGCATATGATTCTGAAGCAGGTAGAGTGAGGAGGGAAGAACTGCTTTCAAGACAGCAATTTATGACAAGAAGAAATAATATGATTCTTGTAACTTGAACTGACTGGAGTCATAGGTCTGAGAAGACATTTAATTTTTTTTATTCATTTTATTCACCTGGTGAAATTTATTTTAAAAAACCCCACACTATTACTGTGCTCTGAAATGCAAAGAACTGGAGATGCTTTCAGGTGTAATGTGTATGTGCTGTGGATTTTTTTCAAATATGGAGCCTGAACCCCTAGATCTTGAGGCTGAATAATAAGCCACAGAAATCTGTTGGTACCTTTTCCAAATATTTATTACTCCTATTGACTATGTGTGATAAGCATAAGAGAAAGCAGATTTAACATGAAGGTGAAAAGGTGGTATCTCAGAGGTAAACTCAGCTTTTCTGAAAGGCAAGGAAATTTCTTTTGGTATTCAAGAGAGGATTTGGAGTATTGCTTACTTGAGAGACTGTAAGTTGCAAATTGGTATGGATTATAGGAAGAACATTAGGATAACTGAATGTGACTCTTTAGATATGTGTTTCACAAACCTTGCACCTTCTGGATATGCTTAAACTTCTATGAAAAGAAACTGCGTATTTCTGTCGTTGTTTGTGCTTTTATACACAGAGAGCTGGCAAAGCACACATTTACATTCACTGCTATGTAGAAACCATTTTTGACAGTGTAATTACATTCAGAGAAAAATAATTTATCAGGTTGTTTTGCTGCAGTTAATCTGCAAAATTTTAGTGCGTTTCTCCATTGTGAAGAAGAATTTAGATTTCTGCCACATACCTGTGTCTCTGAAATTGGTGGTACAGAGGGAATTAGTTGAAATTTTCTGTTGCAAAGATGACTGGGACATCTATCATGTTCGGATCTGGATATAATTAGTTGTTTTATTAGATAAAAGTTCAGTAGTACAGACAGGAAAAGAAAGATTAGTGATAGGAAAGAAAAATGTGGGGTTGGTAGTTGGTAGAATATAGCCATATTCTTACTGGCACCCTGCATTGTCTTCAGAAATGCCCATAAATAACAGAACATTGAATTGCCTTCCTTTGCTGTTGTTAGACTTGAATTTTATAAAATTTTGATTCTAAAATTTAATTAAAAATATGGAAATTTGTATAATAGTTCAAACAAGTTACCTGCTGCATCTCTGATTTACTACATTCATGATATTCCGGAAGAGATTCCTGATGTTGCACTCATTTGCATTAATCAGGAGAAATTCAAGATCATAAATTCAAGCTTTTCAAATGTATGAGCGACTTTTAATTTGAAAGAAGTTGCCTTATAATAGGTGACATTGTTCATCATTCTAGTTCTGCTAAA
Organism: Poecile atricapillus; assembly: GCF_030490865.1. Classification (NCBI taxonomy): domain Eukaryota; kingdom Metazoa; phylum Chordata; class Aves; order Passeriformes; family Paridae; genus Poecile; species Poecile atricapillus. Next base: position 82,860,148 of record NC_081251.1, read on the forward strand.
TAAATTTTACAGAATGTATAGTGTTGTTTCCTGGTCAAAGACTAGAATCCAAGAGTAGTTAAGGCATCAGGCAAAAATCAGCATTTTGAATAGAAGTGTGAAAATTCGAAGATGCAGCAGGGCTGGTGACATTTTTTGGAGGTGTAAGCAAGAGAGGCTTTAAGATATTTGATAAGACAGTAACATTTAGAAATTGGGTTTTGAAAAAAAATGCTATACTAACACAAGAAGATAGTTTAATTCTATGCTTTTCTTACATTTAAAAAGTTTTCAAGATTGCAAAAGGCTTGACATCAAGAAACCAAATTAATTTCCTTTCTCATTTAGGTGCAACAAATTTGTAAAATTCTGCTGACATTGACTTCATGGTTACCCAGTAGGATAGTTAAAACTAATCTTTGCTTCTTTTTCTGTTTAGGCCAAACAAATAATCTGAGCTTCCTTTCCATCCCATCATAAGTTATTAGTCTTTCAGTCCTTAAGGTAGTCTTTCTGTAATGAAGTAAATACAATATTTCATCTGGACAAGAGGGTCATCTAAACCGGTAAAATGTCACTTTCTTGTCTTCCTGAAGCACATTTTTAATTTTTTAACACACGCCCACACCCCATGTACTTTTCCTGAACTTCTGAGCTGAGGATGAAAATAACCTGACCTTAGAACTAGCACATGTTCTGATATATTTTATATAGGTTCTAGTGTTTAAAAGTTCACTGCACTGGGAACTTGTTTATTTGGTACTGATTCAGCAGCTATATAGGTTTTGTTTGTTTTTTGCCATTCTAGAGCTGGGGACTCTAAAATTTATTGAGGTAAACTATTTCTTTCAACTTCCAGGAAATAATGTCTGACATATCTATTCAGGAAAAACCTGGAAAGATGGCATGCTTTTAATCAAACAGTTATAATTTTTCTTCTGCTGTTTTTTTCTTTCATAGGAAGGGTCTACTAACCCTGGAAGCAAACGCTGGGTATCGCAGTGGGCCAGTTTGGCTGCTAATCACACACGTCATGACCAAGATGACATGAGATTGGAGTCCTCTGTGCCTGCTCCATTAGAAAATGGTATTAGAAACTGTTCTTATTGTCATAATTTATGCTGAAAAAACTGTGAAAGGGAGAAAAGAATTATTATGTACTGTATTTAATCAGCTTTTTTACTCCTCATGCGTCATTTTCACATTAAATTATTCTGTTTCATTGGGCAGAAACAGTGTAAAAACAAGCTCAGCAGTAGTGGTGTCTGCATGGCAGTAGAGTGCTAGTATTACACTGAACGTTACTGAAACTGGAGAGTCTATACACTGTTTAATGTTAGAGAAACTTTCACTTAAATACCGTTTGGGTTGGTCTGTATAGTATGTTTCTTTCCTTACATCTTTCTTAGTCTAAATTGGACTTCAGTGTAATGGTTATTAAACAATCCAACCTGAGAGACTTCACTTGAAGCATAGCATCCTTCTTCATCTTGGGAATACAGAAGACCTTTTATATTTCTTGAAAAGCCCAGAAACTTTCTCTTTAGCAATGAACAACCTTCTCTCCCTTTCTTGCGAGTGCCACATGTTCAGGGCATGTCTCTCCATAGTTTAATTATTCACATTTCTGATTTTGAAATGGTTTATTCTTTAACGTCTAGTCTTGACTATAAACTAGTTACTTGCCTTACTTCTCTTCTGCTTTTTCCTTCTTGCCAATTTCACTTTAGAGGTTGTGATCGTCTTTGGGAGAAGTTTTTCAAAGAAGTTTTGCTTTTGATGTTGCAAAATGCATATATCTGTACCAATGCATGAAGGAATTCTTACCTGTGACTGTTGCTCCTGTTGTAGCTTTTCCTCCTCTCATAAGCATAGAACTTTGCCTAGGATACTAAAAGTCAAAGGAGATGGAAAGAGGAAAAGTTAAATTGATACACACAGAATAATGGAAATGAAGAGCAAATTTTGCACTATTTGAAAGGATTGTGTGTGTACATACAGGACACTTAACATCATTGCTATTGAGACTGATCCTTTGGGTGGTTAATCGGGCGCTTTGGTGGTCTTTTATTTTCTGTAGTGTTCTAAATGGTCACTTTCAGATAAGGCACTACCTAGGATCTTCTTTGGAGAGGTAAAGGCTTTTTTTACCATTATAAGAACTAAGAGATAAACTGAAGTAACTACTGTGTAGTGCATACCTGTCCTGCAAGAATTCTTAAATACTAAAGGGGAAATAAAGCATTCAAAGCACTAAAGCACCAGAGGTGTAATAAAAATAAAATGTGATATTTACCTCTAAAAACCAATTCGCAGAACATGTCTTGTTACTTAGATGCCTGTGTCTTCTTTAGAAATCTTAGTATTTAAACTCTACATAACTCATATATAGCCAAATATGATGCTGAACAACTCCATGCCTTTTTTTTTACTAAAGACTGTTTGAAATTCACCAAGAAGCAAGTTACATAAAATAAGCAAGCTAAATAAGCAAGCTTATTTATGTATAAAATATTTGATTTGGTAGGCACATTGGAGAGAAGTCAATCTTCACAGAAGGCAATCATACTGATTTTCATTAAATTTTCAATTTGTGTCATAATTTTTAAGAAAAAAAAAACAGTCCTGGAATTAGAAAACCTTGCTTAGATTTCAGAGGTACTTACTGTTTCTCAAATCAGTGTCTTAACATAGATTATAGAAAAAGAAAGCTGAGTCCTTGTTAATTCTTCATCAAAATGTGAAACTGCAAAGAGAAAAAATAAATTGAAGAACATGTATATAAAGCAGCAGGTATACATGCAGCATGATTGTTGATATTCAGTTAATTGCTTAGAGGATTCTTGCAGAGAGGGAAACCCTATATTCCAGTTCTGACTCCTGGAGCAACCAAAGTTGGAGGCAAGCTGTGATAGGAAAGTCCCAACAGGGTACTCTGAGCAGTTGCTTATAGATCTCTCCTGGCAAAAACGGAATTGACAGATGTGTGTTACTAAGTGTGTCACGCTATATTGCAACAGCAGACAAATTAACTGCAAAAAGAATTTTTTCTATCCAAATATTCAAAGTCAGAGCAATTCATAGAGCAACTTACATCACCTTTGAGTCATAAAGGCTCGTTTCTGGCACCACAACTTCTGTGTTTGCTAAATGGGCAAGGAGGGCACAGTCATCATCACTGTGGAAAAATAAAGTTTGGTTTCTAAAACAGTTATTCCTTGCAACAGTCCATGGGATGGCCATACTTTTCTGCCGAATGAGCATTCATTCTGTGTACACTAAGAATTCAATGAAAGTGCTTTAGCAGTAGTACTGCATTCTTTTGATGCTTTGTATATGTTTTCTATATATTTTTATACTACAGTGTCTTGAGATAAAAAACATTATTTTTGCTTTTTCAGCCATAGTGGGTTCTTTGTTCATGAATGGGTCTTTTCAATATTGCTGAGAAGTGTCTCCCATCACTGCAGATTCTTGACTGAGTGAGGCGAGGACTCACAGGGAGAGGTTGTAGTCTGTCCATGAGACAGACATCGAGCTGTAGAACAGGCAAGTAGGGAGGAAGAAAGAGGATCTTACTCTTTTTGTTAGTTTTGAAATTTGGTCCAAAAGACATTTAGGAATCTAAGACTTGCTTTCCACTTCCTTTTGTAATGCTGTGCTGATTGTGATTTCTTACCTGTTCTAACCTACTGTGAGATCATAAAAACTTTGTTTGTATATGTGATTCAGCCAGCTAATAGAGTTTGTTAAGTTTTTCTACTTGTTTAAATATACTTGATCTTGCCATAAAACAGCAGGATGGACTGATGGCTTTTTCAGTTCTGTTGTATGTTGTATTAGCCTTATGCAGTCTTAAACATTTAATCTTTCTATGTGCCCTGCTGTTGAATGTCTTCTCAAATAATTTTTTCTCTTTCATTTTTAGACACTGACATCAGTGAGTCTGGTATTTCTGTTAGAAGTGCTGGTTCAGCTGCTTCTATGACCAGCCAAGGTGAGCGAAAGAGAAGGACACTTCCACAGCTTCCCATAGAGGAAAAAGTGATTGAAAACTTAAAACCAAAAACTGTATCTCATCAGAGGTCAGAAATAGGTGAAAAGCAAGACACTGAACTTCAGGAGAAAGAAACTCCAGCTCGTGCCTCAGATGCTAAGTCAAGCAGAACAATGAATGGTCTTTCACCCAAAGCTACTGGAGACAAAGTTTTCTCTTTTCCCAGCTCTTCTAGTAAAGAGAGAGTTGAAACTGGCAGAGAAACTTCTGTGGTGAAACAAGCTTTAGCAAAAATTCAACAACAAGAAAGAAAGGAGCAAGGTCACTGGACACCCTCAAAATTATCCTCTACAAAATCTGCTGCAAACCAGGTTGAGAAAGGTAGGGAGGAGATTGTTGTGTCACCCAAAACTTTGGATAATCAAGACAATGTTCCTGGACATGTTACAGATAAAGCAGAAATTAAGTTGGCACAGATTGAGGGAAAAAGAAGAAAAAATGAGGAAATTATTAGAGGCCAAAGTCCAAAAGTACTTGGAGGAGAAAAAAAAGAATCTTCAAAACCATTAGTGAGGCAAGGTAGCTTTACTATAGATAAGCCTAGCACAAATATACCTATAGAACTTATTCCTCACATCAATAAGCAGAGTGGTTCTGCTGCCCCTTTAGTATCTGCAAGCAGGTTACGTGACAGAAGTGATTCAATGGACACTGATTCCAGTATAGATACAACACTCATTTTAAAAGACACAGAAGCTGTAATGGCTTTCCTTGAAGCTAAATTGCGTGAAGAAAATAAAACTGATGAAGGTCCTGACACTCCTAGTTATAACAGAGATAATTCCATATCACCAGAATCAGATGTTGATACAGCCAGCACAATCAGTCTTGTTACTGGTGACACTGAAAGAAAATCCACACAGAAGCGGAAGAGCTTTACAAACTTATATAAAGATAGATGTTCCACTGGTTCCCCTTCAAAGGATGTTTTAAAATCTTCTACAAGTGCAAGAGAAAAAATGGAAAAGAAAACTAAGAGTCGATCTTCAGATGGTGGGTCTAGAGCTGACACTCGCAAAGCTGTGCAATCCAGTGGAAGAATGAGACAACCATCAGTAGATTTAACAGATGATGACCAAACATCCAGTGTACCTCATTCTGCCATTTCTGATATCCTGTCATCTGACCAGGAAACCTACTCTGGCAAATCACACGGAAGAGTTCCTTTTGCCTCAGCAGATGAACTTGTACATTCCAAGATGGAAGGAAAGTCAGCTAAATCAAAATCTTCTCCTGTTGGACTTGGGCAGTCTAGTAAATCTACCACTCTTCCAAGACCTCGTCCCACAAGGACTTCTCTCTTACGCAGAGCACGCCTTGGTGAAGTCTCAGATAGTGAGCTTGCTGATGCCGATAAAGCTTCAGTAGCTTCTGAAGTGTCCACTACAAGTTCTACGTCAAAACCTCCATCAGGGAGGAGAAATATTTCCAGAATAGACTTACTCGCTCAACCCCGCAGAAATCGACTTGGCTCTTTATCAGCACGTAGTGATTCTGAAGCAACAATAACCAGAAGCACTGCCTCATCACGCACCCCAGAAGCTATTATCAGAAGTGGTTCAAGGTTGCTCTCAGGAGGAGATAGCACTAAAGTTTCTGCTAGAACTCGAGCCAATAGCATTTCTCGACTTTCGGATTCAAAATCCAAATCCTTGGCTTCGGCTCATAATTCTCCCTCAGGTATGTGAGATTATTTGAAATAATTTTGTACAATACTAGATGTTTTCAACATGTTTTTTTTTTAAACAAAATTGCTTAAGAAAGATCTCTTATGAAACTGTTGAGTTCTAGTTGATGCAGTCTTTTTCTTTAAGTCAGAAATTTGTCAGTTTTAAAGTAAGAAGGACTAAGAGGTTTGCTTCTATGGCAGGTTTTGTGGAGGTTTCTCATTTAAGATCATACAGACAAGAAATTGTAATCCTTTAACTCTGGTATGTTTTTATCTTGAAACCAGTAAAACAACTTTTGAATTGGGATGGTCATATGCATCAGCAATCATTTGTTTTAGTGCAAAAACAGAGCCAAGATCTCTTCACTCAAATCATGGTAGTAGAAATTCAGAAGGTCAGCAACACTATTTAGTACATAGAAGATAAAATATTTATTTTTAAGGTAGGATTGTAAACAGGCAATCAGGAATTTTTAATAAGAATAATAACATTGAAGTAATGAATTGAAAAACTATGTATTACCTAACTAAATATCATAAAGTAATTTCTTTTAAAGGGTTTGCCTTATCTTGGATTATTTCCCATTCTGTGTTCCAAATCATGGCAATTTGTGATTTCATCATGATTTCCAGATCATGTTGATCTTCTTTGGTGTGGTGGTTACTCTACCTTGTCTTACATTTAGAATGAAAAATCTTTACAATCTATGAATTTTAACTTACTATTTTGTTTGAAGTTAACATTCTTAGTGCAAGCAGTGTGAAAGCTGGTAGGGTTTTTCAACAGCAATATTAAATCTATCAAAATAAAATGTGATAATTATAAAAAAGTGAACTTCCTTGTGAAATGAGTATCTAAAATAAATGTCTGCTTGCTTTTAGAATTGTAATGCTAGTAGCTTTACCATATTGCAGTCAATCCATAGGCTCAGAATGAAATTAATAGAGTAGCTTCCAGTGTTGTAGTGCACTGAAATTTTGCTACATCCCATTTAGACTTGATGTAATCCACTGTGATACTTAATTTCCCATGCTCCTGCTGTCCTTCTGTTGCTTGTATATCATAAGTGGACCATGTCAGGATTCTTAGCATTAGCTTAATAGAAATTTCTGCTGAGATACAAATGAGGTGTTTGCTGAACTGGAGGGTTAATTCTGTTTGATCTTATGAGAGGTGTCTACGAAGGTACAAAAGTACAAAACAGATATCTGTCTTTCCTTGTAAGATATAATTGGAAGAGCAGCATGTTTTCAATTTCAATCAAAATTTTGAATTGAAGATGCAGCCTGAAAGGTGGCAACACTAGGGAAGGGAAGTGTCAGTTAAGACTTACATATGTTTATTTTAATAGTGAATACTAGTTCACGTTATGATAATGCTAATTTTTGAAAGATGTTGCACTTCACCGCTTTTGTTTTTCACAAAACTCTATATGATTTTTGAGTTTTGTGTCCATGTGAAGTATTGCAGGCTTCTTAAACTATTCCCAGGTTGCTGCATTGAAGTGGTTTGCTGCTTCTGTTAAGAGAAGTGAGTGTATCTTTCTGTTCTCACTCTATTAGTCTATCACTTGTTGTCTTTGCTGATGTTCATTTCCCTGCGTCACTCAGTAAGAGCTTACTGTAGCTTGTATAAAACAGTTTTCAAGAGAGAAAAGATGCCATCTTCTCATGGGTACCCCAGCATAATAACCTAGGTAATTTAAAAACACCATAGTTAGAAAAATCTACACTAGTAATAGTTTCTGTCTTACAAAACTTTTTCAGTTAATATATATCAGTGGAGAAGCCTATCAATGTAAAGGCCAGAATCTGAAAGCAATTAATGAAGCAGTCAGATACTTTCAAAACAAAATCATTGCTAAATAAACCAATTAAGTCTTGTTACCATATAAGTAAAAAATATTACCATTGTTTAGCATTTAGAATTCTGAATTTTGTCTGTATCAGAAACATTACTGTATAATTTTTTTACTGATTTATTTAGATTATACTTTAGGAAAATCTGAATTGCTTTGAAAGTAGTGTAATCTTCTAGTGTATATAGGAGTATTTGTATAAATCATGTCCAGCTACATACAGGCCACTTTTAATTCCTTGATTTAATTTTCTTTTTATAAAATTCAACAGTTCAATTAATTTTAGCACTTTTGGAAAGTACTAATGAAGTCCTTGACTAATGTGCCTCAACTGTTTGAATGTGTTTTACTTCAGGCACATTTAATCAAGGTATAACAGGAGTGGATTTTCTTCACTCCCTGGACATAGAAAGACTGGAAAATGAATGATTATTACCAGTATTGGGTTTGGGGTTTTGTTTCCTTTGCTGGATTACAAGCTGTTCTCAAAATGTTAAATATGTTTCATGGGTTATCTCATCAGATGTAGTTAACAATACCACATTGTAGATCAGTAAACATTGGCAGCCTACAAAGAGAAAGTTATTTCTGCATTTCCCAAATCAATGTTCAGACATACATACCTGTAAAAAAAGAGCAAGAATAAGATGCAGTTTCTGGAATTTTTTCATTGTCCTGTATTTCATGTGGATGATAGGGTTAAAATTGACAGAGCTAGCAGCAAGTGTGTAATTTCAAGAATCATTTCTAATCCTTGATGCAGTGAAGTATTGCTTACTTTTATATGAAAGGGCAAACAGATAAATGGAACATCTTGGATGAGAACTGTCAGCATTCAAGTGATTCTGTGGTAGGAGGCTTGATAACTTGACAACACTGTGAAGACATGTGAAGCAGAATTAGTAACTTTAGCACAAGCAGTGAAAGGTCTGATCAAGGCACTGTATCATCAAACAGTAGACTGTGATCAATAAAAACAGAGGAGACCAAAGACCTATTTTCACAACAAAGGAGGAAAATTGAAGGTGATGTTACAGAAGGAGCTGTATATTGGAAAAACAAATGGCAGGATCAGACCTCATGCGAGAGTGCTAAGCTGTAACTGTAAAATTAAGCATTGAGTCAGAACAGAGACCCTGAGCAGCCAGTTGTGTTTTGCAGCTCTGCTGGCTTGCTGACCTAGCTGTCATTGCAAGTAGCTGGCAGATAGGTTGATCAAATCTGTTGAGGTAACTGTAGTGGAAAAGAAATTGATAGTGGAGAAAAAACAGCACTTACATTTTAGTAGTAGGAGATTGGAAATGGATGCAGCTTGAGAAGTCAGTGCTCAATGAGAGTAGAAATTTTTTTTAGGGAATATATTCAATTAAATTTATTCTCAGATCTTTGAAGTGAGAGTATGTTGTCCAAATCACCAAATTTGCCACCTTAATGGTTGTCAGGACATTATGCTTCTCAAAGCAAAGTCACTAAAGTAGGTTTGATTGGTGATTGTTTTAGCCAGAGTTTTGGAGGATTTTTTATTAGAGGTACTGATATTCACAGTCTTTGGTGTCTGAGATAAGCAACTGCACAACAGCTTTCAGAAATGTACATAAACTACAATGTCATTTTGGGCCTGCATAATTTAAAGATAGTATTAAAAGCATATATATGCAAACATATAGCTACCAAACTGGGAAACATGCTTGGATATGCTTGTCATGAATTACACAACTTTGAGGCTTTTACCGCTAGGCCTACAATAACTTTGTCCTCATATTAAAAAAATACATATTGATAATACGTAACACCCCAACATTTCAAGGCCTTAAAATTTAATGGTCTTAAAAATAGGGGTTCTATGATACTATGTAATGTTATAAATGATTGTTATTGATGTCATTTCAGTTAGTATCTCTGAAATGTTTAAGCCTTTACGAAATTCAGTATTTTTGATTGAAAGTATAATCTTTTCCTAAAAATGTGTGGGTGGAAAAGAGGACGTAAGACTAATCTCATCAATATATTTTATTTAAGCAAATGCTTCTAATCTGAATGTTTTAAATATAATTAACATGACAAAACACTATTTTGTACACAGAGAAATCCAAGCTTCTCCCAGACCCAGACCATGATGTTGAAACTTACAGTGGTAGAGTACTAGAAATCAAATCTGTTTCTGATATTTCACTTCTCATTCAATTTTTAGTTTTTAAATATATTATTACATATGCTCATTGTACAGTGCTGAGTTGCTGAACTATCTCTCTTGAGAGATTTTAAGATACATTTTACAATTATTTGGAAAAAGGTAATTTTAACTGGGACAAAGAATTTAAACAAAAATGGATGAAAAAATGTGGGCCCAACTCATAAATCTCTTTGGACTTTGGTCACACATTGCTTGCATGCTGTTCGTGGGAAAATGTACTTTTTCTGCTCATGTTTTACTTCCCTAAGATCAAACAAGTTTGAAAACTCCAGAAAGAGATCAGAAAATGATTGGGGAGACATTGCTACTTTCTATAATAAATTTAGAAAAATAATTTAAAAAAAAAAGTAGAATGGACATAATTTAAAACTCACATTTAAATCTGAAAAAATTACACAAGGATATTTTTGTTTTCAGCAATTGAAATTTTATTATTTATATGAGGGAAGGGATGCAAGCTTATATACCAGTATCATATTCTACATACCATAATCCTTGCATTACGCAAAAATTACTTCCATTATTTGTTGCTTAAATTCATATTGTTGTATACTTCATTTGTAATGTTGGAGTTTTTTTAATGTATCAGGAGAAATCATTATTAGTTCTTGCATTTTTTAATACTAAAAAGCAATTCACATCATTCGAGTCTATTCTTTGTCAGTCACCAATAGGTGGTGACACACTTATTTCATTTTCTGCAGTATTGACAGAGCCTCATGGATATAAATGAATTTGGGGTATTCAATCCCCTGCAACAATTTAGCAGTTGGTGGTGATGGGGATTTCTTTACACTTGTTGGGATCTCTTCCTGCAGGAAATGATTGAGGACAGAACATCTGAAATCCATTTTCTAGACTTCAGTAATTCGTAAGGGGACAGGAACCTCCTACTTAGTTTCAGTTCTCCTGTACTTCAGGCTGTCCTCAGCAACATGGCTGTATAATTCTTTATGTGCTGCATGTCAGAATATTTACTTCTTTCTCTGAGACTGCTTCTCTTACGGATGTGCTGCAGATTTTCATGACACAATATTAATTTTACAAACTCTTTTTCTTTACTAAACACATAATCATAGAATCATTAAGGTTGGAAAAGCCCTATGCATCATCTAGAAATTTTATGCTTTCCTTATGTAAGCATGCATTCCAGGCTTGGTGTCAGCTCCATCCTTCCTTCATATCTCTTTTTTTTTCTGTGTACCACATAAACCTTGAATGTAATTCGGGGGAAAAAAACTGCAGAAAAAGTGCAATATGACTATATACTTAAATGTTAATGAATTGGGCCCTTGTTTTGTAATGCAGTTTGTTTGAGCTCATGTACAATCACTGGCTTTTACATCTTACTTCACGCATCACTGTACAAAGAGCATTAGTTTTATGTTTTTATTAATTGATATTTTTAATTTAACACAAATTCTGTAGCTTTCTTTTTAAGATGTAGTAAATAAACCTTTTGTGAGGTACCTGGGGATGGATAATGAATAGCTGTGTTTTTTTGTGATGTTACTGAAATAATGCTGTTTTTTCTTATTAAAGATGCCATAATAATTCTTTTTCAATAATTAAACTAATTTAGTAAGTGCAAGATGGAGGCGCTTTCCTACAGATTATGCTTCCACCTCAGAAGATGAATTCGGATCAAACCGTAATTCCCCTAAACATACCCGTCTACGTACCTCTCCAGCCCTGAAAACCGCGCGACTGCAGAGCGCTGGGACAGCAGCTCAAAGCAGCAACACATTCAAGCACAGGATAAAGGAGCAGGAAGACTACATTCGTGACTGGACTGCCCACCGGGAAGAGATAGCAAGGTTGGTTTGAAAGGAGTGACCCCAAAATAGCACAGCATTGTACCCAACCACTTGTACAGGTGCACATAGAGGACAGAGAGAGCTGATGGATTTTCCGTATGACTACTTACTGCTTTCCTTCACTAACTGAATGAGTAACATAAAAATCTTAAGAGAGATTGGCAGACAGAACACTCACATCACCAGCACATCTCTTTTTAGTGGAAAATTTTATGATAGCCAGATCCTAGAAGATGAGCTCTCAGTTGCATTACTGGGAATTCCTGAGGCTGAAATTTATGTGATTTTGTGCTACCTTTACATATTGAGATAAAATTTGAGATCAATCACAAGTGACAGAGAGAAAAAAGTAAGCTTTGGAATGCTAGAGACCATGTTCTCATTTTAATTTTTGATTTATCAAGACATTATTTCATGTTAGGTACTCTCTGATTTAAGTCATGCCTATTCACCAAAAAGTAATATTTTTTTTTTGCTGCAAGTCCATGAGATTAGTATATCAATACCTCTGTTATTGCTGATACCATTCTGCTTCAAGTGAACCAAGGAAAACTTTGTTGCACATTCTGGTAACCAGTTATTCCATGCAACACCCAGGCAGTGAAAACTTCAGGGAGCTTGCCACAAGCATGTAAATATTATTTTATACTTAGGTGTCAGTGTTCAGGTTCCAACGATCTCCACAGAACTTAATTGGGAAGCCTAAAAAATAAATATGTTTTCAGATTCATTTTAATAGCGTGGAGTATTTTCTTAGTACTGTGAAAGTGTTTTGCTCAGTGTGACTAATTTTTTTTTTGTTTCCTGATCTTGGTAATATTTTTCAACATTTGTTTTTCTAGTGTGATCTGTGGAAAGGGAAGATGTAGAGGCCTGAGAGGCACACAGAAGATACCTAAGGGAGTCTCGTAGTATCTGGATAAATAATGAAATAAAAATTTTCAAAATCATCTTCCTTGAACATCTATTTCTTTTGTGAAGTCTGAAGTTAGAAATGGTTATAGAAAGGATTGTGTTTATATGGGAAAAATAATTGATAGCCATAGCATATTAGTTCCTCCTGATAAATAGTACTGCTGAACCTCTACTTCAGTGAAACTTTTTGGTATGTTTTGCTCACCTAGGAGAGATTGACTTGAAGTAATTGATGATTCAGTCTAAACTAATTTGATGCTTAGGTTTGCAGGTTTATCTCTTCCCTTGGGATTCTTACCTTTCCTAAATTGATGTGTTAGATTTAAAATTTGTTTTAAAGACCGTGTACTTATCCTCCCTATTCAGCTTTATTTTCAGTGGAAATGCTGAGAGGCTCAAATAAGTATTGCCAAATTTTTAGATTTCTCTAGAAATTTCACATAACCTGCATTAAATGTGATTATGTAAGGTAAAAAAAAAGTAGCATTTAGCATGTGAGAAATTCCAGGTTACTGTCATCTGTTGTCACTGCTTCCAGTACCAGTTTTAGCATCTGCTGAGAGTACTTGCTGTAGGTCACTAGTTCACCTTTTCTGTGTATCCATATCTTTGTATTGATTCACATTTTTGCTCCCCTGGCTTTTATTTTGACTTCTGTCCTCTATAAGGTACTTTTTGTCTCTGCTTCTATTTCTTTGCTAACTATAGGCTCTCTTATTGCCTACCCTGTTTGGTATTTTTTCCATCCCAGCCATCAGTCCAGCCTCTATGTTCAGGGTCCCTTCAACTCCATTTAGAGTTTTTAAAAAATTAATAGATGGTTATATGCTCTCATTAAAATTAGTTGATTTATTTTTGTTGTTGTTGTTGTTGACCTTTCATAATATTCCTGTGTAGCAGAAAGTAGTGTAGAAGCTGTGTGGCAAACATTTTGTCTGGGTAACCATCATACATACTGTGTTCTAACTGGTCCTCCATGACTGACCCAGTTTGCACTTTTCACAGGCTTCATGATTTCCAGATATTAATAAAATTGAAAATTTGAAAGAGGTGTTTAGAGAAAATTTCTGGAATAACTGAATTTGATTTAAGACAGCTTTGATATGGAGGGAATTCACACCCTCGGAATAACGGGAGCTTAATGTATATTTTATTTAAGGATGTTAAAGTATTGTTACAAAATCCACTGACTCAGTATATGAAGTGTTACATAGTAGATTAAGTATAAAAATATTTTTAGTAATCCAGTAGTTCAGCACTATTACAGATATCTTAAAAGTATTCCTGTTACCTTGTGGTTTATTCTAGCAATGGGCATTCTTTGACTACAGGTAAATAAGAGCTAGAGTTCCAGGCTTTTGGGACTCTAGGTCATGCTCTCTGCATCCCAAGCCCTGTGTTCTCACCTTTACTTATGTGTTGGGAACTGAGTGTTCCCTGTATAGCTGTCTGAGTCTGCTCACTGAGTGAATCTAAAGTATTCACTAAGTAAATCTAGTAAAGTATTTCCTGAGTGGATTGAGGGATTTAGGGAATTTGACATTTATTAGTTTTGCCTCTGTGAATTGATTTGCCTTGTGTGACTGCTAGGTCTGATGCTGGAAGCAGTAGAGATCTGCAAGGCAGCCCACAAGTTGTAGCAGAGTAAAGAGTGTGCAACTAAAGCCTAAGTCTCTTGTCCCTGATTACACAAAGCATGCTCCTTATACTTAAGCAGAAATTTCTGTTTCTGAAAGTTAATGTAGAGTTGCTTTAAAACTTCATAAGTAAGGCTCAGCTCAAAGCTGGTTTCTAATCTTTTTCACAATGCTTCTTGTTTAGTGCTCTATATTATTTCTATACAGAAATGTAACTGAGTACTGGGCTATAGCTTACTGTCACATAGAAAATGATTCCACGTTCTGTTCACATGACTGGTATTTGACTGTGGTAATTATCTACCAAATTCCTTGTCATCGATGTTAGAGTTGTTTATTCTCATACTTCCGGGATTTACTGGAATTAATTTTTATATAGAGATCTGACACTTTATGCAATTTTGATTTCTTGGTAAGAACTCACATGGAGTGCTTGTGTCATATTGAAGCATTGCTGATTTCTGTGAAGAGTTAAGTCTTTGTTAATTGATGGTACTTTTGATTATGGTGTTTAATGACATTTCTCTTCTGGAAAATTTGCTGATAATTGAAATCTCTTGGTTTTATTTTCTTCACAACTACTCATTAAATACCAGAATGTATCCCAGAAAATCAAATGTGAATAGTAGCAACTTCTCTGTTTAAGGAAGAAGTTAGATGATTGTATGAAACAAAGGAAGTAGCTGTTTTAATATCCCTACTACTAAGACTATTGGACTTTTAATGGCATGTCTAAGTTGCCACATATTTGTCAACAACCTTCTTCCAATTTTATGTGTATCTAAGCTGCACAAAGTTGCATTTCATTGTAGATTGCTGATGCTTATCCACAAAATCCAGTGTTGGAATTTGGCTGGAAATTTCTCTAGCTGTGTTTTGCCTTTCTAGTTGAAATTCTGTTCACATAGTCTTAAGCTATCTCTAGGCTGTTGTTTTTGACTTAAAGACAAAGTGAAAATTAAAAGCAGAAGGAAGCTCACCTTGAACACAATCTGTGTGGAGCCCAGGGTGTGTCACTGTCCTGTGGCTGTGCACCACCTTCCACTTGAGTGGCAGGTCTTGCATGTCACTGATTCCTCTGTGGCACAGAAGTAGCGCTGTAGCTTCTGTGCCTTCAGTGCTGTCAGGCAGAAGTGTGAAAAGGGATCACTTGGCAGTCTGCTCTGATCAACTCTGTGATCCAAGCTGGAGATTCAGGGTGCCATAGTTAGTAAGGGCTTTTAGATTTTGCTTTGTGGGGTTTTTTTCTTCTTTTGTCCTGGGGAGGAGTAGCACTAGCAGAGCAAGCCAGAGCAAAGCTGGTTTTTTGATGCGGTGAATCAGAAGAAAGAATCTTTGGCTGAGAATTCAGCTGTATTTTTGTAATACTATCATATCCAGGTTTTTAAAGGTATATTCTATTTTTGCTGCTGATAAACTTGTCTTGATTACCTTTGAGGATTTAGGGTATTGGTCTGGAATTTCAGACCCATAAGCAGCTTGATCTGAGCGAGGTGCTCAGCTGCCTGAAAATCAAAAGTCCTGAGAACGTTTTTTCAAGTAGGCAAACTAAGGTACAAATTAAATGTTTTCTGAACATTTCGGATTTGCTGCCATGTTACACAGCTCATCTGTGCAGTATTTTCAGCATATTTCCTATGCAGCCTCTGTGTCAGAGATACTGCATATTGCATGCATCTGTCTGAACCCTAGGAAGAAAGGATACTCTGTCTTTCAAGATCACCTTCCACCTTCATCCTCTAGAAAGGCATGCTATTAAAAACTTCAGTCTAAATTTGCTCTTATGGTTCTAAAAATTATCTTTCTGTTTAGAAAGGCATGCACGTTTTCATAGCACGGTTACCAGAAACTACAGAACTTACAGCCTCAAAGGCTGCAGATTGGGCTCTATTGGCCCAAAAGTATTTGTAGGGGAGAATGTAACACTCTCTTTATTACTAGGATCAGTCAAGATCTGGCTCTCATCGCACGGGAAATCAACGATGTAGCAGGAGAGATAGATTCAGTGACTTCATCAGGCACTGCCCCCAGTACCACAGTAAGCACTGCTGCCACCACCCCTGGCTCTGCCATAGACACTAGAGAAGAGGTAGGAGATCTTCATGGAGAAATGCATAAGGTTCTTCCTTTTCTTTATTTCTTTTGCTTTTAGCATTTTGCATAGCCTTTTTAGTTACTTCCACTCAACCCGTATGCATGATCTCTACATTGCTTTTTTTGTTTTGAAGTTCCTTTGCATTTCAGCAAGCAACCCAGAAGTTATTTTGTGAACACAGCTTGTCAAAAGGATGCATACTATCTGTCTGTCTCTTTTTTTCCACGAAACATAGGACAAGATAGTTATTTGTTTCCCTCTTTTCTGTAGCCTTAGATACTGTTGGATGGTATCTAAGTGCATTTAAAGATACTAGTGTGATGCACAACTATATATAAATGTATACATTTAACTCTTTGCTTACCTATTAAAAACAAAAAAGTCCCTCTTTTCACAGGTGACATAAACTTTCATCTTCTGATCACTGAAATACTTAGGTACCATCAGTTAACTTTAGATTTTCTTTCTTAGTAACATTGTCAAAGACTGCCTTGAAATAAGTTTGCTTTATGCTTCTAATAATTCTTATTTTCTTTGCCTACCTCTGGATGTGTTGTTCTATGAATATATTGACTAACGTGTTCTAGTAACCATCACAGGTCTAATGCTGGTAAACATGTTAATCTGAATTTAAATCATCATTTTCTACCATGTTACAATTCACCATAATACTGTGTTGTAAATGTTTAATGCATTTTTTTCTTCATAATATTCTTTTCAAAATGTGTTTTATTCATTTTTGTGTGCATAAATTTTGGTTAATACACTAGTTTACTGTTGTTATTTTAATACTGTCTTTTTCTGTGGAAAAAAAGATATAAACAGCAATAAGAAATCTGTGAGCTGGGTACTTAGAAAAATTATAAATGCACTCACATAGATTTTGGGTTTAATTTTCATAGACTGTAGCTAAACTTCAAAGAAGTAAAATGCTCTTTTTCTCAAATCCAATTAGATCACTCCAAATTTTTTTATTACTAAATAATTATTCTTCAAAAAATACGGTGCATTGTGTACATACTGCAGGTGGCAGTACCTCCTTTAGGTAATATAGGTCTTTCTGTAGCACTATGACTAATTTGGAAAAAAACCCTAAATCTCAGAGTACTCTTCTTAATTCCACAGATATGTTCCATTAATCAAAGGAATAAACTATTCAGTACCCGTTTATAGGTAGCTATTATGTTACTTGCCCATAAACAAAATTTCAGTGGGTTAGTCTAAGTTTTCATGTATGTCTAATATTTAAAAAAAAAAAGAAATCTTGTTCATTTGTACAAGATACTCTTACATAAAAGATGCATCATTTTATATTATAAAAGACAACAGAATGATTATTATTTGATAGGCATCTTATAAACTGTTTCAGGAGAAAAAACCCCAGTAATCTGATTTTTGGATGTATCCAGTAGATTTCATGAACTTCATTTTTCTTTTATCCCGCAGTTGGTGGACCGAGTATTTGATGAAAGTCTCAATTTTAGAAAAATCCCTCCAATAGTGCATGCGAAACCCCCGGAAGGGAATGGTCGGCCTAGTGATGCCAGACCTCAGCTGACAGAGGCTCTCGATCCCCCAACAATTACCCGCAGAAGGACTTGGAGCAGAGATGAAGTGAGCACACAACAGGATTCTCTCTAAGAATGTGTCAATTTTAAGCTTTTACAACGATCTCCCCACTTAATATTCTAGAGAATATCCTTTCTCTAACTCTAGCAGGTGGCATTAATATTGGGAAAAATTATGTATTATTTTATTGGCAAAATGTTCAAATATCATTATATATGGTACTAATTAAAACATAAGTAAGATTTTTTTCATAGTTAAAGATACCAAAAATATATGGACTTCTTGCTATTAAACTAATAATATCCTTTTTTATTAAAAACTTATTGCAGGTTATGGGGGACAGTTTGCTATTGTCCTCAGTCTTCCAGTTTTCTCGCAAGATAAGACAATCCATAGACAAAACAGCTGGCAAAATCAGGTGGGTTGTTAAATTGCTGTTATTGCTGAAAATGTCTGTTCCCATCAACATTCCCAGCAGTAAAAAAGATATGTATGATAGTCACAGAGGAAATGTACATAGTATAAACTTGTCTTTTAAAAAAGCACTGTTACCTATGGCATTTTTAGCATTCAGAAGGATTTGGAATGAATACTTTTTCCATTTACTTTTGTTTATTTCACTTTATATGAAGAGAAGTATCAGGGAAGTTTACATGGACAGAACAACATTCAGCAGAGGAGCTGTTCCAACATATGCAATACTGTGCAAAATCTACACAACCTCTGTGCAAGTCTTATAAAACTCCCTTCCTTAAAAGATAAAGTGTTGTTGAACATTGTAACATTTGTTGTAAAATTTGGCCCTGTAGGTTTTCCAAGTTGTTGTAGGGATTTTTCATTGTAGGAAGAAAAAACAAATGGGACAGAGGAGAGCTGTTTCAGTAAATGCTTCAGAAAAACAGCTTGCTCTGGAGACAATGTGATCCCTATTGACTTCTAAAACAACAGATGTAGCCACAATTTCAATTTTTAATTGAAAATTCTTGCTTAAATAGTTAGATTTCTTCATAAGATGTCATAGTAGCTAAGAGAAAGTGTAGACATGCCAAAAATGGTAGCATGTTGCTCTACTGATACTATTCATTTAACTGGAATATGTGAGTGTACAACCACTTGGTGACCACTTTGGCTGACAAGAATAAAAGAAAATTCTTAATACAAAGTTCAGGATTGTATATTTCATATGTTCTTTTTCATGTCTCTGTGCAGTTAATAACTTAAAAATAGAGAACATTAAAAGTAAGGAAGTATTTTGGCTGAACTTCACGCATAATTTTCTGACTGTGAGACAATATTAGGTCTGTAAGTGATTGGTTTGTTTAAGAAGTGTCAGATACTGGAATATTAGTTGAGTGACAGATGAAACAACAAAAATTTATGTCAGTATAGGGTGATGTAACCAGTAAAAGCAGCAAAATAGTAACATAGCTGAAGATTGTATTCTCTTTTTTGGTATGAGAATACCAAAAAAAGATTTGATCATAGAAAGCAAGACGAAAAAGAATAATCTATATGAATTGGTTAAAACTGTAGGTTAACTACCATTTCTAGTCCTACTATTTCTAGTAGGAAGAGTATCACCAAGTGAAGAATCAATCCTTTAGAAGCCTGTAACTCATTTTTATTATCCTATTCTAAGGATTTTTCTGTGTTGTTTTAACTGGTGATTAACAGGTAACGTTAAATTCAAGTCTTACACATTTCTGATTAATTTGTTGATCTTAAAAAGCAAGTCAGCTACTAATGAATGTAATAATAATGTGATAATGTATGATACAAATATAAGCCTACCTTGTATTTATACATACTTATTTTATATTTTATACATACTTAAAGAAAGGGGAATTGTTTTTTCTATAAAAATGCAGTAAACTTCCATTAATAAGGAGCTATTTAGCATATTTCCCAGGGCTGCATTCAAAACTTTCTTTTCCTCAGAATGGGTTAGAGTACCATGTTGTTCATAATTTCATTAATATTTTGAACCAGAAAAACAGCTTTGTAGTTTTAACATTTTTTTAGGGAGCATATAAGGCAGGTAGTACCTATTACAGATCTTTACGTTAGCTTTGTTTTGAAATGCATGAGTTCAGCCAACTGGTGTGCTGCTATTCCTCTTTCTGGAATTAAGCCAGTTAAAATTTCTGCCCAGCCCTCGTGGCCCTTCTCTGGACAGGTCCATATCCTTCTTACCTTGTGAACTCCAGGGCTAGATGCAGCACTGCAGGTGGGGTCTCACCAAAGCAGAGTGGAGGGGCAGAATCCCCTCCCTTGCCCTGCTGGTCACTATTTGATGCAGCTTAGGATAGAATTGGGTTTTTGGGCTGTGACTGCACATTGCTGGGTCATGTCCAGCCTCTCATCCACCAGCAGCCCTAGCCCCTTCTCTCCAGGGCTGCTCTCCATCCATTCTCTACCTAGCCTTTGTTTGTGCTTTTATATGTTATAATGAGTTTACAGGAGTTTTCAGAGATAGCCAAGGGAAAAGATAAGTAGGTTTTGTGGTGAGATCAGTTTTATCAGTGCTCTGCAATGTGAATGCATTGCCATTGGCTTGTCTTGTGTTGGCAGGCAAGAGCTTCTTCAGTCAGGCAAGATCTTGTCAAAGCAATCACAGAAGTGGAGGTACTGCCTATTGGTCTCTGCTCTTTGCTGTGCATCCTGCAAAGTGCACCCAAAGAAAAATGGGGATTGAGCACAATCAAGCAGGGTTTGCCTCAGAAAGTAGGGAAAAGCAAGAGAAGAAGGCAACAGTCATTTATAAATATATTCTTTTAACTTGAAAAGTATGCTTAGTAAGAGGAAGAGCAAAGAAGACAGAGATGATGACCCCCCAGGAAACTAAAAATAGCCAAATGAAGTGTTCAAAAAGATGAAGAAAGAAAGGAAATAGGCTTCCTTGGTTTATAGTAAAAACAAATTGGCCGTCCACTTTTTAGTTTAAATGATAACAGTTTCAAAATTTCTAATTAATGTTTTCATTTTGTTCCATTCTTTTTTAATAAAGTGACCAATGAAATCAGAACCTTTTAAATTTTAAAAGAGAAGTAAGAACATTAGCTCTAAAAATACCACATACAGAAGCAAAGACACTAATCACACACATCAGTATAGAATTATTTTAACAGAACATGGCAAGAAGGTAAATCAAAAATCACATAATATCACAATGGCTTTTTTTTTAATTTGCTAGTGCTGTTTACTGCTAAATAAAGCCTTATTTTCTATGTTCCTGCTGATTTGCAAGCTGATAGAAATGCTATTATATTAAAGTATAGCTGCATAAGATTGTCTGTATACTGAATTAAATATTTCCAGAAGTTGCTTTTTTAAAAAATTATGATCTCTTAAAGGACTTCATTGTCTCTGCTTTATTTTTTCTTTTTTTTTTTTTTTAATGTGTATTTGAACTCCTCAATGACAAGCAATGACAAGCAAATACTAAATTTTCCATTGTATTTGAAATTTCTGGTATCCAGGTTGCATGGCTTTGCAAGCTTTTTCACTCCCTTCCAGAACATAAGAAAAATTAGCCAGACTTCTGATGATGAATGTTTTCAAAAGATGATAACCCTAATTAAGGCCATAACATGTTTCATGCTTTCTTCACTGCAGTTCTGATTACTTTTAATTTATTTATTCCTTACCCAAGAAAATGTATGTATTAATGTCTACTCCTTGTATGCTTTGTACATCAATACACCCAAGTCTGGCAGAAGTGGTCACTAGCCTCCATCCCATGACATTATATCATCAAAGCAGCACTTCCTCACAGTGAAACCTCTGACATAAATACATTCCAAAGCAGCAGGGGGTAAAGACCTCAAAGACAGAAGAGTTAAAGCAGCTTCTGGATGAGTTGTCTACAGACATCTGTGTACTGATAAAATAAGTCAGGGCACGTATTTTGCAAAATTTTATATTCTTTACAGAATAATAATGGAGAATGAAATTCCCCATGGGATATACATAACTGAAGAAAGGTGAACAGAAATGGAATACTCAAGCTCACAGCTTTCTTCTAAATCTTAGTCTTTGTGACATTCACTGTATCATGAATTTCCAACTTTAAAATTACTTCCTCAGAGACCTAGTTACAGTAATAACTTCTTTTAAATATACTGCTCTTTGACCATTTTTTGAAATTGTGTGGTTTGTTTGCTTAGCAGTTTTATTGCAACTATTTTTGAACTTTTAACTCTGAAATACCAATAAGAGAACGAGTGGATTTGGACTCCTCTGTATCTTCACAGACCTTAAATATGTGCACATTGCTTTTTTTTTTTTTTTTTTTTTCCCTTTTCCATTTGAGCCAATGGAGAAAGTTTAAATTATGTTTATTATATGACAGTGAAAACAAAAATTTTATCAAGTATGGAAGCAAAACATAAAAAATGGGAATCTCCCAGTATGCTTTGGGGTTTTACAATTAGAAGTGACTTCTTTAAGCATTCAATATGAGTGATACTCATACTGCTAGAACATACAGATATATATATATAAAATGTACATATATGTACATATGGAGATTTCCAATGAAAACTTTTTCTAGGAAATGCATTTTTTAAATTTCCTAAAGTGTTTCATTTTTTATTAATATGTAAAAGTTTAATTCCTTTATCTTATGTTTTGCTATTATTGTAAAATGCAGAATTGATGGGGAACTTTCTCACTACAGTAAAATAGCTGGCTTTGAAAAAAATGTGTCAGTGCTGGAAGAAAGAACTAGCTGTGTCTGTATATAAGTATTTCTCTACAGAACTACCATTTTAATGTCAATAATAATGATTTTGCTGAAAGCCTGTATGCTTCCCTGGAAATTTAAACTGTATGATTAGATTCTGTCAGGTTTCAGTATTTTATATTTTATTTTCATTTAGTACTCCTTAAGCTGTTTTCTCCTATCATGTTATTTAATATTTCAGTTTATTTTGTGAAAATAAAATAGAAATAGAAATCAAATAGAAATGTATTTTTTTTTCTATTTTAAACATACTGTTGGATTCCTTTCTTCTAGAATATTATTTAAGGACAAAGACAGAAATTGGGAAGAAATCGAAAACAAGTTACGAGCTGAAAGTGAAGTTCCCATTGTGAAAACATCAAGCATGGTATGAATAGTTACCTTTTCTGGGACTGATTATGCTGCTTATCTCATGGCTGTGTAATCAGTAATGTGTCATTTGCAGTGACATAAGGGCAAAAATCTTTAAAAGCCCTTATTTAGACACTAAGTGTATTTCAAGAATAAACCTAATCTTCAATAATTATTAAGACTTACTGTCTCATTAAGAAACAAGTAATTGTTCAGGGGAAGTTTTCAGATAAAGAATGCAGTAAAAGGTATTCAAACTATACATAGACCATCAGTATGTTTGTTTAACAAAAGGTAACAACCATTAGTTTGAATGTTAGATTGCTTTTGAATGAACTTGTTTCACAATCTAAAAACTACTTTACCTACAAATCATTAATACTTAATATTTAATACTTAACACTATCAATACTGATTATTAATACTTAGAGAAATTGTTTTTTAATGCACGTGATGAAAATAATCCATATTATCCATATTTTATCTATTGTGATAAAAGGATTTCTGAATGAAAATCCTGTTGGTTTTGTCTGGAGGTGGTAACATTGCCCACTAGAACTCCAGCTGTTTTATGTAGTAGCCTAATTACATAAATCATCTATGGTTTATGGCCTAATTCAGGCCATTTCAAGACCAGACAGTGTGACGGTCTGAAGGGACAGATCATACATTATGTCTCAGTACACTTCTCTGCTTCTGAACACAGAGCATAGGGTGTGAAAAACATCCTTGCATGAGACAGCAGGCAGAGCCGATCTTCATTATCTATCTGCAGACTGTGCTGTTAAAAATATCTGTTTACAGAGGCAGGGTTTTTTTGTGGGAGAGAAAACTGCTCAAATGTGAATACATTTCCTCTGGCATTGAACAGGCTAGAACTTCTCTGTTAGCTGATCATCAGTTAATAAACTCCTCCAGATTGATTTTTCCTGGAAGTATAAAAGACTTGGCCTGTAATTTCTGCAGAATGATGTATTTATCAAGAGCCATCTTCAGTATATAAATTGATATTATAATTTAATAGATTTACTATTAGTTTTTGCTAACTTTCTCAAAAATTTAATTAAGCAAGTTCCTCATGAAAGGTTTTAATTTTATGAATATCATAATATAAGGAGTTTCTCTTATCTCTGTCCAGAATAAGATCCAAATTTAGTGTTTTATATTCTAAATACCTTAAATATGGAGGTTTAAGGCCCTCTTTAAAAAAGAAAAAGGTTAGTTGTATATTTATTCCTAGGTTCACCATTTTACTGAATTTTTTTCAGTCTATTAAACCGTCTCACACTACATCAAAGTTTATGGGTTGTTCAGGGTTTTTTTGTCTATTCACTGATTTTCAAGTTTCTGCTTCGTTTTCAGAGCAATGTGTTGTTCAAATGCAGTACCTTTTTTTACCACAGAACACTGAAACTTAAGAGAGGACAGTTCTAAGTGATGTTTGTTTTGTCCTTGGAACATTTATGTCCAGCTCAGACGTGAAGTCTGCTTAAAGATAATGACTGTGTAAAGATAATCAATCTCTTTGCCACCCATGAAAATCACACTACTTGGTACAGAGCAGCTTTCTGAAATGGATTAATAGTTTTCTGAAATCAGTGCCTTTGAAAATTCTCAGCTTTAGAATACCACTGACAGCTCTTCTCAGCAGCTGGTTTAACACTATTCTTCCATGTAGGATCCTTCAATTGTAGGATTTACATATTTGTACTAATATAAATACGCTAATTCTGTAACCAGGGAAATTACTCAAGGAAGTAGTCATAGCACCAAGCCTGCCAGAGTTCAAGAACCCTTTGGAAAATGTTCTCAGGCACATTCTTGGGGCGTCCTGTGGAGGGCCAGGAGTTTGACGTGATGGTCCTTGTGGGTCCCTTCCAGCTCAGGATATTCTGTGATCCTACAGCTTAGTATGTGCTACATTTAATGATTGCTATGTTTAAGAGTGCATTGCTGTTGCTGTCACTGTGCTAGCAAGCAGTGTAGCACAGTGAAGAAAAATCTGTAAGGCAGAGTGTTGAGGCCCCAGCACTGGGATGCTGTGCAGGGGCTCATGGGCACAGGGCCAATGGGTGCAGACAGAACCCTGATGCAGTCATCTCCCTGTCTGACTCACATCTCTACAACCTTATAAATTGCTCTGTTCCACTGAATGCTGAGTTCATCCTGTAACTTCCCTTTCAAGGTCTGCTGTTACTTTGCCTAATCTCTGCAGAGCTGTGGTGTCTGTAGGTCTGTGCTTGAGCAGAGGTGGCACAGGCAGATGAGCAAGGGTCAGAATGAGGTCATGGGGATGGTAGCAGGCGCATGCAGAGGTGCAGAGGGCTCTGGGTTTCTGAGTGGGACGTGGCTTTCCAGCCTCCAGCACTGCCACCCATGGCTGGGCCACCACCAGCAGGGATGTTCTTGATGCCAGGAGGGACAATCCAAATAGCATAATGCAATTGGACAGGATTGGGAGCGGGATTGTTAATTTCTGAGAGGTAGTTTAAATCTCTTTTTCCATACTGCAAATACCCTTTATTTTTCCATCATGGCCTTAAGCTGGGATAGAGAAGATTCAGATTAGATATTAGAAAAATATTTTTCACTGTTAGAGTGGTCAGGTATTGGAACAGATTGCCCAGGGGGGTGGTGGAGTCACCATCCCTGGAGGTGTTTATGAGGCATCTGTATGAGGCACTGGGTGATGGTTTAGTGGTAGTGTAGGGTGGATAGCTGGACTTGAAGCTTAAGGGATCTCTTCCAACCCCTCCCGATTCTATGATAATGACACGTGGTTGTTTCTTTTCTAGGAAATATCATCAATCTTACAGGAACTGAAACGAGTTGAGAAGCAGCTGCAAGGTACAGATCTTTTTTCACTTTTCTCTTCTGTGGTTGCTTGCTTCAGTCTTTTTAATAGACATCTCTATGTGTGTATATATAAATTAAAACAAAGGTACTATGATTTACTGAAATATATTCACAGTATCAGTTACATACATTATTATCATATAAACTGCTGATACACTTGGTAAACAAACATGGCTGTTTTTTTTAAAAGCAGAAGAGTGATCATATATTTTTATATGGGATTAGTGGTCCATGCTTATCGTCATTATGTTAATTATAATTTTCCTCTATTTTTTATTTTTAGTATTCAAATTTAATCCAAGAGCAAATAATTTTTTCTAAAGAATGTTTCAGGAGACATTAATCACCTTTAGCGACAAATTAATAATAAGTGTTAGTACAATTCTGGAAATAAAAAAAGGAGCAGTTCTGTTAAATGTGACAAATATGTTAATAGTATAATAAAATGAAATGGTACCAGGTCCTTCAGTTAGCCCTCACTGTGTGGATAAATGACTGCTCTTTTATACAAATTTTATTCAGTCATAGAATCAGAAAGTATGTCTATTTTCTGGGGGTGGGGTGGAACAAAGCATAATATAATGGTAACATCGGGGGGAAAGCCACTTGAATTAAAACCATCGTTCAGTTGCTATAACCTAATTGTAGATGGTTTATCATCTCTGTTTCCTGTCCACACATCAGTTTGTGTTTAGTTTGCGCAGTTTCATTTCATCTAAAGTTTTAATATATGTAACTGCTTTTAAATAAATGTATCAGTTTACATTGATGTTGGATACATTATTTCTTTGTCATGGGCAGCATACATAAAAACTTATATGTCATCATAAAAATAAAAGTGTGAGATAAGGATTTCCATATTTTTATAGTAACAGAAAATTGTATTTTTTATGGCTTCTTCTCTATCCTTCTCATCTCTTCTTGACTGCTTAGCAATTAATGCCATGATTGACCCTGACGGTACCCTGGATGCTCTGAGCAACTTGGGATTTGCTAGCCCCATCTTACCAGCTCAGCCGAAGCCGAAGTCCAGCCCTGTTTCCCAAGGCCCTCGCCCACCAGCGCAGCCAAACTGCCAGCCCGAGGCTCGGGCTGCACATCCTGCCACCGGCCCTGTGGCAGCTGAATTGGAAAACGCTGAATCCGAGGCAGATTTCAGCATACATTTCAATAGGTTTAACCCAGATGGGGAAGAAGAAGATGCCACCCTGCGTGAGTGACATCTCAGTGTTTGATACAAAAATCTTTCATGTGGAATGTTTAGAAATCGAGGAAAACTTATGATGTTTGTTTTTATAATTATAAAAAAAAAAAGGCTTGGTCAAGCAGCTGTTGTTTTATTAAACAGTTTTCTTTAATTGTGATGCTTTGATTGTCACACAAATCCTTTTCAAATCATAAAGATATGCATAGATACCAGTGTAGGAAAGCAGATTGTGGCAGGTTTGCCCTTTGTGGTTGTGTGCTTTGCAAAAGAGTTATTATATCAGCAGTTTTCCCTTAATAGATTTATTTCTTTTTAAAAGCCATGCAAGCAGTCTAACATTTACTGAAAGCCCTAAATCTCTTTGTCAAGCTGCTCTGATGAACAGACTTCCTCCTCTAAAGCTTGTACAGAACTGTTGGACAGTTACGTTTGATTCTGAATTAGATGATTTATATAGGAAACATTATCTTTGACTATAATGACACATTACTGCAAAAGTAAGACAGATTTCAGAAAGCATTCATTCTCATGTACTGGAAAAATCTCAAACAGTTCTGTGGTTTATGTAACTTTGTTGCTGAGTAAATTGTCTTGGGGTTTACAAATAAGTTCACATATTATGTTTGCACTAAGGTTTGCTGGGAGTGGTAGGTGAACATATCAATATCGTTGAACAGCAAGCAGTGTTTTGGTGTACATAGAAAACTGATAATACTGTCCTTGTATTATCATTACAGTGTTTTAATCCACTTTCTGAAAAGATTATTTGGCACTTTTTGATCTTCAAAAGTCTCTTTGATGTTAATGAAAGTAGAAGTATTTCATATCTCATTTCTGTCCAAACCTTTGTTGAAACTAACTAGGAAACAAATTTGAGCATATAGCAATGTGGGACATATTAAACCATATTGAGGTAAATGGGCTCTCACCAATCCAAATGCAGCATAAGCTTACAGAAGAAATTACTGTTTATTTGGAATGATCATGAGATGTAAAATTTTCTTTAGGGAACTTGGAAATAGAGTTGTCATGATTTGCTTGATTGATAGATGCACTCCCAAGCAAATGATTTTATTTGCTTCTGTGTATTTTCCTGTAGTCTTGCTAGTAATGCTGTCCCTGTCTTACATATTTAAAAAGGATTCTGGACGACTGCTAACATGGACATTTTGCTTATACCACTGAAAAGCAAGTCTATTTAAAGTTTCCTATATAAGCCTATTTTCCTTATCAGTTGTCCCAGTAACTTAGCATTTGGAAATAATAAAAAAAATTAAAGTAAATTACTTTGTATTTCCAGAACACTGTAATTTGGAGGAATGTTTTTTCTGTTAAATGTAACTAATAGACTGGAATTTTCTTATGTTTGCATCACTCTCTATATATTAAGGTTAAAGATACAGTTTTGCAGCTTTTATGAAATGGTCTTTAATATTTCAGCAATAATTCTATATGAGATTTGTTTTTAAAAAATCTACTTTCTGTACGCTTTTAAATTGTACAGGCTTTCAGAAATCAGTAAAAGTTGGACCAGTTAATAAAGATGCAAAAACTTTTTTTGTAGAGATGTAAAAACAAAACCACTAATCTGTTGTATAATGGATTTCATATTTTCTTTAAAAAATTTTAAAAACTAACAGTCTTTATGTATGACTCAATATGCTCTACTCCAGCTAACTGTGGGAGCCTGAATGACACTAGTTTACAGAGGCTACAGGAAAACTTTTTGAAGGTGCAGAAGGGCAAAAATAAATGGAAACTAGAGCTAGGTGTGGAAAACTGAGTGTACCAAAACATCACCATAATTCCTTCTTTTGTTTAATGCTTGGGAACATAATTTTTCTGCAGATTCAAGTGGAAGGTAGGAAACGGCTAGGAAGGATTAAAGGTGCAGGCTCTTCATACGAGATTCTGTTTGTGTTATTTCAGGCATTTTTACCTTTATGTTGTGAAATAAGCGTTTTGCATTACTATGTTATTATTTTGTATGGACATGTTCTCTTTATTTATTTTTGTTACATTTATTATGTATGTTATTTTGTTATATGCATTTACAACTCCATTTTTAAATAAAGTGTTTCTGGAACTTTACAAATGTGTGAATATGTAATTGAGAGCTGGGAAGTTCACACAATCTTTCTGCAGACTAACTTGCCTTTACTGAGATAGGAAATTACATTTTTTCATAAATACCTTTTCTCCAAGAAAAAGTTCTGTTATTGCCATCACTGCATCATTTTATTCTGTGCTGACAGTATTAGCTCGCTTTCCCGTATTCAGGTTTTTTCCCATACTTCAATTGATTTTGTGTACAAAGCTAGAGGCAAAAATAATCCAGTATGCTAGTCACCAAACAGTGGCTCTGTTTCCCTTTGTAGAATGAAAGTGAGTTTTAATACTCCTGCCAGCTGCAACAGTAGATGGTTATCAGACTGTTTTTCCTCTGCTTCACATATGGGAAAACTTCACTGAACATGCTGATTTGGCTCCAGACTGGTGCCTTTTTTCCTTCGGATCAAGGTTTGACTCTATGCATGCATTTCCTGTAAGATAGTAAATTACCTTTTCTTAGCTGGCTTCATGCAGGAACAAACCCTTGAATTTAGTAAAAATTCCAAGAATTTCTTTCCAGGTTGACAACATTTCAGTGTTGCTGAGCTTTACTGTGACTCAGCATCAGCCGCTCTGATCTTGCTTCTGTGTATGTATTTTTCCTTTATATCCCAGCCTGCTGGCATTAAGACAGCGCTAATGGCACACAGTAACACTCATTAGCACTCAGCTCTGCAGGGGCAGGGGATTTTTACTGTTCTACAGAGATGCCAGTTTAGGACAGTCAAAATCGTGAGAAAGTTACAAGGATTCAATATCTGCTACCATTTCCTCACTTGTTGCCAGCATCTCTCTGTCTTTGCAGAGGATAGAGGAATGCACTTCTGGGCTTGTATTCTCATGCACAGACTCTCTGATGTTTAAGCAAAAGTGTAACTCTTCCCAAACAGATTTTTGTAAGACCACTCTACTTGGAGCCAAGGTTATGCGGGGTTGTTATTCAGAAGTATTTAGGAAATCCAGCCAGATGGCATCAGGCATGTGCTCCCTTTAGACACCACCAAGTGGTGCTGACACGCCAGGACACAGGGAAAGCAAAATTCTAGCCTTTTCTGATCAGTACTGGTGGCTCCAACTGGTACAGCAATCTCAGAAGAGAACGCTGCATCATACCAAAAACTGACTTACAGGCCTTTTGGAAGGCCTTTGTAATTTGAACTGGGAAGATTTTAAGCATAGGAAACATGTACAGTTACTGCTCTGGCTTGCAGACATGAAAAGCAAGGGTGTTCCTTCATGCAGGAATGCGTGAAGTGTCGATGACATGGTGCATACAGTAAAAGGAGGCTACTCACTGCCTGCCAAGGCAATTTTATACCACCAAGTCTTTTGTATCTGAAGAGAATTACAAAGAAGAAACGTGGCCGGTCACCATACAGGTTGCTTAGCTTCATCTTGGTGAATAATCAGAGTTTTTAAAGTGTAAGAATGACTCTGACTTCAAATAGAGCTGAATCTGTAAATGCTGGCAGGGTTACAATCCTGGTAGTTCAGCCATGATTGCCAAATATTAAATACATCCGACAATGTCTCTCTTGGCAATATTGTCGAAAGACAGCTGCCTAATGCTGAAGAGCATTTCCAGCTGCACTAGCTCAGTAATCTTGTAAAAACAATTTTTGTTTTCATCTTGGTAAGCCTTAGCCTTAGCCAGTGCTGTTCCTGCTAGTGACAGCCAACAGACCACTGGTTGGGGAGCAAGGCATTTCCTTTCCAGATTCTTTTCTCACTAGTCACATATCTGGGGAGGAAAAATGCATTTAGCAAACAAGTGGGATAATGCATCCCTGAAAACACTTTAAAGTAGGATAAGAGAACTGGAAGCTTGCTGTCAAAGATCTTTACCTGTTCCAATGAGAGCACAGTTAACAGTGAAAATTAAAACCAGTGCTCGTCTTACCTTGCTGACAGCTTCACGAGCAGTTACTATTTTTTGAGACAGTTCTTGCCTCATGTCTGGGGAGAGATCTTAAAAGGAGAGGGTGTTAGAAAATGCACTCTCTGTGGAGGCTGTATTAAAACAGGTGTTTGTAGTTATTGAATACCGTTAGGGCAATATAGGGAAACATTTTCAAGTAATACTTGCCAAAAATATCCAACAGTAAGACCTTAGGGGTGGAGTGAGGGGATATAGAGATTTGTTCATTTCAAGGGTAGACCCTACATTTCCACTTACCAATTACCATGTCCTTACTAAGTTTGCTGCTCTTGTCTATCAGTTCCTTAGGACCAGCATTTTTAGATCTATCTCTAAAGATTAATACATGAGTTCATGAGACTTTCTGCTACTGTGGAATTGCTAAAATTATTAAATTGTATCTAAAGGTTTATATATTTTTTTATAATTTTTTCTTATAAAAAACAGCTTAGAAGCAGAATTAATTATCTTTGAACCAAACTGTGATCTTGAGAGGAAATGTTATTATTAAAATTAATTAATTAATTTTTTAAATAAAAATTAGCAACATGAGATTCTGTATAGAGACATGGACTTGTATGAAGCCAAGCACAAAGAACAAAAATTATATAAAAACTTTAAAAGGTTACCAGGTGACTTCACATTTCATTTTCAGCATCACTTCTGGAGTCATGTGATTTATAAGTTGAGAAGAATTCATAGAGGAAAGAAAACAGATGTGGATGTGAGTTGTGGTTTGGGTTATCCATGACTGATTTTGTGGAGAGATGAGAGAAATGACTGCAGATAATTCAGGAGGTTTTAAAATTATTTAGAAAGTACCTTAATAAAGCTATTGAAGAAAATGTCATAAATGGTATTTCCCAGTATAGAAACTGATTAATAAATGATCTGGCAGGATACCATACTCTCAGCAGACATTACTGGATTAGGATACTCAGTGAAGTGCAGAAAGTTAAGCAAATGTATTGAAAGAGCTTTTGAGAGAAATCAAATGACAGAGATGAGCAAAAGTGAAGGGGAGTGGGGAGGGAACACAGTGTCCCCAGCCATGGCAGTAGGTGTGACAGAGCCATGCAGCTGGTTCAAGGAAGCTTTAGCACAAAGGAGAACTGTAAGATGCAGGAGGCACATATGAATTTGCCTGCAAGAATGGTACTTCCAGAGCCAATAAGGAGCTGTCCAGGAAAACATTTTTCCTGTTCCAAGGTGTGCCTCAGGTGGAAAAGGGACTACAGCCCCTCTGCTCCTTGGCAGGAGATGGCAGCTGGAAGTACGTGGGAGTTACTGCATGCATCAGTAATCACATAATTTTTCACTCTGCAGAATAGCTGGAGTTTTCAAATAAACTGACTGAACCAATAGACAGTGCTTTCCATACAATGGAATAAAACCCTCCAAACAAATTCATATTCCCCAGTGCAGTTTATGTTTTCCTGAAATAATTTTTGGACTTCACAGACAAAATTTCAGTAACTGACTAAAGACACAGGTATATAATATTGTAATCTCATTACCTGCACACTCGGGAACTCAAATGCTAACAAAAAATTTGCTGCACAATCATGCTCATTCTTTGTTTTCATACATGGAAACCAGGCTCCTCATGTGATTGCTGCTGTCAGTATAATGGGCAGCTGAGCAGATGGTTGTTTAGAAAAATCCACTTTTTAAAATGCAACTTATGCAGTGTTCTGAACACCTAATAAGTTGCTTTCTTCCCATCACAAAAGGTAAAAGTGTTGCTTTAGTAATTTCTTGAGCTGATTTTCTAAGTGTACAAGCTCCTCAAATTTAGATCCTCTTCAACACCTTGCAGGTTTAAAAATGCTGGGTTATATTGAAAGTCACATCTGAGACTTCACTGAAGTTATTACTCTAGGGGCAGCAGAAGTTCAAATACAAAATTGAAAACACAGCTTAGTGGTTTATCTCAGCCCTAATGTGAGCCCCAGGTGTACAGACCTTTGGAGCCATGTTTTAAACTGCATGAGCAGGGTTTGCTCTTTGGTGCAAAGCAACATTTGTTGCTTGTAGTTTTGAAAATGTGTTTTTAGGCTTCCAAGCTGTCTGAGAATCTATATTCCTAACTTTGGCCAATTTAAGTATTTTATCACAGAATCATAGAATAACAGAATGGCTTGGGCTGGGAGGAACCTTAAAGATCTTCTGGTTTCAATGGACAAGGAATCTGCTACCAGACCAGTTTGCTCAAAGCCCTATCCAACCTGACTATGAACACTTCCAGGGGTGGGGCATTTGCAATTTCTCTGTGCAACTTGTTACAGTACATCACTACCCTCACAGTAAAGATGTTTTTCCTGATTAATCTAAAACTACTCTCTTCAGGTTGAAGCTACTTCCCCTTGTCCTATCACTATATGTCCTTGTAAAAAGTCTTTCTCCATCTGTCTTGCAGGCTCACTTTAGGTACTGAAAGGCTGCAGTTATGTTACTCTTCTCCAGGGTGAACAATCCCAATTCTCTTAGCCTTTCCTTGTAGGAGAACAAAAAGCATTTTCAAAGTTAAAAGTGACATGAATAAAGAAATCCATCATTTCCTTTTTAATGATGAAATTATTTGCTTTGGAATTTACATGGATTTTATGTCACTGGAAGAAAACTGTCAATTAAATTATGCACTTGTCCCTTAATGCTCCAGCAGTGAATTACAAGTTAAGCAGAGCTGGTCTCCATGAAGTCAATGGAAAGGTTCATGCAGCCAAAGTTTTGTACTTGTTTCATTTTGGTTTTCACTTGTATTCAGTTATGTAAAATTCAGAAAAGCTGTCCCCAGCACAAGTATTTTTAAATGAATTGGTTTTAAGCTTTAGTCTGACATTGCAAAAGTAATAATTTTAAAATTAGTAGGGAAAAATTAATCCTGACTGACATAAATGATTTCTTTTAATAGATATTTAAATTTCTCCAGATGAGGAAACACACTGGAATTTGTCTTACTGTTTAAAATGCAATGAGTGAACAAATGGCAGGCATAGGATAGTAGGAAAAAAAATCCATAGAATAATAGGTATGATTAAAAGCATATCTGAATGGAATTCCTAATTAAGAATTTTCTCCAGGGAGACACAGTGAAAAGCTTGATGCTAAATGAGTTTTGGAGAATCACTGCATGAACTGGTCTTAGCAGTTTCTGGAGCCTCCCAGACAGCAGTGCTGAGGACTAGCACAGATAATTTTACAAACATCAATATTGCTTTCAGGCTTTCACTGCAGTATTGAAGCCAAAGAAACAGTAAAAATATTTTGCCTTCCAGTGGTGCTTTTCTTCTGAAATCTTTCAAGCACTTCACAAGCATTCATTCTGTTATGAAATTTCTATGAGGAAATACTTCATCCTGGTCTTACAGATGGGAAAAGGGACTCAGAAAAATCTTTTTTTCTCCCTACAAAGTGCTGAGACAAGGCTCTGCCATCAACGAAATCTCAGTAAGTGACAACACACAGCCTGGTGCTAATAATAACTAATAACTAATAATGCACCACTTGATCTGACATATTAATATCAAAGTTATCCCGAACTTTTGAGTCACTGTGACAGAGCCAGAGACCTGTGTCTTTCCAGCCAGGTCAGTTTTGCTCACTTCTCTTTCCCCAGTGCACCTTGCTGGCATCTTTGGAGCTGCTGAGATGTGGATACTTATCCCAGCAAGCTGCATTAGCTGGTCTTGGCAGCCTCCCCAGCAGCTGGTTGCAGCAGGAGACTAACTTGGAATTTTGGGATAGTATCTTCTTTCTGTTAACCATGGAGCTGTCACACACATAACCCTCAGTACTGTGCATATCTCAGAATTTCCATATCTCCTGAAAATTCCTTTTTTCAGGTTAATCCCTGTTTCTTTACAACACTGGCTGCAATGATGTGTTATCAGTTTTATTTGAATTAATATGGTCTGCCTATGCTTGAGATGTTCTAATTCTCCATGCAAATTATCTTGGTTTATGCACATATGCTTAAAAATGTCCAAATTTTTTTTATTCACATGATTTAATGGACTAACAGACATTGTATCAATAGGCATGTTCAGCCACTGGTACCTGGGGTCTTAGATTTGCTGCTACTTTTGCAGTACCACAGAAGCACTGATGTAGCCATTCATATTAGTTTTCTAATGTACGGATTCTATTTCTAAATATTTGCAGAAGCCAAATGTGAAAGGCATCTACTTAAGTGGTTTTCGTTCAATTTTCAAAAATGTATCAGCAGTATTTGAGAGACAGTCACAAAGCAGTTTCCCTTAAGGACATAGCTGCAGACCCCAGGTGTTTCTAGAAGGTTCTATAGCAAGTCTGTGGTCTAGAGACTCAGTTACTGCTTGTACATGTTTTCTTCATAGATGTTAAATGTCCTATCAACATATCAGAAAAAAGGAAAAATATAGTGATGTGCCTTGTTGAGCACATAGATATATCTGGAACAAAAAAAAAATCTAAAGCCTCTAAAGTTTTCTAGTTAAGCTGTCATTTTACCGAGAATTTAAGTGTTGGTTCTTGAGAAAGGCTACATGGCCCATTAGATCTGTCTTTGAAAAGTTTTCTAATTTCTTCATCACAGCTGCCACTGAACTAGATGAAGTCAGTGTTTAAAGGATTGCAAGCTTTCATTTTCTCAGGGAGCTGGAAGGACAGAGCTAAGTGGATAATCCCACATTCTGTACAAGTTTTTTTAGCATTGCTGTCAAAGGAGAAACCAGAGGTGGGAGAGAGAGTGTTTATTTCAAGACAGTCAAGTTCTCCCTGGCCCATTCTGACTCTGAAATCCTGTGAGATAATTTCACCATGGAATATACTAGATTTGTCTTACTGATTTTCCCTCTGATATAAACCAGTGTACTGGCCTGATGGGTGGATAATAAAGACAAAGCAGTGCTGCTGTTTGTAGCAGCAGAGCTTCTAAAGGAAAGCTGATACTCCTGATGAGCCAAGCTGCAACAAATAATGCACTGGACTCAAAGCTTGTCAACATGCATTTCCATCAAGACCAGAAATTCCTCAAATAAATAAAATGAAGGGGAATAAAATTCCCATAAAACATTTCTTAAAAAGAATTTAGGTTTCACAGAAAGCATGGAGGAAAGTAAAGCTTTGTTTGGACAGACCAACCTCTATCAAATTTTCATGCAAACCTGCACATCCAGTGACAACTTTCCTAGTCTGGGTTTTGACAACTTTCCCAGTCTGGATTTCAACAACTAATGAGTCATGCTGCAAGGAAGTTCAAGGTTTCAGAGATTTCTCAGAAGTTGATTGGATGAAAAGGCTGTCCAGAGGGGACACTCTCCTTACTCAGGAGGACTGGGGTAAGAGGACATGTTAAGATCTGAATATTGAAAATTTTAGAGATGCTTTTGCCTGAATTAAGGAGCAAACAAGACCATGTGCTGAAGTCAGTAGTATGAATTTATTTAACAGTAAATAGGGGGGGAGAGGGGGGATGGCCAAGGAGAGAGAGAGAGAGAAAGGGGTGGGAGAGAAAGAGAGTGACAGAGACAGATTAAGTAGAAAATGTGGTTCCCAATGGTGTCCCATTGATCCTCTTCTTCTGGCCTTCTTGGTGGTAAGGGTCACACAAACTATAGAGTTCAGTGGGTTAATCTACAGGTGGGAATGCCCAGACACCCTCCCTGGGGGAGAGGGCGGGGTGCAAGTTTGACATAGTCTCTTGTGTCAAAAACAGACTCTGGACCTGCTGCATCACTGGGATCGTGTGCCCTGCTCTGGGGCAAGGCCTCAGCAATCACTCTGGGAGCACCGTGGAGGTCTCTGATGGATTATGACACCTTCTGATGGATTATGGCCTTCCCGGGGCGGGGAGGGGGTTTACAGCTGAGCTGGTTTGTGTGAGGGAGGGTGGGAGTTCACTCCCCCTGACCAGAGGCTGTGCCACACCCCAGCACTCTCCTCCTCCCCCTGTGGTTGTGGGGCAGTGTGTGCAAAGCTGCCCCCAGCAGATGCGTCTGTGGGCTCTGGCCTCCCCCACCCCAAGCTGAGCCAGGGACGAATTTCAGCACAGCTGCTGGGTTTGGCTTTCTCGTGGATACATTCTTTTCCCTCAGCCTCGTTTACCTCTCCCTAGAACTGACATAATTGGGCGGTAGTGTCACCGTCATTTTATCTAAAGTACCCTTAGGGGCCTTAACTCAGAGGCCAAAGTTCCCCTCAGGAGGCCTGTTCAGGGAGGGGCAGCCTTCGGTGGTCACAATTTCTTATACAGTTCTGCTATAATGGGCCTAAAGTCCTTCGTAACAAGTTTTAAGCCATTAACCATAACATTTCAGTCTCCCAGGGGCACCGTCCTGGTTTTGGTTGGGCTTTGCTCATCAGGCTGTAGGCAGCGAGGGCAGCCAGAGCTGCTGGGGGCTGTGACACTCATGGGACAGGGACAGCCCTTCCAGCCCTCCCAGGAGACACAGGAGAAGGAAATGTCAGCAAGGGCTCTGGAAAGCAAGACTTCCTCTATGTCTAATACATAAGGTAAAAAGAGGCTGCTGATCTTGCTCATTGCATTTTAAACACCTTTGAAGGCTTAAGCAAATGCTTACTCTGCCCCTTAGGATAAGTGACACGTAGATGGGGTTGCTTGAAACAACGAAATAGAATGCCCCAGGGGCTTTATGAAATCCCTCAAACTGCTTCCAAAACATGAAAGAGAGGAAAAGGCCATTGCTACACTGAGATGCCAGAACCATTCAGGTACGCTAAAGCTTGAATGTTAAGTGAATAGATCCACAAAATCAAAAAGAGCAGGGGATGGGCTCAAACACAGTTTTTTGCCCAGATGTACAAAAAAACTGAGAAATGGAGAAGCCAAATGAAATTGCTTGGGGTAAAATCTGATTTTTAACCCAATGCCCCCCACCCCCACTCCCATTTACTGTTAAATAAAAGCCAGGCTCTGAAATTTAGGCAAGAAGGCTTATTAACAGAGCTGATAGTGTGCTAAAAACCAGACAGATTTAATTATGGGAAATAATTAATGGAAACGTATCTTGAATATTCCCTTCATGGAGATTGCCCTTTTTATGCAGTCCAGGCAAAAATAATTTTGTTCCCCAAATTTAAAATCCTTCTGCATTTTGAAGTTTCTCAAAGTTTTTTGAATTTGTTTTTTTAAGTTAAATTTTTATGTCTGAACTATAACTTGAATCATTCTGGCTAAGCTTAAACATTTACTAGCCTGTCATTTCTATATCTGAATCTGTCTTTGACTTTCTGAGAACCTGGATAACTGGAATATTTTATCCCTTACATGTCAGCACATGACCTACACAAGCATAACAAAGATAATAACTTTGGCCATTACATTTTTTTAGTAACTTTTTTTTTTGGCCTGCTGACAGATATTCAGATGAAAATTGTGTGAAGTATGAATGAACAGCTTCCAACTTTTACCACATGGAAAGACTGCTGTACAAGCTATTACAAATGCAGATTGAAAATTGACTGATCAGTTAGTGTTGTGACAAACATGCGCCAGCACTTTTAGGGACTAAAGCTCCTGTTGTAGCTCTTTGGACTGTCCTCCTCATTCTCCAGCTAAGCTTATGAAGATACCAACAGATGTGAAGAGATTTGAAGAGTCACCACCACTGCAGTATTACACTAAAAGCCAGTGGGACCACAGTGACATGTTTCTAGAACTGCTTGCCTGATTGACAGTTTCTCATCACCTCCTTGTGTTTTTGGCCGCCCTTGGCCTGGCCAGTACAATTTAACACAGAGCAAAGGAGAATCTTCTTTTATTTCCACCAGAAAATGGGATTATAAAAATATCCTGTGCTTTGCAGAGGATTCAAGTCAAAATAAAGCTAAGAATCTGCCTATCAAATCCCTAATATTAACATTACAACTGAGCAAAGGAAAAGTTTTCCACTGCCTACACAAAACTGGATTTGATTGATTGTTCTCTATCCCTCACAGGATTATTCAGAAAATTGTGGCTCATGCCTGGTTAACCATGTCATTCCAGCTCTGAATATCACAGTACTGAAAGGATTTTCAGCATATTGAGACACCTTCAAAGATGACTTTATGGTCCTTTCAGTGCTCTTACAATCTCATCACAGCACCCATCCCACTAGGAAGATCCATGTGCTTATCAGAGAATTACCAAGTTCCAAAACCTTTGCCTTGGGCAGAGACACATCTTCCCATGCTCTGCAATCTGCTGCTTTAGTTCTAAACACTCTTAACAATTCTGCAAAAAAGTGAGCACACACTGAATATGCAACATTACCTGTAAAGGCAATAGTGGAGCGCAGCAGTGTGCTGGGTGCATGGAGTGCAGCACCAGGAGCTCATTCAGATGTGGACACAGTTTCTCTGTAGATGAGATACTTTCAAGAGACAGATGTAAAGTCAGAAAGAATATCAAGCAGCTGCTCTCTTGTGCCAAAGCACAACAGATGAAGGGTGAATGCACAGAGAAGTGCTGCGTTGCAAGGTACGTCAGCAAATTTTCCCATCTTTATTACAATGAACTTCAAGGAGTTTGACCAAATTTTCACTGATAGCTGAATCTGTATCTTTCTCAGATTACTATATTTTTACCTAGGTCTACCATAATTAGTAATTCTTTATTTTGTAATGGGAGTAACTTGTGACTAAAAACAGAATCTGTCTTAAAAGGTTCATGAGAACTTTTCTTGGCTGTTTTACTTTCTGTTCTTTTAAACCATACCTTAGATTAACACAGATTAGTGATTTATTTTTTTTTTATTATCAAACAGCTTTCTGAAGAGAAAAGCAGGATCGTGTATTTCCATTTGGATTTTTTAAGAACTCTTTCTTGTTAGTGGCTGGTCAATAGGATAGTCCAAGATAGATCAATTCTTATCCACAGAATAGAGATGGACTTAACTTAATTCTGCAGTCCTCAAATTCTGGATGCATCTGCCAGCTCCATGGCGACCCCTGAGTTTTTCTTGGGAGTCAGAAAAGTAGCTCCTCAGGTCAAGAATCAGCATTTTGGAATTGTTTAACTGCCTCTCAAATTTCAGTCAAATGATGACAGCTCAGAGTAGAGTGCACTTGCCAGGCTGGCCTCTACATTTAAAGTAAAATTGAATGTATTAGTCATTTTTTTGCTCCTACAATAAATAAAAAAATGACAGAGACATCTCAAGAGGTTGAACAACCCACTGGTCTTGATTCCATTCACACAGAAACACAACAGAAGCCACAGAGTGTCTGTCCCAGTAAGGCAGGCAGCTTCTGAGACATTCTGCTTTCTCCTGAAGAAGGTCAGGAAATGCCATTTGAGTATCATATTCATTAGACATACTCTTCTGTATCTTCTATCACTTGACATGACAAAAAAGTCTGATTTTTTTCTGTTTTGTTGTGAGTCTGAGATCAGTTATAAGTATTCAGGGTTTTTCCTTTTGTCATCTGGTGTGTGAGCAAATCTTGTTATGGATTTGACCACCATGAGCCTCACTTATTTGACACATTTCATCTATTTCTGGGTTGTCTCTTATGTGATACATTTGCCAGAAGCTCAGGCTCTGTGTTTTCTTGCAATTTAATATACTTTTTTCTCCCTGCCTTTCTGGTTGTTGGCAACTTCTCCAGTCAGCCACTTTTAAGAAATCCCACAGCAGAGTTCCTCAGGATAAGTACTTCTACTGTTCAAGCCATTTCCCTTCTGACAGCATCCATTACATTTGTGCAGTCAGAGAAACATCATCCCACGGACAACACACAAGAAACAAAAGCAGTATTTCTGCTTCATGTTTTTGTGCCTGTACTTATTCCCTAATTCTCTGTGTTTTCCAGGGGACCATCAATTAGAATTAATACATGACAGCTGTGCTGAGCGGTGCAGTTAAATACTTGTGTTGGGAAGCTAACCCTTTGCTGCAAAATGGCATTTGGTACTTATTGAGCTTTGCAGCTTTTTCATGCTCTCAGTAACATGTATAATTATTTATATCAAAAGGCAAATCAGTGACCTATAACTGAGCTTTCAAAAATTATAAATTATCATATTTGACTGCTTCCAGGAGTTTGAGTTATCTGAGCAATGATGAACAATAGCCATTAGACAAGGAATGACCAAGCAGAATTAATTTAAATCAGCTTGAGATAGCTTTAATAAACCACTATAAATAAGTGATTTGTGCTGTGTAATCTCATCAGTAAAACACAGCAAGAGATTGTGCATCAACTGCTTAAATGATCTTATTGTTATTGCTACCACCAGATGCTTATATGGGCTGAGCAACAACTCTTCTTGGTTTCAGTGCAGCTGTGGATATCCAGCTCCTGTGAACAACCAGCTAGTGAGAGCTAGAGCAAGTCTGGCTCACTCAGGGAAGAATAGCTTTAGCAAAGGTCAGGTTTTGCCATGGGCAGGAGGAAGGCTGGCCAGCACCAGCCAGGTCACATAACAAAACTCTTAGTGCTGCAGGTTGCTGTGCTTTTGTGCACTTCAGAGAAGTGGAGGAGGGGGGTAATTTGAGCTGGAAAATCTTGACAGAAGCCTGCTGCAGGCAGGATACTTACTGTCCATTAAATGGGAATGGAAAACATATAAAGCAGCAACATCTCCTACCTTTACACCGAAAGAGTCACCAGCACTTGCTATTGGTTTTTTGGCCTTACCTCCACCATTTTCTTTTGAAGTGTAAGCCCTGTTTTTTCTTTCACTTTTCAGCTCATCTAGAATGGGCCTAGATATGTGGTGGCTAGTCAGCAGGACTATCTGATCTAATGGTCTGAGAATGAGAGATACCATTTTATATGAGAAGAAGAGAGTACTGGGTCAGTCTAGCTTTTCTTCACCTTGAAGGGAACCCCTTGCCCTCAGAGGAATTAAACCTAGACAGTTACATCTTTCTCCTATTTGACACTTAATGTTATAATCCTGATAGTAGTGGCCTTTGATTTCTGCTATTCACATTTGCACTTCAGAACAGTGTGACACAAGGAAGTTCAATATCTGGTTTTGAGTGCTGTGCTGTCATCCCCTACAGGGTACCTTTCTCGTTGTCTCATCTATCTCATAACATTTTCCTTAACTTGGAGGAAAGAATGTGATTAAAGTGGTTTGTAAAAAGCTATGGGCTTTTTTCATTATAATTCCTTAGAATTTAATTTCATCACACAACTGAAGGATTAAATCTGCCTTTGTTAACATTTACATTTCCCATGCACATTGAGGAAAGGCACAGAGTCTAAAGTACCTGTTGGTCATTAGGAAGTAAAGCTTGAGGCCATAAGAAACAGCCCTTAGTATTTCAACATTAGTCATGGTGTACAGTTAATGATATTAAATTAAAGTTCAAACTACAGCATGGCTTTTCTCAAGTGACATTAAAACCACCTCCTGATTTGCAGTGCAATATGCAATAGCTCCTGCTAAATTTCAGCTCTCCTGTCTCAACTGCACAACCAAATACAGGTAATTAATGCTGAGGGAGGCTGTGTAAATGGCTGACTTAAAAAATAACTGGTGTCTGGCTGAAAATTTTGGGCATGCAAGGTGAATCGACAAAAATTACTTAGTTTTGTAGTTAATCCTACTTCCTGTATACACCAAATTTCTACCAGTTTCTTCAGATCGTGCAAATAAGGATGGGTATCTTAAGGAACGGGGAACCTCTCTTATCTTTCTTCCTGTTTCTTTTTTATGCTATTTGCATATAGAGCTATTTGCTTTGTCTTAATGAACTTTTTTCAGTAATACAAGGAATTCATAGTGAAACACTTGGAACAACTAGTTAAAATTTGCAAGAAACTTCTTGTAAGCAATTCCCTACACCTTTGCCAATGAGATTTGATGATAATTTGGAATGTGAGATAGGATTGCAAACCATACATACATATGTATTTTTGATACTAAGGAAGAAACTAAGACTGCTGCTAGCTGTGAAAAGAAATTGAACATGTGAAACTTATTTCACACACGACTGACATCTGGAGAATAAATGCATTCACCACATTTCTGCTGAGCACAGTTTAGTGATTTAAAGCTTTAGATTTTTATTCCATAGACATTTGAAATATGGCATATGTGGTTGAGAGAAAACATGTGAAATTGTGTCTAAAATCATTATTTCAGATATGATATGAAATCATCATTTTAGATGTTTCAGATCCAAAGAACTTGGAATTTTTCAATTTCTTTACTTAAGTTTTTTGTTTTCCCTTTAACTCCCATGCATCTCTGGAGATTATGCTGTGGCTCAAAGCTGAAGTGCAAAGTGATTAGGAAGATTTGTATTATATTGATTTACCTTCCAGTACTTAAACCAAGGGTTCACACTGCTGCATTTAGCTGTTTACCCTTCACTAACACCTACTCTATTACCAGGCATACAGGTAGTGAGAACTGCTGAAAATCAACTCATTTATTCTAGAATGAGTGCCAGCACTATGCTCTATCAAGTCAAAATGTTACCTGTGTCAGCCCACATCCATACTGAGGATTTTCTAAACATTTTTAAGGTTATCCTGGTTATTTACCGTAGATGGACTCTGAGACAATAGTTGTTGGGATTCCTGACACAGATACGTTGCTTCTCTTGCTTCTTCCTCTTTCCCAGCCTAGCAAGAGGGGAAGCCTTAGAAAAGAAGTGCAGATGCTGAGGTTTTCTCTTTCTGTGCCATCTATTACCAGTGTTCAGCAGCTATTTCTTCTAGCAAGTTCTCTGTCTCAATTCCAAACAAGTAACTCTTCTCACCCTCTACACATCACCAGATGGCAAACTAAATGCTGTTGTCTTGGGAAATAATACACGGATAGACAAGATCCATTAATACATGTACATTAGTGGAAGGATTTCTACCCTTACTTATCTTGCAATACAAACATGTCCAGAACTTAAACACTCATTGTTACTGAAATGAGGGAGCCAACTGACTGTGGTTGTTGCTGTCAGGTCTCTGTCCCATCCACCATGTGCGTCTCTCCAGTACTCTTGTTTCTCACCAAAGAGCTCAAAAAAAGCCAGCGCACCAGTCTAACACATATTAGATACACTAGCTCTTCTGCTGAGTGAGCACCTGGGAGGTGCTGAAATCTCACATTGTTGAGGAAAATAGAAAAGTAAACATAAACTAGGAAAGACTGTAGAGATTTTATATCCCCACACTAATGTTTCTTCTCCCCGTCTCTCCTTTTTGTTCCTTCTTTTTTTCATGAAAGCTACACCTGTCAGCCTTCAAATCAGCCAGCATGTGACACAAGCCATCCAGCTGTGTGGCAGATGGCTGAACTGTGCTTTGTCCTATAT
The DNA here is from genome assembly GCF_030490865.1 of Poecile atricapillus. Taxonomy (NCBI): domain Eukaryota; kingdom Metazoa; phylum Chordata; class Aves; order Passeriformes; family Paridae; genus Poecile; species Poecile atricapillus. The sequence continues at coordinate 82,904,386 of NC_081251.1, forward strand.
ACATCCATATAGAATTATAAATAAATACCAAACCTGATACAGTAAGTGACTCAGCCTGGTTTGGTAATTGGTATCTGAATAGTCCTGGGCTTTTTAAAACTGCAAAATTGCCTTGCTTGACTCAAATAGACGTCAAAATTCTTAAAAATGGGTCTTGTATTTAAAAGCTGTTGAAGGTGCTGTGCATGTAGCAATATGCACTAAAACTCCGGTGTTGTCTCTTTCGGGGATTCTCAAATCCTGGGTGATTTAGTGGATCTAGGGTCCTCCATATATGATGTTTCCTTACCCTTACTGATTCACTTGCCCTGGCTCAGTCTCTAGCTATTATTATTTTCTTTCACTGCTATTAGGGAGCTACCCCAAGTCCATCAGACATGCAAGTAGCTCCTAACTTTTTAATTTGACTCCAGGTGAACTCAGTGGGGTGTCTGCTCGTCATTCTTTACAGCACTGGTTGTTTCATAGGTTTGGGTAAGAGAAATCATGGGAGAGAACCTTAGTGGGATCTAACTGATCCTGCAGACTGATCCAGCCCTTGGTGTCTTGGGACACTTCTTGGCATTACTTCAGCTTGTGGAGCATTGTAGACTGAAAAACTGCAAATCAAGCTACAGCTTTACTGGGAATGTAAATGTTACAATTATATTAACATAATATTCCTACCTGAACCTATGCTATTGAAAAAGGTGTTTCCCAAATGGAAACAGAAATAATAGATGCAAATCTGACCTTCTCTATTGTCTATCTGCATAAAGATGCATGGCAGGTTGTGCAGCTCTTTCACAGTTATATCTGCTCTTTGCTGCAGTGATGTCTGAAATAGCCCCGCAGCTGTCCATTTTCACAGGCCTAATTTCTTTCCAGGGGAGATACCAACTATGATGAGGTATTCCCATCTGCAGGCTGATCCTGTCAGGTTTAATAACTTGCTCAGTCCCATCCTATTACACCTTGAGAGGAGGTGAAACAGGTGAGAGGAGGGGGTTCGTCCATCATTGTCTCTGAGTCCTAGCAGAAGACCTGACTGAGACCATGAGCTCTGGCTCACTGCTCTAGACTGCCCCAGAGTAGGGAGAGAGGATTTCATGCTGACCTGGACTTTCACAGCTCTACAAGAAATCATGGTATACCACATATTTGTTAAAGACTGTGCTATCATGACCATTTCTGCCTATTTTTCTGTTCATGGCTCTGGAATAAGTCAATTTCTGTGGGCCTGTCTGTAAAGCTCTGTATTCTGTGACAAGTATGCAGTCTGAAGTATTCAGGCTAGAGGCTGAGTCAATACAGTGCCCTTTTAGTGCTCCAAGTCATCCTTGTAAGGGAAAACTGGGCCTCTGTAGAGGATATATAAATATCTTTCTGTATCTTCACTGCTAAACATCCCCCGTAGAAACATCAGCTCAGAAGATGAAACAATATTTCTTCTTTTATGGATGTTATACTCATGAAAGCTTGTGAGAGAGCAATTTTCCTTCTGATCCACTGCTTTTCTGACTGCAATCTTGTAACTGGTATCACTTGTCACCCCAAACAGTGCTCTGCTCCTTGGGTTTTTTAAAGTTTGATGGTATCGACTGAGAAATGATAGCAAAAGACATCAGACAAACCCAGGTAGTCTGGTCCATGAAGTTTGTCTTAGATATGCATCAATTCATCAGGCTAATTTTTAAAAGATACAGTTTATTTTTGTTTTAGAATTACTTTTGGATTTGCAAATTCTCTTGCTGGTTGTACTAGACATATGACTAAAAGGATGTGTTTAAGAAGATGTATTCAAAATTTGGGTTGTGGTGAAAACTGGCATGTTAAATGGAGCTGATAAGTACATTGCCCTCTGTAACAAAAAAAAAAAAAACCAAAACCAACATGCTATGTAGATTAATGGTGAAAATTTCAAAAATGACACATCTAAGCATATCCTGTAAAGTCGAGTCTTTGGATGCCAAAATTAGAGGCAGCCAAAGTCACTGGTCATTTCAAAACTTTGTGGCAGTAGAAACAATTAAATTGGTCACTTCTTTATCTTCGCTCTAGATCTAACTTTGACATTAACTGAGATGAATTGATTTATTCTTTAGGCAAAACAGCATCTAAAATGACAGCTGCATTGCTGTGATAGTGGCCACTGCTATTACCAGAGCAGACTGGTAATTGTTTCTCTTGTTAATTGTTTCTTTTTTTTGAGCTTGGATCAGCTCTTCTGATCTTGTTCTACTTTAGTAGCAACTGAGTGAGCAACTTCAATTAAAAAAAATTTGAATAGTGATTTCTTATGATTGAGAAGAGTTGATTTCTTTTCTTGACCTTCATCCATGCTGAAGTGATTTCTATTCAATTCCCCTGTTGGTAGGTTGTTCAGTATGGTATCATCCCAATTCTGAGCCACATGAGCTGTATTGTACTGCTCTTGTACATACCTGGTACTGCTCTGTTCTGCCTCTCTCTCTTGCATTCACCATTGAAAACCTCTACTCAAGAATTCATGTGAGTCATTCGTCTTTATTTAGACATTAATTTGACAGGCATCTATTTTTACACACACACACACGCGCACACACACATTACACACACACACACATATATATATAGATGTGTATTTAAATTTAACATATACAGAACCCATATATAACTACGTTGATAAATATTATATTAAAACAAAGTCCCATACAAGAAAAAACAAACAAAAATGAACAGAAAAAAAAACCCAACAAAATTAAACTCATGGACTTCTGTCAGCTTTCTGGTATCTTTTCACTGTCCTTCAGATATGGTTGCAGTGCAGATGAAGGTATTGCTCTGCTGAATGATCACCTCTTGCTAATATTTAAATTAAGGACATTTTTCATAATAAAATGTTAATTTCTCTTTCATCATCTGCTTTCCCTGCACCGATTTCCTGGCAATTGGACATTTTCAAATATAAATGAACACCATTATAAACTAATCAACTGTTCTGACTGCAGACAGGAAAAGGAGAAGAAAAGGAAAGAACTCTAGTATAAAATAATAAAATCACAGAATCATAGAATGGCTAAGGTTGGAAGGGACTTTAAAGATCATCTCATTCCAATACTCCCTGCCATGGCACACCAGGGTTAGCATTGACTAAACTAGGTTTCCCAAAGCCCCATCCAACCTGGCCTTGGACATTTCCAGAGATGGGACACCCACAATTTCTTTGGGCAACCTGTTCCAGTGCCTCACCTCTCTCATAGTGAAGAATTTCTTCCTAATACCTCATCTGAATTTATCCTCCTTCATCTTAAGACCATTCTCCCCTTGTCCTGTGACTACATGTCAATGCAAAGCTCTCTCTCCTATTCTCTTTTATGACCCTTTTAGGTACTGGAAGGCTGCTATAAGGTCTCCCTGGAGCCTTCTTTTCTCCAGGCTGAAAAACACCCACTCTCTCAGCCTTTCCTCATATAAGAGGTGCTCCATCTCTCTAATTATCTTGTTGGTCCTCCTCTGGACTTGCTCCAGCAGTTCCATGTCCTTCCTGTGCTGAAAACCCCAGAGGTGTGTGTAGCAGTCCAGGTGGGGTCTCACCAGAGCAAAGCGGCAGAATCCCCTTCCTCAACCTGCTGGCCACACTACTTTGGATGCAACCCCGGATATGGTTGGCTTTCTAGGCTGCACATCTGGCATACCATCATGAATACCTGTGAGATTCATGGATGACTATAAAGCAAGATTTTCTAAGAATGTTGGTATTTAACAGAACTTGAAATGCTGGAAATATGAGTTACAGAGTTGTCCTTTGCAGGCTAAGCATTGTTTCAAAACAAACAAGTTTGTATGGAAATTTATGACTACAGAGTCCACAGATTCTCCTGCAGCACCAAGTAAAATCCAGAAAACACAAGTCTCTTCCAAGGAGAATTGGGCTCCTGTGGCAGAAGGCAGTGATTTCTATTTCAGACAAAACGGTAGAATCGGAGTTTGGTTTTCAGTATCATCTGCATTGTCACTAGATGGCACATTGGTCTAAAGTTTCAGTGTATAGTGTATAAGTGTAAAGTTCAGTGTATAGAACAAATGCACAGACAAACAGCAAGTTATAGATGGGAACCAGCTAGTAATTACATAGCTAATTTCTCTGTGTGTGCATGTGAGTGTGTGTACACATGCCAGTGTGTACAAGTCTCAGGTATGATATATAGAATTAGAGTTGTGTGGATGCTTTTTCTGAGACTTTTTCTTCATGCATAATATAGTTATATTAGATACAGACACTTGATGTTTATGTACTGCTGTTCAAGGCAGGGATGAGGAGACAAAAACATCAAGATGTGTGTCTGACTACCATCTGTATGTTTTTATCTGTTTCGTGCTTGAAGCAGGTGAAGGTCAGGCTAGGCTGTACACTTCAGTGCCTCTTTGAAGCAGTTTTTGTTATCAAGGACCTCATATTTAAAAGAAGGTGCAATATACCTTAGGAACACTACTCTTAAATGACTAAAAAAAGTGGTCTGTACAGAACAGATAACAAGGAATTTAGTTGGCAGGTAGAGAGGGGTAGGCTTCCTCCAGTATCTCAATAAGGTGCTTTCAGATGTTACTTTAGATGCCTTTTCCTGAAATTGGAAAAAAGGCAATGAGTCAGAGCCCAGAAGACTCTTTTGTGTGTTGTGTTGTGTATCTATTGCCTTTATTTTAAGCCATGAATAACTGACCCATATTCCTAACTACTGCCATTTCCCCCTGCACTGTCCCTTCTCCTGCCATTCTTTATGAATAAACTATTTGCTGGCTGAGAAACCCACTGCAGCTTAGAGAAATGGGTATCTTGCACACGAATTTCTGCAATGCACTGTGACTGGCAACACATTTCAGAGATTTGTTTTTTCATTTGTGGGAAGAAACTTCTTTTTCAACAATTTCCAGTGCATTCACTTTCTTTTACAAGATTTTTATGCCTTCTAGAGGAAGACACATGCAGAGATTACCTTACATAATCTCTTTTGGTCCTGGCTGTATTTCTCTTTACCTATTTTCTGCTGTTGTTTACCCAATGAGTCTGGTATTTGTATACTGAGAAAGTGCTTGGTTTGGGGATTTGAAACTGCTGGGAAATTTGATTATCAGAAGTAATTTCAAATTCTGAATTCTCAAAAGAAGGCAAAGGTCAAATACATATTAAAAACACGGATTGAGGTCTATCTATGGAGAAGGTGTTGCATTTCTTTGATTAATAGCATAAGCACTCAATTTACCCTAACTTCTCAGCTCACTGGAAAGAGCCAGGCACGTTGAGAAGATTACTAAAGTATAGAAATAATTTTTGTTCTTGGTAAAGCTGTTCTGTACTGAAGCAGAAAATTCATGGGAGACTCAGCACATCAGGTTTATTTTGAATTCTACTGTGCAGTAAAACTGATCTTGATCTTGGATGAATTAAGTGGTGTTCCATTCCCCCCATTATTTTATCCTTTATGTAATATGTATTTTTGTCCTGAGGTGTGGGACTGGGCATTTATAATAACATATATTAAGTGGAAATTCAAATTCAGATAAAATCCAGGGAAAAAAGGTTATTAATTCAACAACTATTCTTTTTCTTTCACATTACAGAAACTGATTTTGGTAGAAAGACCTTTACAGTTGGTGCAGTTTTAAAATTAGAGGTACATCTCTGCAGTTGAACTCATTCTTCTCCTTAATTCTGAAATATGACTTGATTTTACCAAGTCTAGGATAGTCTTGAATTTTTAACCTTCAGGAATTAGCTAACAGTTCTGCTGTGATCTTTGGGTAGGAATTAAAGGGACTGTTCCAGTTCTTGAGTCAGGGAAAAGCTGTAGGGATAGCCACCAATGGTGGTGTCTTTTCACCAGAGATTTTTTACAGATGGGCTGAATCTTGCTGAGGGTGATGCTCTCATCTTTATACTCATGAGAAAAGGAAAACAGATGAAGGTGACCACATGGTGCAAGTTGTGGTAAACAGAAGAATGTGTCAATATTGCTTTTTTGGGTCCATGGAGAGTTTATCCTTTGTCCCCTGGAAGAGAAACCAAAGATGAATCTTGCTTGTCATCTGTATGTGAACATGGGAAGGAGTCAAGATTTGTTGGTTTGTGTTTTACTGGCTGCTTCTACATGGGATGAAGAACATGTATGTCTTCGATAAATGAGACTTCTTGTTCTGTTCAGTGGGACAAAATTAGACAGAAAAAAAAGTCATTCACGAGTAGCCTACAAGGAAGCCTGACAACATGGAGGTAATCTCTCTTTTTAGTGCTGTTCATCCATTTTTCTTATATTCCTCAAAATTTCTCTGAAGCCAGTGGAAGATTTGGTCAAGGAATTTAAGATCAGATCTTAGATCTCTTCTAAGAGACATTCACCTGATCCTTTCTCAGGAATCTGAGTATTGGCATACTTATGATTTTGCTCTGATTACTTGTTGATAATAGATGTTTTCACTCTGTTGAAATAATAAAGATCTGCACCTTTATCAGTAAAGAAAAATCATACACCCAGAACACAAATAAAAATCACAATGAAGACTCAGTGCACTAAAGGCTAAGGGGCTTCTTCTAAAGGCAACTTAAAATATAGACAGCTTAAACCTTCCCCATAGGTGATAAATAATGTCGGCCAAAATCCTTTCCAAAACTATTATTTTGGAATTAGCTATCAAATGTATCAATAGTTTCACTCCAGTACCTTTCATTACTGCAAAGTTAATGGAAAAGTTATTGATCGGTAGTTCATGCCGTACAAATTAACTTTGTGCAACAGTAGCATACAGAGTTTAACTACCCGTGAGGAAGCACTTCACTGGTATAGACATTCCTGTTTCAGGTAACACAGTCACAGCAATATCTTTCACACACTCTGTCATTCCACAGCATAAACTTTGTTGACAACATTCCTTATTTAATTTGAAATCCATGAAATTATGTTACTGGTATGGACTTTTTTATATGAGGAAAACATTTGCCATCTCTGTGCCAAAACTGCGACCCAAATGCCTCCAAGAACTGGGGAGAAAAAGATGGCCTATTCTGAATGTCAGACTTGTTGATACAACACTTTTCTCATTATCTTTGCTGTCAGTAGCTCACAGAAGACCTGTGTGGCTTGGGCACTGGCTTGCAACAAGGTCCTGCTAGAACTTATTTCTAGGCAGTAGCCCAGCTTAGTAAGGTTCCCATCATATGAGTCTGATGTGTTTTATTGTGTTTATTCCTTGATGGTAGCATTTGGTATAAATTGGTATAAATTAGGAGCTCTGGGAGAAAACTTACATTTCTTAGATTTTGAAGATAGTTTTACAAAATCTTAGTATCAGTCACATCACCTAAAGTATTTCCTTTAGTGCCTAAAAAATTTTTGTTTCCAACAAAAATGAATTCAAATATGTCATCTGAAGTTTAGAGAAGGAAAGTGAAATAGTGGCAAATGTAGAGTTTTAGAAATCATGCCATGTTCTTCAATTGCATCAGCTACTTTCTCCTTAGTCTGATTCTTGGGGCAACTGTAACTGTGAAATCATGTGAAATCTGTTTTCCTGCTCCCTGTTTACTTAGGAAAAAGCCTCATGGCAATATTCTGTATCAACATGCTTATCCCATTTAAATTGTCATATAAGCAATGAAGACTTTGCATCTTGAGTTTCTTTTTGTCTTTGAGGAATGCCCAGAGTCTGAGCTGTCATCTACAGAGAAAATACTCCAGCATAGGTTCACCAGCAGACCAGCTACATGTCAAAATAAGAAAGAAATTCCAAGAAGACCACTTCCAGTTAACAATAGAGCATACTTATCACTTGATCCTTTTTTGAGCAAAACATCTACTTCACAATATCACATGGATTATGTGATATTTTAGGTGACAGTTGATTTAGAAACACAGCTGTTCAGACAAATTTGATCTACTGATGCTTGGCTGCAACATTAATTTTGTCTTTACTTTCAGCTGTTTATTACACGTTGGTCATTAATCGCAGATAATGACTGATACCCTGAAGGTTAATGCTTGAATGCCTTCTTCTAAAATTTAAAAATATTTCTGTGTTGAAGTATATTCCACTGGCATGCAGGATTGAATTAAATAAATGTTGTGGCTCTGATATAAGGATACTGCTGATATATGTCTAATTAATGTACTCCAGATATCAGCACTATTAAAATCTGCCTGTGATCTGCATAATGGGTAATTTGTTATACCAAGCAAAATACCTGGTTTTCAGATAACCAGATTTTAAAAAACAAAACAGATATATTTTCATCCTAGAGCATAATGAATACCCCAGCAGAGTCATATTGTCAGTAAGATTCATTCCACTGGGGAAAGTTAGTGTTATTCTATCATTTACGTCAAGAAATACCTGATTTGTGTTTAAACACTGTAGAGCCTGGCATTAACTCTCTCCTTGCTACCCAAAATCTTCCAAACACTTGTTTTTAACAAATATCACCACCCATAAAATATTCATGCTTCATGACAGTAGTAATTCATTACTCCTCACCAAATAAATGCAATTAAACCATCAGCTGAAGGTTCTCATGTCCCCAGGGACACTTTAAATGTAAGGTTTATTAGGTTGCCTTGGTATATGTGCAGTGCTGTTTGGTGATATCATGGCTATGTTTCAAGTTTCTAACAAGGCACCTCACATCAGGAGAGCCCAGTGGAGGGATTGTCAGGCTGCCTCCTGCATCATCTCTTTACAGACTGTCATAGTGTAGCCCATTTGCAGACTTTGAATGCTCTGGGACATAACCGTGCTCATCTTCTTTCTGCAGACAGTACTACAAGCTCCAGAGCTTCTGAAAGAATCTGGCTGATTATTTCTCAGCTATGAGAATATAAAAATACAATGAAAACTAGTCTGTTCTCATGTCATAGGATTGAAAAAAAGCAAAAAAACTAAATTAGCATAGTATGTCTAAACTTGTCACACACAATAAGGAGTAAACAAGGAACTTCAAAGATAAGCAAGAGGAATATCTTTAAATAGCTGAAAGGTGGATGAAGTAAACATCTGATGATTAAATACTGAGGTCATTAATAAAAGAAGGTTCTTGAATTAGTCATTCCCTTTCTGTCTGTGGGTTATTAAACAGTTGCAAAGCTAAATACAGAGGCAGTGCAACTGAGGATCAACTCTGAGTTGAGGTACTCTCAACAGGGTGAGACACAGAGCAATACCTGTACTCATTGTGTTCTTCCTCACAGTAGTTTTGTAGTGGTGCAACCCCATTGAAATTTTACCTTTCCTTGGTTCCAAACCAACAAGTTTGGACAACTCAGAAATGCAAATTAGGGGTCTCATGATCTTCCTGTACAGAGTCCTGACATTCGACTGGGGTGCAGGATAGAGAGATGCCCTGCTTTTAAGTCAAGTGAATTGATTCCAACTGTATTTCATGGATCTGTGGATAAAATAACATTCACCAAATCAGAAGGGAATTCTGATTTTTTTAACAGAAAGAGAGCAGTGAACATTTACATATCAAAGGGGTTAATGTTCTTCTCTTTAAAAACAACAGTTTTTTACTGCATGCATCTCTTCACCCATTCAAGTTAAGGAGGCCAAAGACCTGGGAGCCACTATGTACCCCTCTACAGAATTTATCCGTAAAATTGTATGAGGTGATTTTTCTCCTCAAAGTCACTTCTCTCAGGAACAGCCTGGTTTTCACTTAAAATATGCCAATAATGTAGCAATGATGTTTCAGGCTCTGTACTGAGGCTTTTTCCTCAAGTCTCAAGTTCAGGCCAGTCTCTTACTTTCATTTCTGTACACATTTAGCTTGCAATAAGACTGTCAAGAAGGTGAAAGTGACTGCCTCAAGGACAGACAACCCCAGCCCTTATTATCCTTACAGATTCTTGGTTGTGTGTCTTCCGACCACTCTGTCACCCCTCTTACTGGAAGATGGATACCATTTTAGAAAGCTTTATTCAGCATTAAAGCCCCATTTTTCCCTACGGTGTACCAGCAAAGACCTGCTGATTTCTGATGTCCAGGTAACACCCATTATAGAAAGCTAAGGAGGTGTTCCTGTGCAGATAATTTCTCAGAAAGGGATACTTTATCTCTGGTGAGCAGATGACAAGAAAAGGCCAAGCACCATAATTTTTGCTTCAGTAACAAAACAATCAGTCTTCATAATGCAATCTCACTAAGTTGGACTTTCATAGGTTTGGGTAACAGTGCCAAATGAATAATCATGAAAGACAAAAGACATTAGCCAGCAGTCCAACAAAGCCTCCTATTTGTGCAATTTGAAGATGTGACTGACAGTGCTCCCAGCATCTGATCTTCAGAAGCAACTCCCAACTGGCCTATGATGCATTAAGGCTGTTGCTACATTTATGAAGTAGCAGTACATTTAGTGCTTGGATTGTGTTTTTTCCTGGGTTTTTTTTTTTATCATGGGGAGTGGCCGCCTTGGGGTGGGTGATGCTGGAAATACAGTGTTGAGAAAGAGATGCAAAATAACAAAGCCAAAAACACCTGGCAAAACACAAAATTTCCCCTTCTACTGAACTCAGTACTGATCTACCAGGAAATCCTTCTCTCTTTCTTCCAAAGATGCCTTCACATTAATTTTTAAATTACAAGTTGCAGCTTGTTTAGTGATTGAAGTACATTTACTTGTCATCAAGAATTTCCTAAGTTACCACGTTTAAGCACATGTTCTCAGTGCTTTAAATGCAAGGAAGAGGAAGCCCCCGATCTGCAAAAAGTTTTTATTAAAATGTGCAGACACACACAAAAGCTCACACAATTTACATGAACCAATTAAATGGCACACTATGCGCCTAACAGGCAAGGTTGAAGATAAAATTAAATTAAATTTTATTTGTTAAATGAATTGACCTTTACCAGCACAATCTATAAAATCAATTTAGCATATTGTAACCCTTGCAGATTGGTAGTCCTTTCACACCAGGAGTCTAAAATAAGCACAACAGGCATTTCAGTACCCGGTAACATATCATTAAAACATGTCCCAAGGCATTTCACAACCCATAAACAGTACAAACATTAGCAATCAATTGCTCATTATAACCACCACATGGCCTAGATGTTATCTTACACAGCATCTTAATTTTCCTTGACCCTAGCTCCATATTGCTCTGGAGAGGCCTCTGATGTGAACCAGTGAAAAATTCCTTCAGCAGAGAACTTCAGCATGCCAAATATTTCTCTTTAGTTTTGGAAACATGGTATCTTGGTGTGAACTTGCATTTCTGGAAAATATTGTAATATTTGAATTTTGGGTTTCTGAATCAAGTGCCATTTTTTCTTCAGTCTCTCAAAGAGCACCACATGCTGAAAGCATATTTGAATTTCTTCAAGGTTGTATGGTTTGTAGACAGGCTTTTGCTAGCAGCTGGGAAAGTCACAGAGAGAAAGTCACAAAACAAAAAGTCAAAAGCATCTACATGATTGCTTCATCACTGACAAAATCAAAGAATATAAATGCCAGATGTTCTGACAATCCTGTGCTGCAATTTGGCAGTGCTCTGCGGTGATGTTCATGTGGTTTCCCAAATCCACAACACAGTACTCCTGTTGATTAACAAGCCTCTTGGCTTTTGTCTGAGCACAAACTACATCCATTAGACTTATGCTACGGTGGGAAAGCTACTTTATCTGAAAACCATAATTAATTTCAGGTACATTCCTAAAACAAGAGTTACCAGTTGGCAATAGCAATGTAACTCTTCATCCCTAGAAATGAAACAGTTGCTTGCCAGTGCAGCTGTAGTAGTCTGGGAAAATTGTATCTCAGATGGGGAGAGAAACCCACATTTGTGTGCTGGAGTGCAAAAGGTCTTTTTCAGACCCTGTGGCTTTGCCTTTGGCACAAAACCAATCTGGGTTAAGACATGAGATTGAGTAAGGCATCATTTATCCTTCCCACTGCTTAGCTCCTGACATAATTTTGATTTGTGACAACTAGCACTCTCTGAGACAATGCCTAGGAACAGTCCAGAGAAAAGCATGTGCTAGAGGCCATTTTCAATACATTGTGTGAACAACCCTCCTTTAGGTTTACTTCCTTTGTCCCTTCACTATCCTTCAGCACTGTCCTGACAAGCTTTGTCAGATGCTCCTACCTCAGAGAGGCAGGATTTTGTCTCATCCTGCAAAAACACCTCTCTGAAGTGTGGCAATGTGGGCTCTGAGAACTAAAAATTGAACTCCTCGTAGAAGCCAGAGGTGAATGTTGGTCAAATGCTAGTCAGTGTGAATGTAGCCCAAGCTGCTGGAATTCTGAGCCAATGAATCATTCACTGTCTTTGTTTTATTTACAACAATAGAAGATAGCCTGCCCATCTACTTCCTTGGAACAAGCAGCTGCTCTTAGCCAAGTTCTATCTACAGATGAGCATTCTACTATGCTGCAGTTCACCAGTGAAAAGAAAGCTTGACAGGAAAGGGAGTAGCACATCGTATTTTTCAATGAACTCTTCTAATGACCACTCTGTCCATTTTGTTTCTATTTTCTAATATTATAGATTCTTCTTTGATTTTTCTCACTGATTACTCTCACAAACAGAAATATTAAGACTGTGCTTAAGAAGACTATCACCAAAACACACCTGGTTTTGGCCAAAGAAATATCCTCAGTGTATTAAGCCAAAAAAGCTACACACAGTAGACAGTGGATTGAAACAAATTCTGCCCTCAGGGTTGTTCAGGAAAAACTATGTTAATTTCTTGAAAAGCACTACTTTGAGTTTTTCTGGGAAGGTGATTTTTTTTTTTTTTTTTTCACAGCAGCCTATTTGGTGCTGTATTTTAAATGGTTGACTAAAAGAGTGTTTTAGCTATGGCTGAACATTTTTTTTTACAGTGCCAAAGTCTCCTCTGTTTCTCACTTTGTGATCCCAGTGGAGAAGGCTGAGGGTGAACAAGAGGTTGAGAAGGGACACAGCCCCAGGACAGCTGACCCAAACTCACCAAAGGGATGTTTTAGACATACAGTGTCATGACAAGCAGCAAAATAGAGGGGAGTTTTTCCAAAATAACTGTTTATTAGTGACTATCTGGGCATCAGTGTGCTGGTGGTGAGTGATTACTTTTGTGTCACTTGGGTAGCTCTCTGTTTTACCTTATTTTTTGGGTTTATTTTCTTGGTTTTTTTTTTCCATTTCCTTCACTTATAACATTGTTCTTATCTTGACCTTTGGGGTTTTTAATCTCACTTCTGTCTGTTTTGATTGTCTCCCCAAGTCCTCTGGGGGAAGTGAGCAAGTGATGGGGGGGCCTTAAGGTCAGCAAGGATCATAGCCCACCATAGACGTAATTATCTGTCAGCCTGTCCATCTCTTAGAAATCCTTCAGTTTTGAATCCTGACACCAGACAATGCCCACAGGCACAGAATGGAACAGGTGTTTGTGTCTTGGGTACACTACACAAGACAGCAAGGATTAAAGAATAGCAATTTGCCTTCTTTGAGTTTGCAGACCTGTCCTAGTTTAGGGCAAATTAGGAAGGAAAACTCCAATGGGGATTTCCCCAGGGAAATGCCCCTCCTCACTTTCTGGTCCGGGAAAAGAAAAAAAAAGAAAAAAAGAAAAAAAAAATTCTTTGGAGAGAAGTGGAAAAAGCTGTTTATTTAACAGAAATTGAGTAATATTAAATAATAAAACCTCTTGTTGTTCGATGGGATGGCAAATCTAGGAAGAAAAGTCCTTTTCATGTGGTGAACGGCTCGCTCAGTTTCTTATCAGTCCCTCCGGCGCTGGAAAGTGCCGAGGCCCAGGCCCCGGTGGGCCACAGGCGTGAGCTCCCGGGGTTTGGCTGGGTGTTCAGTCCAGAGCAGGCTTGCACAGATCCAAGAAAATTGGAAAAAAACCAAAGGTCCAGGGAACTCCTCTGCCTCAGCTAGCTAAAACTAACTAAAAGCCAGAGAGAAGCTCTGTCCCGCTGTCTGTCCGTGCTGCAGACACCACAGTCCAGGAGCGAGATGTGTGGGAGTGATGTTTTTCTTTAACACAAACTGCACGCTTCTTCTTCCCCCTCTCTTGCTCTCAAAGCCAGTCTTAAAGGTGCAGAACTTAATATATAACATAAGCCAGACGATTGGGGATACCAGTATCATAAAGTCACCCCAGGACAAGACCATACATCTGAGTATGCAAATACTTGTTCCTAAAAGTTGTGGTTCCATTTGGTGTTTGAGTTCAGAAATGCCTACCTGCAAAAGAAAACCCAGTCTGTATTAGTGAAAAGAATGCAAGTATAACAAGGTCATTTAGAGAGAGATGGTAAACTTACTATTCACAGTCTGCAAGAAGTAAACTCCACAGAGAACAGTCAACAACCTCTGCAGACTCATAAAGCATGATAGCTACAAAAATGCCAGGGAATGGAATTTTGTAACATATCCTGTGGCTGTTTTCCAGGCTGGACAGGTATTATGCTTTGAAAAATTACTCATATCTCAGTAAGGGACAGTCAAAGCTATTCTGTACTTACCAGTATTGGCTTGTGGAATTGAAAATGATGAATTGCTTAAATTTGGTTCTATTCATTCTTAACCACACTTAATAGTGCTTTTAATCAAAGAGGCTTGTTATAAAAACTGTGTAAATTCAAGACAAAAAAATCTTTGGAGAGTAGGAAAATTATTTATTAAAGAAAATTCTGGGCATAGTGCCAAAATCTATTAAACTGATCAATATCTTTTTGGGGGAAGTAACTGGGGATATAATTTTGTCATCCATATAAATGCTGAGAATGCTGCCATGTTGATGACAGTAGAAAACATGAAAATATATAAGTGCAAGAACTTTCCAGGTCTCCAGACTAAAGTCAACAAAGTTACTCAGACTTATACTTCAGAAATTTTATTGGAATTTGACCTAATTCTATAAGACAGCATATGCAGAGAAAATATTTAATTTTTAGAGGTATCAGATATTTCAGATGGTAGAGTTAAATTTTCTTCCCCAGACTGAGGGACTTGTGTTCACCGTACAGCCAACCAATATTTAAAACACTGTTTCTACCTCTATATGGGAAGCATTAAAGATTTCAACATGCTAAATATTCAACTTTCTTTTATTTCTTGTTTGGTTTTTCAAAACCATATATATCATAGAATGGTTAAAGTAAATCATGCTAGAGCAGTACCATAATTTAGAGTAAAATGATACAGCACTTTTTCCCCAAGTTTCCAGATAAGAGTTATAAATACTGAGTTTCCAAGATACAGACTTTGTCTAATGCTGATAAGATTTCCCAGTGACTGAATATGCCATGAATGAGTTTCCTCCTTTACATGGCTCTATACAAACAGCTAAAGACATGTAGAAAAAAGTGAGGATGACACTATGCAGCTGCATGTCACACAAAAAGCTACAAATATACCAAGCCAAATGAAACAAAACCCAGACTTTGATTTTAGCTTTTCTTTCTACCACAGATCTGATTCACAGAGAGGGTTTTGAGGGAAGGTAGTTTTGTCATGTCTAGGCACATGTGTGCTGGCTGCTTCCTGGCATTCCAGGGAACTGGGAGCTGCAGGGGCTTCCTGGGCTGGCAGGGCAGGACATGGCCAACCTGAACCTGTCCCACTGCTCCAGACAGAGAGCAGGGCAGGCTGTGGGGCAGGCAGGACAGCCTGGCTGGGCCATCAGCTCATGGATGAGGGCAAGGCTTGGGTTTGGGGGAGACACTCTGGGTCAGAGACAGGCTCAGGGTGTTGACAGGGTCAGGATGAGGTCAGGTCAGGAAATCAGTCAATGGGATATAGTCTGAATGAATGAACTTCATGGCCAGCCACACTTTCAGGCGGCTTTAGGTGAGGAGGGATGTCAAAACCCAGTATTCTGAGATCAATAGCTGTCATCCTATGGAAAGTGAAAGTACATGTCCCTTCCAAGAAACTGTTTCTAGACAGTGTTTTAGTATCTGTATAGAAAAGAAATTAAACTCATGGTTAACCTACAAATGCGACTGACATGAATGACTGACATTAATTTGCTGGTCTTTATGAGTTTAGAAATTGTCTGTGATATACAGTAGTGATAGCAAGAAATTAGATGCATTCACAGCTTGAGACACATGCAAATGACATGTTTCTGTTTACGAGATGATAGCAAACAGATATATTTAAGTAAGAATACAGACTGATTTATTTTCTATAGTAACTTGAAAATTTACATAAGCCTACATTCTCATATCTATGGTAGGCAAATTTAAGAATTACTATTCAATAAGAACATTGTCATCTACTTCACTTTGCACTGAGGTAGATAAGTACAACTTTTTAAAGATAATTGAACCATTTAGGTTGGAAAAGACCTTTAAGATCATTGAGTGAAATTGTAAACCTAACACTGCCAAGTCCACCACTAGACCATGTCCCTACGTGCCACATCTATATATCTTTATATGCCTCCAGAGACGGTGACTCAGCCACTTCCCTGATGACATATTAAGTTTGTGGATTTATCACCAGCCTGTCTGTCAGACCCAGCCACGCATGACAGATGCTGAAGGAAGCAAATGAGATGACAAAATGGCAAAAATTTGGAGGAACTGTCACAAGAGTGTCTGGTTTTGTTAAAAAACATTAACAAAGAGAGGCTGCAGTTGGGAATTAGAACTTTTTGTTTACTGACCATGGATTCAAACACATGGATTATCCCTTTTGTGTGGTTGTAGTTTCAGGATTCCTAGGCTAAATAATTTGCTTTAAAAGATCTTACTTGACTTTATTAAATGGTGACCAAATTTACATTGAGTTTTTGAGATAGGGTGTTGGCCTTTTACCTTTCTTTCTGGCTTTACACAGATATATAGCCAAAGGCTAAATCAGACATCTAATTTTTACTGGGACCCTTGATATTAGGTGGATTTAGCTGAACAGCTTTAAATCAGTGTGATATTTGCTTCATTGATCTTATACAGATTTTGGCTAATTGTTTCATCTCTGTGGTTCTTTTGTTAACTTCAAAGGTATAATGCTGGATTACTGTAGCATTGTTAATGGGGCTGTTTACTGTTTTCCCCTCAAAAGAACTTCTTATTGTGCTTGTGTCGTCTACAGTTTGAATGCCTGATGCTTTCAAGAATGTTGCAAAAGACATTAACTTGCATGGTTCTGCTGCAATACTGTTCTTTATTATCTGCATCTTTGTTGTGGTGCATTTTGTTATGTTGCAATGTATGTTAACAGTTTGCTCTGTTTCCCCCTATGTTGTTGGTTTGCCCCTAAGTTGTCTCCTCTCACCCACCTGCCAATCTTGTCCAAACCATGCCCCTTGTTCCTGAACAGTTCCGGTTCTTCCTCCCTCCAGTTGTCATTCCCACTTTGTACCAACCCCTTGCTCAGTTATATTCTGTCTTTCATCCCTGGACTCTTTAGCAAATAAACCCTTCCCTGGAACCTATGCAGAAGACCTCCATTCCTTTACCTGCTCCTTGCGCTGACATCTAAAACGTGCTGTAGGGCAGCAGCTCTAAGGTTCAGCTCTTGTTGCCTAACTCAGGAGCTGTTCCCTACACTTGGCATGGTGCTGTGGTAGTGATTGAACTAGCTGAGACCCCAGCACCGTGTCACATCTTCCACATTCGTTATACTAAAGATATTTACTGTCTAAGGCATCATCTTATTAGCATTTAGCAAATCCTCATGAGTGTTTTCTGCCCTAAGTCATGGCCTGGGCACTGCTACAACAATTGAAACAGAAACACAAAAAATATAAGTAGCAGTTTGAGACAAATTCATGAGAGGTTGCTGAAGTTTAAAGTTATGAACACCAAAATTTGGAGACACCAAATGTCAGGACTTTCACTGTATAATTAGAAATATTTTCATTTTGAAAGGGAAGAGAATGTTGTAATTCAAAGCATATAGTCTGAAATATGTGCATTGAATTAGTGAGATGAGCCAAAGGGGCTCTCTGAGATAACTGAAAAAGCTATCTGCATATATTATGCTTCTGCTGCACAAAGTTCTTTCGCTGTGTGAGTCATCAGCCACTGGGAGGTCTTAAGAAGCAGTTTTTTTCTTGAGAGAATGGGCTGGAGAATTAGAGAAACATAAAACCTAATTAAATGTAGTTGATGCGGTACTTAAGCAAGTTCCAGCATTCAACTAGACTTTTCTTGATTGAAAGGTACAGTTATCTCAAAGACATGGTGACATTTTCACCCCCATGTAAAGCAGAGAGTTCATTTATTTTTTGGTAGCAGTTGAAAGTCCTCCATTGTAAGGAATATTTTCCACATCTTAGTTATCCTTGTGATTTATTTTCTCTAAATCTTCTGTGATTTCTCTCCTAGTCTTCTAGCTATTTGAACTAGACATATGATCCCAGTAGCATTAGCACTGATAAAAAAGTAGTAATGTTTTAACCTACATTAGCCTACATTTAGCCTGGAGCTCTAGGCTGTTACAGGGATTGTTTCTTTTTTTGGTCTGGGGCAGTTTCACGATGTGCTTATATTGATCTGACCATACAATGCAGGACAGAATCTTTTTAAGACATAACATAAGTCTCTTGTCTTATAAGTAAAATGTCCTGTACTCTCTTACTGAGTATGGGCTGTTGATCTGATTGCTTACTATTTTTTCCTCACTTATGGCCTGTTTACCCAGTAACCTGGTATGATTTTTGTCAGTGATCTGTCCTATTAATTAGTGTCCAGCTCCCCAGTCTCATTTGTCTATCTTATTAGTTATTTTATATGCTGGTTTTTTGTTCAGATTGTAGGATGAAAACCTGAATAAATTAATTATAAATGCTACTGATGTATCCTGGCTTAAACATACAGATTCTATAACTGTAATTTAAATTCTATCAAAGTTGTTTGAGTTCTCTAATTATTATTAAAATGTCACAAAGCACTGTATTACAGATTCTTTTCTTAGGGTGGAGTGTGTGTATTTGCCATTAAAATTATATATAATGCCATTAAACAATTAAGTTAATGAAAATATTCACTGCTTGCACCCATCATGCTTAGCTGTTAATACACTATCATATTTAATTCCTCACTTTTCAATTATTTTCCAGCCATTCTAGTATCTGGCCAAGACTGGTAATTTCTAATAGGTGTTTTTAATATTGTCATAGCATAAATTTTCTTCTATTATCTAGAATTACCGAGCACCAGCATTAATGATTCAGAGTACTCATAATCAGATCACAAAACCACAGAAGGGCTGAGTTGGAAGGGACCTCTGGACTGTCCAATCCCCCTGCAAAGACACCAAAAGAAGTCTGTCCAGGACAGTGTCCAGACAGCTTTTTAATATCTCCAAGGATGGAGACCCTACCATCTTTTTGGGCAACCTGTGCCAGTCAACTGCACAGTAAAGAAGTGTTCCCTTATGTTCAGAAAAAAACTCCTGTGTTCCAGTTTGTGCCCATTGACTCTTGGTATGTCACTGGATGCTACTGAGAAGAGCCTGGATCCATATCCTCTATATCCTTCCTTCAGATATTTGTACACACTGATGAGTTCCATTCTGAACTTTCTCTTCTCAGCCTTTCATCATAGGAGAGATTCTCCAGTCTCTTAACCATCTTTGTTGCCCTCTGCCTGATTTTCTTCAAGGAGCTACATACTTCTTCTACTTGTTGTACCAGGAAGAACAGACCCAGACACAGCACTGCAGCTGTGGCCTCACCAGTGCAGAGTGAAGGATCACCTCCTTCAGCCTGCTGGCAGACCTCCTTCTAAAGTAGACCAGGATAAGCCTTCTTTGCCATAAGGGCATATTGGTGACTCATGTTCCACTTGGTGTGGACCAGCACCTGCAGGTCTTCTTCTATGAAGCAACTTCCCTCTACTGACTGCTGGAATTCACAGAATTCTCAGGTGGGCCATCAACCAGATAAGAGAAGAAAGACCCCCTAACTTTAGTACCTGCAGTTGGCTATTTTTCTGAGTTACTGATGGAATTAAAATTATTTCATTACCATGTAAAAGGTACTTATATTTAAGTTTGAATATCACTGAAGCATGTCTCTCAGCACCACATCTATATGCCCTTTAAGTACCTTCAGGGATGGTGACTCAATCACTTCCTGGGCAGCTTGTTCCAATGCTTGACAACTCTCTCAGTGAAGAAATTTTTGCTAATCTAAAAATTTTTCCAATCTCAAACTCCCCTGACACAACTTGAGTCCATTTCCTCTCAACCTGACACTAATTAACTGGGAGAAGAGATCAACATCCACCTTGCCACTATCTCCTCTTAGGTAGTTGTAGAGAACAGTAAGATCTCTGATTCTCCTTTTCTCTAGATTAAACAGTCTCAGCTCCCTCAACCACTCCTCACAGGACTTGTACTCTAGACCATTTACCAGTTCTGTTATTCTATACACTTAGTAATCGGAATAGCTAAAAATATGTGGTGCCTATAAAATATTAAATATTAAAATCTTTCCTTGAAAGACACATCTGAAGAATGTAGTAACAAGAAAGTGCTTCTTTACTAACTGACATTTTTTCTATGAAATCTCAAAAGTATCACTTGCCTATTGGTCCTAGGCGACATCTACATGCTTCCAGTAAAGTAAATAGGTGGCATGACCTTGAATATCATCAATAAGCTGTTTCCTGTTTTAAGGCACATATATGCACACTACCTTTATTGGGATGGCTCATTGTTTGAAAAAGTCTGTCTGTAGGATAAATACTACTAACACCTTAATTTTTTTGCTCATATCTAAGCAAAAGAGAGATAATAACGAAGCTTTTAGAGATCCATTTGGGAGAAGTTGCAATGTAGGCTGCTATGGTTAAAAATCTACACCCACACTTCAGTAATTTCAGTTTTTTACTTATGAGAGTCCCAGCAAGTGCCTAGAACTCTGAGCAGTGGTGAGTAACACTTCCTGGGAATTCTTGTGGGCTAGGAGACTTACCTCACCATGAAGTAATAACCTGACTTCAGTTATTCATGTCTTTGGTACATCTTCTGAAGTGTAATAAGAGATTTTAAATGAGCAAGAAACCTTAAGTACTCTGGAAAATTTATCTTTTGCAGCATGATGAACTATTTCTCTTCAGCAATACAGCTTGTCACAAACTCTTCAGATTGTTGTTCATTTTGCAGACTTTTCTCCAAGAGGAAAACCCAAGGTCAGATTCTTCTCTTCAAGTGTTTGCTAACTAGAGCACAGGAAATTTTAAACATCAACTAGCAATGACATGAACAAGACTAAGTTTATTCCTCTGATACAATGCAGCTGTCTTCAAAAAGGTAAAGCATATTTTTTTCCTGCTCCTTGACAAAAGATTTCCCCATCGTTTTTAAAAGGACATTGTGAAAAACCAGACAAGTCTAAGATGAGGAGTCGCTGCTCATAACTAACTGCTGGAGCTGCCATATCTCATATCTCAGCTTTTACTCATACATCTATTAGCCATACTGGGAACTTTTACTTGTGTGAAAGGACGAACCTTACAACATAATTATCAAAGGGAAAATTGTGAGTCTCCACTTAAGAGTAATTGTTGCAACAGATCCAATTATGTTTTTCAAGGCGGAACTTGTCTTACAAAAATCCTAAACTTGCCCTCTAGCTTCATTTTGGTGTCAATAGCAAGAATCAAAAATATACTATGTTTTTCTACTCAGTGTTACCTTTAACACTGAGATGGCGTCAAATCCAAGCAGTCCATTTTCTTTGTTTTATTGTACTGTCATGTGCAATCTCTTTTGTTGTTTATCTTATTTTTGCTGAATGTGCTCATATTTATTCACTGTACCTAGAGACTTTAATTTAAGCCCTGACATTGTCACGCTTGTGCTGTACAAACCTACAGTAAAAAGCCCTTGTCTCCTCAAGCACTACTATCTAACCTCATACAACAGACACAATGATTTTAAGGGAATGAAAGACACATGGTGTGGGTTCTCCAAAGTCATACAGGAAATTTATGTGAAAGCTTGGAGCAGAATTCAGTTTTGCAATGTCCCTGTTTTGTTCTCTGTCCTCTGGATACACATGCCTCTCAGCATAGGCCAAAACAGGGGAAGAGAAAGTTGTTGGTTTTTTTTTACCATGATCTCAGTGGATCTTGCTCTGTGTCAAACACACGAATTCTGTTTTCCCGAGGCAGAGTATCCATTATTATTTTTATTTCAACTTAATAGTGGAAACGGACTAGAAATCTCTAGTAGGATATGGATCTTTTTTAAGTCTCATACCTAAATTAACTAGAAGAATCCTGTTGCTTAGAACATTCTTGTTTTCCATTGCCCTGTAGAGTGGTTTTATCCTTATATGTTCAGTTTTGATACCTTTGTTATTTCTTAGTTGGAACATGTTTTGACTGAGCACAATTTTTGAAGACAATCTCCTAGATTGATAAACATTATGGCTTTTATTACCCTTTCCTGCTATGCACATCTGAATATTTTTTCTTGTCAAATGCAATATTCTAAAAGATAGACAGACCTATTTTTCATCCTTTCAATTCTGAAAAAAAAAGAAACCAAATTTAAGCCACTTTATCTGCCAATGGAAGAATAGTATATATAAACAGATCTAATAAGTTCCTTGTTCCTTTGCAATACATTAAGATATAATGGTCAAATTCTTACTGTCTGTTGCTGATAAACTATTTTTATATCCATTACTCACATAACCTCAATCACTGATAGGAAATACATGATCTCTTTATTTCATAATATTTTTTCCTTTTGGTATGTACACAGTTTAAGTGTATCTTCACATTCCTTTGATTAAAAACTCTTTATTATTATTATATCGAGTTTCCTATCAAATAAGGCAAAGTTCTAAGCAAATATTGCGTCTCATTTCAGTAGATTAACTTCAACTGCTTATTCTCATAAATGAAAAAATATTTGAAATATGAAATATGAAAAGATATTTGTAGAATCAAAGTCTCTGTGGTAATCTTCTGGAAAACCCTTTTTGAGACAAACACATTTGTGTTCACTCAAAGTTTATACCAGATTTTTTTAACCTGACATCAGGAGCACAATAGTATATTTTGCTTTTAAATGTCTGCATGAGCAACATGGAACTTGCCATAATAATTTCAAATATTTCATTGCTAAGACTGGCAAGGCTGTTCTCCTCAGTTAAATTTTCCTTTTCTTTGCATGAGGAGAAACAAAAGTATAAAAATAAATGGCTTTCCCTGACTTTGGTGTTGCAATGATTTGAAACTACTCAAACATTGTCTTTAATATGACTCACATGCACAAACCTAAGCCTGAGTATAATGTTTATAGTGTCTAGGCCACGAGTTTCAGACCTCCTATTGATGGAAAAGAAATAGACATGCAGGCAGTCATTAATTTTCAGGGTTTTTTCCTCCTCAGTTCTTTCAGTGTTTTGATTAATATGACTTCTTATTTAAAAAGCAGAGATCATAAATCTTGAAAATATTTGAGTATGGTACTTGATTTTAGCATACAATTCAAACCTATTCACTTGTTCTGCTAGAATTAAAAAGCAGACTAATATCTGGTGTAGTCTCTGGCCTAATCTTGTTTACTTGCAGAAAGTCATGTTTCTCTGCAAAGTGTGAAACTGCTTTATTTCAAAATTGACATATCTCTTGTATCCTACCGTCTACAACTTGTGTCTATGCTCTCAATTAGTCACCCTTGCAATTTCTGCTTCTGGTTCCCTCCTTCAAGCTGCACAGGCTGCAGTCAGTTTCCCAGACCCCTTGCAAAGGCAATCAGTATACCCATGACTGACATAGGAGGTTCTTCTCTGCACTGATTATGCAGCCAAATGTACTTGGGCTGTAGCTCCCAAGGGTTAATACAAGCCATACTGGTTATGAACCTAGAAGATTGTCTTCAGAAATTGTGCTTGTTCAAAACACGTTCTATCAAAGTGATAATGAAGGTGTCAAAACTAAATTTGTTATTCTTAATAGCAAATGGAACTGTATTGTTCCACCTGAACCAGAAAGTGTTAACAGCAACCATCAGCCTCAGTGAGGCTTGTAATTCACTTTGGATCCCAAACCATCCTCCTCCCCAGTCTTGCTAGAATTTTACACGATAACTTACAAACATCACCCTGTTTGACCAATTCTTCATGGTGCATTTCATTGAAAATCTACTAATATTTTTGAGAAATACCACTACCAGTGCTGTTAGTAAAGAAGGATGTACACTGGCTTCTTTTAAGAGTAGGAGGGAGTATTATGTTCTCTACCTTCACACTTTTCTCAATGAGGGGAAGATATGAGTCCTGGCGTTTGTCCCAACAGCTTACATATGAAAAAGCTGCAGGACGAAATGCATGAATATTCTTTAAAGAAGGGGCAGAAGCTGAGGTTTCTCTCCTTTGATCAATCCTTCTAATCCTAAGACCTCACTAGCGAATCCATATCCACTGTGTTTTCCAAGCTGTACTTCAATTAGTTTTAAAAACCAGAACAGTTTCACTAGTGGATATTGGTTGTCTCCACTGCAGAAATCCACATACCATGATTGATGAAGTGCTTTGGAGGAGATTTGCCAGGAAGCCAGAAAAGAATTTCATTCCTGCTGCTAAGCTACTTAAAATCTGAGAGTTATTGCAGTCTTATTTTGTTGCTGTATTCAGAAGGCCCATTTCTGCACAAAAGATCTGGCAGTACTTAAGTCTGGAAGTGAGATAATGGCTTCACACTTATGTGCTCAGAGGCACTGTCATGTGCCTTAGATTTAGGTACCCCAGTAATGTGGAAATAACCCTTTAATGCCTGAAATTGCAGTCTCTAAGAGTGAAAATCTAAGTTCACCCAGATTTAAGGTGATAATGTCTTGAACTCCCCTGTACAGAGTACAAATATATCCTAGTTAGATGCTGTAGTATTCAGGATGATAGCAATTCAGTTTGATGAAAGAACTTTGTTTTAACCTTAATTCCATCTGTAAGACTGTGGGGATTTGTGAGACCCCTGCCCTGGAGAGTGGTAAGTCCCCTTGGAGGGATACCACTATAATTTAAGGGTTAAGGCATCCCCTATGGTCCATCCCTGTTGATGGTGCCTGTACCCCAGTTCTACCCTCCCCCTGGCCTTTTGGCCAACCCCTTTTCCTTCCCCCTGGTTGGTTCCTTCCCTGAATCCTTTCCTCAGACCCTCATTGTCCCTAGAACCTTCCCTCATCCTTGGTCCCCTATTAGCCCGAGTTCTCTGGTCCCTCCCCTACCTCAGACTGGTTGGCTCTGGCACCCTGGACCCTCCTCTGTACCACCCCCTGGCCCTAAGTTCATTGGTCCCAGTTTGCTCTCCACCCCTAGTATAAGCAATGTTGCACAGCCCTGCTCTTTGTTCCTGGACCCTTCACGAGCTAGGGGGAATGAGCTCTCCTCGTGGAACCCATACAAAGGCCCCTCTCTACTCCTTGCTGCTGACTCCAACAATATCTGTCCAGCTGCGTGAATGTCTGTGTGGGTGTGTGGCGCTGACCAAAGTGGCTTTCCCGGAGACGCTTCTGGGAAAGTTGTGGCACCCTACCATTGACCCCACACCGCAACATAAAACAACCCAAAGAGCACATGATTCTTATAGCATGAGCTGAACAAGTAGTTGAAGGGTAAATGTTCTTTGAAAGAATGGTGGTTCTCCAGCGGTGGCAATTCTGTCTGCAGTTACAAGTATGTGGTAGGTTATGCCCAAGGCTGAGAGTTAGAACAGTGGGCACTGAAGAATTTATGCTTATATCTGAGTATTCAGCCATATGCAAGATATAAAGATGCTGAAGCCAGCAAGACAATTCCTTCCTGATTTATACTGAGGATAAGGTTAAGGCTAGTCATTAAATCCTGCAAGATTTAGGAAAACAATGAGAAATGGTACTGTGATTTCATTGGATAAAACTTTCTGTTCTGAGGTAAGACTTGGCCTATGACAGGACAAAATGGAATAAGGTAGAGTCAAGGTTAGGCTGGAGAACCTACCAGATCCTCCAGAGCAAAGATACAAACCAAATTTGAGAATCATGTTTGTTCTGGGTCTTCTATTAAGAGTTCAGTTATGGATGGAAGTAGGAGGTAATAAAGTTTTAGGTTGATTGGTCATGCAAAGTCCCCACCAGTAAGATAAGGATTGGCAAAAAATTGGCCAACAGTCTTTCTGTTTTGTTGCAGACTGGATCAGTGTATGGTTTCAGCTGTGGCATAAGGTGGATGTTCACAATAGTAGGAAAAGAATTGCTCTTCTGGTGGAATCTGAAAAACATCCACGTGCTGAAATGAGGCAGTAGGTTATAGGATAAGTAAATAATGGTCTTATCAGTGGGTCTATGAATGTACGCATCCATTAAAACTGTGTCCTAAATGAACCCACTCTTAACAAATTTTGATCTACTTCACTGTACTTCTGCAGTCTACATATTTTTTCAGAAATATTTCAAAATGCAACAACAGCTTTGCCCTTCACTGCTGGTTACTCAAATTCTAGCTGTTAACCTACCATCTGTCTTAGCCTAGTATCCCGTATCTTCTCCAGAAATATCCATTAGAAGTTGCCCAGCTGGTATCAGCCCTCATCTTGTCTTTGTTTACCTAATAATAAACTGAATCTTTATCATCTTTCTACTAATCCCAAGTGTGACTTGAATGGCAATTCAGAAACAGCAACAAATTATGTGGCTGTCCAGATTGCCATGTTCATCTGAGCTGTTCTTAGGATGAGGGTGTTAGGGGTTGTTAAAAAAGCCTGAACCCTTTGATTTGTCAGGGCATCCTATGGAATGAAGGCTAGCTATGAATTATTGCTGCCAGCATATGCCTGTGCTAGTACCATTCCTCAGGTAACCTTCTGTTGCAGGATCCAAATCCCCAAATTTCCCACTGAGAACTTTGTAACTATTTGGGAACAGGCCTTAATTTTTTTTATAACAGACACTGTCCTGCTATTTCAGGCCTTTCAGGAACCAGAACTAATGCAAGATCCTTTATCTGTTACATTTTGAGTCCTGTAAATCTTATTATTTGCAGTCCTATATCTAGTTCTGGATTTGGCCAACATGCAGTGAACTGTAACAGCCTGCAGGTAATCGGAAGCTATTTGTTCATGTTGCATAATTTTTCTTCCTATTCTTCAAGGCCAACAAAAAAGCCAAACTCCCAATCCTGCTTACTTTTGAACCCTTGCACCAGACATAACTCAGCAACTGGCAACAGTGAAATTGCTACTTATAAAGTTCATGCCAAAGCTACTACCAGCTAGCATCCCAGGCTGTGGATCTCACATTCAATTTACCAGCAATTCAATTTATTTGTGTGGGTGATGTTACTATAAAGGTAGGACAGACTGTATTAGGTTCTGCTGAGAAAAGCCCAGACACAGGAATCAGAAAGGAAACATACTGAAATCTTCCATCATTTATCTAGTATGGGAATCCATAATGCAATTGCAATCTTGTACTTTTTGGATCCAAATTCACTGCTTATATAATAGAATTGGAAGAAAACATATAGCTTAAAATGATTATAATTCTAGAAGTTTAACTTTCTTATTTTCTGTAACTGACACTCCTAAAAGGGGAGGCTGCTGCAAAGTGGACTGCCTATGTTGAAACTCAAGAGAATGGGGAGCATCACAGTTGAAAAGCTTAATGAAATATGTTCAATAAAGTAGATAGGTGTGGGCCAAATATATTATGAATTTATTGCAAATGAAGAAGGAATAAAAGCTAAAACATGAAAGTACTAAGTACCTGATTCATGGTAACTCACATAATTCTAAGAAATACTACTTGCATCCTACTGATTAAATATTTAAATAAAAACAATATAAAATCTTGATTAATATTACAGAAAAGTGATTCATCCTGTTAATTTATGTCAGAACAAATCTAATCGGTGAAATCCAGCTTTCAGGCATCTGGGAATTCACATTTCTTTTTCCATTTGTAATTTGTTTAATTTAGTTTTTTACTGGCCAACTCATCAACAGCTCATTTCCCAAACACCAGACTCGTTGAGAGTTACCTCCTGTAATGTTTTTCACACATGCTTCAGCTTGACAAACTTGGGGAATCTAGGCTAGACACATTTTATTTGCATTTAAATTAACTGAAAAAAACAAACACTTTGCTTTTATTTTTATGCTTTACCTATGGTGGGTTTGTGCAGTTATTAAAAAAAAAAAAATCCACACACTCCAAGTGTAAGTCCAGAACTTGCTGTTGCATAAAGTCCCTTGTTTTACATTAAATACATAGAAGACACATTATTTTTCCCTGTAATTGCAAATAAAATATCTTATTTAGGCAAACCTGTATCAGTCAGGACAGTGTAGATCCCTTTTGTGTCAGGAAGAACAGTTAACCTTGTGGTGGGGTGTTAACTGCATTTGCAACATCAGAATGGAATACAGTACCACCATTTTCATTGGTATTGCTGCAAATTGTGTTTATTTTAACTTAGGTATCTAGGTTTCAGAACTGTGGTTACCTTTATTTGTTTTCACATGCTTCAACTAGTCTGTAGGTCAATCAGATAAAATAAAATGGAAATACTAATTGATTCAAAAATTTCTAATTTCACATATGAAGCAATGCGCTCTGAGCTAACCTTTGCTCTTAATGAAATCTAGGAATGATCATAGAGGGTTGCAAGACAATGTCAGATTAATACTCTTATCCATCAAAAGAGGAAATCAAACACTAGGAATTTTTAGTAATGTGCCTCTGACATTGTGTACGTCTGTGGTATTCATGCATCTCTAATCATTTAGATTTTCCACTTTTTTCCATTTTCCACTTTCCTCCATCTCAGAAACAATGCAATTGCAAGATTTGAAGAAGGACATCAGGAAAAACACATGGAAGACTTACATATTGGAAATTACTAAATAAAATAATGGTAAAATTATGACCAGTGTGTCTACATTACATAATTGTGTATCACTTGTGTCCTAAAACTAAGGACATGGAAAGAAACATTTCCAAACATGAAAGGTGACCTTTTGTACAGTGGGTATCTGAGCTGTTGAGCTAGAAGTTATTTTGCGTCTAAAGGTCTGTGTGGAGGAATCCTCCATAGGAGAATTGGCCAAGTGCATTTATTAATGGTTACTACAAAGATATATACAATCCCTGTGCTGAAAGTGTCTGAAGGGTGTAGAAACACTGTTGCGATGTAACATTTTGGTTTGCCTTGTTCTCTTGGTCTCTGCTAGAGTTAGTCCTGGGTTTGATCTGACTTTGTGTAGTCTTTCTCAGAACCAACTCAGAAAACACCTACCAGTAGTACTCATAACTAAGTACGGGTTTTTTTAGCAAGTCTATGGAGCTGTAGAATTAATGATTTTATTAAGTGCACTTAGAAAACATTACAGAAATGGTTAGCTGGACCAAATACAGGATGGTTCCTCAGGACTGTATTAATGGAATTTCAATTGCTTGCACTTTCTGAGGAAAAATCAAGTAAAGAGTGAGTCTTGTCTATAGAAAACATGCCTTAACTACCTGAAGTAATTTGAAGGTATCATAAGCTTGTGGCAGATGGTGAGTTAGGGAGAAGAAATGTTCTTATTTATTTTTGTTCACTGGTAGGCTTTTCTGTAGCTCTATCAATTTAGTAACAGTGTGACTCATATGAAAACTAATGAACATAACCTGTCAACAACCTTCTGGGGCGAGTGAGTATCATCATGTGATATCTGCAGATCTCTGAGGTACATCTTTACCCTCCATTGCCTGGAGCTACAGGATTGTAGCTGGATTCACAACTAGAAGCGTGGATTAATTTTCATGTTCCCAGAGAGAAAGGGCATATGCAATAATGTGGGCGTTTTGTGCAGGTGATGTTGTCTTTCCTCAGCTGCACATACCTGCAAAAAATTGATCCCAGTGTTGAGGTGATCTGAACTTCTCCTTTAGGCTAACGACCTAGCACAGGAAGTTGCAAGGCAGGGAGCTATAGTCATAGAAATTTTGTTATTATTATTGCAGATATTTTCCATCACCATTCCCTTCCTGACTTGTATTCAGTCTTCCTCTCACAGCCCTTTCCCACAGGAAGCTGATAATTTTAAACCCCCTTACACAGACTTGGAATTAGCTGCAGTCTGTGGGCCACACAGTGGATACGAGATCCTGTGATGGAAGAGCTTTGACACATCAAACCACAACATTCCATGTAAAGATGGAGGAAAGACTGCAGCTGCCCCCTGTGCCCTGAGAGCTGTGAGCCCCAGGACCCCCTAAATACCCCACTGAGGAGGAGAACGGCAGCCACTGAAGCCTCTGTTCCAGCGGCTCTTCTGGGCTCCTCCTTTGCTTTCCAGCCACTCACTCCTATGGTTTGTTTGTATGTATGGGATGGAAGGACCAGAGAGGGAGGTTGAGGGCCACAAATACCTCTGCAGAAGTGTTCCCTCTACCATGGGGCAGGACACAAGGTAAATGGGCAGCCTAAGAAGGGCTGATAACACTTTCACATTAGAGCCATTGTTGAAGCCTGGTATCTGACAAGCTGAAAACATAGATGGAGTGTTAGTGCCTACCTCATCCAGAGGGAAAGTTTTGTGACTGGATATGCAAATTGTGCTTAAGGGCAAAAACTTAGTTCAAAGTTATTTTGGCTTCCTGTGAACTGTGTAGGGAAGGGAAACTGCATGTTAAAAACATAGACAAGTCTTGATTGAAAAATATAAAAGAGAAAGTGATTTGGCATTAATCGCTTCGGGAAAGCTGAACATCAGTGTATTTTAAATAAATTGCTACCAACTTCATTTAAAGCAAATCTTCTTTGTCTAAAATAGCATAAGAATGACCATACCATGTGAAGAAAAACAGTAACCACAAAGTCAATCTACAGCCTTTGGATGAATAGAAAGACTGTCAAGAATACTGGAATATGTAATTAGATTCTGATATATAACCTTAACTGTTATTTAATCCTAAAATACAGAAAGGCATATGCCAGCCAATACCATATTTGTGACATGCAAGTTTCTTTAAAGGCAAAAGCAAACACAGAGCTAATTTAAACAGAATTATTACCTCATACATTGTAGTGCCCATACATACAGTGCTCCCAGGACCTGAAAAGGACATTAAAATGGCAAAATGTATGGTTCTAATGTGTATTAAATGTGTACCATTGAGTACCATTGTGCATTGTCATGTACCACTGAGTATTAAAATATTTTTGATGTATTTTTGTACAAAGTACAATACAAAATAACTAAATAAAAGTTTAGAAGCAAAGTGTTTGGTAAGTTTAGACAGGATAGATATGAAAATGCAGACTTCAACCTGATTGCTTCAAACATTTGCTCTTGGCATGGTGGAAAAAGAAAATAATGTATGTTTATATGTTTATACTAAACTCTTTTTTTTTTTTTTTTTTCCCCTGGTACAAAATCATGATTGATGTAAAAAATATAAAAACAGCATTAATTGAATGGCCACTTTTCATTTACCTAAAAAGAAAAAAGAGTGGGAAAGAACAATGTGAACAGAGACAGATGAAGATAGATAAGCAATACAAGTAACTGTTGTCCAACAAAATACATTTAAATATATAGGTAAATTAAGCTGGCTAAAAAATTGAATAAAATTTTTTCTTCAAGAATTTACAAGTCTGACTTTTTTTGATGTAAGTGCATGGTCATGTTTGTTACAGAAAGAGAACCTGAATGTTAAAGAAACATAATTACAGTACACCCCTCCTTTAACAATTTTAATGATTTATTGTTTCAGAAGTGGGACTGTTTTTATGTTACTCTTCTCTTAAAATTTTTTCTCCTTGTTCAGCTGAAAAATAAACTATGTTGGTGTTTGGTAGTGCCTGGTCAGAAACTGAAAGGGAATAGATTTTTACTTGTCTATTGACCCTTCAGGTTTGTCACTTCATTAAGTACAAGGCACTGCAGAGGAGTTTTTTCTTTCCATTACCTATACTGTACTTCTATGTTTATATACAAAGGGCTCTTTTTATCATTTGCAAGAGGCACACTCCATGGGCCTGGATGAAAGGCTGTGATTCCCTGACTGCACACATAGACTTTATTTTAATTCTAGTGGCAGTAAAAATGCAGAAAAGAAAAAGATAATTGAAGGGTGAATTCTTTGTGCTTAATCTGAGAAGGAATCTGTATTTGTGATGGACAGAAGGTATGGCTTTCAGCAGTCTAAGGATACGGTAGGTGCTCTGGTGTTGCAGATGGGGCACCGTGCCAGGTTACTGGAAGGTATCATCTGAGTATCAGATACTTTGGGAGTACATGCTCCACCAAATGCAAATAAATTTACCTGTCATGGTCCATTATTTTGATGCTGAAAGTAATCTGTCAGCTTTATCTGCTTTTCTATTCCCCTTCCTCTCTCATTTTTCGTCTTTTGCCGCTTCACCTATTTCTGCCTCCTATTTTCTGTCTTATTTTCTGTCTTTTTTTTCTTGTATGCCTGGTGTTACACATCACCTTGTGCTCAGCATGTGAGGAATGAGTATGACTTCTGTCCAGCATTAACAGTCTTCCTTACTTTAGCTTGGATAGTCATTGCTGTTGGTCACATTTCATCCGGATTCCCTTATATTAACTGGGCTTTTATTAACTACTGGACCAACTGTTCTCACTGTAATGTTATGAACTAAGTTCCGTTTCCTGGTTCCCAAGAAGTCTTCTATTATATGTGGAATTTAAGACTGAAATAATT
The DNA here is from genome assembly GCF_030490865.1 of Poecile atricapillus. Lineage (NCBI taxonomy): Eukaryota > Metazoa > Chordata > Aves > Passeriformes > Paridae > Poecile > Poecile atricapillus. The sequence goes on from NC_081251.1 coordinate 82,936,992, forward strand.
TGAAATATTTATGCTTTGTTAAGACAAAACGTAGGAGGAATATAAGTGGGATGTTGTATGCTTTTACGGAGGTTATTCCAAGCATAAATCGGTGGTCTAAGGAGTAACAGAAGGAAGAATGGGAGAAAAATACAGAAACATCAGACCAAAGGGGAGAGTACAAAAAACAAAAATAACTGGGAAATTGTTAATAAGATCTTTTGTCTAAGGAGAAAATGAGAGGAGAAGTAATTTCCTCTGCTTTGTATGTTCAATATTTAGGTGTCTAACTTGATCCTCTATAAACAAGCTTGATGCTCAGAGAGTTAGACTGTCTCTTAACATATAATACTTTTAAAGTGTTTGAATTTGAGTGGCCAAGAAACTCAGAGAAGAAAATATGAGTTATTTGAAACCACTAGAATCTTTATTTTGAAACTGAGAAAAGCAGTACTAGTTGTCCATGGTAATGAACAATACAGTAATTTTTCTCCAACTTAATCCATAATGTAACAGGTCCATTAAAAAATGGAGTCACAAGTTTAAACAAGGCTTGGGTTATTGCCGTTGCTTCCATTCAAACTATATGGATAGAGATAGGCACTCTAATGAATTGAGCACTGATAGATTCTTTGTGCTAGAGTAAAGAAACTTTGCTATCTTAGGCTTATAATAAGTATTTATTATTTTGGTCTCATTCATGTCCTGCATAACCTTCTCCTCCAGCACCTACAGTAATGCCAGGTAGTACCAATCCTCACTATTGCCTTTTGTGTGTGCATTTGTTCACTAGGTAAAAGAACATGTACAAAGACTGTCAAAAATTGATAATGTGCCTAAAAGCCAAGTCATATACAGGCACCAAGAGCAGCTTTCTACTGCCAAGGAGTTGGAAAAAAAAGGTAATTTATCCATATCTTTCATTCAGAAAAGTGCTTTCCAATCAGCTACTTTTTCTTCAATCAATTAACAAATTTTCTAGAGTTTCTCAGAACTTCTTTCTGAAAACCTTGTCTTTCTGTTGAAAATTTAGCCCAAGGATGAAAAAGTTACCTGCAAGGGAAAAGCAACCAAAAAAATCTCATTTAATTAATGAGTAGACTAAAACTAGACTCATATTTCAGGAAAAAAAAAATAGATTTCTTTTTAAATACTGACATAAGTTAGTCCTTAGTTGAAGCAGTGTCTTATAAAATCCATGTATACATAAAGACCCATCAAAAATAAATAATTTGAAAGCACCTCTATGATTCCCAGGACACCTGCATTTGTATAAAAAGAAGGATTCTAAAGAGTAAGAAGTGACACTATGTTCTGCTGCTGAAAAGAATCAGTAAATGAATAAACTGCAAATGCATTGTCAAAGATCTAGTTTGCTTCCTGAAAATATGAACATACCGAAAGAGAAAATCCATTGATGACCTCAACACAAAACATGGTAAAGCTGCCCTCTTTTTTTTATGTTGATCTTTCATACATTCTTTTAAAGTTTCTTTTATTTCTTCTTTTATTGAAAAGAGGACATACAGTATGGGTGATTTTTATTGCAGATTTCATGAAAATAACACCACATCATATTAATTTGTGACAGTACCAGCACTGTCTGCAAACTGCTGATGTAGTACCTTGTTTGGTACTGAATAGCCTTTAAAGAAATCAATCACATAACCAGCCTTGTTCGTACTTGTTCTTACTGCCTGAGATGAGATGCTGGGCATAAGGCTTGGTTAGTGCTTTTCCTGTTTTGCTTTTCTCTCCTTTTACTCACAGTCATGCAAGTGTGGTTTCAAATGAAATGAAAAAACAGCTCTTTGGTTTCATACACTTTTTTTTTTAAGAGGTTAATAAGATTCTAATGAGGTGTTGATAAAGTGCAATTAAGGAATCCTGGATGAGAACTATAGTATAATTCTCAGAAAGCTAAGGGATGCACATTGCTTATCAATAAGCAGTTTCAACGGAGTCATTAAGCCTACAAATTTGTGCTAATTTTTCTAATAGAATATTTAAAAATAGCAGTTCAGTAACACATCTCTTCAGCATAGAGAATCCCCAGGCTGTCTCATGCTTTTGAACGTATTTCTCCACACCCTGCTTTTATGGCAAAATAAAGAAGGTATCTTGCTGCTGAGATCACTTTCAGGATCAGCAGCATAATTTAGGCTGCTATGAGATTGCTTAAGTTCCACTGGGGACAAAAGCAGCATTAACCTATTTGAAAGAGAGCAGTTATGGATTCTTCCCTTTTGCAGTATCTTTGCTTCTGCCCAGTGCTCATGGGGTAAAGGAATGAAAAACTGTGTCTGTCAACTTCATTGAGTCCTCTTTTATTTCCATGTTTCTACTGCAATGGTAAATCTAATTCAGGGAAGACGTGGAAGGAAAAATTAGAGAGGTCAGAAAAAAGACGTCATTGATAGTTTTCTTACCTTAGATTCAGTTCTGAACTGGTTCCATTTTCTTAAATGCAACTAGATAGCAATATAAAAATGACATGATTAGCATGATACAAGTATAACACGTGCATTCCCCTAATTAAAAAAAGAAAATAAAAGGGTTAATTGCATCTCTAGAAAATTAGACATTTTAAACTGTCCAGAATATAATAGGTTAGGAGTATGGGAAAGAGTGAAGCCTCTAATTGCACAACAATATAGCCCACTAATAAATCAAAGCCTTTCTCAAGAGCAGTTCATTATTAATGCCATTTGCTTACAGATGAAAATGAAAAATGGTTGAAAAATCAATTAGGACATTGATTTTTTACCATTTTAAAAAAATCTAGAAAGTAGAGATATCGAATGAGATCACCATTTAAAGAATCATTTGATTCTGCTTGTTTCTCAAGAGTTTTATAGTGTACCTTGAGCCCTCCTTCCCTGGCTCACTGAGTGATGGATTTTATTTCTTTTCTCTGTAGAGAACCTCTATAGGTAAAGCTCTTCAGTCTGTGCTACGTTGGGTTTTAAGCATGTGAATCTGTGACACTAAGATGTGCCCCATACTAAACATGTGTTTTAAGTAGTTTGTTCTTTTTTATCCTAAATATTTATTCCTTCTTATGAACATATTTTAAGTATAGTTTCTGAGCATTTGGTACAGGAAATTGAGATTATGTCTGAGTTCTCCCCCTGCCTCTCTCGCTCATGACAATTTTAGTTCTGCAGTGAGAAGAGTCCTCATGTAGAAGTATTGAATTCAATGTAGTCTGTTAGCTATCACAAGCCTCAAAAATTTTTGTTCTATGAAAGAGAAGGATATTAACCAGATACCAAATGAAAAAATGAGCCATATTGGATTAGTTTACTAGAAGGCAGAGTTAGATGTACGCCTCAGATATCCTGCTTCTTCTTAAGTTTCTGAATCCTTTTCCTAGCTCAGCAGTGTAGAAGTTAGGAGGAAGAGACCTGATGGCTAAATCAGAAGAGGAAAGACAGATCTTATATTCACCAAAAATGTATTTTTGTTCCTCTCCACTGAGGTCACACTGTTGGCTCAGTCAAGTGCTTATATTATCTGAACTAGTGAAGCAACTTTAGACTGGAGACCTGCATCTTTGCTCAGATTCATGCTTCTGTATCTCTATTAATAAGTATAACTATAGAAATACTCAAACTAATAGGCAAACATATAGACCCTGCCTTATTAAGCTCTTTTACCATATATTTTTATTAGAACTGAAAAAATCTATCTACCTATCCCTATACTCTTTGATAAGCATGTCAATTGGCATGCTAGTGTTGAATATTTCTCATCTGTTCTTGAGCAAAACCTTTATTTGAAATGCTTTATCTGTTATTTTTTCCCAGTGTATTTATTCTGGGGTAGTTTTGTTTATTTGTTGACAGTGAAAGCTGACGTGAACATACCATTTGTAATGGAATCTGAATTTTCTTATCTGTAACAGAAATAGAAAGCTCCCAACAAGTTATGAAGCATCAAAGGGTGTTTCATAAAGGTATTTTATGTTTATAAGTGTAAGCCTGAATGCTGAAGTGGAGTTAAGTGAAGTTCATCCGTATATTCTTTCAAGAAGAAATTAACTCCATATTAGTAAAACTTGGTTCTAAAAACTGGTATTAACATTCCTGTGGCATGCTAAACCTAAACAATTTAAACTACATATAGCTGTGAAACCTTCATATCGAGTTGAAATTTACCTGTAATTATAGTAAATACTACTTTATGCTAGTATAATTATTACTGTAAGAAAACAAATATCTTTTGAAAACCAGAGCTATTCTTCGCTTAGCATCACACAGGTCACAATGCAGCCAAACTGACTGCTTGCATTCATATTTCTTAGCTTTGGATTTTTTTCTGGGGTTGTTTTTTCTTTTTGTGGTACTAGAAAAATAAGTTACTATCTTTGCTTGGTTATTTTTCACTTGGAAAAAAATGATTTTTCATGCTATCTGCTTTTGTAAAACATCCTGCATATTTTTAGCCTCCAAAATGAGGAAAAGAATACAAATAGCTTTTAGAAACAAATATCTATAAGAAATTGAATATGAGATCTGGTAGCAGATTCCAAGCAAAGCAGCAGGAGAGGGCAGGATATGTGAAACAAAGGACTCTGCCTCAGAGGAATGCTTAGTGCATTGCTGAGGTTTGGGAGTGGCGTTCCAGAAGCTTTAATGTCAGAGAAGGCATGTAAGGTACATGGCACATTAAAGGGAAGGTGAACTGTATTGCAGCCACCCTGAATCTGAAGAATATAATACTGTGTATTTTAAATTTAAGAAATTGAACCACAGTTGGTCTGAACATGAAATATATGGCTAAATGGGGGTTTCAGCCATAATCTAAGGAGGAGGGATAAAAGAGGCACAGGGCAGCTGTAGTGTTTCAAGCAGGTCTCTTAATACAGGAGCAAGTGCTGTACTGGGCACGGTTTATGAGAGTGAAACGAACACCTGTCCCTGCTGGTAATTTCCTGCTTAGACTACATTCAATGCAAAGTAGCTGAGAAATTACAGATGGCAAATGATGTAGTTTATGTGCAATGAGCTAGGCACAACAATGTATCTATAGATAGGCGGAGCCTGATTTATGTAATGTGCCGATGCAGCATTAGTGTGTTTGGAGAGCATTTCCCAGCATGAGACAGCAGCCAAACAGCTGTGCAAGAGCAGTGCAGCTTAATAGGTGGAATTTTTTAGGATACCAAATGGAAGCGATGATGCTGCAGGCTACTCTGATAGACAAATGGCATACATTGTGAAAGTATGGCTGTGTGTAATATGGAGTACTTGGACATGTTCTCAGGGTGAAAAGATTATTCTGAAAGGAGCTATCTTATCATCCTATGACTGCTGAGATTGGTATTGTACTATTGTCAGCTGCAGCTCTTTATGCCTGAGCTGGTGCAGACACTAAACAATACCCAAAAGGCTGCAGTATGCCACAGATAAATTTGAGATGTCAGGAAATATTTAATTGGTTCTATGACTTGTTTGATTTTTCTAGTACCCAGATGTGATTGTGCTTCTTAGCATTAACTATTCAAAGGTATGTAGATGTCATTTACTTCTCTTTGTCTGTCTTCATTTCCTCCCTCCATTTTGGGCAAGACTAGCAATAGCACTTGCTTGCACAAATGTGAAAGTTACAATTCAACCTTATTAATATTTCCCAAATGGCTACTTTGATCATGTCTGAGTCAGACTTAGTAAACAGATCAGGATGTTTTGAGATTCAGAATCCACACAGTAGTCCTCTACCTTGTTGTTGTTTTGGTGCACTGCTAGGCACCAGCTGCGGGATTAGATCTGTCATTCTCTAAACAGGAAGCCTGAGTTGATACAGCAGCTGTTACGTGAGGAAGTGACAATCTGAACAATGATTGTTCACTATCTTTTGCAAAAGAAGTAGAGAGAAATCTCCTTGGGTTTTTTACAGACTACCTAAGGTAATTTTGGGAACTACTTTCCTTTTTGAGGTTTTAATTGTGTTCCAATAGGTCTTTTCAAGCTTTACAATCATGCTTGGCATATCTGATTATATCCTTTATTCTACAAACAAAAATGGTACTCAGGATCACCAGTCAAACTCAGAATAATTATTTGAAAACCTCTATCTCAACTGACTTCTACTGTAATTTCTTATCCAAATTTATGAGTGAGGTATTGTGAAATGTTTAATCACCACAGCACTTACATGCAGAGCTTGCATTAAGTGTTTTCTCATTGTCCCAGGAATATCTGGAAATGGAAAGACATGATATTGAACATATTGTCTTCTCTTTGGTTCTATTTTTTTTTTTTGAAAGGACTTTAACAAAAAAGATGTGATAGCTAGAGCTTCACTACTTTGAGTAAAATGGTCAGCTAACTCATTTAAAAAAGGTTGTGTATGTGAAATCAATTCAGTGAGACTGCAGAAGAAAGATCAGCTGCTTGGGAATCCGAGTGGCAGTCACAGATGAAATTTATTCTAAACACCAAGAAATACGTATGTCCTAATATAGATTTTTCTCTTCTCAGTTCAGGCCACTCATTTACTTTTTCACATACCTATTGTGAAGCTGCTGAAGGTACAATCTACAGGTTTTTAAATTATATTTGGTAATTGGAAATAATACTTTTAAAATAGTAAATAATATATGTCAATGATCCCTTAAGGTGCTCTGCAATTATATAAGCACTCTTGACATTTTCAAAAGCAGGAGGTCTGATTTATGTTTTCTTCAAATGACACCACGACCTTGTATCCCCAGAAATCTCCTTTGGGGGCAGATTCCTTTCTAATAGGGTAGATGAATATTAAAAGAACTGCAATCTGCTGTTCCACCTCTCATTAACAACCCAGAATGCCGCATGTAGGCATGAAGGAGAGGCAGGCACACAACTTCTCTACATCCATCTTGTAAGTGCTTTTGCTGGACCTACTCCCATGCTGTGTTACTAAGCATCATTGTTTTCATACTGAATGTATAACAGCAGCTATATGATTTCTGATGAGTAACTTGCATTTTCAAAGCAAATTGACAGAGAAATTAGAGGAAAATACATTTTACCTGTATGATGTAACAATTCAATAGCTTTGCAAACTTCTGGTCTTAATATATAGAGGGTAGTTACTTTGGAAGATTATCTTTTCCTGACAGTAGGAAAAGGCAGTACACCCGTATTCTGGTGAATTTAGGGTGTTTGATGCTGTTCTGTATGAGAATTCTTGGTTTATGTTCAGGAACTAGTCAGGTAATTGGGCAACTTGGAAAGATTTTGTCCTTTATCTTGTAGGAGATGTAAGTTGACTTTCCAGCAATTGCTTCATAAGCAGGTGTTGCTGTGAAGTAGAAGTAGACTGGTAGACTGAAAGAGTTGATGTTGAGGACTTGATATTTGGAGTGTTTTTCAAGGGTTTGTTCAGGATAACTCTGCTCTAGTCCTGCCCAATGGCATATTTTCCACTTCAGACTTGTATTTAGAAGTCCTAGTTTCAGTGGGATCAAGAAAGATCCATATTTAATTGAAAAAAACATTCCTTTTATGATTTCTATTACAAAATTTCATTCAGACATAATAGAATTATTTTGTAAACATGTAATCAATTTTTTTAATAATTTTGCCTTACTGTTCTTAAATGTTTCCTACTATTGGGACTACTTATCTTCTAAAAACAGAAGTAGAAAAATGCTGTATTGTAATGCCTATATTGATGATTATATGTCAAAATAGTTACAAAGTCCACTGTTATTTTCTAATAACTTTCTGATTTCCTGCTGAGCACAGTGTAAATGCATTTACTGCCACTTCTGACCATTCCAATGTTTCATCAACCATTACAGAAACACATGGCTGTAGTGAAAGTGAATTTGGATGGTGAAAAACAGAAGGAGGTACTGGCAAGTTGCTGTCATTAGGACAAATTCATGCTAATATCATACAAGTACTTTTTGTGTGTGTGGTAGAGTGAGGGAAACACCTTGCAAATGTGATTAAATCATTCTTTTGAATATTTCACATCTGTATCAGTGTCCCTAAGAGCACGGTTTGATATCTTGGCGAGGTGGGTCTTTGCTGCTAAGATAGTCCTACACCTCCTCTGTCACTCCCATCTGCTCCTGCAATTTCCTTGTTACTTACAATGGCTCTTGCTTGATCTCATGATGAGTTAGTTCATGCACCTAATGTCGTCCTGAAACAACTGATTATTTTGCTGGCTGTTCATATCATTAAGTTAATTTAGCTGTAACATTAAGCTAAATTTAAGTCTCCAATTTTGCTTCTGCATACTACCTGAAGTGCTTCAACTATGTAGCTATCTTCTAGCATTTACTTTTGTATGATGAGTAGATTTTAAACACACTGAAATATTTTTTCTTCTTCAGCCACTTCAGAATTTATTATTTGCACATTAGCTCATAACATTCTCGCCTTTTCTTTTCTTCATTTTTTAAACTCTATGCTGTTTCTGGATGTGTAGACTTAATTTTCTTCACAGTGATTAGTACAGGGATATGTTTTGGATTTGTGCTGAAAACTGGATTGATAATATAGAGATGTTTTTGTTATTGCTGAGCAGGGCTTACACAGACCACTGTAGTTCCTTTCAAAATTATTTTAAGCCCAATATATAGCAATTTTATATAGAATATAGAAAAAAGAATGTGAAAAAAGAAGAAAATATAATTTGAGCTAGGAAATGCAGAGTTCTGTTTCAGAGCTTTGCTCTGAAACCCTGGAACTGCTTTATGTGAAGAGATTTTAATCAAAATCAGATTCCTCTTGATGTTTTCCCTTGTGGATTTACTCTTCATTTCCACACGGCAGATCCCTTGCAGGCCTGATTGATAGAGTTGAATTCTAAGGTATAATCCAGATGGGATCTCTGGTTTTTCTTCTCACCCTGCTGCCTTTCTCTCAGCTGTGCTATCTGGGGCATTTCTGTAGACAATTCCAAAAGAATGGAGTTCTGTTCAAACGTAAGGAGAATATAAAATGGCAACTCCATCAAGTGATTGACCTGCATTCTCCATACAGCTTCTATATATAAGGAGGCTCTTTTCTCACCAGTTTTAGTGTTCTGTGAGGGAAGTATTTACACTGTTTAGCTCTAACATTCCAATTTACTAACATAATCTGTCTTTCAAGATACTTTGCTCTTTCCATTGCATTTAATCAAAAATTTAGGCTCCTGCAGAACAGTTGTCTTAAATTTATCTTAGGTATATACTTCAAGAAGACAAAGGTAAGAATGTGTATGAGCTCCTGTACCTCTTTTTGCCCACCTCTACTGGCCTGCTCTGGTAATTGGAAGTTTTTGATGCAGGTTGTATATTATCGTCTTTATATGCCAAATTATATTTCTGTATTTCAGAATACATCTCTAGATTGAATTATTATTAGAGCTATCTTAAAGGTGTCTGAGGATTTATGTCAAAATACTAGTTAATTGTAGGGCTTTGACATGCTGAGTGCATTGGTTTCCTTGTGCAGATTAGGGATTCCTTAATTTTTCAATATTGCTTCTACATGTCCTTGAAATAGACTTTTCCTGCAGTGAGTCCAGGTGTTTCTTAAAACATTCTATACCTCCTCCCACTCAGACTGGCTTAAGAGTCTGAAACTGCATTTCATTGTTTCCTACATCACGGAGTGCTGGCATATATTATTTAATATATTGCTTATTTTTTCTCATGACTGTCACTATCTCACACATATATCTCAGTGCTTAATAAGGCAATGAGAATGAAAAGAGACAATTGCCATAATATAGAGGTGGAACACAGTAGACTTCAGAAATAATAAAAAGTTATTCTGTTCAATTCCTTTTATGAAATTAAACTCACATTTCATGACCTATTTCAATCAAATCCTCAGACGGCGCTTTATTAAGCAGTTTATTAGTATTTCCGTGATTACCACATGAATATGTTGGAGAGAAAAATATCAGAAACCAAAATTATCTTTTGCAAAGTCAAAACCATTTAATGGACAAAAAAGCTTTGCAGAAGTAGGTTGTTGTTGACATCATGTCTTCCTTGCTATATAAGCCAAATTGATTCAGAAAGTGAATTTATAAGAAATTTCTTTAACAATGGAATAGGATCACACTTCCTGAAGTCAAATTTGAGTTTCGAAGAAAAACAGCAGTAGTAATCATGAAGAAGAAAAAGCATAGAAACATAACTACTATTGTCCCCTTGCTATAGAGAGGCCACTTAACACCAGTCCAGATAGAAATGAGTTAAATAGACTCAAATTACAAATATTTGCTTTTAATTTAAAAATATTTTAACATAAGGATCTTATGTGCAGAAAATAGGGCGGCAATACTACATTTAACACCTACTACATCTCCAAATAAAATTGGAGTGAACAAATTCAGTATCACTAAAGCAGCTGCAAGCCAATCACATTTTATTAGCCAAAACCATCTATACTGGTAGTTCCAGCATTTTTTTTTTTCTATTGTCTAGTAAAAAACAAAGTAAGCATATTTAAATCTGTATTTTTAATTTTCATTACTATCTCTCTTTTTTCCTGCTTTAAACACCTAAGGCATTTTTCAGTCCTGAAATCTATGTCTCTGTGTTGTTTCCATGATTTGTGGATGAACTAAAATTTGAAGGGATCTTTGTACAAGGATGACACCTTCAAACTGATTTCATAGTTGGCATTGTTTTTGAGATTTTGTTGATGTTGCTTTTAACTAGGCAGCCTCTCCTGAATACAAATTAATCTCAATTTATTCTTAATTGATAAAATAATTGTTATGGGGTACAACCTTTGAGGGTGTCATAGACCTTATGAGGTTCTTGCAGAAGGATTAGATTTTACAGTGTATTTGTCCTAAGACGTGTTGGATAAACTTGCAGTCCTGCAGCTCATGAAAGAATGCATCTGGCCCAGTGATAAACTGAAAAAATTTCTCATAAAATGTGCTAGACCTCAGTTAAAGTGGAGTTTTTGTTGTGATTGTTAAAGTGAAATCTGGTGCTGGTTCTGGACATAATATGTACAAACATGATGTGCTGTAAAGAGCCCAGAATCTCAGACATCTTCTTCTTCCAAGCTGCCACACACTGATTTTTCTTACAAAGCCATGTATGTTATTTAAATAATGGGCCTTTGGAGGAGCTTAGCTTAGAAACAGGCACAGAAAAAGCACCTGCAAGTTTTGAATCAGCAAACAGATGCTGCTGTGTTCTTGAGATTGTATTTGGAACCAGAATTCTGTTCTGCCATTCTACTTCATTCTTGTCTTGGAATTTTCCTGCTGGTACTGCATACAATAGTACTGGATTTTCAATATTACAGTATCTTCTGGATGATAAAGTAATTCAAGGCATTGGTAAAATAGTCTATAGTATTTACTGTTCTGAAAGGTGCTGCTGAAACTGCAAAAAAAATTTATGTAAGAAACAAAGATTTTATTTCTGTCAAATCACCATTTTATTCCAAATGTCTAAAAAGTATTTTTCCATTGCTGTTTTCACTTATAATTTGAAAAGCAAAGATGTGAGGAGTACAGCCAAATTGAGAGAATGTCATAATTCTTCTGAGATGTGGTGGAATATTTTGTGTTATTCTTAAGTGTAGGGTAGGCATTGAACCTCCTTTATTAGCAGCTCCTTTGTAGTTAGTTGTAGTTAGTGCAACCTGGAGGAGAGAGGACACTGAGAGAAGGAGTAGTTTTGCCTTTGGCTTTGAATCATTGTGAACTCAAAACCTCTTTGTCCTCATTTTTTCCAGCAATTAACAAGATCAGTAGTATTATTTATCTAGTCTATAAGGACTACTTGAGGACTCGTTGAGTAGTAGTGCACTATATTTGTACTACAGATGTGTCTGTGTGTGTGTTGTGGTTCTAAACCAGTAACAAAAAATTACTTATTTTTTGCTGTGAGATATGGATTAAAATAAGAGCAAAACAGGCTTAAAACTTAAAAGGAATAAAGACAGTTTATTAACAAACTACAAGAATAAGAATACCAGAATAAACTTTCAGAAAACTCTTTTACTTCTCACTACTTGACTATTTCTTTGTACACATAACAACATAGAGACAAAAAATTTTAGAATCTTGGTGGTCAAAAACAGTCCTAATTTCTAGAGTCTTTTCATCAGTCTTTGTAGAGAAACAGAAGTCTCTTTCTGCTAATCTATAGAGTTTTTAGAGTTTACTCCTCCCATTGTACACCACTCTGAAGTGTGCATGGGTAAAATGAGTCTAGGGATGCTATTTTTAAGGATAAGTTATTCAAAGGTAGAAATAGTCTTCATCTGTTTCTGTGAGCCTTCCTGGAAAACAGCCATCCCCTTGCCTCCTCAAGGCTTTAAAAATCTTCACTTTACTCGTAATTTCCAGCAACTCACAGTATCACAACCACTCTCTCTTTTCTCTAAAGTCCACACTTTGAATACTATATTCCTTCCATACTCTAGTCATGAATTAAAGGAGTCTTTAAACTACTAATGTCCATCTCCATAGCTGTAACAGAAAGACATTTCAGCGGCAAGCATCTTCTTTTCCTCTCGTTCTTATTTAAACTTAACTCTTTTCTTCACTGTTTTTGGTGGTTTTATGATGTCTTACATGTTGATTGTCTCTCTTTCTCTGTCTTTTCTAAGAAAAAAGAGTGATCTGTTTGTTTATCCAGGTAGTAAAAGAATTAAAAGTTTTAGAAAAGCTGCAAAAGTTCATGGTGTCAGGTTTCAGTCCAGCAGCAGAAACTGAAAACCAAGCTCAGCTGACCAGCTCTGCTTCCCCCGCCCCCCCCCCCCCCCCTTCCCTGCGGCCTCGTTCCGGCCTGGGAGGGGGGGGAAAGCCAAAACAGAGCTTGTTACCTGGTCAGCAGTCGGAAATCAAAGAGAACGAGACAGCTCGGAATGTACTTCTTAAAGAGGTGTTTACAAGCTGAATTCACTTTTTAATGGTCAGAACGGCTGTCAATTCTTGGAAATGACTGATAATTAGTCTGGAGGAAAAACTCCCATCAGCCACCAGTAGCTTCAACTTCCCCTCTCTTTTTACTCTGTCTTAAAGGTGAAGCTACCCCATGACATTCCACCCCTTCAACTTGTAAACACCTACTCAAAAATTATCAATTATATTTAATATACAACTTAAAACAATAAAACTAATAAATTGACAGAAAAGAAGAAACAAATATTTACTACTTTCCACCCCTAGATTTTTACTATCACTGTTATATAAACTTAAGACAATCATGCTTTGCTCTTAATTAATCTTTTATCTCACAGTAACACTAATAATATAGTGGTCTAGAGTTGCTAATTTTCGTTTCCCGGCCAACGCACCAATTAAATGTTGTGGTTTTAAACCAGTAACAAAAAATTACTTATTTTTTGCTGTGAGATATGGATTAAAATAAGAGCAAAACAGGCTTAAAACTTAAAAGGAATAAAGACAGTTTATTAACAAACTACAAGAATAAGAATACCAGAATAAACTTTCAGAAAACTCTTTTACTTCTCACTACTTGACTATTTCTTTGTACACATAACAACATAATAATATGCAAAAGCCTGTGAAGAAAGTATAAGGGACAGACTGGAACTTGCTCCCAGAAAAGCTTGGATGTTATTGGAGAGACTTTGCCCTCCATTCTGGTAGGCAGGGAAAACATTGCCAGAGAGTTGAAATCATGAAAGCTGTTGTAGGCAGGATTTTTTTCCCAGATTACAGAAGACTAGTCAGATAAAGGTTAATGACAGTTTGCTGGAAGGCAACAAGTGGAGCACACTACACAGCAAGGAAGTATTCTTCCATAAGAGAACAAGTTATGAGAGAGCATGTCTCGACCCAGTAAATTTTCATTTGAGTTCTCGTTTTTGGCCCTTTGGCAAAGTATTTTGTTATCACATCCCATCTCATGCAAGTGCTGAGCATTCTGGGATTTCTGAGTGAAAGCTAGTTTTAGTGTATTTGCATGATGTTGGTGATGATGTTACTTTAATTTTAAAAAGTCAATACTTCACATGAACTTGGGTCAAGTCAGTATTTATTGTAGCCTGAGGAAAGGCATCAGTAGGGAAGGAAAAATTTTCTAGACATGCCTCAGTAATTTTCCTTTTTTCACCTGCGCTGTAATTTGATAACACAGAGTTGAAGTATCATTTCATATGGGATCATAACTGGTTTCTATTGTAGTACTTGAGGCATGGTCAGTTCTGTAGCTGTCCAGCATTAGTCATCCATTTGAGATAAAGCCTTAATATAAATGAAAGGACTGCAGTGTTGTGTTGCAGTCCTTTCCTGCATTGCCAGAGCATGAGACAGGAATACACACCATATCTTCTAAGAAACAAAAGCTGTAACAGAGCTCCTTCCTCCTTAACTCAAAACCCTCCAGGACCCGAGAATCTGGAAAAGCAGAGAATAGGTGGAGTTCCTGTCTTGAAGGAGCTACCAACTGTTTGGGCTAAAAGGCCCAGGAGACAGAAACAGAATGGGTGAAAGGAGCAGCCTTTTGTTACTTCAGCTTTGTGAATGGGAGGATGGGGAGACTGAGGTGGATGTGGAACAAAAGGTTGTTGGGATACAAATGTAATGGATATACTGTCAAGGAAGTACAGGCTAGAACTGGATCAGTGAAACCTAAAGGCAGTCATATCCAGTCTGAGAATCCTGCTTCAGGCTGGCTCCTGTAGGATCCCTGATTGACCCGTTTTTTACTTGAACAGTTTCTTTTACTTCCTAAAATGTGTTACAGTTTGATTCAGCTAATTGAAGTTATGGAGGGAGTCTTTGTTTACAGTTATTTAAGCCTGCAGATCTTAAACCAACTTAAAGCTGATGGCAAAGAGTTATAGATATTTCTGCTCCTGGCAAAGGGAAAGATACTTTTACATAGCTTCTTCACTACATTAATCATCATACCACTGCACATTTCCACACATGCTTATAAGTTTGTAGAGAAGTTTTTCTAAACAACTGACAGAGCTTACTTTCAACATGCATAAAAATGCAATAGGTTTTAAGAACACATGTTCTTTGGTATTTTTATAAACAAAAAGAAGGGCTATTTTAATGGTAGATTCAATTGTTTAGCTCACTAAGTATTAAATCAACTGTTGTTTTTCTCAGATTTATTTAATTTTAAATATACTACTTGTAGCGATTACTTTGCAATAGATAACACAATTGAACAGCTAAAATCTGTAGCAGAAATTTTTAACTTTACAAGATATTACAAATGTTGTGTGCATGCAGTTTCAAATTGAGAAATGAAAATACTGTTTTTCAGTTGAAATTTTTTTTTTTAAAAAAAAGCTTTTATTATTAGTGTTGGGTTCTCTGAAAATTAGAGATCCATCACAGAATCACAGAATATCCTGGGTTGGAAGGAACCCATAAGGATCATCCAAGTCCAACTCCTGGCCCTGCACAGGCTACCCCAAGAGTCATACCCTGTGCATGAATGTTATCCAAACGCTTTTTGAAGTCTACTGGGTTTGCTGCACTGACCTCTTCCCTGGGAGCCTGTTCCAGTGCCCAACCAGCCTCTGAATGAAGAATCTTCTCCTGATATCCAACCTAAACCTCCCCTAACTCAGCTCGATGGCATTCCCTGGGGTCCTGTCACTGATCACCAGAGAGAAAAGCTCAGTGCCTGAGCACTCTTCCCCTCACAAGGAAGTTGGAGATTGTGATGAGGTCTCCCTGGAGTCTCCTCCAGGCTTAACAGACCAAGTGCCCTCAGCTGCCCCTCATATGGCTGTCAATGAATGTCTGGATTTGTCATATTGCTGAGGCTGTGAACACTGTCTACAACTATATGCTTTGACCCTGTTACCTAGCATAGAGTGCAGATTTAAGAGAAGGTTTTAAAAACTGCTTTTAGTGGTTGAACACAGGGTTCCTGTGGATACCAGCCTCTTTAAATGAAATAACTTGTCCTGTGAACATGGAAGTTATTCCCTTGTGGAAAACTTCCAAGTGTCTAAAATTTCAGTAATTGTAAAGGCTTTTTATTTTGGTGGTAGACACCTACTAGTAGTTATGATGTAACAATATACTTTAGCTGTAATTTTTTATATGTATGTAATCTAAACAAAACAGCTTCAGGTAGATTATGTCCTGGCAGCCTGGAGTTCCCCTGTTAATATGTTTAAATTTGTACCCTTCCAGCTTCAAAGGAAGGATTGACAGTACTGGGGACTTCAGATTTCGAAGTATAAAGTAAAACCTGGCAGTTTACACAGCAGACTTGGTCCTTGTCATGAAACAGCCCTATAGATTGCTTTACAAGCTCAGTTTCCCTTCAGGGCTTTGGAACAGTTGTTTTCTTCCCATTTCTTAGGAGGCTCTCTGCACAGGACCTCGCCAGACCTTTGTTCTTACTGTCAGTTTCCATTGCACAAATGTTCCTTTCTCACTGGAGGAGATCTACAGACCATGTCAGCAGTCAATTGCCAAGTACGCTGATATTAGAGAATTCTGAAAGAATGGCATAAAAAATAGTTTGAAAACTGTAAAGAATTTAAACTATCTCTGCCTATTTTAATATTCAGTGTTGGATAGATAGTTGCAAATATTTCAGGTAACCTTGATTTTTGGGGTTTTTTAATCAGAGATCAGCAGTATTAATTTGCCTCAAGGGGGTACAGAATGCAGAGCAGGGAAAAAAAAATAAAAAAGAAGAAGAAAATCCTGACACAAAAGAGCCTTCACCTTCAGAAGAATATGACTATGTGGAATTTGACCAGCTGGTTTTGCAGCTGGCTATGAATTGCAGGCTGTTTGTTTGCTTCCAGCACAATGTCTCCAGTCAGTGAACAGAAACAGCAATCTTCTCTGGGGATTTTATGTCCAAAACAGATTCAGAGTACTTGTTCAATGATGACTGAAGGCACAGATTTGTCTGCTGTCATCTGAGACACATGAAGAGTATAAGACTACTTCTGCACTGAGTATTCTTTGCACATCTTGCTACCCTAATCTATTTTTTTGAAAAATAGTTATATACAGTCATTGTTTTCCCTCTAAGAATTACTCTTTCAGTGCTGCCCTTCTCTCAGTCCTTGGAAAATGTCTCCTGTTCAGCAGCAGATTGGAAAGCTTACTGGGAGGGTTCCTATAAAACATATTCAAGAGTCTTGGATGCGCTTGAAGTAGCTGAAAAACAATTATCCACTAAGATAATATAAGTTACCATACTGAGAAAAAGTGGAAAATGTGAAACCTGCTGTGTATCAATATGTCACCCAGAATAGAAAGAATGTTTCTATTAAGGAATACCAAGAGCACTTATTAAGGAATATTGTAGCAGTAAGAGAACTTTGCAGCAGGAAAGGGGGAAGAGGAAATGCTGCTGTTCTATCAAGTTATTCCACATGTAGGCAGGCTCCTACTACGTGAACATTCAACTTAGTGATGCAATTGCAAGACAGTCATGGTAAAAGAAAGAGGTATCCCACATATATGAAGAAAAAACCCCAAATCAACCACCTAGCAAAACCCCAAACATTAGTAATAGATTTAACAACAGCAAGAAAACTAAAAAGATCATCAGGCAAGTATGATTAGCTTACTGAGTAGCAGCTTTAATATGTCAGGGTATCATCTTTTTTCAGGTCCATGACTCCCTGGTTCCATTTCCTCCTCTGTTTACTCACAGAGTAAAATTGGTGCTGCCAGCTTTAAATAAAAATTGCACCTAAACTGTAACCTTAAACTGTATCACTTTGCAGCTGCATTTTAAAGGATTTCAAGCACATTGTTTAATCTGTTTTGGAAGTGAGATGAGATACTGCAGCTATCATCCTGTGCAGTCATACGGACTGGCCTTGCTTCATCATTTATTTATCCATCTGCTGCGGGTCACAAATGTGACCTCTCTCCTGTGTTAGAGCTGTTAGAGTGTGCTTGGCTTCAGCTGACATTCAAAAATTAACAAAAGGCAGCTACTTGATTAAAAAAACCCCATTTTTTCCCCTATTGTTTCTTGTATAAAAGGAAAACATTTAAAATTGCAGTGGGAAACAAACAGTATCCCATGATTTTTAGCAGTGATTCAGGACCAGAGCCTGTAATTAGGTGGCTCATTCTTGCTGATTTCCCACCTCCTTGATTTTTTTGGATGTAGGAGGTTAGTCTGTAGGAAGAAAAAAATATTCAGAAGTACAAGAATCCTTACCTTAAATAAGCTAGGAATACTCTGCCTCATATTTTAGAAAAGTTCTTTAAAATTATTTCTTGTATCTTCCTGCTACTAAATATCTGCTAGAAAACTCAATCAAATGGAAGAGAAATACTCATCTACAAAAATAACATATTAACCCCTAGCAGTTTTGACAAGTGTTAGTGTAAGCAGGGATGGATTGCACATTTTCAGCATAAAAAACAGTGACTGGATCAGAGCCTTTTCAAAGCATAATATAAACAATTGCCTTAATAACTGTTTTTCCCTTTCTGAGTTGTCAAAGAGACACTATTTACCCCTTCAGTACAAACCATAAGCCCATCAAAGAACTTATTTGCTTCTTTGTTTCAGGATTCAAAGACATGTATGATCAGGTGGATTGCTCACATACCAAAAAGATTGTGCAACTTTCTCATTATTACCTTGGTTTGAATAATTACTTGAAAAAAAAAAAAAAAAGCGACGGGAAAAAACCCAAACCCAAAAATGACTTGTTGATCTGTTTTAAATGAGTGGCAGAAAGCCGCGTGCTTTTCATCATTTAGGGTCACTATTATGTACCAATAAATTGATCTTTTGAACTGTAAGAGGATTAATAATTTGATTGTATGGATTATCAACAAAGTTTATAGTTGGTTCTTGTACACTGTTCATGCCAATACTTACAATATATTTTTGAAAATTACATTCTACATTCTTAAACATTTAATGACAAAATTAGTAAGTAAGGAGGCTAATCAAAAAGAATGGTACTTCTATTTTGTTTTTTCAGTGAGGATGCTTGTTCTCTGGTGTCTGAACTGAGAAAAACTTCTTTTCTGTAGGTCATTGGAGAGGGAGAACCCAATGACCTCCTGTTAAAAGCTTCCATATCTCATGACTAATCCTCTTAGCCATTCTGTCTGAGTTTATCTCCTGACAGCAGCCAGAACAGAAAACAGCTGGAGATCAGAATAGGTAATATTAATAGCAACAGAAGTGTATGTGTTCTTGCTACAGGTAAAGAAAAGCTACTATGGAAAAAGGGTTGGCTAATCATAAGATTAGTCAATGAACACCTGGAAGTAAAATCAAACTCCTTTAGTCCTGCTTAAGATAGATTTAATGCAAGATGTAACAGAAATGCAGCGTGCTATGCCTAGAAGTGTTTAGGATGACGTAGGAATCCAGGATTTGGAACACCACCGCTTAATAATGGGATGCTATGCGTGTATCTTGAGTTACACTCCTAATTCTCTTTAAGTGTGTTAGCTAAACAAGTAATGGAATAATAGTGTTCCATGGCAAGCTGCCATCCATATCTGCCTTAACTGTATTATATAATTAAATGAAATCTTACAGTAAATATTTCTATTCTGGGTAGCTGCCCACAAGTCAGAAACAGTTTTGTAAAAGGAGCATTTTAGTTAATTAGCCTTCTGTAAGTGAATCTGCTATCTCATGACTACTGAATAATAAAATTTATGAGCAATGGAATGCATAAAATAATTATTATAATGATTATTTCTTTCAATAGATGTATATATATGGAGCAATTAAGGGAAAAATTTAAATGGATCATTATATTAAAATTAACTGTAATGCAGGGGTGAAGTTGTTATTAATCTTTCACTACATGAGTATGAGGGCATAAATTTTTCCTTTAATTTAATGATGAGAATGAAATTCATTGGAAAGTTTTCCAAAGGAGTTTTATATTGATGTGGGGCTGTGGTGCCTTAGTAGGCAAAGGTGAATGACATGATACGTGAATGTTCATGCTACAAAGGGATAAAAAATGCAGCTACCATACCAGCGGAAGTCTAGTTAGCATTCAAATAAATTAATTAAATAGAACCTTAAATCACTCCATTTAACTGCAGTAATATTATCTCAAGTGGACTTGGGTAAGACTAGAAAAGACTAGTGATGCTGTAAGGGAATGGGAGCTTTTCTTACTTCATGAAGTTGCTTTATAAACCCTCAGACCCACTAAGTAGAAAAATAACTAAAGCGTGTGGCTAACCCACTAACCCAAGCTAAGGTCTCATGCTGGAAAACTTGGTATCATGTCAAAATCCACTGCATTCCTTCTTAAAACTGTGGAGTTTTTGGTTTGTTTTTTTTTTGTTGTTTAGTTGTTTGGTTTCTTCCCACAAAGAGTCTCAGCTGACTCTCAGCTGTGCAACTGTATCTCCAGAGCTTAAAGTAACCATAAGACAGTGCTTCAAAAAATTATTTTATTGCAAATTGTGCTAACAAGTGAGCTACATAGCTGGTCCAGTGAAGGACTGGTGAGTTAGAAAGCCACACATGAGCATATTTATTCAATGCGTAGAAAGAAAATGGAGCATAAATTATTCTTAAAGTCTGAGTGCCTGGAATGCACACTAAAGATAGTGTCACCTATTCTTGTGTTTGTTGTTTACTTTTTGTGGTACTCTACCCTCTACTCAGAGGTTCAGATCAGAACCAGAAATGCAGAGCTAAGCATTTAGCTGGTCTGCCCTTACTGCTTTTGTGCTAAAAGCCCACCCGACAACAATCTGAGTGCTTTTAGTGAAGCCATAGGGAAAATGCTGAGGAAGATCTGTTATATTTGCAAGCATCCATTGCTGAAAGCTAGTGAGAGCAATGCTGCTGTAACTCTATGGCACCTCAGTGTCTAGGAACAGCCAGACCAAGCAGCTGTGCCTAACGCAGAATATCCCAATATGCGAGGTTTGGTTCTGCTTCCCATTCACTATCGTTTTGCTGTCTTTCACTGTAAGAGATTCTGCTCTTTAGATCTGTAAGTAATTTAATACTCTTATTCAGTGAAGAGAAAAAATTATTTTACTATATCTGCAGAATGTGTTCTGCAAAAAAGATATAAATGCTACTGTAACAGACATTACCCTAAGGAGGTAGCAAAAATAGAGTATATATGCTAGTCTATCTTGAAAGGCCATTTAAAAATTAATTTGATATTCTAGCTAAAAGACTCATGCAGTGAAACTCTACTCTTTCCTTTGGGAGACTGACACTGCCTAAGAGGGCTGAACATTAGAAATCTGTTTCTGACACAAACGCTTAAATATTCTTTATCTTATTAAATCCTTTTACTCCTAGACACATTTTTCTTTGTACCACATTGATAATTTTCCTCTTTCATATAACCTTTATAATAATTTTTACAAATAGTCATTATGCTTGCTTTTAATTATTCATGTAATGTAAACATTCTTGGTTTTTTTAGTATTTCGTCTAATCTAGGCTTCAGATCAGCAATCATTTCAGCTGTGTGTTGCTGAATTCCTTCTATTAAATAGTGTCATGATATTTTCATTCCCTACCTCCTCTCATTTTTCTATCTGCAGTTGCAGGAGATCCATAATAACAAAAAGCAAGGGACTTCTTATTGAGACTGGTTTCAGTATGAGATCAGAGCATCTCATATATTCTTGCCTGCTTGTGTCTAATTTGCTGTCAGTTTTGTTTGAAGACTCCTGCTGTTTTACCTGTTTAATTCTTGCTGCATGTGTTTTTTTCCTCCCCTTTCACTGTCAGGGCCTCAAATTATTTTTCTTGTAGTTGTGCTTGTGAGCATTTCCCTGTTGTATTGTATTTTAAGAGTCCACATGAAGTAGAAGTCTATGGCTTACAGAATATGGATTCTATTTCTAGCTCTCCCACTGGCCTGCTGTGTGATGTGAGGCCTGTGATCCTATTTTTTTCTGTAAAATGAGAGTATGGTCCACCTTTCTCCTGGAATCATAGATCTCTGTCAACATTATATTGGTAGGACAGAAAAATGAAAACAAAGAGCTCACAGAGTCAGAGTTCTATGGAAAATCCCACAGGCTAAAACCAAGAGGTTAAAAAAGCAAGACCAAAAAGGCTGCAAACT
The DNA here is from genome assembly GCF_030490865.1 of Poecile atricapillus. Taxonomy (NCBI): domain Eukaryota; kingdom Metazoa; phylum Chordata; class Aves; order Passeriformes; family Paridae; genus Poecile; species Poecile atricapillus. The sequence goes on from NC_081251.1 coordinate 82,958,957, forward strand.
CATATTTTTCTTATATTACTGTAAGACCTGATTTGAACTAACTAAACATTTTTAATAATGCTAGATTTTCAACTCATTTTTCTAGCTATTTAATTGCTTTTGTGAGGAAAAAAAAATTTATTCCTTTAGCTAATCATGTCTTAACTGTTTGCTCCAGGTGTGTATTAAGCCTGTGCATAGTACTCAATAGAGTATACCTTTGACTTGGTCTAGATCTCTATGGTTCAGACCTATTTTCAGAAAATTATTACATTCTTTATTATTATTATATTCTTTATTAGCTAATATTACACTAGATAAAAATTCTAACACAAGTATAGACAACAGCTGATAGTAAACCCAGAAAATACATGGTTTATTTTTTCTTCCTCCAGAGCTACTACAAAATGCCACTCTTAACTACTGGAGTCTGTTTAAGAATACAGGCACCTTTAGAACTACAAAGTTATAGCATTAAAAGTATTACTTTAACACCCCCTCACACAGGTGGAAGAGTCCAGTATGAAATCAGTTACACCCACTTTTTATGACTGAGCAACATCCCAGTGTTATTTTTTTTTTTTTTTAACCCAGCATGGTTTTATTTTCCTTCCTTAACTAACCCTCTTGGAAATCAGAAAACAAATGCATACTGATATCACCTGAACCAGAAGCACACATAACCACTCAAAATAAAACTTAATTTCTTTAAGCTTTGGGAAGCCTAGGGAGAATATGTGCATTCTCTGGGTAATGGGCTACCATACACAGTATTGTAAAGTTCACACTGAAGCCTGCTATTTATGTTCACATAAATAAGATGGAAAACAAGCAAACAAATACTCTCTTTGTGGTACATTTTTCTCTTAACCTCTATTAAATATTTGCTGATTTAACTCTCAATGGAGAAATTAAGATAGCAATCCTAATTTTTTGTCTATTTTGGCACAGAAGCTCAAAGGAAAAAGAGCAAGTGGCTCTCCTAAGTATGTGCTTGGGCACATTTCTCTGATTAAATTACCAGTTAGTTCACAAACATTGTTCTGATGTCTGGGAAGGTCTTGAATTTCCACTGATTATAATGTTGTGTCAGGGTACCTAAACTCTCATTTGGCTGTTTTGCTTTGGATTTTATTTCCTCTTGAGCAATAATTGATTTAAAATTTTCCTTTGGTCACATAAAGATTTAGCACTGCAGGACAGCATTTTCAATTTGAACTAGTCACAGTGATATCTAACACATGGTGATGCTTCATGTCTCTGAAACAATGGTATTATTTCTGCAGTATGGGTAAGAACTTCAAGCACAGACAGAAAATTGCTAACTTTCTCAGCTCTACTTATATAACTCCAGCTCCTCTTCTATAAGTGTTCAGTTTTAAGAGCTCACATGTTTTAAAAATAAGGTCCTTTGTGCTGAGCAAAGTTATACAGAAAATTTGGGATAAAACAGCTTTCCAGCTAGTGCAGTAGTCACAAGACCATTCTCTCTTAAAATGTAAGACAGCAAAGGAACTGGGGTATTAGTGCAACCTTCCACAGTAGATTATCTAATTATGTAATCTCATAAAATGATTTGTCTTCATCTTGAAACTGGTCACTTATCTCTTCCCTTTCCAAGTTCCTTTCTGATTTCCACAGAACACCCTAGGTGGTAGATGTGCTCTGATCTAGACCTAGCCTTCCTGTGATTGTTAGCACCATGCTGCTTTGTGGTGTAGGTTTTAACTAATACCCAATTGAATATTTTTTGTATGCTTCATCCTAAAATCTTCCTTATTGATGTTTGATCTCTCTAAGTGTACACAGATAATACAACAGCTAACCAAATTCCCAAGCTCTTTCTGCCTTTCCTTATAGTGTAAAATTACAATTCCTTTGATTTCTCTTTTATTCAGATTTCATCTCTGTTGAATAAGGATGAACAGAATTTCTCACACATGTCCTTAAGACCATACCTTACATTGTATACCATTAATATCTTAGATCTTTACTGAAAACACCAGATAGGCTGTGTTCACATAAAACATCTCAGCTCATGGCTCAGCTCATGCTGTGGTTGGCTATGACAGCCAAATTTTTCTCCTTCACTGTCATTGCTGACTAACAAATTCTTCAAGACAGGTGTATTTATTAATCCCTAATAATGAGATCCTGCATGTATTACGTATTTCCAACTGTAATTGAGCTTACAGCTCCCAGTGCAGTATTTTGATTTGTTTAAGGAAGTTTGTGATTTTTATATTGATTGTTTAACTGTGATTGTTTTTAAACTTGGTTCATTTCCTAGACATTTTATGCTCCTAAATTGCAAGTTTATGAGCCCAATTATAAAACCCATATTTGGGTTTTTCAGAATTCAAACATTTTTTTACAGTCATTCCATGAAGTACAATGCTCCACTTCTGCCTGCTTAAAGACCATTAATGATAAGCACAGTATTGAGTCTCCTGGGTTGCATATATTCTTTCTAACATAAATCAGGATTTTCTGATTGTGCTTTTTTTTTTCTGGTAAAGACAATTATATAGGGTAAAAATGAGACTATCAAAACTTTTAGTATAAATCTCTCTTAAACAATACATTTAGAAGTCTATCAAGAATTTAGACAACTGTGTGCATTCATTTGTTCCCTATTTTATTGTCTTTTTGAATTAAATGTAATAGCTCAATTTTATTCATGCCAAACACAGAATCTAAGATGTTTGTCCTGGCAGTAGGTAGGAAAACTGATACAATAAAACATCTTTCATAATGGAAATCTGGGCTCTATTTCCAACTGTACTAGAACTGACCTTGTACAACCTCAGTGCCCCAAACACTCATTACCTCATAAATGAAGGTGCTGTGGCTTGTCTACCATTTCAGATGAAGTCAGGAGATTTTGCTGAGAATTGGAAACAGAATCTATTAAATATTGGAAGAGATGACAGAGGTCAAACAAACACATACTTCAACCAAGGACTAGGGATGTTTTAATGTATATCAGTACAAAAAAAAGCAGAAATGACAATGTGTGTAAAATTTCTTGCATTTTTTCCCTTCTATTCTTGTGAATATATATTTTAGCAATGGTCTTGATTCCTTAGGCACTTATGCACATCCTGGAGATATTCTCTAGAACTAAACACATTCTCCAGTACCTCACTAAACACTGCCTATACATTTGGTAAATCTAATTTTCAGCTTTGGCTTGTTTTTTAGTGCCACTTTTGAACACAGGAAAGTTTTTGCCCTAGTCAGGGGGACTTCGGAAATGATGGAATTTCATTGCATGACAGCCAGAATCCCATGAGGATGCAGCAATACTTCAGGTTCTTAACAAATGTCTGAAGAGATCTGAAAGAACAAATGTGGTAAGCATCAGTATTATCCTTTTAAAGACAGAACTAAACTGGTATATGAAGAGGTTACTCTTCCCTGTTCTACAGAATAAGGTAGAAGCAGGCAAAAGAACCTTTTTAATCATCAGTGCTGTAGGCAACAGACCAGTAGTGTGTGTCATTTTCCTTTATAATAAAACTGATTTACTGAAAGAATTTTACAGTTAAATTTACAAGTGGAAATAGCAAATTTCTGCCTTTCAATGCTGCCTTCTATCATCTGCAGAATAACCGCTCGTTACAGGATGTTCATTTGTATCTTAAACTTTTAAGGACAGTTAGGCAATAAAACAAGAGCCCAAGGGAAACTGCTGAACTACCCCTTTCTAGAACACATACACATTCACTAGAAGTGAGTTGGGTTAAAAGAAATATCTTCTGGCAGAATAGAAAAAATGGTCTTCACTTTCTCAATTATTCTGTACAAATGGCCAAGTGAAGATCATGACATCTTATGTGATGTTCGTTTTGACTTACAATAGCACAGAAATGTTTAGGGTGCAAAGTGTTAGGGTTACATGTTGTAACTAATTGTTCATGGGCGTGCAGCAGGGTTGTGCTTAATCTTTGATCAAGCAGCATGTGTGATCATAAAGTAACTCACTGAATCTCTTACTCAAGTTTCCCCAGTTGCTTATTTGCAGAAAGTGACTATTTATTGTGTACTAACTGTTACAGCAGTTACATGTTTACTGGAGTGGGCAGAGGGATTTAGAAAACTGTAGCCCAATCATATTTTCTGTTAGCACCATCTGGAACTGCATGTGTTCTTCACCACATGGTGCAAGAGAAAAGGTAAGCATCCCTTCTTTATCGGCATCCTGGCTGTATCCGCTTCTTTTCTGTGGAGCTATGTTTAATAGGAGCAAAGAAAGCACAAAACCCAGTACTGATAGGATAATGGAAGGCACAGAAGACTTTTTTGATTATGACAGAGAAGCAAGGCAATGACCTATATGACTTCTGCTATACTCCATTTCTTGTTACAAACACCAATCTGAAGCTTTTTTAACCAGATCCCCCTCAAAGAGACAATTTTGCAGTGTGAAATACTCTGGTATCTGTCTAAGCATGAAATACTGTGAAACTGTGATTCTGAAAGGATCTATGAATTCCAAAGGAAGAAACAAGTCTGAGCCCCCCCAATATGCTCTAGTGTCAAAAAGACCTAATACACAGTGGTAGAGAAAATAAAAGTAAAGTGTTCTTACTTCTGTGTGTGGCTTTGATGATAGAAAACTTCATCTGGTTCTCTTTTCCAAATTTGAATATGGATGTTTTAAAAACCAGTATGCAACATTTATCATACATGCTCTTGGGATCATAGAAATTGTTTCACAATGGGGAATTTGTAGCTTTGTTTGCTCAGATTATCAAGAGAAAGAAATTTGCTGAAGTTAGGCTGGGCAAGAACTTGCACAAAGATAAAGTAACAGGTGCAAATGAGGTGGCCAAAGCCAAGTCAAAACAAATAGCTAGAAGTTTGATTGGTCATGAAATAAATGTACATTTCAGCTAGGTAGATTAAATGGTGGAATATAATTGACCCTTCTTGATCTTGGGATGTATATAACCCCAAAAGAAAATAGTAAGCTGAAAAGAAAGAAAGCACAGTTGCAAATTTATACTATTTTTACTACTTATGTATATGTATGACATATGGCATCATGCTCAATATGTAAAGCTGGGGGAAGAAGAAGGAAGAGAGTGGCATTCGCAGTGATGGTGTTTGTCTTCCCAAGTCACCTTCACATGTGATGGGACCCTGCTGTCCTGGAGGTGGCTGAACACCTGTCTGCCCATGGAGAGTGGTGAATTAATACCTTGTTTTTCTTTGCTTGTGTGTGTGGCTTTTGGTTTCCCTATTGAACTGTCTTTATCTTAACCCATGAGATCTTGAGCTTTTACCTTTCCAATTGACTCCCTGGTCCCACTAGTGGGGATGTAGGGGCTAGTGGCTTCCTGGGGCTTGGGTGGTGTCTGAAGCTGAACCACAACAATAAAACAATTAAATATTGAACTTCTAGGTCATAAAAAACAAATTATGTGGAATGCAGGGAACCACAAACTGAATAATGAGTTTTCTATACAATGACTGAAATGTTCTACATCAAGTCATGTCTTAGTACTTTCAATTTTAATTAGATGTTTTCACAGTGTTTTCACAGGATTGTGGATGTCATCTCTATAATGGATCATCTATATAACTTTAGATCTGGAATTTATGCCTGTAGCCTAGCATATCCTAGATCCAGAAGAATATTTAAATAAAAATCTGAAATATTATCAAATTACACTCTCAGTCGTCTGTGGCACTGATACTTCAATATTGAATGCACACCATTTTGGAATTATCAAAAAATATGGTGACAGAAAAGGGCTTTCAGTGGCTTAATTGGTGCCCAACAAGAAAATTATTTCCTACACCTTCATTAATATTCCATTGAAAACCCTTATTAAAGCAAAAAGTTGAAATAGGAAATAGTCCAAACTGGACCACTGAGACTGTGTTCATTATGGCTGCCAAATGACAGACTAATCCTACATATTCTAGGTGGTTTATGGATATCCCTCTTTTGGAGGGATAGAGAAAAAAAGAGTGCAATAATTTTCATCTTTAGTTATGATGGAGAGACTCTTATCTTATATGATTAGCTAATGGACTAGCTAATGGACTGTCAGATAAACCTAAACTTACAAGACTCAGTTTAAATCAAAGTTTTAAAGATATCAGACTGAAGGGTATACCCGGGAAAGCTGTAGAAAAGCTGTAAAGGTGAAAACATTCGTGTTGTGAGGTGCCTCAGAGAGGCAAAGAGTTAGTTTCAGATAAGCATTGTTAAAGTGAGAGGCATGGCTGTAAGCCAAGCTAGTGAATTTTGACCTCCTGCTTTGGGGGATGGGCATGTGAGCCCTGAATTAAGTTGTTCCACCCCACACCCCTTGTGAAAGGTGGCCCAGGAGTTCTGATTGGGTTTGAGTCCCTGGGGTTTTTTCCCTTGCTGTGTTTCTAGTGGTCCCTAACCCTAAACTCTACCCTCAAAGGTGGAGACCCCCAAAAGTTCTGTCCTTCAAAGCCCATCACCCTGCCTTTGTTCAGGGCTCAGGGCTCTTTGTCTCTGAATAAGTTTATTCCCATGCTGAATAAATGATTTAATGAACAGAGGCCTGTCTCTTTTCTGTCCCATGCTGGTTCTCAGTAACTGTAGCTTCCCTGGACATGAACCTGCAGTTGCTGACTACAACACATTCGCTCTTGCACCAAAGTGTTCTTTGATACCAGGACATGTACTGGCATTTTTTACATTAATAGTGATTTTATTTTATATTGTGTGGTGGACCAGGCAGTGCTAGGTTAATGGTTGAACTCCAGAATCTTAAAGGCTTTTTCCAGCCTTTACTCCATGATTCTATTTTATAAATAAGATTGGTTCTTGTTATTTTTAATGTATTATCACCTTTAACTTTCCTTCCTCTGCTTCAAAGAATTGATAAATCAAATTTGTAATTGCTCTTGTACACATTGGGGTCCAGTTAGGAAAAGGTTAGTGAAACTGAAACAGAATGCACATTATGGAGATGCAGCGGCAGTATTTCAAAGTCTTCTAGGTTCTGGATGAGATGATAAGCAATGTGGTGGGAAGAAAGCTCTTTGATTATACATTCCTGGATGTTCTGTTTTACTGAAATTTATCTTGATTTTACCTTAAAGTGTAAAAGGACACAGAGTGTTTCCTTCAGCTCATTGCTTGAATTGTGTCATCTGTAAGTTTCTCATTAACAGATGTGCAATAGCACTTAGTGTACTAAGTGTGCTAAGCACATCTACTCTACGAGTACTGCTATCACTGTAACTTACATAAAATTAAGCTATGTTTAATTTGCAATAAGGAATGATCTCAGCATCTTACTGTTGTAAGAGATGGTCTGAAGATTCCCTCATCTGCCTCACGACCACCGCAAGGACACTAAGATCCTGAATATCACAAGGGACTTGGGTTCTGGCCTAGTTGAGGTGGATGTTTGCCAAGTGATGGTTTGCAGGTGGTTGCTGTGCTGTCACGGTACACTGCCCCCGTTCCTGCTGGTGAGCAGAGACTTGTAAGAAGTCGTTTGCTCTGTACCTTGCACCTGCCCCCCTGAGCAATGGAATTCATCACAATGATCATCAGTCTCCTCTGTTTTTGGCCCTGTACCCCTTGCTTTGCAAAAAACTATAAAAATACATCCCTTACCTTCCTTTGAGATCTCCCCAACAGACAGAAGACTCTGCATTGATGGATGGCTGGGTGGACTTTGATGTTGGTAGCTATAATCCCCTTACCCTCTCTTTCTCTTATGCTTTGCTTTCTCTTCCCTCTATCGCATATTAGTGCTGATGAGCACTCAATAAAGTGTGTTTTGCTGTTTGAGTCCCTGGTGTGCTGGTAATCTTTTGTAGATTTTGTAAACTCTAAGATCAAATAAAACAGCCACATCACAAATCCCACCTTGTGGATCGTGACAACTGTGTGACTGAGACATCTTTCAAATGCATTTTGTTTATAAATATGCTGTGATAATGTGCCATCTACTTGCAAATGGTGATTACTGCTTACACGTTAAGCTACGATAGTCAGAGCAACCTGAAGGGAAGGGGTTGCAGAGGACAGGCTTTACCAAAAAAAACCAAACAAAAATAAAAAAAAAAACATTGTTGCAAAACCTATTTGGGATGTTTTTTTGACTAAAGGACACAAGGGTAGAATTAGAAAAGATTTATTTCAAGATCATGAGGTGCCCCCTGCCACCACCATATGGGAAGGATGGTATTTCTAGGGATTTTTGAGAAGTTTATACACAGCTGAAGTAAACTGTTAAACATGATTATCCAGTAGTACACAGACATCCTTTAGTCCTCTCCAATCTCATTTCAATCCTTTGAAGTATTCTTAGGTACAGTCTGGTTGTTAACACATAACCTCCTGAGGTCTGGATGTTTCCCTTCACTTACCAAAAATAAGGAATTGAGGTTTTTTTTGTCTTCTTAGGGTATCCTGCTTATGTCACTTCTCAGGTTCGCTATTCAGCTAAGCTCAGCAGTTAACTTTCAAGTCACATACGTTATCTGAAACAGTGATTCAGATAAGTAGGTCTATTTTTGGGCTTGTAGGTTTCTGTAAACTAATTTTATAGAAAGGCCACAGGAAGTATTTAAGAAAACAGAGAGCATTCTGTAGTGTACAATATATGTGAGAAATTCCTAAAAAGTATTTTTCACTTTTTGCAGATGGATAAAATGTACTATTTTACAAACAAATAACTAGAAGTGAGCCCACTTTTTTGAAGGCATTCCTCATTCACAAAAGACAGTGGCTTGCACAAAGAGTTCCCAGAGCAAATTATTCTGCTACCAAATGGCAATCAATAGTAGTCTGGTCCAGCTATGTGGTGTAGTCTTCACAGTCTCTAAACTGCATAGACACAGAGATGTCCTTCTGCACTAGGCAGCAGTGAATTTCAGATACACAGATCTGCTTTATCCCTGTGGGACTTTCACAGACAAGTTTGAAGGTTGCATTCATTGAGTTTCATTATTGCAGGAAAAATCCAAAACAACATAATGACACTGCCATGCCATTAGAAGATGAAGAGAGAGCTTTTGTAGGTGGCAATCAGAATTTTTCATCACTTCCTAGTAAATTCTGTTAATTGAAAGTCTCTGTTGCTGCTAAACGAGATGTGGAAAAACAGACCTATTGATATTCACATTCTTTCTAAAGGTGAAATATTTAGCTAATCCTCCAGTATTGCTTTGTATAAAAACTGTGCTGCAGATACGGAGTCTGTGTGAGTCTAGATAGACTGAACTGTGTGACCTGGATATACAAAGAGCAAAATTAAGTTGAGCAATGGATTGCACTCAGAGACAGTCTGATTAGCAGGAACAAAGAACAGCTGTACTGCTTTAACTAACATCAGAACACAGAGCAAATAATTAAATATACTTTTTTTTTTTTCTTGGCTATGCTTACGTGGGATTGCCTTTCTTATAAATAACGAAACTTTTTTTTTTCTTTTTTGAAAGTAACTTTATAAAGTAACAAGATATAAATATAACACTTTCCATATTTTGGTCTTTTGATCCTTATCTTAGATCTTCTAAAATTTATACCAAATATAGCACTAGGGGATTTTGAAAAAGAGATTTAATTTTTTTACCATTTTATAGGATAGGTAGCTGTATAGAGGAAACCAGTAAGCGTATTCATGATAGAAAAATTAGTTAACCTGGATTTTATAACAAAGCCTCTAGTCACAGAGAGAGATTTTAAAATTTTTCTACTCCAAGGACAGTTCCAGCTGGATCTTACTTATTTTGTTCTGACCTTTCCTTTTATTCTTCTGTGCTGACTGTATCTGTTAATCTTACTGTCTTTGGAATATCTATGTTGCTGTCACCTCATTTTGCCAGGTGATATGTTATCAAGTTTTATTATTGTGCCTTTAACATTGCTAAATTAACAGCCAACTCCCTTCTCCAGAACTGACTTCTTTCTGTACTGCAGTTTTTGTGTGTCTGTACTTTGTCTCCTTTTTAATTTTTTTTTAATGTGAGTTGATCCTGAATTTATTGTAAGATTTGAAGGTCTTATCTGTTCCAGAAATCATACACAGGTACCTTCTATAAACTTTGTCTCTTGTTTTGCTAAGAGCATTAATGTCATCTAAGGAGCCATGCTGATGGGGCTGATATTCCAGCATCTACTGTCCACCATTATTCCTCTTCTGTTTGCTGTAATGAATTCTGCACACTTGCATATTGCTTGCTCAGTCAGTTAAAGTCTCTGTTGAAGTTGATGGTGGTTGTCTGGTATAAACAAATCTGTTGTAATTAGCACACACATCTGTCAGCAACATTTCCTTTGTTGTTGAGAAAACACTTCATCGTCTAAAAGAGTAAAAAGATTCATTAGAAGCATTGTGCTTTGAAGTAATAGTGCTCAATGATATATTTGATTATGAACCATAACATTAAACAAGGCATAGTTGAAGATGCATTTTTCTTGTAAAAATTTATAGCATCCCAAGCCCTACTTACACATTTCTTGACCTGATTATTTGGCTGACTTTGACATGAATTATCAGAATATTTCTTCAACGACATATCTTGCAATCAAGAAGCAAAACTGGAAAAAAAGCTGAATGCTTCAGTGATTTTTTTTTTCCTAATTAGGAAACAGAGGAAAATTAAGATTTATAAGGAAGATGTATAAGCAGAATTTGTGTACCTCTGCTGCTCAGCTAGTCAGCCTGCAGTACGAATGAGACAAAGAACAGATTTGCAGATGTCTGTTATGCAAATTTAATCATAAACCCTCAGATGGTGAGTTTGTGTTTTGTAGTACTTGAAGGTGATTTTTTGAAAACTGTATTTTTTAGATTCTTATCTATAGGTTATCCTTTTCCAACATCCTCCCTGATTTTTGACTGAGTAGTCACAGATTTCAATTGGAATTCCCCTCTGTATCAATAGAATTTGAAGGTGCCTAGCATGATTTGCCATGCTGTTGTTGAGAGATAGGCAGCAAATACAGCAAACCTTTAGTACCACGTTTTCTTCAGTTTCAGCTGCTTTCAAATATGGTGCCAGGACTTGCAGATGAAGTATTAAAGGTAGCTTTTTATCCCTTTGGATAGTCTCACTAATTGTGCAGATTGCATCAGGTGAAAATTAATTTTGGACATCTGAAATGTTTGTCTGATCAGGACAACAAATTGCAAGTGATGAATTTATTTGTAAAAACTAATTTCTTGCTCACCATAAGAGAGTAAGAATAGAAATTTTCAAAAGAAATCATGTCTCATTTACCTTCTCTGTTGAGTAATTTTCTATAAGGTCTCCTAAACTGAAAGAATATTCTTCAAACTCTGCATTCTATTTCTACTAAGACTCTGACCTCATTTATTCCCCTAGGAGAGGAACAAGAGAGAACTGGGATGCTTCACCTTGAGAATAAGACTTGTGCCTCTGACATCAATATTCTAAGAATGGACTCAAAAGATCAGTAATCTCCCAAAATAAAAGAAAAATGGGGAGAAGTGTGTCCAAAACACAAAACCTCTGTATTAATATGAGAGAACCTACATGCTGCTCTGAAAGCATCTTTTGAAACTAGTCTGATCTTCCTTCTGTGGGGATGTCAGAGTAAGTACCATGTTAGTGTAACACTGTTTCTCCTCCCAAGGTATGCTTTGTTTCAGTTTCTATTTTCAATTCTAGATAATGCCTTCCTTTTGTTGCATTCAGTTTTGTCACACAAACTCAGCCTGTTCATTCCTGTACCAAAGGTTGAGATGGAATTCACCATCCTTCCTATTAATTCTCTTTTCATCTTACTCCATACTAAAATCTTCCAGGAAACTCCTGTTGATTCATACAAGCTTCTGCAATGATGAATGTGAGAAAACAATTTTTAACAATGATTTTAACTGATTGAATTTAATCATTTAACAATGATTAAAACTGATTGACAGTGATGCCAACAATTTGTCACTACGGTTTATCTGATCATGTTCTGTCCTAGTGATACCATCTCCTGGGAAAATAGCTCTAGACAGATTGCTAGAAGTCAATATAAGAGTTATAAGGGAAGAATATAAACAAGAGAAGAGATATTCCTTGCCATTTCCTGTCTTTCAGCTCCACTTCTGCCTGTTAGAATGGGTCATCTCCAAATTCTGTTCAAAACAATGTTTGGTAGGGTTTTTTTGCACATATATCTATGATAATAAGAGTACTTTTTTCTGTTAGGGCACTTATACTTTCACTATAATTTGGTTGGAAAATAGGAGTTTTTTAGAACTCTAAACTGATAATTTGTTATTTAACCCCCTAAGTACAATAACAGCAACAAACCCAAACCAACTAAATTACATTATTCTTATTTTCTAATGTAGTTGTGTAAAAGTAGGGCGCAATGGAACATAAATGTTAGTGATTGCTATTACAAAGGTCTTACAAGGACCAGCAGACTGAGTTTTGTTTTTTCCCATGCTGAAGTTGTCACCATCATTAGGTGCAGTCAGGAAATTTCTTTGCTGTCCAGGTCTATTTTGAATCAAGGCTGTATACTAATTTTTTTATCCTTGCACAACTCTTTCATGTATTTCTTCTTCTCTTGCTGTTTTTGTGACTAAGCAAACCTTTCTCCCTGTGCTGGTTCCCAATTTACAGGTATAATGGAACATATGCAATAAGCCAAAGGTTGATGCAGTAGAAAATCACTGCTTCATGTTATGGTAGTGAATAAAAAGGTTTGTGATTTGTGGTTGCCTCTTCCTAAGTATTTTGTAAGGTTGTAGAAAACGTGCTGTAATCTGTACAAGCTCTTGAGTAAAAGCTCATGGAAATTGAGAGGAATCTTCCCACTGACTTAAATAGTTATGTAGGAAGCCTTACATTTAAGGTAGTCAAGAGGCAAATCTTTTACAAACATATAATCTGTTTTACATAATTAAACATATTTTTATTCCTTGGACATATTCTTTTTATGTCCACTGTCCTTCAGGATAAGGGATGTATGTGCTCTCTTCCAATAAATCCTTCTATTATGTACAACTGCTTTGTAGAGAGAATACCTTTTAATTCAGTCACTAGCAAAATTCACAAAGGATTTTTTTTTTTTTTTTTTTTTTTTTTTTTTTTTTTTTTTGTGAAGCAGTATTTATCTCTAATGCTTTTGCTCTAGTATGCATTTTGTTTTAAATATTCATCTTGGTCTGAATAAACAGCTCTGTTGCACATAAATTTAATCACAAAACTTTTCTTTAAGTTCTATTGTCATTTTGTAACAGAGTTCAATCTATCAATTAAAATTATTTTCATATGTCTACAGAAGGTTATGAGAAGTTCCATAACTGTCTCTAGTGCACCTATTAATCTTCCAATATATAATTAGAGCTCTGCTGAGTCTTGGAGCTGACAGCAGCTAGTCAACATACTTCGTGCATCCTGACACTTTCACCAGCTCTTAGAAAACATACTTATCTAATTGTAAAAATTAGGGTGCTGTTGCAGATATGAGCATTCCGAGAAGGACCTAGTGCAAATTACTTATTCCAGTTCTGTAATAATGAGCAGAATGACTGACTTGATTAATCAGTTCACTTGATTTCCTCAGTTTGTCTCTGGTCTCTGCTTTTGGAGCAAACAGCAAGAAATAATGACAACTTTTCCTCTAGATGTTGCATTAGGATATTTTATAGGAGACTAAACAATCCCAAATTTATTTAGTGTTCCATGCTTAAAAGAAATCTGTGAAACCTAATAGCACTGTGCGTTGCCATTTATAGCCAAAGGTGGTATATCAGATCCAGGTATGTTAAGAGCTGCAGTTTTTTCCAACTTTTTACTTTTACAGAATTTGCCAACTTGTAAAGATTTACTTGCTTTCCCCAGTTTTCTGAAATGAAAACAGTTTTTTAAACTCTCTTACATTATTTGCAGTTCAGGACTCATAATAAGATATCAGCAGCTCTGGAACAAGATTCTGTTGCTGCTCCGAAAAGCTTGGCCTGAGTCTCTGTTTGCAATCATTTAGAATTGTTCAGAAATACTATAGAGTTCAGAAGTGCTATGGAGAATGATAGCAATAGCACCTCACATTGCAGTGAAAAACTGCTCAACACACATATTTTTGGTAAGGACTGAGGCAGTTTATTTTTTTATTAGATTAGACAGCTAGTTAATGAAAAATCAGTGAACTGCATCTTCAGGATTGGTATTAGTAATGCAATAGATAAACCACAATAATAGATATTTTAAAATATTGAAGTACAGATACAATTTTCTAAACACCTTTCTATACTGAATCCTGGAAAATTCTATCCCTGCCCCATGTCCACCGTTGTGCAGCTTCTCCTATTTACACAAGACTCCCGTTGGAGATGTTGGTATTCCAGCTTCCTGTGGAACTTAGCCACTTCCCACAATGCCTAGGCACAAACACTGGTGAAAGCACAGCACAGGTGCACTTGCGTACCCCTGGCATGTGGGTCTCTACAACTTCTACTCTGTATTGCCTGTCCATTATTTGAGTGCAGGCTGCTCACAGCACCCAACGGCAATGATTCTGCTACATCCTTGTGGAGAACACAATGTAGATCTTCTCTGACGTAAAAATTTTGACTTTGTTAATGTGTTGCAAGCATTCATGCTGCTTTTGTGACTATTTACACTTACACTCTTACCTTGCCAGACATCGTTATCCAGATCATGTTACTGAAGAATTCTAGGATGGGATGGTATAGATTCATCCACAACTTGCTTTGTAATATGTCGTAGGGATCTAATGTGTTGGCAGCTATAGAAGAACCTGCTGCTCAAGTATTTTTGTCAGAGTCAAATTATAGGACCAAGGACACTATGTATTGAGTTGAGAATAAGGTAATATACCTTTTGGTTGCTAATTTTTTAACAACTCCACTTGCACAATTTTGAGCCCGTTCCCACATTCAGGTTTCCTTTTGGGCTTATTGCTCTCCTTCATTTTGTACTTCCTTTTGCTGATTTTATTGAGTGGTACTTCTGCTCATGCAAAGCCAAGAATCAGGTCACTGTACTACACAGAGGTGTTATTTCTAGCAGCATAATATACTTAGGACCAAGCTGAGCTGCTAATCTTTCTGTTTACTTGTAGTCAGTGGTAATAGTGTCACGTAACAATTCATTAGCATGAAACATTCTTGGAATTTTTCACCCAGATTTCAGCACCACCTGTCAATCACAGGTGTCTCAAAAGTAAATGAAAATTTTCCAGTCCAGTTATTTTTTCCACATTCTTATAAGGTGTGGCATTTCTTTGTTGAAGTGATAATCTTGTTTGCATTTATCTCATTAGTAGTATACGTGTACAAGCATTCATACCCATTTCTAGCCTTTGTAGTGCCTACAGGCACATATTCATATTTTATTTCTTTCCCGTGAAGTATGCATGGAATAAAATGTCAGGGTGCAGCTCTAAATCCTCCAGGTCTTTTCAGTCTTTTGGTTAATTTTAAATATTTCCTCTGTGCTTTACACAGGCAATGACATTCTCTTATACATGTTTTGTCCTATCATTTCTTATTTAGGGAATTTTTATATTTATTGATATTTACTTCAGGTGGGAAGCTGTTCTTATTTTTATTATGTTTATTTTTATGTTTAAAAAGTTCTTATTTTGATTCTGTGTTTTCCCTGTAGCTGTCAAGATCCAAGGTGTGCTCTTCAATCATCATGAGCCACAGGCACTCTTCCTAGAAATTATGAGACACAGTGCATGGTCTAAGATAGGTCACAAGAAGATGACATAATGCCAGGCTTAACTGACTTGTCAAATAAAAGATCTTTTTTTGTTCTAGGATAAAGCGGTGTTATCTTATACTGCTTTGTTGGATGATTTTAGAACGCACCCTGACCTTTTCTGGCAGTACATGGCAATTTTCTGTGAATTTGGCACCCAACCTTCTTATTGTTAAACTGACTCCTTGACCTGTCACAATAGTGTAAACTATAGATTTACATGGCCACCTAGGAATCAGCCCATTCACTCTGGAAAATCTTTCTTGTGGAATTTTGATCTAATGACACATCTGTGTTAGGGTTGAACTACTTTCTTTTGGACTCCTCCATGAATGGAGAGTACAACTGAAATTCTGTGGCTGTGCTTAGGAAGGGTGAGAGGTTAGAACATTGTTAGAACTGTCCTCCATCATATAATTGCAGAAGAATATGAATAATCTGAACCTCACATAGAATTTGATAAACACTAAGCATTCCTGTCCTAATCAATGAGGATGGTGATACAGGACATGCAGAGTGATACATTTAATACACTTACAATCCATGCTGTAGGAAGAAGCATGGTATTTGTTTCTGTAAAGAAAAAAGCATGACCTAATCATTCAGATACCATATTTAATAAGAAATAATGGAGACTGGGAATTTAGATATCAGTCATTCATCAAGGGTAAGCTAGAACCAATTTATAGGTATGAATATAGATATATAACTACATAGATACATACAAACATTTTCCCATTTAGTTTTATAAATTAAAGTTTGTCAAACCAGTAATTTTAACTGGTAATAAGCTTTGTAAGGAAAGGTTACACTGTGGGGTTGTGTTGTTTTTGGTTTGGAAGGGGTTTTTTTTGGTTGGTTGGTAAGATTTTTTTCCCTTTAGGTATGTGCTTTTAAAAATTCTTACAAAGCAGAACCCTTAAATGAATGCTTGCAAGAATAGAACTCCTGGATGTTCAGCTGTGGTGATATTTACTGAGAGGGGAACAGTCCTGGCCCATTCTTAGTCTTCTCAGCAAGGTTGTTCATGCAATAAAACTGTCTCTGCTGTTTTATGTTTGTACATAAAAAGTGCCAGACAAAATAATGTTTGTCTTCCAGACAAACTAGAACTATGAATGTGCAGAAATTTCTTATTGCTCTAGGAACATATGCATTTTAGAGTGGGAGTGATAGTTTTCTATCCCTCTAAGCCCCAAATGGATGTCTACAAGTTCAATTAAACTTCAGCAGAATTACTGAAAACCCACAGATGCTTCCTCTTGATTTTGTTGAGATTTGGTTCATGTTCAAAGGATAAAATAGACATATATTTCAGTTTTACTGGAATTTCTGTTTATGTAGGGCAAATTAGGACTCCAGAAACACCCTTAGTTAACATACATTTGTATGCCTGTGTTAATTGCAAAATATTGTTATTAAATATTTACTTAAGTTTGAATTTTCTATGTAATTATGTGGAATAAATCACACAGCAGAATAACATTTATTGCATGGAAAAACATTTTGCTTGATGTATTTTGGAATGGAAAAGAAAATCCAGTTCTCCCTCTTTTTCTCATGTATTTAAGAACTTGTTAAGATTGTTGTTCAAAGCAAATTTTTGTTGGCTGATGTTTCATGTTGAACTTAATGAGGAGATTAACCTACTGTGAGAAGAAAAGTTGTGTGCATTACGATTAATGTAATTCATGGCATTCTAAAATTTTTCAATTTATTTACTTACATAGAAAAATGACAGAAAGAAAAACACTTCAATTATTAGTCTAGTGCTGTAATGAGTCTTGTGCCCAAAGGAGCACTAAGCATTGGAAAGTTAAACTTGAAAGAAACTATATGTACATTAATAGAGAAATCTGCCCGTAAAAGTGAACCAAAGTCAGGCTGACAGTGTGGATAAACATAGGCAAACTGGATGCACATTATTCTATGCTTCATTCATTACTCTAGACAGTTCAATTACAATCCGAAAGACATTTAGAATAGCTAGTACAGTTGTTGTCCGCCGACTTTAGAGATATATGCAAAATGCCGCTTTTGTTGATAAACCTGTGGGGAAGAATCTTTAACATGTTAAGAATTTTGGGTGAAAGTAATTTCACCACCTCCAGGAGAGTGACATCATACATATATCTGTACTTTCATTTGGTTCTTTGTGTAATTATCCTTTAAGGTCACTTGGATATAAAATGGAATTTCACTTCTCCAGCAAGATTAATGTTCTTAGTCTGTGGAAATATGATTTTTAATGTTTATATGCAAATGGAGAATTTAATTGCAAATATTCTTCCATCCTCTCCATAGTCCCTGTTTTTGAAATGCTCATACTTTAAGTATGTTAATTAAGTATACTTTAAGTATGTTAAGTTATAATTTGTCCAGGAAAGAATAGATCTGCTGAATTTTATGCATTTTGCATGAAATTCACTTTTGGATACATCTTGAGCATTTGTGTTGTAGTGTCAACTTCTCTCCTTGTCAGGGCAGGCCTCCGCACTCGTTCTTCAGAACCCAAACTGATTGATTCAGTCAGATCTTGCCCAGGGTTAGAGGAAATATTTCTTTAGGAAGTCTGCATTTTCAAAGAGGTGGCATTAAACTCTTCACATTTCATCTTTGAGCCACAGCCCCATCCCACTGTTTGGCCTGCTCCTCAGAAACACCCTAACTCCCTGATCAGAAAAGAACTCTTTTTCCCTACCTTCTTCCTTCTCCACCCATGACCACATGATTTCTTCCGCACCAAAAAAGTAATTCAGTAAAAAGTAATTCAGTGTTCTGTAGATAACTGCGGTTAGTGAAATTCCCCTTTTTCTTTACTGATAAAGGCAGGTTACATATATGGACTAAATAAATCAAAAAATAAATTTTACTTGGAAAGTGGGTTGTTTAGTTGTTTTTTTTAATATAGACTAGTTTATTGTCATGGTACATCAATAATCCCATTTCCAGTAAGATCTAAAATTCTGAGAAAACTACAGTGACTGAAGTCACAGAGTTGCTTTTAAGTACAGAAAATGTAAGAGTCTAATACATGTTAAAAAACTTCTATGATTAATATGGGAATTTAGTATAAGAACTCAGCTCTCAAAGTGAATTAGTCTGAAAAATTATGATGATGGAATAGTCTTCTCATATAAGTATACTATTTTTGCAACAGCTTTAATTCCTTATTCACTAGTAATTGTTCCAGAACTAAATACCCAGCTAGCTCTTGGCAAATAAGAATGCATTAGCCTTTGGAATTGAACTTAGATTAATTTAACACTGGAGAGTTGTAACTAACTATACTATTTGCATTGAGCATCTTCTTGGTATCTGTATTAGAGTGATCAGTTTTCAGCTTGTGAGATAGTTTCTTAGGTATTTTCTTTCTCATAGGAAAGACCTTATTTTAATTTTGAAGTTACACATTTATTTTCATAAGGTTTCAATGTCTGAAAAAGAGCAATCTGAAAGAAACTTTGTCCACATCAGGCTATGGAGATGAATGGTGAATTGTAATAAAATGTTTTCTTTTTTTCTTGATTTTTAGTTTTTGCTAGGAAGTTTTCATTTTCTTCTGGACTTAGTGAAAATAGGCCACTTTAAAGAAAAGTTTAATTTTAATAGTTTCTCTTTTGGCATTATTTCAATTCTGTTTTCAGTGAGACTGAGAGCCAGGTTTTTAAAGAGGTTATGGGTCTTGGAGGTACCAACACACATTTTACAGAACGAATATCTAGTAGGACACTTGCAGCTCAAATAGTTTTCCTGTAATTCCAGTGTTTCATGATTTTCTAAATCAGCTATGATGCATAGAATCTATTCTCATTCTCCACAGAACTTAATCTGGGCTAGTCAATATGGTGAAAATGCAGTTAGCTGCCCTAAGTCTACTAATAATTTTTGTGGGATGTTCAAGGACCATGAGTGACCGAAATCCTCAGTGAAGTAGTTGCATAATCATTTTATTATGTTTTGAATAATGGGCAGCTATTACCATTGTTAGGTTTCTTTCAAAGAACAGATCTCTTCCCTTGAGGCAGGTAGAAAATTTCATTTTATCTCAGCAGTAGGATTCAGCTTTTCTATCACAGTGTTATGCTAATTTCAGTAGGTTAAAAAAGAAATAAAAAATCTGCAAAGCAGATCTTTAGAACATCTCTTTGTTTGAGTTCTTTTCCCAGGTGGACAATAGTTCCCATAGCTGACCTTTTAATAACTAGAGGCAATCTGTTTTGGTTTTTTTAATATTTTTTATGACAAATCTCTAGCTGAATATCATTGTGTACATTATAAGTAAACAAAACAAAGTGTTCCTTAGCTAGCTTAATTTATTGTAGCTGTTATCTGCTACTCCTTTGAAGTATGGTATACCTTACTGTAGTGGTTTAGGTTTTGCTAATTTGATTTTCCTGGCTAATGCACTAAATAATGCGGTGGGTATAGTACTGGCTAAAATTACCAGTGTACTTATTTATTTTTTGTTATGAGATATGGATTAGGAGGAGGGCAAAAAAAGTTTAAAATTTAAAAGGTATAAAGAAAATTTTATTAACAGAACTAAAAGAATAAGAAGCATTAGAATAAAACTTTCAGGACACTTTTCTTCTCCTCACCTGATTTCTTTTCTTTCTCAGCTGATAATGTAGAGACAAAACTTGGGATTTTAAATCAGTTACTAACTCTGCAATAGTCTTTTATCAGTTCTTATAGGGAGAAAAGTTTTTGTTTGCTATGCTATGGAGACTACTCTAGAAGAAATATTTTTCTCGTGGCTTTTTATTTCTATGAATAGCAGCTGCCTGGGAAAAGATTTGCAATTGTGAAGTTCTTCTTATTTTTATAGCCTTCCCACATGTGGATTAATGGGCAATGTTAACTTATGGGGTATTATTTTAAGGATGAGCTGTTTAAACGCAAAGGTTTTTTTTTATCTATCTCTGCAATCATCTTAATCTCTGGGAACAGAGGTCTTCTCACCCTTGGGCAAAGGGTCTTCATCACTGTCTCTTTCTTCGTTTAAACTTCTTATGGGATTACAGTCTCTTTAGCTTCTATTTTGCTTCATCATGGATACTTCTGCTTACATTTATAGTTTGAACACTATCCTCCCATATTTTTTTATGAATTAAAGGGGATATTTTGGTGTATTATAGTTTATTTTTATGGCCTTACCAAAAGAACTTTCAGCCTCAATACTAGGCATCTCCTCATTTTCTTTCCATCTGAGATTTGACTCCTTCTTTACTGACCTTGGTGTATTCATGTTGTCTTTTCACATGTTGTTACTGTGTCTTTTTCTTTTTTTTGAGGGAGGATTAAGTTCTGCAGGTCTCCTCTGTGCAGTGAAAGGTTTAATATCTTGTCTAGGCCTGCAGATGGTCATGGGCAGTGGCCAGTCACGGTGATGGATTGCAGGCTGCGCTGGGCCCCAACCTCTGCCTGGCAGCCGCTGGTGGGGTGGCCTGGCGCAGCCCAGAGCCGCTCTCGGGGCCCGGCAGACCCCGGCTCGGTGCAGGCAGGGGCAGGGGCAGGGCTTGGCGTTAGCAAGATGTCAGCAGCTGTGAACTGGCCCAGCTCTGGCTGGGGCCCTGCAGCCTCCTGTCCCCCACCCGGCCACCGCTGGGGCCTGGCCCAGCCCTGCCAGGCTGCGCAGGCCGCGGTGGAGCGGGACCGGCCCCACCGGGGAGCTCAGTTACTTTCCGAGGTCGGAAGCAAGAGAGAGCTTTCCTGGGCTTCCCTGTTTTAAAATGTGGAATTCAGAGGCGGACCCAGCTTCTAAATGGTTTAAAAGGATGTCAATTCTCAGAGCTAGCCAGCTATTGGTTTTTTCCAGGCACAGCGCAAGCTCTTAGCAGCTTCTCTCAGGAAAATCACTTCCGTGGGTGGTTTTTTTTCCTCCTCACTAAATATCAATTAATGTGAAACCAGCACACTTACACTGCTTTCATAATAGATGCTCATTTCCCATTAATTATGGTTTTTTTTCTGTTTCAGGAAAATGTAAGAAATGGAGGTAATCTTAAATCCCACACAGGAAGAGGTTTATACAAAAAGAAACAGAAAAACAACTCTTTCTGACTTTGTTGTAACATGTTTCTATCCCAATTCACAATTTGAAATAACAAGTAGGATAGTATTTTAGCTCTCAAAACATAATCATGGGAGGCAAATGTTGACAATAAACAGAAAAAATCAGTGATCTGTGATTGCATGTTATGTTAGTATTTCTGTGACACTAGGACATATACTCCATGAGATGAAGAGGATTTTAACAATTAAACCTTTAAGCCTCTGGAGGTGTTTAGCATGAGGATTTCTTTGGTCTGAATACAAGTTATTTTTTTAAACCAAAGACGTATTCTGAATTTTATATTGCAAAATACTTACCTGTAGTCAGTACAGATTTTTCACACACAAAATTACAGCAGCCAAAATTTCTCTTTTTGTTTTACCATATCAGTTGTGTTTCTGCTCAAGTCCTGGGCTGAACTCTTATAAACTTGGATGTAAAATTTGGATACAAACCCAGACATAGAAGTTAGTGGCATTGATGAATTATTTCTTCCTCTCGCAGTTCTGTAGGCAGAAATTCTCACTCATAAATCCTGAATACCACTGCAGCACTGACAATGAAATACTTTTCTCACATTTGGGAGAAATGGAAAGAGTCTAGGATTGAGTAAAGTGACTCATTCTGCAAAGAGTAGCCAAGAAGCCAGGAAGTGATGGGAAACAAGACATTAGAATCCTGATGTCTTTAATCTTTTCAAGAACCACTAGTATTCTTCAGGTGCAGATGATAAGGTTCATGTGCCAGAAATGCATAGATGATACTAATTTCTACCATCTTCATTTTGTCAATACTTCAGTGGCTGAGGCATGCACTTAAAAAGATTTTCTTGGTGAAGAGTGATAGGGTGAAGTACTGAAAATTCTGAAGTCACAGCACAGTCTTCTTTGTTTGAAGGCACATATCTATAGAGCAGTTCATATTTTAAGAGAGTTTATGGGTGTCTTCCCGATCCAAACTCTCACAGAGACAGAATTGTCTGTGCGGTGTTTTGGAGTGAGCATGCTCCTCTGTAGGTTGCTCTCTGTTGTTCGACAATGGATACATTTACTATTGTAAATTTTCTAACCTAACTGTTAGATAAGGACTGTGGTGTGAGCCTTTGGCTCTTTGTGTTCTGCTGCTTTTCAGGGGTTCCTGACTTGTATTCTGGTCCTGAAGTGAGGCCTCTAGGAGTGAGCTCTGCTTTTTTTCTGAAGGCACATTACAACAGTAGCTGTTTCTGTCATCTGTCTTCCCATGGAATTCCAAAATAAACTCTCACTCCTTCTTCAAATTAGTACCTGATTTTGCAATGACAGCTTCCAGTGATAATTTATTTCTACCTTTGTACCCTTGACTACCCTGGAAGTTCCAACTGACTGGAAAAGGGGAAACATAACTGTCATCTTTAAAAAGGGAAATATGGAAACCTCAAGGAGCTACTGGCCGATCAGCCTCACCTCACTGCCTTGAAAAATTGGTACCTTGATCATCCTAGAAGCCATGCAAAGGCACATGCAAAATATGGAGGTGATTGCTGACAGCCAACATGACTTCACTGTGGGCAAATAGTGTCTGACAAACTCTGTGGCCTTTTATGGTGGGGTTACAGCATTGGTATGAGGGAAGAGTGACTAATGTTATCTTCCTGGGTTTGTGCAAAGCATATGGGTGTCCTGTACAACATCCTTGTCTCTGATCTGCAGGTACATGGATTTGACAGATAGATCACTGGGTGGATGAGGAATTGGCTGAATTGTCACACTCAGAGTTGTGGTCAATGTTTTGATGCCTAAGTGAAGACTAGTGATGAGTCGTGTTGCTTGGGGGCCAATGCTGGGACCAGCACTGTTTAACATCTTTGTCAGTGGATCAAGTGCACCCCTCAGCAACCTGGCCAATGGCATCCAGCTGTATAGAGCCGTCAACATACTGGAAGGAAAGGATGCCCTCTATAGGGACTGTTACAGCTTGAGAGGCGGGTCTATGTGAACCTCCTGAAGTTCAAAAAGGCCAAATGCAAGGTTCTGCATCTCAGTCAGGGCAATCCCAAGCACAAATACAGGCTGGGCAGAGAATGGATTGAAACTAGACCTGAAGAAAAGGACTTGGCGGTGTTAGTAGAGTAGAATCTCAATGTGGGCCAAAAATGTATGCTCACAGCCCAGAAAACCAACTGCATCCTAGGTTGCATCAAAAGCAGCATGGCCAGCTGCTCAAGGGAGGGGATTCTCAACCTGTACTCTGCTCTCACGAGACCCCATCTGGAATATTGTGTTCTCTTCTAGAGCTCCCAATACAAGAAGGGCATTGACCTGTTGGAGAGTCCAGAGGAGAGGCATGAAGATGATCACAGGGGTGGAGCATGTCTCCTATGGTAACAGGCTGAGAGAGTTGGGCTTGCTCAGCCTGCGCAAGGGAAGGCTCCAGAGAAACCTTACAGCACCTTCCTATACCTAACAGCACCCTACAAGAGAGCTGGAGAGAGATTTTTCACAATGTCTTGCAGAGACAGGACAAGGAGGAGTGGTCTTAAGCTGAACAAGGGTAAGCTTAGGTTAGATATTGGGTAGAAATTCTTTACTGTGAGCATGGTGAGGCACTGGAGCAGGCTGCCCAGAGAAGTTATAGATATCCTGCACCTGGAAATGTTCAAGGCCAGATTGGATGGTCTTTGAGCAACCTGGTCTAGTGGAATGTGTCCCTGCCCATGTCTGGAGATGTGGAACTAGATGATATTTAAGGTCCCTTACAACTCAGACCATTCTAAGATTCTATGTCTCTTTTTGCAGCAAAGATAGAACTGAAAGGGTAAAAAATTGCCTATTTGAAAGACAAAATTCAAGAAAGAGCTGGCCTGTGACAAGAACGAAATCCCTTCTGGGAACTGAGATCAAAAAACATCTCATTAACTTCTGCCTTAAGTATAAAGATGTTTGATATTGTCTTCTCTAAAGCCAAGAAACAAGTCATATCTCTGGGGATAAAACCTAACATTTCCAATGAAGAATTCTTTAGCGAAATGCTACCACAATGCTACGGTGTTTAAATTTTCCCTAAAAAAGGGTTGATTTGTTGCACGGTACCAGGGATTAGAATGCACCCTAAATATGTACATTAACAGAAGTTGTATGAAATAGTATCCCTCATTCCCTCTCTTTTCTTCTGAATTTCTCTTCCTGTCAGCAGATAAGTCTGACTTGAAATCAGAGCAGATGTGATATTCCTTGTTGTGCATTTTTTCTGAACTTACTGATTCCAAGAATTTATTCACTTTCTTTTTCCGCCCCCTTGTATCATAGACTCAGTGGAAGAATTAGAAAGGAAATAAGGAAATCAATACTGTGGGCCAAGGCAAGACTGAATTAATTGCTAGTATCTTGCCTTCAAAGGAAGGCAGATAAAAGCTTTTTTCCTCATGATAGTCTGTTTTGAATTTGGATGTGATCCTTTTCACATCTGTAGGAACGAGTACTTATTTTTGTGATGTTACTATGTCAGCTCAGTCTGCTTGGCTGGAAGTGGTAGGCAGTGCAACAACTATTGCAACTATCATGTGAATGATGCTGAGGATTCTATAGTTAGCAACTGTGATATGGGGTCCCTCTATAAAAAGTCCATTTTGGGTTTTTCCTGTTTGTTGGTCTTAAGTGCTGTTCCAGATATACTTCTAGCTGTCCAATGTGGGTTTTTATGAACATTTGTGCAATAGTGTTCCCCTTTGCTGCTAATATTTCCACACAGTTATACTGCCAGTTATCTCATGCATTACTGATAGTTTGGTCAAATAAATGCCCAGATAAAGTTTAAAGAGAAAATAAGAACATTTCAGTCATTACATTTAACACTCAAGTCTAAGAATTACTTCCAATTTTTTATACTTGACCAATCTTTTAGTTGTAGGTATTTTTACAAGCTTACTCAAATTCTCTTTGTTGTAAAATCTGTCCTTTCATCCACTTTCTCAACATAATTCTTTTCCTATAACACTTGTATTGTCTTGCATGTCCCTTGATTTTTTTGTCAAACTTTGTTCAGCCTGATGTTTTTTGGTTTATGAAGACTATAATATAAATAATATTGTAATATTGAAGAATTTTGTCATCTTTACAGCTTGGAATATAATACTGGAAAATATGCTGTAAGTTTAACTTCAGTTTATGGATTGCTACAAAAATTTGAGGGAAATCCCTCATCTTGAAGATAAGGACATAAGAATGGAGCTGTGTGGCTTGATTCACTGGAGTCACCAGGTTAAATTGTTAATGGTCTACTCATTTTCAAAATTAGAACAAAATTAATTAATTTTCTCAATAAGATTGTTATTCAGTTTGGAATAATTAGTCAATAAAACTTAAAATCAATATAAATAGAAGATATAACTATACACTTTTTTCATTGGCAAAGCACAAATTTATCCTGCTTACATAAAGATAATTCAGTATTTCTACTCAAATAGACTTTTTAGACTTTTCCGTTTCATTAGTAGTTATATTAGGATTATGATGGTATTTCATATGGGAAATAAACCAATATATTCAAAGAACAAAAGAACTTATGGTCAATTAATTAACTGTTGGAACTTTAAGGCTATGCAGTGAGTCTATTGAATTTGGCATAGGTAGGCTACACAACTCATAAAGCAGGATTGTTCTAGATTGCCATGGTTTATAGCTGACAGTTCAGGCCTAAGGTGAGTCTTAAGATAGGCTGAATTCAATAAATTCTAAATTATAATTAATTGCACAGAACATACATACAGATTTGAATCTCCATTAAACTAACATGGGACATGTATAAAAAATTCCCTGTGTCTAAGAGTATAGAGTCTTCATAAAGCATGCAAAATGAAAGTGAGGCCAAGTTATTACTCAGTTCTGAGAGTGGGTGTGCTGATCTAAACTGATCTGCTTTCAAATTAAAGTCCATAGCAGAGCTGAAAATGAACGTTTCAGCTCTGGTTTGGTGGAGTTACTAAACATGGCCATGATTTTATGTCATTATTCTAGCATTCTGAACAACTTTATCTGGAGGATATGGGCCAGAGAAACCTTCATCTCATTGTCTTATAAACCTATAAATGAACAAATGTTGAGGACAGTAGAAATCATCGTGTTCAGCCATGAAAAAAGGCAAAGTACATTAGGAATTATGCCATTAGAAATATGATTTTATTCTGCTGGGGCTTGGAAATTAGTAGAGGTGGATTAATAATTGGAATTTTTTTTATGAAATTATACATTAAATTCTTATCTCCTCTTAATTACTTATAATGCAATTTCATGGATTTTCTTGGTTTTCCTATTTCAGCTCATTATCTGATATTTGGTTAATCATTAAATGAATTCTGTTTAATTTAAGTGTTGCTTGGGGAAGGACAAGGACGAAATTTGCCATTTAAAATATGAAAATGTTCAAATTCAGACAGATAATTATATAGCTTGATTTTAAACTATCACATATTTATGGGAATATGCAGATCACCTGTTCTGCAACCCAAGGTTCAAATTAATCTGCAAAAGCAAATAAATATGTTGGTTGAAATTGCTTTATTATGAAGGAATCTTGACGTTTTACTGGCAATATTAGCACATTGCTTTATATGGCTTAAGCTTTTGTTACTGTATATTTCACAAATAGTGAAGAAGCTCTTTTTCTGGGAATCTTGACCTTTTGGAGAGCTGGAAACTAATGCACTTTTATTTTCTTAATGTACCTGAAGCTATAAAGAGCTCCTAGTACAATATTTCCTTCTGATTACATGGCTGATAAGGGGACTGGCTATATATTTTATTCTAGTACAGTGAGAAAGAAAATGCAGTATAGATTTTCCTTGGACTTCATCCAGCAATTAGTAAAAAGGCTTCGGTGACTGTTATAATGATGGATACCGTATTACCATGTTTGCTGTATCTTTAAAAACAGAAATGATACATTTATTTTTCTAGCAAAGTTCAGATACTTGACTTAACTGTTATGCAGTATGAACTGCAAACATTTTTGTTCTTTTTTATTGTTCTCTAAGTAGAAAAAGACTCCATGTATTACATTTCTGATTTATCTGAGGGGACAGATCTAAAAACAAAAACTCAGCATCCTCATAAAAACATATGTGAACAATGTAGCCATCTAATTGGGTACTCTGGTGTTCTCAAATATGTAATTTTTATCTTCTGCTTCAGCTTATCATCACTGGGGAAAACATTTAACTAAATTCTCTAGGCACTTATTCAAATTCAGACTGTAACTGTGGAACATATGAGATAAAATGTGCGTTCTGGTCAGCTCTGAATATATATTCTGCCCTTAACAGTGTAAACATGCTAGGACAAAATTCTTTTCTTTGGTGTCTAATAGAGATTCATGTCTGTAATATGCTTTCTGAATGAAAATAGAAAACAAAGAGTCTTATAGAATAAAACTCTCTAGGTAGAATTATACATCTTATGGGATTTGTTTGTTTGTTTTGGTTTTGGGTTTTTTTGGGTTAGTTTTTTTTTTTGGTGAACCAAATTGTTTTGTTGAGAAGCAGCAATATCAAATATGGCCCACAGTACAGAAAAATGATACTGTGTTTGATATATTGATAATTTCTGGTTATTTGAGGCATTATATTACAATCTCAGAGATGTTTGTGTCTTGTGGGCAATATTTTATTGCTGGAAGAAGACATTACATATACACAGTAATATTATTTACTGTTCATTGAGCCACAGAAGTTAGGAATAGAAAATGACCTATTAGATCATGCAGTTTATCTCTCTACAAAGCAAAGGATATCTCTGCAAGTGCAACTTGATGACAGCTAGATAAATAATCATGGCAAGAGTGCTATGACTCTAGAAAGGCAAATATACAGTCTTAATTAATTTTCCTAAAGCATGAAAATTTTTACAAGTTGATGCACCGCATTGATCAATACAACCAATACAATCACATATAAATATATATCTATATATGATCTCAACAAGTATTACAAATGTTAAAATTTACCTTGTTTTTGGAATCATGTCAGAATATACAATTCAATTTCATACTTAATTGGAAACCAACTGAAGAAAAATCGATAAATTCTTCATCTATAATGTGATTTCCTGGGAAAACCTCAGAGCAGATAAGCAACAATTTTTGCTGTAAGGTCTGAGCCAAAAATCTGTCTGCTTTCCCTTAGTAATAAAGTTTATTCTCAGCAATGAGGACTCTAAAAAAGTATTAAGCTATAATTTTCATTTAAGGTGCAACCAGTATTTAGTACAGGGGAAATGTGTACCCTTGTTAAATTTTCCATAAAGAAATAAATAATTGCTTATGTGCAGTAGGCAAAATTAAAATGTTAGCGCAAGTCCTGATAGAAAAGGATAGATTTTCTAATATCGCAATGAGGACGATCTCAGCCTTGAGAACATCTGAAAACTCTCCACAGTCATTAACAAAATGCTTATGGTAAACAAAAAAATATTTTTCAAATATGATAATGGGTACTCCTCTGCCTTTCAGAAAGATCTCTGTTTCCCTGCCCCAAACTGTAGACACAGCAAGCCAGAGAAGAAAGGCTGCATTTGCCCTAATTTCAACAAGGACTAGTCAAGATCAAAAACTACTAATTAAAGTGTGCTTAGGGAGATTGTTATAAAGAGGAAAAAAAACCCTCAAAACCTAAAAGACAGACCTTTCAAAGTAATCATGTAGCGATGATACATGCAAATAAAAATGCTTTGTTGTTTACAACTCTGCAAGAATATGTGTGTTCCTATAAGTAAGTGAATTCTGATACAAATAATATGTTTTTGGGTCTGAACAGCCAAACTCATTATTTGTAAAATAAAAAGCCTGTCATGGCTTCTATTATTTATTGGGATTTTTTTCTGTTTATTTATGGAATCATTCAAGAATTTTACTGAAGTCATACCTTTATCTATAAAATAACTTGTTAATAGTACTAGGACAATATAGAGTAAATTATCCCTCAGCATGTGTGGGGTTGACAGAATCATTACCTCATTAAGCATAATGCATAATTACTGAAGCATTTCTTGTGATATTACTTTATCATGGGATAATAACTTGAAGTAAGCAGCTACTATTATTGTGATGTCAAAAATAAGATTTTCAGAGGATTGCTTTTGTTAACAAATAATTATCTGCAATTTTTTCCTCTTTATTTCTGTCTGATGAAAAAAAAAAAGAATCCTAGCTGACAAATTCTTCCTTCTTTTTTACTTTTTTAAAAATTAAATTAAATAGGCATTATATTGAAAATTGCTCCTATGTAAAACAATCCAATCAGGCCTATAATTTCAGCTATGTCTTCTGCTTACTTATTTCTGAAGAAAGCTCCTAGCACAAGAGCAAGTGGGAACATAATTGGGGTTTTGTACGCATGATGAACTGGAAGCTCATACCTTGGCTGGGGTTCCTTCCATTAAGCTTAATAAATTGAATTTGAATTGCAGTTTTGAGAGTTCCTCCTGCTCATATACCAGCCTAAAACATATTTGCCAACTGACACAGCACTGCACCGGAGCTCTGGCTAGCTCTATGGTGGTCTTTTGCACTCCAGTGCAGGCGAGCACTAAGAGTGGGGAATCACCAGGGAGCAGGCTTTTCCCTCAGTGAAAACTCCAGAGTTACGGGCCACCCCAAGCTCTGTGGTCCACAGTGTATGGGGTGGAGGCAAGGAAGTAATGGAGTCTCTCCTGGATTGAAGTTCTCAGCAATGGTTTTATTAGGTCAGGGAAACAAGGGGCCCACGCTGGAAGGGATCAGGTTCAAGAGAGCCTTGAGCACTCCTGTGCAAGGAGTTAGGTACAGCCCAATCTCCAGGAGAGGGTACAAACCATGGACCAATGGGGAATCTCGAGGGGAGGAGTAAGGGGAGGGGATCACAAATTCAGGACCAATAGCGATACACAGAGGGAGGGAGCAAGACACATTAACCAGCGGAGCCTCGAGGGAAAAATGATTGACACAGAAGGGACTGGAAGAAGGGGTGGGGTTTACAATGATGGATAGGGAGTAGGGGCAGGGCTAAGGTGACTGGCAGGGAACATTCAGGAAAAATAGGAGGGGTTTACATAACTGACAACTGAGGGCAAACCAATACTATCAGTGGGGGGAAACAAGAACATACCAACAAGCTTTAAATAAACATACTACAACAGTCAACTCCATCTGTGAGCTTGCTAGCCTTCTTTCTCCAGCCATTGTTTTTAACAGTAGTATACTTTCACTAAAGAATCTGGGTAAATAATGCAAAATATATGCTCCAAATTTTACTTGATGTGGGTTTTCAAGCAAGGCAATCACCCTGAATAGAAGCCAGCTCGGTGGCTCTCCTCGCCACACAGACCATATCCCACAGCATCAATGTGATGGATGGCGAATATGGCGATTTATTGCAGGGGAATCTAACATTTTATAACCTAGGGTCATTGTGTTACTCCCATTTACATATGTCACACCTAGGTGCTATTGGCTAATTGCAGAAGGCCTTACTATCCTAACAGAGAGGGGTGGGTTACTAGCTTTCCGTTACATCCCGATTTCTTCCGCACCGCTATACCCTAAACTACAACATATTCCCCTCTCTTTATGAATAACTAATTTGCTAAAATATAAGGTATATTAGTCTTAAAAAATTCTAATGTTATTTTTTATATACGTATTTCTAAACACTTTGTCTACTTATCTATATTAAAAAAGTTTTAAAACTGAATAATATAAAATTGAATAAAATACAAAATACACTATACTTAACTAAAAAGCTACAAGCTTATAAAATAGATACTACAATTTTCATTGGTAAATATAAAGAACATGCAGTGACTAAGTATATTTTAAAGCATCTGTTGCCTTTCTATAAACAAAATGTTAACTTTTTCTAGTCGGCTCTTAACAAAGGACACAAGATTATTTAAAATACATGGTCTTTCAATTATCTGCAAGTCTTCATCAATCGTCATTTGTAGCTGAAACAGTCTCTGTTGTTGGGTCACGATGGCAGAGACACCTGTGGCAGCACCAGTTGCTCTCAGGTTAAGCAGCATCGCTATGGTTACACCTGTCACCACTTCTCTTTTCTGAAGTCGGGTTAGTCTCTCCACTTGCAGGCTCAACTCTTCATCCAGGTGGTATAGGACTCTGGGGATGATAACAGCTAATACACAAAAGTCAACAGAGGAGTTAAAGCTTGGGTATAAATGCAAGGGCTAGACTATTAGATCGTGGGTTCTCAGCTTGTACCACAAGGTTGGGGCTCACTGCTTCAGGTGTTATGACTATAAACAGCACAATTACTATAAGCAGCTTACCATATAAATAACACCATACTTGCAAACTCACAGCTAAAACTTTAACGTTAAATGAACTTTCAAAGATGCTTACACTACCTCTTGAAGGGGAAATACTTACACTTTATAGTAACACAACAATTACTACACAGGCTAAACACTTTATCTTAAACTATTATCTAAATACTTTTAACACCCGTGCTCTGGTGTATATGTAGTCTAAGCGTGAAAACAATTTGCTTTATATATAGTTAGATGGAGTCTCTATACTTCTTAAATCTTTTATAAAATTTCTCTAGCACGATTCAGTCCTGGAACGTTCACTGCTCCCGTGATGTCAGCTGGCAGCTGATCGGTGACTGAGGGCTTTGATGTTCAACTTGTTCTTCAGACCCTTCTAAATCTTAAAACAAAGGATAATTGAAAAATTGGTAGAGACACAACATCATAATAACAACATAAAATTTTGTTGGCAACTGTCTATATAGTGTTCGGACACAACTGTGTCCTGACAGGTCCACTTCTGATCCATGTCTGGAGCACCAAGGCTGTGTGGTGACTTCTCTGTTCACTGGATCTCATGTGTTCAGAGGCACACAGTCTGGTCAGATGGACAGGCAACCTCCTGAACCTGCCAACAAAACACAGGCACTTCTCTCCTTGAAGTTAATAAATTACACTAATCAAATACTTTTAGGGCATCAATCTCCCCCGTTTTCTTTAAAAAAAATAAAAATGAGATGTACTTCTGTTCAACATTAACACAAAACCTTATACACAATTAGTAAGAACCTATAGCAGTTGAAAATCAATTAAATCATAAACATTATTAATAACATATGTAATATAAAAGTACTGTTAATTACTAAAACACTGCACCAGTGTGCTGCCGTGTGTGTGTTTTGCTAAACCCGTCCACGCCGGGCTGGTTTTAAATCTGAGAAAAAACTCTAAAAACTACAACTGCATAAACTCATAATTACTTAAAACACAAAATTAACTCCAAAAGGGTATATAAACACCTTTTAAAAACTCAATAAATCATGACTTTGTAGCAAACTGGGTATTAACCCGGCCCTTCTTAGAGAGGGAGGGGGCGGGGGGGTTCTTGTTTATTGTTTCCTCTTCTGAGGACTCGGGCTCTGAGCATTCACCGCTCGTATCTCAGTCAGAGTCAGAGTTCGACTGGCTGGCCACTTCCTGTTTTCCGTGCCTTTTTGTTTGGCTCTGGCCCCACCTGCCACCCCTGTGGGCAGGCCGTTCCCTCCCCCCTGGTTCCACTCCACCTCCACTCCACCTTTCCCTCCGCCTTCTGCTCCCCCCTCCTTCCACTTTGCATTCCAATCATTCTGTACCCATCCCCCACTTTCTTTTCCATATTTCTTATCTCTCTCAACCCCCCGACCGTGCTCATCTTCCAAGGCCAGCTTTTGTTCTTTGTTAAAGACATTTTTTCCCGCTCTATAACTTTTTTTCTCAGTGCCATCTTTAAGTCTTTGGGGGGATGTTTTCTTCTTATTTTTTCTGCCACACCTCTGGCTTTTTCTGTTAACTTTCTCCAAAAAATCTTCTGCTCTTCGCTGTTTCTCTGAGAGCAGATAAGGATCTGGGGACTGAGGGGACTCCCATCCCCCCCACCCCCCGGCTCAGCTGAGCTGCTGTCGTCAGGGAGCTGTAAAGCTCTGATCCTAAATTTCAGGGTATCCAGCAGACAGTTCCTTGTCGCTCCCCAAATTTGTTCGGCAAGGATTTTAGCATATCTGTCCCACACCTTAGGGTAGATAGACATGACAAGCTGATTTACGACTTCAACAACCCAAAGCCTTGCAATAGCAAGTGAATTAGGTTTACAACTTAATTGCAATCTGACCTTTATCAGTGATTCCATCTTCCTTCTGGGCCCAGGATTTTTCTCGCCAAGATCAGTCCAGCTATCTTGGCCGCTGCTCCTGACCCAGGGAATCCTTGCTTTCTGGGTTTTTTCCCGCTTTTCCTCCTGGGTTTCGGCACCATTTGTGGGTTTTCAAGCAAGGCAAGCGCCCTGAATAGAAGCCTGCTCGGTGGCTCTCCTCGCCACATAGACCATATCCCACAGCATCAATGTGATGGATGGCGAATATGGCGATTTATTGCAGGGGAATCTAACATTTTATAACCTAGGGTCATTGTGTTACTCCCATTTACATACGTCACACCTAGGTGCTATTGGCTAATTGCAGAAGGCCTTACTATCCTAACAGAGAGGGGTGGGTTACTAGCTTTCCGTTACATCCCGATTTCTTCCGCACCGCTATACCCTAAACTACAACAACTTGAAAAGTTATTTATCTGATTTTTTTTCTCTCTCTCACATACAAACATAAATGATACATTCATCTATAGTTGAAATTTGAGAGACAGTATTAAATATTTGTTAAATTATTTATGCTAAGGATTTTGAATTAGAAAAGTTGAACTATTTCTAATGGGACTTCCACATTTCTTTACAATGTAAAGTTGAGAGGTTGTCTACTTGTATAGATCTTATTTAAGATCTATATATATATATAGCAACTACAGAAACAATCTAATTCAATGAAATCATTCTCCAGCAGAACTTGAAGGAATCATCTCTCATGAAAAATCAGTGTGATTTTTCCACTTTACTTTGGTAGAAAATGAACTATAGGTCATTAGGATTTATGCATTAATCATGCACAAAACCTAAAAAGTAGCAATATATGAAGTTTAAAGGTACCCAACGAACAGCAGTAGTTGGTGTAATATTCCTGAATTTGTACAAAGAAGAGATTGTAGTATCTGCTTTGAGATACTGTAGAGAAGAAAGAAATGGTTACTTGGTATTTACTGTCATGATCCTGTTTTCTCAGAAGGTTTTTCCACAATTTTGTTGGAACAATTGGTGGCTTGTACAGCTTGTGGCATGGACCCTTATATCACCTTGTCCTATTAATGAAACTGTTACACAACTGCTCTTAAAATGAAGATGAAAGTGAATATTGCATATGCACAAGGTACTTGTTGTCTTAGTTCATAAATGTATGCATCTCCTTGTTGCAGATCAGAAGGTATATCTCTAACTCCTAATTTTAGCTGTGTTTTCAAGTGAGGCCCATAGTGGTTAGGGAACCTTTTAATGTTTAGCAACAGGCACCTGAATTTGCACCAGCAACCTGCAGTTTTGCTCTTGCATGTGCACAGTTGGACTACCATCCCGGTGAATTGCTCATCAGGACACTTCTGTGCAATTCTGGCATTAATCTCCCAGAGAGCTGTGGTTTTCAATCTTAATCTTGTTTTAATGCCAACTTTCAGATGTGTAATTTTTAGTCTAAACAAACAAACATGCAAAACTGAGCTGAGTCATTTGAAACAGAATCACGTTAACATCTACAATCAGCAGGGCTGAAACATTTTCAGGCTGACAGCTGCTACTTTAGCTAATGAAGTATTAAGAGCAGCAGCTGGCTGTTGTCTTTCATGTAGAGTGGGAAGTGGTATAAGATATGCTTTGGCAGGGTATCTAACTGATTGTTGCAGGTCAGAATTAGAAATCTTGTTTTTATGTAATTAATGTACTGTGGCTGCACTTCACATAATTTGTTCAGACTTGATATGTTTTACCTTCTTTCTTTCCTAATTTTTGAGCCCAAATTTACTATTCCAACCCCAATATTCCATTCAACCTCCTTGGAAAATACTATTTCCACTTCTCAGGAACTACCTGCTGGGGCCAGTCTTTCTGTCTCGTAATCATCCTCCCAACATGACATATACTTCTTAGATGTAATACATCTAGACCCATCTTTAGGTGTGTTATACAGGTGACAGAGTTCAACTTGAACTCTTCTCTCTAGAGAAAGAGATACGAGATTATCAGAGGATAATTAAGAAAATGTAAGAATACTTGTAGATCTTTGTACAAAGAATCTGCAGCAATTATATTTCTACATATAGAAGTGTGACAAGTATCTGTGATTAGGAGGGTCAAATTCTGGGTATAGGCCATATTTCCTCTATTGCTTTCTTAGTACACTGTTCTCTCCCTCATGCTTCTTTAATCAGAATGACTGAACAGAATGAATTGCAAAAAATCTAACAGGATGAGCATCCTTTCTGTTCTGCTAGTTCAACAACCTGGC
Source organism: Poecile atricapillus (assembly GCF_030490865.1). Classification (NCBI taxonomy): domain Eukaryota; kingdom Metazoa; phylum Chordata; class Aves; order Passeriformes; family Paridae; genus Poecile; species Poecile atricapillus. Next base: position 82,995,115 of record NC_081251.1, read on the forward strand.
CTGAAGTGAGCTCTCAAAAGCAAGAAAAGTCCTTCTGTGTTTCTATAGGCTTAATTCCAAATCCAACTGTTTTACAAGAACAAAGCTTCTTAGTATAGGGAAAAATAGGCCTATAGAAAACAGTAGGCTTTTCTATAAGCTGAATAATGATGTTCACTTCTCTGGGATCAGTGCAAGACAGCAAACCTAATTAATGCAAGCTAGAACTACTGGCAGCAGGCTTTAGATTAAAAACTATGACCAAGACACCACATTTTAGTAGGTAAGGCTTCTAATACAACACAAATAAAAAAATATTGAATATTAAAATTAATAAAACAAGAAAAGAAAAAGGAAATCTTAAAAATTTAATTGAAAATCTGTGCTGAAATCACCTTAGCACATGTTCTGAGCATTATGTAAATCTAGTTGCCTAATTACCCCATTTTTATCTGACTTAAAACTTGTAGGAGGCCTTATTTAAATACAAACATCAATTTTTATTATCTTTGTAAGTGACAAGAGCGTATGCAAAGCCATAGGAAGTAATAAATACACTATTGTATTACATTTTCCAATATGTATACACATATATCACCCAGGGATAGGACCACGGCATGCCCTTCATGATTTTACTTCTAACTACTGTCATAAATATTCCTGCTGGGTGCTAACAGCAGAGAAAGCGGAGCATGATTCATTGCATATTCCCAATCACATAGGAATTTCCAAATTACAGCGGATCCAATTAGTATCTTAAAACCTCTGATGTATTTACTGCAGATACTGTAATCTCTGCACAGCTTTAAACACCAGCTGTGTTCTGTCAGCAGTGAAGCCTGTTGGCTGCAGACTTCAAACGTACAATGATATTTTGAGGTGTAGTAAAATGTTGTGACCATTTTCTGACGTTTACTGCTACTCTGTAGGTCTAAGACTTCAGTGGACAACAAGCAATGCTCTATTATTGTTTCAGTCTTGGAGGAAAATGATTTGGCTTCCTGATCAATGTGCTTTCTTGCAAAATATTATGACTGTTTAAACAGGAAATGACAAAATCAAATCCTAGAAGTCCAAGCACCTTGGGCAGAACCGTCTAAAGCCGCAACCATAATGACATTACTGGCTCTGGGATTTATGACTTCTATTACACAAACCAAAATGATTCAACTTCTATAAATATGTAAAAAGAATGTTGTGATGGCACATCTAAAACAAAGATATGGCTGAAAACATGAACATCGTGTTAGCTTTATAGATCAAACTCTAAAAAGATACTCTATATATTGATAAAAATTAAGATTGCACGTGGAAATCACCTAGCCTCTAGCCACAGATCCTGCACACAAACAGTAGCAGAAGGATGTCAGCATTCTGATGTCAACTGTTGCATTGTAACAGGCAGTGCTTTCTAATGTCACACAGGAAAAACATGCTTACCTAAAATTCGCTGCTGGATTATGTGGAAAATAAGTGCTCTCTAACTTATAGAAGGATGCATCAAACCAGGAACCAGGGGATAAAGATGTTCCACCTGATATTTTTTAGGCTTCAGCACTAGTACTTTCTGCATAATTAACTCATGCAAGTCACCTCTGAAGGAAAATCTGCCAAACACGTGTGTTTAATTAAAACATCTGTAGTTCCTATGCAACACTGCTTCAGGAAGTGGAATTTGAAATCAGGGTTTTTGTTTTCCTGTATACTGCAGCTGAATAAGAATGAATAGGCTTATACCAACATAAATAAATATGCACTTATGTATCTGTAGATGTTAGTCAGTAAAAAGACAGTAACTCAGCTTGAGTGCCTAAGGCATGGCTACTGCCTTACTGATAATGATTTTGTAGCAGCACAGGACAGAAATTTTAAAGTTGGACAGGACTTCATATTTACCTGGATTATTTTTAGTTCTTGGAGATATCCATAATTTTAAAATTGAATACAAAGAAACAATAACATTAAGACTTTTCTTTCTATGTGGGAGAAATTAGGGTAATCTGTGATGATGAAACAAACAGAGAATGTGCCTCTCATTTTTAGCAGACACCAAGAGCTGTGACAGCTTAGAATGTTTTTCAAATATTGACAGGCCTCTGTTGACAAGAGAATATGCTGTCTTCTTTACCACCAGAAACAGGAGCCTCTTCTTTCCTTGATTAAGAAAAAAATTCATTATCTTCAAGATTGGAATTTTGCCATTGTGTTTATGGAGAACTGAAGTCTCATTGGGCAATGTTACCATAATATATGTAGTGAAAAATAGAATAAATTTAGAAATGTATCACAGTATGAAAAATAACGAGAGAAAAATTGCCAACAGCTTTACAGATTTATGCTGATGTATGCATGAAGAATTTAATTGTTAAAATAATACTGCTGTAGAAACTGTAGCAGTCTTATTTGAATATCCATAAGGAATTATATTTTTATTTATAGATTTGTGGTGTTAGTTGGTGAAGTATAAAATAATTTTTTCACACCAAAAGGACGATGTGTTTGCCTTTAAAGTAAAAAACAAAATTTATTTTAATAAAGAAATTACTGCTGCATTTGTCTAATTGTATTGAAGCATACACAATGGGAAGAATACACACAACAAGGCTGATTCTTTCACTGTGTCACTTTTGATCTGAATACCTGCATTAAAATCAATATCAATAAGCATACTTGGCTTCAAGATCCTGTACACCTTATTGTTTATATTCATAAAGGAAGAAATGAGGTAAATGAGGTAACCTTGATACTACCTTTGAAATGATGAAAAAATCTGTCTGATCTTCACACTTAATCTCCCTATAGTAGTTCAGGAGCTTTTAGAGGAAATGTACATTTATTTCAAACCAAGAAAAAAAGGAAAAATATGAAAACTTTTTATTCATGGCCACACTGCTTTCTCTGTGACATTCAAAGATGAAGTTCTGTCTGCGAAGTAGTTATATCTGTCTATAACTTCCACTTTCTGAGTATACAGGTAGAGCAAATAATTCATCCATTCTTTAGATTATCAAGTTTTTCATTAGCATTTTAATTTTTTCCTGTTCTCTGTGGTAACTTTCTATTTTGCTGTGATGCTTTGTCACTATTTCCATTATAAAGGCCATGTTTTTGATACGACTCAGTTTTAAACATTTTTGCTTAGTTTAGAGAAAAGTCTTACTACCAGTGATCACATCACAGTCACCATATGTTGCAACAGCTCCAATACTTAAATTTTGGTTTTCTAAGTGGCATGTGAAGTGGCATCTTGTCAAATTCAGAGCTGACACAATGCCACTGAATTACACCTAGTATAAATATGGATAATTTGTCTCATCATTCAATATTAATATAGATACCCTTTAAAAATCTCAATATATCTTACCACTTTCTTTTGGGGCACAAATATGTCTACATTTTTGTATACTTGGCTCAAGATACGTTTATCCTCATTCTCCAGAGACATTGAAATATGTAACTCCAGTAAAAATCCAAAAGACTTCCATCTATAAGTCTTAACCTGGATATTCCACAACTGCAGTGCTGAACATCTTACTATTTTTTGAAAATTTGGATCTAACTTTCAGGTTTTAGCTTGTGTTGCAAGTTTGTTACCAGGGGATGGGCTTATTATATAAGCAGTGTAAGGAATAAGGAGTCAACCTGGAACAAGCAAACTCTAATATAATAGAAACTCTGCTCATGGGGAAGAAATAACTGCTCTCATATCAAATGTGCTCTTGCTCTCTGTCGCACTGAACTGACACAGAAAATATAATGGAAAAAGCTATCTAGGTCACTTAGGAGATATTTATTTGACTACAGCTGTTATTTCATTAGAATTCTGAAACCTCCAACTGAAGGTTACAAAGTTAGTCTCTTATGGCAATTTGTTCTGAAGACAGAAAAAAGACTTTAACAGTAATAGTTTACCCTAATTTAGCAGATTGGTTTCTCTCTCAAGAAAGCCTTTGTTTTAGTCTTTTAGTTGAAACAAATAAGAGAACGAAGATGATGGTACATGAATGAAATGGCAGGAAAAAACCACCAATCCTTCCTTTGTTGCAGTATCAAATAGAGGATCCACTAAACTACAGCTATTGTTAGGTGACCATAGCTCCTCAGCCTCCTGATATCACTGAAGCAGAAAGTCAAATATCTTAGCTGTATTTTGTTCTCATTCCAGCACCTAGAACTGGATCTGAGCATGGAATGTTTTCTCCATACTTTGTTTGACAGGTTTCTGATCTGCATAACAATCTGAGAGAGAAGGATTTGTACATATATTCTGGTGTTTATGAACATAGAAGGAAACTTTCAAGATTGGAAGTTTTACAAAGATCCAACAAGGCCAACATTACTGGTACCTTCAAAGAGAAAAGCATTAATAAATCCTTAGATATATAGGTAGCTATTAATATGAAAGATTTTGTCAATTTGATTATGAGAGGGTATGTAGTTCTCACTACCCTGGTAAGCAGAATTGCCCAGAAATTTCTGCTGGTTGCTTGATTCTCTCAGTGTTTAAACACAACTGAGACACTAAAATGGAAGGTATTTATACAAAATGTAACAACTTTTAGTACAGGATATAAAGAAGCAAATAGGCATTTCTAGATAGGCAAATAAACTTGCTTTTCTTTATAGGAAAATCCATTGCAATGTCTCAGGTAAATGGTAGGAATTTCTCTCACTTTAAAAGTATAGATAGAACCCTTTTCTGGACATTTTCTGCTCTATTATTTTTTCCCCTGTGCCTTTGTGATATTGCAAATCATTGCCAAAACAGATGTACTTTTCAAAATTATGAATTTTGCTTTTGGGACCTTTCCACATAGGAACAAAGTAGAGTAGCTATTTCTTACACTACTCCTTGGGAAGTATTAATTAAGAAAATAAAGCAAAAAAATCTGTGCCTTTAATACAAAAATTGTTTCAGGTGTGTTTCATTGCTTCTTAGATCTTATTTAACCTAGAATTATAAATTCTATTTGTAACTGGGCAGCACATGGTATCACAGGACTATATAACATAAGCACATCGCATAAGCTGTGTCTCTTAAACTGCACTAGATTTTTGCAAAAACATTTATGTTGTAAATGTGCTACTGCCTTGTCAACTCAGAAAAGTTGTATCTTCAGTCAAACAACACGTATTGTAGGGTTATTTGAATGTTACCCTAGTGTAAGAAATCCTATTTGCACAGTACTTCCTTGTGTCTAGAGCAGCAACTTGATTTTGTGTTGAAAACTACTTGAAAACAAAATTGTTTTGGATTTGAAAGTAATGTGACTAATTAGTGCCATTAAAAGTCACTAATAATATTTTAACTACCAATAATATTTATATATATATAAATATATACAATAATACTAATAATATTTAACTACCAAATTGGGATGTTTTAGCCTTTATTCTAATTTGGGATGTTTTAGCCTTTACTTGAATGTGACCTGCAAAATACAATGCGACATTACCGTAAGTTATAACAGCTTTAGATCATGGCAGGGCTATCTGGGACTAGGACAGCAGCAGAAAGTGAATCAGAGTGGCTTTATGCTAGTACAAACATATGGTTTTGAAAAAAAGTAACTAATAGGTTAATCTTTAAAAGCCTGCAAGCCTGTGTCTTGCTGACTGAAAAAAAACCTGAGCAGACAAATGCTGATTCTAGCTTATAGACCAATATCCTCTTTTCACATGTAATTTGCCTGGGAAAAGAAGTGCCCTTCAGAGGAGAGTGGTAGTGTAGTTAACATAATGGACAAAATTCTAATTTATATGGGAGTTAGACTAATATCCGGAGCTTTTAGTTCACAGAAAATACATTCCCATTATAAGAAAACACTAAATATTTTCTTACGAAAATGTAACTACTTTAAAATGTCTATAACAACGTTAGAGGAAATAGGAGGATTTCTTCAAAGTGTGATTTCAGGGAGGAAAATGAGATATTGAAATTACAGCACATTCTTAGTACTAGAAAAAACTGGACATTAAATAGTCATGAGTACACTTCATGAGAGCTGGGAACAGCTTTCCAGTAATGATTAGTGTAGTGGTGGAAAGCACTCAGTACTTCTAAGTGATATGTCATCACCTCATGAAAAACACTGCATGATGTAATTGCTTGTGAAAGCAGACCCTATGAACTTGGCAGTTCCCTCAAGCCCCAAGGTCATTTCTACTCTCTTTTAACATTTGATCCTTTCTTTTAAGTAGACATAATCTTTTAGAAAAAGTACCATATATCACTCCATCAGATTGTGGACTAAAAAGAGGGAAAAGGAACAGAGTATTAGGTATCGCCTCAGGTTGTGTTAGACAATGTGAAAATGCTCCATATTTTATTCATCGGCCATGTTTTGTCATGGAGTCTGTAGGAATGGATGAACAAGGTTTGCTATGATTAAACTTAATTTAATGTTTGGTTATGGTAATTCTCCTCTCCCACATTTGGGGAAGCAAAAAACATTTTATTAACTTTATTAACATTTTATTAATGTGAATGTTGTTGCTACATAGAGGAATATTTTCAGATTGTTTCAATCTGCAAATCAGCTTTGAAAAAGCTGATGTTTTAGCTGTAGAACTGTTCATTCAGCTGAGAAACAAGGAATTACTGACATTATTTATCCAATATGTTATAAGTTTTAAATATCTGTTATCAATACTGCATTTAAATACAGAGTAAACATGAAAAAAAGTGATAGATTCTGAAGAATCTGGCAATAAGAGAAAAACACCCCAGTATCTTATAAATCAGTCCTTCAGCTCTCAAAGCTGAAGAAATAGCTCATATCTCCAAGTTTATTTTGTAAACCTCTGTCCGTCACCAGGACTGACTAAAGGCTGGATTGGAATTTTCTATCAGAATAAAGCCTGAGTAGGAAGTGACCAGTGCAGTCCTGCAGTATAGTAGAGCTTCTTGCTATTCTCCTCTTGTTTCAGTCTTCAGTTTTCTTTCTATCTTCAATGTTGCAGTGCAAAATTGTTCAGCAGTTTGGCTGAGAATAAAAAAGAAACTTTATTGCATAATGAAGTTTCACATAAACTACAGTTTATTCTTGGTGTATTTTTTTCTAGAAGGCTAATTTTCCTTCATTTTTACAATATATACTCAAGCTTCAAATAAAGAATCTGCAGTACTGACAAAGAGAAGATACTATAGATTATAATTATGACTGTTTTAAAGAGAATGTGCTTTGTGTTATATCATACAAAGCTCTAGCAAGCCTTTTGATCAATTTATCTAGTACTATCTTACCCAGTTTTGTGACAAAAATAATTTTTCTTTACTAGTTCATCCAAACTGTAGTGACATTTATCACTTCATTCTATTCTTCTTTGTGCATTGCAGAGATAAAATAATAAAATAACTTCTGTCTGTCAAATACTCATCTTCTATTCTCTGTTCTTAGAAGTCCCAGAAATGCCAGTGAGATTTACACCTTGTGATGGTGGAAAGCAAGATTTTTAAATTCATACTTCAGTATTTAGCAGAGTATTGCTTAGAGATCCTCATCTGCTTCCAGCTATGCTAACTGAAGGGAGTGAGACTTCAGGGTGAATTTGGTAAAAATTAAATAGATAATTACTGAAATGTTTTTAGAAATACTTTCTCATAAAAGTTGCATAAAAGTTGAAGCCCTGTCACGGGAGTGCCTGATAAATGGGTCAATAAACCATCTGTGCTCCCTTCCTAAAGTGAATGGCTCAGTGAGCCCAATTCTGACTTCTGAATAAAGCAGTCTCACACTGTTGCCACAAAATCTCCCCTTTTACTGTTGCACCCTTCTCTGGTGAATCCACTAACTCTTACCAGTAGCTCCATCCTCTCCTGCAGTGAAATGATCCAATTCAGTCCATCTTAATGTTTTCCTGGAGGCCTGAAGCTAAGCATACACTAGCTTGCTTTTCCCCAGCAAGTATAAGGCCTTAATGCCAGGTAAGTCACCCATCAGACACTCGTTCCATGTTCCCTTTCATTTAGTTTCCTGATACCTTGAAAAGATAGATAGCACTCATCTGGAACAGGCTGGTAGGTGGAAAGGTTGACATAGTTGCTACTGCCTTTTCATCTTTTGGAGTATTATAGTAGTGGATTAGATTATATCAATCATACAGAGTTATGTACAATATATGGTGTTTTTTATGCTTTCAAGTAGAAAACAGAAGATCTTGTTTTGTAAGCTCAGTGTACAGTCATATATGTGGTACCTCATGAAAGTAGCTGTTAAGCAGTTTGAAGTTTTAATATTACTAGCTTTATTTAATTATTTAATATTATTACCTATTACATAATATCTTGGAAACATCTATTCTGGAAGCTATTGATTTTGTCTGAATTGCACAACTTAGTTTTTAAAATTTACATAGATTTCTACAGCTGCACCGATTAAATTTTCCGTTTGCATGACAGTCAGGTACTTTGTTAAATGCATTTTATAATATGCAAGCAGCAAAAGGAAGCATCTCTTTCTATGTAGGGTTTTACTGTTAGATTCTTAAAGTCTTTGTATGTAAATGTACATCCTTCTTAGAGGCAAAATATTATACTGTAAGTTGAACTCAATTAGAAGTTCATTAGATGCTCATATTCTTACAACACTATTTTAATGTGGGATAAATTCATCAGATTCGAGTGTCTTTAGATAGTGGTAATGTGGGTTTTTTCCCCAGTGAACCAACTGGAGAGAAATCTTTGGTTTAACATATAGGAGATATTCTGCTGGAAAACCTACTGCCTACCTTTCACAGCACATTTACTGTCCTTGGATAAACATGAAAGCCCACAAAAGATGATGGATTTAGGAAAGTGGTTTCTGCTTACTAGACCCTTTCTCTAAGATATTCCAAGCAAGGAGCTGCATAGATCTGTGCAAGCTCTGTGCAGGACTGTTGTCAAAGCTCTGCATTTTTCCCCTGCTCCCAAGAAGAGGTATCAAAATACCCTGGACACAATCAGATGCAGATCAGTGGGTTCGTTATTCTTGTTTCAGGACCAATGTGGCTAAAGCTGAGAGTATAGAGGAGGAGAAGGAAGTGGCAGGATGTGGTGGGTTTTAGAACTGGCTAAACTCACCAGGGCACTTATTCATTTCTTGCTGTGAGATATGGATTAGGAGAAGGGCGAAACAGGCCTAAAACTTAAAAGTAATAAAGAAATTTTATTAACAGGACTACAGGAATAAGAAACATCAGAATAAAACCTTCAGAACACCTTTCCTCCCCATACCCAACTCTTTCCTTTCCCAGCTGACCATGTAGAGACAAAACCTGGGATGGTAAAGCAGTACTAAAACTATACAATAGTCTTTCATCAGTTCTTGTAGGGAGAGGAGTTTTCTCTTGTCATGCCATGGAGAATTTTCTGCAAGAAACAGTTTTCTTGTGGCTTCTCTTTTCCACGAATAGCAACCTCCCAGACAAAAATTCTGCCATTGTGACATTTCTCCCATTTTCACAGCCCTCCTAGAGGTGTGTCCATGGGCTATGGACTCATGGGGTATTATTTTAAAGATGAGTTGTTCAAAGGCAAAGGTTCTCTCCGTCTGTCTCTGTGATCATCTCTGGGAATAGAGGTTTTCTTCTCTCCCTGGGGGCAAAGGGTCTTCAGCTCTCATCTCTCTCTCTCTCTCTCTCTGCTCAAGCTTCTCATGGGATCACTGCTACTCCAGCATCTGCTTGGCTTCATCAATGGATGCCTCTGCTCAGATATACAGTTTGAATACTTCATTTCCCCATACTCTCTCATGAATTAAAGGAGATATTTCAGTATATCATCATCCATCTCCATGGCCCTGTCAAAAGAATATTTCATCCCCATTAGGCATCTCCTCATATTTCTTCAGTCTGAGGCTTGACTCTTTCTTTATTGACCTTGGTGTTCTCATGTTGTTTTTCTATGTGTTGTCACTCCTCTCCCTGGAGAGAGGATTGAGGTCTGTGGGTCTCATCTGTGTAATGAAAGGGTCAAGTCTTGCGGAGTGGCCACAGCAGTTACAGTGTTGGATTTCAGGCTGCGCTGGGTGCCTCCCTCTGCCCGGCAGCCGCTGGGAGGGGGGGCTTGGCATGGGTGCTGGGGGAGGCAAGATGTCAGCAGCCATGGCCCAGCCCAGCCTGGGGCTGGGGCCCTTGGCCTCCTGTCCTCTGCCTGGGAGCCGCTGGGGTTCAGCCCAGCCTCCCTGAGCCGCACAGGCCTTGGGAGAGCAGGGCTGGCCCCCACCAGAGCTTCCATTACCTTTTGAGGCCAGAAACAAAGAGAAGGACTTTCCAGGTTTGAGGTTTTTAAATGTACATCTCACAGAGGCGGATCTAATTTCTAAATGGTGCAAAATGTTGTCAGTTCTTAGAACGAGCCAGCTATTGGCCTGTCCCAGGCACAGAGGAAGCTCCCAGCAGCTTCTCTCAAAGAAATCACTTCCGTGGGTGTTTCTTACTTTTTTCCTCAAATATCAATCAATGTAAAACGATCACACAGGAGGAGGTCAGAAGCATAGTTGAGGAAACTGGGACAGAAATCCTAAGGCTTAGATAGACTCTGGAAGGATTGGTAAATTTCAGAGCAGTGCCCAAAGACTTGGCAGACCTGGATGCACCTGTCAATATTTTGAGCTGAAGCTTGGCTATCAAAAGGATGAGAACCCCTGAACTAGGAAATCTAGCAGTGTGAAAAGATAAATCATGTACAGGCTAACTTTTCCCTGTCAATTTCTCCAGATATAAAATGATGACGGTAATTTTTAGGGATTTAAAAGCACACTGAAAAGTGTGCATCAAATGATTCTAAATAACATTTTTCCTTAGAATATGCTCACCAAAAGGAGATTCTTTATTTCCCTATTTTGGGCTTTTTTTTTTTCTACTGATGTGGAAACAGAGCTGAATACTAATATTTACTTTTTTTAAAATAAAATATGCAGCTAGTTTAGAATCTGGACATCTCAGCTGTCTCATAAAGATATTTATCTATAAAACCAGATACGTCATATCTCAGTGTTTGGAAGGCATCCCTCTCTTGCATCGCTTAAAGTATTCATTGAGATTTTCTTTAAATTATGCAGTGGGAAGAGACTTGCAGAGCACTGATAATTATGAGAAGAATCAGCTACGAGAGGATTGCTTTAAAATGCATACTGCAGAATAAATTTCAGTGCATCTGTGTGTGCCAGAACCCTCACCTGAGAAAAACCAGATTAATCCATATTTGCACTAAAGAAATTGCTTTCAGACCAATGTAGTTTGGATTAATCAGGATTCACCCACCTCACCCAAATTCAGTGAGCTCTACAAGAATTCCTCCTCTATTTTTGCATGGTCCTTCTGAGAAGAAAGGCTGGGTAATGGATAGCCACAGAAAATCAAAAAAACAGTTGCGTGATGGAAGTTATAAGATGCAGCTGCTATCAGAGCTTCTAAAAACTTCATCCAGTGAGGAGTTCATATTCAGAGTCCAATCCTCCAGATGTTACTTTCCTAAGACTAACACATGGGTGATCTGCATTACTTAAAAGTTATTTAGGTAATTTTCAATGTTCAAACACACATTTTTATGCAAGCTAACAGCTGACTGGCAGAAAATACATATAATACAATATTCATGGTAAATTATTGTAGCAGTTCAACATAGCCCTTAGAGGTTTTTTTCTATTCCAGTTTTAATGTCCATATTTCACAGTGAAGCTAAAATGCTCAAGGAAATATGAAAGAAGGAGCAGCATCAGTGCAGTGGTAAAGGGAGGGCAGAATCACAATCAAGGAAATTTTAACAAAAAGTCCTTAGTCTTGGATAAACTCAGAAAGGATTAGCAGATGACAGAGGAAGGGACCAGAACAAGGCAGACCTGGATTCACTGAATCATGGGACACTAGTGTTTTTTTCAGCCTTTTATCTGAACTGAAGCAGATAATTGTAATGCTTTAGGGGTTTGGTTGGTTTCTTTACTGAATAATTTCTTGCTACTTCTCACTCTTATTTTTAGCAAAGCTCTTAACCAAGAAGATAAAGCCGATCAACCCACAGAACAAATATGGAATTCCTCTGAGTAAAATCCAAACGGTAGCATGAATTTGATTAATCTTTCTTTTTCTTTGTATATACTTGGTAGCTAGCTAATACAATGTAATATTAAAACATAAAGGCAGAGCATATAAGCAAGCTGTGGTGAAGAGTGTCATCTTATTCAATAAAGTGTAGTTAATCTGTATGGCTTTAAAACTCTTAAAGATTTCTAAACGAGATAATATGTTGGGAACAGGGATTCTTTTGAATTGCCCAGTGGTGTTCACCTGATCATTTCAGGGCTAACTTAGTTTAGTGTTTTAGTGAGCCTTAAATGCCAGCTGTTAGTTGTGGTACTGCTTCATTTACAATGAACTGTGCAGTTACTAGCCGTTCTCCTTATCACTGCTTAGGCAAACAGCATAGGGTTCTGCAAATAAGAAACAAGGAATATGTGAAAAGAGAGCAATGAAAAAAATCATGCCTAGACACATACAACTTCATCATTCAGGTTTTCATGGAGACAAAAAACATCCCTTTGAATGTGTGTGTTTGTATATCATGGAGCAAGAGTTTTGCTTCTAAAGCTAAGCTCGAACTGTGCTCAGTTTGGAGATCAAGATTTCTGTCTCTTGGTTATACATTAAGAAAAGAATGTGTTATTGAATAAAACTGCTGCAAACTTTCTCTTTGAATAAGTGATTGATTTTACAAGGAAGGCTGTTCGTTACATTTACATTTCTTTTAAAAGTAGATTCTTGAAGAAACTTAACATATTTTGACAGGGTTTTTATTATTCCGATTGATTTCATTAGAAACATTCAGGCACCTTGAATCTTCTAAATCATTTACATTCAGTACAGAGTCAGTCTGTGTTGATAGTTCCTGGGGTTTTTTTCCCCTTATTGCTGGTCTATTTTTACTAATATCCCTAATTAAAGGTATGTTATGCAATAAAACAGATAACAATCTTTTTTCACAGTTTTATTTTTCTTTGAAAATGTAATCCTCCATTTTATTCTTTAGCCATTGCGATACTTCTCCCCTCAGTTAAATACACTATATATGTATCAAGTCAACTGAAGTGCACAAAAGATTCACAACCTGTCTCCCTTTGCACCATGAGGTTGTTATGAGATATGGTGCAAGAAATAATATTTGCAGTGTGCACTGGTAGATTGGGCAAATTACCATGTATTTTGCATTTGATTCACTTGCTAAAAATCTATATTTCTATTTATTTCTAATAGTTCATGTAGAAGGATCTGGAAATGCTTATATTGAGGTGATATTTACTGTAGAAAATTTAGTAGCTATTTTGGAGTGCCATTAAATATTTGCAAGAAAGCAGAGGAAGTGGCTGCTGTAACAGAAATGACTGTGAGGTGGAGTTAAGCAGGCAGACATTAAATGCCCAGTCAAGGCAATTTTTAAGTACTTGAGAGAAGAGGCCACACATGATTGAAGCTTAACTTGGACTAGACTGACAGGACATTGGGGATATAGTTACAGAGTCACGAAACAGAATTAGATTGCATTGAAAGTGTGAGACCATGTCAGGTCGTCCTGGTCTTCACCATGCAGAGTATAGGCATGAAGTGGTGATGTAGAAACCTAAGGTAAAAATTGCATGACAATCCAATATCATCATAAGGATGCAGTCTTGAAAAACTGTTGCCTATTGGTGGGAATTAGATATTTAAGGGTAATACCTAGCTATGAATTTCCAGCTATGATGAGGATTATTAAATGCACTCTTTAGGAGTTCTGTATAATTTTCGTATTGTTGTAGTACTACTTTATGGTACCAGATGCTCCCTCAAATCATGTACTATTGACCATGTTGAAAAGCTTCGCAGAAGTTCACGGATTAAATACTGAAGTTTGGAACTTTGATATAAGTTGATTTCCATTTCTCTTCTCATACAGAAATTTTCTTGCTATTCAGAAAACTTTTTTTGACCTTACTTGTTAGTTAGTAAAGATAAAAATCCTGCTAATTCAGAGCAGGGTTTTTTAGTTGTGAAAAATATCAATGGCTTATAGATATTGATTAAGGAATTAGGCGGTAATAATAAGTAAAACAGTAATAAATCTGTTGTAATTTTTTTTGACAATGATATATAAATGCATTTTAATGCATTAGTTGATATGGTTCATAAATGTTTACATTCTGTATCCAGTGCAGACCAAATAAAACACAAAGAGCATAACTCAGTGTGCTTTGCTCAGTGTGATGGTTCTTAATGAAGTAACTCCCCATGCCCTTGTAATACGGTAAAAGGAACAGGTATTAATTAGGCATTACAAATATATTGTTTTTTTCTAAAAATGTTCCTTATAAAACAATTTGTGCCCAACTCCAGTCTGCTAAAACATCAGATATAAAGTCAGTACTTTTCTTGTATTGTTCTTTAAATGCCTGAAAGGGGAAGATGCATATTTTAGTGTGTACCAGTGAGAAGGGTCTAGCTCTGTCCTTTCTGCAGTGAGCCTTTAAGTAGATGAAGGGAGAATTAAAGCCTCTCCATCTTTTTTTCCTCAACAAATAGAGTTTTCTCAGCCTCTTTTCACAAGAACCATTTTATAGAATGCTACTTTTTGTGAGAGAACCAGGCAAATTGTTTTTTGTTTTTGTTTTTTTTACCTTATTAAATATCACTTGCAAGACTTTTCTGCCTTTTTCAGACAGTCTTAGATGAGCCAGATGCAATGCCAATCAAATGTCAGAGCAAGGTTTCATGATCACAGTCTCATGCATTTCTAGTTAATGCATAAGCATATTTGTGATTTCTGTAGAAATTTAATTCTTGCTACCTTGTAAAATTATCTTCATAAAATCCATTATGACAAACTTCACCTACATCCAAACTGAATCTTATTCTAAACCGTCACCTTTGAGACAGCTAATAGAATATACCTTTAATCAAGGATTTATTTTTGTAGTATTTAGTTACTGTGAACGTAACTATGAGAAAGAGACTTTAAATTGTGTAAGTCATGATGCAGAAGCTCTCTTCCCCATACTTAAGACAATAAGAAAGGAAATGATGGCTGTATTTTTCTTTAAGTGACAGATTTCCAGTGGAATTCAGGTTAGAAGAACTGGTCATGAGGCAGTGACATTTCATTGCTATAAAAATCTGTAGGCGCTCATCATCTCACAAGTATACAGGGAGAATTATTCTGTGTTCTAAAATCTTTGTATTTTGAAATTGAAAATAAGTCATAGAATCAAAAAATGGTTTGGATTGGAGGGCCTTTAAAGGCTGTGTAGTCCGACTCCCCTGCAATGAGCAGGACTTCTTCAATAGGAGCAGGCTGAGCATACAACATGACCTTCAATGTTTCTAGGGATGGGGCATCTATCACCGATTCAGTTAGTGTTTCGATACCCTCATTATAAAAACCTTCTTCCTTATATCTTATCTAAACAGACCCTCTTTTAGTTTTAGCTTTTACCCCAGTCCTATCTCTACAGGCCCTGCTAAAAAGTCTGTCCCTATCTTTCTTATAAGCCCACTTTA
The DNA here is from genome assembly GCF_030490865.1 of Poecile atricapillus. Classification (NCBI taxonomy): domain Eukaryota; kingdom Metazoa; phylum Chordata; class Aves; order Passeriformes; family Paridae; genus Poecile; species Poecile atricapillus. The sequence continues at coordinate 83,010,604 of NC_081251.1, forward strand.
ATTATTGAAAGGCTGCAGTACGGTTTTCCTGAAGATTTACATATATATATATATCAAGATACAGAGCAGTGATCAGTGGCACCTATTAGTCTCTAGCCTCACCAATTCCATAAAGAAGAATACAAGCATCATATCTGAGCCCTTGGGAATCCATGAAATGGAGTATTATGAGCTGCTGCATTGTAGTAAGTAGGAAGTTGTTTGGAAATCTTATTCATATAATGATGTGTTGCCATTGCCTTCTTACCATTTATGCAGGGTTTATTTTGTGACAGAATGTGATTTCAGAAGTAAGAAAATGACAGATGCACCAATGTGTCAATTGGATGTGTCATGATGAAGTGTCCATCTGTCCATTGTCGGTCTAGTGAATGATGATTTTCACCGTAAATAATGACTTTTGAAAAATAAAATATTTTAATTCCTCCTGCCTGTTACCTTACAGGTCATTTTAAGGAGAGTGCTTTTGTTCCAGCAGCTGTTCTTCAAGGGATGAAGAAATTTTTACTTCAGAGATTTGTGGTCTCACAATTACCTCAGGATGATTCAGGAACTTTAGCAGAGTTTTATAATTTTTTTTTCTTAGAGGAGAATAACAGCAAAGAGATTGTTCTAGAATCAGTTAGTGTTTTAATATGTCTAATTCAGTTCATAAGTGTTGGTTATCTCTTTGTTGTTGCAAAAGTTACAGATACTTAATCCAGTACGTTTTACTTGACATCTTTCTATGGATTTTGAGATGGCTATTACCAAAAATGAAAGGCAAAAGAGACAAATAAAATTTGAAATATACATAGTGTTCACTGATCTATTTATTTAGATTGGTTTATGTCTGGAAGGGTTTGATACATTAACACTCTCTTCTCAACTCAAGTCACAAAACCGACATGCACCTTTGGATTAAAATCAATTACAAGTCGTATTTTTTTCTGAAGATCCAGATAAGCTTTTCTAAAGGGATAGTGGAATTATAATGAGAAGTACCAGTATTTGCTATAAAGCACATTAATACCCACATCCTTGGTAGCAATTTGGTAAGTCAAGTTGTTGCAACTTCTTTGTTAGGTAGAGAGCTGCTTACGTGAAGGAAAATACATTCTAGAATAAAACCACAAAAAATTCAGGAAGAAAATGTTAGCACAACTTGTTATATCTTGATGTCTAACTGAAGGCACCAAAATCCATGTTTGGAAGCTGAAATACAGGATCCAAATATCAGAGGTGTGGTCTTGTATGTAGGTAAATATGAAGGCAAGTGTTTGATTCCTATCTTAATATTGTACATTTGAAAATTTCTTCCAATGCTTGCAGTCAACTATTTAACCAGTTCTGTATGTGACACGTGGTATTTTACAGCACTGCCAATTAAAACATGAAGGTCAGCCAAAATACAGCCTTGAGAAGTATCTTCACAATTAATCATGGCAATTTACTTAATTCAGTTCTGCCTTATGCATTTAAGCACTTTGGAAAATTCATAGCTTTGCTGATTAGTATAATAGAAACTGAAAAAATAGGTGTCTATTCTATCTTTGATAAGTCTCTGCTAGCACTCATTAGAGTGCTTAAAGCCTCTAGATATTTAAATGTCACAGCAATAAATAGACTTTTCTCACAAGTACACTATTTTGCTTATGCTGTCTGCAAATGGTTATTGAGAATAAATTATGGAATTGAGGTGAATGTCAATCAGATCATGTAATTGTATTAGGACAATATGCTTCTTTTAGTATATACTCATATGGAGTTTTGTCAGATACAATTCTGTACAGCTGTATTCTTCTAAAAGACAAGATGTTTGCAGTATTAACACTGTAAGAAACTTGGTTTCTCAATTAGGTGACCTCAGGTGCTTGTTTGTTCAGTGCTGCAAAGCAGCGTGAATTAATTAGATAAACAAGAGGTGTGACTATTACTTCTCAACCCTAAGCAAAAAGCTGACACACACTTGTATTTAATTACCAGTCAGGTTGCACTTTTCAGGACTGCCATCCCTGTTGGTACATTACTCATTTTGTAGTATCACCTGTGCTCAATTAGTCTTGATTGTCCTTGAAGATTCCTGATATCAAAGCCTCTAGACTTGCAGGGATAAATCAGCTCCTAAAAACATTACCTGTCTGTGCTGAGTAATGCTTGGTTAATAGTGAAAAAGCAGACAGGGAACTGAAAAATCACCATCTTGACTATCAGAAGGGCAGTAACTGCCAATAAATATTAGCATTGCAACTCAACTTTAAAGTAATATCTACCGTCTGTTCTTTTAAACAATAATTGATGAAAGTTTGTAATCTGTTTTTAGAAGAGTTTTGACTAGATCTACTTCCAAGCTGAATTTCTCAATTTGTAGAATTTTCCTGTCTAAAGGTACATACCATTTCTGTATATTTTTGGTGGTTTTTTCCCTGAAAAAAAAGGACATTTTAGAAAAGTTTAGGGAACTCTGATACTGTTCTATAAAGGAGGAGAGTGGTTCCATGGGATAAGTTATAATCCACATTAGGACAAATTGAATGCTGAATACTATTGAAACAAAATGGTTGATTTTTACATTCACTTAAGCTTTTAGTTTTTCTGAGATTTTAGAGGCAATGGCTTAGTAGCTCCTTATTGTTAAAAATTGTATTTTAACAGTAGCTTGAATCTCTCAATTATTTGCTTGTAAGCAATGACTGTTGTTTTGCCTTTCTCCCTTTTGAATATTATACTTCTTGAAATTTTATTCCCTGTGTAGATTCTGTACTGTAGTTATATCTGTTCTTACTAAAAATTTTATACAAGTCGAATGGACAACTTTGCAGTTGTAAGTCTGAAATAGATTTCCAGTCAGTTTCTCACTAGTGCAAAGATACAAAACTATACAAAAGCATCCCTATGAATTGTAAACATGTAGGTATAGTGAGAAACTAACCTTTTAATGTTTTCCACTGTTAGCTTCTTTTCACATTTTACTCACTGTTTGATAGTCTTGGATATTACTGTTCCCAGGTGTGCTTTTGAGCACCCACATCTGAATATAAAGTGGTCACTGCCCACAATCTTCTTCTCTACTCCTGATATCCACAGGAAGGAAAGGTGGGCAAACAGGACTCATGGGGGTGTCAGCAAACTCCAAACAGGTGAAAGATATGAATTGTCACCCCACACAATGTTTGCTTCCCAAGGGACAGCAACACATCCAGCTTGTTCTGTTTTCTTGGTAGATGGTACAAATACGATCAACTGACAATTGCTGGCCAGTGTAGTATTTTGAAGCTGGAGATGCCGTTTTCTGTACCACACAGCCGTGCTCCACTTCTCAGTCAAGCTGGATCCAACCACTAATCTGAATTTAATAAAACTTGGGAAATGTACTGTGATGAAGTGAAGCTAAATGGGGACAGTCTTGGTTCAAAACCTAAGCAGCCATATGCTCCCTTATGACTGCAGGATCGAAGTAATAGTTTTGCAAAGTTTGCAAAATTAACATAGAAACCTAAGAGAATCAGATATTGTGGACAATGCAATTGTTTACATAAAAATGAAGGCCCTGATTTGCCCAGTTTAAGTTGTGATATCAACATGATAATTAGTGTCTTCCAAGGATGTTAGAGGGTGAATAAGATCAAGTATCTCTGTTAAACTTAATATTTATGTGACTGAAGTCTTCTACTTATAATCTATACTCCTTTTTACATAGTTCTACAATCTATTTCATCACCAATTAAAATATCTTGTATTATTCTCATGTTTTATCCACTCTGAAAGAAAGTAGCATGACAAAACCTATGATTTTATTAATTTTATGTGCTTATCTTCCTTCTTAAAATGTATGCACATACAATTTAATATCAGTAGATCATACTGTATCTTCTTACTTTCAGTAGAACTTCTGTTTGGAATCATCAGGAAGAGTACTTAAATGTTGGTGACATAATATCACTCAGTGAAACTAGCCAAATGTTAGACCAGCTCATCATATGTGAGCAGGATTAGTTATGTTAGTACTGCAGCTGTCAAATGTACTGTGGCATGAATATTAACAATAAAACATTATTTGAACTTCATGAGTATATTTTGAAAAACAACTGTGAAATTGCTATCTCATGCCATGTTTTTAAAACATATAAAGTGCACTAATCTGACAAAAGCCAGGAACAGAGTCTAGGGTTTTGCAGAGTTATCACTGTATTCATGCTTTTGCTCTTTTGTTCTTCAAATAAAAAAGGCCTCTCTTGGAAACGTGAATAAGTAATATGCAGTTGTACATATGCGCACATCTATTCATTGGCTAATATAAATAAGATTGGGAGACTATCAATATATTATCTCACCAATCCTCACCAGCCTGCCATAATTCCTGAATTACTACACAACCATTTCCAAAATGATAGTGCTTCCTTCAGGCAATTGTTTAGACCTTGGTTCTCCTATTACAAGGTGTTTTCTAACATCTATTATAAATATTTCTTACTGCAATTCCAACATTATTGTAAATCATATTCAGAGAACACTTGCAGAATTTTTGTGCTCTTATTTTCTAAAATACTAGGTCTTTGATAAATATATTTATATTTGCTTTTTTTCTTCCCATAAAACAAACAGATTCCATTTTCTTTCCGCTATAGTTTGTTGATCGTTTGGGATGATTTTTTCTTCCCTGCAGTCTTTTCAGTTGTTCCACATCTTGTATGCATTACAATGGTTAGCCGTCAGCCTCATAATCCAGGTGGAGCTCTACTAGTATTGAGCAGGGTGAAGTATTTTCATTATGAGCGTTACCTGGTAATAATTGTACACAATAATTTCTTTTTCATGGCATCACATTGCTGTTAACATATGTTCAGTTTCTGAGCTACCTTATGTTTCACATAATTTTTCAAGGGAATGCTATTTGTATGGTTTTCCTTCCTCAGAACTTTTGGAATACCATTCACCTAAATAGTGAAGGAGGAAATTAGTGAAATTGTGTTACCTCAGTTCACAGTGTATTTTCTTTTATGCATTGATAACATATTGAAGAAATACTTTACTGAAGGGTTGGGTGTCCATATCTTTGGATGTCCTTTGAGTATTGGCTCCTGACCTTTCCTTCCTGTCTCTCTTTCTTCCGTCTCCTTAATGTTCATTTTTTTACTTTAAAGAACTTTCTAGCAGTGTAGTTTCAACTTTAATACATCATTTTGCTGTTGGAAATTTACCTTAAGGCCTCAGACAGAACTTTAATAAAGAAGACTTTGAATTGATAGAAAAAAAAGATGACTTTATACTGATAGAAAAGTTACTGTTTGTTTTAGTTGTTTTCCCTGGGGAGGTGTCTAAACTATGGGCTGATACAGAAACTGGGGTGTCCTTAAAGGAGAGCAAAGCACTGTCTTTCTCAGGAAAGTGTTTGGATCAGAATATTCCTTGCTGATTTACTCAAGGCAAATTCATGCAAACTGTAAGTAATAATTACCCATGTATAAAGATCTAAATTAGCACTATAGTTACTACCACTACAAGTACTGGTAGCTCCTAACCTGCAAAAATTTTGGAACACAAAATATATATGATGTATGTTGGGAAGCGATAATTTAGCTGGAAAACATTACAGGCTATCTATTGGTTTAATTAACTGAAAAAATAATAAAAAAACCCCACATCTCTGAAATAAATTTAGATGTGTCATGCTAGAATGTAGTCAGCTGAAACAATTACTTCTGTGGTTCCAAATTTGGTAAAAAGAAAACATTTCATTTAGAATTTAAGAAGAAAAATAAATCACTATTGGGGAAAATAACAGATGATATTACACATAAAAACTATGCAAAACTAGATGCAAAATCAAGCTTTTGTGAGTCAGGAATATTACAGTACAGATTGTCTGGCCTTGTGAACAGAGAACTTGATTTCCAAGCTTTATTCCAGCAAAAAATATGGAATTTTCATCTGTCTGACCTTGACACTTGTCTGACTTTGCTAATAATGATACAATGGCTATATGTTAATATTCAGACTTAACAGAGAGTAGCAGGTCTTTCTACTTTCTGACTTGCTGATTTTCTTCCTTATCATGGAATTTCATAAGTCCACTTATGATCTCCTAAAATGGAGGCAGTAAGAATACTGATAATATTGCATATCACTCTCTCCTGCAGTGACACCTGTTTACTTTTCCATCCCTGCTGGCACTGTTCTTTCCACTTTTAGATGTTATTAAGTCAGCACCCTGTACCAAACCACTTTGTGGACTGAACTGGCTCCTCTGCTATACCTGGCAGATCTTCCCTGGTGTAAAGTTTAGACCAAAACAGAGTTTTTCAACTGAGCAGACAGTGAGTTGAAAAGTCTTTATCTTCCCTTATTTAGTATGCTGCCTATCTGTTCCCAGCAAAGTGATGAGCTCTAAGTAATTGAAGTGTGTTAGCTGAAGATGTTGTAGGCTGCTGAGAAGACTTTAGGGAACTCAGAACTGGAATAAATTCACTAGGAATGCATAAACAAGTACAGAAGGGTAAAGAACTGTCAGATCTTAAAAAAAAAAGAAAGTAATTTTTAAGATTAATTTTTAATATGATGAATGATTATTTTTTTAAGCATATGCTCTTCTAAAGTGAAAAATATATTTGGAAATAATTTTTCAATTAATGTTTTTCCTTGATTGCTCCCTCTTTGAGTGTTTATTTGTGCTCATCAGTGCTACATATAGTTGTTCATAGCAGTGCCTGCATTGTGTGGCTGAGAAAACGTGGGCAATCTAAAAGATGCCTTTTGATTTTCTTGGCTATCTAAAGAAAAATAGCTAGAAATTCCATACGATTATGACATTCCATAGTGCTGCTGTCTCCAAAGCACTGTCACCTGCACAGCAGGTATAAACCACTTTCTGGCAGCATCAAAAACGAGTGGAAGAATTACGAGATACAGAAATGTAATTTTCATGTCTCTAAAACTGGTGGATGACAGCACAGGTATATCCACATATCGATATATAGTATGGAGCAAGAAATTGTTAGTATCAAATGGAGCCAAGCCATTCTGAACAGAACTTCTGTCTCCCAGAAGTACAAATTTCCTTCGTACTCATTGATCTGCAGATTTATTTGCTATTATTCTATCTGTCTGATAGAGTTTCTGCTTGAAAATGTACAGGCAAAATTACTCTGTTGGCATCCATTCTAGGGCCATTATTCTGTTATTAGTGTGTCAGAAATGCACTTTCTAATTTGAATAGTACCATGAATAATAACCTTAAAGTACCACAGAGTTAGGAAATTTCAGGTGACATTCTGAGTAGAAATTCTATATATCTGTATGCTTACATTATTAGCTACTATTTACTGATCTGTTTAATGTTTTTACAATTATTATGGTCTCCCCTCACAGTCTTTGTAATGAACTTTGTAATGAAAAGTACCCTGACTGATGTAGATATTGCAGTTACTTCATAAGGTTCCAAGCCTCTTCACTAGGACAAAGAGAGTTTTCAGCTATGGGCTGATTTGTCTACATGCCTCCATTTCACAAAAACTTGAAATCAGTGAGTGTCTGTGATGGAACTCAGATGTATGACATATATATTTCTTTTGAATCACTAAGTTCAAATTATTTCAGTAGTGTTAATATGGAAATGCTGATATAAAATCTAAGATGTTTTAAAAATAAATATGTTTAGAATTATGTTAGTACATCAGTAAAAATTTTGGGTTCTGTTAAAGATATTTTCCTCCAGTCAGAGAGGCATTGCAAGTGTGCTGAAGTGAAATTTTGATTAAACTCAGTTCTCTTAGCTTTTTCCAGGTCATATTTTCTGTTCCCTAAGATGCTACCTTATATTAATCTCTCATACTTTTCTAGTGTTTTTGGCCCTGTGGTAAACACTTTCAGCAGTGACCCTTTCCCAGAGATGCATTATTGAAGTCCTGTCTTACTTGAAGAACTTGACAAATTTTATCACAGATTTTGATAGAGATTGGCTGTTATCGCTTTAATATTTATTGAAAGGATAAAAATTACATGAAATTCAATATTACTAAATGCTACACAAATGTTAGATTTTACAGTGTATGGATTATACACTGCTGCATTATTAATCAATTTTTAGAAGAATATGAGTGTTTTTTGGCTATTTTACTACGATTATTTCCTGTATCAGCAAATGTAACTGCCTAACAATGTCTGCTTTCAATTATGCTAGGGAAATTTCTGAAGATTTTTTAAGTGAAATATTTTCTGAAATTTTCATATATGTGAGCAATATTGTTTATGCTGAGCTGCTATTGTAAATGGGTGGGCTAGATGATTTTTGAAAGTATGCTTTCTTTCAAACCTGCAGTTACCAACATCTTGTCACCATCCCATCTGTCTAAATATTTCCAGAAACATGATTACAAATAGTTGCTATGCTACCTGTTTTTCTTGGCAAAATGGCTGCAAGAAACAATGGCTGAAATGTACTGTGAGTTTTGCCATTTTTTACAATGAGGCAAGAATAGCAAGCTTCTTAGAGGAAAAAAGTCACTGAAAGGCTTCTTCACCAGTCCTCCACAGTACATGGTGTTTCTTTTGTAAATATCAACTTGAATGATATATACTCTGCCATTTGGAGATCACGCTGGAGTGTGAATAACAATGATGATATACTCACTATAATAAATGAGCTGCTCAAAACAGGTGCTAGGTTTTACATCATAATATTGAACTTGGATCAATTTCTTGTCCTCAGAAAGCCAGACGTAATTGAAATGCTGTTTAGTTCTTAAATTAAGTGGATTGGTGATAAACTCATTAATATTTAAGTGTTTCAGCTTTTACCTACCAAATGGATAATTACAAATTCTAATGCACAGAATTAAAAATTTCCAGGCTAAATAGATTTAGGAGTTTTGTCCCTAAAGCTGATTAAATTAGATAGCACAATACAACTTTCAAGGGTATAAAATTAATTGATTGTGGGAACAGGAAGGCCAAGGAATATAATCTCTTAAAACCAAAACTCCCTTAAACTTTCTCTTAAGATCAAAGCTGTTTTTTGGACATATGACATAATGCCTTTGTATTACTTAATTCATTACAGTGGAAAGTTTGTTCATCTCATAGCATGAAACAGAATTTTTTTTTCTACCTATTTGGATGGTGCATTTTTTCTGCTTTTCCCAGCTTCCCCATTGAAGTTTACTATGGGGTTTGAGTGCTTTTGTGTTGGCTAGAGAGGAATCTCTTATTCCTTGTATAAAAACTGTTATTACTTTCAAGTTAAAAGCACCTTTTGAATATTAAAAATATTAAATAATTTAAGGTGGAAAGCTAGCCCTGCAATGAAAAACTACTTAAAATATGGTCTATGATTTACTTCTGGTAAAAAATTCTTTAGCATTACAAATGTGTTCCTGTACTACGAAGTAAAAACTACTCAAGGATTTCCTACCTACTTGCTCTTAATGTTTTAAGTAAACCTTTCTTCTTAAAACACATTTCCTTTTCAGTTTGATCTGATCTGGTGATTTTGAAAGTAATTGATCAACAATATAATTAATGATAGCTTCTGAGTATTTCTGTGACTATCTTTGAGGGGTCCTTTTCTTTTAAGTTAATAAGAGAGGGTCTTAATCCTCAGGAAGGATAAGTCTTGCATAAAAGAAACCATTTTTCATACTGCTAAAACTGCATCTGTTTTCTTCTTGATCCCTGAAAAAGTATTCTGTGGAAAAATTACCTGCAAAAGAAGAGCTAGATGAAATGTTTAATGCAGCTGCTATAAAGAACTCACACTGGAGAATAATAGTGACTGAAATTAATCCTCTTTCAGTGTTTCCTGTACTGCAAAGTGTAAGTTGAAGCCATTTGGCTGTTCTTTATTCATCATTGCATTAAATTGAGGAATAAATAATTAATGTGTTTTTCTCCTTAGCATGAAACAGAGTGATTACAAATGGAAAAGAAACTCAGATGTAGAAAGACGATTTGAAATGCTAATGAATTTTGCAGAAAAGATTTGTTAGGAAAAAGAGCAGTGTCACTGTAGATACAAATGGCTTGAAGAAAAATGTTAGGTTCTCAGTGAAAAGGTCTTAAAAAGGACACAGGGATAGTTGACAGAGTGACACTGTACAGTCCTGTGTTTCTGTTTCTAGAGTTCCTAGAGAGATGGGCAAAGATAATAAAGGGAAAATAGACCATACGATTCAGTTCACTTTCAGAACTGATAGGACTGGATTTTATTGCTACAATAGTCAGTGACAACCATAGTACTACAAAAAACCACAGTATTTTGCTAACTCAGGGAACAAATTTCTGTGTGACGGAAGTTTGTTGTTTGATTATGCTCATATTATCTTAAATGATGCTGCACTACAGCAACTGTAAAAGACAATCACATTAAACATTTTTAGACCATATGTATAATGACAGGTATATGTCTTATACACACACACATGCACACACCTGTATACATCTACCTGTATATCATGATCATCTATAGTGTTTCATCAGTGAGCCAATTCTGTAGTTAAATGCTATGGTTTAACAGGCAAAAACTGAATTAAATTTTATGCCTATTGATGCTATTGCTCATGCATATTATTTTTGAATTAAATCTTGGTTGATCAAATGATGTACATAGAGGTCATTAAGTGATAATAGATTTTTCATTGCAATTGTTCTAATTTCTGTATCTCAGTGTAAACAGTGATAATTTTTTTTAAAATTAGTATGACCCAATTTAAATACCCTTTCAATATAATTAATAAATATTAACCTATGAATAGAAGTGGTAATTAATTTCAAAATAAACACATTTTCACATTTTAAATTTCATGGTAAGGTGACATCAGTGCATTCATTGAATATCACATGGACTACGTTTTCTTTCTAAATTTATGGTGAATTTAAGTATATAAAGGTGTAACACAAATGAGCAACACTACTGGAAATGGTTGGCATTGTTCTAATAAATAGTGATTGAATTATAGTAAATACAATATTTTTAGTTTCAGGTTGTTTGCTTTTTTGCTATCTCTTCTTAGTGGCTGCTCAATTCTTCATCTTCATCAGTTCTTTATGTACTTGCCCAGTAGTCTTCTCATGGTTGAAGCAGACCATTTGAAGCTGAACACTGTCAAAGTCATAGGCTGAATCAATATTTTATCAGCTCAGTAGATATTCTTATGTGTAAGTACATGTCAGAGAATGTTGTGTTTTCTAGAACATTGAGCTTTGCTGCAAAACTGCAAATTTTTTTTCCAAACTATTTTTGCTGAACTGAGCTTTGGATTTTGATGTAGTAAAGAATAAACTGAGCCTTATCCACGAAGCAATTTATCTCTGACCCAGTTTTCAAAGTAAATACAATTAATTTTTCATGCTGAAATGACAAAGAGTTTGTGATTACATAGCTTTATGCATTTGTAGTACCTTTTGATCTTGCCTTTCATTAATGCAGCTATTTCACTTATACTTACTCTGACATTCAGCAGCTACAAAGTATTCTAACACTATTTAGAGACTTTTTTGGAAGGGACTTTTGGAGGACATGATAAACCTGCTCAGAGCACAGTTACCTGCTCAGTCAGACCAGCTCTGGGACTTGTACACAGGAGTTTTGAGTTCATTGACAGGGATTCCACAACCTATCTGAGCAGCTGGGGTCAGTGTTTAAGTGCATGCCTTTAGGGGAGTTTTTTTCCTTCTCTTTGGAATTTCCCTTTTTGCAACTTCTGAATGTTGCCTCTACTCGGTTTGCTGTGCACTTTCAGGAAGACAGTGACCTTTTTTCATGTATTTTATCCATAGTCATTTATCTGGTAATTGAAAACTACAATTTGATGCCTCTTTAACCTCCTGTCCTTAAGACTGAACAGAAGCAACTCCCTTCACTTCTTCCCATAAGTCATATTATCATGTACTTCTTCCCCTTAGCTACCATGATAATGATCCACTGGATTCTTCTGTTTGTCAGTGTCTTCCTGGAATGTTGAGGAGTCCAAAGCAGACACAGTGAACTCAAAAAGTTTAATATCAACTTCTTGAATAATACTTCTTTCAAAAGCACACGTGTGGTGGACATCCATCTAAAGCAATTCAAACTGTGTAAATAGACTTCTAAAATCAGTGAAGGGGGAATATTCCTTGGAAAGTGATTCAGAAAATCTTAATTTATGAGGTAATTTACTTGCTGAAGGTGCTTCTCTCTCTTCATTCACTTTTGAAGAAATTTGGATAGCTAGACTAGCCTGGACACAGACAGATATATTTAAAGTAGGGTGGATCCATAGAGAGGATGTTAAGACTGCATTGTATGCCAGTAAGCAGGGGTAAGCAAAGCAGATGTTACCTTCTTAACAGAGACCTAAGGATATTGGCAAAATTGCATTTTCCTTCCCTAGTCCTAAGGTCTTAAACTTACTCAGCCTTTTTCTCATCATCCCATTCTGATGGGAACTTTGAATGGAGCTTTGAATTCAGTCATTGGAGATTGAGAGTTATGGGATGGACAAGAATGTTCAGTCTGAATTTTACTGAGGTTTGTTACCCCTTTGATGAGTTGTCTGGGAATCTGTGATTCTGTGTGTGCTTATGCTAGATGGAAAAATAGACAAAATTCTTACAAAACAAAAGAGCAGTTATATAATTAATAGAATCATAGAAAGATTTGGATTGGAAGGGGCTTTAAGGATCATCTAGTCTCAATTTCCCCACCATGGGCAGAGACAGCCTCCGCTAGCTAGACCAGGTTGTTCAAAGCCCCATCTAAGCTGGCCTTGAACAGTGCAAGGAATAGGGCATCCACAGCTTCCTTGGGCAACCTTTTCTGGTGCCTCACCTCACTCACAGGAAAGAATTTCTTCCTCACATCTAATCTAAATCTACTTAGTTTTAGTTTGAAGCCATTCCCCCTTGTCTTATCACTACAGTTCCTGACAAAGAGCATCTCTGGCTTTCCTCTTCAGATACTGAATGAGATCTCCATGCAACCTTCTTTTCTGCAGATTGAACAATTCCAGCTTTCTCAGTCTGCCTTCATAGGGAAGATGTTCCTTACCAACTTTGTGGCCTCCTCTGGACTTATTCCAGCATTCCATGCTGGGGGTACCAGAACTGAACACAATACTCCAGGTGGGGTGCAACAAGAGCGAAGCAGAAGGGGAGAATCACTTCCCCTGACCTGGTGGCCACAATGCTTTTGATGAAGCCCAGGATCCTGTTGGCTTTTTGGATTATAAATGCACAGGGCTTGCTCAATTAGAGTTTTTCATCAATCACCACCCCCAAGTCCTTCTTCTCAAGAGGGCTGCTCTCAATCACTTCTCTGCCTAGCCTGGAGGTGTGCCTAGGATTGCAATGACCCAGGTGCAGACCTTGCGCTTTTCCTTGTTGAACTTCATGAGGTTAGCATAGGCCCACTTCTCAAGTCTGTCAAGGTCCCTCAGGAGGGCATCCCTTCCCTCCAATGTGTCAGCTGCACCATGTAGCCTGGTGTACTCAGCAAATCTGTCCATTTCACCTACAAAGTGGTTATGTTGTAATAAAAACACATGTTCCTTCTGTGTACGTGTTTTAATTGCTCCAGATTCTGTTGCTACAGTGCTCTATTACAGAGGAACAAATTCTGCAAACACTGAGCTTAAATAGAGAGAGAAGGATTATTCAGATATAGAATTGAAAGTCAAATTTCAAGAGGCCTAAAGTAAAATGCAATGAAAGTTTGGGAAAATCGCCACAGATAAGCAAAAAGAAATGGAAAAGATGTGGATAACCGCTATTTAGATTAGTGAGAAAAGGTATTTGTAGAGAAAAGGGCACCAGAATGACAGGACACTTAAAGGGAAGAGGTGTGAAAGAGATGAAAACAAGTTTGGTTAGGGCTAACCACCAAAGTAAAAAAAGAACAGATTAAAACAAAATCAGACTTTAAAAAGTAACACCAGGAAAACTTAAAAAATATATGAAATGCTTAAGAAATTGACATGTGCATTTAAATTTATTGAAACAAACTTCATGAATGCACAGTCAAAAAGTATTATATAAAAATCATATGCCTGGTTTGACTGTTGTGGAAAATGGGTACAAACCCATTGTTGGGAACAATCCTTTCCTCCATACTATCATATACATGTTAGTATGTTCTGCAGATATTTGCATTCAAGTTTTCTTCCCAAACAGAATAGTTCTGATATGAATGGTAATAATAGTTCCGGCAATGAATTTCTGGTAACAAAAATTAGGTTAGCTGAGCAAAATGCCTCTCACAATTGTCCTTTAAACAGGAAAGTATTTCTAGGTCCTCTTTAATTCGGTTAGCTTCTACCAGAAATACATTTTGTCCCTGCAGGATTATGAATTATATTAATGATCTGTCATGGATTTTGCATTTTGATTCTCTTTGGGACTTAAAAGCATGGTGCCTTTCCTTATTTTAGCTCATTAGCAGTGCTGAAGGGTCCCATGGAACTGAGGTTTGTGAGCTAAAGCAATATCAACCTGTTCTGTGACAGTAGTTGGGATCTAAAGCACTCAATTTGTAACAGGTTGAATGAGGCTGCTTAGCAAATGAAGCTCTGTAGCTGGTACAATTTCTGGTTTTGCTGTACTAATATCACTTTGTATTTTATTTCTTCCATAATTAAGCAAATTTCTGTCACTCTTACTTTTTCCTGCCAGAAGCTGCTATAACAAAACTTAGCCTAGTAAAGAGACCTCATTTCACCTTGCCTCAAAGCCCAATGCTACAATTAACAGTACAGAAATACATGTCTAAAACATCAGATGATGATACAAAAAAGTGTACATTCATCAGCAGATGTAGTCAAAGACCTTCTTTATTATTCAGGGTCCACCTTCTAAGCATGAGAAAATTAACATCAAGAGGGCTACAGTCTTTCTTCTGTGCTTTAAATTCCTTCTGCTAGTTTGCTCATCTGCTATCAACACTTCTCTGTGGCCAAAGGCTGCTTGGTAGAATGCTTCCTTTTGTGCATAGAAAATGGCCACCTTTTCTACATGCATCTTTTTTTTCCCTTTTTCAGGGTATCTGGGGACCTGTACATATAGCAAGAAAAAGTGACAGGCTAATCTTTTAACAGTTCTCTCTCCAAACCTATGAGTGAGGCCAGTGCAGATACCCTCTGTGGTACTGCCAAGCATTGTCCTCACCAATCTGAGTTCCCACAGTCCACATATCTGAAGAAATTTCTCAAAGAATATTCACAAGCTTAGCTGTTACAGTGACTGTTTCAATGGAAAGCTGCAGCCAACATCAGAAAATGGATTCCCAATAGGTTGGATCCCAGTAGGTGGAGTGGAGCTTCAGGGTTTTTCAGCTGGGATCACCTAAAGGGTTAAGAGAATTTGAAGGATTGACTTAGATTCAATTTCTACCCCATCTGTACCTTGTTTCTACACATGAAAGAGGTGGTTTGGAGGATTTTTTGCAGTTGCTTATGACATTGAAAAGTAATTCTTCTAAGACAGAATTTCCTCAGAGGTGGGGTTTATATGGAAATATTCAAACAGCATGGTTGCATTATTTGCTAGAGCAATATTGGACTGTATGAAATTATGTTTAACTGCTACAAGTTTCTAGAGGGTAGGTTATGGTCACCTGTAGCATTAACTGACTGGTTTTTTTTGGCAGACTCAGCTAAGGATGAAATATTTCTTAGGTATGGAACTTAACATGACATTTCATTCCTGCACAGAGCATTAGGGCATGGAGCTTACAGGAGAAATTTGTGTGACTGGTACATTTTCTCTCTCCCAAAGATAAACACAGCTTCAGCTCAAATCTGGTGGTTTTTGTACACAGTGTTTCCCTGAAAATAGGTGGTTAAAGAAGAAGATATTGACAGCTGTAAGGTCCCTGCTGTGAACTTAGAGGGACCTTTTGGAAGAAATCAGGCATGCCATTAGCTGAGAAAGTCTCTATAATATTTACAATAAGAAAAAGAACAAAACTAAGCAAACTTTGAAAAGCATAAAGTTAGTCCCCAGCCTGCAAACCACATTTAATTAGAGATAAATTTAGTATTTTTTGTATTTTTCATTTTGCTACTTATTCACATTTCTACAAACTAATAGCATATATGAAAAATTTTCAGATTAAATATGGTATGTGAACTATGTGGCTTAGATAGTCACTGCTTCTTTTATCTTGTCTGTGATATCTGAAGAGTCTGCTAAGTGTACTGTTTCACTAGTTACATTAATTTATTTTAACTAATCAAATAAATAATAGTTCTGATAAAAAATAATAGCTAATTTGATAAATTCCTCAGGCTGCAGTGGATCTTTTCAGTAGATTATTAAATTTGATTGCTACTTTTTTTTTTTTACTTTCCTTAGATTTTTATAATGTTTTGAATTACATTACCTGAAGTGAAATATCCATCTCTTGCTCTGACACCATCTCAAGGGTTGTTGAGAACCTCTCTCTCAACACAGTAGCTATTGAGAATGAATTCTTCACTCCTTAAATCAAACTCAGCTCCTGAGAGATGGGAGATAACATCACATTTCCGTGCCAGCAGGAAAAAAACACAATTCTACAACCTCCACTCTGTGCAAGTCTTCTTTCCTCTCCCTTTGACAGCACTGAACATGTGTATTGACTTACTGCTGTTGTTCTGACATTGGGTCTGTCCTGACAAGGCACTTGAAAATGATGCATGGTTGTACTGTGGACCAAATGTGCAAGAGATTAGCTTCCAATTGCCCAGGTTTGATAAAAGCAGAAACTGTCTTGAACTTAACTTCTAGTTCTCCTAAAAAACATTTCTTCCTTATCACATTAAGCTAAACTAAAATGAAATTGATCTAGATGTGGAGTGGACAAGCACACCTCAGATAAAAAGTAACTATCAAAACTTCCAGATCTGTTTGGAAGTAATCGCTCAGCTGAGTTTTATTTTTTATGAGGAGAGATTGCTATGTGCCTTTTCTTTGAACAAAAGTACCATGAGCTGTATTTATATTCCTTGCTGCATCAAATTAAGCAGAAACAAAGAAAATGTGCTCTACTTCATCAAATTTCTTTGTGTGCACTTTCTCTTCAAAACTTATCACTGTCATGACTCCTGACAGCACACCTCATGCTAGCAGAACTTTATCAGATTTTTTTTAAATATCATTCAAAGAAAAGCTGGAATTACTTAAAAGGGCCAACTTAAAATTGCCAATTTAAAAATTGATGTATTTATTAATTTGTAAAATTTATCTTTGTTACAAACAGTGTCTAGTATTGTTTCATATGCTCTATCTTGGGTTTGCCAGATTCTTTGCATTTTCTAAATGTGCTGGAGCCCACACAACAACAAAGAAGTGATACACTCTTTAAAGGGAAGATAAGGAAGTAGGCCCTCTTTAGAAAAGTAAGTAAAGGAATATTTTCATGATGAACTGAGAAAAAAAGAGTATAGGCAGGGGTACAAAAGCTGAGGCAAAAAAGTAAATTAAGATACTGGGAGTAAATGAGTAGGGATCAAGGAATTTATTGTGAGAGAAAAGAGTGAAAATTAGAAGAAGAGAAAAAGAGTAATGGTGATAAGGATGAAGCTATAAAATTGGTCCCAGTCCTGCATATGTGGTGGGAATAGGTTTTATCCTTATAAGAGTACTTGAACCTCTCCAAGATTCGCATGGAAGCTGGGATCTGGGGATGTGTGGCATTTAGGATAATTTGAGCTCTTCCATCTGCAGGGTACCCATTGAAATTACCTTCACCATAATTAAAAGAATGATTAGGCAAAAGAAGTACTCAGCCTCATCTCTATGTGCACAAGAAGACAGTCAAACTCTAATGTGACTCACATCAAGCTATTACAGTTTGCACAGGTTGGGTTTTTTTTACATCATAGAAGGGTAAGGTTTCCTGATGCCACTGTACTTTCTCATAACTCTGGCTGGCTGGTGTTTCCAGTGTGAATCAGCATGACTGTGAATTCTTTACATTTTGTGAGTATGGAATATTCTTCCATTTGAGTATATGCCTGAACATAGCTAAAATATAAAACAAAATTTTAAGAAGGTAGAATTTCAAGGAAAGGATACTGAAGTAACGTGAATTTATTTTCCCTGTTAGCCAGCTTCATTGTGCATTACCATTTCAGTGGTCACGGTTTCCTCAGATGAGTCAAGTTGTTCTCAGCTTTGAAGAACAGAGTAATTATATTAGTCAGGTTCAAAGATCAGTTGAGAAGAAAAGGTAGATAAATTGTCAATATAATAAAAGATGAAATTAATTGCTGACAAATCCATAATAATGCATATTAGATGCTATTTGTAGGCACTGTTGAATTCTGAATGATGATATACCAAAGTATAGAGATAGGAGTAATTGTTTCCAAGCCAAGGAAAACCTCTAGCAGCAAGCAACAGCCTTTATTGAGGCAAAGTTAAATATAAAGAATGAAAGGGAAATAATCCTGAAATTAATTAATTGGTAACTGTGTTTAATAAATTGTGCATGCTTTCATTGGACTATTGTATGAAATTTTCATAAATGGACAAAATATAAAAGAAATTTCCTTTTTGTACTTGAACATATCAAGAGCTCCTTAGAGTGGAGAAATTGCTAACAAATGAAATACATTGTAGGAATTTAAAATAGTAAACAGTGTCAAACAGTATTTTGTAGATGGGAAATTAAGTTTTTCTTCATTTTAATGAACTTGAACATTTATGAAAATTAAACTTACAGTAGGAAATAAGATTAATTATGAGAAATGCATGATACTGCGTATATGCAGAAGTGAGAAGTGAGTAAATGGATATAGAAAAGAGTTGTGGCTTGGACACTTTTTCAAGCTACTGTCAGTTGGACATCATAGAGCACTGTTTTGGAACCAGAATTTTATGTGACTTCATAGATAAATCTGATAAGAAAGAGATGTCCTCAACTGGGCAGGAACACAAACTCTGAGGCAGTCACTGAGAAACCTGACACATGCATGTCAGTTCTGCAGCCATCAGTGGTGAGTCAGGGGTGCGGGTTGTAGAGGAGAAAAGGGTAGAAGGAGAGGCAGATCATCAAAGGGAAAAACAACTAGAACAAGGAGCCACAAATTTTTGTACAAAGTACAGTAAGTGTCATCTTCTTACCTGGATGTGAGAAACAGCCAATTTAGTGGTGGATGAACATACCTGCTTCGTTATAAAGCCTTTGATCTACACAGTATCATCGAGAGGATAAATTCTTTCTGCCATCCTTCACCAGTGCTCAAATTACTCCATAATAGTAAAATATCCATTTTCCCCCTCCTAGTCTATTTCTGAGTAGTTCTCAGAGAGAAAACAGTTTCTAGTAGTGTACTGTTATTTGCCAAGGAAGGAATCAATGATTAATTGTTATACTATTACTAAGCACGTGTTCCCCACTTTGCCCTTTCCTGTGTTGCAACCCACCTTATTCATTCCCTCATTTTTCAATCTATTTGTTCTTCTTGCCCGTCACTGAGAGCTGCCTCTCAATATCTTCTGGTTTTAATCTTTTCCATCCTTCCCTGCATACTGTGGTCACGTCACCTCAGTTGCACATCTGCAAACCAAAGCAATTTGGTATACCAACAAAAGAAAAGACCTAACTGTTTTCATGTAGGCATTGTGAAAGCCACAGAGAACTTGTTATCCTCCCTCACCCTACCAGCACAATCCTTAGGACTGCAATAGATCACAGTTGATATACAGAGATTAAATTCACGCTCAATATCACTCAATAGCCTTTCAAGAGCATCACACACATCAGCTGACTGAACCTTACTGCCGCACCAAAGCAGTCTGTTTTAACTCTTCTGCTATAATATAAGAACAAAACAGACTTGCTGCCAGTCACAGTACATCAGTAGCAGAGCTCAGTTCAGAACTATGATGTTTTGGCAACAGCAGACTATAACCACCAAGTCATATTCTCTCCTGTATGCAAACCTAGACTCCTGGCAGGGCCTCAGCTGAGACCATACTCCCCCAGCCTAAGCACAGATCCTGCACTACAGAAAAAGCTCCCTTCCCTTTCCACATATTCACCACACTTTGCAAACATTAACTAATTAGTTAATTGAGGTCCCACTTAGAACTGAGATACTTTTTTTAGCATCTGATTTAAAGCTAATTAATTAAGATATGTTTTTGGCTTATTAAGCTCATCATAATAAGGACATTATTTTGATTAGTCTAACACTGCTCTCACCATTTTTTTACTCTAAATTCATATCATGCTTGATGAAAGAGTAAAAATTTCTTATTGACAATTTCACAGTGAATAAGAACAGCAGGGGACAAGTTTGCCCTTATAAAAGCAATTGTGTTTTTCCATACTCTGTGATATCCAGAATGCTTTTGCTTGGTAGTAACTACAAAGGCACACTTCTCTTATTTACATCCAACACTGCAATCCAGTCCCGTGGAATTTCAAAGCCCTCTGGAACATTCTCTCTAAGCAGACAATGTTTCTATATATTTCTCTTCTCAAAAGCACAAAATTACATCATAAACAATACTTGAAGGGAAACCCACAACAAATGTATCAATCCTCAGTTCTGGTGAGAACAGAGAGGAAGAACCTGCTTATCTATGTTCTCAGTAAGTTTAATCTTAGATGCTGCTGAAAACCAAGCCCACTAAATGCCTTTTTGTTTGTTTTTTTGTCCATCAAGTTTTCACATTCCTGTATTACTGATATGACAAGGTACTCACTCTGACCTGCCTTAGAATAAAGGATTAAAAAAAGCAAGTAAACAAGTAATGACCTCCAGAACACAATAGAGTGCTTAAAGCGGATTTTTCAATGTAATCTTACTGACTACTAAGGAAGAAAAATATTTTTGGCAGCATGTTTCTACTAGTCTGCATATACATTTAAATGGATAACTTTAAAGTAAACTTTGACAAAACTTCTAGTCTCAATAAATTAATGAACTTGCTCCTTTTTTTTGTTCATTGCCTCATGTAACAATATGGTGCCTTTTAGAAGTCATATGCTGCTTCATATTCCTCTGCTGCTTGTTAGAATGAAGTAATTAAGGAGTGCCTGGGAGAATTTCTTTTCTTAAATGTAGCTCTTTACTTTTCAAAGTCCCAGACTTAGATACTTAGAGTATCTTTAATATTAGTCAAGATTCATTTATAGAGCTAGAGTTTGGCTATCTCATCTTTTCCATTCTAACTTGCTTTTTATTATTTTACCCCTTCTGTGAAGACAGGGAGCAGGAGCTAATGTTACCTTCCCTTTGCTTCTGTTCTCCAGATGCAGGCTCCCATCTTTCTTCACCTTTCTTTATATTTCTTTATTTCTTTGTATATTACTTGTCACCCTTTGTGCAATAAACTTCATCTATCACTTATCCAGCAGAATATTCAACATACATACATCTTGGATGTGTAACTTTCACATAACAGGAATCTTCAAGCAAGACATGTAAACACAGCTGCTGAAAAAGCTCTGTTACCATTAGCAGAACATTCACAAAACAATCATTACATATTGAACTTCAAGGAAAACTTTCAAAGTATCATTAAAAGACAAGCCTGAGAACTGAAGCTCATAGCTTTAATCCACAAAAAAATAAGTCATATAATGAGATCAAGACTTTAGACTTTCCCTTGTGCCAAACATCACTCCTACCTCTTTGCTTCATAGGAGATGACTTCTTTTTCTGTATTCTCAAAGGAGCTACTGAACTTCTCTCCTTCTCCCTTTGCTAACATACCACCCTATCCTACAACTACTAAATCCTACCTCTGTTTTTTCCAGACTGATGAATATGAGGAAACTGATACCAATTTTCATAAACTGTTTGAAGTGTTTTGCTTCTGTTTCTGTTTTCTTACCTGAAAAAAAGTCAATGCAAAAACGCTTGCCTATTTTTTCCATCTGTATCAACTGCTCTAAAAAAATACACTTTCCCATTCAAACTATGATCACCACATGTTCTCTACTAATGGACAGACTCACTGATTTTGGTAGAAATGAGGTGACATTTTTTGCCCTCATGTAATTATGATCATATAAACCAGGGCTGCTCAATAGGACGCCAGCAACATAATTCCACTTGGTCTCTCCTTTTCCATTAATACTTGACATAACCTCTAAAGATTTATTTTCCACCTCATCAATGAGTAAGCTATCAGAATACAACCTGGCATCCAGTTTGTAATAAACTGGGAAGTCCTACAATAGCCAGTGGATCTTGGAGCCAAGACTATGACTTAAAAAAAGGAGAGAGGTATATTACGGGCACAGATATGAAACAGCAACATGCAGTCATTAATGCTTTCAGTTGCAGAAGAAAGCCTCAATAGAAATTTGGCTCCTGGAAAATTCAGCACTTCTTTCACCATAGGCTATGCATGTATGTTCAAGCATGAACGTAGTATGGACTAACTTGACAGAAGAAGTGTTGAATGAAAGAATGAAATGTTTGTCTTGAGATCAGTTGTAGCTTTGAGGAGCCATAAGTGTGACAATGGAGAAGGTATCATCATGGTGGATTAGATTATGTCTGTAAAGCACTGTGAAGCATATGAGCTGAGCTCATTCCATAGTGGAACAAATAATAAAAACAATAATAAAAAATGCCTATACAGTGAAATCCAAAAATTCAGAATAATAACCTTGTCCCTAAAGCTAATTTGTGTGCATGTGTATATGCCTACATTGCTTCTGGCTGGTTCCTTCTACAGCAGGGCAGCTATTTACCACATGGCTTACATGGTATCCTGTAGCCCTACAACACAATTACTTTTATGTTCAAAATGCTTGAATTAATGTAAGGAATGTTCTACTTTCCACAAAAATGTTCTTATCACCTGGCACTGATGTTGTTTATGACAGGCCCTAGGGTTCTTTGGTTGTTAAGTATGATAGTGAAGAATTGTACAGGGTGGAGAGAGCTGACAGTGTTGCAGTCTTATGATCACTCTTTTTCAGTGTAATCCCTGATGTGAATCATCTGCAGATGAAGTGAGGGTGCTTTGGAGAAAACTGGTCTGAACCACCCAGGCAAAGCCTGGGGGAGAAGGAACAACTGAACATTGAGCTCAGCCAGGGGTCAAGGACTCAGGTTTGATTCTTTTCATTTTACCATTGCATACATCCTTGAGGTTTCACTGCTAAGCAATTTTCAGACTAACACTTTTGAAAACAAAAGGTCACTGTGAGAAAAATCTATTATACTAAGGCTTTGCAAAAGAGGACAGAAAAAGGGATGTATTAGAAGGAAAAAAGAAGAATATTTGGAGCACAGGAAGGATAGCCCTATTCCTTTTGAAAGAATGTAAATAGAAGGCAGGAGGAAGAGAACTGAAGAGACACAAAGGTAAGGAGAGGACAAGGCCAAATAGATTGTATAAAAGAGATGTGCAAATAGAAGCACAGAAGGAGGAAAACTAGGGAAATTTAATCAAGCTGGGAGCAAAGTGGAAGCTAGCTGTAAAAGGTCACAGCAAGGTGTGCTCATGGGATTGAATCAGGTGAGTCAATCTGCAAAAAAAGTTGCAGATGGCTGCAGGAAGATGAGAATTTAATTCACAGGAGGACTGGGATAGAGGGAAAGCAGCCTGTTTAGGAGCAGTAAGGTGGAGGTAGCTCTGGTGTTATTTTTTTAATGATAATTAAAAATGGTATCTTGGGCTTTAAGTGGTTGAAGTGAAAGGGTTGATAGCTAGCTGTAAGTAGCTATTGGCCTCATTTGGTCTCCGTACTAACCAGATGTACCTATTATATACTCTGATGGCTTTCTTTCTTTCTTACAAGTTTAATTTTGTCTATGGAATTCAAGCTATAGGTGATGTATGAGATCAGGCACAGCTGCACATTGATGCTGATGATATCCCAGTGCAAGGGCCTACTCTCAGTATGATCTTTCTTCATGGAGTACCTGAAACCCAAGCTAAGGCCACTAAAAGAGTAAGGGTAGACATGAGTCTTTAAGCATCAAACTTTGAAGTTGCAGATGAGCTCAAGTCAGAGCTCTCTGATTCAGCCTGGAGATCTCCACCACTAGGATAGCTCTGCTGCTCCCCACAGCCAACCTCCAATCACTCCAGCTGACCCTGCAGCATTTGCTAACATCCTTGAAACTAGTCCAAAGCCTCATCTGAGTCTTCAAGCAAATGAAAAGAAAATAAAACTTCTACTAAAAAGAACTTCCAAGAAAGGTGAGGGCATCAGAATGGATGACTCAGTGTAAACACACCACCCTCAGAAATAATGGTGAAATCCCAAGCTTGTTGTAATCTTAGAGAAATGCTGTTCAGCACAGGAAATTACCAGTATAACAGAAGAAGTTCAGATTAGTCATCTGGCTGGACAGATATATGACTTGATGACAATCTCTTCAGTCAGAATCACAAAACATATGGTCACTTCATTCTCTTTATTTCAACATGTCAATCACAATTGTGAAGGACCCCTATCTTCCACCCTTCTTCAAAATTAGCATTAGGAATAACCACAGACACCGTACTTTGTTTGGTCACCATAGGAGATCACCACCTCAATTTTATAACTACTAGTTCATTTTGAGGACTATTATTAAAATGTGAAAGGAAGGTGAACTAAATTATGTATAAGGAGAGGACAGACATGGAAATATTCCCAGGTAATAATGGGATTCACCCTTCCCACCCTATGACTGGTACAATGCACATATTGCATGTTTTCTTCCTTGTATGCATTTATCACACTAAAGTGGATGACAGATCTGTTGCTATCTCACAATATACTCCCAAGCAGCCTTGTCTCCAACTCCTGCGTTGAGAGGCTGTATTCTTCATCACATTCTTTTACTACAAAAAGAATTCAGCTATGTGTCCAAAGACACATCAAAATTGAAGGAAATGGATTGTTTTGACAAGGAAGAGATAACATTTGGCTTGTTGCTGGTTGCATGCAGCTGCAAGTATTAGCAAGAAGTGCAATCCAACAGGAGCGGGTGTGTAGGGAGAAGCAGTTGATGCAGATGATGCAATGACCAGTGCTGGGGGTGCATTGGAGGACATCTTTCAGTTCAGTTTCACACAGGAATTCTCTTGTACATAATATACCTGTTCTGTGATGTGAGCCAACTCATGATACACAGAGCATGAAGAAGGGATTTATTTCAAAAGCACACTCTTAAGCCAAACACATGGCTCAAGAATTCTGAATTTAAATAGGCCCAATGTGTGCTGAGTGACTTCACAATGCCAATGAATTTACAGGACACAAGAGCAAATGTGAAAATGGGTTATAGGTAACTGAAGACAGGAAGAAGAGAGCAAGCAGTTGTAATTGAGACAAGGAAGCTATAGTATTTTAGTTTTGCTAATTTGCGTTTCCTGGCTAATGCACTAAATGTACTAAATGCACTAAGTAATGTGGTGGTTTTAGCTCTAGCTAGAATCACTAAGGTACTTATTCATTTCTTGTTGTGAGATATGGATTAGGGGAAGGGCAAAACAGGCTTAAAACATAAAAGGAATAAAGAAAGTTTATTAACAGAACTACAAGAATAAGAAACCAGAATAAAACTTCTAGAAACCTTTTCTTCCCAACCTATCTTAACTTTTTCCTTTCCCAGCTGACAACATTGAGACAAAGCCTGGGATGTTAAAGCAGAACTAATTATATAACAGTCTTTTCATCAGTCTTTACGGGAGAGGTGTTTTCTCTTTGGAGAGTTCTCCACAAGAAAAACAGTCTTACTGTGGCTTTTCATTTGTATGTCTGGCAGGTGCCTGGAAAAAACTCTACTATCATGCTTTCCTCCCGTTTTCACACCACTCTGAGGTGTGTTCATGGGCTATGAACTCAAGGGGTATTATTTTAAGGATGAGTTATTCAAAGGCAAAGATTTTCTTCATCTGTCTCTGTGATCATCTCTGTTCCCAGAGATGATCCTTTTCTCCCTGGGGTAAAGGGTCTTTATCAACTCTCACTTCTCTCTCTGTTCAGGCATCTCATGGGATCACAGCTACTCCAACATCTGCTCAGCTTCATCAATGGATACTTCTTCTCAGATTTACAGTTTTAATAGTTCATTCCCCCCAATACTCTTCCATGAATTAAAGGAATTTTTCAGAACATTATTGTCTATTTCCATGGCTCTACTAAAAGAATATTTCAGTTTATTAAAGCATCTCCTCATTCTCCTTCCATCTGAGGCTTGACTCTTCTCTCTTACTGACTTTGATGGTTCATGTTGTCTCTGTATTTTGATTGCTCTCGCTTTCCTCTCTCTGGAGAGTGGATTAAATCTGCAGGTTTCATCTGGGTAGTGAAAGGGTTAAAATCTGGCCCAAACCGCGGCCAGGTATTCATGGTGTCAGAGTTCAGTTTGGCAGCGCCGGAAAGCAGTGGATAGTTTTCCAGCTGCTTTGCCTGGAGCTGTCTGTGCTGGCCATTGCGGGGCGAGACGTCGGCAGCCGTGGCCCGCCCCAGCCCAGGGGCCACAGCAGAGCCCGGCCCAGCCTGGCGCTGGGGAAAAGCCCCTCAGTCTCCGTCTCCCGCCCGGGAGCTGCTGGAGTTCGGCCCGGCCTCTTCTCCCCACAGGCCGGGCCGGGGAGCGGGCTAGCCACACCAGAGCTCCGAAACCTCTCAAGGCCAGAAACAAAGAGAGCCAGAAGCTCCGGGCTTAGGTGTAAAAGGTGGTATTCACAAAGGTGATCTCACTTTTCAGTGGTGAAAAATGCTGTCAATACTCAGAAATGGCCAGATATTGGCCTTGTCTTAAGCAGAGAAGAAACTCAGTGTAGCCTCTCTCAGAGGAGTCACTTCCGTGGATGTTTTCCACTTTTTTTCCTAAATGCCAAGCCACCAAAGAAGCAAAAAAATTCTTAATGAGCAGCTGTCTGATACACCACAGAAAACTTTGCCAATGGCAGCAGTTATTCCTGTTCTTTCACTGCTGTTATTTTCTTCTTCTGCAACTTGTGAATACATATTGTAAGCAGAGGGGAGGATCTCTGAATCTATAACATACATTGAGCCACTGCCTAGAATAATATAATCCATGCAGTGCTAGGATAAAAATTGTATCTGGTAAGATGCCAGAGGAAATGGTCTATATTCTGTTTTCAAATCAGTTTTACACAGCTGTGAATGCCTTGCGTCTGTTGGAGTTTCTTTTGGCTTTCATTGTTTTATGAAACAGAATATCCAAAAGTGTTTTCATGTTAATGTCAACCAAATTAATACCTACCTTAGTTACGAGACATTATAAAGCAACATCTTATTCTGTTTATGGTTTAAAAAAACACTGCATGGAAGTTAACTTTAATTTTTAAATTAATTTGAATGTGTTGCTGGCCTTTAAAATCAACTTTCCAGATTTAATTTTGTGCACAAATAAATTCTTCCACATACTTAGAACGTGAGAATACAGCGAGAATGAAAAAAGGTGCCATATATGACAGAAGGAATTATTGGAAGGTAGCTAAAATATTGTTTACAATTTATGACTGAAGTCACAGTCATTCACAGTTTTGTTTAACTTTTCTATTGCTTAAGAATTTATTTAACTCTCTTTACCATTTCATTTTGAGTGTGTCAAAATACTTAGAGTTCTACACATAGATGACAATACCTGTTAAATTCAAAATGCTTCTTTTGGTATATTCTCTTTCAGAGAGGATAATCTTTCTATATTTACATATTTATATATACAGAGGGCACCCCAATCAATCATTGTGAAATTATATAGACTTCAATACATTTTTTATGGCCAGAAGAAACAATTGCACTGTTTTTGTAATCACAGTTGCACCACTACCTTTTGGTAAGCTGTTTAATACAGGGGATATTACTTAATAATTTCCTTTTTAAATACCAAAGCAAAATTTTGCGTGCTGCTGAGTAATAACTAGTGTGAACATTAAGAGACAACTTTCCGGAGCTGTCGTGAAACCTTTTATGAAACTGTAATATAATTTTGCGATTTTAATTAATTTTTGCTTTGAAGAGTAAGTATCCATGTTACTGTACTCCACCTGAAATCTTCAATGCCTGCTATTATGTAAAATAGCACATAGGGAAGGAAAACTCTTCTTTCTGAGTACATGTTTTATTTGGTCATTCTTATTTCTCATCTTCATTTATCTGAGGTTAGAGTTTTTACCAAAGATATTGGTTACTTTTTGATAATGAAAAACCACAGTAACTAGTGTAAATAATGTTAAAATATGTAATTCATTATTATGAATTACTATTATTTTTAAATTGTAATGTTAAATGTAATTCAATTTTATTGATAAGTCAAATTTTTATAATAGATGTAATTTCAATAGCATTAGTGATTTTCAGATTTCTTCTGAAAAACTTTTTTACAGCTTGCTTTGGCAGGTCAAAAAATTCTTTGTATGTGATCAATATTACTCCAGAAGAATTCTGACAGGACTTCATTGAATTGTCAGGAAACTGTAACAGTGTGCTGTAAGTTTTATTAATCTTCATTATCCTCTAAGAGCTTTCTAATGTCAAAAGGCCCATTCTAGATGATTGAAATAAGAAGTTAATGTTTGTTGGAAGTAAGTAATCCTTTTGCAAGGTTTACTCAGTCTTTTTTTCTGAGCAAAACTGCAATGATGTCCTTTCAATGCTCAGATTGACTTTCCTAAGCCCTGAAGTGCTGATGGTTATCAGTACCTTCAGGGTACTAGTAAGGGTACTACTGAATGATAAGTTTAATACGCAAGACAGTTCTCACAGGGAGGTCAAAATCATTATAACCAAAGTAATTTTTCCATGTATTAGAGACAGCAGTAACATGAATGGACAAGATCACTGAATCTTCCACATGTTTAAGGTAGCCTGATTTATCTCCGAGTTAAAACTTAGGGTTTTGTTGGCATTGGCTTTTAAGCTGTTAGTTCATTTATTTCCTTTTATCTCCCTTAGTACTCAGCTCTGAGAATTAAATTCATATTAGGCACTGTCCATTCATAGGTGGTAACTTCTTTCTAGTTAACTCATAATCCTTACTTTTTTTTTCTTTTCTTTATCTCACGTATATGTAAATAAATAGTCCAGATCCCCTGGCAGTAGCTTTCCCAGTTTTCCAGCAGACAGTTTGGAATCCAACCAAAGGATCATTTTGCTTTATAGAGCAAAGCTCTACAAAAAAAAGCACAGTCTTTTCCTGTGTAATAAAAGTATCATTTTCAAGAGGTAACAGATCCATGTGTTCTGAGAGGCTTAGACTTGCTTATAATTGTCTAGAATCACGCTAGTAATATTGATGTATTGACTTAGCTATAAATTGAATGAAATTTTATTCTAACATTATTTACACTAGTTACTGTGTTTTTTCATCATCAAATATGTACTACCTGTATGAATTAAAGATCATACACTGCAAAAAAATCACCTATTTTTGACGAGATACTCTGGTTTCTTCTTGTTTCATCCTTCTGTTATTGCAAAGTAAGAGTCTTTTCTGCTTTTAGAGACAAAAGTTACATGCACAGAGTCATCTGACACTCTAGTTCTACTAGAAGTTTCTTCATTGGTTATGTTTTTTTGCAATAAAAATTCTTCTCCCTTTCTAGTTAACTGATGATGTGAAATTTTTAGGATTTCATTAATGTGGATGAATTATTAAAGCGAATTTAGGTGTGCTGAGCTTTTAACTTATTTCACATCTATTTGTTACTATATATTACAAATGCAGGGATTTACATTATATATGTTCGTGTTCGTGCAGTATTTAATTTTAAAAAACCCAAACCTATCCAGACTATGCATTTTATCACATATCTGGTGGCACTGTTCCAAACAGTGCTATCTCTCTTCACAGAAGTTCATAAATTTCTGCAGTCACTTTGTTCCTCATCATTCTGTGGTGAAATAAATCCCTGTCTTGCATTGCCCATCGTCTCTAAAAGCATGGAAAGATCCACTGGGGAGTCAGAGAACTGCTTTAAGTATGACTCACACATAAAGATGGGTCAGTCTTTGGTCTGACTTTGGAGGAGAGTTAGAAAAGTGAGAGGTAGGAATTTCACTTACTTTCATTTGCAGACTTCTGATTTTAAAAAAATAAGAAATGCTGATGTGAAACAGTTTATCGCTCTTTCAAGTTATGCCAAGAATTTTCACATGAAAATAATTTCAGGATTTACACTCATAGTAAAAATGAAAGCAAAAACCTTGAAACACAGAAGTAATGTATTCAGTCTTACAATTCATTAAGTATGATTGGTTTATATGTGTTCATATATTAGTGTTTATGTTTATATACATAACTGTGGAAATACAGCTTACTAACTATGGAAAGGATATAATAAAGCCTTAATTTCTTAAAATCAAGATTGTTGTACTAGGGCTCATAAAACAAGGGAAAATCAAAGACTTCTCAGATTAATTTTTTTACCTGGTAGGATTTGACTTCTGCAGATATGGTTTTGGTTAGCTGTGGGCTTGTTTCTGGACAATGATATTATGCTTTGACAGGAATCTTTAAAGACTGGGCAACACAAGTTAAATTCTTGGTGCAAAGTATCTAAAATTGATGTTGGTTTTTCTGAAAATATGCTCAATAAATAATTATCCTTTATTTTTGCTGAATGCAAGTGTGCAAGTTTAGGAAACTGAAAGTCTCAATCACATCTTTGCATCTTCAAGTTGTATCATTAGGAATTAATCATTGATTTGCAATGAAATACCACAGCTGTGAGTTTGACATTTTTCCACTTTCTTCTTTAGCTTTTTCTTGGTCCTTCCCATTATCTCCCATATACAGAATTGTATTCTGCTCTGAAGACAGTGAAGAAATTCCTTAAGTCCTAACCATATTTTCTAAGTTCTGTGGAAAACTCATGGGGTAAATATTTTTAACTTTCTCTCTCAGACTTCTGATTTAGCTTCACTTTGCATGTCTTCCCAATTGTTTTTCCTCTCTCTTCTGCATTTCAATGGCTCTACATTCAACATATTAATTTCTACATAATATATCTTGAATGTGAACCCTAAACCACGAATTCTAAAGAAGCTCCAACCATTACTTATTTTGCCTATTGAAAATAATTAATTTTGTGCTTAATGTTACCCAGTTTTACGTTCCAGTCATTGAATATTCTTATGCTTTCATCTGCTAGGCTAACAATGTTTTTTTGAAAAATATTTCTCAGAAATATATTTATGTATTGTATAATCATGTCATATTTTGATTGAAAATGTCAAATGCTTACAATCCGTCAGTGTCTGCTGGCTTCTGTATCCAAGTTTGCACTGTACTTCAAAACCTTCTACTGGGTTTCAATTTACTTAGCATATCTTTATGCCTTACTTTACATAGTTTATGTCTTACTTTTTTTGTGAGACAAGGAAATCAAGATATTTTTTTTCCTTTTGTCCTTTAAAGCTTAAACTAAAACACAAGCAAACTCTAGTTCTGTCTGAGATAATTATTGGAGCAATTATTGTTTAATTGAACAATCAATTAAAACCCATTCTCTATGAATACTGGCAAATATAAAGGAGAGTGAGAGATTACATTATCACATAGTCCATGTCTTCTCAGAGATTTATTTAAGAGATTTTTATTTCCATAAAAAATAAAAATAAAAGTTAAATTAAAAAAAATTAAAAGTATGCTTTCAGATCTGTGCACAAGTTTTTCACATTTGACATGGCCTGAAACAACAAATTTTTCATTGTTCTCCTTACATACACAGATAAGCAACTTGTCTGAGTAAAATGATTATGAATGATAAAAAATAAACATTAAAGCAAACAAGATCATATATACATGAACTATGGAGAGCATCATTTCTCAGTGTTGTGACATTTTAATGAATTACTTAAAGTAATTGATGCAATTAAAACATTTCAGCCTGATCTTTTCTATTCAGGTAATCTTCAGTTTAAAAATACCTAATGCAATTGGGTCATTTTTGATGTAAAGGGAAAGTGTTGGATTCTACTAGCACTTTAAGGTTAATCAGAATACCAAACTTTCATCAGGAAAGAAACAAAAGTCTTGATAATTTTTAAACCAGAAAGATTCTAGGCATATTTTTCTACAGATCATAGAATCATACAATTACAGAATGGCTTTTTTTGGAAGGGACCTTAAATATCATCTGTTTGCAAACCCCCTGACATGGGCAGGGACACCTCCCACTAGTGCAGGCAGCTCAGATGCTGCAAAGGAATCACAATTTAGATGATACCATGTTTCTATATTTTAGAAGCTGGATGCAGATAAAATGCCTCTTCTCAGGCTTCTGTGAATTGTGCTGAAGTCTTTACAGTATCAGGTCCTTTGTTGCAATTAATTAGTCTCGAAGTCCTGTCTAATTTTTGGCTTTTTTGAGGATATAAATACAGCCTGATTTACATAAAATACTGCATCATGTAAAGATGTCGATATGAATGATAGACATTAGTTTTATCCAAACTACAAGCCTCTGTGGTTTTAGACTTTTTTTAAAAAATGTACATCTCATATTTTAATTGGCAGTATTTAACAACAAAACTGTTAATTGAAATCTTCTGTAAATTCCCATTGCTGCCAGAAAAGATGCTGTAGTCTAGTGGATTACATTGCTATGTTGTATTCAAAAACCAAAACATTAATATTCTGGTAAGTTTATTCTTTTCTTCACCATTCTAATATTTATTTTTCATTGTGCAATTATGGTTTAATTACTTTCTAACACTTTAATCTATCAGTGCTTTGTAATGGTTTGAATTTAGTGAGGAGGAGGTGCAGCTGTTAATACATTCCTGGCCAGTTTCAGGGAGGTCATTACATTACAAGAATAGCCTCTAATAATTTCTAAGCACTAAGTTCTCCTGGGCATGCATGGACTGCAACCATGTTTTTCAATCCCTTGCTACACTTCTCAAGGAACTTGAAAGCAGCATTGCATTAGATTTTGCAAAAAATATTCTTGTCCCTCAAATACTATATTTACTATATATTGTATATATATATACACACACACACTACACATATATATATACTATATTTATATATACAGATTATATACAGAATACATGTACAGAATATTTGGGAATTTTTACTCTAAAATTGTAATTCTTCAATATAAGTCAACAAGCATTTCATGGGCAATAAGACTTTCAAACACTAAACCAGAACTATAGGCTCTGAATGGCATCTAACAGGTTTGCTACAAACACCTTTGTTTCTACAGGAACAGTGGGACAAATTTAGCCAGAGTATAGCCTAAGCTTCACAAATTTCAGAATTCAGGCATTTTACAGTAGGGCTGAATGTTGGTCAAAGTGGAATTTTCAGTACCTCTTCTAAGATGTTAGTTTTGAAAATGCAGAGAGAAAGTTGTGCTGAAGCTGTGCAATCTCTACAGGAACTTAAGCAGGATGAAACTGAAGGTTAGCGAGGTTCAAAATATAAGCCACATCCTGGCTTCAGAAGTAAGCAGAAGGGACTTCATTATGACACATGAAGTTATGAAATTTGTAAAAAAATAGATGAAAATTTTTTCAGCATTAAAAATCAAAATAAAAACCTTAAAACCTAGAAAGAACTAGCTTTCTTGTCAGACATTTTGTTTAAAATTTAGGTTTATTTTTTCTGTATTTAGAATTTTTCCTATTGTGGTGATTTTTGTTTTAGCAAATTGTGCCAATATTTTGGTATTAAAATACATTGATAAAGACTGTATAAAATAAAACGGTTTCATGCTTACAGTCAGCAAAAATCAAAGTCATTGTCTTTTGCAACCTTCTGTGCTCACTGATATTGCAAAGCTCAAGGAAAAGTAGGTGACTAAGAAAACCAACAGACTCTCAAAGTACCAGCCTCCACACTGCAGTATGTACTTTTCATTATGAATGTTTTATACAGGAGATGTTCAGCACTGTGGCTGCTTCATTAGCCCTGGGTTGTGCAATACCCAAGTATAAAGTTGGCCTAATTTTCATAGGTGCTTACAGCTCATTATCAAGTCTCTGTAATCTTACATTTGCTGTACTGCTCTGTAAATCAGGCCAGCATCTTTCAGTACGGCTAGTAATTAAAAAGGAGACTGGTGATGTGATATTTAACTTGTGTGATAAATATGACTGAATATAAGTACTACTTATTTTTCACACACAGTAGGGTATATTCATGTTGTTGAATGGTTCTAAAAACTGTTGACAAGACTATTAAAAGACTATTATAAAAGAAAATTATATTCTGTAGAAAACTTAAGAAAAAATAGTCATAAATGTACACAAATATACATACAAATCCTCTAGCCCCAGTGCAGACTCTGCCTGTTAATTCACCATCCCAGCATATTATCTTCTCTCTCTTTAACCATTTTCCTTCATGTTTCTACTCCATAGTCCATAGTCATTGATAATTCATTGTATTTCTATAGTACATCTCTGCTGTCCTTACCCAAATTAAGACCTGCACCTCAAGTCTTTCAGCTGCTTAAGGTACATTGTATCTTTCTATGTTGTGAAAACGGTATTTCCTGAGCTGCTTATATTCCTGCAGAAGCAACCCTACTATCTCTTTAAAAGATGTGGCCCAAAGCAACAGTTGCAATTTATCACTGCATTCACAAACTGGTTTAGAATTTCCCACTGTCATATGTGTATATTTTGAGAACAGTCTTGTTTTTGAAGAGGCAGTTCTATTAACAATAAAATATTCTCATGATTTGTAGAGCATTCTAAATAGTTTAAAAAATAAAAAAAAATAAAAATCATTGGAGAGTTTGATAATAATTATTGCCAAACAGGAGCCACCTCAAGTTGTATTGATAAACAGTGGCCTCTTATTTGTAAAAATTCTTCTAAAAAGTTAGAACTATATTATTACAAGTGTATAAGAAAAATATGTAGTTTGCATTTATTCAAATTTTGATTTCATTTTGTTCAGTTTGCTGATGTCCCAGCTATGCACCGGAAGGAGATTAAACCCAAAATTTAGAGATTCTGAGCTGAGACAGAACTCTATGAGGAAAGGATGACACATTCTCTCCTAATGTCCAGGTCAGAAACCTCTCTGCTTCTGGTCCTATTTTGTTCAACACCACCAGTGTCTGGGGGATCGATCATCCAGTTTCATAAATTACTGTGAAAACTCTCTGGCAGCCATTTCAGCCAAATGTCTCCAAGGATCTCCCTTGTTTCCAGGCAAAGCAATGTATAATTGCAATAGTTACACACCTTTTCTGAACTAGAATTTTCTTGTTGCATCCAAAAATTTGTCCAGTATCCCAGAGCCAACTGTTCAGAAGGAACAAATGATCCTGCTGAGGGCTGGGATCACAGGGGCCTCACAAGAGGAGCTGGCTCTGCCCACACTACATTGCAAATTAAAGACTTACTACATGAATCTGGATGTCTGTCTGAAGTGGATATGGGATAGGAACTACAGGCCTGGAAGGAGAAGGTGGGGAAAGTTTGGGGGTCGAAGGTATCTGCTAAATTCTTTTTGATGCCTGAAAACTAAACATGAGCTGGGAGGTAACAAAATAGTACACTTTTCAGTACTTGAAAAGAAAGTTTAATTACTGGATAGCCTGGAGCTATGCACGAAGTTGCTACCTAAATTTAATAATCTAAATTAGGAGGTTTGTGTGGAATTGATCTCACCAACTTCTGGCATTTACAACATAAGCTGAAGGCATATGCACTTAAGAAAGTAATTTGAGTCTCCTTTTTAAGGTCAACGGGAGAAGCAGAAAGTGATTCATTAGACCTATTAGAGACATGCAGTTTAAAGATTTACTCCCTATTTTTCCCACTGAACTTGAAAAGAAGCTTCAAGTGACCAGAACAGCTCTTCATATCTGCATTTGGTCAGACAAATATAATTTTTAGTCTCCCTACATAGTCAACTTTCAGTAAGAAAATTGAAGGAGAAGCCACCTTTAGGTACTTTGAACTGTCTTCTTGCTCACTATTGACCACAAAAGAAAACCAAAGACAACTAGATTTAGCATTTCAGTTGCATATTTACAAATTAAACATCAATAATTCCTCTGCCCTAATTTTTCATGGTTTATTTTTGCCATTGGTGATAAACTGAGAAGTCAGAATGTATTGCATAAATCTTAAATTGGTTGAAGATGTAGATGCTGTTTACATTACTTATATCTAGAAAGGACAGGATTAAAAAAGATTTAAAGAAAATATGCAAAATGGTAGTGTGACAAGCAGAATACAAGGAACGGGAACTCTGGAGGGTTTAAACATTAACATAATAAAATATAGATTTTATTACAGATATTAAAAACTTTGGAAAGAGCAGAATGTACTGAATGGCAGTAACCAGTGTCATCTTCCTGTCTTTGAGGTCAGCTGAAGGTAAGCACAGCTATTTTAGTAAGAAAAACACAGGTTTGGGATTTTTTTATTTTTTTGTAAGGATGAAAAGATTAAGGTAGAAAAGTACTCATTGGAATGTAATATTGATATTTTAGGATAGGTGAACTTTAAAAAGAAAATTATTAAGATGAGAGAAGTGGTAAATGCCCAGCTTCTCTTTATATGAAAAGGAATTTTCTAAGGAGTGGAAAAGTGAAATCTAAGCCTATGGTGAATACAGCAGAAAATTTCTGTAAGCTGCTCTGCTTATATCCATGAATAGGTGCCCACAACAAAGACACCAATTTCTGTGAATTTAAAGGTGCTCTGAGAAGGTCAAAGTCATACTCCTGAACTTGAACTTGTCAAAGGAGATAAAAGCTCTCCAATCCATAATGAGACTGAAGCGTTGATAGATGCTTCTCTTTTGGGAACAGCTCACATATAATGATTTTACAATGCTACAGAATAATCTTCATTGCCATCAGACAAAAAGAAGATAAAACAAGGTTATACTCATATTTAATGTACTTCCTTGATGCTTGAAATTGTCTTTGCGTACTACAAGCTGTAGAGTCTTCTAGAGTACACAAGTTGCATAAATTAGACAGAATATATGGAGTGGCAGGGTTTTCTCCTATGAAAAGGCCTTTGAACTGAATCAGGCTAAATCTAGGTCAGTGCCTGAAAATAATCTGTCAGCACTCCACATACTTCTAATAGTTATCAGCAAAAAGTGTAAAAGCTTGGCCTACGAAACCACAGCCCAGCTTCCAGCTGTGACCACTGTGAAAGCACTTAGAGGTTGAAGCTTTTTTTTTTGAGAGACCCATTTTGATCACATCCTCCAGATGGAGAATGTACTATATGTGCTGCTTTTTCCTGAAGCTTGATCCAAAGTGTTTTTTAAGGATCCTTACACCTCAGCAGGTGGTGTCGCCTTGCGGTGAGGCGTGGCAACCCGATTAGTAGGTGACACGACGGCTAAACTTACAGGCCTGTCGGGCAAATCACGCGCTAACACCAATGTGGTGGACGGTGAAGAGCGTTTATTTCCGATGTGCAAGGTCTTATATCACTGAGATATGATGACGTAATCTCTGTAATAATATGGGTGATAGAACATTGGAGAAAGAGGAGCCCTATCTTCACGTACAACGCGAGATCTTCCAATCGGCGTTCCCTGTCTATCCACATCATCTCCCCCCCTCTCCATGAACAGAACTTTACAACTGAATGATTTTAACAAACCGTGAACTTGTTAGTAACGAACATTACACGAAACCGCGGTGTGTTAGTACGAAGTGTCATGCAAACTCAGGTTAACTGTCTTTGTTCTAAATATAAAATGTCTATCTTATCTAAACGGGTTTTTATGAACTGGGCTAACTTATTAAGAAGACAAGGACCAAAAATAAGTACGAACACATCAACGATAACTGGTCCTGCTAACGTAGAAATGAGGGTAATAATCCATGGGGATTGGCTGAACATTGAATTAAACCAGTTCTGTTGGGAATGCTGTCGGCTACGCTGTTCGAGTCTCTGTTGTAGTTCTGCCATGGACTGCTTGATTGGCCCTGAATAATTGGCATAGAAACAACACTTCTCATCCAAGGCAGCACAAAAACCTCCTTGATGCATGAGTAAAATGTCCAGTCCGCGCCTGTTCTGTAGCACGACCTCAGCGAGAGAGTTGAGGGATCGCTCTAAGTTGGAAATAGACTCTTGGATCCTGTGTAAGTCCTCGTCAACTGTGGTTTGCAGTTGGGCTAGACCTTGATTTTGAGTCACTAGTGCTGAGACACCTGTTGCTGCACCTGTTGCTCCTAGGCCTAAAAGCACTGCGAGGCTGACGGCGGTGATGAGTTCTCGCTTTTGCCGTGGGAAGCCTCTCTCCTGGTGGTAAGGCAATTCATCTCCCGGAAAGTACAGGATCCTAGGGATAACAACCACTTGGACACAGAAATCTTTAGCTTCATCAAAGTGTTTGATGGAAATACATGGAGTAACACCTGTGGAGCTACAGGCCCAAATTCCCGAGGTTGCTGGAACCAACCAGGACTTGGTCTTATCCAGAGTCACATAGGAGCGCCACAAATTTCTTCATGGCGTTGTATTGCCTGTCTGTTGCCTATGCAAATGCCTTTGCCTGAAACTTGCTCTAGTGTGATTCCCTTGCGAGGGGTGCTCCACAAGCATCGCTTGGGGTTATTCGCTCTGGAGTAACTAAACATGGTGTTAAGGGCTACCCCTTCGTAAAAGGGAGGGTTGGCATCATAGCAAAGCCAACAAGAACGGGTAAGGTCTGGCTTTGTTGCATTTAACGATAGAAATGCGGCATTCAACATGCGGTGAAAGAGGGCATGAGAGGTTAGTTCGAGCGCACCATGAAGTGCTGATGTGGCACTAGTGAGGCTAGGCGTGGGATTGTTGTTTATGTGATTGTACTGTTGGGCTACAACTCTGTTGGGTCCGAGAGCGGTGTGGTGCGGCGGTGAAGCTCTGATAATTTGAACGATTGTGCCTGGGTCTGTATCCCAACTATGAAGGAATACTGACCACTTTCATCCTAGCGACCAGCTGGTGTCCTGAGGTTGCAGGACTGTTACATTTAGGTGGGAACAGCTTCCTTTAGCAGTGACCATACCGCTCTTTCCAAACATGGGTCGTTTACAGCCTTTGGGCCAAAACCTCATGTCTAGGAAACTATCTGTCCTAGCTGGTGTCCACTGATTACTGGTGACAATGGTTTCACAGCCCCAGTACCTACAAAACCCGTACCCGGGGTAGGTGCAATAGCTTTTACCTGGGTTGACACTAGGGCACCAGTATGTCCCCCAATTAATGTAGGCAAAAGGTTTTCCCTGACTAGGGTCGATTCCTATTCCATCGGTGTTAAATATTTCACTGATGCGAACAATGAAGCTAGGGGCATTAGACACAGTTTGGGCAATTACTCTACCGTCCGCGGGATTGCGGAGTGTCCAGGTGCACGGCTGGTAAGGATGCACATCTGGTTCTCCCCGTCCACTGCGAGGCAGGCTTAGAAACAGGAAAGCACAAAGGCACAGACGCTGTTGTGAAACTGCCGATGTCCATGTTGAGGACAAGAAGCGAGGTCGACATGGAGGATTATAGTGGTAGACCTGTCAAAAGAAACTCTGAGGTTTCATTAGTTAAGCTATACAACACAGGCTTTATAGATTTCAATGGACACCACTTAATGATGTTCATGGACTGAACCTAGGTGTTCTTCCCTTGCTACGTTTAATCATCGCCGCGATACTCAAGTTAGGTGGCAGTGAGCGCAAAATTTCTTTGGTGGCTAGATTACATTGCTGGCGCAGACAGTCGGTGACGACTGGGCCTTTGGCCTCTGCTGGCAGGTTGGAAGCATCTACAGCAGCTTGAAGCCTGTCTACAAACTGAGTAAAACTTTCACTCTGTTTCTGCCTCATTGTAGACCATGGGGCAGGTTTGGCAACTACCCTGCAGGCTGTGCGAATGGCTTCTCGGGCCGCACGAATTGTGGCTGCGACCTCTGGGGCTCTCAAGTTCTGTGCTTGAGCTTGTGGAGTGACCATTGTTGGATCCCTGCCTGTCAGTCGTTGTAAGCTGGACCCCTGTAGTGGATGGTTGTCCCCTGCTATTCTTGCTAGCTCTCTTGTGCAATTGTCCTCCCATTCTTGCCTAAATACTATCATTCCAGCACCATCAAAAATCATCCTGCATGTCTGCTTGATATCAAAGGGCAACATGTCGTCGTTACCAAAGAGCCCATCAATCAAAGTAGAAACCATAGCAGAATTCACTCCTTTTTCTGAAATGGCTTTGACAATTGCTTGCACATCCTTGGGGTTAACAGGGGGATAGGTCCTTTGACCATTCACTTCTCTGACAGGAAATGCTAGCACTGTGGGAGAAGTCCATTCAGCACATGCCATTTGGATCTCTTTCCAGTCCGTGAGTGGCATGGACTCTCGTGGGAACGATATCACAGATCCCCTAGGTTCAGTGAAATTTATTCGCATGTTTTCAAAGTCCGAGTCCGAGAAGAGCTCGAGCCAAATGCATGTCTAAATGCGCGCCACTCTGCCTCCCGCGTGTGCCGTCGGCGGCCCCGGTCCCTATCCGAATCGGTGGAGGAAGCCAAATGGTAGTGGTCTTCCGGGCTGCGGTGCTTTTTGGTGGGACTCCGCCCTCTCCCTTTCCCAGGGACTGGTTTTTCTCCTCCCTTTCTCCGCTTTCCTTCCAGCGGGTTCTTTTCCTTACAAGGAGACACCCTGCAGCACGCTCTCCGATTGGACTGTAAGCTCTCCTCCCCTTCACTCTCGGCGCTGTCTGCCTGCCTCTCCTTAGACTCCAAATCGTGTACGTCTACGCACATTAGGCACCCTTCGCTCGGCCCCTTGCTCATGTCCCCGGCGCCATTACGTGGCGCGTAGGGCAGAGGCCTTTCCCCGACATTTCCAGGGCCCGCGGTGTCGGGCGTGCCCCGTGGCTCCGCGGCATCGGTACGCCCCGGCGGCAAAGTGCGTTCCGCAGCCAAACCTGCGTTAGAGCCGGGCAGGCGGGATGGCGACTCGGGTCGCCCGTCATCATTAGATGGCCAGTTAGAATCGGTGGGGCAATCAATAGACGTGGTCTGAGTGGCAGCTCCTACCCCCACCCGCGGTGTAACTTTTAAACAGCTTTGAGCTGCCTTCCGAGTTTTCTGTTCCTGAAGCG
Organism: Poecile atricapillus; assembly: GCF_030490865.1. NCBI lineage: Eukaryota > Metazoa > Chordata > Aves > Passeriformes > Paridae > Poecile > Poecile atricapillus. The sequence continues at coordinate 83,051,555 of NC_081251.1, forward strand.
CTTTCCGTAGCGCTTGCGTAACTCTCGCCCAGCTCCTAAGGCACTTGGTAAACTCAAAGCACAACACGCCATTCCTGAGCGCCTCGGTACACCTAACCCAGCAATCTGGGTGTAATATATCTACGAGATCATCGACAGCGCTCAATTCTAACAATCTGACAATCACGCGTTCAAACTTCCTTGATTTTTTGCAGTCTATACCACTCTGCTTATGCAGCTGCGAATCTATCTTCCCGAGCGACTGCATCTCGGCGGTACGGGAGCGTCCTCCCTGCTGGAGTCAGTCCTGCCGCTCCAGCCGTCCCTGAGCGTCCGGTGAGACTCCTGAACTCCAGCCGCTCGTACCCGTGTATCGGGGAGCATTCCCGGGTTTCGGCACCACTTGTCGCCTCGGTGCAAGGCGTAGCAACCCGGTTCGTAGGTGACACGATGGCTAAACTTAAAGGCCTGTCAGGCAAATCACGAACTAACACCAATGTGGTGGACGGTGAAGAGCGTTTATTTCCGGTGTGCAAGGTCTTATATCACTGAGATATGATGACGTAATCACCGTAATATTATGGGTAATAGAACATTGGAGAAAGAGGGGCCCTATCTTCACGTACAACGCGAGATCTTCCTTCCGATCGGCGTTCCCTGTCTATCCACATCACAGGTGGCTTTTGTGATTTGCATCATCTGAACAGTTCACCTGTCCGTCAGCATTTTCAAGTGAGAAGATAGCTTGAACTGATATAATTTGATAAATTAATTTACAATTACCATTTACAATTACCTCTGCTGTTCTCTACATATATTCTAAAATAGGTGATTCAACAAGCTTGTCAGACAGACACATTTTTTATAGCCACTAAACTATGTTTACTGCAATTATTACTTGTATAGAGATTTTAGCATATATCTATTTTACAACATTAATTACAATTATCCAATATAATTATTTAATTTATTTTGTTTCTTTTTAGGCACAAGTATAAAACAAAAAAAATGGTTTTATTTATGGCAGAAGTTGATTTAATGTTTTACTCATTGATATATATCCATGTGTTAGATTTTTCTGCTATATATATTAATAATATTCATAGAATTCAAAGTCAGAGAAATATTTAAAATGTCTGTTTGACCTCTTAGATAATATTAATATTGAATTTCTGAAAGTCATTGCTACATCTGACTTGCAAAATCCTGATTTGAGTGAATCTTTTAGAAGGACATCAATCCTAGCTGAAGATGATGAAAAATTCATCATCTTCCATGATATCCACCCTCACTGTCTCACTAATGAATATGGCGTAATTTTTCCAGTTTGAACTCTGCTAACTTCTTTCAGTTGTTGATTCAAATTCTGATTATCTGTAAAATCCCTTAATCCTTTTCTTGACATCATGATCTTGACACGTTCCAGGTGAGAAAGTAGTTGAGGAAAGCAAAAGGCCACTGAAATCTATTTGCATCTAACAGGTGATTTGATTCTAAGCATCCCTCTTTTGACTATTGATCTGAGTCCAAACTGACCCCTCTTCCTTCTCTTCATCTGGAAATAGCAACAACAGTGTTTTTAAGTCACTGTTTTGGCAAATCCAACTTTCTCTTTCCTCTAGGTATTTGTTCAGTTTTTTGAGTCCATGGAAAATCATTTATCCCATTGCCATTTAATTGTTCTTCTCATGGGACTAGAAAAATATAGATTGAAATTCATTCTCTGCCATGAAAATATTATTTAATGGAATAAGACTAACGGAAATAGTGACAAATTCTCATGTGGGCGTACAACTGTTCAAAATTAGATCCCAAAGTACACACTACAAACGGCTAATCATTTTTTACATCTAAACTCCATATGAAAGTAATATCAAAAAATTGTCCATTTATGCTCACATACTCAATGTGTGGGAGATGAAATTTTATTTCAGTATTTTAAAGTATTTGATGCAAGTCTGTTAAAAAAACCCCAACCACACAAAATCAAAACAAAACTCAAAAGGATAGAAATTATGTTCTACTATTCAAAAAGGCATCATCACATGTGCATTTCTACATTCTACATTCATTTTCTACCAGCCATATGATATCAAATTTCTATTTACTGTAATAATAAACTCATAGTTTGTTTATGAGTGTTTGTCCAACTCCTAAATTCTTTGGGAAAAAAACCATGAGTATAGAAAGAAACTGCCTCACCTAAATTCCACTATTGTTGTATGTCTTTATCTTCTTTCTCATTAACAAGATCTTATATTCAATTTACATACCCATATACACACATACAAGTTTCACACATTGTTTTTTTTTTAACTAGAAGATAAATTCAAGGAAAAAATTATCAATGAAAATGGTACACCAGTATGTGATTTTTCAGAACTGCCTTCCAGTGTGTAATAAGAGCAAGTTCATACATATGCTATCTTTTATAACCTTCTTCTAGTTTTCTCTTGATAACTTCTGTAAAAGTAAAATGAAACAGGGTTGCTACTGGATGGAAATAAAAGAAATTTTAGACAACAACCTGGAAAGCAAGGAAGCCTCAAGACCTCAAGTGGGGAAGTGGTCTCATGATACAATATATCAGATATTTGATTCTGTACCTGAACGTAATCAAAAAACAATAAGCCAATATGCATGATATATTTTGAGCATGTCCTAATGTAGTGATAAGAGAATCTTAATTCTCAGCTTTCTACTTGCTGTCTCTGTTTTTCGAAACTGCTTTCAAATTTATGTCTGCTTCTACACTCACTGCAGCACCCTTGTACATTTTGATTTTCCTTGTACTCTCTAAGAGCAATGAGAAGAAGAGAACACTCCCTTTTAATTACTTTTTTGGAAAGAGCTGCAGAAATATACTTCTTTTCTTCTTTTTGGCCTTCTGGCCATGCTCAAATTTGCAGCTGCAATATTGAATAGATCTCTTTAGAGGATTAGATACTACTGCTGAGGTGACTTCTCAGATTAAAATGCCTTCTCCATCCCTGACAACTTTGGTCTTTGAAATAAACTGTAATATTTGGGTTTGCTCCAGTTGACATTCCATTTGTGTTATCACATCCCAGCTTAACACATATTCAGAAGTTATTGCTAGGAAGGGACTTGCTACTGATAAGAAATGAAACAGACTGTAAATGCAATTAATGCCAATAGAACATTAAGGAGCAAAGGTTTTTTAAGTCCAGTATCTCCTTCTGTACAGTACCACTGGTGGTCGTTTCAGAAGGATATACAAAGCAAATTCAGATTGTTCCCCATATAAAAGAGAGGGAAATACATTAATAAAATATATCTTTTGTCAGAGTGGACCAGATTATGTTTAGTCAGGATACTTCTACTCATTCTTCTGCATGCTTAGAATATACTGGGTAAACAATCAAACAATCAAAATCTATTACATATGGAGCATTTTTAATCATGGTAGATTTAACCAGTTCTAGGCAAGGAAAAATATATTAAAAATACTCTGTAAGAGTTTTATTTATGATAGGAGCACAGTCTTTGCAGCTTAAATAATGATGCATTTATTTCTGCATCCATGTCAAAGTACTGGCATTATACTATAGGTAAAAACTGATGTAGTATGTTTTGGCCTTTATTTCTGAGAGTAATTTTAGTATTAACTTTAAATAGCATCAATCTGTAGGAACTCACATTTGTTGTTGTGATTAATATGAATTCTTTCAAGCTATTTCTCCTGACCCTAGGATCATAAAGCAGTTCAGAGTAGCAATAACAAATATTTTTGTTATTTGTGTTGTTTTACATGTTTCCTGAGTGAATTTTGAAATAAGTCTAATGGTTTAATGTTTTTATTTATTTTACTAATTATAGTGGCAATCTCAAAGTCTGTATTTTAACGAATGTGGTAAAAATTTGTTTGGCTACACAAAGACAAAGAGCTACCCAGGAAGCTTACACAGCTTCTTCCAAGTGCCCAAATGCCTCTCAGCTATGAAGCCTGTTGGTTTTCCTGACTTTATTTGACAAAACAGATTGTAGAGAGGCAGAGAATAATCTTGAATGGTTTCTGCACCTATGCACTGATGGTATCTGCAGTACAGAATAAGCAATTAATAGACCTGAGAATTACTAAGCTCCTTATTTTCCTTGTGTGGAGAGAAGATGTAGAGATTGTCTTGCATGAATGCAAAATCCAGCCCATTACAGAATTTAACAAATTAGCAATGTCCATAGAAACAGCAAGAAACTTCCCATGCAATCCCAAATCAGATTCTATTATCTATCTTTTTGCTCTGTGTGACATTACTAGATTGAGGTGGCTGCTGGCATTAGCATAAACAGAAGCTTGGAATTTTCTTCTGAATTTACTCTGTTATGACTTGTCAGCCCGTAAATAATGAGGGATGGTACCACCATGCTATTAAGATGATTTATTGCCCAAATAAGTCAGATAAGATATCAGTCTCAAAGGTGTGAGATTCGGAGAGAAGCGACAAGTCAGCCATAGCTCAAAGGTAGTAACAAGTTTCTTCTTCACACAGCAATATATAACATTTTGGTCCAATAGACAGTTGACACGGAGTTTGTTTCTACTTTATAACCAATTACCTTTGCTAAGTTTTGCTGCATTCATCCAATAGACAACTAGTTCATGTACACTCATACATTCTATTATAACTTCTAAATCCTTAGCCTATTCTATAAATTATACTATTACACCTTAAAACCCTTCACTGTCTTATCCAATATAGTTTCTTACAACTATAGGAACATAAGTTTATAAATTTTCTACTTAATGTCTGTGTACCTTTATATTTACATTAACCCAAGCTCTTTCCATGGCTGCAAATTAAACCCTTCAGCATCTGTGGAAGTTTCTATTTTTCCATTTCCCACAATGACTTAATCCAGTATGATAAAGAATTTATATCTTTATAGATTTTGGAAAGACTACTAAATTACTAAACATAGATTAAATAGAAGCAAGGGGAGGTAAATTGAAGGACCAGAACCTTGGTGTTCATTAATTTCTATTGTTTAAATGCAGGTTTGAGGTGCTGAAAGAGACCCTTCTGTCCTAACCAATGTGATGAGCAAGACTGTTGTGGCTGCCACTCATTACCAAGGAGAAAACCCAGCACTATCAGATAACAATTATATACTCTACCTTCTCTGCATAAAATTTTGAAATCCTTTTAAAAATGTATTTCACACTATTGCTGAAAGATAGGTGTCATTCTGTTGCTGATGCTTTTGTATTCCACAGCTTGCTTGCTTTTCCTGACAAAAGGCAGTGTTTTTCTCATTGCAGTGGCCTGTGACTTCCATTGTGTTGTCTGGTTTTGCAGCCAGCAGCTGGAAAAGTTGGGCTGTTCTTAGTAAAGAGTGCAATTTAGGGCATTCATTTAGTACTGTCTTGTACAACTACAGCTCTTAACAGCCTTGTTTCTAGCTTGTGATAATGCCCTAAGGCTTGACTAGTGATAAAAATACCATAAGGCTTTGAAAAATTGAAGATAACATTATAATATGTACTGAGATGTTTTGTAAACAAGGATGAGCCTCGGAACAGGAGCACTGCTGTAATTGACCATACAGGACAGAAGTAGTGAGGAAACTGGCATGTTGCATTGATATTCTGGTGTGAGGTGCCTCGGCCCAGGGAGATAAAGATTAAGTTTCAGATAAGCATTGTTAAAGTGAGAGGCGTGGCTTTAAAGCCTGGGAAAGGTAAATTCCACCCCTGTGCCTCGAGATGGGTCCTGAGATCCCGGGAAGAGTTTCCCCACCCAGGACCCTCGTGGGGTGGCAGCCCAGGGTATTCTGATCGGTTTGTGCCCCTGTGGTTTCTCCCTTGCTATGTTCCTATAAGAACATAAAGAATTTAAGGTCCCAGACCTTAAATTCCGCCCTGGTTCTATCCCACAAAACCCAGCACCCTGCCTCTGTTCGGTGCTCTCTGTCTTTGGATTTAAGCTGAGTTTGTTCCTGTGTTGAATATATGGTTTCCTGAGATTAACCAAGCAAGGAAGCCCGTCTCGTGGAGTCCCATGCCAGTCACTGGTAACTGTAGCCTCCCTGGACATTTTCCTGCAGCTGCAGAATGCTACATTCTGGGGGTGGTTTGTTTATTTGTTTTGCATTCATGTGCTCAACAATAATAATCAGAACAGCAATGTCAGAAAAAAAAACAATGCCCTGCAATTTTTATTCAGTTGTAAACAAATTTGCTTTCCTGTAGCAAAAATATAGAAGCATTTGCATACATAACCACCAGAAAATAAGAGAGAAAAAGGTTTTTACTGACAAAAACTCTCTTCACCTCGTTGGTTTCATTTTCAGAAAATCTGATTTTGCATCTTTTGAGACATGCTCTTTCCTCTTGGTCAAGGGAAACAATGGGTTAATTTTACTGTGAAAGATATTTATATATTTATTTTGTCTAGCAGGCAAAGGACTTTAAGAAAGCAGGCTATCACAAAATGAATAGTTAAATGGCTAAGTTCAGCATTTTTTATAAAACCTGTCCAAGTGGAAAAAATGATAGAGTTCCCTTTTTTCTCTGTGAATCTAAGAATGAGCGTCAGTACTTGTGGTGTTTCTGAGTGTCACAGAAACCCATAGGCAATAAAACTGAGTTTTTTGAAGCATCTGTAATGGTTGCTTTTCAGCAATTTATGTAGATACTGTGCTCTCAGGTATGCAAAACCAGCCAGGGAGAACTTAGCAAAAATACAGTAGAATTATCCATGACATTTCTAATGTAGCATTTCTATGGACTTGGAGAAACCAATATGCTTTTTGTGCAAGTTTTTATAAAGTACCATAATAATCATTCATGAGAAAGGATAAAATATCTAGTATCTAGCTCCAGAGGTACATGAAAAATACTCTGTGCATAATTTCTAATATACAAGAATTTATAAAGAATCAGTTCACTAAAGTGGAGCATTAATAATATGTGCAAGTAATTATATCATGTCATAAGAATTCCATTTTCTTCTCCTTTTATGTTGTTAATTTCTCATAAGTCTCACAAGTCAGCAATGAAATTATGTTTATTACAAACTGGTGGTAATGTGCAAGCCAGTAAATAAATTGCTAAAGAACCTCAGCGCTGTCGGAATCCTAAATTAACTAGTATACCTCTTCAGTGAATATTTTGCTACCATTTTTTTCATCCGTCAGGAAAAATGCATAAAAGCCTGTTGAGATATGGTGTACTATGCATGAAAGAAATTTCAGTAAGACATTCCTTGTCCTTTTAATTCCACCATGTTTATGAGGCTGGTAATACTCAATGATGCACTTGAATGTTGCTTATTAGTATTGTTTCATCTAGCTGGATATTGAGCTTTACGTAGTCCCATATAGAACTGGAAAAACTAGAATCACCTTTGCAATTTACTTTTTCACAATCACTTCAGTTATGGGTTGGGTTGTTTGGTTTTTTTGACTGGGGAACTAAAACTGTTGCCCACGCAATAGTAACTACCATTACAAAATGCATGCTGTGATGGTGATGGAGGGGGGAACATAAGGAACATAAACTTTTCAGTGACTCATGACCAGCAACACATGGGACAATGATAATATGGAGGCTATGGACATGTCAGCAACCCCTGGTTCTATCACTTCTTCAGCACAACTTGTGTTAAGTGGGAGAAATGTTTTGGTTTTTTTTGTGGACTTAGAAATATCATTGTGAGTTAGAATTATAATTTGCCCATCATAAGAGGTGATGGAACAATTGCAGTTTGGATAGTTCCCTGGAAACCACTATTTTTTGGAAAATATCAAGAAGAAAAAAAATGGTAGAGTTAACTTTGTATATTCCCTGTTGATTAATACTGGGGGAGACAGATTTTTAATGTTTTTGTATCTGTCTTTGGAATTGTATGGATTAAATCAGGATGCTACCCAGTGGTTAAAAGAAAATATAGGCATATTCTTTTAGAAAATCATGAGATGTGGTTAGCAGAATGCAAAATAGTTCATAAAATGTTAAACTACCTATAGTTTAAACAACAAATATTTCTTTCTTTTTTATTGCATGTGACATTTTTGATAGTACAAAAAATATTTGATGTTCAGAAGTCATATCTCCAAAGACTTTGAAGACAATACAGAGAGGTAGTAAATACTTGTTTGTACTGATCTCCATAAAAATAGAATAATGCTCCATTCTGTATAGGAAGTCTTTACCTTGTGAACTGGGAGAGAATACTGTTAATCAAAAATGAAAAAAAAAAAAAAAATCTGGTGTTTGATGCAAAATAAGATTGCATGATTTTCTCCCATTTTTTTCCACCCAGCATAATTTATAGTCCTGTGAAATCTCAGTGAAATAAGGTTAAGAAAATTTTGAGTTGAAATCTCAACTGCTTTGACTTGCTGAAAATGTAATTTTCATTTTTATATCATGAACCAAGAGTAGACCCAGAAAAAGTGCTTGCTTAGAACTTAGTTATTCCAACTAACATGGAAATGCCTGTTTGCATTTTAAAACTACGTGGGCATTTCTTGAAATACAGTGTAGTGTGAATATTAGTCATTGATCATCAATACTAGTTATAAAGCACCTACATTGTCATTTTTGCGGAATTTCTTAAGCATGAAAAGAAGAAGATTTCTAACACAAATTCACTGAAGAAAACTTCAAGGACACATCTCCACTTTATTACATTTTGCTTACAAATTACATTTTAAATTTGTTAATAGAGATTTAATTTACTTTAGTACAGCAATGATCACTTTGAGCATTACAAGCTCTGACTATTTAAGAAGTGAACAGAAGCTCAACTTCTGCAGAAAAACCTTTCTCCTTTGTGATTGTAAACTGAATGAAAATGAATAAAGAGAGGAAGGGGAAAGTGTTGCCTTAATTTGCAAGATTGTCAACAACCTATTATTTCTGTAGAAAATTCTCACTTACTTTGAGCTTTTGCCTTCTTTTTTCCTGTGAAGCTATGTCCTACTTCCTCTTGTGAGTCTTCAGGTCACCAAAAGGCACCAAAAATGAGACAGTAACTTGGATGCATACTGTAAGACCAGTGTGTTAAAATTAATGGGATTCACAGAGAGGAAAAAGTGCCACAGGCAGCCATGGGGATAAAAGGCCATTTGCTTTCCTTTTGCAGGAAGAAAAGCCCTGCAGCCTAAAAAATGTGCTGCTGCTGCTTTTCTTTCTACCCTTTTTCTTTTTTTTTTTTTTTCCCTTTTTTTCTTTGTCCTCCTCTGTGGGAGGCCAAGTGGACACAAGGTAGAATGTTGCTCCAAAGTACAGGAGTCATGCCAGGAGTTCAAGGAGAATTCTTAGTCCATGCATAGTTGTGAGCCCATCCATATCAGTGTTTCTCACTGGGAATAGATAGACAGACCTACAGAATATAGGCCTATTTTGCTATACATGGGAGACAAGCATACAGTGCACTGACTGCTCCTATCCTCTGGGCTATTGATTAATCCACTCTGTTCTTTGTATATGTCTAGAAATACAGAAGAGTTCAGCAAATCCCTGCTTTCTTGCCTTCCCTTCTTTCCCCTCTTTCTCCTTCCCTTGCCTTGCCTTCCCTGTTGTACAGAATGAACTGTACAATATGGAAACATGGAAAATAATGAAGTTATTGCTGTTCCAGACAGCAGTTTGTTATCAATATCCTAACTTCCAAGCTTTTCTGCCTGGTTTCTTTTCTATTTTCATGCTCTTTCTGTTTGTTTTTCAGTGTGTTGTTTTTCCTCTCTGATACCAAATGTCCAGTAATGCCAAGCAGGAGACTGGCAAATGTTTCAGCTCGTAAGGCAGGCTCTGTAACAAGCTATTAGCTGTTCTTATCCCACTATACAAAACTGCAGAAGCTATAGTTATGTACTGCAGCCACAAATATTGCAGCTGATTTCCAAGCCCTAATGATAAGCCAATCCATGAATTACAAAAGTAACAGTATTGTTCCTCACTCCTAAAACAGGTGATCTGGGAAACCACAAATCACCTCAGGAGCTGCTATCAGTGGTCTAGTACTAAAACAAGTAACTGAAGTCTATAAGGACTTCAGGAAAAAAACCCTTGTATAACATTATTGACAAATTCAATAATTTAAAGAGGGTGATACAGGATATATCCCCAAATGCTAAAATTGTTGGCAAAATTGATCTTTTGTATCTGCTTTCTGTTTCTCTAAAACCTTGAGGTGCAACTGGGTAACATTTTCAGGGTTTCTTCTACAAATCTAGGCTACTCCACACTGCCAGATATACAACATGCAAAATTCTCACTTGTTTGCAGAAAATATTATGCCCTGGATTCTTTGCTAGGTTTTTCTTTTTTAACTGAATATTTTGAATGCCAGTAATGGTCTTCCAAATTACCATGGATCAACCAGCTATTTGATGATAACCTCCTTAGGCTGAGTAACAGACATGACAGAACACAACTACAGTATATGCTTATATGAGATACAGTGGACCCTGTAGTGTGATCTGGGGACTAAGGACAAGCCTTTCCTTTTTTTTTTTTAATTAATTTTGAAAGTTTAATATTTAAGTTTCAAAAGTGCATAGTGAATGATAGCTCTAAATAAAAGGGCTTGGTAGAGCAGCTGTTCACAAGGCAAGGAGCCTGCATTCTCCAATTCTGGTTGAGTAGTTATGCATTAGGTTTTAGTGTTTCTGCCTAATCTGGCCTGAAGGTAATGGCGGATGCTCCAGATTTTCCTCACTTTTTAACTGGTACCTGGGTTATTTTATCCTGAATATAAGCAGCATCTCTACCAAGCCCTACCCACACCAGTATTTCTTCTTTTGTTTGTGAAAATATCTGGAGGCACATCCCACTGCTCTTTCAGATGAGCTATATCAGATGTCTTTCCCAGACAGTTATTTCAATTCTTTAAAAGATAGGTTTAGGAAGAACACTGGAGGAATATCAGCTCACAGTGACTGGCTCTTTGCTCGTAAGTAGAATGTCAGGTGGTTAGTGTTTAGGGTTCAAAGAATAATTTTTACGTTTTTATCATGCTTTTCTTGTCTCCATCCTGAAATGCTTTACAGCTTTTATTACAAGAAAATTTATATAGGTTTACTGCTTTTTTAGACTTGGAAGACATATTCATTATTATTAATAATTTAATTTTTGAAAAAATATTCTGTAAAGAATTGTTCAAAAGGGATTCCCTTGACATATTCATAAATATTAAGGTTTCCTGTACATTACTAGTAGAGAAAAGTAAATATAAAACTTTCAATTTAGTTCTTTCTTTTGAGATGATACCACTAAAGTGTATTAGAAGAGTGTGGGAACTGAATTAGCTGGGATAGATTGTCGCCCTGAAAACTCAGCTTCTGAGCTTGCTAACATAGTTTTCTAAAGACTTTCCCAGGACAGTAGCTGTAAACATAGATATGTGTACATTCTTTCTGTTACACGTCTTGTGATGGACATCTCTCATGGCCAGTGCTGTGAGAAAGTGTTATCCTGACCATCCAATCTCTGGCCGTGGTCAGAAACCTATAAATCCTGGAGGGAAAAATAAACTCTCTCTTCTCTTCACCACACCTCGACCTGTGTCCATGTGATCTGTTCATCTTCAGCGGCAACAATAGATTATACCTTGGACCAGGTTCCTGGCATGGAGGAATAAACCTGAGACCCTGGGATGCGGGGTGCTGGGGGGATGCTGATGGAGTCATCTTACCTCAGACTTATAAGGGCAAAGCCCCTGTCCTGCAGTTGTGATTGGATACCTGTCCTGAGATACCCCTATACATTGTGAAGTTTGCCACACCCCCGGGTTTTTGGAAGCAGCCCCTCAGACCATGCAGTCACTGTGAACAGTGAATCTATCTTTGGACACTCCATCGTACCTGTCCCGATTTATTCTACCACGCTCAACCCAGCTGAACCAGGAAAGAGGTCCCAGAACCCCACCATGAGAGAAGAGCATTGAAGGATATTTCAAAATCAAATGTATGTAGTGATATTCTCATCCTGTATTGCAAATCCCTTACAGCAGACTGAAAAAAGTTTGATTACAGTTTGAATAAAGACAATGCACTTAGGGAGATCGTTACATTGCAGGCACACAGCTAAATGCTAAACTGTTTTCCCCAGCCTCTCTGTTCACTCTTAAGTCTGTTTTGCTCAGAATCCAGCTACCAGGTTCCATAATGTTGCTCAATCCTCTTCAGGCTAGTCCATCCTCTTTGTTTGCCATGCTTAGACTGGAGCTCCACTGTCATTAACACTTTAGTTAAGACACATCCTTAAGGCAGGCAGCAAAGGAGGAAGTCTTGATCTCCTCTGTCTGGTGACCAGCATTGGGACACAAAGAAATGGAATGAAAGGTCATCAGGGTAAGTTCAGATTGGACATTAGGAAAATGTCTCACCCTCCCTGTGAGAGTGAATCACCCGGCTTCCCAGGGAAGTAGTAACAACACCAAGCCTGCCAAAGTTCAAGGTGCAGTTGGATGACACTTGGCCATACTGTTTACTTTTAGGTAGTCCTGCTAGGAGTGGGGAATTGGATTTGGTGAGCCTTGTGGGTCCCTTCCAACTCAAGATATTCTATGTTTCTATATAATACTGAGATTAGTTTATTGATGTTGGCATGGTGCTAACCAGGCAGTACCACATTTTCCTAAACTTAGAGTTACAGGGAAATCTCTTGAAGAAGTAGCCATGAACCAACAGAAGGAACTTACGTTTGACCAATAATTTGATTGTAGGGATGTAGCATTTATGGGATAGCCTCAAAATAGTATTGCAGAAAGACAAGCCTGAGTCTTCTCTAAAAGCAAACTCTTGTCTCCTGGTGAAAACCCCATGACTGCCTTAATTCCTAGAAAGCCAGTCCTAATTGACTCCCACTTTGCAGTTTCCATTATCAGAGATAATATCCCATTTCTAAACCTCCTTTTCCTTTTGAATGAACTCTTCGTGCTTTTATGCCTTGCTGTTAAGACAGAGGCTTACAGAAGAGAGAATCTTTTCTACTTCTGGTTCCTAACCCCGCAGAAGAAATACAGACAGAAGAAGCCTGTGAAAACTCTGCTTGGTATGTGAAATTCAGGTATTCTTTACCTTTATAATTTGTTAGAATTTCATGTGAGCTCTGAGAAGTACATAATGATAAAACTGTCAGAATTTGAAGTACAACATGGTCAGTTGTGGATGGATTTTTACAAGAAAGAAGGAAGCACGTTCCTGGGACAAAATCAACCCCTTGTAAATTCCACTTCTCTTCCAAAGCATGGAGCATATTAAAGCTCTTAAAAAAAAATCCCTGAAGTGGCCTTACTTTTATTTCTTATAATGTTTCAAGAATTTGAATTTGTGAATTCTAGAACACCTGATAAATTTGGTTGATGGGTTTAAGCATTTATGTAACTGCTTCAGGTTTTTCAGCTTCTAACTTTCATTACATAAGGGTAATTAAATACTTTATAAAAGAGAAGTAGAGTGCTGCAAATTAACTGGAAAACAAACAGCAATAACCCAGTATACCTACTAAATACTAAGATACCTTACACTGCATCAATCTTTTCTACCTCTTCCTCAGGACTATCACAATTGCAAATGTTTTCTGCATAAAAAACTCTCAGTGACGCATCTAGGGATTATATGAATCTTTCTTGTGCAGTATAAAAAGGGATCATATGCACCGCAGCAATTTTCAGGAAAGGGTAATACATACTTCAGCATTCAATAGCTTGAATATTTACAGTAATTTCTAGGCTTTGTGGATGATCAAAATTCCACTTTGAAAAAAGTTCTAATTATTTTTAATTTTCAGTCCCCTGAAGAAATTTGGATCTTTTTCCTTTCTAGAGTAGAGTATACAAACTGTGATCACTGCAGTTCCTCCTTTGCCAGTTTTCTGATTTTACAGGAGTTTTAATATTTTGTTTCAAGAAGATTTGGTTCAAGCCATGGAGAGTGGAAAAATAACTCTTCCCTTAGAATACATTTCCTGTGGATTTTATTAGAATGAAACACATTTTGTACCAGAAGTCAACAAAATTCAGCAGGAGCATGTCTCGCATGTCTTACATGTGGCTGTGATAGGTTGGAGCTATAGCAATTCTGCCTGGCTCGGCATACAAGGGCCTAACCATATGATACAATGGAGGAAGCATTGCTTGCAGAGATAATATCCATGCTCCCTCATTCAGCTTTTGTTTTCCAGTATAACCACCAAGTGAGGATACAGCTAAGTGAGGATGAGCTAAGACTGTTTCTTTGAAGTTGTTGCTCTAAAGGCAAACATAATGTCTCTATGTTCATCTGATCCCAGAAGTTCATAAAAAGTAAGACTGTCCTATATCCCAAGGATCTCAGACACATTCAGTCCTTCCTGAATCATAGTCATTAATGATTCAGCAGTGCCATTTCGGTCACATTAATACAACTGCACAATCAATGCGTATTCAAATGGGTAAAATTAAGTATGAACCAACAGCTTTTCTGGCCCACATGTTTCCATTTTGAATATGTCAAATGTAGCAGAAATATACGTATGAGGAAGAAAAATAGTTTTAGGGCAGAGAAAAAGACTACATCATTAATTCTTCCCCATTTTTCTGAAACATGAGACACTATACACATATATGTTTCAATCTTCAAACCAACTACTGCTTCTTGGGGTGAAAAACAGTTTATCAGAGAGAATATTGGCAGCCTTGACTCATGTCCCCTAATATAATCCAGAAACAAAGCTGAGACAGATGAGGGGATCTACACCAATGAAAAAACAAACCTTGACTTGCAATAATTTGCAATAACCTTGAAATTTGCATTTGTTTCCTCCTTTGAACTAATTTATCTTGGTAGAAAACCCCTCTAACCCTCTAGCTGTAAATCTTTTATGCTAGGAATCTGCTTAATTTTTGTTCTCAAGGTAGATGCACTTTCCTGAAAATTTTTATTTTTGCCTTGTATTGTTACAATTCACAAACTAGTACATATTGCTTGCTTTTTATCACCATCTTATTACAAGTGCGTTTTTTGCTGTTAGCAGCTGGCACCAATAGTTGTTCATTTCCGCCTCCTTCAAATAACAGTTGACATATTCTCTATTTTTGTTTTTCAGTACCTTATTCTCCTTCACTCTGTTACTTTGTGAAATAGTGTCAGGGTTGTAAAGTAATCTGTAGTTTGTAATGCAGCTGCCTACACCACATAATGAATTTGCTAAGTTCAGTTGAAGCTACACGTATTTCACAGCACATCTAGACTATTTTCACCACCCTTGCCGGTACTTTATTACTAGTAAAGCCCCAGTAGAGAAACATAGTGAAATCCTTTACTGCATAACTACTGGGTTGAAATTTCCTCTGTAGTCATTAACACAAAACCATGGTGCATTTTCTGGCTAAAGAGTGGAATGAATTCCAGGAGTACTTATCTCAATCTTTAGGTCTTTTACAGGCTACTTAATAACTTTTGGCAAGTCTTCTTTGTATCTCAAGTTTTATCTGCTCAAATAGAATAACTGCTTCCTTTCTGTCTCTGATCTATGTCTTGTTTATTCAGATAGGAAGCTCAAGAGGCAAGTATCACTTATATCTATGCAAAACCTTGCACAAAGAATCCCAAGATCTCTGTCACAGCAAATGCAAATGAGGCAGTGTCTGTAATATTTTTTATATTGTACCTGAGCCATAATGTATGCTAAGCACTGATTAATAATAACTTTTGGAAAACTTGTCCTGAAATGTTAATCTTGTATGTAATCTGGGTCAGTCAACCTTTATATAAAATACACTTATTTGAAAGGACATGATTTTCTGTAACTCAAGCCACTCTAAATCCAGGCTGCTACAGTCTGTCCCTCTTCAAAGTCTGGTCTTCTTCTTCAGTGTGAGAACATTGTCCTCCAACTCTGCTCTTCTGAATGTAGCTGGTCTGATTCAAACACAACTACTCCAAATGCTGTTAGATAAGTTGGGCCATGGTGCAAAGATAAGCTTGTAGTTAAAGAACACGTGTCATATTGCCTCATGGGTCTTAGGTGCTGTCATACCAATGAACATCTTTCATGTCACACAAAGAGGTCTGATGTCTGATGCAACACGATATAACTCTTGTGGGGAAAAAAATGTCTTTTGTGACATAACTTTTTGCTTTCTCTTAGTGAAAAATACTTCAGCAAATAATGACCCCTTCAACTATATTTCACTGGAAGCCACCATCCAAATGCTTATAAACACTTCAGTGAAAAATGTTTAAATCAACTGTATCTATGGTAGACAGGATGGCACAATACAGATTAATCACTTTTTCTTCTAAATTTTATTGCAGTTAGAAAACATGTTGTGTGAAATCTTATGATACTGTAGCTTGTAGTTTGACATTATTTAGAAAGTTCTGAGCTAATTTCCAAAAGGCAGTTATAATTTAGGTAATTTTCTTAAGTTAAGAGTAATATCTTCAAAAATTAAGCAGAATATATTGATTAATAAAAATAAAATAATTAATAAAAATTAAAATTTAATATATTAAGTTATAGAAACACAGAATTTTAATTTTAATTAAAAATAATTTTCTGTGTTTAAAAAGTTTGGATTATTTGAAAGTATGCTCTTTTGTATGGTAGAAAAATATTTTGTAGATAGAACATGTCATATATAAGATTGCTTTAGATAATTCCTGTTTTAATACTTTTTGTGCTGAAAATTTTGGTAAGTACAAACATACACTACAGAGGTACTCTGCTATTAAAAAAAAAGAAGAAAAAAGTCTTTGTGCTATTTTGTTCTTTTTGAACTTCTTTCTTTGCACCGTATTAAGCTGTGTGAAAACATGCTTATGGGAGGTTTCAGAGTGCTAATCTTAGAGCCTGTTCCTTACACTGGCCTACCAATCCATCCACAAAAGAATATTCGCTAATGTTTCCTTCTCTTTGTTTTACTTTCCCCACCTCCAACTGAATTTATTTTCTTTACATTCTTTTTGTTTGTTTGTTTGTTTGTTTGTTTGTTTATATAGTAGCATTCAGGCATTGGAACAGGCTGCTCAGGGAAGTGGCAGAATCAGCATAACTGGAAGTATTCAAAAAGTGTGTGGATGTGACTTGGGGATATAGCTAATCGGTGAACAAAGTGTTAAAGGTTTGATTCAATTACCTTAAGAGACCTTTTCCAACCTTAATGATTCTATGATTCATGAAAGGTTGTTCAATTTTCTCTCCTGTCTCTCCCTACACCTCAAATTGTGCAGATGTAGAGAATATATCCCTTGTTATCAACCAGAATTTATGTATGTGTTTAAAAAAAGGGAAAAACCATTCCTCTATCCCTGATCAACTGTTAAAAACATTGTCCCTTCCAGTGTTTTTTGTCTGCTGACTGCCACTTCTCTGGAACAGTTTTAACAACTTACTTCAGAGCAAGACACCTCAAGAGCTCAGATCTTGTCAGCAGTCTGTTTATTGCTCTTAGCTGCACCAACCAGATAAATTCAGCATGAAGAACCCAAGCTGAGATAGATGTGAACCTGCCCAGTAAACAGAAAAAAAAAGCCAGGACCCTTTACACAAATGTAAAGGGTCTCATTCTCAAGGTAAGTGGACACCTATTACTTGCTGCATATTTATTTTAAAGAAATGTAAGCCAGATTTTACCCCCTGGTTACAGGTTCATGATACAATTATTTTTGTTTAATGACTCCAGTGGGACATAGAGGTGGAACAGGGTACAGAATTTGGCCCAATTAATATGTGCCAGTAATGAATATTATTTTAAGGTGCAGGATGAAATTTGTCTGCACAGGATTATTGAGGCCCAGAACTGAAAATGTTCTTTGTCAATGTATGGATGGGTGTGGGGGAAGGGATGAAGGAGAGTACAAAAAGCGAAGGCAGAATTTGACTTGAGATGGGGATTGTGAAATGATATCAGATATTATTTCACAATCCCCAGTGAAAATGAGAGCATCCCAGTTCATGCTGGTATCCGTGCAGCACACAACACACCCTAGGGACCAGTTTAGCACCCTCTTAGGTTACATGAAGATGGAAGGGAGTCCACAAGAGAAACATTCTAGGCCTGGACTTCTAGGTGAAGTGGATGTTTTGATGACATTTACAGAATAACATATTATTTCAAATGGAAGATGAATTAGTTGATGTCTCAGGTATTTTTTATTTGTTTTCTAAAGGAAAAAAGTTTATGCAATTATACTATTTGTCTGTCAATCCCAGACTAATATGTTCTGGGACATGGCTTATTTCAACCAAATCTGACAGACAAGAGACTAATAGGTGGTTGTTCCATGTGTTAATGTTTGTTATGTGTTTGTGGTTTGTGGTTTGTTCGTTTGTTGCTGGGTTTTATTTATTTTGAATAAAAGATCACACAAAGAAGAAAGAGTTTGAGGTTATTTCAGACAAGAGTCACAGAAGAGTTTGATTAATAGTTGAATTCAGAAAGGGAGGGCTAAAGTGGGAACATTATCAGTATTAGATGACATTTCCATGTTATTTTTGAGGTAGTTGTCTAATATGTTCATAACCTGAAATCTGAAGCACCTCCAACTCCAAAACTTCCCTTTAACTTGAGGTTTGACCCTC
Source organism: Poecile atricapillus (assembly GCF_030490865.1). Lineage (NCBI taxonomy): Eukaryota > Metazoa > Chordata > Aves > Passeriformes > Paridae > Poecile > Poecile atricapillus. The sequence continues at coordinate 83,070,072 of NC_081251.1, forward strand.
CCATTTCATACTTTCATTCTTATCCAAAAACTGAAGATAAATGTATAAAGATTTCATTTTGTGCTGCATGGGATTTGACAAAGCAACAATGCAGAAATTATTTATAAATCTCCATGCAGCAGTCTAGCTTTTTTCTTACTTTTTTCCTGCTGCACATCTAGTGAGTTTTACTATTCTGACCTTGTACTTGGCACTGTAGCACACTGCACTAAGCAGGGGGTGGGGTGTGTGTGGAAATCTCCCCTTTAATTCTTTTTGTTACCTCTCCGGTCCTTCCTTATAGCAAGCCCATGTTTCAATGACAGGCAGCTGCTTCAAGGAGGCAGGAGCACATAGGCTTGGAGACATGGCCAACATATCAGCATAGAGACAACAGCCTGCTGCAATGTTTTTTTTTTTCTTTGTAGGCTGATAGAATTTGGGGGGCTAGGAAGGAGCTGGTGTTTTGGTAATACTAAAATTTGTTTGAAAGATGGTTAATTTTATCTGGAATGGACTAGTGTTAAAAAGGGATCTTAAAAAGATCTCCCCATTTGAGTGTTTTTATCAATTCCTAGAGGAGAAAGCAAGTTCAGCTGAGCTGGGTAAGAAGGTGACAGTTCCCTTTCCACCTGGCTGCCAGGCCCAGCACTGCTGCTGGAGCCGGTGTCAGTCACGGCCCTCTGACTGGACAGCAGCTGAAGACTGCAAGGCAATTGCTGCCTGCTGTTTTGGTCAGGTGTGGGACATTCTAAAAAGTGGGCCAGTGCTTGTGTGCAGCCCAGCTCTGCATTAAAAATCAGTACTTTGTAAGGAGGCTTTGAATTTATTACAGGTGCAGGCATGCAAGTATTGGTATGCAGCCAAAATAAAGTTTTGCTAGAGTTTTTATAGTTTTAGGTATATGACATTTGGTGATAAAAGGTCTAAGATTCTTGTGGATATGTTGAATTGCTAGAACCCCTTCATTTAAAAATGTGTTCAGAAAGCTGTAGCACAGGGAGGAGGTCCTTTAAAACTTATCTGGATAAGGTTTTTGGAAGAAATAGATGCTGTCTTTTTAAAAAAGTAAATCTGTTGTAGCCCTACCTATAAGTTTCCACTTATATCCTGATTTTCTTTGCATTGGCCTGAGTTAACTCTGCCCCCTACAGCACTGATCCTGTTGATATAGAGAATGGAAATTTTTGTAGAATGCTTTAAAGGAGTTCTTCTGATTCTTGATAAGAAGGGCAGCGGATTGAAGAAAATTGTAGCCTGAACCATGGTAAGGTAAAATTATATTTTGATATGCATGACTTGCATCTATTGCTAATTATGTAAGTGTGATGTTTGTAATTTCAGTCATCCTTGCTGCTGTAGTCATCTGGGTGTGGAAGCAAAGGGCCTTGACAGGAGCAGGTGTTTGGGTAATTCTGAAAATTGCATGGAAGAGAAAGACAGTAGTTTAATCCAGCTCATATAGCCAATTGGAATTGCTGATCTACTACAGAGCTGATTGAATTCTAATGAGTTGAATTATCTTTGAATTAAATTGGTTGTTATGCTTATGGTTGTTTGAACAAAACTGGGGGGTTTTTGCATAGATCTAACCTGGAAATAAACTGGAACACAAAATCTGGCAAACAGCTCTTTACTCTTCAAATTAGATTAATAACCATGTATTCTCTAGGGACTGACATTGTATTCTTAGTGTATTTGCCTGAGTAAAATTTTTATGAAAACACAAAAAATTTATAGTCACTAGATTATCTTTTCTCACTAGAAATCTTTTCTGCTTGAGAGTCAGCAAGCAACACAGGCTTTGCAAGCATAGCTTGTTCACCTAATTTTAACAGACTTTATCCAGGCTTCTTTCTTGCCTTTTCTCTCTCACTCCTAGTGAGAGTAGGACTGGGATAATAATAATGTTGGCAGTAGTAGTAGTGGAATGCAGCACACCTACATGTCAAAGAGGGTGTTTGGAAAGGAGAGCAAACTCTCTTTATTGCATGGAGACTAAAAGCAACTTTAGGACTCCATTTTCTGTCTGTCCTGGATAGGCAGAAAGAAGTTCCTCTGGCAGTTCAGAAGGTCTGCTGGTAGTGTAGCTAGGGAAGGTAAGATAAATGAACCCTACAAAATAGCTCATATACATTTTAAAAAAAATCTTAACGCAGTACATATGGGGGAATGACACAATGTCTTGCACTCAAGTACAGTGGCATATTTATTCTGTTATAGTATTAAGGGATGGGAAGAAAAGCAGGTGGCAACTGCAGAGTGACACTAGCAACTTTTCTTTATGAATATTTGGAAGCAACAGAAGAAAGATTAGACAGATAAAGAAAAGGTTGAAGTGCTTCATATACTGCTATAGAAACAATATGAAAATTCTTATGCAAAACCAGCATAAAGCAGGCTCTCCTGATTTACACCACATGCAGTTTTTCTAAGAACACTATACATACATACATACATACACATATACATATATATATGTACACCTGTTGGGAAATGATACATTTGAAGAAACACAGAGGCTCTTTTGTTTTCCTTTCCTTTCCTTTTTTCTGACTGAATGTTTGCATTTATTCCAGTCCTTTGGGAGCAGGTGCACCTCTGAGCATGTAGAATTCTTAAATTTCCTAAATGGGCATCTGCAGCTAAAGTTCAGTTCTAGTCAAGTTATTCTGTGCAAGCTTAAAACTGATTCAGCTGGGATGTGCCATACATTAAATCTCAGTGCCTTCTAGTGTGTCCTGCATACAGCAGGATCACATAGGTCTCATTCTTGATTCAGGTGTTTTGAGGTTGTATTGACAATCCTGGAAATACCTAAACTTTCTAACTGAAGAGACTAGAAAGTTATTAGAAAGAAAACTGCAAATCCTTTATACTGGTGAGTTAAAAGTATATAATATTGCATATAATATTGATGGTTCTGGTTGTTAGTATTTTGTTACACTCTTTTTTTTTTGTTGTTGTTGTAATATTTAGATAAGGATTTTGAAATTGTCTTTTACATTTTAGAAGAAGATGCTGTAATTTATGTTCCTACCAAACCTCTGCTAGTGTTCAGTTTATTTTTCCAGTATTTCACAAAGATACTAGTATTATCTATTACTAATAATCATTAATTATGTTTTACAATGTGGGTTTTGACTTTATTTTTACTATTTTGACAAGAAAAAATTAATTATCTGTCTGGTTTCTGGCTGATATTTTGCAGTAATACACCTTAAGTCAAATCATAGGGATATTTTAAATTTTCCTTTTGATCAGATGGAAGTGGAGTTCACTGTAGATCAAGTGATTAGCTGAGGGCTGTTCTATAATTTTCTCAGAAATTTGTCTGGATGAACTTCTTTACCATTCAAAGGCTATTTTCAGTTAACTGGATTCAAGTCTAGTTCAACCTCTAGTTCAGCATCCCTTTATCAGAATAGCTACATCAGTGTAGTTCTGTAGCAGGGGAAAAATAATCTGCAGATGCCGATGTATCAATTGTACACTCATTGAGGCACCTATTTCCAAAAAACTGAAATACAAATTGCAAACGCTTGATGGCAAATATTGACCAGGAAAATGAAATGTTGTTCTGAGCTCCAGTAAATATTTCTTGATGTACTGTGTGAGAAAGTTTTCTTGTCTATGCCTAATATAGCTTTACAGAGTGTGTGGGCAATTAGCGAGGTGGCTTTTCATAGTGTGAAAAAGGAAAGTCCTTTTTTTCTGTTGAAATGTTTGAGCTATATAGCAACACACATCAACTTCTACTAAAAGAGATGGCAGTGGACTGTAGAAACCACCCTAGAAGATCTTTTTATTTTATGCGAGAAATCCTAGATGCCAGGGATCTACGAATGTGGGCATCCCAGCGACCCTGTCCATCGAGACCACAGGAGCGATTTGGTTTCTGAGGTCTGTTGCTGGCTGAACCGCTGCGGCGGCGGGGGCTTCCAGGCGGGACTGGGACCTGGACCGGACCCGAGCCGGGGCTTTCGCCTCCTGGTCAGGCGAGATGCGCTCCTGGCTGTCCCGGCGAAAGGGCCGGCAGCTCGGTCTGGTTACGCCCGAGAGCCCCGGGAGCCCCTGCCCAGGGAGGGAGGGGAGGCGGTGACGGCGAGGTGCCGCGGGAGAGGCCGGCGCGGTGCCCGCGGCGGCCGCAGCCCCGCATCCCCTGCCGGCCGCAGCGAGCCCGGGCGGGGTGAGGAGCACAGCCTGCCCTGGGACGGGCTGGGCAGGCCAGCGGGCGACGGCCCCGGGAGCCTCCGCCGTGCGGAGATCGGACAAAGGCTTCCATGAGAGGGAGTGGCAAGCGGCCGCCCAGCCCTCGGCGAGCTGCGGGCGGGTCGGTGCCGCCGGGACGGGGGGAGAGCAGACGAGACAACTTCCCCAGGGGCACGGGCGGCCCCAGGAGGGCGTCGGCGGCGGCTCCTGTCGAAAGGAAAGGGCTCTCCCGTGCAGCCGGCTGCCTCCCCGAAGGTGGCAGCGGGGAGGGGAGGCGGGGGAGGAGCCGCGCTCATCCCCGGGCGGGCGGCGGCCCCTCCACTGCGCCAACCTGCAGGCGGGCTGGAGGCGGCAGCCCCGCCCGGCCTCGGCTGCCCGGGCCGCGCCGCCCCCTCGCCTCCGTCCCGGGCAGAGCCGCAGGCAGCCGCTTCCCGCTGCGTCGGTCCTGGACTGCAGCTTGCTGGCGGCCGGGGCAACAAGCAGCGGCATCTTGGAGCGTCTTCTTTCCCGAGTGCCCCTTCATGTCTCCCAGCCCGCTGCTCTCTCGTACCTGCAGCCTTTCTTTCTCCCTCCACTCCTACCTTATTTCTGCTTGTCTCCCCCTTCTCTTACCATTTTCTGGTTTTAAGGGGTTTTTTTAATTTCCTTTCTTTTTTCTTCCCCCATCCTGTTCCCTTTTGGACCATCTTCGTTTAGTGCCTCTTAATTTCTTGATTTCTTTTGATTTTTTTTTTCCCTTGGACTTTGCCTTGTCATGTCAAGATGGAAGTCAGGAATGACTGGCTCTCCTCATCCCCCCATGAGGGCTTCGAGCAGATGAGGCTGAAGAGCAGACCCAGGGAGCCTTCCCCAAGCCTCACCAGAGTAGGTGCGAACTTCTACAGCACTGTCAAGCAGCAGGACTACAGTGCCAGTGTCTGGCTGAGGAGGAAAGACAAACTGGAGCACGTAAGCCAGCTTCTTTATCCCCCCCCACATTTTTTTTTTTAAATTTTTTTTTTTTTTAAGACCTCTCTCTAGGTGCTCTGTTAGGCTGCCTGCCATCTGGGACTCCAGAAGAAAAGTGTTTCTCCAGTAGTTGGGCATGGTATTTCCCAAATGATAGAGAAAGGAGCTATTTAGAGGTCCCATAGTGGTCAGGTCTGAGATGAATGGGATGTCAGTACTGTTTCAAACTACAGGCGAGTCTCCTAACTGGAAATATTTTTTAACCTTCCTGGCTGATTCCTTCTACTCCAGCAAATTCAGCACTGATGTGGGAGGAGAAAGATTGGGATGGTGCAGATGGAGGTTAGAGCATTTATCTCACGGTGATGATAATGTAGTTCTAGAATAGCTAAAAGAAAATAGCTGGTGGTTGGTTTTTTTGTTGGTTTTGTTGGTTTTTTTAAATTTTAGATGTGATTTTCATTTTCCCCTCCCCCATCTTTTTCTTCTCCATGCATAGGACTTTGAACATACTCCACCTATGTGGAGTAGAGATTTCCTTCAAGACTTTACTTGCTGCAGCAGTAGTACATGACTTAACTGTGAGGCCACAATAGGACTGATACTGTTGATAGCTCTAGTGAATATTTTATGAGAATTTAAGGTGCTTCAAAGTGTTCCTGTCTCAGATGATGTTTGAAAGCATTTTTCATGTTACTTGTAAAGCAAGGAAATGGGTTGAGATGACCTGCATGCTGTGTAAGTTTCCTGAATAGCTTATTAGGTGAAACCCATTGTTAGTGTACAGTACAATCAAGACAGGAAAGTAGCTACATTTACAGGGATGCAAAAGAATCTGGATGGGCTTGCATAATGCAAAAGTCTGCTATTCTTTACATTAGTGAGTAATTTGCAATCACAGTCACATTGATTTCAAGAGGCACAGGAAAATATTTCTTATGGTACAGCCACCTGAAGTCTCTTTGAATAGAAATGGTCTGATTAGAAGGATAAATTGCCTTTATTACATGAAAATCCTAGATGGCATAGTAGAGTCCTTTCAAGATGAAACCTGAAAGAAGGTCCTTTACCAACTAGTTCATGGACTGTAACACTCCCTTCCCCCTAACCTGCAATGTATTTTATCCCTCTTAGTGAAATCTTAAACATGAGTCATTTATACTTTTGGGGAAATGACAAGAACTGATGATCTGTTGGAAAGATCACATTTCAGATGTTGAGGAAGGTATTGGATTCTGTCTGCCTTTTAGCACAGTTTTGTGATTCTTCACACTGACAACAAGGCTTCACAGTAGTAAGCTTGTAAGTGGAGTATTCTCCCATTGTCAATCAAGAATAAAGGTCAGTGCCTTATCTCAATACAGCTAGAACATCGAAAGCACAGAAATGTGAGCTGTGACTTTTGTAACAAATTTTGCTACATGTTGATATCTGTGATCAAATGAATAATTATTAGTTGTGCAGGAATTAATCTGTCAGCAGTTTGATATCTGGTAGCTGAATGGTCAGATACCTGTATATTAAATCTTATCACAATGTTAGCAGGTAGAAAATAGACATTAACTTGTTTGAAGATTGAAAGTGCAAAACCTTTATTTTGTGTGTGATTTGTTGCTGGATTTTTTGTTGTTGTTGGGGACTACTATTGTCAGTATTTTGTCACAATAGTAGTCTTCGATATCCCTGCAGCATTTGTGTGAAAAGCTTTCTCTGTAATCTGTAATGCATATTCTTCTGGGGGTTTCCCTCTCATTTGATTCAGTTATTTTTACTCCCACAGCCTATTTGAACAATGCAAAGAGAAAAAAATTGGAGCATTGATATCCCTTGCTTGCCAAAAAGTATATATTTAATTTACATTTATTGTGACTACCCTGCAGTGCACTGATATGCTAACAGTAGATATGTGAAAATACTTTGTTTTATGGTTTAAAGCAACTGCATTACTCATGAGTGTTGTAACAGACAGGCTATTGGATGAATAAAAATAAAATGTCTATTTATTTATAAATTCTATTTTGCTTATACAGTTTTAGAGCAAGGTTGCTATTTTTTGTTTTCAGATAAATCTTTGATGGTTTTGTTTATTCTCTTGCTAAAGAAGTTATGTCCTATACTCCACTCTTCCACTCCAAAAGACAAACCAATTACTTTGAGATGCATCGTTTTGAATGGGGTAGTCATTGACATATGATAGCTTATGGCCAGTATTGCATAATGAAGATATTCATATCCTCCATCCACCTCACGAAGTTTGCATAACATTTCATTACAGCTCCCTCTGAGTTAATCATGTTCCTTGATAACTACAAGGAAAATGAAAATACAAGGAGTGAGCATTCATGGAGGCATTGAATTTAAAAGTATATCATCACAGACTTGATGCTGCACAATGGCAGGTTAGCCAGAAGAGGGGTTTATATTGAGTGCAAGTCAAGATACACATGAAGAGATTTTGAAGTTTCATGTGTACTCTTTCAGCATTGTGGAGGGGGTTGGTTTTTGCTTCATTGCAATGATTTCTTAAATTGATTTCAGTTGTAACCGGGGTGAAATTGGGCCAACATATTTTGTTCATTACTTACAAGGTCTACAGTAAGACCTTGTAGGCCACAGTAGATATTTTATATTGACTTTTGTTGAAGTGAATAGCCTAACTTAATCATGTGCAATACTTACTAAACCACATATAGTTTGATGGGTTAACAAACATCTTCTGAAGCCAATTTGTATCAAATTGTTTACCTAAAAAGATTCTTAAATGCAGAAAAAGTTTGTTTCTAGATTTCAAAACTGTAACAAAGTTGTGGGTTTTGGTGTTATGATTTTTGGTTTGTTTGTGTATGTTTTAGGCTTTTTCTTATACGGATGTCAATTTGAGGACTGTGGTAAAGAGGTTGAAAATTCAACTGCTTTATCTCTTCTGAAAGCACAGAACAAGTTCAGATGCACAAATATGATTGAGTTTCTTTAAAATTGATCAATATGACTGACCATAGATGAAGTAAAAATCTGGAACATCCTGCTGGTGTCTTGCTAATTATTGTTCTTCAAATGGATCTTAATATAGTGTGGCTCATTGACTAGGTGTTTTTGTATGATTTTCTTTTTCCAAGCAGCAGCACAGTTTGTACTAGAAAAGATTTGAACACAACCCACCCCTGTTGCTTTGTGAACTCAGATGCTGTATTTAAGATTAAATGAATTTGCTGTAACATGTTTGAAGGTCCAGTGAGGAGTTCTGCTGAAGTGAGGCCTCAGTGTACATGCATACTCTACTCAGTGTGCTAAAGAGCCACACTGTTAATGGAGGAATTTACAAGAGATGTGAGGAACTCCAGCACTGTAGATGTGACCGCAGTGATGTTGCAAACCTTTGTGTGAAATCCCTGCAGAGCTGAAATTATTCAGATTCTATTTATTTTCTTCAACTAGTTCCTTGTGCCTCTTTGTGAAATGTTTGCCTGGTATTGGAAGTGTCAGAGAGAAAACACATGTGTGAAATATTTCTAAATTCTTCTTTGCATAGTGTTTTTTTGTTTGTTTGTTTCTCTTTGTTTGGTGTTGTCTTTTTTTAATGAAATGTGAATTCATTAAGAGAAATAGTAGGTAGGGATTGGGAAAGAGTAGCTAACCTGATAGGCTTTAGCTGATAGGAGTTATTTGGTCTGGTTTAATTTGCAGCAGCTCTCCATCATGTCTCAGGATACCACAGTAATGACAGATATTGAATAGTTGCTTTCCTGGTACCTCAGCGAAGAATTCTAGAGAACTGAATTCTAAATAATAGAAGCTTCAAAACCAAACAGATTACTTTCTAAGCTACAAGAGATATGCTTCAAGCATATATTTGTTTTTGACAAATACAGCTATTTTTTCTCAAGGATGTAGTGGTAGTCTAATAATGTCCAAATTAAATAATTATGTTAAAAGATTTTAAAAATTCTCTTTTAAGAAACTGGTTCAAAACTAACATTTGGGGAGACCTGACACCAGGACAGTGTTATTTCCTGGAAATTCTCAGTCTGTTATTTTTGAAGAATCATAATTAGGAGAAATTATTGACAATTATTGCATTTTTTAATTTTTTTTTTTACTGAAGTTCTGATCAGCAGCAAGGGCAATATTGGAGTTTTCAGATTCTAAGTGCTGTTGCTGTTATTTGACCAGTTGATGTTGTTGCTCAGCACACTGCTCTGCCTTTGGCAGCATTGCTACCCAGGGAGAAAAGTGGCCATGAGGTACAGGGATAGCAGTGTCACTTGGCAGCAGAGGCAGGTATCTAATATGCAACTGCTAGGCTTAAGACAGTTTACAATGGTGCCTGACAAGCATGGCTGGAAAATTTCTCAGAGCTGCATGAGAAAATCCTAAATAAAATATAGCTTTAATTCACCTGTCATAATACCTTTATAAAAGCTGAAATTCCAAATCCAATTTTGCCAGTTCGTTTTTATTATTCAAAAACTAGTAAGTCTGTTAGGCAGCTTTTGTCTTCTCTTCTTTGTTTTTTGATACTGGAAATTCTTAACAAAAGCTTTGTTGGGCATGTTTCCAAGTGCATTTCTGCTCTTGCAGTAAAATTAACACTAATGTTAAACTAGTGTTAAAATGAACACTAATGTTGAAAGTCAGAAGACAGATTTGTAATTTTCAGAAGGATGCAGAAGACACCATGTACATAGCTATAACTTGGAACACCTAAGCAAAGAAGGTGAACATAGCTTGATGTAAAACATGTGATAGGAGTAGAACCCAGTCAAGCCAAATCAGTTGCTGGACAGTGGCAGTGGCTTGAGTTTAAAGAAAAACAATGCAAGGATATAAATCAGAATTAAAGAACCATTCCCATATTCCCAAAACAGCCCCACTCTTGAAATCAATGCAAACACAGATCTTCTTTTGAGTTAAATGAGAATGACTCATGGGAATTATCTACAAGTCCTCACCCTGTACAGGACATCCCAAGGATCACACCAAGTACCTGAGAACATTGTCCAAATACTTATTGAACTCTGTCAGGCTTTCCTGAGTAGCCTGTTCCAGTGCCCAACCACCCTCTGGTTAGAGGACATTTTTCTAATATCTGACCTAGACCTCCCCTGATTCAACTTCAGGCCATTCCCTCAGATCCTGTCACTGCTCACCAGGGAAAAGACCTTGCTCCTCCACTTCCTCTCATGAGGAAGTACTAGCTGTCTATGGGGTCTCCCCTCTGTCTTCTCCAGGCTGAACAAGCCAAGTGACCTCAGTCACTTCTTTTATGGCTTCCCCTCCAGGCCTTTCACCATCTTTGTTGCCCCCTTTGGACTCACTTTAAAACCTTTATATCTTTGTGTGGCACCCAGAACTGCACACAAGACTTGAGGTCAGGCCACAGCAGAGCAGGGCAATCCCCTCCCTTGCCACGCACCGGAATGCTGTGCTCGATGCACTGTTGTCGGAGTCTTTTGCACTAGGCAGGTATAAATAATTTGTCATCTGGAATAAAGTCAGATACCAAGAAAAATGGTGTGTGCCATGTAGGAAGGTACACAGATGCGGATGATTCAGAGGGTTCTAGAGAGTTAGTTTCCAATATTTGAATCTTTTTGATGGTGTGGTTGCAGATTATAATTCCAAATGTCTGTCTGGTCCTGGAGATAGATATCTGTATTTAGGTTTTGTCATTAAAATCAAGAGAACAAACTCAATTAAGTTAGAGGGTTTTTTGGCTTTTTTTTTTTTTTTCAACAGGAGACTGGTAGGTAGATTGCCTGCCTGGAGCACTGGTGCTTAGCATGAGTAGTGATTCTTGCTGAAGTAGCACCATGCAGTTTGCTTCTCTACTGACAGACTCTGTGTGAAGGGAAATTCTTATGTCAAAATGCTGATTTCCTTGCAGGTGCCTTTCTCCAGTAATGTTTTGTAGAAAAACATAATTAGAGAAAATAAATGTTGAGAAAAGACCAAAATAATTGAGCAGTGTTGGGAAAACACTGAATAACACTTTAGAGAAAAAAAAGGTAAAATGTTTTCTTTTGAAAATGATATGGGGAATTTTAAATCCTGAGAAATTTTATTAGTGTGGTTACCACACACAAAAGTAATTTTGTATTGCAAAGCAGTGAAAATATGATACCTAGCTGTTTTTCTCTTTTTAGTTGTAGTGGGTTAACCTTGGTTTTCTGCCAGCTGCCCACCAAGTCACTCTCTCTCTCCCCCTTCTCAACAAGAGAGGGGGAGAACATGAGATAAAACATCTTTTAGCTTGAGGTGAAGATGGGGAGATCACCAGCAAAACTGTCACAAGCAAAACAGACTCAACTTGGGGAAGATTTATCTCTTTCCAATTAAATATAGGATAGGATAGTGAGAAACAAGGAGAAGACTAGAATCACCTTATCCCCTCCCCCCATTTTTCCAGGCTCAACTTCAGTTGTTTGTTCCTGAATCTTCAATCTCCTTACCCTCAATCTCCCGAGTGGCATGGGGTATTGGGAAATGGGGGCTGCAGTCAGTTTGTAACACTTTTGTCACTCCTTCTTCACAGTTCCCTGCTATAGTGTGGGATCCCTGCCATGGGATATAGTCCCTGTCAAGCTGTTCCAATGTGGATCCTCCACACAAGCTGTAGCTCTTCAAAAACTGTACCAGCATGGATCCTCTCCATGGCTTGTACTCCAGGAATGGACTGCTCCAGCATGGGCCTCCCATGGGCTGCACTTCCTGCTCCTTTGTGGGCTCTCCACAGGCTACAGCTTCCTTCAGAGCACATCCACCTGCTCTGGCAAGGGCTGCAGTGTGGATACCTGCTGTACGTGCTCTGGTGTGGCCCTCCATGGGCTGTGGGGAGACAACGTACTCTCTTTGTGGGCAGCAGTGGAATCTCTGCTCCAGCACCTGGAATGCCTCCTCACTGTTCTCCTTCACTGACCTTGGTGTCTGCAGGGCTGTTTCTCTCACATTTTTCTTGCTCCTCTCCCATAGCTCCTGGGCAGCAGCTTTTTTCCTTATATGTGTTATCAACAGAGGCACCAACCAATCTTATTGATGGGCCCAGCTTTGGCAAAGAGAAGGTTTGTGATGGAGCCAGCTGAAACTGGCAGTGTCCAGCATGGGGCAGCCACTGGTCTCACAGAGGCCACCTCTGCAGTGGCCTCTCACACCCCCAAAACCTAGCCATGTAAATCAAATACACTAATCCTAGGAGCAGCTCTTCTTTCTCTGGTGTATGAGAAAATCATTCAACATTGCATTAATCTAACACATCAGTTCTGCTGATTTGAACGTCAGTCACTTTCAAAGTCCAAATCTCTAAAGCTGAATTTAAAATATTTGAGAAGCATATTCACTGTAACAAGCTTAACTTATAGTGTCTGACTTTATGTTGTTGCACAGGAATACAAAATAACTTAAAGTTTCAAAGTTGCTCTTAAATTTCATTTTTATATGCATGTTTAAATTATTTTGTAATTTAATTCAGCCTGTGCAAGACTTTTTAGAAATGAAGCTTTTTGGTTTCTGAAAAAAAGACATATATCTTAGTCTACATTTCTTCCAGATGTTAACTTCAGTGTAGGTATAGGAAAAGTGCTTTCCACTGCTTTGCTTTTCCTAATGCTACCAGCATTAAGGAAAATTCAAATTAGTTTTTTGCTACTGTCATCCTTTATTTCAACAGCAGTTACCATCCTCATTTAAGGATTTTGAAAAAGGAGCAGCAGAAACTTGCAACTTAATCTTCTTGTCTGTTACACAACCAAATACTCTGCAGTTTTCAGTGATTTGGTCTTGTAGCTGACCATTGACTGTAACACACTTAAGGGTAGTAGGAGCACTTAAAACACTAGGAAAATTATGCTTCTTTAATATCTCCTCACAAATGCTGTAAGTTCACTGTCTGTAGACGATGTCCAAAGAAACTACTTGCTATGACTGGTTGTGTGTTTAGCTTAGACCTTCTTTCGTTCCATAACCAGGAATGATAAAATACTGAAGGTAAAATAACTTTACCAGACTATCAAAAGGATGGAAACAGCTGGCCAGCTCATGCCAATGTTTAATAAACCCTGCTTTATTGCCATTCACAATGGGAAATCATATACTCTTTATTGTTCCTGAAAAATAAAGTCCTGTGCTGGTAGTAAATTCCCTACATCTGTCTCCTCTGATGGAATATTTTCTTGAGGCACAAGAGATGGGTTTCTAACAGCCCACCTCTTGCTTTGCTTTTTTTTGTAACATTATTTCAGGTGTGATTTCCATGCCTTTGTATAGTTTCATTACTGAGAGGAAAAAAAATCAGTACCCTGCTAATGTGTTACAAGGTCCATATATCCATATACGCCAGATAGCTCCTCTGTTGTATTTCAGAGTCTGAAAGGTGGTTTCTTAAAATGAAATTTGGATGCAATTTTTTAAATTTTTGCACTCCTAGATGACAGCTGGTAGAGTGAAAAAGTGTAACATTCATTTTCTCGTGCAGTGACACTCCTCTGTGTCTGTGAGATTGTGTAGTCTGAGTGGACAATCAAGTTTTCAACTTGCTCTTCACATTTTCTAGGAACAAAAGAAAATTACTTAAGGATGTGTCTCTGTTAGGCAATAAGTGTGTGCTGGCATCTATATTCCCTGAACAGCCAAATCCAGGGCGTGTGCTGCTTGAAACTTGCATGCCCATGTGGCAGTGATGAGCTGGGTGTGTATATAGGTGCTCCCCTCCCTTGCCTGGTGGGGATGCAGTTGATCTGTTCATTGAAAAATGAGGCACTCACAGTTTCCGTGGTCATTTGTGTTTCAAGGGAAGGCAGTTAACCCACTGTCCCCCTTGAGTGACATATGCTGGGCTTCTTGGCTATCTACTGTGCCTGAGTGGGCAGAGGGGCCACTCATCTAAAGAAACGTGTGCAGAGAACCTCAGAAAAACAGGAGGGGGGAAGAGAGGAAATGAATGATACATTGGTACCTGTTAAAGTAAATTGATTTAATCAGAAAATAATTTTATTAGATTGGAAATTTTTTCATAGGGTTTTTTTGAGTGCTTATCCATCAAAACTTAGTCTATTTTTTTTTTCTTAATAGGATTTGCCCATCAGACTTCTTTAACTTTTATAAAGGCTTTGCAAATATAACATAGGGTTTGAGTATTTTTATAGGGATTTGTCTTCTTTTGTTTTGATCAATGCACTGTGAATTTGACTGTGTATCTGTGATGGTGATAGCATCTAGCCCTGGACAAAGAAATATCAAGAGTGATATTTTTATTAATACTACTTTGGCTTGCTCTCTGAAGATGAATAAAAATTTTCCCATTTCCCCCCACTTTTGCACAATCTATAAAATCCTCTATGTGCAGTATTGGTAGGTGAATAGAGTGCATTTTATTAATTTCTCATCTTAAAACCAAGATTTTGAGAGAACTTAGTAAGTTTCATTTTTGGCTGCATGATGTCAACATAATCAGCAGCTTGTTTTGTAACTGATAAAGTTGTTGCAGCTCATAAATACCAGTCATTCTATTTTTATTTTTGTTGCTATTCATGTATGTCTATTTACAGTTGTAATTAAATGTTTAATGGAATAAAAAAGCTCATGTATTTGAGAATTGCTGCTAATAAAACAAATAGTGATTTAGATAATTCCTGGAATTTTGATACATTAAATACGCTAGATGTCCCCAAGGGATTTTTAACTGTTTGGAGCAGAACCAAATATGGAGCAGTGATGTGATAGTGATAGTGACCAGCTTAAAATTCTTGATCCTGTTGTTACTGCAGTAAAGACACATTAACTTGGGATTGTACTCTAACTTAGTATTCTAAAAGCCAGTATATGCTGTTAAAAGCCTGCTGTAATGAGCACACTCATATTTGTTTTGAAACACAAGAATGTGTAAAAGTTAATAAGGTCTTCAGCACTTCCAGCCACAGTCTGGAACATGCCTTACTCTGTTTTTCATGTTAGGGAAATTCTGCCGCTGTCCATTAAGTTTCATCATTGATCTTTTCAAGGTAGGGGATTTTTTTGATAAGGGAATATGCTTTATGGGCTGAACAAACTTCAGGCATTACCTCATCTAAGGCTGTTTGCTTCTGAGAATGGTGTTTAAGGTGACACTTTCCTAAATGCAGCTTGTGCACTTTTGTTTGCTCTTATTCCAAAACTGTGATCCATTGGCTTCATTACTGTGGATTCAAGTTGTATATGAACTTCTTGAGAGAAGATTGTAAAGACTGTACATCAGCTTGGCTGTCATGGATTTGGAGCTAAAAACCAAGTTTAGTATCTCATGCTAAGCACTTGGAGGAAAAATCTGTTGTAGAATGCTCACCTTTTCTTAAGCTTTAAGTCTCTGGATCATCAGGCTGATTGCTGTATAAATTATTTGAAAACACTTTGCAGTTAGTACAGGACTGTTGGAAGAACAGAAGGCATCCTAATATAACAAAGGGGATGTAAGAAACCAATATCTATGTCAATATGAAAAAATTATGTAGATCCAGTTGTACACCATTTTATGCCTACCTTATGGTGTTTCAGGAGGGAGAATATACAAGGAAGTCAGATGGGTGCAGGGTGCATTTGAAACTGCGAGTATGTGCCAAGAGTAATGAATGGATATCTTAAGAAAACTCAGCAAAACAATGCTACCTGTGGAATTATTTCTTTGTTCCCCTTTAGAATACTTCTGTGCTTCTTTAGAAAGTATAAGTGATTAACAGTGCTGATCATTCTAAAAAGCAAGTCAAATCTAAACTGGAATATAATTTCAGATTCATGATAGCAGGTATAATCTGTTTTCATGTTTTAATTTAAGTGGAAATGTGCACCTGCTTCGATGGTAATAATTGCGGAAAAAAAGACAACCAAAACACCAAAACGCCTTGTTGCCTCTTGTGAAAAATTAATTAGATGAGCAAGTAGAAGTATGTCCATTGGAATGACTGATGGCTGCAATAAAGATGGGGACTCATGGCAGGTTCTGCTATTTCCCCATAGCTGTTTGTTGGAGAGGACCCATGAGCATCTAGAAAGGCTTGTATTCCTTGAACATTAAAAAGAAACACAAGTGATTAAAGGTCTTAGAGAAATTCTTGCGGCTTTCTGGCAGCTGCTAACAGAAGTTGGCCTGTTTAGTCTGTTCCTGGGTGGTGATAAAATAGACAGCATAGAAAAGGTTGGGAAGATGAGTGAAATGGGGAAAGTTAGAGCTAATGCTCTGTCAGTCTGCTCTAGGGCTGGAAGAGCTCTGACAGCCTTTACAGTAGAGTGGGTAGGGATTTCTGTCTTCTGAAGCAGAAATTGATGTGCATTTGTCACCCCATGCTGCTGATTTGCTGTTACCTTATGGAATAAAGTGTTTCAAAGGTTTCAAGCCAATGGGTTGGCAGAGAACACACTGTTTTCTTTCTTCCCCTGAATCAGTACGTTCCATAACTTCTTCCTGCTTATTAAAGAATTGTCTTAGGCTTGCAGCTGTATCTTTAGTCCTATAAGTTCTAATACTGAAGGCAGCTTTCTACTTACTTTTCTGATCTTGGATGCCATATGGAAAAGTAGTTTCCCTGAGTTTTCAACAGGATCTATAGTGCTAAATTCAGGGAGGATAGTGATATTCTTTGCATCATTTAGAAGTGGCTTCAGTCATAGTTTGAAGCGTTTGCCAAACTGTCCAAATTCTCTGTGTGTCTTTTCACAGAAAACCAGCATGTTGTTGACATCTGACTTGCTATTGACTAGGTAAAGAGTTGATCGGAGTCATGCATGCAGTCCTGTGCATAAGTGCTGTTTAAAACAATATGGGATGAATTATTTTCAGTTCTGCTTCTCTGTTGGAACTGTGCAGCTTTTTAGATCCATGAGAAGATGCATCTTTTGAGTAATTCCTGTTCTATCAATAATGGCTGCATAACTCCCCTGGTTAGTGCAGCGGATGGGATGGTTCTAAGAAAAGATGACTTGAAAATTAATTACTTAAAACAAGCAGACAAAGAGATCACTGATGAATGAAAGCCAAACAATTTTGAAATTATTTGCAATTTTCGACTATTTATGAGTGACTTGTTTGTAGAATGTGAACCAAAACTATGATGCTGAAGACTGATTGGTGCTTATTTGGGATGTTGTGAGCATCAAAATACATCAATACACCAAATGCTGTTTTCAGGCTTTTACAGTGTAAACGATTCCTTGTTTGAATAACAATTCCTTTGGGTCTAGTATGAAACAAAACCCTTAAGTGTTTTGGAAAACGTTACCCTTTTGAACGATGCAATTTCCTTCGCCAGTGTGAGCTGCTGTCCCTGCAGACTTTTCTTTCAATTCCCCATTGGGCTTGTGGCAGGCAGCTTACCCCTTCTGTGTTACTTTATCCCATTTTCTGCAATATTGTTCTCTCTGAGCCTTTTTGTCATGGCTTAGCTGCATCAAACTCCTGCTGCGGAAAGCTGGAATGTGCCATGCTGTATCCTCCGGCTCTGTGTATATGGTCTTAATGCACATCAGCCTAAATCAATTCGTTTCTCCAACTATATGACAGTTGAAACCTTAGTCTGCTGGAAATTTCAAATTTTTTTTTAAATATTTTTTTTTCAGTTTGTGCACTTTATTCTTCTAATGTTTATATGCTAGGGCTGTTCCACGCATTCTCTGTTTGTCTTTAAATAACTTGCTCATATCCATTTTTTTACAAGACACTGTATTGAGCAACTGTTTCCCTTTTTACTTCTCCAAGCTTGGGTTTACCTACCCAAGGCCCTTGGTTTTTAATTTTTTTCCTATTTATATAATTTAATCAATTCTTTCATGATGCTTATTTTTAAATTACTTTTCTTTATTCCCTTTTCCCCACCCTCTTACTCTGTCCTCTCAAACTCCTCTAACAAATCCACGTCCTTGTTTTGGTAATGCATGCCATGGTCTGCAATGCACCTTGTGTGAAACACCCAGGGAAAATATGGTAAGCAAAATATATGTAGGATTTGCAAGAGTGCACTTCTCTTACAAAGTTTATACATGATTTTTGTTCTGGCAGGACAACACTTTCTGACATTCTTAAGTGATTTAAACTCATAAATCCCAAATATACACTTCTTGAAAACCCTGAAGTTGCAAGGAAGATGGAAGTTTCTGAGTTGTGCGAGGGTGAATTGGCCGAAAGCCTTGCAAGTGTGGTCTATAGATCTGGTGATATAAAAAGCAGTGATTACATGAAGAGCAATAAAACTTTTCACCACTAGTGTGACTCTCATGTCAACCAACAGCATGTTCTTTCAGAATTTCTTTCCTTTTAATTAAATAAGGGATCTGAATTTTTTTCTGTGCAGAGAAATACGAGGTACTGTTGTTCCTTGAAAGGAATTAAAAAACTGTTTCTTATGGAATTTGTTTTTCAAGTGACTGCACATTTATTTCTACTTTTCAGTAGAAAACAGAGAATGCATCTTTTCAAGTAAGTTTGTGCATGTATTAAATAGGATTTTCTCTGATCAAGTGAGAAATTTGTGGCAGATGTAGAAATGCCTGTTTATTATAGAAGTACCACTGTATAGTAATACCTTCTGATTTACAGGCCACAGTACCTAAGACACACATTAAATACTTGAAATTATTATATGTTTTAGCTCTCAGGTTACCACTGTATGTTGTATTTTTGTTGTTTTGTTGTTTTTTTTAATACATTGCTTAAATAAGGGGGGGAAAGGGGTGTGGTATTTTTGAAAGGCTGTAAGATCCCTTCCTGTTTGGACTAATCTGGTTGTTTTATTTGAGCTGATGCTTTCTATGATTTCTTTTTTGCTAAAAGTCTCCCTAACAGCTATTTGCATTTTGGTTTTTTTAAAATGTATCTTTCTACAGTATTTACAAGATTAAAAATATTTTATAAGAACCTTGGGAATAGTTGTTGCTTTGTTTATTTACTTAATGATTCTGTGTGGCATCAGATGTTCTCAGTTTATTTCTGGGCATTATTAATTTTTGATAACATATCTGGCTAATTTATTCAGGCTCATAGTGTGGAACTCCTGACTTGAGTAGAACAGCTTGATGAGGAGCCAGTTACTCATGAGTATTTGACTGTTACCACCATGAAGGAAACACCTTCCCAAAACACCATTCTAGATAATAATTGTATGTCTAATTTTACATATGATGATTGCAATATAGTCTGAAAACAACAAAACTGCTGGTAGTGGCCTCTCTGTAGTGTGGACTGAACATTCTGTAGGCCAACTTCTTCTGTGACCAACTACATTGGTTTTACAGTAGCTTGTTGTAGCTCTACTTAATTAACTTTAATTTCTATATATGTGTGTACTTTTAACTGTTGGGCATGATATTGTAACAGATAGCTTTGTTTAATTGTATTTATTGCACATTTATCATTCATTGTGTTGCTTTCTTCCTTTAGAAATAAGAAAAAGCAGTTTGTCAGCAGAAGAAAGGTTCTCTTGTTATATTGTCCTAACTGTTCTGCTGGGAAGGGAGAGATGAGTGATTTTTGAAAGCAGCTGAGCCATGAGGCCCAGAGAAGCCTTTAGGGTGGAGGTGGGGCAAGCAGAGAGGGAGAGGAACAATGAATCTTGAAGAAACTGAAGGAAACCATAGCTGGAAGGTTGCTGAAAGGAGCAGAGAACTCACTTGTAGGAGTACATAGAAAGATGGAAGCTCTGAAAGAGCTTCTA
The DNA here is from genome assembly GCF_030490865.1 of Poecile atricapillus. NCBI lineage: Eukaryota > Metazoa > Chordata > Aves > Passeriformes > Paridae > Poecile > Poecile atricapillus. The sequence continues at coordinate 83,089,877 of NC_081251.1, forward strand.
AAAGAGGGTTCTGGAGTGGGAAACATGATTATTCAACTCAGCCTTTGAAGGCTTTTGACCTGGATAGCCAAATCAGAGGAAAAGACCTGCCCTACAAGATGAGAGGGACAAAATCTGTTGTTTTTCCATGCAGTAGCTTTTAGTTCTGGATTCTGTATTAGGTTAGTACTTTTGTGCAAGCAATTAGAAATAGAGTTGTGTAGGTTTTATTTTTTTCTTCTTGCTGTTTGGTTTTGTCTGTTCTTTTGGTATACTCACAGTGGCAGACTTGCTGATTTCCCCTGAAAGCTCTGCCTGAAATGAAGCTCCATCATGAATCTCCACAGACAAGCTGGCCAAATATTGCAACAAGACAAGAACAGCAAAAGAAGCAGCTTTTGTGGTTGACTCCTTGGAATAGTGGGCTCTAAGAACATACATTGATGTTGATGCAGAGATTGATTTTCTTTTTTCAATGTAATTGGTATCATGGACACTAGTGTTTTCCTGAGACATGTGGAGTCATTGGCTCATTGAACTAACTTCTTTTGGGTACCTTTGAGTGAGGGATGTGGAAGCTACAGAAACCAGCAAAACCGGGAATATTAAGTATTTAGAGTGAACAGGGGTTGCTCTTACTTTCCACAAGCTGGGGATATTCTGATTTAATTTTGTCAAAGTCATAATGCATCTGACAAGTTCTTTAGGATTTTCTGTTAGTTCAAGTTCTTTATTTATTTGGAATTTGCTGTGTATGTCTGGACACAAATAATGCTGTCTTCACCTTGCTCTCTATTTTTTATGTTTTCTGTTTGTAGAGAAGGCACATGAGTGATGGCCACACTTGACACATATGCCTTTGCAACTGTACATTTGCACAAACATTTTTGAGATGAGGTTTTTTCCTACCCCAAAAAAGCTAATTCGTTTGTGTGTATAGATGTCACCTGAAAACAGAGGTAAAACATAATGGTGTCACGTGATTTGTTTAAACATACTTACTCTGAGATACAGGTTTTTTGGTTTCTTGCTGTACTCTATGTCAGGCAAGTTGCCATTTATTTATGTAAAGATTCAAGCTGTTTTCATACCAATTTGCAAAGAAAAACTACATTTAAAACAGAATTCCTTCCTGAGGACTCTAAACCAAGATTACAGAAATGAAATGAAAGTTTTTCTTTGTTATTGCCTACCATATAATCTGTAAGATTGTTTTACTACTTGAAGCATGTGGGGAGAACAATACAATCACTTCAGTCATGATTTTTTTTCATGTCAGTAACCCAATACATGCTATGACTAGTCTCCATTTGTTATTTAAGTGGCAACATTGTCTTTCTGAGAGTTGAAATTACTCTCTTTCTATTTTGTTTCATGGGCACTTTCACCTGATAAGGGAAACAGGAGTTGATTTTGATATTTCAGATAACCATGAAGCTTTTATTGTCTTCCTTCCTCTCCTTTATGTTGTGAGATAGGCAGATACAAAGAGTACAGATAAGAACATCACCTCTGGTGGGGACATGTGTTTTATGACCTAGAGTTGCCTCCAAGTACAGTAGTAATGCCACATATGGCAATAGCAAGAGTTTAAATTCTTACATTACTTTCACTAAGTTTGCATTTTCAATAAAATTAATTGTTGGTTGAAGATAAAAAACATTGGATTGTTGGGAACTTGAAATAATAGCAGTTCTTTCTTTTTCTCAATCCTGAATTCCTGACTGTATATGCATCCTAATGTTCTAATTTCAGAGGGAGGTGAAGATACCATTTAAAGTCCAACCTGTTTGCAGAAAGTTCTTTAACACTCTTAGGAAGCTGCATTTGCTATGTAATAAGGTTTGAAGGAATAAAAGTGTGGATTTTACACTGGCCTTTTCCTTTTGTCTTGTCTTTTGGGATCTTAAACATAGGACTAGTTTATTTTCTTTCATATTCTAGAGGTATTGGCAGATATCTTGTTCTCACAGACCTCAAGAGAAGTTATACACAGCTTGGAAAACCTGTCCCTGAGCTTTTTAAAAGTTTTTGTTAAATGATTTAATTTGATTTTGATCCAATTAAATTTTAATTTAATTTTGATTTGAGCTTTAATTTTAGAGTCTGTGGTTTTGTTACAACACTGTAATCTTTTATACTCTCAGGGTTATATGGGAGACTGTCAGAAGTCTTGCTTATGTCCAGCTATGCGATATGATTCCTCTTGTCCACAGAGTTCACAATCACAGTGAATAACACAGAAGGTATTCAGGTTAATTGAATACAATTTGCTCTTGATAAATCCAGGTGATGTCCACATCATCTTTCTCACTTTCTGCCTTCTCTCTTCAAGCATGTAAAGTTTGGCCTCTCAGTGGCCAGTTCCTGAGCTTCACCTCACTTTGACTGTGGAATATGTTTGCCATTTCGAACTCAAAGAAGTGGGCATAATTTCTCCCCTGCACCTAGCTATTATCTTCCCAGGATTTCTCCCCAGGCAAGCTGTCTACAGTTAGGCTGACTGTAACTTTGCTTGAGAGATTTCAGAACATATTTGTGACTAATTATTTTGTAGTAGAGAAAAGAGTATCTAACAGTAGAATTACTACTTTGAGAATCAAAATGTTGACCAAATGTTCTCATATGCCAGAAGTTTCTTCTGTCACAAAGTTTGCTTTGCTTAGCTTCCCTGAATTTTCCAGGAAAATGGCTAGTCTTTGAAAGAGTGATGGAAATGAAAGAAAATGTTAATCTTCACTTTATTGTGCTTTTATATTCAGTTTCTAGATTCATTCTCTTAAAGTTGGCCTAGCATAAAGAAATGTTTTGGGCATAGACTGGAAATAAAATCTCAGGTCAGTATCTCAGGACTACTCCTTTTAAACACAGAGTGGAAACCAGTTTTGGGTTTTTCTTGTGATCTTGGGCAAGATGCCATACTCTTACTGCACCTTGTTTCTCTGTATATATAATGGATTAATAGCATTACTCAGCTTTCTATAAGGGTTCTGGGGATGTATCCCCATTTTAAAGATGATAAATTACACACGTAGACAAATTGTAAATCATGTGAATAGTCACCAGCTGACAAGAATAAATGGTACACTGGAAATTTTAGATGCAATTCTAAGCATGTCTCTCTCCTCTGCGAGTTGATAGTGAAATGGGGTTAGCCACATTCCTTGTATTGCTGCTGGCGATCTTGTGACCAGAGGCTAAGCTGATCTACTTGCTGATTTTTACAGAAAGTTTAATTAGTTTTCTTCCCAGATGGAATTGCTTACTTTCTTTCAGATAGGTGAACTGGTCTAGCATTCATGTTGCTGAAGAGTGAGAAAATTTGATGAAAAGAAAGGAGCAGGAGCTGTGATCATAAACCTCCCTTTTGATGGTTGGTGTACTCAGGTTGGTTGAAATGCAAAGCAATGTGGCATCCTTAGAACCTGGCCTCATACGGAGTATGCTTTTTAGAGCTCGGTTTCTTTCACAGTAGGAACCTGGATGGATGGCTGTAGTGGGCTGTTGCAATACACTATGATATTTGAGGAGAGATCACTTCAATTACTTGTTTGTTCCATGTCAGTATCAACATTAGCCATTAAGCAGTTAGCTTTCATAAAGGGTAATTTGACTTACCGTAATCCAAAGCATAAAAGGGAAAATATTTCCCAAAATGACTGGACTAGGATATTTCTGTAGACCTGCCTACTGACTTTTGAGGTAGGACTCTGATGTGCTTGGGAGTTTTTGAATTTACAGGATGTGTCCTCACTGCCTTGCAGAACTTAGGGCTAAGAGCAAACTGAAGCTTGTAATTGTATTCTGACAGGTGGAAACTTAAATGCTATTGTAGTACATTTTAGCATTTTGCTGGGGCTCATTCTTAGGTTTATTTATCTGAACAAGGGTTTTTGTTTGGATTCAGGGTGAAGGACAGTCTAGGTCCTAGTTTTGAAAGGCAATATTAATATTAACAATTCTTGGTAACAGCTGCTTCAGAGGGCTTTAATATGACGTTATGCAAGTTCAGATATCTTGTCTTCTAGCATACTGATTTAGCTATTGTTTCCTTTCAGGAAGAGTGAAACTTTGAGGCATGTGTTATTAGACTTTTTTGATTAAACTTGCATTGCTAGTACAAATTCATAATATTACTTATCAGTCAGTTCATTTCCCACATAAAGTGCTTCTTATCTGTCTCCTTTGAGGAGTACACTTATTAGAACATAGGCACACAGGACACACATGCTCCAGTAACTTTTATAGCATCTTTTAGTATTTGCATACTCTGTGTGGACATAGCTTCGTACAACTAGGAGAGCTTATCCTCAGATACTTGGATAAAGAATGCAAAATGTTACTGGACACCTCTGATAAGTCTCCATTGTCTTTATGTCTGCTTCTCTTCAGACATTTTTACATACCAATGAATTCCAGTAACTGTCTTCTTCATGGCCCTTAGCTTGACTCTCTCCAGTAGCCCCATATTTCTGTTGTACTGGGGAGCCCAGGACTGGACACAGCACTGCAGCTGTGGCCTCACCAGGGCTGAGGAGGAAAGATCCCCTCTCTTGACCTGCCAGCGGTGCTCCTTCTGATGTAGCCCAGGATACTGCTGGTCCTGTTTGCCACAAGGGCATATTGGTGTCTGTTGATATTCCCAGAGCCTCTTCTGCAAAGCTGTTTTTCCAGCTGACTGCCCCCAGCACGTATAGACACATAAACTGCTGGTGTTGTCCCTCTTGAGGCGCAGGAATTTGCACTTCTTTTCGTTGAGCTTCTCGAGGTTCCTCCAGGCTGTCAATGTCCCTCTAGATGGCAGCACAACCCTCAGGCATATCAGCCACTCCAGTTCTGTATCATCTGCAGATTTGGTGAGGGCATGTTCTGCCCCACTATCCAGCACCACTCTCTGGACCTGACCCTTCAGCCAGTTTTCAGTCCTCACTGTCTGCTCATCTAGCCCATATTTCATCAGATTCCCTATGAGGGAATTGCAGGAGACTGTGAAAGATCAAGTACCAAACCATGTTTATTCTTGAACCGATCTGTGAAATGGAAACAGATTACCAGGTCATTTAATTTTTCTCAAGTCATTGGAGCAATTTAAACCAACCAAAGGTGGTCAATAGGTGGTTTAATAACTATCTCTCAAAGGTGGTCTTTGAGAGATAGTTATGAAAATATTCAGTTACATTTCTCTGTATTTTTATAAAATAGGTTTTTTTTAATTGTAAGCTACATATGCAAACAGTGTGGCACAGAAATCTATTAACTATTAGGCAGTTGCAGTCAAAAGATAACAAAAATACATGTAGTAGGTGTATTTTTTGAGAATATAAAGGTTGCTTTACTAGGAAGTGGGAAAGAAGAAAAATGGCATAGTAAGATAATGTATATACTTTCTGCCAACTTTTACAATCATGTATATTTTATAATTGGATTGCTGGAAGCATGTCCATGAAATATATCCCTCTTTTAAGTAAATCATAAAAAACAAGACTGAAAGGAAGGAGTCACATAGTCCATGCTTATGCCTCTGGAACGCATTAGCTATAACTAAGTGTAATACTGAATAATAGATGAAATTATATTTTATCATCAGTGTAAAGATTTAATCATCAGGTTGAAGACCTCAAATAGTGGTTTCTGGTAAAAAAATATTTAGAACTTAATATTCTTGCATTTTTGCAAGAGTTATGACTAATGTATCTAATCTTTTTCATTACAGTTCATATTCAAATGATGATACTTTGTTCTTTGCTTACAAAATTACCAAGTCCCTGTGGGTTATAATATATTTATTATTACTTTTTATGTTTGGTTTTACTGTTTTGTCTTGAAATAAACTAAAGATCTTCAGTTCAAAGAAACTGCTGCCTCTTGCACGCAAATATAGCCTGCAGTATAATTGTATTAGGGTTTTGAAAAGAAGCAGGTGTGCAAATTGTTTCTCAGGAAATAAAGTAAACTCATTCTTGCTGTTAATGTGTTTTTCTGTTACCTTGTCTTATATTCCGGTCTGCTTGTGCTTGCTTATTTCTCTAGGACATAATCCAAAGTCATTGAAAACTCTGCTAATTCCAGTGAACTTGAGATCAAGGCCTTAAAAATTCTCAGTTTTAAACTCTGTGGGAAGAAATGTTGATGGCTTATGTAGTGCTGATTACTGTGGAGCCCTTGTCTTGAGGGCTTTAGGCTGTGTTTCATTTTTAAGATTATATTCAGTTCAGATACTGACTTGGTCTTTAGTTTTTCGTAGTTTGAAATAAGACTCCTTTTCTTTATAAGCGTGTTTTATTACAGTTAAGGGGTTGGGGCTTTGGGAGTGGTGTATTTTTTGCTTTTGCTTGTTTATTTTGTTTTCTATCTATTTGAACATGAATGAGTTACCCTGTACTTAAAGTATACTCTCCCCCCTCTATTAAAGGAAGCACTTTAGTAATAACAGAAAACCATCTGTCACGTAAGACTGTAAACCAGAGACCTGACATAATTACCTTTTTTTCAAAAAATGAATTTTATCTTTATTTAATTTTTTAAAAAAATGGTGCAGGTTTGGCATACAGTTTTAAGTACTTTTACACTTCTCTGAGTCTGTATGCTAAAGCAAGCAGGTACTAATTTGTGATTTTGAAAAATAAAATTAAGAAAGATAACATGATTACCTGTCTTGCCTGCCTAACACGTACCTTGAGCTCTTCAGGTGATTTATAACTTGTTTACATTCTGTACTGTGATAAACAGAGACCCTTTTGTTCGACTAAACATGCAGATATGATGTTTTGTAATGCTACGTTCTGTAAAATCAGAATTGTGTTGGGGGTTGCTACTGACGCTAGCATGGTTATTACGGCCTTGCCGAGATTCCTTGAATTCCAGAAAGTTACTGAGCTAAGCCTCTAGGGAGAACGGTGGAGAGAGGTCAAGAAGATAAGGACTGAGGAAGACTTCTGATCCTCCTCTTGCGATCATCAAAAGGCAGAAAAAGACCCCTAACAGCTGGAGACGCATGCGCAGAGACACCCGAGAAAGAACACATCGTCGGAGAGCCGGACCGATTAAAAGGGGACACACAGAAAACAGAAGTGCGGCAGCGGCGAAGCGGGATCGCTTCCCGGCCGTCCAGCGCTGTACTTTGCTTATTGCGTGCTTGCTACAATTAATAAAATCTTTCTTAATTAAGTAATATCACTCTCTTTGAGTGAATTTATTACATGTACTGTTTGCCATCTGGAGTGTTTCCAGTTCCTATAGGTTTGGAGTACTGCAGGGTAGGCAGTCGTGGTGCAGTAGGTGAGGGACAGTATAAATTGGGCAGTATTCAAAGAACCTTTGTGGTGCTTGCACTCCTGTTCTTCAGAGGTAATACTATTAATTCAATTTTCCAGAAAATCTGAGTAATTGGGTTTTTTTTAGTAAGATGGAATTTGAAAAATCAGCTTGGTAAAATGTATTGTTGTCAATCAGCAATTGTAGTTTTCATCTACATAAAGAGACTAGGTAAAAATGCATGAATACAGTAATTCAAATAATGACTGTCTTGGGTTACAATGCTTTGCTTACAAAGCACATCAGACAACGCTTATTTTATGTTCATTCTTATCAAACTTCTATTACAGAAAGGGTGAGTTTTCATTTTTGTTGTTGGGATTTTTTCATTGAACAGTAGTGATTTGTTTTACACTTCTGTGCAGGCACATATGCCAGTTAAAACAACCATTCTTGTCTCATTTGATAATGCCATCAGACTACTTCAGGTTACAGGCTTCCTTATTCTTCCCTGTTTTTTAAGGCTACAATTTCCTGTTAAAGAAATCTACAGTAACACAGAGTTTGACAGTCTTATACATTGCTACAGATTCGTCCATGATGTGGTACATGTCCGAAGAATAGTATTACAAATAAAGGCAGAAAAGTATGAAAACCATGCCTTTATTTTGGATAGGAGAATCTGAACAATTTTGGATGATTTACTTTATCTTCACAGTAAGAAAAGGCCCTTGGCTTGGGAGACTGTAATAGCCACTCTATGTAATACTTAGTATGTATTCATGGTTGGAAAAATGTGAAGGTTTGTTGCCCTGAAAATTAAGCCTTCTGATCTTGTTTTCATAGTTTCTAGCCACTTTCCCAGGAAAATAACTATAAACATAGATGTGTATATATTCTTTCTAAGACACGTCTTTTGATGGATGTTTTGCATGACCAGTGTGATTGAGAAGGTGGTAACCTAACTATCTGATCTCCGGTTATTGTTGAGAATCTATAAATACTGGAGTTGGGAAAATAAAAATATCTATTTTTCCTATCATACATTTGAATCATTCCGTGTCCTATAGCGACAAAGGTTATCATTGAAGCATCTGCCTTTTCAGGCGAAATTGTTTTCTGGTTTTTTATCCAACTGCAAAAGTTGTTTTGGTTCAAACTGCGTGGTAAACCTGCATTTAACTCTACAAATTTGAACATATGTAGGTATCTATCATCAATTTTGCAGTTCCAGTAGCAGTGAGGATGGAGGGACTTGGCTTTGGGGTTATCTTTTGAATACATTCAGAGATTTGGGCTGGCTTCACAGGTCATAGGAACAAAGTTGGACAGGTTCCATGCTCACTGTATGACACAATCTTAATTTATGAATATATGTGTCCTAATCTCACAGAAATTAAATTACATGAAAGTATGTGGAGAAAGTTGGAGGTCACTTTTATATTTTTAAAAGCATATTGTATGATGTGGATTAGCATTCTGTACCGAGGTTAGGGCTTTTTATGCAGTATGCTGTGCAAATGCAGTGAGAGGCCTTGTCATGAAGGCTGTGGAGGTGAAATAAAGGCAGAAAATGGCAATTTGTCTCAGTTTGTTGGTTATGGATTTGAATTAGCTCTCTAATTCCTGGATTAATATCCTAGCCACTATATTTTACTTTTGGGCTTGTCTTCCTTTATTGCATGTGTCTGTAAGGGGCACACTGCCTTCAGTTTTCGTCTGGCCCTGGCACTTGCACGGACTTATGTCTACAATCACAAATAGTACAGAAGCAATGTAAAATTCTAATTAAAGTACACGCATCAGTTAGTTAAAAATAAACTCTTCAGGAAAACAAAGTAGGGTTTACATTTGCATAACATTTTACAATTTCAGTTCATGGGATTGAGGCTCTGGTCCTTGGGTTGGGGAGGATATGGTTTTGGTGTTTTCCACAGAAATATATTCAGTATTCTTCTTAAATCAGGACTGAGTTAGCTGGAGATTCTCCTGTGTTCAGAGGGCTCAATAAAGTTTTGAAAGCAGACTACTGAAAAGTGGACAGAAGAGATTTCCAACAAAAGTGTGTCTAGGTATAACTGTTTTCTGAGAGACTGATTTTCATGAAGTAATGAACTACCTTGTTTTGAGAGGAGACAATGTAAAACTGGTGTCAACAATTCCCTTCAGATTATAAGAGATCAGAATATTATCCAAATGTAGTTAGTTTAATTGTAAAGATGTAGGAAAGAAAAAATTCAAATATTTAGATCTCTGGAAAGAAATTTGTAACTCAGACTAGTCTGATTTGTGGTTTTTAATGGTTCCTGTAAACTATGTGGACATGCTGTGGCTTCTTCTCCAGTTAATGGTCAAATTATTTATAGCAGATGCAAAGGCTCATACTATCTTAAGGAAATTTATATATACGTTATTTTGTTTGCTACAGAAACATTACACGTAATTCGTGTAAATAATGAAAATTATTACATTTCCCTCTCTTTCCTGCCCAAAAAAGACTTACCAAGATAGGAAGTATGATATATATCATACAGAGGATTTTAATTGATTTAAAAATTAAGTCTGAGCATTGGATCTTTGAAGTTCTTTATTCGAGAAGACACCTTTGGAGACAGTCTTCTCTGTGCTGTAAAGCAATATGTGCAGCAAACAAGTGCAATGTGATGGTGTTTCCAGTCATTTTTTTACTGTTCAGATGTCTGACTTATGGATTCAACAACCCTTTGTGTGAGGTGTTTGGGTCTGTTCCCACAGAAACTTACCCAATAGAGGCTGAAAAGACAACTTTAGACAAATGTAATGTGGAGAGCACTGCTGGATGCTACTTCACTATGCTGTTAAATTTAGTAGTTGTAGTTTTTGCATGTCATCAGGGCAGAATCTTCCAATACTTTTATTTTTTTTTAATTTCTAATAAATTTTCTGGTTTTTGAAGTCTTTGTGGTACTTATTTTACACATAATGGAAAATAATTTATTTTTCCCAGCTCCAGTCAAAAACTTTTGATCTGGAAAAAAGAAGCATTCAATGTGGCTGCTATGTATTTGCGATGTAATATTTTGAAAATAATTCTTCATTTATGTTCAGATATGATTTTCCTTTCCCTGCCTTTGAAGTACAGTAATTCTTACCAGTAATTCTAACAGCCTATTCAGGAATGCACTAGATGTGTAAGTTAATAGTGGAAAACAGTAGTGCTGTGATTTGATTGTAAAATTTCAGAGATTAGTTGGGTTTTTTTAGTTGTAAATTTTCAGAGAGATTAGTTGGGCAGAGTTTTGTGTGTCACCTGAGAAAGCATGTTATTAGTGTTTTGAAGGCAAGCAAACAGCATCAAGGCTTCTTTAATGTGTATGTGTGTGAGTATTGGTTTTGTCTTCTGAAGAGACATTTGCCAAAAGAAGAAGGGGAGAGATGAAGACATCATTCTGCAATGTGCAGCATTCTCTCTGTGTATTTCTCAGTCCTTAGTTTTTCGAAGCTTATTTTTGTTTTCAAGAGTGGCAAGGTCACTCTTGACCTCACCAGTGCTATATTTTTTGGTTGTGTAAACAATTGGAGCATAGCAACAAGTGAAACATAACTGAAAATACCGAGACTATATATGCGCTATGGCATCAAGAATTTGTCCAGGAGGAGTACCTAGGCCTTAATGGGTGCCTTAAAATCATTACGTGATTAAGCTTTTAATGAACTTAAGCTGTGGCTTTGGTTCAGCTTGACCAGTAATAAGTTCATTAAGTTACTCATCACCAGATATTAAATTTCAGCTGCACTGCTAAAATGTGGGTATTAATTAAAATTTCTATAAATGCATATTATTTCTTTCTTCCTCTGCTAGTGCAGTATAATGACTATATGCACCAGGCACAGTATATTCTTGTTTTGTCTCATGCTTCACTGCAAAATATTTTTACTTTGCTACTCAACCACTATTCCACTGTCCAGTTGCTTCCTGCTAGCCTGAAAAACACGGCCTTACAAGCAGTGATCACTTTTCATCTGGAAGATGTGTCTAGAGAAGTCAAGCAGCCTTGATTTTGGCTTTGGGTTTTTGCTACCATGTTGATCACTTTTCTTTCTCACTTTTATTTCCTAGCTGTAGCTCTTGTGTCATCCTACCAGCTGACTCCAGAGAACCATTAGAAAAAATTCATTTGAGAAATAAGCAATGCTTTGGCAACAAAGAGCAAGGCTGAGAATGTTCATGTATGAAATTATTTCTGATTTAATAATGTATTTCTCCATAGAGTCTTTTGAGTTAGCACTGACTCCATCTATGGTGGTTGCAAGCAGGTTGCAACATTCTCTCTTGTTTTAAGACCTGTCTATCATGAAGCTGTCCATATTATCCAGATTACTCTCATTTTCTGGTTGCCTGTCCTGACAGTCAACTTTCTTGCAAAATAGTTACACTGTATCCAGCTGGGATGTAGTTAATTTTTTTCAGAGTACTGTATGGTACTGTGTTTTGGATACATGGCTAAAACAGTGTTGATAATGCACTAATTGGCTATTGCTGAGGAGTTCTTGCACAGCACAAAGGTCTTTGTTTCTCTGTCTCCTCTCAAATTCATTTGGAAAGTAGGTGGGGACGAGGTTGGGATGGGATTCAGCTACAGTTGCTTACTTGGCAGTATAAAGAAGGAGGTACTGCTTGGGGGTAGAAGAAGGAGAGTGTGGGGGTGTGTGAATGTTTTCCATGGTGGTTGTTGCTTGAAGGGTATCCACACTTGTGGGAGGTAGTGAGTGACTTTGAGTCACTTGCTGCTTTGGCGGATGGTGTGTCCCCTCTTTCCTTCACCTGTTAAGCTGTCTTTGTTTGATCCGCAAGTTTCCTTGCTTTGTTCTTACTTTTGTCTCCTCTGTGCCACTGAGAGAGGGGAAGTGAGGGAGTGGTGTTACTGACCAGGGTCATCCCCCCACCAATAGTTTATGTAAGCATAAAGCATTTGCAGACCTGTGGTTGGAGCAGTGTTGCTCCCCAGGCACCTGTTTTGCGTGCATGTTAGGTCAAGAGTATCTGTGTAAAAGCAGATTGTCACTCTGTGTGTGTCTGTACTTTGAAGCTCTTGGCCACTGGACTGGCAGCTCTGTGCATCAGTTTTCAGAGTGGGATGACGTATTCTTTCTCAGCAACTTCTTTTGTTTTAAAAACATAGATTTACAGAGACTTGTAAGACTTGTGACTTCACTTTTTCATGGGTCGGAGCCCCTTACTGCTTGAGACATGTAATAATCCATCTTGTGATGCTATGTGAAATGGACAGGTTTAAGCTTAGTCAAATGAGTGAAAGATTTGATCTGTTGATCTCACTGTATTTGACCTTAATTAGTTTAGGCTAAAGCCATAACTGCACTGTTCCTCTGTCTTTTAAGCCAACAGTCCATCCCTTAAATCAGTTTTCTCATTTTTGCAACATGGATAATATTTTGGTTAAAGAATTTAGTTCAGAAGCTTGTGCAGAGTTTTTAGAATTTTTTCAAAGACCTTGCCACTAAAATGAGCTCTTCCCTATTCTTCTTTCTTGTATTCTTTGCACAAGTGGGCCAGATTGTCATCCCCTGCTATGATCAGTTTTTCAAATGATCTGTCATTTACAGAGATTGTTTCTGTTCAGCTGTCTGACCACTGCTGTGTCTTTTCACAAAATGCTATCAGGTAAGGGGGATATTGAGCTTACATATGTGTTTCAGCACTGTGCAGGTTCATTTTTTGCTCAGCCTGTGTGGGAGATGCATTTTATGTACATCTATGCTTCTCAAGTTTTCACAAATCTGTAGTAGCCTGCTTGATTTCTTGCTCATGACTCTTCATTTGGAATTTGGTTTAAATCAGCATCATCTACTTCATAGTGTCTGGTACCTGAACAAGTGCTTTTTAAATACTTTTAATTTCTTTCTTAAGATTAGTCCCTTCCCTGAGAACCACTTGTGCAGACTCACATGTTGCTTTTTAGAGCAGGTTGTATCTGTCATTGAACTTTTTACACTGGAATCGTTTGTCGCTATCCTGGCCCTGTTGCTTGGGATTTGCCACCATGTCTGACAGGTACTGTGTCATGCAGGAATATGAGCCTTAGACATCCATTGCTTTTCTGAGCATTTTCTTGTCCATATGACTTTGCAATAGTACTCTGCTGTGCCTTCTATTTCATCTGGAGTTTTCCAGAGCCATCCATCTCTAGCACGTGTGTCATGCATTTGCTTTCTCTGGACTTTTTTTTTCTCAGTTTTTGGAGAGGTGTCATGGACAAGGAAGTCAAACAGATGTAGGTCACCATTATCTATACTAACCCTGAAGTCACACAAAGCCCTGAAAATCTCCTTGGGGGCTGCTCCGTTTTCTCCGCTTCTGTATTTTACTATTTTCAGCTTAGTGGTAGCACCTTTTCTCTTTCTGCCATTTTGTTCCTCTTCTACCAAAGTTGGAGACTAGCATTAGGCAGAGTATTGCAGCAGAATGAAATGTCTTTTATGATCCAGTAAAATCATATTAAGTGTAATTTCACATGGAAACAAAAGGTAATTACATCAACATAGCTAATGTTGTTACATAGGAGGCCAAATGCTAATTGTCTATTTTTAGTGTCTGTATTACGTAGGCTCTTTCCATAAAAACGCTGCCTTATGAAGCACCCGACAGCACATGTTGGGACCATTCTTGCTCAGCCTGATGGAGTTGATTCAGGCGTGTGCCGCAGGTGCCGCTGCGACTCCGCGCTCGCCCCGCCCGCCGCCGGCAGCGCGCCCGCGGTGCTGCACCGCCCCCCGGTGGCCGCGGGCGGAGGCGTCCGCTTCTGTGCTTCCCACCTGGAATTCCGGCATCGGCTCCTTCGGCCTTGAGAGTTTGTGAGAGAAATGCTGTCCTGGCAACCGCATTTCTCAGTCACCGCGAATTGTTTGCCGAGTTACTCTGATTGTACTCTCAGTATTTAAAGGCTGTGTCCTGTCTTCACTAATGATGAAAAAAACCAATTTTTTGTTTCCTTTTGCCTAAAATAATAGGATTGTGCTCTTTGTACTTGTGGGTTTTTTTGTAGAAATGTCTCTTGAGCTACATTGTGATGGAATAATAGCTGCAAACTTGCAAAATAGTAATCTCTGATTAGTGTTCAAAATACACTAAACTTTTTTAAATGGGACTCCTTCAACTTCTGCTTTTGGCTTTAGAATATGATTACAGAGTGTGCTAATTTCAGGGGTTAGATCAAGAAATGCTGTGCTGCTCTGAGTATTTTGGCTGCAGCCTGCAAAGAAGCAGTGGCATTGCCTCTGTTGACACAGATGGCAGAAAGTGGAAGCTGCCCACCCACTCAAAGCAGCTTTGCATCTTGCTCCGTGCCCCGTCTCCCCCAGCCATCTCCCTGGAGTGCTGAAATGGCTCTGGCTGCTCCTGATGGAGGAGTGGTAGACCTAGTCTCTGTGGAGCATTCTGCAAAACCTGTGCAGATAGAGGGTCTGTTAACTCTGTTTTCCTTTATGAAGTTTTGAGAGCAGGGGTTCATGTACATATGAGAGAAAGAGAGATTAATTTAGCTCTGTTTTGAAGCTGATACCTGTCTGTGCTGTTTAGGCAATACACAGACCTGAATCTGTGTGTAACTTGAGCTGTTGGTCTAGTGTGATCCCCTCAGAACAGTGGCAGAAACAGAGAATGTTGTTTCTCAGCCCTTGGAGATTTTCTTGGCCACTGAATCACTGTAAAAAAAGAAAGACTTGTTCCAGGCAGCTGGACTCTGGGAGGCAGCACTTATATATTTTTTCAGCTGCATCTGATAGATAAGGAGGCTTTCTATTTCTCTCTCTCTCTCTCTGTTTTGTTTTGCTTTTGTTTTGCTTTGCAAAAATGCAATGGACTTCCTTTTGCAACTGTTCTTACCTTTAACTCACACTTTCAGCTCCTCAAAAATAAAGGGAAAACATTTCTTTCAAACATGTAAGCAGTGTTTGTGCTTGATGGCAATGACAGCCCATCATCCTCTGTATTGAAACAGCCCATTTAAATAGCTGCCACCTTCTCCAGTTACGATCTGTGAGCTGGCACATCAAGTTAGGGCTGGGTAATGTTAAATATCCAGGGCCTTGTTTCAATCTTTGGTTACTGCTTGAGCAGAGTATTAATTGGTGAGGAGCCTCTTCTGTTCTGTAGATGCTGTACCAATTTCATAAGATCTGAATGTGTTTCTGCTGATCTGAAATTACATTCCTGCTGTGTGACGTCCAGATCTCTACAAGCAGAATTTTGTATAAGTTTTCTTTCCTGCAAGACCAGTAGAATGTCCTAATCGTCTTTCTGCTTCAGAACATTATTTGAAGTATTTGAGGCTGTGCTTCTATAAGTCATCTTGAAAAATAGGATTTTACCACTGGAAAATTTCATTGATATTAATATTTGAATTGTGAGTGAGTGATTTCAGGATGTAGCTTATATCTGAGATTTTGATAAAGCTTCTTGCAAGGTGAAATACTGCTGTTTGTGGAAGAGTAACAGACTAGGTGGAGATATCAGTCTTTGATTTTTGATGTTGGTTGTTTTTTGTGTTAGGTATTTATTTATAGATCCAGCAAGTCCTGAAGATGGACCAGACTGAGATACTGTGAAGTTCTGCCCCTCTCTGCACCTACCCCACCTCTGCCTGCTCTCTTATTCCATCTTTCTGCTTTCTCTTTCTTTCCTATGACTTATTTTTTTCCTGCAAATCCTGTCGCTTGTCCATGTTGCTAATGAAACTGATGAACAATGAAGAGCTGATACTGGTATTTATAGTTGTGTCATTAGGTTTTTGGAGTTCCTGTTCTAGTTAGATTTTTGAAGGAATGGAGAATTTTTGTGTTCAGTTGACTTTTTTAGCCCAAAGAATTACAGCTTTTTATCAATTTATACTCAGACTGCTCTTTTGACATACCTCTTCACAGCAAAAAAAAAAAAAAAAAGAAATCAAAGTCTTTTATTGATAAATTTCATGTTTTGTCTAGGTGTCTTTCAGGTTTTGTATCTATTTTGGTTTAATGACTTTTAGAATTCCTGCAGACATATATAATCTTGTTTGTCTTAATTCTGTGATGCCAAATAATATTGCATGTTTTTGTCTTACTGCTTGTCAAGCTGTGGTTTATTTTTATCTATTTACAACAAATGTTTCGTAGATATTTTCATTATTTTTTACAACTTGTGGGGAGACACGGTGCTTCGTAAGTCTAGGGACAATTTGGACAGACTTACAGAGTGTCCCAAGAGACCCATAATTGTATGTCCCTGAGGCTTTGTGACATCTCAAGAAAATCCAAAATGATTCAACAATTCTGCATTTAAATTTTTAAAGATTTTTTCATTTAATGAAAAATTGATTTTTTTTAAACTCTTCTCCCCAGTCAAATGCCAAAATAAAAGAAATTCTTTCAGGGGAAAAAGTCAGTTCTTTGATCAGTTGCTTTATGTTTGGTACCAGTCAGTACAACCCAGTTGTTGCAGATTGAGGGTACTTGTCTGAATGGTTACGTGTTGCAAAGAACACTTCTGAAATAATTTGTATTGACATATCTAACCTATTTTCTTCACAAAAGATAGATTACTTTTAATCCAACTTATTTTTTTTTCAGTTTTGTTATGCATTCCTTGATCTTTTAGAGCATTCAAGGGCATCTATATATTGTCTAATTAAGTATTTGAATTATGTGGCCTGATAACTATATTTCTACAGGGGCCTAAAGAATGTTATCAGATGCTTTTGACAGTTTTATTATTATTTTTAAAATAGCCTCTGAAGCATAGAGCTCATGGTGGCAGTTAATATGCCCGGAGGGGTGAAGTCTGGCAATAGGGTTGTAACCAGTTGGCAAGGATCAAATTTTAGGTTTTAACTCAAACTTGGGAGGAAATTGGTTTCCTCATAAAAAGGAGAAATTCTGGACCTGTCTGAAAAATTTAAGCTCCCATTGCTTGTGGATCCTTGAAGAATTGAAGGGATAAAAAAAAAAAAAAATCATCTTTAAGGCTTATAGATCTAGAAGTTGGAGTTCACATTAAAATTTTTCAGTTACATAAGTACATAATTCTTTCCCTTGGTGGGCACTTCTTTTTCTGTGTTAGAAGGAGTTCAAAGTAAATGGAAAAGGTGGCATTGTTTTGAAGCACGTATGCTAATGCTGAAGTAAATTAGTCAACTTATTTTTTTTTTCTGCCTGTATAGGTGCATGATAGCATTTGGTCTGTGTAGAAATGTCTTTTAATTGAATTTAGGAGGCGATATTTGTGCTTGAATTTGGGAGGTGCATGTTTTAAATGTGAGAGGACTGTGACAGAATTAATTCTGAAATTTGTAGCATTTAGTAATTGAACTAGTTTTCAGTAAAAAAAAGTAAGTATTCTGGCTTCATTGACTGAAAGGCAGAGTTGGAAACTGTTTGTATATATGCATAGGGCCATATTATCCTGTCTTATACACATTTGGTGTAGAAACATGCAGGAGCACAATTTGGCTGCATGTCTTCATATTTGGCATCTGATCATTATCCCAGCAGATACCTTTGTGAGCATAAGGGTTTCATAAATTTCAAGGATTACAGGAAATGTTTGTGTAGACTAGTAAGATGACTGCAAACTTTGTGATGGAAAAGTTTTACTTCTAAAAAGATCAAGACCTTGGTAGCCTGATTGATTGCAATTGAATTGTTTCACAGAATTCTCTCTTGGGTCTCAGTGATGTTACATGTGGGACCTCTCTGATGGGAATCCCATTAGCAGTGTGACTAATACAAGTGCATGAGTTGTGGACACTGCCCGGGTTCTGGTGTGGCACTGGGCACTGAATAGTCAGTGCATCTTCTGCTCCTTCCATGCTGCTGATGTTGCTCAAGACAAAGTATCTGTAGACAGCTTTCTGGTCAAACAATCAAACTAGGGCTGTCTACTGATTTTCTTTGTCCTGAAAGTTGTCTTGTGTACTGTTGTCCATTTTTCTTCCTGAAATTTTGTCTCTCTTGGTTTCATAGAAGAACCTGGTTTGCTTATTTTTTTACCCTTCTATCTTCTTAATCGGCCTTTCACTGCCTCTTTCCACTCCATCTTGCTATTTTTCTTAGGGATGGAACTGTGGACCTTTTATTTACATCAGACATGCCTATCTGTAAATACAAGTCAAATTTGTCTTTGCCATTATGCCTTGCAAATGAGTTTTTTTAGCTCTGGCTGAAGAAGAAGGGTCTGGAATAAAGAGAGATTCTTGTCGCCATTGATCTAGATGTCAACAGCTCAACATGGCTAAAACAGGCCTCCTGCAGACTCCCCTCCTGCTGCTTCCTTCTTACTCTAGGAAACAACCTAATCTTGCCATGGAGGTCATAACACGTCATCTATTACTTTGTTCTTTCTCTAAGTTCAGAAACGACACTGTCAGTGTTATTGATGATTAAATCTTATTTTTTACATAATTTCTTAAAGTCAGTTGATTGATGTCCAGCAAACATTCTAATCTTCCATCCAGCTCTTCTTCATCTGTTAAACAAGCTTGCCAATTAGTCCAGCATCCTTTTCCTTGCATTCTTCAGGTCAGTCCTGCACTTTCATACCCATTCAGATTTAGTGAAAATCATTTTTGTTTCCTTTTGCAAACAGAATAGAAGAAACCTATAGCCATCTCTTCTGAATTTATTTTCCCTCAGTGTACAGAATATGGTCTTCACTTTGCTAGACCTCAGTTACTACAGAAGCATCACTCTGTCCTCTTTTGTTATTCATTAAAATGTCAGGCTTGGTCTTATGCTCTCTTAGTACAATAATGTGCTTTCTTCTTGAGAGATTTAATATGCTTTCTATTATACTTTCTTCTTGAGAGCATCTCCAAGGTAGTCTCCATAGCCTCTTGGTAATCCTTTCTTTAAAACCCCTTTACTGTGAGGCCCCAAAAGCTTGGAAATTGGAATATGACTTGGTTCCTTTTGCCTCCCTCTTTGTCACCTGTTGCTGTGTTACTGGATCACAAGGTCCATGGAGTCAGGACTTTGTTAGTTTTTGGGTTTTTGTGGCAGTTTTTTTGTTTGTTTGCTTTGGTTTTGTTTTGGCTTTTTTTTTTGTTTTGTTTTGTTTTATCGCACCAAACACGGAAGCATCCTGAGCTACCATTGAGAACATAAAGATGGTCATAATGTTAACTAAGTAATTAGTCATAGTTATAACATTGTGGGGAAATTTGCTCTGAAATTTGCTGTTGAAATTTCTTGAGAGGAGTGGCAGTAGTAGAAATGCCAGTTGATCATGTCATCCCTTTGGAACTTGCCACCTTGTCTTCCCTAGGGAAAAAAAGTGTTAAAAAAAAAAAAAAAAAAAGAAGAAGAAGAAAGAAAAGCCAACAAAGAGCAACCACATTGCAAATAAAAGATGCTCTTAGCTAATCTGAAGGGGCATTTGGCTGCCTCACAAAAACACTGTGTATTTTGGCAGTTAGGAGCTTTGGCTTAGGCAGATCCGTGTTTGGAATAACAGGGTGTGTTGCAAGTCAAAATTCAGGTATCTTGGCTGAGATGTGCGCATAATCTGGCATGATGCCTTTCTGCACTGTGCCTAGCTATAGCAAGTGCCAAAGTCCCTTCTGAACAATATATGAATCTCATTTTGAAAAAAAAAAAGAAAAAAAAAAAAAGAAAAAAAAAAAGAGGAGGAGGGAAAAGGGAGCCAGGATTTATTTTAACATTTAGTGGATATAAAAAAAACAAGTATCAAGAAGCAAAGCATTTCCATGAAGCATTCACTGTGGAAATTCTGCAAATTCTTGTTGCAAACCTCTTTATCACTTGGATTGGCTGATTTCCAGAGCATCAAGGCTAGGAATTGAGGGACTGATGTATAATCAGTGGTGATACATTTTAACCACATGAAACATTCTCTGCTTCCAAAGCCTCCAGTGTCTCTAGTAAGCAGTGCAACAGCAACAGCTCCTTGCTGCTGAACTCCAGAGACGGGGAGGATATTTGATCAGGATGGTAAGAAGCTCTTTACTTTTTCACCAGATCTAGGTTATTATTCTGTAAAAATTGCTTAAAAGATGATGAAATTAGTAGAGGTCAGTATTTAAAACAAAAATACAGTATGTAAGGTACAGAGGAATTATGTTTTTTCTGCAAGAGAACAGCAATGCAAGTTGGTGACAAATATATCTGGCACTGAACATGTTGTGCAGCTTATATAAAATCTTTGAAAACTGGGAAAGATCGCTGATGACTATTTCATGTAAATTGTAAGTCGGTCTACTTGGTTAATTTCAGAAGGACAGCTGTATGCCAGCAGTATGGGCTTTTAAAATGATTTTGGATTAATAATCTTTGACACAGACTTTATACATAAAAATGCCAATAATAAACCTATAAAATAACCTAATAAATTAATAAACCTCGGCAAATCACTCATGCAGGCTGTATGTTTATATGGTTTCTTTTGTAGGGGTTTTGGGATTTTGTTTTTTAGAAAGATCTGCTCAGTACATGCCTTTGACTTTTAGGGAGCTTTGAAGTTTTTGTTTTTCTGGGTTTTAAATCCATGAAGAGCTGTTAATTACATTGTTTCTCTAGTGCATTTATTTGGTCAGAAAAATAACCAGGAAAAAGTTTTTAGAATAATTTTATTATTTGTACCAATTTAAATATCCTGATCTAAGTATTAAAACAATAGAAGCAGAATATAAAGCACATAAATGTGGGATCTGAATATAGTGTAAATTGATACCGATGCTATTAATGGTTTAAGAAATGACTGAGATTAGAATAAAAATATGCATATTAGAATTTTCTATGTATTAAAGATTTGGGGGGAGAAAACAAATCTTTGGAGTGTTTACTTCCAAGACTTATTGTAAAGAGTGTTTTGTTTGGGTTTTTTGGGGGTAGGGGTGGGGGGTGGGTGTTGATTGAAATAAACATCAAGCCAAATCTCCTGTATGGGAACTCAGCCATTAATTTTAAGTGCATACTAAGTCCAGGAATTTATTGATTAGGACATTACAGTACATCAGAGTGAAAGGAAAACAAATTACTAAATAAGGCTGAAGAGCACTGAAATACATTTACTTGACAGTCCAGCTTGATGTGTAGGGAATTATTCTCTTTGTGATTCAAATGGAAGACGAGATTTTTAACAGAACTTTGGGAATTTGAAAAGTGTACAGCAAATGTGAAATGTTTGATTTGTAGTTTTTATCTTTCTTGTGTTTTTATTCCTTCTCAGCAGTACAAAAATTAAAAACCCCTAAAACTATCACTAAATCCTTTCTGATCTTTTCCTTTTAAAAGTGGTTTTACTGAAATAAAAGTCATTAAGTCAGTCATGTTACCATAGCCTATATATTTCATATTTCATGTTAGACATTACACTTTGATGTGTTAAAAATTTATGGTTTTCCTCCTCTGTATGCAGAATGGACTGCAAAATCAATAATTGAATGGCAACCAGGCTGTAAGGTTCTTGGAAAGATGTTTAGTATGAATCTACGTGTGGTGGTTGTTGTTATTATTATTAATATCATTATTGCTATTTTTTGACAGAAATTCCCTATGTTGAATAACCATTAAACACTACTGTTGTACTGAAGAGACTCGAATATATTGTTGTTTCTTGTCAGAGAAGACTGTGCTCATAGTTACTATTATTCTGCATCCAAATTTTCTGACAGGAAAATGCTGGAGATAAGAGATCGATAGGCATTTGCCTATTGTGATCACAGAATATAATTAATAACAAATCATGTTACGTATATTTCCACTTTAGTGATTCTTTAGTTCCTACATAAGTCAAATGCATATTTTTCTTCTGTAACATTTAAAGCAAAGTTAATAACAACATTTCCTTCTGGAAAAATAACATCCATCTACTGCCACATACTTGCTGTTGACAAAGTTTTACCCAACGTAAACTTACATTGTATCTTGCTTTAGTTCAGTACCTAAAGCAGTGGGCTCACAAGGCATCTATTTCTTTCAGTTTGGATGACCTGGACAGGGACCTTGCATAAGTTACTGAAGGGAAAAAAAACCCCCAAAAACCAACCAAAAAATATAGACCATACATAGATCCCAATGGTGTACCCTTAATAGTAGTTAGCAATGTAATAAATTACATTACTAGTCCAGAAGGAACAGCCTCTCATTTAAAATTTTTAGATTATATGATTTCTTGTAGAATGTAAATAGTAAATTGTTGCCCTGAAAACTCAGCTTCTGAGCTTGCTGACATAGTTTTCTAAGGACTTTCCCAGGACAGTAATTGTAAACATAGATATGTGTACATTCTTTCTGTTACACGTCTTGTGATGGACATGTCTCATGGCCAGTGCAGTGGGAAAGTGTTATCCTGACCACCCAATCCCTGGCTGTGGTCAGGAGCCTATAAATCCTGGGGAGAAAAATAAACTCTCTCTTCTTTTCACCACACCTTGACCTGTGCCCGCGTGATCTATTCATCTTCAGCGGTAACAGTAAATGGTCTTAAAGAAGTCAAATTGCAAGCTGTCAAATGCATTAAATATCAGGTTTAATTATTCAGAGTGTTTTTTCTAGTAAGTCTAAGAAACAAAAGTAAAATTATAAATAATGTACTTGATTTACCAGAAAAACTGAAAAGTTTTAGACATGACTATTACAGTGCTAAGTTATAAAAAGAATTATTAGTGCAAGGTGTATGTTTGGTATAGCAAAGTTCATTTGCAGGGTCTTCCTGGTGGAGTTTAAAAAAGTTTATTCCACAATTGAATGTAAAATTCAATGTGTTAAATTCATCCAGATGAATTTAAGCTAAACATTTTTTTGTTTCACTGATTAAATTGAAGTCTGATAATCTGCCTGCAAATGTAATCCTAATTTAAAGAGGCATATGATAAATATGTAAGCTGTGGACTTTAATCTAGAACTTGTTTAAGGAAAGGACATACAGCTTTGCATCTGCTATGAACTTGATTCAAGACTTAATAACATTCTCAGGTTTTGCTCTTTTAGTACATTTTTATTTTGTTATTCTGACAGTTTTCTGGTAAGAAATAGAAGTTTATTCATTCAGAAGTACTCACACTGATAGTAGTCAGAAGGAATCTGCTGCAATATAACTTTGTACATGTATTTGGTATTAAATTACATGTCCCAAATAACTTTTGGCACAGTTCGGTTCAGGTGAAAAAACTGCTTGTCAGGCTGTTTGCCACACCAGTAAGTCTGGCACTGTTCTAGGGTGAAATACACTCTTGCATGCTCCATAAATATTGTTAGTGAAGGATGAAAATAAACCACTTTGAACTTTGATAGAAATGTAATGATGAAATATCTCCATATACATATATATATGTATTAGCATTACTTGTAATGAAATAAGTTTGTATTTTAAAATCTCAGCATGCATGCTTATGGAGCCTGAAAACTTTCAGTGAATAAAATATGTCAGCAGGCAAGGTTTATGCAAGAAGAATAGTTTTTTAGGTGATGGAGGATGTTATTTTTAAGCAGTTTTCCTTGATTCTACAATCAACCTACTATGCAAATCAGGTTTTGCACACTGAAATCCATCTTTTAAACTGTGCCATTACACTGGTAATGTAACTTAAAATGAATTGCTCTCAGGAAGTTATAAATTATTTGCTGTGTTTTACATAATGTATTGGTATGCCTGCTGCATCTGTGTTCAAGACAGGGTTTTATTCCTTCATCCATGGGATATATGAAGAAGCTATTAAAAATGGATACTTTTAGCATTAGTCTGTCCTTTTGGCTTTGATCCTGTCATGCCATCAGAAATGAAGTTGATGAAAATGAAGGCAGGGAAAAAGGTCAGTCTGGTCTCTAGGTGAAATAATTGATGGGAGCAGCTTTTAGAGGAGTACAGCTTTTGTGAGAAGGTGGCTGGATAATACATATTTTTCTGCATCTGCTTAATGTTTGCATTGTGGCATTTGCAGTGTTTTGAAATATCAGGATAAAATTGTGTTTCCCATATATCTTAGGACCCTCACAGCAACATGGTATTTTGCCTCACATAATTGTTCTTGTACTTCATGACTATACTGAGAATACTAAAAACAATTAAGGTTGAGACTTACCATGGACCTTCTATGAAAAAGAAGTCTAGAGAAGATAAAAGTGTACTGACAACTTTATACCCACTTGATACTGTGCAGATGCAAAAAGAGCAAGTTACGGAGTTGTGCCTTGAAGGATATGTTTCCAGCGCTTGTATAAGGAGTGTGCTCTGACCAGAGCTGAGGATGGGTAATATGTAGTGGTGGGAGACATGATGCAGTTTGGGTAGATTTCCAGGTTTGCTTCACTATGCAGAGTGGTGATAAGTGGTGATGAATTCCTAAAGGAATTCTCTAGACGTTGCACTTGAGTTTTTAGTCTACTGTAGATCTGTTGTTATGAATATTTAATTTAAATGTTTTCCAGTGTTGCCATATCACCTGACGGTATGCAGCCTGTAGTCAGTCTTGTTATATCTTTTGATAATTAACTTTCAGCTTGGAGGCAAGAGCTGTCTACTCCCCTGGCCCTGTGCTGGGGCTCCACTTCGCTCTTCTCACTAATATACATCTTGGGTATCTGACTAGAGGTTTTGGATTCATAAAGATTTTTGGAATCCACAACAGAAGATTGGTAATCTCTGGTGTTGATCCTTCTTCAGTAAAAGATGGTAGAAAAATCCAGTGGTGAAACTGTCAACACTTCTGACTCTGTAACTATAATAGGGGGGGTCTTCTTAATAGTCATAGCTTTAGCTTCATAGTGCTAACCTTTTGAGTAGCTCTGAGACTTTGATACCTTGTGTTGCAGCCTTCTAGTCCTTACGTGATGTGGCTTTCAAGACAGGATTTTTATGTGATAATTCTCTGTCACAGGATAGGAGGTGGTGCATGTGTCAGGCTACCAGACTAGAGGCTCTTGAGGCTGCTGACATGTTCTTCCTGTGACTGGACATACACATGTCCAGTAACAAGGAGATCTCTGTCTTAGCCATATGTTGGGTATTTATTTGGTTCGGTTATGATTGAGACTACATAGTAATTTGGAAGAAATGGCAAAAAAAGGGGTGTTATAAGACTACACCTCTGATTTAGCTCCTTTTCCTGTTTCCTACTTTTAGCAGTTTCTGTTGTGGTCCTTCCTTTTCAGAAAGAAAAAAATCTCAAGTCTAATGTGGTAGAGATTTTACCAGCACTGATTCCAGGGATTATGTTTTGGAAAAATATATACTTGATTTGGGACAAACATGCTGTCTGGGCTATTTGGTCTTGAGTTACTAAAGAGCTACTGCAGACTTCTAAATCATTCACATAAGAATGATCTCCCAATGACTCAAGCTGGCCTACAAAATTTATGTCAGAAAAATAAATGTTCCTCGTGTATTTTTTTTCTTTTCTTTGAAGAAATAGAAGGGATTAATTTTAGAGCATGCTTGATAACTTAAGAAAAGGTCTTTTAAGTGAAATAAGTTTTTAGAGTCTCTTCTGACTAAACTTGTTGTATGCACTAACGTTAGTTTTCTTTTTTACTCTTTGGAGGATTGTCAAAAGTATTGGGCATGTTAAAAAACCCGTTTTTTCCCCCCTACTCCTCATTCCACTATTAGAGAGGATTGATCACTAAATCAGCACTTGCATCTAATCATTCCTATGCTATGGCACAGGTAGGCAGAAAATTAGTTTCTTTGTACATGCAAAGCATTAAAAAGTGAGTTCTGTGTGAAGTATGAATTCAACACATTAGGGTGTTTTAGGCAGAATATCTAAAGGTTTCTGCTAGCATTTGTTTGCTGCAGAGATTGTCATGAAATGGTACTTGTAGCTGGCTGTTAATCTCTTTGCACACTGAAGCTGCTCATGGACTGCATTTCCTTTGCCCCATCAGTGCTGGTGTGGTCCTGTAGTCAGCAAGTGGAGTTCCCTTGTCTCCAGCTGTGCCTTGGGTATTGGCTTTTTGTTGTCAAGGGGTGTTATTCATGTATGATGAATACATTCATGTATTCATCATCCAAAGCCAACTGTTTAGTTTGGTTCTCTAGGAAGCTGAAGAAGAGCTTGAAAGACTGAGTGCCAGAAGAGTTTTCTGTCTTAGTGATCCTGGTGGAGTTGAGGGGTTTGGGATTGACGGGTAATTGCCATATTGCTAGGGTCCAAGAAAGGAGGTAGTCATAATTTTGGGTTTAAGTGTGTTAAACCAAAAAATACTAGGAAACTGTTGCTTTGGGTATAGTTTTGTATGGATTGAGGACAGTTCATTCCTTGTGGTGCTTGCAATAACAGCATTTGTGTGGTATAGAACAAATAAAAAATGAACACTGCCACAAATTTAATATTTGTAGCTTTCACCAAGTATGTGTTCAGGTATTTTACTTCTGATAGGGAGCAGTTCTGCAGCCTAATAAGACACATTCATTTAGAGTGACTTGCTTGGAAAAAAATAAACAGATTTAGGAGTGTACCAGCATAAACAGGAATCCTTCTACTGCATCAGTTTCAGAATTCCTTGAAGTCATGGCAAATAGAAGCAATCTAACTGAATAAAACCATTTTGATGCAGTGCATCATAAGATAGAACATGTGATTTATAAACTGTTATGTAGAAAGTTTATTATACTGTATTTTAAAATTTTATATGACTTTGTGAAACATTTATTTTTGTAGCAGATTTTGGGTTGTCAGGATATCACAAGTCATAAAATGCTGCACCTCTTCCACAAGTTTTCTAATGGAGTTGGCTTCACTGTTGATTAGAGTCTCTTTTTAGTAAAAATAATGTAAAAATATTTGTGGAAGAATCTGAAGGGTGAAAAAAGGCTAAAATACTTTTAATTCCTATTCATGTGAAGTGACTGTAATAGTTTTACCAGTTGTTTCAGCCTCATAGATTTTCTAGTGCAGGTTCATGGAAGTCGTGCATTTGCTGTGGATCATTTTAATGCTCCAGTGAAATATTCATATTGGTCTGTGTCAGTGGGGGTAGGGAAGCACATAAAATATATGCTTCCAGTCAGTGATGAGAGAGTAGGAGGATTTTTCATGAACAATATAATTAAATTCATGCATGTAAAAGATACCTGCAAGATGCTGCTTGAGAAAGTACATTGTAGCAATAGATAATTATAGGGAAAAAATTACTTTTTTGGAATGATAGTACATAATATTAATTTACCAGTGGTATAAAGGTTTTCTAAGCAGTTAGTTTCCCATCTGTAACACAGCATTTTTTCTCATAACAATCAAAGAAAGCAGAAGAATTTTTGATCAAAATTTTTGTTGGACATATTAATACAGCACTGGAATTTTAATACAGCACTAATACAGGCCACTGTTGTAAACATTTGTTTCACAGCTTAAACATTATTTGCTCTTGCAGGAGTATGAGAACAAAGGAAATTTTCCTAAGTCATAGTTTTTTTGTGTGTTTAAGATAGTTTTAATTATGTGCATAGTTGCCACTGCCGTGGATCATACCCATGTTTGTTTAAAGGTATCCAGAAGAGGTGATGATATTAATTCACCTGCCGCTAAATGCTATCCTACTTAGAAAGTAATTCAGCAGTGACTCAGACATAAGAATTGAAAACAGAATCAGTTGGCTAAATCTTACAAGTCCTTATTGCTGGGTATGGTGTGTTGAGACTTTTCTGGGATTAACTGCATCCAAAGCAGACAAAAAAATAAGGTGTTCCAGTTCTCCTCCTTCTCCCCACTACTTCTTCATTTTCTGTGGGAAGAAAAAGGCTTCAGTGGATATTGTTTTAGCTGTCACCAAACCAAGCTGCAGGCTTAAAGCTGTGTGTGGTAACATTTGTTTATAAGAATGGACAGCTTAGATACACCCAGAAACTCTTGGTCAAAAATACATGTTGTGGGCTGTGCTCTTAGTGTTGCCCAGAGAAACCTTTGACATGAGGAGCTGGAGTCTCCTGAGGATGCTCTGTGATGCATTCACCCCCAGCTCAGAGCCCTGGCAGGATATCAGGGGCCAAGGCTGACACTACCTGAGTCTATGTCTGGAGCATCTTCTGCTTCACTAAGAGTTTGCTGCAGAACATTTTGATTCTAGGCCTGATGTAAGAAGTGCTGTGGGCAGTATATGGTGAAAAGTAAGTGGCAGAGCAGTTAACCTTTGGGGAAAGTTCATTGGAAGATGTTACATTGAGTCATCATTAATTTCAAGGGGGAATCCTGACCAAATACATGAAGCTGATTTTTTTTTCAGGTATTAAGAGCTTTCAAATCTTAAACCTATGTAACCATCTCACCTTAAAAAAAGTCAGTCCTGTTGGTTTTAATGGTCAAAGTAAGATCCACAGCTGAATATGGCAAACTTGCAGAATCTCTTCTATTTTCTGTAGTGACATGTATATTTTCTCCTGAGTCTCTGATCTCAGACTATGTTATGTAAATGAAAATCTATTTTTTTAAATCAAAAGCACAATTTCTCAATGGACAGTGTAGTCTAAGGAAATAGATGTAGCAGAAGACCATGTTTATCTTAAGGCTTTTTTACTACCTTTAGGGCCTGGCATTCACTAGGCTGCAGTGAGAAGCATATTATTTTTTGTTATAAACACCCTTCTGTGTTAAATTCTAAAATAGTTGTTTCCCAGAGGAGGTTTGGAATAGAAACTGATGTACCTGATAGTTAATTAAAATTCAGTGTTGTTTGTTCTTGCTTAAATTAGTGAAAAAACCCCCAAACTTCCAGGAAACACCACAGAGAATAACATTCTGAACATTTCAAATTATTTTGAAAGATGAGAATTCCCATGGCTCAATTCTTTAAAGATATTCTTTAAAAAGTTGGAACAGAATCCAATTGCTCCTTTGCCACCTGTCACTTTTTTTTTTTTTTCAGTTTTAGCGTGTGTATTTTGTCTCATAGAGAAATAATAGGAATGAACACCTCATTTCCCTTTTTATCCAGGTTTTTTCTGAATCTTAGTTACTGAACTACATGCACACATTACTTCTATTGTAACATTGTAAATCACTTGCACAAATGCATACCTACCAGGAGACCAATTGTTTCATTAAGTTACACCAGAATCTGGCTGTTATTGTACAAACCGGAGAAAACCATATGTAACTGGTTTTTGTTTGTAATGCAAAGTTACTGATTAGCCAGCTAATACCATTTTCTTTCCCATGTTCGCAGCCTCCTACATACAGAAATATGTGAAAAACTAGTATAAAAATAAGGTTTTAAGCTACAACAATGAGATCTCCAGATGTCTGATTCCTTGGTTTAGAAAACTGCATAAGAGCTTATCTATTCCTGAAATAAAATGATTTAGATAGTCCAAACCGTCTTTCACAATCTCTCATCTGCTTGGGTGTGCATTTCATTTTCATGTAAATAAAATTTCTAAGTAATTCTTCAAATCCTCGCTGCACAGTTCATTACAGAGATCTCATGCTTGCTAATACTTACTGACAGAAGGCAAAAGGACTGATAAAGCATGTGAAGCACTCATAGGAGGCTTGCAAGGCAGGAAGTCCCTCATGGAGAGGGGAGTATTTCAGAGGATTTATGTATAGCATTAACCATTTCACCTGTGTTATTTCCCTGTTGCCCCTTCCAAGAAATGCAGATACTTAATGAGGGGGATGGTAAAGGAAATTTTCCAAGCTTCAGTTTTGGATTTCTGCCACAAATTTCACCTCTAAATCAGACAATTGGACTTTAAGCTGTCTTTTCAGGTCATGTACTTTCTTACAGTGGACTGGATTCATACCTGTGTTTATGTAGGCAGACCTCTAGTCTTAGTGCTTAAATTGAGAGTCTTACATTGTTCAGATTTTTGAAAGGTCACTTTGGCTTCAGTCTGACAGTTTGTGGGTGCTGACATGTTGGCAAATCAAGCCCTTTTTGCACATTATACCAAAGTCACAACCGGAGAAGAGGAAGCATTGTACTGACTTATATCTCCAAAACTGGACTGATTTGCTTACTTTGCTAGAGGTGCAGTTAATCAAAACAGATGGAACTCAGAACACCTGGAAGTTGTGCAAATACTAAACAGTTACATTAAATTATTAATTTATTAAATATTAATTAAATATGAAATGTCTAAATGTAGATTTTAAGAATCTAATGTTAAGTAGGCAGATTTGATCAGTTTGCCCCATCGTTACCCAGGAAACCACTTAATTACTATGCCTTTGCTTCAGCCCTCTGCATGTAGCTTTTAAAACATTTTGTTATAATTTTTCTTTTCTTTTGTCTTAAGCTAATGTTTGTAGAAAGGGCTGGCTTGACAGCTCTGGCAAATGGAATAGTCTGCCTGCCCACGGAATATGTGCTCCCTAGACAGTGGCAGTCCAAACTTCCACATGCTGTTTTGTCAGTGTGATACAACTTTCCCTGGGGGAGTGGAGACGGGAAGGAGGAAATAGGGTCCTTGTACAATCAGGTCTTTGCCACCAAAATGCGCAAGTGTCATCAGGAAAAATGGCCTGTATTTTCCTTCTAGTACAGAAAACAGGCAGCTAAAAAAATGGATGAGCTCAAGCTTTGGAAAACCCATATGCAGCCTGTAAGCTATCGTCAAGATCACAAATTCAATCTTGCTGTGTTGCGGTTAGCGCTGATGACAGATGATCTCATGAAGTGAACAGAGTTGTCCTTGATCAGTACCAAGACAAAGGGATTTTTAAATAGTTCTGAGTTCTGCTGAGCCTTCAGCAAAAAGTCCTGGAATTATATTTGCATGGAAGTGGGAAATATGGGAATTTACTCTAAAATATTAAGACTGCATCTTCTTGTTTCCCTTTAAGAATGGTGATCTTAGCACATACAGTTCCTTAATTCAGTTTATCTTGGTGATGACTTTTTTTGAGGTACATGTTTTAGATAAATCGTGATAGCTGCAAACCACCTAGTTCTCCTAGAAAAATCAGCCAAGAGAAGTCAGTCTTTTCAACACACAATTGTGTATTTGATTTCCAAGTGGTTTATAGGCCTTCTGGTTTATTTAGCTAGTAGCCTGAAAATCATGGAAGGTCACTGACAGAATCATACTGCTGTTCTTTAGTGATCAATGTGAATTCACACATGTTTCGAATGTTTCAAAAACAGCAAGACAGTAAGAATGAAACATATCCATGACATCTTTCAGTTTCGGAAATCTTTGCTCTACTATGACTGAAAATGGAAATACAAAAGGACCATTTACATCATCCAAAATAAATAATATGGCTTAAATAGCTATAGTATTTCATAATCACTGTTGTTCTCTGTAGTTATACAAGAGGTTATCCAGGAATTTCTCAAGACCACCTCTACAAAAAGCAGCTGAAATGATCCAATCTGGGCTCATGCTGCTGCCATACCCCAGGCCATGAAACCCCATCCTTTTCCTCCTGCCAATGCCATTGCTTGTAATGGACCAATTCCTGGAGGTGCTTGCTTGAAAACTAACTGTGAGGTTTGGACTTCAGGGGTGGAAGACATTTTCTGCTGTTTGCAGGCTTTGATTTGGCAAGGAATCAGTGATTTGCCTTGTAAAGGTGAGAGTATTGCTAAGCATAAATGAAAATGACAGTATGTTAAGGCTGTGAAAGCACAAAGACAACGCTGGAATTTACTCTCTGGTCATGAAAGTCACTTGGGGTACTTGTTCCCTAAATGCTGTTTTGACTTACAGAATAATTTCTCACAGCTTTTTGTGTCAGACTGTGCTTACACTCTGAGAAACAGATGGAAATTCTACTGGTTTTCCTTCTGCAGACTGTAAACCAAAGATGCGTAAATTACTGGTGCTCACAACTAATGAACCTTTTCCGCATCTAAATCGAAGATTCGGTGCTGCTTTCAATGTTACTCTAAGAAATTCATGGTGCATTTATATAACTCTAACTGTGTTATCAGCATTAGTCTTGTACATGCTACTCTCCTTTAAATGAAGTATGAACAGTGCATAGGAAAAAATGGAAAACATCTCACTCATCATCTGGATTAGATTATACAGTTCCTACCTGAAGAATCAATATTTTAGAAGGCAAAGAGCACTATGCTTTGCTATCTTGATGCCTATGTACAGTTATTAAGTTTTAGAAACCAGTACTCCAAGAACTACAGAATGGTTTTGCATTTGAAGGTATAAAGAATGTGGTTCTGTTGTGGACGTGTTAGAATGTATTTATAAAATAGAATTAAGATCCTGCTTTGTAACACTAAAAGTTTCCATTTTTCAAATCTAATAATCACTTTTTTGTATGTGTGTGCAAAGGATTTTTAAATTTAAACTTTTTTTTTTTTTTTTTTTTTTCCTGTTTAAATAGCTTCATTTTTTACATAGCTGGTTCTCAGATTCTAAAATTGTGGCCAGGCAAACTCTGAATTATTCACAGAATTGATGTAGGTTATACATATTTACTGATGAATGGTTTATGTACTGTAAATAACCCTCATACCTGAATAATGAATAGAGACAAGATTTAGAGCATGAGAGTGCTGAAGAAATGCAGAAGAGTCTAGAGCATCTTCTTTACTTTGGCTTGAGATTGGCTTAAGAAATAGCCTGAAATTGCCCAGCTGCAATGGACTGCCTGTATTTATTTCTCCTCTGTGTTGGTCAACCACCAGCAGACTCATTTTATGGAGCCATAAGATGGTGATGACCGTTTTCTTCCCTAGGTGGTTTATTAGTTGCTAATTCTGTTTAGTAGAAACTTGGATCAATTACAGCCTTGTCAAGTTTCCAGTGGGACTAGCAGATCTTTTTCATTCACTTTAATGATATTGACATAGTGAATTTTGTGCCAGTTCTATTAAATTCAGTGAAACTTGCTTTGTGCACTGACATTGAATGTATGTTTTGTCCTATTTGCTGAGACATTTACAAGCCTTTCATAATCATACCAACTTAAAGAGCTTGAAACCTTTCCTTTCAACTTTTTTTCCCCAGTAGGGATCAGTATATCTTCCTTTTGTTGTAATCAGAATCTATTCAAAATGAGCAAAACCTGAATTTGTAAAATGTGTGTTATAGGCAAAATAGAGATAATAGAGACTTCTCAGGAGGCTCTGGGGTACTGACAAAATTAATTAATCTTCTGTTATTATTTTGGTAAAGAAGAGCAGGCCATATAGCCAAAGTACATAGTACCTTTGTGCATGCAGTTATTGAGACTTATTTGCATTGCTGCTTGTGTCTGTATGAAAGGTTTATATATGAAATCACATAAATCCATAGACATAAGAGTTCTTCTTATGGTGGACAAGCACTCCTTTTTCTCAATAAACGTAATTCTTATAGTAGAAAGCAAGGAGAAAATCAGTCTGCTATCTTCCTGAATCAAATGTATTTGCTATCTGGAAGCTGAAACACAACACATGGCAGTGTGTGGCACTGGGAAGCTCCAAGGTCCTGTACAATAATAAAGAAAAAGTGGCCTCCTCTGAAGACCAGGACTAACACATTAGTACCTGGATTTACATTGATAGCACTAATTCGATATATGTTATTTGAATTACATCTGACAGTGTTAATTCTAACTTTATTTTTTAATATTTGAGCCAGTTCGCTGAATTCATGTTGGTGCTGTTAGTATATGGCAATTGCTGTTGTTTTTATTGAGGTCATAAACTTTAATGAACCCATATAACACTTGCCATAAATTAAATACAAACGGTCTTTAATTTTGACAGATTTATGTAAAGGAGTCTCTCTGTCTTCCTTCTCTTCCTATGTCATGAATAAAATTTACAATCAGCCCAGAGTTTTAATTTTTTATGCAAGTAATACATCTCCTTTGTAATGTTGACTGGATAAAGATGACAAGTGAAAGTTAATGTCCACTGTGCAATGTGCAGGAAGAAAGTAATCTTGAAAATTTTCTTCAGAATAGATATGCTGGAGGTTAGGAGAAGATACTTCCATGAAAGCCTCTTGGACAGTGAGACTTCAGGCTCACAAAAGACTTAGCACAGATTCCTAATAAACACTGAAATTGTGGTAAATGCGAGAGTTCAACTAAACATTTTTTGCCATTTAATGCAATCTCAAGGCATAGAACGAGTGTGACTTCATTGATGTGTTTAAGGAAAATGGCTACAGAATCAGATTATATGGTCATTCTTCACTTAAAACATTAGGGCAGCTTACATGTTATCACTCAGCAGTGAGAACTCTGGATCCCTGAAGCAAGAGCAGCTGAGACCTCACTGTCACCCATGACAAGCCTGTATGTAATGCAGTAACCTCTTACTGCAGTAATTTGCAGTTCCTGGAGTTGGCATATTTTGTCTTTACTAGTTCCCAGGGCTTTTCTCCATGAAGAAAACCCAAAGATACTGCACTGGGTTTTAGTGCCGGCTAAAATTGCCAGGGCACTTACTTATTTCTTGCTGTGAGATATGGATTAGAAGAAGGGCAAAGCAGGCTTAAAACTTAAAAGGTATAAAGAAATTTTATTAACAGGACTACAAGAAGCATCAGAATAAAACTTCCAGACCACCTTTGCTCCCCCTGCCCAACTTTTTCTTTTCCAAATTGACTACATAGAGACAAAATTTGGGATGTTAAAGCAGTACCACCTATACAATAGTCTTTCATCTGTTTTTGTAGGGAGAGTTTTCTCTTGTCATGCCATGGAGACTTCTCCACAAGAAACAGTTCTTTTGTGGCTTTTCATTTCCACGAATAGCAGCTACCTGGGAAAAAGTTCTGTATCGTGAAATTCTTCCCATTTTCATAGCTCTCATAGAGGTGTGTCCATGGGCCAAGAACTCAAGGGGTATTATTTTAAAGATGAGCTGTTCAAAGGCAAAGGTTCTTCCATCTGTGTCTGTGATCATCTCTGGGAACAGGGGTTTTCTTCTCTCTCTGGGGGCAAAGGATTTTATTGTTCTCATCACTCTTTGTTCAAGCTTCTCATGGGATCACTGCTACTCCAGCATCTGCTTGGCTTCATCAATGGATGCCTCTGCTCAGATATACAGTTTGAATACTTCATTTCCCCATACTCTCTCATGAATTAAAGGAGATATTTCAGTATATCATCATCCATCTCCATGGCCCTGTCAAAAGAATATTTCATCCCCATTAGGCATCTCCTCATATTTCTTCAGTCTGAGGCTTGACTCTTTCTTTATTGACCTTGGTGTTCTCATGTTGTTTTTCTATGTGTTGTCACTCCTCTTCTCTCCCTGGAGAGAGGATTGAGGTCTGTGGGTCTCATCTGTGTAGTGAAAGGGTCAAGTCTTGCGGAGTGGCCACAGCAGTTACAGTGTTGGATTTCAGGCTGCGCTGGGTGCCTCCCTCTGCCCGGCAGCCGCTGGGAGGGGGGGCTTGGCGTGGGTGCTGGGGGAGGCAAGATGTCAGCAGCCATGGCCCAGCCCAGCCTGGGGCTGGGGCCCTTGGCCTCCTGTCCTCTGCCTGGGAGCCGCTGGGGTTCAGCCCAGCCTCCCTGAGCTGCACAGGCCTTGGGAGAGCAGGGCTGGCCCCCACCAGAGCTTCCGTTACCTTTTGAGGCCAGAAACAAAGAGAAGGACTTTCCAGGTTTGAGGTTTTTAAATGTACATCTCACAGAGGCGGATCTAATTTCTAAATGGTGCAAAATGTTGTCAGTTCTTAGAACGAGCCAGCTATTGGCCTGTCCCAGGCACAGAGGAAGCTCCCAGCAGCTTCTCTCAAAGAAATCACTTCCATGGGTGCTTATTTCTTCTCTAAATGTCAATCAATGTGAAACCACCACAGATACCCGCTTTCAAATCTATGTTTTTCTACAGCTTAACAATGCCTTGAGTACCTTTTTTTATTTGTTCATTCAAGCTTGCCAACATAATTAATTTAATACCCTCTAATATTTTTATTTGAAGAGACAGAGAATAACTGTTTCATAGTCATCTTTTCCATGCTGTTTATGAATTTACAGTTCTGTCACGTTCCTCTGTTAGTCGTGTCTTTTTCCCAGCTGAAGATTACCAATTTGTTTAAACTTTATTTATATAGAAACATTCTATGCTTTGATTGTCCTTTTTTACTTTTTTCTATACCTTTTCCAGTTGTTGTGTGATTTTTGAAATGAGTGAACCAGAACTTTGTGAGTTTTTGGGTCCACCAGTGTATAAAAACTCACGATGTGAAGAAATTTTCGTTGGTGTTATGCTCCCTTTCTAGTAGATTCAGCTTCCCTCTTTGACCTCCAGACACTTAAGTTGATGTTTCCATAAGTTTACATGCTAAATCTGTCATCTTGCTCATAGATGGTTATAGTTTAAAAAGAATATTGAGGCAAATAAAATAAGAAGTGTCATGTGCATTTTCCTGCAGTATAAGTAGCATGGAGTGTTTTGATATTGGACTGGTATTTTGGAATTAGGTGTCACGCGTAGGTTTTTATATATTGTTCTAGATGGAGTAAGTAGTCACAGTAAGAGCCATAAGAGCTGTCATGGACTGGAACATGCTGAAACTATCGAAAGTTTCCAGGTGTTTTTTGAAAATGACAATCTAAAATGGTAGATGGAAATTTCTTCTGCTACTCCTCTTGTTTTGGCACCATCCTGTATTCTCAGGGGACTTGGATGTTGTTTTCTGACACTTCTGACAGCAGTCAAAAGATTTTTGTAGTCCATACTGAAGCCCTCCTGGCTATTTGAGTGAAGGTGTTGAGGCATGCTACAAAGCCTCAGTGCATCTTTATTCTCCTGTGCAAAGATACTTTTTCAGAGATGAGACAGGGAACTTACTGAAATTGAGGGAGAATCAGTGAATGGTAGCAAAAAGATAATGGTATTGCAAAAGAAATGGCAAAATATACTTTTTTGTTATATGAAAAGATTGAAATTTATTCCTTGGATATGCCAGACACTTAAGAAAGGTATGCCTTTTAAAGGTATATTTATACATGTATACTAGATACAGGTAAACAAGGGAAAATAGATTAAAAAATTTGAGCATAGATTCTTTATGGAAGAATTCTTTGAATATCAGATGCACCATGGCAGAATTTTTTTTTTTTTCATTATGCTCTATGCTCCAACATCAAGGCCATGGAGAGTGAGCACACTTAGAGTAGTTACTGTGGTAGTGCTGAAGCCCTTATCCTGGGCATCCTTGGGAGTACAAGCATGTGCTTTAGGTCTTTTGCTAGATTTGCCTGCAAATCAATATCTTTTTTGGGGAAATTCAGCAACAGATTCCAGTACTATTTTTGTAGTATTCATCTTTTCACTTTTCTAAAAGTAGTTCTTCAAATTGCTTGTCTTATCACTGCAGTTAGTGAGCTCAAACTTTTGTCTTCGTTTTCTTTTCTCCTCATCCCATAGACTTGCCTCATTCTAATCCACAGAGCATTTTTCTGTCAGTGAGGCTGAAAAAGATGGTTTGGAACCTGTAATATTATGTAAGGGAACCACATTCTTGATTATTCTGGCTGTGTGTGTACCTTGGAGAAATAAATAATAAAGATTTTTCAGTTGTTTTTCCAAGCAGCACAGCCCACTACCTCCCATCTCAGTTTTAATCTTTAACCTTGTACAATTGGCCAAGATTACTGTTCAAAAAGATGGCCTTAATTGACTTCAGTATCCTAAACTGCCTTTGGGATGCCATCATCCTAGTGAACATTAATTCACTTTGATGGCTTTTTGGTGTTGCCCTATAGATGTTCCAGCTCTTCGAATAATGATGGGGAAGGGCTATTCTCTTCCCCTGTCTCACCACAGCAGAGTGGCTTAGTTTGTCTACACATTAGGTATCCTCCTTGAAGTAGCTCTGTGAGCTTTATGGCAGCTCAGCATAGAGGCTGGAGAGGAGACAGGGCTTGCTTTTAAGAAAGGGTTCCATCCAAACCATTAGTTATATTTTTAAACTATTGGACCACATGATGTGTTCAGTTCTGTGCTCAACTAAGATAAAATAAGAAGATGACTGCAATTTTTATCAAACTGGTTTTTGTTTTTTCTTTTTTAATTTTTTTTTGAACTTCAGGTTCTTTTCTCTCTCAAATGTGTAGATCTTCATTTCAGACAAGAAGATTACCCAGGTGCTTTCTTTCAGCTTGTGATTGTTCAGAGTCTAACAGAGAACAGAGTACTGGAAAATTCTTGGATCAAGCCAAAAAGCTTGAGATGCTTTTAGTCAAGTGATCATTTACAGTCTCTGAGCCCATTCTTACCTAGCAAAGAGATTAATTGGCAATCTTGCCATCTACAAAGCAATTTGCACAGCCACAAAACATCAGAAAGGGAATACATTAGTTTCTGCAGATATAGCAAATAGATGCAATGTCCTTGGAGGGGTCTCTGGATAAGCATGAGCATATTTTTTGAATTTATAAATTTCTAGGTAATTTGCTTTAGCTTGAATTATTGTGGCTTTGATGGGAACTAATTATGTTTTCCCCTCATGTTTAATAAAATAGTTTATATGCTTCTCAAGCAGAACTGCTAAGCTTTATAATAACTTTTTGCAAACTACCTCAGTTTATTATTAATATGTAGTTGAGATAGCAAGCTTAGTTAGTTTTGAGTATACCCATTGTTTTTTTTTTTTTTAATGTAAGAAAGTAATTCAAAAAGCAGATAGATCAGAATAACATGTATTTAAATGTTTTCATCTCTGCTAAATAACTTTATAGAAGTTTCAGACATGAAGGAACTAAGAACAAGGGCTGAATTCTGTTCATGTTTATATTAGCACCAATTTTGAAGGAAGTCCATGAACTTTGTAAGGTTATTATAACAGTACCAATATGACAGCAGAACACAGTTGTAACAGAAAAAGAAGTTACTGTAACATTTTATTGTTCAGATTGTTCAGCAAAGAGCTCAGCAGCTGAGCACAAAGCTAGTGTTCAGGAAGAAACTGAGCCTTGCAATCCTAGCAGACAAAGGGAGTTGTTTTGCCATTTGGTGTTTCCCCAAGAAGAGCAAAATTGTCACAAGGAAAAACAAAATCTAGAACTTTTGCATGTTGTGGAAAAGTCCCTAAAGAATATAGAGAAAATTATACGTATGTTAAAAGTCTTAGCAGCAAAGGAAAAAGAAACTGCGATCTACTCTTATGGTAATATACTGTAGGGTAATATGTAGGGTAATGTGTAATAGGGTAGTATCTAATAATATTCCATGAAATGCCAGATGCTTTGAAACATCAATTAAATTTTGACAAAGGCTTTTGTATTCAAAGTATACCCAAGCTGATTACTTTACACTATATCTAATAGTGTTTCTTTATATTTTAGTATAATCTCAAAATGGGATCAAGAGGTTTGTCTAGCAGGGAACCATGTTAACAGAAGTGCTTGAGCTATGAATGTGCTACCTGCCTGTATGATATGAATGTGGCAAAATGAATGTGGTAGATCATGGCCACAGTTTTATGTCAGCAAAATCTGAATTTGAGCTCAGTGACATGGATGAGTTTTAGCTTGGATGTGTATCTAATTTTGCCTTTAGGGCCATAGGGAAAACCAGAGTTTTCATAGACAGAACAGACAGGATTAAAGGGAAAGAATTTAAACAATGAATTGCATATTACCCCTGAAAAGGTTGTTTTGAATGAGTGATGTTTATGTGATTGTAGTCTGCATTTTAATGCCCCCTGAAGAAGAAAGGCTACAATTTTATATTTTGATGGAAATTTATCACATTTCTTATTCAAAGTGTATTTTTGGCTTTTGCAATATAAATCCAGCTGTATTACTACAGGTTGAGCTAAGCCTTGTTCCTTTTAAAGACAGTGGCAGAATTGGTATTATACACAGAGGCCTTTTTAAAGCTAATAGCAAATTCAGTACAAAAGAAAGGTGGGTAACAAAGAAAAGCAGGAGCAGAAGGGAAGTTTGCCATCAGTATAAAAATGGGGAACCTGAGAAATGTCATAGATCATGGTTCATACTGTGACTTAAATCTGCCTTGGGGATGTACTAGGAATCACAGTGGCTATTTTGGTGGGTAAAGATAGCCTTTCAAAACAATCCTCTCCCCAGTGACTCCTTACTGAATGTAGCAAGTGTGGTGAGCTTACTGCAAAGTAAGTGCCATTTTTAGTGACAGAATATTTTGGTGCATTTGTGGACATTTATGTCTGTAATGCATGCACATGCACGTCTTTAGCTCAAAGCTGCTACAAAATTTAGTCCTTTGCTGTATATTTAGAATTCATATTCCAAGCATCTCAGCTGTATGTTTGGAGAGTTAGGTTGTAGAGAGGTCTGTGCGTCTTCCCCACATCTCTCCACTACAAGAAAAGGGAGTTTTAACCCCAGATCATTAAGCTCTCTCTGTGAAATTTGTAAGGATGTCGTCTGGACAGCGCTGATGACTTGCAAAAATTATGGTAAGTGATCTGTAGCTGACCCCCTGAACTGGATTAAATATTACTGTTTAGTTGACTTTCATTGCAATTGCAATTTTTTGGTAAAAAATATTTGTGGCTATCCATTGTAGCTCTTGATGTCTGGCAAGGTTTCTGTGACTGAGAAAGTTTGGGAACTATTACATGCTTTTGATATACAATGGCATTTGCCCAGAAATGTCTGCAAGACATATATGCGTACATGTACATATCTCTTACAAATGCCAGCAAAGATATCTATTGATTTGCCGGGCTACCAGTAGTTCATTCAGTGCACGTCAGTCAACAAAATGAAACTTTTTTTAGTTTATGGGGCAAGGCTTTCTGTGTAACTGCTTTTGTGAAAATCTCTTAATAGATGAATATGGGAATAAACTCCTGTAATTAAAAAACAATCTCTACATAGATATGAACATGGAGTATCAATCAGCTGATAGTATGAGCACATGCTTGGCCTTTCGTAAAGCTTCTGCAGTAAGTCTGTTTTGTCTTGTTCAAATATTGTATATTATCTCAGAAAAAAGTAAGAGTAGTTTACTTTGAATCTGCTGTGGAAGAAACACATACCAAGTATGTTTATACCACTGGGGATTTATTATTTTTTTTAATAAATAGTTGGGAAACTAAGATAAGCAGGCCTGTTGCAATTAGTTACATTTCCTATATGGAGGGAATTTTTCATGTGAGGAATTTTGGGAATCACCGTTGTCTCAAGAAGAATGTACAGGGACACATGGTGACACAAAGTAATGTGGAAGTGTTATCAGTTGATACTATCTGAGTTTGCTATTTTTGAGAAATAGAGTATCTATGTACATTGTTTAAAATTATACTTGTTAAAATATTACACATTCAGAAAACAAATATGGACCAAATTTTACTTGAATTTCATAGGTTATTTTAGCAGAATACACAGTAAACACTGTATTAGTTTTTATTCATATGGAATATATTTAAGCCTTAAGCAACACATGCAAAAATCATTAGGACTAAGCCTGTTTTTGTAAGTACAATGTTCATGTGTTACACAGTTACTGCTTTCAGGAGATAACTTAAAATGCAAATTAATATGACAGTGTAAGATCTGAATATCTCCAGTTACTTCCAAAATGCTGCAAATTAGCATTTTGCTACTTTCTGAGAAGTGAGGAAACTTCCATATTTTGAGACCTCTTTGAACATTGTTTTATGAACATCTCTGACAGTGTGGCAAAATAAATGCAGATGTCTGTGTAAATTTTATAGAACTTAACAGAATGGCTGCTTTTTTGAGTGAGAGCTTCTAGTAAATTGTTGCTACTGCTTCTAGCTTGGGAAAGAAACTGTCACCCCGAGACTGAAATTTCACAGATAAATCTCTTTACCTTTCCCTGGATGCTTTGTTGTGTTATGGCCTGATACTGTATTGAAAACTTAAGCTGCACTTCATTTTTCAGTTTAGAAAGGGGTTTGTAAGGTATGGTAAGACAAACCTATGCTCATAACACTTTTCATCAGTTGACAGCCTGCTGTAAGAGGCTTTCGTTCTAAATAATTTAGTTTCTTTTCCTCCTAAGAAAGTGTTCCCAAAGAAGTTTGTTGTCAAAAAAACAAAGGGTTGGAAAAAAACCCACCAGCACCAGAAAAGTATTTGACTTCAGGGTAGGATGAAAGGTGATAATGGTTAGTGGCACCCTTTGGCATGCAGTCACTCTTTCCTGGAACTCTGTCTGATCCATCAAAATCTCTGTTGGTGAGGTGCAATACACCTCCTCTGCTTTCAGAAACATTGAAACTTCCCTGAGGAATTTGTGCCACCACCATGTCAAATTGCAATGTGACTGTTTTGTATTCATCTTCATCTTT
Source organism: Poecile atricapillus (assembly GCF_030490865.1). Lineage (NCBI taxonomy): Eukaryota > Metazoa > Chordata > Aves > Passeriformes > Paridae > Poecile > Poecile atricapillus. The sequence goes on from NC_081251.1 coordinate 83,132,262, forward strand.
CTCACTATTTTTACTTTTTTGGGATTTTCTTCTACAGAACTGAAAATAAGAAGACAGAATTTCACTGTACCTTCATTCCATGTTTTATCTTACAGAATGGTTAAAATTCCAAGTTGGCAATCATTTAAAAAATCTGTAGTGATTGCCTACTTTAAAACAATAATGTAACTAGACACACATTCAGCTAGGCCAGATAGTTTTATGGTTTTCATGGAAACAGCCATGTCCCTGGGTAGATATTTAAATTAATTTATATTTAACCAGTCATATATGTTGGATATGATATTTAATCTCTAAGATTGTTTTCCTATTGAACTGAGACTTTTTTGGTCATGACTGCACATGTAAATAGGTATATTCAAGACTTTTGTGGTCATGATTGCACATGTAAATATGAATATACATTCATGTGCATTCATAGTTTTCCTTCTGAATAACGTCTAAATTCATAGGTTGACTTAAGCATTATGTAATATAAAGGAGGAGTTCTTCCAGACATTTTCAAGTCAGATGTCATATTTGTAGGTAGGTTGAGGGAAAGAGATTCTCTGCCACCTAATAATGTGAAATGTTTTACATAACTGGGCTCTGTTTTATCTGTTTTTTGATTACTTGGATGCAAAAAACATTGAAGGACAAACAGAAAATATAGGAAGCCAAGTTAACATTTTTTTGTGTCTGCCCGGTCAGTTATGATTTTGATAGATTGTCCATATATATGTATATATAGTTGTAGAGATTATTCTTGTTTTTAAAAAATATTTTATGTATCCTATAAAGAGACTAATAAAATAAAAATAAATATTTTGACTAGACAGTAGAACAATGAGCCCAATTCAGTAGAATATTACAGTAATATATTAAACAAGGAAAAGAGTAGGACAAAGCCTTTTCCACAGAGGTAGCAAATGAGAAAAACAAGGCTGTGAAATAGAACCTGATAAAATGCCATTAATCAGGACATCTTGATATCTCAACATACCACAAGGAGTCTGCCCTTATTAATATGGAGATAAAGCAGCACAGGAAGTGCAAGTGGCAGGGAGCATTCCTGCTGGTAGAAGAGGTATCTGGTAATTCCAGTGAGAGGTGAAAAGTCAATCAGCGTGCAGTAGTTTTCACCCTGCCACTGCAGGAACCTATGGCAGCTTTCTCTAGAAATATAATCTACTTGACCCTTCAAAACTAGATCCTGCTGGTCCTGATTTTTTTTTGTCCTCCCCTCAAGATATCCATTATCTTCTGCTGGTTTTGAAGCCTGGTGTCCATGTTGTCCATGTTGTGCAGCTTTTGTCTGCACCATATGAAGGCAGAAACATGTAAGACGGCAGAATAGAGTGGGGGCTTGTTAGCTGGAGTGTGTCAATGACAATGATGGATTATTTTTTGCTATTTGGTAAAGCAGGGAAAGGGAAAAGATGGATATAGTTGAAATAGTGAAAAAAAGAAAACATCCAGGAACAATTGACTTTGCCCAGTTAATTTGATTCTCTTACCTTTATCTCCTTCACCCATAATGGTGTGTGTCAACTTCACTAGGAGTAGAAAAAATATTTCTACAACAGTGAGTAGCTTTGGGTACACTGGAACAGATCTCACACAGAAAGAGATTATGGTAGAGGGAAGTAGAAGATGGAGGTCGTAAATGCCTGCTGGTGTTTGTTTCTCATCTTTGTTTCTCTTGGTGCACTGTTTTGTTTGCTTGCTTGGGAAAGAAACTGTCACCCCGAGACTGAAATTTCACAGATAAATCTCTTTACCTTTCCCTGGATGCTTTGTTGTGTTATGGCCTGATTATATATTTGTGTGTGTTTAAAATTTATTGTATTTGTAATTATTCAAATATTTGTTAATTTCTTGCGATTCAGGGAAGCTGAAGTCAATATGGCAGTCCCATCTTTACTCATAATATTACATACTACTCAGCCAGTAAAGGAATTTTCAATCGAGTGGAGTTACTTAAAATATAGTACGAACACTGTCATTTAATTCAAGTACAGAATTCTGTAGGATAAAAACCATGGTACCTAAATTACCTCTTGAGTCTTTCACAGGAAAGAAAGCATAGATCGGATACACTTAATCACTATAATTAACTAGTTTACCTTTATATCTCTGATTAGCTGCAAATCATAAGCCTCTATTTTCCTTTATCTCTCTTTACAGTAGAATATAATTCCTATTGTGAGTGTCACATTGGTTGTGCTCTCTATGATAATGGAATTAACTTCTTGGCCAGATGGCAAACCTATTAGTTCAACATGTACTTGCAGTGTAGTTAAAAATTCAGAATGATCTAAAGTTAAATGCTTCCCGTATGAGATACTTTCTTTTCCTGAACTTGTATTAATTTATAACAGAGTTAATAGAACTTTTTCTTTAAGTGTATCTTGTCAGAATGAGTGAAAGCAAACTTTTAAAAAAATAATTTAAAATTGTCTCAATTTGCTGTTTACACTTTATAAAGAAAACTAGCAATTTGTGATTTATGTAACAAAATTTGTTAGTACATCCAGTTTCAGGTACACCACCTGCCTTTGACTGTAGGATTATTCCTTTATAGGAACTTAGTGTGATAATGCTGTAATTGATGGTAGATACATTCTTTTCCTGTTCCAGTTGCAGGATTAAATGCTAATTCTCATTGAAAAGCTTTAACGTAATATATTTTGCCTTGTTAACCTGGATAAGAAGACATACGCTCCAGGTAGAGTGATGAATTTGTAATTCTCCAGAACTACACTTGATCTCAGATTTGTGTCTAACAGGCTCCCTGATGGAGTCTATGTGTCAGTAGCCACAACTTTTTATTTTTAGTCTTTTTTTTTGATCTTGTCTCATTTTGAAAGTATCTTAGCAAAACAAAAGCTGTGTGCATGAAGCTTGAGCAGACTCTACATATGATCATTTAATGTGTCAAAAATGACATATGCAAACACTGTGAATAAAATTTCTTCATTACTTTAAAATTTCACTCAGTTTCTCTTAAAGCTTTATTAGCAACACCATTATATAAAACAGTTTATTGAAAGAAAGTGACTTCTGATTGAAGGTGTGCTGTCAGCAAGTCTTACATTACTCAACTGAGTCTATTACTAGAATTTTTTCTACAGTTACTAACCATACAAAATAAATTATAGTTAATTTTAAACACAACAGAGGCATTGCCATTTGTAAATCAGAGTATTGTAATGTAACTGTAATGTAAATTAGTGTAAATCAGTGTATTCATCTGTATAAAGTCTGGTCTGCCTTCATGCTACTACTTCTCACTGCCTATTGCTAATTTGTCTTTGTGGTTTAGAGACAGATTTATGTTGGATGTTAATGGTCATTATTGCATGTCCGTTTGTGTGTATAACTATACATATTTAAGAAAAAGAATATATACACAGGCACACACACACAAAAATTAGTAACTGTTCTGGAACAAGAATTTACAAATCTACCTACAAAGAATCTACAAATTCTATCTAAAAATCTACAAATGGTTGCTGATTTCAGGAAACATGGCACACGTGTGGGTAAGACATACAAGAGACATTTTGATTCTTTTTGGATGCCTCAGTGACACGGAGTGGTCTGTTGCAGACATCATTCCACTGGTAGGTTTTTTTTTAAAGGTCCTTAGCACATAAAGATTTATGTATTGTGCTCAGAAAATAGCTGCCCAACATTTTGCTGATCTCCTTTGTCAGGGAGTCTGAAGCTCTTTGATGTTGCAATGGTAAATACTGTAGTTTGCCCAAGCACACCCTGTCCTGTCCTCTGTTCCCAAATGCTTCCTGTCCTGTATTCAGTGTGTTAAAATATATGGAATATCTGGATGTTACCATCTAAACAGATTGTCTTTAGGCTGGAACATGCCTTAATAGCATGGCAGGGCTCTTGTTAAAATTTAGAACATTTATAGCTGTTTTATATTGCTCCTTTAGGAGCCTTATGTGAAAAGCTAAAGCTGTCTTAGTTATTGCAGTCCTGCCTAGTTTGGTACAGATTTATGCTGCCAGAACAACATGTGTTAGACTGATCCAGAGGAATCGGGGTGAAATCACTCTGGAGTCATTGAAGCCAATGGACACTTCTGTGTTCCAGCTCACTTTTGTATTCAAAAGCGACCAGATTAAAATGAACCTGAAATAAAAGCATGGCTTCAAGTACTTCAAATGTGGGATGTCCTCCCTTTCCTGTAGAGTTGTTTAAAACTAGTCTGAAATATCTAAGAGAAAAAGTTTTGAGCATGTTTAACCAGCAACTAAGAAAAAAATACGATTTTCCCCTTCTTTTTAACTGTAAAACGTTCCGTTTAACTTTAGTAGAAATTTAATTAATCTTTAAATTAAAATTTTATCATATACAATAAACAATTCATTCCAGAAGAGATTTAAGAAATTATTGAGTCAGGGTTAGTAAAAAATGTGATTTTGATGAATGAAGCAAAATATGGAAAAGAGGGTATTACCATAGACTATTTTTTTTCACCTGTTGATTTTGAAAATGAAAAAATTGTTGGCTAGAGACAGATGAAATAGGGCAAGTTACTGCAGCTCCTTGATTTGTGTCCATGGAAGATTATGATTTTTAGAGATTCTGATATTTCAGTGTAGTCTTTCATTAGGAGTTAAGACTGTCAACATCAAAATTAAATTAGGTGTTGAGAGAAGTAGGTCTGCAATCCAGAGCAGGGCTTTCTAACTGGTTGGTTTGCATGCTGTAGACTGCAGAAAGATACATAAAGGGTGTAAAATTTGAAAGAGCATTTTCTGCAAGAAACAGATTTCTAGACTCTACGCCAGTCTTTTTATCATCTGCTATATACCCCCCAGCCAGATGTCCTCTGATGATTATAATTTATTTTAAATGGACTGTTCTGCAATATATTAATGGTTTGCATCTTCATGTAGTTATTAATTTCATTCCTTCTCAAAATACTGCCTTATGGGATCCAGCTCTCAATGGGAAATAATAGACCAAATGTTTGTTTGCTCACTTATTAGTTACCAGGTTTCACCTGATTTCTGAAAAGTTCCATTTCAAATTTTATTTTTGAAATAAAGTTGTACATAGAAGGTCTCTCATCTGCACATAAGATATAATATATAAAATTAAGTACTGTATGCGTAACACAATTTTTGGTGTTTTTTTGTGTTTGGTTTTGCCCTGGTGAAATAATGGGTGTAATGCTAGCTGTGGTAGGAATCCTTACTTAGAGGGTCCAAGTTTAAAGATGAACAAAGAGACATTGGAATATAGTATTGGAATATAAAAATCTTACTTGCACTGTTTTAGTATGCTAATGAAGCAATAATAGTCTTCTGAATTGGCTGTTCATGCCAGGTTCAGATTGTTCAATACCATTTTTCTTTCTTTTTCTCTTTGCAGGAGACATTAGATTTGAGTAGAGTGTTATTTTTTGGGTAGACAATGGCCTTTTGTTTTATGTTGCCAAATTACAATACTGCCTTACATTATGCTGAAGACTGGGTCAATATATCACAATGAGAAGTCAGGGCCCAATTCTGGGAAAATGGCACATGAACACTTAAATGTATTCAGGCTTTTCACTCCTTCTCCTATGCCAAGTTTGGTCAACAAATTGCATCAGAGGTTGGTTATGTGCTAGAACCCTTTTTTTACAGACCTCATGTTCTGAACATTAATATCTTTCTGCAGTATAGAACCCTGTGTGGAGTAGGTCCAGATAAGTAACCTCTAAAGCCTTGGATTTCTCCCAAAGTAGTTTATTGGTTTTCTATTCATAGCTATGTGTCTGTCCATGTGTTATGTGCCTGACCTGTTGGATCAAAGGCTGGTTCAGAGAGTAGCGAAGCCAAGGCAGCTGCTTTGCTGGGCATGTGCTCAGGGCCCACGGTCCCCTCAAGGCAGGGATTTCTCCCACCCCTGTTCCGTGGGGCTGCTTGCTGCTGAGCCCTGGGTGTGGTGGAAGGCAAACCTTTGGACTGTCTTTCCCTTGGTAGAGGCACTTACTTGTGTCTTTCTCAGCCAAGTCTACCTGCTTATGGATCTTCTAAAATTTCTGAGATAATTATCTTATATTAATAGTTTTATATATATCAAATACAGATTCAAAAAAAACTGGGCAAACTGGGAGATTGCTGGACAGTGTGTCTTGTTTGCTTGGAAAACACATTAAAGGATGTGCTGTTTGGAGAATTAGTTGGTGATTGTTTCAGTGGGTAACTATAGGATTGAATATTTACAGTTGATTTTGCTTTCAACCGTCTGCATTCAGTCTTGAAAGGTAAAAAAATATGCCAACTTGAAGTAGAGGCAAAGGATTATTTTTGCCTTGCATGCAGTTCAGGCATTATAGCAGGATGTAGAAATCTAAGTCAATACAATGTGACATGATGTGACATGATCAGGTTGTTCTCTACTATAACTCTTGATTCCTTCTGCAGAAAAATGGAACTATTGAAGAATGTAGGAAGTACATTCTGTATCTCGGACTCATGGCATGTCTAGTCCTGTTCTGTGTGCCTACCAGTGGGCAATGGCATGTATCCCATCATCTCTAGTAGAGGGCATATCCCAGCCTGTTTTCTCTAGCATCTGATGAGGATGTATTTTTGAAAGCTTTGTCTAATCTTTTTTTAAACCACCTGCTGCTGTTTGCTTTCATGGCCTTCCATGGCAACAAATTCCAGATGCTTAATATCATCTTCATAAAAAAATACTTCATCTTTCTGAAACTTAACTCCCGAAGTTTCAATAAGCATACTATTTCTGGAATTGTAGTATTTGGTGAATAATTCTGCCTTCACTATACCTGATGTTCATCAGGTATAGTGAAGATATTGTACCCCTTGGTCATATTTCTTCTTCTCTACAAACTATGGACTCCTACCCTTTTTTGGTGTGTCTTCCTAAAACATCTGTTCCAACCTGTTAATAATTTTGGTTATTCTTTTTCCTAACGCATTCTCAGTTCCTGTATATGTGCAACTGGTTGTTCCTACCTGCTTGTAGCTCTTTTTTCTTCCTTTATTGAGATTTAACTTTGTTTTGTTTATATTTCTGTATAGTCAAGAACATCTTAAAATTTTAATCTAGTTTTCAATTCTTACTGCTTTGGTTTTGACTGAAAACTTAATAAGCACTTCTCATTCCTACTCCACAATTAATCAACAGTTACAAAGCAGAATCCTCTGAATTCATTCTAAATGCAGAATCCATTCTAAAATATCCTCCCATTTTTTCAATGAGCTTGATTTTTCAGCCAGCTTTACACCTCTCCTGTGATAATCTGGACATAGTTGCTGTGGTTTGTAAGAAAATTTTTATTGAAGTTGAGTTCATACATTACTTTCAGCTTCTCCAGCAGGATAATAGGGCTTGTGGCTAGGGAAAATAGAAATCACTATTGATCAATGTGACTTTTGCATGACAAAGTTTCTTACCTTCTAGGTACCTACATATTTTCTAGAGACAGAAGCTAAAATAACTAACTTACTGTTTCCCAACTTCTACTGTCTGATCACCATTTTTTCTGGAATGTGGGTATCACTTCTGCTTTTTCCAGTATTCTGATACTTCACTCAAACTTGTGAGTTTTTAGAGGTGAGTCCTAAAAGTTTGGTTAGTTTCAGCCACTACCTTAAATATCCAAGGATGAAGCTAAATAGGTCCAGCCAATTTTAAAATACTTAACTTACCTTAGCAATCTGTTTCTTCATATTATTTTAAGAGGATTTTTTAGTGTTGATTGGCATTAATCATACTAGTTGGGAGATTCAAAACAATGAAGATAATTAGTATGTGGATTCCAGATTGAGGGGAAATAGTATTTATAGTAATGTTTTTCTCTAATAAACACACATGACCAAGGGTAATCCAGGAATGATTGCTAGTTCTTGAAGTCCAGTTCCTTGCTGTATTTGTCAGGTGTATTGTAGCACACCATAAACCTGACTCATGAACAGCTCTTTAAGGGTTATTGGAAGGTGTTGCAGACAAGTGTTTTTGTTGTCACATTTGTGTTCATGTGTGTTGCAGAAAAGAGCAGACCAATGAAAAGACCAAAGATGTGAAAGGCTGCCTCTTTGAGCCTCAGGAGTTCTGACAAGCATATATAAATTCTGTATTAGTGTGATGTATAAGTATTGCCTCCTTCAGTCTTTAAATAGGTATAAAAAAACAAAGGACAAGTTAAAAGCCATGACGTGTTTTGTAGTTATGCAGTCAGTTTTATCAGTTGATGCAGCATTGCAATTTCATGTCTCCTGTTTTGTGAGAGGAGATTCTTGTACTGCATTGGAGGAAGAATAAATTCCTGATTAAAATCTCAGTCTCACAGAAATGCCTGTTGTTTGTGAAGAAACTGAAAGCTTCAGGAGCCAATGAAGTGTTCTTAACAGCTTTTGAGCAATGTGAATGCAGTAAGGATGGAGGCCTTTTTCTTGCTGTCATTCTCAATTCTGCATAGGTGTCACAGGCTCTGATAAGCTTAATTGACATAGGCTATCCCTTTTCTTAATAATAAACAACCAGGTCCTTTCCAGATTAAACTTCAATCTTAATAGTACTGAATACCCATTGTGCAGCTTTTGGCTTTTCTTCTCACTCTCTCCCTAGAGGTATAACAGCATGAAAAAATCCCCATGCTTTGTTTTAGTAATGCAGTGTTTTGATGGATTTATTTTAACTTAAATGATGTTTAAGCTAGTTGAGCCAGGTGAAAGAAATACATTTTACTCACAGTATTTATGATAGTCCTTGTTCCTGCAGGAGTTTCTTTCCCAATCTTCCTTAAGCCCTGAACAAATCTTTCTCTTGTGCAACAGAATTTCTGGGCTTGCACATCAGTACAGTCAAGCTAGTAGGTGGTCTGGCCCTGGGCCTCTTAGCATCTACAGCAGCCTTTAAATATGTAAAAGAGAGAATGAAATGCTCTGTTCAGAGTTTTCCATGAGTGCAAGAAGGAAAAAAAGAATTGCTGCAGCATAAGAGACTTAAGTTAGGCATCAGTCAGGTTCTTAGATATGGGATGGGGTTGCCTGAAAAGACTACAGGATCTCTTTCAATTCTAGATTTTTGAGGACAGGTTAAAAAAATATCTATTAGAATTAATACTAGTACAAATTAACTGTATATATGGACAGATGGACTGCATAAGTTTTAGAGATCCTTCACAACCCTGTATTCTGTAATTAAGGGTTGAAGACTGAAAGCCTGAACGCTGAGGCATTTACTGGAGGAAACAGAAGGATAGGTCTGATAAGCTTGGAGGGATCCCAGTTGCCAAGGGGATGTGCAACAAGACAGCATCAAAAAACAGTCTGCCCAAGCCCACTGATGCAGGGGTCTGAAGAGCAGCCTAGAGGGTCCCTTCTAGCCTGTCAGTGGTGTGAGCTCTTTGATTTTGGATTCTTTAATGAAGCCTGTTATTACTTGCACATAGTAAGTGTGTGCAAGAGGCCTGCACAGAGGCCTGCATGGATGGTATAATAGAATAGGGATGTGGTCTGTCCTAATCTGTTTCAATTAAGAAAAGGTTATTTGAAAGTTGTCAGCATTATGGCAAAGTGCATAAAAATAAAGGCTTATTACTGTTCTGAAAAGATAGGCTCAGAAGACTTGTTTGATGCAAGTAGCTGTTTTTTATTATTTCCATTCTAGTATAAATATGAATTTTAATGTAAACAATTTCCAAACATTAATTTATAATGTAATATATAGATTTAAAAGCAATGAAAAACTCACATCAGTAGTAAGTTCAACATGAACTGTGAAACTTTTAAATCCTCCTTACTTTCTTTAAATTTTTTTTACTGGTCTTTACTTGACCCTTCAGACCTCTGACTGAAAATGTAGAATTAGGAGAATCACAAACTTGGAATTTTTTGCTTTATTTTATTTACTATTTTGTGCTGTCCCTAGTTCAAAGAAAAACTACTGTAGTCGGGGGGGGGGGGGGGGGGGAATTTTGAATGTTGATTTGAGAGGTTCCCTATGCTATTGGTCACCATACTGTTAAGGTGGTACTTAAGAAAAAGTGAGATAATTAATCCATTATAGTCATAAAAGACAACTGCATAATATAAAGGATCTGTGAAATAAAAGCAGTAAAATGGGTTTGTGTGGTTCTGTCTTTATTTTAGTGCTGGTAGAATAGCAGTAGTCTTACTAATGGTACTAAGTTTGTGCTGCTTACAGTGAGCAGTACTTACAAACTGCAGAACTTCTTGACAAGCTGCATACATGAAAGAACAGGGATTTAAACTACATACAATTTTCAGCTACAACACAGAAATCAAGAAACATTGAATATTCCTCAAAACTATGTGTAATGGAAATTAATGCTATACTAGGAGGATCCATTCAGAATTATTTTGACCTTCCCTTTCCATATTGCTTTAACATGAGCACATAGAAATTGCTACCATAAGATTTCCTGGTATTTAACATTAAGCTTCTGTTGCAGCTACCTTTTTTCCCCCACACCCCCTCCTCCTTGTGATACCGTATTATTGCTGGTGCACTGTAAATTTTATATGGATTTCAAGCTTTAAGGTTTATATGACCTTCAAACTTTAAGCAGGTTGAGAGGTTTGTAGAGGTGTGTTATGACTTACAACACTGTAGCCACCTTTTAGTCTCAAAGCATCAAAGGCTGATGTGGTCCCTGCTGGTCCAGTGATCCCACTAGTCTCTGTACTCTGTAGTTGTTGTGCAGCTTTCATGGCAGTGTAGCAAGAGGATGGGAGTTATTCCCTGGAGCAATATCATGAAGTCTCACACAGTGTGGCGTCTGGGATGCTTGTGCACAGATGTATCCAGAGTAACTCAAAACTAGTCCCAGTGTGTAGAATGGTGGCAGTTAACCTGATTTGGGAGGAGAAAAAGTCCTATTGTTGAGAGCCCTGCTGGGTCACTGTCTTAGTTTAGGGCAAATTAGGGAGGAAAACTCTGGATGGGGATTTCCCCAGGGAAATGCCCCTCCCCACCAACCGGTCCGGGAAAGGGAAAAAATTTCTTTGGAGAGAAGTGGAAAAAGCTGTTTATTTAACAGAAAATTGAATAATATTAAATAATAAAACCTCTTGCTGTTCGATGGGATGGCAAATCTAGGAAGAAAAGTCCTTTTCATGTGGTGTGTAGCTCGGCTTGCTCAGTTTCTTATCAGCCCCTCCGGCGCTGGAAAGTGCCGAGGCCCAGGCCCTGGTGGGCCACAGGCGTGGGCTCCCGGGGTTTAGCTGGGTGTTCAGTCCAGAGCAGGCTTGCACAGATCCAAGAAAAAGGAAAAAAAAACCAAAGGTCCGGGGAATTCTTCTGCCTCAGCTAGCTAAAACTAACTAAAAGCCAGGGAGAAGCTCTGTCCCGCTGTCTGTCTGTGCTGCAGACAACACAGTCCAGGAGCGAGATGTGTGGGAGTTATATTTTCTTTAACACAAACGGCGGCTTCTTTTTCCCCCTCTTTTGCTCTCAGAGCCAGTCTTAAAGGTACAGAGCTTAATATATAACATAAACCAGACGATTGGGGATACCAGTATCATAAAGTCACCCCAGGACATTCCACCCCTTATCCCCATATCGTCAACTTATTATCAAAATTAATATATATATATATTTTAACTCTACAACACATACATTATACAGACAAGGGAATTAATTCACGATCTTCACCCAACCATCAGATCTCCCTGAGGTACACATTGTGTTGTTCCATCTTTCCGCATTATCCACCATGTGCAACCCGGTCCCTGAGCAAAAACAACCCCACGAATGGGTTTGTTTGCACTCGAAGTAGAATTGATCCAAACTGTCTTTCCTAACAAACCTCTGAGATGTACCGCTGGGACTTTGTCTCCGTCTACTATATACAGGGCCTCGGACTGGGCTGGGCCTGCTCGGTTGGTGGAACCTCGGGTATTAACTATCCAGGTGGCCTTTGCTAGATGCTGCTCCCAATTTTTGAAAGATCCCCCACCCAATGCTTTCAAGGTAGTCTTTAACAGTCCATTGTACCTCTCCACTTTCCCTGCAGCAGGTGCATGGTAGGGGATATGGTACACCCACTCAATGCCATGTTCCCTAGCCCAGCTGTTTATAAGGTTATTCTTGAAATGAGTCCCATTGTCTGACTCAATCCTCTCAGGGGTGCCGTGCCTCCAAAGGACCTGCTTCTCAAGTCCCAGGATGGTGTTCCGGGCTGTAGCATGAGGCACAGGGTAGGTTTCCAACCATCCAGTGGTGGCTTCTACCATCGTGAGCACGTAGCGCTTTCCTTGGCGGGTTTGGGGCAGTGTGATGTAGTCAATCTGCCAGGCCTCCCCATACTTGTATCTGGACCACCGCCCACCGTACCAGAGGGGCTTCAACCGCTTGGCTTGCTTGATCGTGGCACACGTCTCACAGTCATGGATAACCTGGGAAATACTGTCCATGGTTAGATCCACCCCTCGGTCTCGTGCCCACTTATAGGTGGCATCTCTACCCTGATGGCCTGAGGCATCATGGGCCCATCGAGCTAGGAACAACTCTCCCTTGTGTTGCCAATCTAAGTCTATCTTTGACACCTCTATCTTTGCAGCCTGATCCACCTGCTCATTGTTTCGGTGCTCTTCATTAGCCCTACTCTTGGGGACATGGGCATCTACATGACGGACCCTCACAGACAGTTTCTCTACCCTGGTGGCGATGTCTTTCCACTCATCAGCAGCCCAGATTGGCTTTCCTCTGCGTTGCCAGTTGGCTCTTTTCCACCTTTCCAGCCATCCCCACAGAGCATTGGCTACCATCCATGAATCAGTGTAGAGATAGAGTTTTGGCCACTTCTCTCTTTCAGCAATGTCCAGGGCCAGTTGAACAGCTTTGAGTTCAGCAAGTTGGCTTGATCCACCTTCTCCTTCAGTGGCCTCTGCGACCTGTCGTGTGGGGCTCCATACGGCTGCTTTCCACTTCCGGTTCATCCCTACGATGCGACAGGAACCATCAGTGAACAGAGCGTAGCGTGTTTCTTCTGCTGGAAGTTGGTTATATGGTGGAGCTTCTTCAGCCCGTGTCACTTGTTCCTGCTCCTCTTCATCAGTGAGATCAAAGTTTTCACCTTCAGGCCAGTTTGTAATTATCTCCAAAATCCCAGGGCGATTTGGGTTTCCAATACGGGCGCGCTGCGTGATGAGGGCGATCCACTTGCTCCATGTAGCGTCGGTGGCGTGGTGGGTAGAGGGAACCTTTCCTTTAAACATCCACCCCAGCACTGGCAGTCGGGGTGCCAGGAGGAGTTGTGCTTCTGTGCCAATCACTTCTGTGGCAGCTTGAACTCCTTTATAGGCAGCTAAGATTTCCTTCTCTGTGGGAGTGTAGTTGGCTTCGGACCCTCTGTAGCTTCGGCTCCAGAATCCCAGTGGTCGGCCTCGAGTCTCCCCAGGCACTTTCTGCCACAGGCTCCAGGACAGACCATGGCTCCCGGCTGCAGAGTAGAGCACGTTCTTCACATCTGGTCCTGTCCTGACTGGGCCAAGGGCTACTGCATGAGCGATCTCCTGCTTAATCTGAGCAAAGGCTTGTTGTTGTTCAGGGCCCCACTGGAAAGTGTTCTTTTTGCGGGTGACCAGGTAAAGAGGGCTCACAATCTGACTGTACTCAGGAATGTGCATCCTCCAAAAACCTATGGCACCTAGGAAAGCTTGTGTTTCCTTCTTGTTGGCTGGTGGAGACATTGCTGTGATCTTGTTGATGACATCAGTAGGGATCTGACGCCGTCCATCTTGCCACTTTACCCCCAGAAACTGAATCTCACGAGCTGGTCCCTTAACTTTGCTCTTCTTGATGGCAAAACCGGCTTTCAGGAGAACTTGGATGATTTTCTCTCCTTTCTTAAAGACCTCTTCAGCCGTCTTTCCCCAAACAATGATGTCATCAATGTACTGCAGATGTTCCGGAGCCTCACTCTTTTCCAGGGCAGCCTGGATCAGTCCATGGCAGATGGTGGGGCTGTGCTTCCACCCCTGGGGCAGTCGGTTCCAGGTGTACTGCACTCCCCTCCACGTGAAAGCAAACTGAGGCCTACATTCTGCTGCCAGGGGAATGGAGAAAAATGCATTGGCAATGTCAATAGTGGCGTACCACTTTGCTGCTTTGGACTCCAGCTCGTACTGGAGCTCTAGCATGTCCGGCACGGCAGCGCTCAGCGGTGGAGTTACTTCATTCAATGCACGATAGTCCACAGTCAATCTCCATTCTCCTTCAGATTTACGCACAGGCCAGATGGGGCTGTTGAAGGGTGAGTGGGTTTTGCTGACCACCCCTTGGCTCTCCAGCTCTCGGATCATCTTGTGGATGGGGATCACAGCATCTCGAGTTGTTCTATACTGTCGGCGATGCACCGTCGAGGTGGCAATTGGTACTCGCTGTTCTTCCACTTTCAGGAGTCCTACTGCAGATGGGTTCTCTGACAGTCCAGGCAAGGTGTTCAGTTGCTGGACACCCTCTGTCTCTACAGCTGCTATCCCAAATGCCCACCTAAGCCCCTTTGGGTCCTTAAAATACCCACTTCGGAGGTAGTCTATGCCCAAAATGCACGGGGCCTCTGGGCCAGTCACAATGGGGTGTTTCTTCCACTCATTTCCAGTCAGGCTCACATCAGCTTCCACTAAAGTAAAGTCCTGTGATCCCCCTGTCACACCAGCAATAGAAACAGATTCTGCCCCTACATATTTTGATGGGATTAGGGTGCACTGGGCACCAGTGTCAACCAAGGCCTCATATTTTCGTGGTTCAGATGTGCCAGGCCAACGAATCCACACAGTCCAAAAGACACGGTTTTCCCTAGCCTCTACCTGGCTAGAGGCAGGGCCCCTCTAAGCCTGGTTATCCTTCTTTCCTTGGGTATATGTCTTGGAGGTTCCTTCAAGAGAATCAGACATGTCATCATCATACTTGTCAGTTTGACTACAGGCTACTGGAGCGGCTTTCTTTTTGGTGGAGTATCCCCCCTGAGTCTTGCTGTCTTCTAATTCACGCACTCGTTGTGCCAGAGCACCAGTAGATTTTCCATCCCATCTTTTCATGTTTTCTCCACAGTCACGTAGGAAAAACCACAGCTCAGCTCGTAGCTTTTTCTCTCTATCTGGGGAATTTCTGCGTTGGGTCCCGGGGCTCTTGGACTGTACTGCCGAGACTGGAAGAAGATCTTCCTTGAGTTTCTTGAAATTCTCTTCCATTTTGTCTTGGAGGTTTCGCATATCTGTTCTCACAGCTGCAATTGTTGCCTGCATGGGGCCATGCACGGTATCTGCATATGTTCGAAGTTTCTTCGCCATATCCAGCACAGTCTCCTCTCGGTCATCCCGCTTCATTGTTGCTAAAGCAGAAGCGTATTCTTGTGGCCCAAGTCGAACAAGTTTTCGCCACATCACAGATGTACATGGCACCAAATCTGGATTTCTAGTACCTAAGTCACCCACGAAGACAATCTCTACTATTGCCATTTCTCTCAAGCGCTGAATCCCTTGTTCTATGGTTTTCCAACGAGTTTGCTGTATATAGAGATCGTCTGCACACAGATATCTTTGTGCCACACTTCTTAGGACCCGTTCCCAGAGACTGTAAGGGTCAGCCCCCCTCATCACTTCTTGATCGATAACCGGATCATGTGACAGGGATCCCAGATGCCTCGCTTCAGTGCCATCCAGAACTGTAGCCTCACCTGCAGCATCCCACAGACGGACTAACCAACTAATTATAGATTCATCAGGTCGTCGAGTGTAATCTTTTCTCAGGCCATGAAGGTCCTTCAGGGAGAAAGGTTCACCAGCGCCTTCTGATTTCTGATCAGTTGCTGGTCTTGAGGGTCCTTCCCCCTCATCGCCATTATCATCATCTACTGGCCGATCGGTTTTGGTTTTGAATTTCATACCTCTCGTGGTAGGAGCAACAGACACTGGCTTAGGTTCACTGTCTGGTGTGGCCACTGGCTTAGGCTCACTGTCTGGTTTGGCTGCTGGCTTAGGCTCACTGTCTGGTTTGGCTGCTGGCTTAGGCTCACTGTCTGGTTTGGCTGCTGGCTTAGGCTCACTGTCTGGTTTGGCTGCTGACTTGGCTGCAGCCTGAGTGACTGGGGTAGCTGCTGATTTATCTGCCTGCCCTACAGTATCTAGCAGCGTGCGATAAGCATACACTAGGGCCCAGCTTATTGCAATGAAATTTTTCTTCTTAGAATCATCACAGCAATTCTCTTCCAGATATTTCCCTACTTCATCTGGGTTCTGAATTTGTTCACGTGAAAATTCCCAGGCTGGGGAATCGGAAAATTCCTCCAGAGTTCGGCCAATTCTTTCCCATTCTCTACTCCACTCAGGATTTTTCACACCTGAGCCTACTTCTGGGACAGGGGTTTCATTGGCTCCTCTGGATATCTCAGCCCTCACTCTAGAGAAGTTACAGGCCGTATAGAGGAAGCTTAACAGCTGAACTACCAGGAAAGTAGTATCCTTAACACTCAGGGGAAACTGGATATTCTCAAAGAGGGACATAACAGATTCAAAGGAGAAAAAGGAAAGAAAAGGCTGAAAAGCCTCATCCCCTGCTCTTCCTCTAACAAACTGGGTACAATTACCAATAAACTCCCAAAATGTGCTACTGGGACTGGGAGGCAGGGTCGGGTGAAGAAACCATAAGCCAAACATACCTGACAGAAACTTCAGTAGTTCTATAAACTTCCTACAAATAATTATCACCAAGCCCAGCACAATAACCATTCTAATCCATGCCCCTCTATTGTGAAAGAGGGAAAAGACAAGTATTAAAACCTCAAAAAATTCTAGGGACCAGATCGACATGAAGGCTTCCACCCCGAGAGATATTATGTATCCAAACAACATGGCTACTGACTGCTTTATCTTAACACAGAATAAATACAACCAAAAATACAACCAACAATCAGTACAGGTTTTTCCACTTTCTCTCGCCCCACGTTGGGCGCCAAAAGCTGTATATGTCTTAGTTTAGGGCAAATTAGGGAGGAAAACTCTGGATGGGGATTTCCCCAGGGAAATGCCCCTCCCCACCAACCGGTCCGGGAAAGGGAAAAAATTTCTTTGGAGAGAAGTGGAAAAAGCTGTTTATTTAACAGAAAATTGAATAATATTAAATAATAAAACCTCTTGCTGTTCGATGGGATGGCAAATCTAGGAAGAAAAGTCCTTTTCATGTGGTGTGTAGCTCGGCTTGCTCAGTTTCTTATCAGCCCCTCCGGCGCTGGAAAGTGCCGAGGCCCAGGCCCTGGTGGGCCACAGGCGTGGGCTCCCGGGGTTTAGCTGGGTGTTCAGTCCAGAGCAGGCTTGCACAGATCCAAGAAAAAGGAAAAAAAAACCAAAGGTCCGGGGAATTCTTCTGCCTCAGCTAGCTAAAACTAACTAAAAGCCAGGGAGAAGCTCTGTCCCGCTGTCTGTCTGTGCTGCAGACAACACAGTCCAGGAGCGAGATGTGTGGGAGTTATATTTTCTTTAACACAAACGGCGGCTTCTTTTTCCCCCTCTTTTGCTCTCAGAGCCAGTCTTAAAGGTACAGAGCTTAATATATAACATAAACCAGACGATTGGGGATACCAGTATCATAAAGTCACCCCAGGACAGTCACATCTCCTGCTCCTAGGAACTAGAAAATGAGCCCAGGCTCTTTTTAGTTTGCTGATTATGGGAATCGCTTTACTGTCTTGCTGCCATAGTGACAAGTTCAGTACGTGGAGGAACCTGCTTCAAAGAATTTCTGCGAATACACTTGTGGTACTGCAAAAAACTGCATGGAATAGTGGTCATCTTAACAGCAGTCTGAGGTGTCCTGATGAAGGAAGGGCATAGAGCAGTACCCCAGACCTGATTATCTACTTTTCTTTGGAACTTCTTAGTTTTTCTTGCCAGTAGTATGAGGCAATTAGACAACGTTTAACAATTTTTTCCTAAGTTCCACTTCTGTGGCCTTAGTTCTGGACACCCAGGTGCAGTAATTTGCAACTCTTTTCAAATGTTGCCATGATTCTACCTAGCAGCAGGGAAAAAAAACTTTCCAAATTTTATTTATTTCATACGTTGGCTTTTTGTATGGCTGAAGAATATTTTCTTATGCTGCATTTCTTGTAGGATTTTAGTTAATATATTGGAAATACAGATTTAAACATATATTTGAAATGTATAAAACTGTCTAATATGCATTATATTTAAAATATACATATAACCCAAACCACACATTCAGTGTTACTGTTAAAGGATACTTTCATCACTAAATTTCAAATGAGTTTTTCCTCTTTGTCTGAAGATGTTGTTTGCTGTGTTTTGTGTTTTCAGAGACTGAAATAAAATCTTTCTATCTTACTTATTCTGAAATGAAACAGGAGCATGGTTCTCCTGAGGAGTGCGCTAGCTGGGAAGTATTGGAAGCTTTTTCATTCAAAAAAAAGTTAGACCTTTTCTTTAGGCGTATGGCAGAATGTTCTCATTACTCTGAAACTTATTGCATCTCAAACACAGTATCAGAAGTATGGATGCTAAATATGAGCAAAAGCAGGGAGCACAGTGCCTGTAGAAAAGCAGGCTGCATAACTTTCTAGGTCTTGCCTGAGAAAGTGGGCTGGGAAATCATGATGAGGAATTAAAACAATCCTCAGAGATAGAAGACAGCCTTGCAGGTGCTGTTTGTTAGTTTCTTGTTTTCTTGCAAGAGAAGGTCAAGGGGTGGTGTACACCACTGACAAATGATGGTGATGTGTTAGTTCACTGACCAATAAGAGTTTCACCTTTCTGGACTTTCGTGTATCGGTCTGTAAAAGAAGATCTGAGGTAATAAACCTCGCTCTCCTGTTCAACTCACAGGAGAGTCCATGTTGTGCTTCTTGCCATTCCCAATAGTGTGACACAGAAGCAATGGAAATACGATGAAATTGGTTATCAGCTGCAAGTGTGATGTTGTTTCCTTTTCCTTACATTTTTCATGCTTTCCCACTTTCCCATTCCTTTATGAGGCCTTTTTTCCATGTGACATTTTAATTACACAGCAATAATGAAAATTAAGAAAGTAACTATTGCAACAGAAGTTAGACGTTGATATTTTCATATATGGGTGTGGTCTTGCTTAAATTTACTTCAGTAGAAAAATGCCATGTATTTGTTTGAATATTTGGTTTCAGAATAGAATATGCTTCATGTATATGCAGCTATGTAAATTGAACGTCAAGAGACTGTCTTTCAGAGGTTTCATGTTTATCTAGGGCACTACCAGGTGCATATGATTTATTACTGCAAGTTTTCATAAGGTAGTGCTATGCCATGTTTTAATACTTAATCTGAGATGTGGAGGGCATTACCTGTCATACTGAGCAACAGTCTCCCATTGTTTCCTCAAGTCCTATCTATTGTCTGTGAATTTGTTTTCATTATATTATAAATATTGTCAGACAAGGACTTCCCAAAGTGTCTGAGTGGTTGTGACAGTCATAGTGATGATGGTAGGTACTAGCAATAGAAAAAAAGTTTGTTCTTCAGTTTTCTTGCAAAGACATGTTTTATTTCCACCAAACACAGCAAAACTTTTAAGTGCCATCCCAACTGTGTACATTACCTGTGAGACACAATCAGAAAATACATAGTTAATGTAGGAGTTGTTATTTTAATGCATAATGCTTTCCTTGTGGTACAAACAGAAAGAAGTTTAAATTACAGATATTATTTGTGACATGAATTATTAAACAGTGTCTGAGAGATTAAAATACATCTCAAGGTCATACATGAAGTTTTGTGACAGTTTTCATCCTGAGGTGTGTTTCATGTTGACAGCTATGGAGTAAGATATTCAAAGAAATTTAGATCTTATATAAAAGTTTTAGAGTCTCAAGTTGTTGACTAGATGTGCTCATGCCATTAAAATATTTTTAATCTTAATCTTTTTCAGTCCCAGCAAAGATGCATTGTGATCTTTGCTCTGGTGTGCTGCTTTGCAATTCTGGTTGCACTGATATTTTCGGCAGTGGATATTATGGGAGAAGATGAGGATGGACTCTCAGAAAAGAACTGTCAAAATAACTGTCGGTAAGAGGTAACAAACAAAACTTCTCTTTTGGGGTGGAAAGGAACATATGTGTGTTATATAAGGGCATGAAGTAATTTCCATGGTCCTGTGGTTTTGGGAAGAGCAGCTAACAGAGGAAGAAACTGTTTCTCATTTTGAATTTCTGACTTCAGAGGTTAGTTTAACAAAGTAAAGCACACTTTTTGAAGTTAATTTTGAGCAAGACCCTTGTGTTAGATCAAATACTGAAACAAAGCCCATTAAGTTTCAGTAATTGAGTATTGAGTTCACATAATTCCTAATTTGTTGGGGAGGGTAAAACAGGGAAACATTATGAATGTGATTGTTTGGCAGAAGATTCTGAAAATATGAAGGCTAGAATCAAAGTAGAAATGAAAGCCTGCTTTGAGTCATAAGATACTCAGTACTAGTTATTATATAACCAAAGAACAATAGCCTAGCCAGCTAAAGGAGAATCCCTGCTTATGAAACAACGTCCTTCTGCTGATAGAAAGTCCAAAGGTCAAGAAGCAAGGAAAGAACTTGCAAAGCTTGTAGAGTCTAAAATGCAACACTGTATGTAAAATCTTTAGTGGGTGTATCTTGTAGTGATTGGTTACTGAAAATTAGAATATTCACTATAGAAAAAGATATATTGGATTGTAACAAGAACTTCACCCTCTTAACTCGCTCTCTTCTCTCCTAACTCTTAGCCTTACCCCTCTCTCAGCTCCCCTCTCCCCCTCTCTTACCTCTTCCCTCTTTCCCTCTCTTACTCTTACCCTCTTGGTTTTTCCCCTCTTATCCCTCTCTTGTCTTCCCCCTCTCTCATAAGCCTCCCTGGTTTCCCCTGCTCTCCCTCTGTTGCTCTTACTCCCTCCCTCCCCTTTTCTAACCTCTCCTCCCCCTGCCCTCCCCGCTCTCTCTCTCCTCCCCCTGGCCACGTGAACACCGAGGCTGGTGGTGGACACAGGTCTCCCCTCTATTTACCCTTATAATAAATTGCTTATACTTGAACAGCTTGACCCTGGAGAAGTCTCTCACTGCGAGCAAGCATTATAAACAGCAATACTAATTCTTTCATGTCTTTATCTCATTAAGAGTACTTCTTTGTTTCTCCAGAAAGGTCACTGATGCCTTTTGACCTAAAATTGGTGTCCATTCTGTGTAGGGGGAGCTTTTCTATTTCATGTTTGATGCATTCCTCTTATAGACACAGTGGCTTACCTATGAACTGTGAAGGAAATTAGTGGTATGATCAGAAAGACGAGTGTTGACAGTGTTGAATTAAGCTTTGCTACAGACACCTGCCATCGTTGTGTATATTTTTTAACTTTTGGTTCTGTTAGTTTTAATTAGGTGATTAGTTTTTTGGGCCTTTCATTTCCAGACTATGAATCTCATTTTGCTACTCCTCACTGTCATTTTCTTCCATGAATCTGTTCGTTAGTGATGAGCAATGCTCATCATATTGTCCTATTTGCCATATTGTCCCAGGTCCTCTTCTGTCCACCAAGCTGATTTAAAAATAATTTGTAGACTTCATTCCCAGTTGTATTCTGTTTGGGTTTTTTCCCCAAGACTTTAACTTTTTACAGAGCACCCTCTCTGATCCACTTTATTAAAAAAAAAAAGTCATTGTTAAATAGCTTGTCAGAAATCCATTCTAATCTGATCACGGAATTGCTGGAGTAGGAGGGGCCTCTGGGCATCCTCCAGTCCATGACCCCATTCAGAACAGGGCCAGCTACAGCAGGTTGCTCAAGCATGTGCGCAGTCATGCTCTGTGTAGCTCCAAGGATGGACTCCACAGCCTTTCTGCAAAGCTTGTTCCCCTGTTTGTGCAGAACCTACCAAGCTACCAATGTCTGGGTAGGAGGTAATTGACATTTGCATTTTAGAATAATTTAATGAAAGATTTATGTTTCTTTGAGCCTTTGATCCTTATTTCTGCTATTCTTTGTGCATTTAGTGTGAAAACTCTTTTGGGACAGTGCCTTTTTATGCTGCACCTGTCACACTGCAGACAGCACTAATTCAGAATCTGGAAAAATTTATGTTTTTTCAATTATAATGGGCTTTTATAATATTTTTTGCATGCTGCTTAAGAAAAAAAAAACAAAACCAAGAGGATTCTTGAAATTCATATCTCCTTTCAAGTGGAATATACTTGCATCATCAGGTAGCTTTATACTGAAACCAACTGTCCTT
This sequence comes from Poecile atricapillus, assembly GCF_030490865.1. NCBI lineage: Eukaryota > Metazoa > Chordata > Aves > Passeriformes > Paridae > Poecile > Poecile atricapillus. The sequence continues at coordinate 83,154,498 of NC_081251.1, forward strand.
CTGGCACTTTCTCTAGAATTGTTTTTACATTTGCTTTTGTTCACTTCATTATATACTTACAGGTCTGGGCAGCCTTCTGGTATCTTCTCTGAATTTTCTAGAGTTCAGCCAGCTTTCCTTGCCCCATCAAGGTCTTAAGCGTCTTTCAGTGTGAGATGTTGTCTTCCAAAATTTTTGAAGATACTGCATGTGTTACCTCTACACCCACTGTCTCCATGTGTGAATCTTTGACAGAACTAGGTCAGATGAGGGGAAGGTCTTTTTGTTCATTGGCTTCAATATGCATACAACTTCAGCACACTCAGAAATTACTGCACCATGTATCATAGTTGTATCAAATAATGGTTCCCATTTTGTTCTGGGTAGCTGTGTAGGCCTAGCCAGGGAAGGACTTCACATTCTTTACTTTTTATTCTTCAAAGGGAAAAAAGAAATCAGAGTAGAATAGATACACAGTACTAAAAAAACAGGGATATTATTTTTTTCCATGTGAGAAATTGATTTCTTCTGTCTCTTTTGGGTTACGGCAATCTGCCTTTCCAAAGACTACTTACCTTTGCTCCGTGTTTTGTTGGTTCACAAGTGTCAGTATTGTCCCCTCCTGGATTTTCTTAGAGGAGCCTGAGACTAAATTCAGCACCTTGACTTTAAACATACGAGTCAGTTAAACTGCTCTGTGTTTATATGGATGAAAGTGAACCCAGACCCTAGCTCAATTTTAAGGTGCCTTTCACAGAGTGATTCAAATGCATGATCTAGTTACTAATGCCTGAACTAGAAGGCACATAAATGCTGTGCATATGGACTGTCTAAACCATTTCTAATAACAGTATCCAAGTGCTGGCAGCTGCTGCCTTCTAAGTCCTTCTCTACACGATTAAACTGGGGTCCTTTATGTGTTAAATGCATCACAGAGTTAACTGAAGTGTCACAAATCAATTGCTGCCAATGGCATGTATTTAGTACTTGGGCTAAGCACTTTTAATAAGTAAGACAAGAGTTACTGAATTCTTAAATTTCTGCTGTGTGATTACTTTCCCTGACATTAAGGAGGAGGTGCTTACATTTGCAGGTTGTGCAAGACAGAATGGTAATAGATGATCTCTTTTTTTTTTTTTAAATAAAATGTTTGTCAAATATAAGTTTCTATGTATGAGCCTATAATTCTTTTTTTTGTTTTAAGCGATGAAGTTTGTGAAGAATGTTGGTGGGAAGGGATGCTGTTGATTTGACAAGAACTTTGGTGATGGTTTGTTAATGGCTGGTTTTTTTTGGAAAGTTTTATTTTTTGTTTTTGTTTTAAAGAAAAATACACCTGACATACAACTGTGGTCTAGAAAAATTCTCTGGCTAGAAAGTTTTGGAGCTTGTGTCAAAAAATAAAATTTTTACAAGAGAGAAAGAGAGCATAAGAGGAAGACTTTTTAGAATCTAGAACTTTTGCAAGTGGTGTTTTCCACTTACATTTCTCTTTCTTTTTGTGATTGGATTATTCAGGAACATAAATGCAGCTTTTCTGTCCGCTTGTTGTAATTCAACATGTGGTTCCTCTTCTATAAACCAATCCTTAAACTCTTATTACATGGGGAATACTTACTGCATATGTTCCCAAAATGACCTTACTCTTTATTGATGTATTTATTTCTCATGTGGGCTTTGTAACAAAAATAAGTCTGGGAGTGGGAAATCAGGCTTTTTTGCATATCTTCTCTGATTGCTGGAGGGATTGATGCTACCCATCCTATTAAAAACAATGTCAACTGATTGAAATTAAAGGAATAAAAAAAAGTAGCAGTGACTGTGAAAAGTTGAGGCTTTGCAGTTTTTGCTCAGTATGTGATGGAAATAATTCTCTTGAGATGTCCACAGTAATGTTGTTAGGCAGCCCTGATGGATGAGACTGGTAAAGAGGATATACTTAGCAGTCTGGGAATTTTGCCTGTCTTGCTGTGGGTCCATTAGACGCTGAATCTATAAAATTAGATTATTGTAATTTGAAAAAAGTACATTTTAATGGCTGATCTATTTTGAATAAATCTTGGCTAGCCTCTGATGTAATGTCATTTAAGACTTGACTTTGTTGGAAATGACTGGTAAACACTAAACATGGCAATTTTGGAAACAGAAGAAATGACATCTAATAAGAGATTGTCTCTGCTATCCAGACTTTTTGAACCAAGGTTGTTTTGATTTATTAATGGTAACTTGAGCTGTTCAAGGCTCAACTTGAGCCTCTTCTGCTTGTTGGTGCTGAAAGCCATGCTAGGGATCCTACAGAGTTTACACATGCTCTTAGTTATCCTTGTCTCACTGGCTTTTCCAATATCTGTTGAAGCAGTGGTAGCAGGTGGCATAGGTCCCACCTCTGGCTGTGGGTTTGGCCCTATCCCTTGAACTACAGAACAAGGTGGAAAAAAAGGGAAGCAATGGTAGCTACTTTCCATGCTTACCAAGCTAAAACCAAAACTGTTGTAATGTGGTTTTTTTGTTGTTTTTTTTTTAAATATTGCCTTTCTCTGATGATAATTGGAAGAATTTTCCTGATTTCTGTTTGTGTTTTCAAGGCAGATTCTGTCTTGCATTCTGTTCCAGTGATGCTGTTTTGATCATTTCTCTTCTCCTCACAGTCATATATAATGAAGGCACTTGTTCTTTTGCGTTTGAATTTATGTTGGAAGAATTTGCTGTTGTTAATGACAGGAGTGGCAAAGCCTATTTGGTTCACTTCTTGATTGTAGGGAGGCTTTGACCAATGCTGTCCTATAATAGGTAGGTGATGAGACCTGAGCAGTGTTTGCGATTTCTTCAGATATTTTTTGGATAATGGTTGGTATCCTGGAGAGGCTTAATCTTCCTGTTGATGTGCAAAGCTTTAGAATTTAACAGTACCCTGCAATGTTGAATTTCAGAGGTTAAATCTAGTTGTATACAATAATTATATTGAACAATTACTGTGTGTTGCATGCACTGCTTTCAATTTCATTAGATGATTATTCTCTGGTTGTGAAAGGGGGCCCACAATTGATTTTTTTCTGCTGCTTTATAAATCTTTTCTTTCAACTACTCTGCTATTTCACTAAGTAGGGTTTTGCAGCACTATTAAATAAGCATACTGCAGCACATGCTTACATTCATTTACCTTGGAAGTGCTTTGCCCCTGGCTTATTGTGGAGGAGATTTTCTCTGTGCTGCGTGGGTTCTGAACATAGCAAGGTTTATATTGACTGGTTTCTATTTAATAAACAAACTGTGACAAGCATAATAGTTAAATGTCTAAACAGAACAAGATGCTCATATTTTGAAAACAAGCCTGTTAAAGAGCAACTGAAGTTTTCTGTTTACAAAACAACTATTCCACTTGGCATAAAAATGCTTTCTGTCAACATGATGGACTAGAGGATCAAGTCTACCCTCAGTCAGTTTGCAGACAGCACCAATTTGAGCAGAAGTGTTGATTTCCGGAGGATAGGAAGGCTCTGCAGAGCAATCTGGAGAGGCTGGATCAATAGGCCAGTGCCAAAGGCATGAAATTCATGAAGTGATGGGCCTTGCCCTTGAGTCACAACAACCCCTTGCAGCACTACAGGCTGGGGCAGAGCGGCTGGAAAGCTGCCCAGCAGAGAAGGACCTGGGAGTGCTGGCTGACAGTGACTAAACATGAGCCAGTGTCTGCCCAGCGGGCCAAGAAAGCCGATGGCATCCTGGCCTGTATCACCAATAGTGTGGACAGCAGGACCAGGGCAATGATTGTTCTCCTGTGCTCGGCACTGGTGAGGCCTCACCTTCAATCCAGTGCTCAGTTCTGGGTTTCTCAGTTCAAGGACATTGAGGTGTTGGAGGGTGTCCAGAGAAGGGCAATGGAGTTGGTGAAGGGTCTAGAGCACAAGTCTTGTGAGGAATGGCTGAGGGAGCTAGGGTTGCCTAGTTTGGAGAACAGGAAGCTCAGGACTGACCTTATTCCTCTCTTCAGCCACCCAAAACAGGCTATAGACAGGTGAGAGTCAGTCTCTTCTCAAATGTGGCAAGTGGCAGAGGAAATGGCTTCAGGTTGTGCCAAGGGAGGTTCAGGTGGGATATTAAAAACCATTTGTTCACTGAAAGGGTTATGAAGCATTGAAACAAGTTGCTTGGGAAAGTGGTAGAATCATCATCCTGGGAGGTATCTAAAAGAGATACAGATCTGGGGCTCAGGGATATTGTTTAGTGGTGAACAAGGTGGTGCTGCATTAATCGTTGGACTTACTGATTTTAAGATCTTTTCCAACCTTAACAATTCTAGGGTGACTGTTTTCCTCTTGGTTTTGGGTGATATAGAGAATGAGCTATAAAACCTCCTAATTTTTCAGATGATCTCTATTTGTAGTCATTTTTATTTTTGCATGTAAAGAGGGAATGTACTTTCAATTGAAGTTTCTTGACTGGTCACCACAAAAACCTGGTGTACCTCCTGCAAATCCATTTAACATCTGAAGCCATGGAGGGGAGTTACTGTAGTGGTGGAGGACCCATGATTTCGAGACCGGAGCAGCTGGGGATGATGTGGTGAGATAATTGAAGGACGGGCTCAATTTGATGACCTGAAAAAAAAAGTGCTTTAATAGCGAAAATAACAAATATACAATCTGGACAGAGTAGAAGGTGCACCAAAAGGGCGAGGGTCAAGGGGATACAGTAACTTATATAACCTAAGGTTGGGGTGGAGTCTAAGGGTAAGGGTTCAATCGGAAAAGGTGATTAGGAATATGTAAAACATTGCACCAAACATGGGCCAATAATACTAGGGGAAACAGAGAACTTTCTAGTAACATTTACATAAAACATGTACAGGAGGCAATGTGGCTAATACTCTCCATAAATAAGATGGTTTTTCCCACAGCCTTCTGCCTGGATTCCTATTGTCCCCAACAACTCACTAGTTCAACTTGCACAAAAAGAAATTCTACCTATCCTACCTTTTATTTTTCAAAATTCATTTCAGTGGAAAAGATAAAGTATTAACAGTACAGTACCTGTACAGGGGACAGTTCTTTTCCTGTGTTTTGGCACAAAACACAAAAAACAAAGGATAATTCTCCTTTGTTTAGCATTTAATTTCAGCTATAGAGAGTGTCTTCACAAATTAAAAAATTAGTGAAAAAAACTCATGAACTGTTTAGATCTTATTCTGTCTGCATTACTCCCAGTAGATAGTTCATTGTTAATTACATTGTATCAAATAGGTCTGGGCTTCCACTCATTTTATTCAAACACACAAACCTATTCTTTTTCCTACTCTTTGTTCCATTAAGTCTGATTATTTTCTGTGGACTTTAGGATAGAGGACTTTAGAGTCTCCTTAAGGCAGCTTTTCCTGCCATGATACGTGTTGTTTAGGATGTAAGACAGAGATTAACATATTTTGTGTTCTTGGAAGTTACCTTTTTAAGTTTATGTTTATTTTCCCTTTAGAATTTATTAATTGATATCAGAGAAAATGTTCCAAGCTAATAAAAATCAAATTCCAATTACTTCAAGGTTCCTAGGTAATGCAGGTAGGATAAAGGAGCAATTCATGTGTTAGAGTATCCTATCTTCTGTCTAGTTTCCTGGAGCTTCTCTGTGATTAAATATTTTTCTTTTCTCTTTTTGTTTTTTTTTCACACTTTCTCCCTTCTCAACTTAATTTGTTCTTTTCTCTTTTCACCTAAATATCTCCAGAAGGCTGAAACTATTTCATCCGAGCAGAACTTAAAAGATTTCTGAGGACATTTTCTCTACCAGATTGTAAGGCTATACTAAACAGATTTTAAATCTAAAATTAGTGGTCATTCTCATGATCTTGAAAACCAATTTATGACATTTCAGAGAGGTTTTTATTCTGCCTGGTGGGAATAGCCACCCAGCTTAATAAAACTCCGTGATAAATTTTGCTTCCTTGGGAAAGGCATTAAAAGTAGCTAAAAATTGTAGTAGAATTGTAGTAGAATCTGTTTGAATTCATACTCCTTTTCAGGGTGACTTGTTCGTTCAGCCAGAGCTGACTTTGCATTAAATCCTAAAAAGCACCTGTTCCAATGACACCATTTATATTTAATTTCTTCTCCACCCTCAGAGTATATGTATGAAAAAGATACTTATTATCCTGTCAGGTTACATTAGATGCATTGGGTTCTGTGTCTAATCCTAGGACAGCACTGTGAGTGTCCTCTAGGCTAGCATGATTTGATACTCCTCAGCAGTGCAAGTGTATCATGCTGGATGGTTTCTGTGACCTGCTGAGCCTGCCTTTCCGAGCACCAGGGCAGTACCATGCTTAAGAAGAAGCAGATGTGGTGCCTGCTGAAGCCCAAAACGTTGTGCAGAGCTGGTGGGCCTGAGCTAACTCTCCAGTTCAGCCATGTGCAGCTCACTTTGCTGTGGTGGCCCTGAGGTTGCCCTGGCTCTTGGCATTAATGTCCTGCTGAGATGCTGCAGGGAGAGCTGGTGGTTGTGCTTTGTTAGGACTGGTTTTTCCAGATGCTCTTTACATGTACAGGAAGACAGATTTTGGTGAAATGTTTGGGGTTCTTTGTTATTCTGAAGATTTTCTTCCTGGTTTATTTTCCTCTGAATAAGTGGGTGAAATTTAGGTGAAGCCAGAGTCATCTCTCAATGGTTTCTGATATGATGTCCATATGTCCACGTGTCTAGTTAGTCAGAGCATCATTGTGAGTAACGCTTCAGATACAAATTACTCTGGCATGTTGGGCAAGATGTCAATGACGTGTTCATCCGGAAAGTATGAGTTGCTTCCTTTATTCAGCTTACCCACATCCAGTTGTCTTAACCATGGGTGAAAAATGCAATGGAGAAATGTTTCATTATCATTAGTATTTTTTCACTTTATGTTTTAGGATTTTTTCGCCACAATTAATTTGCTTCCTGTCAACCAGACTGGAAAAAGAAATAAAATAAAAAAATCCGCAAAAACTTTGGCATGTGCCAGACACAGATCTGCCATTTATCCTCTATTTAATGACCAGTCTTTTTCAAATAAGATTATTTGAAAATTATTATACAGCTCAAAGAGAGTTTTTATGATGGACAACCTCACCGTTTGGTAGGTTTAAAACTGATTGCTTCACATACTAAATGTTAAAATGGCTCTTCTGAGACCCATCAATGATTTGCATGCCTTCTGATATGAGGGGGAGGATTCATCTTACCTCAGACTAAAGTTTTGATGGATATTTAATGGCACATTGGAAGCACTGACTTTGACTTTTTACTCTAGATCTGATTGGAACTCTTGGAATAAATATATTACACTCATATATATGTCCACAAATGATACCTGATGTCTTTTGTCAGTTTGGCAGGTATAGAGTTAACTGATTTTCACTGCTTTATCAAAATATTTCTTTAAAGAACCTGTTGGGAAAATGCAGCAATATTTTTAAAATTTTCTTTGTTGTCATTTATTAAATACCTCCTCAAGTCAGCTGGGCTTGAATAAGAATAATTTTTAGAACTCTTCTCCTGACTGAGGATTGGAGAAAAACGCACTTTTACCAGTCATTTAGCAAACTGTGAATCTGCATAAGCTTCATTACTAATCATGACACTTTAAGGCAAGAATGAATATGTCACCAGCATCAAGCAGGTAGTCATGATTTGGATTTTATTCAAACACTGTCAGAAACTCTAGTCCTTTTTTCAGCCAGTTTCGGGTCACTTGTATCTGCTTGGCAGTGCATGATTTACAGTTCATTGCAGGTGCTGGTGGAGAGCAGGGTTTAATAAATGCATTAGTGGATACTTGAGGTGATGTATTTGGGCCAATGGAGGCTGAAGTGCTAGACTAGTGGAAGTGTTTCCTCAAAGATGCAGCCTGCACCAGTGGGACAGTGACAGACTGCAAGAGCTGCCCCATCTGGTGTGTTTCATAAATGCATGTGAGCCACCTCAAAGATATCCCCATTCACCTTCCAATTTTGGTCCAAGACAGGCTGCCAAAACTGGAGCTAGTCCATCACTACAGCAGCTTTGGGGAATGGTGTGGGAGAGCAGTAGAGAGAGCATTAGAGATGCAACCTCTGTATGAAAGCAGACAAACTGTTATCTTCCCTAGTGACACATCTGTTTGCACGTGAAAAGACTTCAGGACTGACTAGAGAGGAGAAAACTCTGCTCTTGCTCTTGAGAAGAGTTATGCAAATACCTAAAATGGGCAGCCAACTGATTCTGTGTCAGAGGTACTGCTCTGGCCATGTACACTTGGTAGAATTTCCATGGAAAAATGTACTTCTGATATTTGATGGAGGTTTTATGTTTTCAGGCCTTTTTTGAGAGTCAGGAATTCGCTATTAAAATGTATTCCATAGGGTAAATACCAGTAAGTCAGTTAATGCTTTCTACTGAGACCTAAAAAGGTGTTGGTTGTTTGTTTGTTTTCTTTGGTGTTCTTAAAACACTGCTTTATGAATCCAGATAGCTCATGTCTGTTAGGGGGAGTGGTTCCTGACTTTGTTCATCTTGGCTAGAAATGTACCCATCACTTTTCCTTTTTTCCCCTCTGGTTTTAACTTGAATGCAACAAGTTTTAAATATGCGATATTAATCAGATGCAATTCTTGATGGACCTAACTTAATTACTATTAAAAAGAAAAAAAAACACAAAAGAAACAAACCCCCCAACCAAAACCAAAATTAAACAAACAACAAAAGAGAAATACGAATAGATACCGTGTGAAACCATCTGACAGTAGTTAAACCAATCTTAGTACTCCTAAGGTATCCTGGAGCGTTTCCGTAGACTCTTGCCTCAGTAATTTGAGTGCTGGCAGTGTGCTTTGGGAATGGATACTTTAAGTAATTTATTCTTTTAATCTGTGGATTTTTATTACTGTTTCTACCTTGACCACATCTGCTGAATTTGCAGTGCTGATTTCAAATAGTTGCTGACTAAAGTTTTTACCTTCAATTTTCCTTCGTTGTTTTGCAAAGCATTTTTGTTTGTTCTTGCTGGGCAGGAAGGGCATTAATTTAATTTAGAGTATTGTTGGATTGTGTAAATGCCAACATCATAGAATATAATTTAATTTCTATTCTGGGTAAGAGAGCTTTTACTTAGAAAAATCTCATTTAATTATTGTTAACACCATAAAATCATGCTTATTTATGAGGAAAAATAATATTTTGATTCTTGATTGGTTTCTATGACCATAAGCTAACATATTTATCCATTCCAAGTCATACCAAGATAATCAGAGCCTTTTAGAAAGATGCATGGGCCAAAAGAGAAATAGTAGCAATCAGATTCCCACTTCTTGTGTATTGATATGTGATTATTCAGTCCAAATTAATGTTGCTCTTTGCAGTTACAAAGTGTCCATATGAGAAGCTCAGGGGTTGTATGGAAGGAAATTAAAAGGCAACATAAATTTTGCTATTTAAAAAAAAATATAAAAAGGCCTAGTTTTGCCTGTAATAATTTGCCATATTCAAGCCTTATAAAAAGGTTTAATATGAACATAGTCACAAACTGAATGTAGAAATAAAATTAAAACATCTGGTTAACTAATTAATGTATATGACAGGGGCTATTTGTACAATATTTGCCATTCTTCTGAAAGGCTTTTTAGAGTTGTTATGTTAGGATATTTTAGTGTATTTTACAGATGGGTGAACGATGAATGGATTGCTGCTCAAAAGAGCTAAATAGTCGTAACAGCTGATGAGGGGCTTGTGTGGCTGCTACATGGCTTTGTACAGGACTGACTAAATACTTCAGCTGTTGAGTTTTACATAATTTGAAAGTCATGGTAATGGTATTTACTCAAGACTTAAACACAGTACAGACGAAGGAAAGAGGTTGAATTTTTTTTCATTGATTAAATGGGTACCAAGTGAGCACTTACTGTTGTGCTGGCAAGTCTCAGCTCCTGGTTCCTGACTGATGGACATGCAGGGTGCTCCCTGAAGTGTGCAGCTGGGTTTCCTTAGGCATGACAGGGGCAAGAATGGCTTAGCATTGCTGTCCTTATTTTTATTAGGAAGGAAGCTGCATGCCATGGGCTGGGGGCAGAGCTTCCCCAGCTGCCATTTAGCTGCATTGCCTGGAGTCACTGTCAGGAAACAGGCACTTCATAGTGGCAAATGGCTGTACATTACTGTGTTTGGAAGACTATTTCTAATAACATTTATAGATAATGAAAACATTGAAAACATCAGCTCAGAATTAAGAATAGTAGTATGAGGGGTTTTTTGTGTATCAATTGAGGATATGTTACAACTGTGGCATCAAAGTGCAATGAAGATATTTAGAAGCACAGAAATAAAAGCTAGGCCAGCCTTTCCATATTCCTGGTAAGGGATCAGAAATCTAATGAGCAAAAAGCAATTAAATAAAATTAAAATTGGCTGGTCCTTTCAAAGCTAAGGAGAAACTGGGAGGGGTAAAATAGTGCATTTAGTAACTAAAACTGGGGGTTAAAAAAGTTTTTGTTCTGATGGTGTCCTTGTCCTTTCATGTCTAAAGATTAACTATGAACTTTTGAAAAATTTAGACAACCCAATTGTGTGGGTTTTTTGATAAGCATATCCTGGAGATCTTCAATTACAGTATGGTAGTGAACAGAGAAAACTAAATGATGTAGTGATTCTTGGTTAATGGTATATATGGCATTCTAGATAATAAACAGATGTGACAGATATATTTCTTATTCTAAATTCAACAGAATTGGGTCACTGTTTCTTTTTTTTTTTTGTAGAAGTTTTGCAAAATGCACCTTATCTTTTTTCAATTTACCTCAGATCCTCAGGATCCTCATGTTTTTGTAGTTTACCCTTCAATGTAGCACCTAGCTGTCTATGATGTGGTAATCTGAGCTACAGATCTGCTTTTTACAAGAGTGAGGTTTTAATTTTTTTTTAAGCACTGAGTGATGTATCACCTTGATGTTATGAAAACGACAGAGGCACTCTGGCTGTCGCATAGGCAGGATACTGGCAAGCCTTTATGCAGGGAAAACCATTCTTCTAATTAACATCAAACCTGAGAACCAAGCTAGATTGCAAGAACTTTCATGTGAGTGTGGATGTTTTGAATAATGAATGGTGGTGTGTTGAATTGTTAATACTTTATCTACAAACACTGACTTGAAGTAGTTCATCTTACTGTTTGTGTTTACTTCATTTTTCATGGCTTACACACTGATTAAATCTTATTATGTGATAAATATGTTTCCTCATTGGTTTCTTACTTTTTTACGCTTTTTAAAATTTATTTTCCTTCCCCTTGACAGACATCTATAACTTGTTTTCCTTCTCTCCTTCTTTACCCTGTCATTTGGCTTGGCTTTGTGAGATTCTGACAGCGTGCTTGCCCTTCCCTTGGGCTTTTCATTACAGGCTTCTTTGTGGTCTTTCCCTATGCGCCAGTGGTTTAGAAAGTGGCATAAACTCCATTCCTTGGAACGTTTTCAGACTCCCTCCCACACACATGCGTGTTCCCTGCCTAGATGAGCTATCTCGAGTCTATATTTGGAGACTGAGAGTGTCTGGAGAATAAATCTGTGTTGGCCACAGTGCTGCAAATACCGAATGAATTCACAGTTTTAAGTATTATGTTAAGACAAGAATTTAGCTAATTAGTTTTGGTGCAATTATTAGAAGAGTGTGTCGTAAGATAGTTAATCCAGTGAATATGCTTATGTGATGCCAGTTTTATTAGACTTGAAATCAAAATATATAATGTCTTTTACCTGAGAAGGATTATATTTTGTGATAGCAATTAGTAGGCTTTAATAAGGTGTACTGAAACAAGACAGACTCTTCTTGGGTTGGCCAAGGGATGTCTTTTGGGGTGAAATATGTAGGATTAGTGTTTAACTTAGAGGCACTGTGGAGAAGATGTGCTATTCTGCTTTAAGCAGAGGGAAATGTGTTTAACCCCTTGCTTAGTCTTGGATTCCTGAACTTAATTCATGCTTTGAAACTGGCCCTCCAAATGCTAGATGACTCCCCTGCAGAATGGCAGCTCCTGGTACTGCAACACTCTTCTGCCAGTCACCTCAGCGTGGAGCTCTTCCAGAGAGATTCCATGTGCTGATTAGTTCCTGGCATTGCTGACACCTGGTACTCTGCCCCTCATTTGTACATTTAAGTAATGTCCTTTGAAGAAGCACCTTTAAGTTGGCCACACTGCTGCCCCATCCCCAGGAGAAACTTGGGACCCTGTGGTTCTCTGATTTTGCTCTTGCAGTAGTTACTGGGATCTCTGACTTAAACCCCATATAACAGGTGCAACTTATGGGAGTTGAAGTTGCAATTCGCTGTGCTTTTGTTCTTTGATGAGTTCTTATAGAAGGCAGCTTATTTTGTTAAGATAAAGAAAAAAAACTAAGGATTTTAACGCAGAGCCCAAAGATCAGGAAGGGCCTTTGTTTTGGTACACTCATTGGAAGTGAAAGTTGTTGTTTGAATTATCTGTGGAGTGTGAAGACTGGTCAGGTCAGCTGGTTTCTCCTGCCTCAGCACCCTCAGGCACTTGCCTCTCAGCAGTCTGCTGTAAGAATCCGCTGACCAGCTCTCAATTCTCCCCACAGCTGCAAAACCCATTAAAATGTTGTAGTGCTGACAGGCAGAAATGCTGTAAAAATGCAAATTTTCTTGTGCTGAGGGGCAAGATGCCAGGAAATGCTTTTCAAAATGTTTCACTGCTGCTTAAAGATTTAGGGTAGTTGATACAGATGGAATGCTAAGTTTTAAGCAATTGGAGAGAAGCTTTTACCATTACTATGTCCATTAGTATTTTGGTTCTTCAGTCACCTGAGGACTTTGGTGCAAAGGGTTTGCTTATGTCTTTTATTTTTTTTTTATTTATTTTTTTTTAATATTTTTAAACAGAAAATAATGGGCTAAGAGGTGGTGTTCTGCTCTGTTTGGTGCACAAAGGAAGGACTGCTTCCTAGGCTCAAAAATGGCACTGAGGTCACCTGCCTACATGCAGTACTTAGAAACTCTATAGAAGAGTTTAGGATAGAAGGGTCTGCTGTGTTTCAGCAGGTATTTTAGCAACTTGTACCCATTGATGCTCTGTAGAACAGTGGCCAAGTCGAATGTACAGAGTGGTGCCCATGACTCAGTCAGTAGATTACTGAGCCGAGGAGATTGTTTTTTCTTTAAAAGCAAGATGCTTTAACTAAAATAATTATGTCTTCTGTTGCAAAAGAATGTGGTGGTGAGTGCTTTGTGCAGATTTTAGAAAATCTGTGACATGATCAGAAAATTTAAAAATTATTTTTCTTTCATCTGAAATAACAGCTGTGTGACAGTTGACTATCAAGACGGTTTTGAAGGATGTTATTTTCTTCCCTTCACCATGGTTTAAAAAAAGGGAGGAGTTTATGATATTTCTGCTTTTTCCCACTGTGGTAACGTACTTTCTATTGAAGCAATACAATAATTTCCTCCTCTGCTAGCCTTCCTTTGCCCTGTATGAGCTGTTCAGGCATAATATGCATCATAAATTTTCTCTGAAATGCAGTCATCTGCATTGATGTGCTGTATTCGTGTTGATGTATTTATGTTGCTTTAGTTCTCAGCTTTACATCAGATGATGCATAGGACAGGTAGGATTTGGAAAGGGCTACTTTGCTATTCAGTAAATTACTTTCTCTGAAGATTGTCACAACCACCTTCAGAATGCTTACACAAGTGTAAATAATAAGACGAAATAATGTCTTTTCTGTGTTCTTTCTTATAACACTACTGAGGTGCATTCTGAGTGTTTCATGAGCATTCTTGAGTCAGCAATATCAAGAAACAGGAGCTCTTTGTAGTAAAGTTTCAGTAGTGATCTCAGTGGTACACATATATGGAATTAATACATATACTTCAGTCTAATTTTAATCTGAGTAGCCAGGAAATGGTCATACAATATTCTCACAAGTTACTCAGAAAAATCTGGGTCACACAGAGCTGTCTGCAGTGTGGGAGTCCCATTGATAGGAGCAAAATATAAAGAAGTCAGAAACAATTTTACCCTCCCACAGAGGAATTAAACTGAAAAATGTTAAATGCGGGGTGTTTAACAGGGTTTGAGAAGCTCAGTGGTGTTGGCACAAACATACCCTGAATGTGTGCACTAATTACAAGAGTAGGTTAGCTTTTTTTGATCTTAGCAACCACAGACATGCTTCTTTTTTTTGTTATCCTTTGGTAATCAAAGACCTATCAGCTGGATAATCTGTTGCTGTACCAAACTGTTTATCCTTAAGCTTATCTGAGAAACCATATTGCAAGACAGAGGAGTTATCAGTGGGCTTGACAAGTTTAATTAGCTGTGCTGTGGCATTAAAGTTGTATGCATTATCTTCATTGTCACCCTGATAATATTTGTGGAGTATTTGTGTGTTACAATAAAAAATTCTCTAAGTTTTCCCTATTTATATTGACCTAGTATGCTATTAGATAAATAACATGTCTGTAGCAATTCTAAGAATGAGTTAGTTGTAGATTCTTTACAGAAAACTTAGGTTTTAGTTGTTTCTACGATATCTTTCATCTGGAAATAAACTGGAACTGCCATGTCTAAAGCCTTAACTCAAAAATTCTGACTTTACAGTTTTTATTTGCAACCAAGATTAGTTTATTTTAAAAATCAAATAAAGATAATAAAAGCATTTAATCAAATTCAAAGACTTACCTACAAACAACAAAGGGTGTGCTTTTAATTTCTTTGGGAGGCACATAGGTGCAGTGTTTAAAGTAACAAAATAGTAGTGTTTAAAGTAACAAAAATCAAGGAGTAAAAATCCATTTTCTAAATGCTGCTTTTATTTGGAACAAATTTATTTCATATGGGAAGTAAATAGTCTCCATAACAATCTTCGTTGTTGTTGCATCTTTTCTTTTCCTCTCCTTTGCTCTCCAGATCCAGCAATCCATCATGATGATGGTATGTACCTTTTTTTCCCCTCTTCCAGGTTTCAGGTAATTCAATTCTTTGAACTCATACTGTTGCTAATAATGTGACAATGAAGAGTCAATTTGTTGACAATGAAGAGGGACATTTGTTTGACATAGTCAAGGTTAATGGACTTCCTATGTGCCTTGCCATCTAGCAAGGCAAGAATGCTGATTGGCCTTTTATTAATAACGACTCTAATGTGGGATATTCTTCCTACACATAAGTGACAAGTTAGGTATACAAAATAGCTGGAGTTACAGTGGAAAAAGACTAACCTTTGGTAATTGTTCCTCAGTCCTCAGGAGATACTCAAAGTTAGGCTTTGTTCAAGGTGAGAATCAGTGGCAAAGCTACTAAAGACTATCCATGTCTTTTTTTTAATGAAATGTGTCATAAATATTGTTCTAAAGTTTAGTGACAATGTTTTAGGAAGCTAATCCTAGAAGGTTTTTGCATTGCATGCACAATGGTCAGCCTTGAAATTGTACAGAACACCTGATAGCATGAAATGTAGCTAAATAAAAATTACCCACCTCTGTATCAGAAAAAGATAAAGAAAAGGTCTTTGCTTATTTACTGAGGAACACATTCCCAGCAGGGATTTTTTTTTACTATTATAATTAGTTAAAAATCCAAGAAGGCTCTTATCTGTGGTGTTAGCAGCTCAAGTTAACCATTCCAAAAGCAAAGCACTGCTCACCTCACTCTGGCTGGGTGTGTTGTTGGACCCATACTGGTATTAGATGAAAGTAGTTAGGATAGTAATCAACAAGAGCAGAGCACAGAAATGGAGTAACTGAATTCTCTATCACATTGCTAATGAGGTAGTTATGGTTGTTTATGTCCCTCTTGAGCCCTTAAATTTTACTGCCAGGTATTTTGCTTCTTTGGGAAACAGTGATCACCTCCTTCCTAAAGTACTTCTCACAACTCCCCTCCTTCAGATCCTGTGGGTAGGAAGGGAGCGTGGCTGTAGAAAAATGTGCTGTGACCACTGCTTGCACCAGCAATGCGTTGGGCCACCTTGTCTCCATCTCCACCCTCTGGGTGCTTATTTCTTGGTTCTGAGTCTCTCTGCTGGAGTATTGCTAATTATCTGAATCTGGAATTACCATGTTTGAATGCATTAACTACTGAGTTGAAAGTTGAAAATACTGCTGCAAGTCTGTACTGGAGTAAAGAGTTTCTTCTTGGTCTCATTTGAAGAGAGAGTCTACATCACAAACTACTTCCAGGTTAATCTGAGACACCTATATTACCAAGTGTTTTCATTGTTTGAAGAGTTAATCTCAGATTTATTTCTTCCCCCCTGCACCCCCAAATTTACCTTATTTTAAATAATTAGCTGCTGCTTTTTTTATTGCTTTTTTAAAATTAATATGAGAGTGAAATGAAGATTTTTAATAGCAGCATTTTTCTCATTAAAAGTAAAATTCAGTTTAATTTAGGACTTATTTAATATTCAAAGCACTTGTAGTAAATTCTACACTACTTGGAAGTCTGTATTTTGGCATGGCACTAAAGTAGTACAACAATAACCCAAATTTTTCTATTTTATTAACCATGCAGTGCGTTTTTAAAAAACATTTACCATTTGCAGTGAAAAAGAACCAATTTGAAATAACAAAATAGAAAACATTTTCAAGCTGCTGAAACTTTACTCTGTGTTTGAAGACAACAGTGGGAAAAGTGATCTTCATTACAGATGTCATTATTTTGTGTATGACTACTAACTAGCAGCAAAAAAGCTTCTGTTAATACTTAGCACTATCTTGCTTAAAAATTGCAGTAATTTTCTTTTATTCATGTGTCTTCATTCATGATTTTGTTACTTTTTGTACTACAATGAAGTCCAAATTCCAGGTAGTTAATAATTCAACTATTCAGTTTTTGGCGTTTGTTCAAGATGCTTTGTGTATGTGGTTTCTGGATTTGGGGCCTTGATGGTTTTTGATAGAAAAATTGATGTCTTCTACCTTCAACACTTTTTTTAAATTATATCCTCATGGAATACTTGGGAGCAAAGGCACTGGGAAACTCTAGGCTCTAGGTCAGTCAGTCAACCAAGTGCAGCTCAATACCGTCTTGATGTTTCTCCAGCTCAGAATTAAACTATTAAACTGAGAGAAGGTCACTTTTAATTTGTACAGAGTTTGTTATTTTCAGGGGTGGTACATGGTGGGGAGATGTTGAGCATAGATTATTATGTCAGCAAAGCTTCCTAGTTTTTTTTATTGTGGATGGAGGCTTTTGTGTGTGTTTATTTTTTTATAAGAAACAACTAATGTTCTAATCCTCATTTTGGTTTCTTGTTGTGTTTTGGTAATTTAACTTGTAGTAGCAAGCTTGCAATGACAGAACATGTTTGATTTTCATACAGTCCCACCCTCATGGGACAATCTGTTCATGTGCTGAGGAGAAGACAACAATGCATATTTTTTGCTTTCATATGCTTTGAAGCTGAAGTAATTTCTTTTCCATAAGATAATTCTGTTATGGCTCACTGATACACTTCATAACAACAGTGTAATTATAAGTTATGTGGCTGTTGCTTTTTGGTTTTAGTAGCTGAAATGACAAAATATAATAATGAACAAATTTTTCATGTTCCCATATTTTAACAAAGATGGATTTACACTTAGCACTGTTATTCTCGTGTATTTCAGTTCAGGCACTCTAGGGCTGAAAACTTGGCAACAACTTCCCTCTATATTATACAAGATATGATGTTATTTTAATTAACTAACATATTACTTCTTTCACCAAACGTCCCGAAATTGCAATGGCAATGCAGTGATTAAATATGGAATTAAAATTCAGCAATAATGAAGGAGATAAGGAAGAGCTGTAGAAGATATATAGAACTCATAAATGTAAAAGAATATTATGAACTTTAATTGATACTGAAAACTACTATTCCCTATTGGGAGCAGGGGAAAAATACATTAAAATGTAAAAAAAATTAAATTTTAGAAACCAAAACGCTTTATAATTTCTTTCATTTAATTTTAATTTTTCACAAACACTACACCAGAGTTCTGTTACTTAATTTCTTCTTGATTAAATGTCATATTTTTTTTTAAATCAAATAATTCCTACAATATTTGGAATTAATTTGATTAAAATATATAAAATCCTTCTTTAGCTTCATGCACGAGGCCTACAGAAAATCTTGCTAAACATGCTACATTTTCTTTGCACCAAAGACTAAAATTATTGACTAAAAATTAATCTTTTAATAGTGGCAAACTACTAATGAACTAGCTACATAGAAAAATTATTTTTAAACTGTCTTTTCACTACTTTTCACTGCTTATTCTCAGGTTATGTAGTATTATTTTATACTTTTATGTTTGATACAACACAAGTGTGTTCTTTGTTTTTGGGGTGTCATTAGGGTTTATTTATTGGAATCTGAGCAAGTTTAGAGATGTTTGGTGTCTGTTCCAAGCTGTGCTCAGGCAGTTGTGTCTGAAAAACACATCACTTTTATGCTAGTGAAGACCATCTCTATTTTTTTTTTACTGGAGTCTATTTGCCACTGAAAGAGTACTATATTTTTTTAGCATTTTTCTGACAAATTGTGCCCCACTGTGTTGTGCTGTTCACAGTGCTACTATCTTGAATCTGCATTTCATATTTCTCTGCTTTCACTGTTGCTGCAGAGTGGATAGTAACAGGAATAAGCCAAATCCATTTCCAAGTATCAGAACCTAAAAGGTCTGTCCTAAACTTGAAAGCTTGAATGTACCATGGCAATTTGGAGTGCACCTCTGGCTTCTTATGCATTCTGCCTGTGGGGTTTTTTACAGGGGTGGAAGGCTGTTGGCAGTGTTTGATTCAGACCTGTCCTGTTTGCCCTGCTTTTTATTTTGGTAACCTCCATTGGAATTTATAATTTTGTAGTTTTCATTTATCTCATTGAATAGACATACTATGTGGTGACCTTTTTTGAGTTTCATTTTTACTTTAACTTTGTTCTTACAGGGATCAAAGTGGTTTCCTGAAGATTTAGTTATTTTCCAGACATGAATTTACAGACTGATAGCTATTTTGCTGTGTATGTTTCTAAGGTGTCAAAAAAAACCCCTTTCTGTTTTAAATAGGCTTGTGGTAAAAATTGTATTTTTCTGATTGTATTTGAGCTAGTGGGAAATAAAACAGTGATTTTATTAATTAAGTTATTCTTTGAAGCCAGGTAGAAGAAAAATAATATAGAGACTATATAAAATAAGAATGTAGAGAAAATATAAAATAAGAATAATTTAAATTGTTTATATCTGTGTTCTCTAAGTTACAGTAATGATTTTGTTATTATCCAAGTGCATTTTTTGGCCAGGATAAATTTCCAGAATGAACTTTCAAAACCTGGATAATCAAAACAGTGAGGATGTGCCAGGCTAAACTTCTGAAACTGAATTGGTGACTTAATGTATCTTTGAGAGTCTGTCAGCCAAGACCCAAAGGTTTAAGGAAAATTGGGAAAGGAAGTTATGTTGTAGCATACTTGGGGAAAAAAGGCAAAGAGATGTAACTTTATATTGAAAGAATTCTTTTATGAATGCTTTGTAAGGTAAATAAAGTATTGACAAGCATTCATCATAAAAATTGTGATGAATTGAGTCAGAATACAGCTAATGGGAGAGGGCAAATAGGATGGAAACTGTCCAGACAAAGGAGTATTGTAAATTGTTTATTTCTCATCTCTGCAGTACTCAGAATATGGACAACCTTAATTATGTAAGACTTGGTCATGATACTTTAAAACAAGTCAGTGGAATATTGTTATAAATTTCCTCAGGTATGAGAGTAAGTCCTGTCCTCAACAACTGTTTCAGCTAAATTAGAATATATTCTTTCAGTGTTGGTTTTGAAGTTTTTATTCTTGTGGCCAAGAAGTTTTTCACCATTTAATAATACCAGAATTAGTAAGACTGGACAATATGCTGTGGTGGGTTGGCCTTGGCTGGATTTCAGATGCCCACCAAGGCTAATTTATCGCTTGCCTCCTCAGCTGGATTGGGGAGAGAGAATATAACACTCATGGGTCAAGGTAAGGACAGGGAGAGATTACTCAAGGGTTACTGTCATGGGCAGAACTGACACTACTTGGGGGAATGTCTTTAATTTATCACCAATCAAATCAGAGTAGGATAATGAGAAATAAACCCAAATTTTAAGAACAACTTTCCCCCATCCCTCCCTCCTTCTCAGGCTCATCTTCACCCCTTCTTGCCAGTGGTGCAGGAGAAAGGGAATGGGCTGTGGCCAGTTCATCCCACATTATCTCTGGCATTCTTCAGGGGGTAGACTTCTCACACTCTTCCCCTGCTCCAGTGTGGGTCCCCATGCGGTCACAGGTCCTGCCAGCAAACCTGCTCCAGCATGGAGCTCATCTTTCCATGGGTTGACAGGTCCTGCCTGGACCCTGCTCCACAGAGTAACAGCTTCCCTCAGGCACATCCACCTGCATTTCCATAAGGTCCTCCATGGGCTGCAGGTGGATGTCTGCTCCCTTGTGGACCTCCATGAGCTCCAGGGGGACATCTGCAACACCATGGGCTGCAGAAGAATCTCACCTGTAGCTCCTGGAGCACCTCCTCCCATTTTGTCTTCACTGACATTGGTGTCTGCAGGGCTGTTTGTCTCACATATTCTCACTCCTTTCTCCAGCTGCAATTGCTCTTGCACTATAGTTTTTGGCCCCCTTCTTAACTGCATTATCCTGGAGGTGTTACCGCCATTGCCTTGGCTAGGGTCCATCTTGGAGCTGGCTGGAGTTGGTTTCACATTGCAAACCACACCTTGTGTACTGAAATGCAAATTTTGCAGAAATTAGGAGCTGAAGTGCAGAGCATAATCCACGTTTTTTGTTTGTTTTGGTTTTTTTAATCTATTAAAAAAATTGCTCTAATGAAAAATGTACCCCAACAGGCAAGGTTTCTTGTACTCTGCATTTCTAACACTGCTGCCCTTTTAGCAGAATTCTCTGTCTTGTCCTTCAGCAAAATTTGGTTTCACAATTAAAATATTCCTCTGGGTAATTACTGATCTGGGAGATATGCTCAGACAAAACCAAGCAGAGCTCACAGCACTGAGCTCATGACCTTACCAGATGAGGTTGTGTGTGCCTGTCTTTAGAGAGTGAGCAGTAGATGGAAAGGGGAAGAGCTGAGCTGTAAGCTTTTCTTTGCATCTTCCCTTTTGGACAGATCTGTTAATCACCATATCAGGGGTGTAGGTATGTGTGTGTGTTGTGGTGTGTTTTCTGCTGTCTGTGGAAGCTGTGGGTAGGAAATAAAGCAGAGTTCACAGGAGCTGTAGAGTGAGCAGTTGTATAAAGAGAAAGCGTGTGATTTGTTAAACTTAATGTGTTGTGTGTGTGGGCCCACTAACAAGGCTGCTCCTAAGTGGATCCTGTCCCTTACAGCAGATACTACACAGCCTCAAATGGCTTTTTTTCTACAATGCTTTTGATTATCAATAACAATTTAAACTAGACTGTTAAAAGTATTCACTTGCAACTTTAATTCCTTGCAAACTGAACATTTGTAATCCTTCTGCATACTAATTATTTATTCTTTTTTTGTATGCATAAAATCATGAGGCACATAAAATTACTGGGCCAGAATTAACTAAAGTTGATTATTAATGAGATCAAACAGTTAATGGATTTGAAAAGTGAACTACTACAGAATTCTTTATGTATATTTCCTGGCGGTTACTTAAAATGAGTAAGTTGGAGCTAAGTTCTGTTCCAAATGAAGTGTTAGGCATTTTTTTATTCACTTTAGGGAGTCTGGATTTTAATTTGTTTTGCTTCATCATGATCCACCATCTGCCTCCTCAGGTGAGGGACACATTAGGGATCTATGAGCAGTTTCCATAAACAGTTGGCTTGCACCTGGGAGTGCTGAAGGAAACCTATCACCTTTGTGAGAAGTTTTTGCTTGCCAATGGACAAATAGGAGAGGCAAAGAGCTGATATTTTGTTACTGTTTTTCTTTCTCCCATCACTATTACTATAAAGCTTTTTGGAGTCTCTTGTTCTCTGTGGTTTTGTCTCCATTTCTATCTTTGGAGCATCAGTAAGGAGGGCTTTGTTTTGAAGGTGCAGGCTGTGCAGGTTATCAGTAGTTTGTGTTATTTATTGGTAGTCCCCAGGACCGAGGGACAGAGACATGCTTTCAAATGTTTTTACTGCCATAGCATCTTCATTGATATGCATAGTTTGATTAAAGAGAGTCATCAAAACTCTTCCTTCAGGACAGATATTATTAAAACATTTAGAATTAGTTACAACTGAAGTATCAGCTCACAGAAACAAACTCCCTTGCTCCTTCTCATCCCTGAGTTTTCTCTGGGTTTGGGAACAGAGATGTGAAGTCTTCAAAGCAATATCCTCTTTTTAAAACATCTTCTTCCATAGTGGTAGACTGGGGGAGTAGCTTCCAAAGTTTGTGTGATAAGGTGGTAGGCATCTACTCTGAATTGTAGGTTATTTGTTGATGCTCCAGGTGTTTTTACCAGTAAGGCCTAGGAACAATAAATTTCTAAAACAATTCCCATTGTAATCTGTTGTTTTTATCTGTTCTTTCATCTATCTTTCTATTTTGACATAGTCCTAATATGGTATGCAATGTATTCTTGTCCATATGTTAGATACTGCACAATACCAGGAATGATAGTATCTATACCTGACAGAACTTAGTCTTGAACTTGTGAGAATGTTGGATGTAATAATCTTCCATTATGCTTCTGAAGTATCCACCAGAGGAATTATGCTCGAGTGAATGTAGCTTCTGAGAAGACTGGCATGGAGCAAGGCAATGCCTATCTCAAAATGTTGAGTTTTCATCAGATGTTTCTGTCTTGCAGTGGGAAAGTAAAATTTCAGCAATGTAGATTTGTCAATCTTTATTCTTTGAGTGAGTCTGGATAAATTATTTTTTATAAGATACTACGGCACACATCTTATGAGTATTAGAGACAGAATAAGAAAAGAGTGAGTAGTAGTTTAGTCTATATGGGTAGTGCAGGCAGTCCTGATGAACTTGCCTTTAGTTGTGTTAACTGAGAAACTTTAGGTCCACAAAATACCAGAAATGGCAAAATTAAATAATACTGAGGTTTTTTAATAGGGAAAAGGATTAGCCTGAGCAATGAGCATAAATATGGAGGTTTTTCCTCTTTTTGAATCAAGGTGAGATGGCCTCATATCTAATAACTTTGTATAAAGTAAAATAATAGGATATTATTGACTTGAACCTATTTTTATGTAGAGAATTCTAGTTATGAATGTCCAAATTAATTTGTAAACACAAATGCTGAACTAGAGTATGTTAGGGAATATTTCTGCTTTACTACTTACTGTTCCTAATGAAGTTCCTTTGAAATAAGCTTTATTTTTGGTTTTATATATCTACCTTTCTTGTCTTACAGGTGGTTTTGTTCTGTAATAATTTAATTAATTATCTTCATACATCTCATTCACTATTGCAAGAAAATTTTCTACATCCTATGTGTATTGCTTTAATTCACTGATTATTATTCCTCATTATAATTTATGATTAAGTCAAGAAAAATGCTTTCATCTGTTGTGATGAAAGTCTGGTCTCTTTGGAATAGGTTACTTGAAATTTTATGTTTCCCCAGTTAGTGTTTGTAAGTTAATGTATCTTCTCCTAAAAAGATAAAAAACAAACAGCCTGTAAATTTTACTTTGGTGCTATACAATACTTAATTGCAGATGTTGGACAGAGGGATAAAAAAATTTCCATTATATGAGGTAGGTTCTACCAGACTAATGTATTTCCAGTGATAAGGTAATTGACTACTTTAGCAAGGTAAGGCAGTAGATGTACTCTGTATCAATCTGAGTAAATATTTTAGTGTGTGAGAAATTACCACAAGAGAGGGCAGCAGTAGTACTGTAACACCATGAAGAAGGAATGTACAGCAGTATTTTTTAAGAATCAGTGATCCTCGCTGTTGCATATTGGTAAAGCCTTATAAAATAAGGCCCTTGTTACCCTTGTAAAATCATGTCTCAGGCCTGCTACTTGAGCTAAGTAGAAGAGAGCTATGGGAAAGTGACTCCACTGAATTAGAGGTAGAAAAGCAAGTTGTATAACCATTACATGTTCACATCATGGTGTACAGTAGTTGGTTGGATTATGTTTGTTGTGATTTAAAATTATGTAACTGATTTGTAAACTGCATTGTATAGCTCACTATCAATACCATTAGAATATGGTATTTCTAGAATACCATATTCTAATGAGTGCATTTGTGCTCAAAGGTTAGGATGAGAAATATTGTGACTGTTTAGAAGAATTTGGGAGTTCAGGATAATATCATAGAAGGCAAGAGATGATCTTATGGTCTGGTCTTACAATCTTATGGTCTGGAGTTACAGAAAAGTCACTTAATACTGCAAAGCACAAAAGCGTTAATTTGCAGATGAAAAGCAATAGTGGGTGCTGCAAATGAAGAACTAGAGGAACATGGGGATTAGAGCAAGGCATCTTACTTTATTATTGACATAGTCTCTGACTTTTCATAGGTTGGTATTGAATGAAAAGCCTTACTTGATTTCTTGGATTGCTGGTAATAGCTATACATTAGTCTTTATCATAGAATTTTCTTCTTAAATTTAAATTTTTCTCCATTTGTGAGAGTGTTAAATATCAAAACAGGCACCCAGAGAGGATTGTGTAATCTCCATCCTTGGAGATACCAAAAACTTTACCAGACAAAATGATGAGCAACCTGCTGTAAGAAGACCTGCTTTGAGCAGGAGGTTAGACTGGATGACCTCCAGGTTTATCATCTAACCTGAATTATTTAATAATACTCTCTGCTGTTCTGTTTGCTGGATTGCCACTTGGGGAATGGAGCTCATTACTCTCTTCTGCACTGGTGCTCTTCCTTATAGTCATGTGAGATTTTTATATGCATTCTTGGAGGAGTGTTTCCCTTCCCTATGACTCAGTATGACAGAGGTGATTCTGGCAGTCATTAATCTCTTGCTAAGAATTAATCCTGGATCTTTTCAGCATCATTTCTTTGTTTTTCTGAAGATCCCATCATGCAATTTCTTACTGCATGGATTGGGTTGACATCTCAAAATTGTTCTTTGCAGATTTTCTGTATTTACCTTCTTTTTGTTGTCCCTGCTTAACATTTCTCCTGTTTCATATTTTGTAGTTTATCACTTCTTAACTTCTGAGGTTATTCTGATTCTGAATTAGTTGAAAATAATGAAACATTTTCAGAAGCGACTTGGAGAAAAAGCTACTTCAAGTGTCAGCTGTTTTATTGGAACATGTTGCTTACGGTCTTAAAACAGGGTTGTAGGAAGATTTTTTTTCTTATGCCTATTGCACATCTCAGCATCATCTGGCTTTTAGTTGGTTTACTTCTTTAGTCTTAGTATCTTTTTACTTTATTTTACTCTTTGAACTTCACAAATTACAGCAGTCATGCAGAAGCAGGAAATGACAATAGCAGGGAATGGCAGCTGACTATAGACAGAAAATAACTGAATGATCAAAAAATGCCCTTTCCTCATATTGAGAATGGAAAAACACTTTTTTCAAATTTTTGAATTTGAAAATACATATCTTGGTTTCTTGTGAGATATAAGTACCATTTTGGTTAACAGTTTAATTTTTGTTATTCCCAGGCAGTAGTCCAGCTGAAATTTTACTAGATTTTCCATCTTTATGTTATTTAAGGGAAACAATTCTTTAGGGAAACTGTAATAAAAGTAGACAGAATTTCTTAGAGATAGATGCAATACTATTTATATCAGGCAAGAAAAGTGCCAAGTATTTAATGCCATTTTGAAAGGCATTGATAAATTTTAATCTGGAATATTTTGTGTAACTGACCATCAGTAATCAAGAAGGTTGAACTCAAACTCATGTTTAGTAGGTGAAGGTTCTATAAGTGAAAAGTTGCTTTGATAAGGAAGATACTAAAGACACTTGGCTGTGCAGTGTGAAAACTAAGAAGGGAAATTATTGTCATGCATGAAAATAGCACAGGAGAGAGAAATTGCAGGGTGGGATCTCAGTTATTGAGGATAAAAGCTATAGCATGTAAAAGGATATCAAATGAGGCAGGTTTCTGCCTACGAAAGCAACAAGATAAAAATATTCCAGTATGACAAGTGGTTTTAAAATCTCTTGCTTGTGCCATTATCTTTTCCTCATCTGGGTGCCAGGATCATGGATTCAATCTCTGTAGAGGCTGTTCACTTAAAGAGTTGGACTTGATGGTCCTTGTAGACCGTAGGTCCTTAGGGACCTTGTAGGTCCCTAACAGCTCAGAATATTCTGTGATTCTGTGATAATTTAATAAAAGCATATGAAACATTGCCTGAAGTAGCAAGGAGAGAGACTTGATCACCAGGAAACCTTCTCCATTTGAGTTTGGAATACTTACTTAAGGTCCCGTAGGTTCCATTTTTAAAGTGATATATCTGGTTTTATATTTGCTGCAGTTAAAGGAAAGTTGCAGGAAACTTCCAAAGAGTTATCATTAGAAATAGTAATTATAAGTCTTAGTTGTTACTGCTGTGCTTCTTGTAATTAAGAAGCTGCCAAGCTATCTGTAAACCCCCTTAAGAAAACAAAACAAAACAAAGAAAAATCCATGTGCAAAAAACTGTCACTCAAAACAGTAAGCTGAACTAGACTTGCGTTAGGGATCTTATGTAAAGAATTGAATGACAATTTAGATAGCAGTACTTAAAAGTATGTCACTGGATGATGTTTAAGTAGAGTTTTTCAAAAGCCTATGCTGCTTCTTTCTAATGTAGTAATTCCTAGTAATTTGCCAAAAAATTAATCCTTCTTTGTCACTACCACTCGAGTAACAAGAAGTTGCTACTCAAGTTGTTACTTGAGTAACTAATAAGAGCTTTCAGTCTACCTGGACAAATCAGATATGGTGGAGAAACAGAACAGAATGCACAGATCTGTCCTGGAGATTTAGCAACAGTATTATTTTTTCTGCCAATTAAATAATTAAGAAGAAATTTATTGTGAGGAAGTCTAACTAGATGGAGCAAAACAACAGAGGTCATCTAAGGTTTAATACATAGAAGAGGAAGGCAAGGGGAGAAGGAGCCATGAGAGTGATAGAGTTAAAAACAGGGCAGATCTAGAGCAAAAGATGGTGGGAGAAAAAAAAAAAAAAAGATGGCACGGGGTTAGAGCAAGTTTTTTTGATGCAGAGAATGCCCAGGAAAAAAATACAATAGTAGGTCTGTTGTCTTTAGAAAACCCAATGATCCCCACAAAAGGACTCTGCTGACTCTGTTCTGGCTTCCTCTCAAGATTTCTTTCCTCAAGAGCAAGAAGAAAGAAAATCTCACAAGAATGAACAGTTCATTCAAAGGGATGCATTTTGAGCACTTACTAACAAAGTTTAAATTTCATTGTATAAAACATCATCACAATGAAGGATAACCAGGAGAGAAATTGTCTTTGTTCCCTCTCACAAAGTGTTCCACAAGGAGCTGGAATGAATAAATATCTGGGGACAAAAATAAGGAAATTGATGAGAAATATGGGCACTAAAGAATGAAGCAGTCATAGAGAAGCTGGTTAAACTACTTGAAGTTTGACAGAGCAGATATTAAATCCTGAAGTGCTATTGTGACCCCGAATAAATTTCAGTCATATGCAAATGTTGATATGACATCCTTCGTTGGCAATGAATTTTTTTAATAAGATCAATGCAAGCTGTTGTTCCTCTGTTGTTTTTAAAAACTATTGTGAAATCACAGTCTGAAAGGAAGTTATTCTGGCACGTGATAAGGTGCTGAAGAGTTTTGTAGCACCTTTTAGACATGCTGAGGACAGGGGCTTATCACAGACAAATTTTAGAACTTCTTATCATGATTCATCATAGCCTAACAATACCCTAATGGAAGTGTCTTATAGAAAGCCCAAATATATACAAGGAACAGATGGCAGTTTCTGTTCTTAGTCTGTGTCCATTAAATAGATTTCACACATATCCCCGAGGCTTCTATCTGTTGTGCATAAAGAGAGCCATGAGCTGAACACTGCAGCGTTTGACCTCTGTATTGTGCCTTCTTGTATGTGAAATTCAGCTACAGAGTGCTCTGAAATGAGTAATGATCAGTGTCTAGAGATACTGTTGCTTTCTTTGACATAGAAATGCCTTGGTGTTTCATTTAAAAAAATAAAAGTTTGAGTAATTTAAACAAGAGATTGTGGAATAAGATCTACTTGAACATAAGATTTACTTGAACCTTAAGAATTTTTTTTCTGATTAAAATACAGGCATTATTCCATTTTAAAAGGGTTCAAATCAAAGCTCTGACAGCAACCAAAGAATTGCACAAATCTAGAAATGTATGTATCATGTATGATATGCATGTATATACAATGTATGTATGGTGTGTGATGCCTTTTCTATTGATTATGAATTTGAAAGGTGAACTTCCATCAGAACATGGGGAAAGTGAGATGATGGCTTTGCCATTTTGGTTCAAATAATGTGTTTTTGACGTTTCTTGTGGCTTTATCAAACATTCCATTTTTGCATTATGCTGTTTAGTAAACATACTTATCTTTGTGCTGAACTGTTAGGTAAAGTATAAAAATTGTGGTATGTTTCAGCTTTGATTACTGATTACACAGCACAGTGGGGCTTCAAGAACTGCCAGCACAGGCTGGATTTAGATAGTAATGATCAAGTGCTCATCAGTTCCTGCAAGATTTCACCTGAAGTTAAATGATTAGATATGACACCTGAATGTTTCCTAAAATGGAACTCCACAGTCTGTGTCTTGGAAATTCAGATGTAGTTGTCACTATTGCTGCACTAGTTGTCACTATAACAAGTAATTCTTGCCTCGTGGAATAAGGCACTGATTCTCATAGATGAAGATGGGAAAGCTGGGACAATGAAGCATAGCGTTGGAATAGTGCAGTGATTGTCCCATCAAACCAGCCTTAACTAAGTCTGTGGTTAGTCTGCTAATTTTAGGTATTGAGCTCTTCTATTCTTCATGAATTTATATACAGAATTGAAATTAAGAGCAATACAAAACCTCTATTATATAGGTTTTAGTTTTATTGTATTTTTACACTTGTCTTTATTAAATGTAGCTATGTTTCTTTCTGCTTTAATGGCTTGGCTGCTCAGCTTCATAATGTAATTTTCCTGAGCTGGTGTAAAAAAAAATCTATCCAAGTCATAAACAATGCAGTATTCATAATTATTCCACAAAGTGTTTCTATGTTCTGGCATACTATGTCTTTATCTGTTTGATCTGTATGTATATAAATGGTTACAGAAGGTAGAAAAAAGAGGATAAATTGTTCTGAGATTTCTATGTTCAGGACCTGTGAAAAATCTTATTTTACTTAATTGGTGAGAAATGCCAGACTGAAGTCTAGAAGGCTAAATTCTACATCCTATCTTCTCAGTAAGTTAGAAGTCAATTCAGTAAACTAAAGATTTCTTTGGTTCTTTGCATTCTTATGATGATAATTCTAACAGAGATTTCAGAATCTCAGCTGTTGATACTTACTAGTTCTCCGATTTATTTTGCTTGTATGTGTAGACTTTAAGGATCAGAAAAGTTAATTTGCTTTTGAAATAATTTCTAAAAATCTAATTTATTTAGATTTCAAAACAGGGATGCTAATTCTATGGTTCAGGCATAGCATAACAGAGCTAGAAACCTGAAGCAAAACCACACAGTATTCCAAAAGGGCCTTTATATTTTATTTTATATTATATTTTTCTGTCCCTTTTATTTAGATTGTAATTTTTTTTTCTTCTGTGAGGGATTTTTATTGAGTTCTAATGATGCTAGATAGTTTTATACAATGGAAACAACAATCTTTTTTCAACATCCTTGTTTCAACATTTAGAGAGCAAAGGGCTGTTGGTAAGGATTATTTTGGTATGCACCTGGATACGTAAAAGTGTAGGAAAAAGATCAGTATTGAGTGGACTGTTCTGCATAATTCACAAGAAATCCTAAGTCTGCACAAACCATAGGAAAAGTTCTAAGGTTGCTTAAGGCTCTGTTCTTATTGTAATTTATCCAAAAGGTTTTTTGAACTGAGGCAAATATCAGTCATGTCAGTAAAATAAATGAAGATCTTTAATGTTTGCTATTCATTCTTTCTTGTGCTCCTTTTTCATTTGATACTTTATATGACTGCTGTCTTGGCTCCATTATTAAAATTATCTTGGCAGGCTAGATTGAGTTTCTGACTAAGGTTCAGGTTTCCTTTGACACCAGGGAAACACTGTCCCCAGTAGCGTGAAGTGACAGTGTGAAACATCTGGTCAATTCTTACCCTCTTTTGCACGCAGTTTTGCCTTTGGGAACTGAAAGCTGCATCTGAAATGCAACTGCAAAAACTTCATTTTATCACCTAAAATGTGTTTAATTCAAAATAATTCCCAGGTTTAAACCTTGGATGACTGGGGACTTTGTATAGTGGACCCTTCTTTTGAAACTTTTGTGCTTATGGTATGTTAGAACACAGATACTGTGTTATTCATCACAGTAGGACTTTATTATTGGTACATTCTTCTGAAGATGATGGTGTCAGAGGGAGGGTATCATCCTTTTCATACAGAAGAATCCATGGGACAATCCAAAGAGAAGAGGTATTCCGGAGTGCTTCTAGTTACTTGTTCTATAGACTTAGAGAATTGAGTCTAATCTTTAACTGGTAAAAACCAATGTTGTTCCACTGACATAAGTGCTGACAGAAAATCTTATTTTCTATATTGTACCAACCGAGAATGTGGGACACAAAATCTGCCAAGATTAATGGATGTGCTGTGCATGTCCACATGTTGTATTTATTTTCTAGACATCGTGATGAGTGGGCACAAAAACAATTATGTGGGCAATAACAAAGTGATCTTCAAGTTGATTACAAAAAAAGATAAAAAGGCCTAAGTGGTGAGGAGTTAAAAAATATTTTGAAATACAGTTATAATACTTCAATTATTTCTGTGGACCAATAAGAAAAAATGAAAAGAAACTAAGTGCAAGGATGAGGCAGCCATAGAAGGGGAAAGGTGTAAGTTCCAGTTACAGGATTTAACTGGTATGCTTAAGGCTGGCCTTCAGTGAATACTTGAAGTTGGCAGGGCTTTTTATTCCCACTCTCGTGCCACAGCCACCTTCTGCAGCTGCTTGTTTAAAAAGATCAAGCCACTCACTTGGCTGAAAAGGCCTGTGTCTTCTGAGTCCAGTCACAGATGGTATTCATAGAATTTTGGCCTCTGTTTAAGGAGATCTGTCAAAATGTTTGCAGTGTGTGCAGGATAGCTCTTAGCCGGCTCTAGCTTCATGTTATTGGAGCAAAGCATCTGTGTCTCTTGCATTTGTGATGTAGAGTGCTGGGACCCTTTCTTATATCAGGGTGCTCTGGTGCCATGCTGGCCCACCTGAGCAGTGTGAGTGAGGACTCACTGACTGACTCCTGTGATGGAGAGCAGAAACCCAGGACTGGTGTGTCCTCTTTGGCTTAAGGCAGCACAACCTTTCATTTTCAACATCACTTTAGTCTGCTCTATCACATACTTAGAAATGTTCAAATAAAACTCTGTACCTTGCATGTCTGCAGAAAAATATATTTAATAACATAAACCTGAATTTATCTGCATTCACCACAGATCTAATTCAGAGAATAATCTCAAGCCAAGTATTCATCATTCCAAGATTTTGTCTCTGGATATCAAGGTCTTCATGACTAAAATTCAAAAGACAAACAGGTAAATGCTATCAAAGAACTTTCATAGTGTGCATGTACTCAGGCACTTGCACACATACAAACACACACAAAGTAACACGCGTGTCTCACCAGTTGAGACTGTCAGCGTTAGAGGACTGTTACAGAACTTGTGATATGTTCTCTGATGCTGATAGTCTAGGTGCTTTTGAGTATTGAGCTTGAACTCACGGCCTTTGTAAATTCAATCTTAGCTGCTTTGCATTTCACTTTTAGCTCTGGTGTTCTGTCTTGAATTCCCTATAATGGGTCAAACATATTTTGTTTAAAATTGCAATTCACAGCATAAGTATGTAATAGCACATTTTGTAACTTCTCATACTGGAAAAATTAGTTGTAATTAATTACAAAGTAAATGCTACGTGCAATGCAGTTTTATTTTTCTTTACTGGATATGCCATGCAATTATCCAAATACACTGGATACATTTGTGTTCCAGTTCTGATCTCAAAGCAGAGTTATTGCACTTGATCTTCCAAATCATTATCACTGTCTTTAAGTAGAGTAACCAAATATGGTTGTGCTATACATTCTCTAATATTTTAGGAAATTTTCTATGTAGTCCTTCAGGCTAGGGGAGGGTGATTCCAGGGCTTCTGGGTTAAGAAAGAAAGAAAAAGGGGTCACAAGAGGGTATCTTTAAAAAGGACCCTAGCACAAGGGCAGGACTCATGCACCTTACTGGATTATTTTCTCTTTTTTTCTCTCCCTTGTATGAAATAGAGCAACCTTATGTCAAAGACTTTGTTCATCTTTTGTTTCTTTATTATGTCACAATCATTGTAGTGTTTTCTTGCTAAGTTTATTCTCTTTAATGGTGAGCAAATTCAGATGATACAGAGATGCTCAAGTGCATATGACCTGGATTTTCTTTAGTGGATGACTGTGGATTGAGACAAACTGGAGTGAACAGTGTTTCAGAGTTTATTGTTTTAATGTTTTGTGAACCATCAAAAAAAATTTCCTTTTATACTAGTAGAATTGTTAGAGCTAAATTTTCCAACAGAGCTATAAATTTCTGCCAATAGCCCCAAATTTTTTCAAGAGACAGACATATAGCATCTGTCTATTTTCACTGTCCAAACCCTCTCTAATTAATCCATGTGCTAAATTAAGGGCCTTTATTTCCTTCTGAAGAACAAATTGGTGTGAGATCAGAAACAAACCTTCTCGCTTTCTGACCAAAGAACTGCCAAAGATGAAGAAGAATCCTTAACTGGGTACAGAATTCGCTTGAATTGCTAAATGCAAGTCATAGCTGAGCTCAGAAAAGTCTTATTATTGAGGTCATGGTCTATTCTGTGGTAGGCATTAAATACCGTTCTATTGCCCCATTTCTGTTAGCTAAGAGGAGCTTCAATCTCACTCTGACCCTTGTCTCTCTGTCTAACTTTCACAGAAATTGTACTTTCTCATTCTGTGTGAGGTAGTTTTTTACAGTTTCAGTGTAAAACTGAAGAGACAAGCCTATGTTGGCAGTATCAGATGTAGCAGAGCACCAGAATGACATTTTCATTCAACAGGTATAAAGTTATCTGGTAATGATTTTGAGGATAGGAAAAATCTGTTTTAATCACCATGGTACATTTGTGTTTTGCATTGTTAATATGCCAGTTTTGCAGAATAAATTATGTCACTATGTCTAACTTTCCTCAAGGTCTGAATGACCTTCTCTCCTGGAAGTTTTTGTAATACTGTGTTTGAAGAACCTCTTTGTGGGTCATTTCGGAAGAAAAATGAAAGCTAAATTTAGCTTTTATTGAAAGAATTGGGGCTTTCAAACTCAAATTTTTGCACAGAAGTTTTAACAAAACTCATCTTGACTAAGCACTGGAACTTTGCTATTGTTCCAGACAAAAAGGGAATATTATAAAGGCAAAATCACTTAGTATAAAAACTTGGTGCTTGGCTTTGTGTATTACTTCTGAGCTTGGTGTTAGGTTTTAACATTGGAAGTTTATGGCAGAATTAATTTATTATTAAAGAGAAATCTACACTCTGAAAACAAAGTTTTAACTAGTGCCATAGCTAGATGAAATGTCTTTTTTTCCCCCTTTCTTTTTTCATTTTATTTTTCCTAAAGAACACAGTCATACAATATGACGAGTTGGAAGGGCCACGTCAGGATCATTGACTCCAGCTCCTGGCCCTGCACAGGATATCCCAAGAATCACATGATGCACCTGAGAACACTGTCCAAACGTTTCTCAGACTTCTCAGGCTTGGTGCTGTGACCACTTCCCTGTACTTGCTATTTGGTAAAACAGAAGAGTAGGAAAAATATTACCAAGTAGTGTCTGTTCTGAGCAACAGTTTTGTTGAATGCATTTGGCTTCTACTGGACAACCAAACCCAAATTATACAATGGCAAAAGCTGTGCAGTGTGTCATGTGTTATTTAGTGCTGGTACCATAACCTGGTCAATGCTACTCAGATTTAGAAGTTGGGAGACGTTGTCCCAGTGAAGGGCAAGTTCATTTCAATGGTCAGGACAAACATCCTTGCTAATAGGCACATTGTCCTTGACAAGGGCCCTTTTAGGAGGAGCTGAATTCCTTATTGCCCGGTAAATTTTCCTTGCTACTTTCTTTGAAAAAGTAAAAGGTTTTAACCCATGAGAAATGAGGAAGAGCCCAACTTTTGTGTGTATATTGATGGTATCTGTAACAAATTGTATGTGAACAGCAATGACCCACAACTCTTCCAGCATTAAAAGTTTAATGTACACCTAAATAATGTGGAATCAGAAATAAACATGTATGTGTTTGGCTGGGTCAAGTCCATCATCTCAAATATGATGAGTTTTGGATTTGGAAATTTGGAGATATGCAAAAAACTTGACTGGATAGTGTCCTAATCAACCTGCTGGCATTGACCCTCCTTTGACAAAGAGGGTTGAGCTACATGACCTCCAGATCATCTTAGCCCTTCTGTGGCAGGGTTAGGTTTTTGGCAGCTCTCAACTTGCAGAGACAGGAAAAGTGGAAGTTAAGCTAATGCTTCCCAGTGAGACGCAAGTTCAGTACAGCCTATAGGAGGCACTACTAAAAACAACTAGAAGTGTCTGTGACAGATTCAGTCCTATCAGTTAGTTTGTGGACTCCTGTGTAATTCATTTGCATGGGCTCCACTGGAAAACACTGTGTATGTCAGGCAATATTCTAACACTGGAAAATTTTTGGTTGCTACTGGTTCAAGAGAGTGATATGCACTTTCAAGTTCTAGCTAAATCACAACTACATTTGACATTATTTTATTTTTGAATAATTATTTGATATTAAGAATGTCTTTAAAGCATACTCAGAATAACTCCTGTATCTAGACATGATTGAGTTGGCGATGGAAGATTTCAGAAAAAGATGCATTAATTTCTGATCTTTGCAACTGGATTAGGAGGGAGGGGGTTTCATGTCCTTGTAGAGATCACTTTATTTTCTCAGTGTCAGTTTCTTGGTCTTCCTCCAACTCTCCATAAAAGTATTCTGGAAACATGGG
Organism: Poecile atricapillus; assembly: GCF_030490865.1. Lineage (NCBI taxonomy): Eukaryota > Metazoa > Chordata > Aves > Passeriformes > Paridae > Poecile > Poecile atricapillus. The sequence goes on from NC_081251.1 coordinate 83,189,736, forward strand.
CATGCTGAGAGCTGCAATATGATTAATAATGCTAACTACTGAAAAGGAACAAGCCAGGCTTTCAAGGGATCTAACCAAAGCTTTATGAAGCTTTGTAACAGTATTATTGGCAAAAGTAAGCCTAAACCCCTGAGTGTTAGAGTAAAATAGTTTATTTTTAAATATTTTTTAAAAGGACACTCAATTTTTAGCGCACTAGTTATTTCAGAAAGTTTGTGAACAAGGTAGGAGGAATGTTTTAGAATAAAATATACTTTAAAGTAATTTAAAAAATCTAGTTGTGTTTTTAACATTTTACAGCTTATTTGTTGATTTCCAACTCCATTACTGCAATGTAGCGAAGTTTAATGTTAATAAATAGAATAGTGTGTTCAAAGTAAGTTGTGGAGACTATCATTGGTAATTGCAGCTTAGTGAGATGTATGTTGTTTGACAGGTTTGGGGGAATAAGAGAGCATACAGGAGGAGCTGTGCCTGTTCTGGTTTGGGTGGTGGGATTTTTTGCCAGGCCAGGAGATTGAAAGCGTGATAATGGCCACAGGTTTGCTTTATCACAATTCTTGCTGGGTTTTCTTAGCATTGTTTAAGAGCAACAATCTTCAATCTTTTAATGGGTTCACTTGACAAACATGCTTGATATTCTGAAATAGCTGTAAAAGCATGTGAACTGTCTAGGATGAACTGAATTAATAGAAGATTCTGCACTAATCTGTTTTTCTAAGAGTCAAAACATGTTCAATTCTCTTTTACCCAAGAATTTTGTAATAATGATTTACTTAAAGTTGACAAATTATATTCATATTACTGGAGTTGATAATTAACACTATTGACAGGTACAAAAACAGTGTAGAAATGCTAAATGTATATAGTAGACGACTTCCCTGAGTTCCTATTACAGCTTTTCCTACATCTGGTTTGTATCATTCACAGTAGAAGTTGTGAAGGTGTTGGGGTCATTTATATGAATATTTATTCTATTTACCTAAAGGCAGAATTGAAGAACTTGTTTGACTTTATTTAATTTTCAAATTCCTCTACTGAGTGTAGAAGGAAGCTTTACCTGCTGCAATTTAAGGAAATCTAGCAGTGATGTGGTGTGCTGAATGAAACACATCATTTCCCTGAAGCAAAGAAGCATGTTTTAAGCTGACAGTTTACTACCATGCTTGTTCGGCTTCCTGGATGCAATTGTATCCATATGAATTTATGTACCCTAATTTGAAAATGTTTTGAATACTCTAGATAGTAAGATCAAAGAGCTTTCCAAAAAGAGCAAGAAACTAAAAGGTCCTAATTCTTTTTTTAACCACTGGGTCCCAGTTAGAACCTTACACAGGTAAATGAAAGCAGAAAAATTGGGTAGCTTAGAGCAGTAGGAAAGGGAGAATTCATATGTAGAGATGGCAACGTAATAAAATGTCAGGTGTAAAAGCAGACCTAGGAGAATTCCAGGGAATGTACATCTTGCCACTGTTGGAGTCTGAAATACAGACTGTGTGCCCTTGCTTTTAATGTTTAGTTCTGGGATTCAAGAGAACACTGAATTTCATATAATATTAAATTCATGAGCATGTTTTCATAGTGATACATGAAAACAAATGCTAAAGTTAGATAAGAAAGGTAGGTGTGTAGATTAGAAAGTTTCTTAAATCACTGGGTGAAAAAGTAGTTTAGAGAACAGGAGACAAGATGGAGGATTTAGGGTGTTGTCCCTTGTCCTTCTTCTTTCTTCTTCATGTTCTTCTCCTAGAGGTTTTTGGGTAATAGTTGGTGATTGGATAGAAAATGCCGCAGTGCATCACAGAGGTGATGGGTCATTGGGTCATTAAGAAAAATAATATACGTGTATATTGTTAATTGGATAAAAATAAGTATAAAGATAAAAGAGTTGCGTAGTTCAGGGCCATTTTGTGTATCAGACATGAAGTGTGCCACAAGGCCTTGTTTGTACCATCAGAAGAAAGAAATGTACCAAATTGCAAAGATTAACCTTGTAACCAGCCTGGAGAGACCTGTTAACTTTTGTAAGGATCCTTCAATAAACACGAGAAACAAGATTCTAACGAGCTCGAGAGTTTACTTCAAATAATGAGAACTGAGATAAGTGGAACTCCTCACGAGGGAGGATCCCGGGAGAATTCAGCCCAGAGGAGGCTGAGGAATTAGAGAAGAACTGTATCTACAGAGAATTCAGCCCAGAGGAGGCTGGGAGACTAGAGAAGGTTATATCCACAGAGAACAAAGCCCAAAGGAGGCAAAGAAAAGAGAGACAGAGGTAACAGCCACATTCCTTAGAGAGAAGAGAATATATTCAGAGAGGAGTGGCAAAGCAAGAGGAGCTTGTTTCATTCTTCCCATCCTCACCTTAAGGACTGATTCCTGTTTACTCGTGTTGTAAGAAATAACCTTTTCCCTGTGTAAGCTAATTTTGCAGAGCTTTGAAAGCTTAATTGACTTTGCTGCGTTAGCAGTAGGTCACTTCTGCACTTCATTGTTCTGGGAAGTATGGAGCATGACAGTCAGATGCTTCAGAGAGAGTTGCAGGGTGGCAAACTGCTGAGAGCCTCTGGGAGCAGATGTTGAACCCCAGGCCCAAAACCTGAAGTTCTTTACAATTGGGAACCTTATAATAAAGAAAAGTGCATTTGTTAAGTGGTTATTTTTTCCTTATCTATTCTCAGGGTTGCTCTTGTGGAAAATATTCCTGAAGGGATCAACTATTCAGACAGTGCACCATCTCATTTGTCTCTTTTCCAAGGCTGGATGAATTTGCTTAATATGGCTGAAAAGTCTGTTGACATAGTATCTTCCCAGTGGGACCTCAATCACAGTCATCCATCAGCATGCCAGGTATGTTCTAGTCTAACGAAAGAGTGGGACCTTAACAGTCTGTTCTTGTTGTCAAACTGTTTTACAGAACTAAAACCCTTCCATGTAGCAGAACTGTTTATCTGAGGAGTCTAAAAAAATGGGGACTTTCCTGCCAATACAAAAATTTCTGAGAGAAGTGGTGTGCTTGGACTAGATAATATTCAACATATAGCACTTCCACCTTAGGAAAGAAAGTCATTGTTTAACCTTAAGAAACATGTCAAATTGTACATATATTAGCACATCCACCTATTTGGGAATATTTATAAATCTTTTCTATTTGGTGCTACTGAGGAAATAAAAAGGCAAGCATGTGGATTAATTCTCCAGCCAAATAGATGGATAGAAATACACTTACAAAGAACAATATTGTATCAGATGATTCATAGCTTTTCAAAATTAATCTTTGGAGGGAGCGGTGTTCAAGATTTCTGCAATTAAGAACAGCAAAAATCATAAATCATAGTGAATAAGGCAGACATGCATTACAGTGATTCTGTGCCAACAAACACTTCATTCTTGAGAGCAATCTTCTTAGAAATATGATCAGGAAAGATTTCCATTTAGCATCCCTTGTGAAACTAAGACATAAGAGAAGAGATAAGCTGAGAGTATCTCCTCTTTTCCACTAGACAGATTGTTTGCTGAAAGGAGCCACTCAGCTGACATGAAATGGGGCTAAAATGACAGCCAGGTAACTGTAAGGAATCAGCTCTATTATACCATGGCATAAACTCTTGGCTTTCCTTTCTAGTTCTGTTGATGCTGTGCAGTAAAAAATGTCTTTTGGTAGATGATAGGCAAATCTTGGTTTTCTAACCAACTATATTCTGCTTCTTTTGAAATAAACTGTAACCTAGTTGAGGCTGCATTAATTTTTCTTCAGAATAAGTTTTCTACATGTCCATTTAAAATACTGAAAAATATAAGGTGAGCAGATGAATAGAAAATGTAATGCAAACCGTTCAATTTAGAATGCTTCTAAATATTGGAATGTGGTTGGTGAATAAATTTATGGAATATCAAAATACTGATATTTTTCACAATGTAATTATGCAGCTAAGTTTTATTTAAATTTATTGCCTAAGCAGCTTCAAACCCATGTAGTGTCATTCAAGCAGATGAATTCATGGAGATAGTGCCTTAGATGTTTCTAGGATGTGCATGATTTCATATGTGCATTAATCTTTCAAAAATATTTGTCTGAAAAAAAATTCAGCATGTCATTTGCTTCAAAGCTGACAGAGCCTAACAAATCCCAAACAGAGGACAAAAAATAGTAAAATTGAATTTGGGATTCCTGTAGTTAAGCATCAAATCCATTTCCACATTCACATTGCAAAGTAAAAACTGTAAGATACTATTCAGCAGGGAAAGGAAGAGGAGGCATCTAAGAAGTGGATTTGGTCTTTTGTCCTCAAATGCGCAGTTAAAGAGAAAAAAATGAAACTTTTTCATAATATTCTAGTCTAGCTATATTTTTGTTGCCTGCTAGTAGTTGTACAAAAATGAGTAGCTTTTCTGTTTAACGGAAATTAATATTCCAATCATCTTCTCATTTGTACAGCAGTGTGGGCTGAACAGCTGATAGATCTTTCTGTCAACCTTGTCCATTCGTGCTAAAACACAGTATTGTTATTGGCCAATCTGATCGCTAAAAAATTGCGAAGAAGCAGTGTTTCTTAGCAAATTCCTGCCCCAGAGAATGTACACAAAGCTCATGCTGTTAAAGGGAAGGGAGAACTTGTATTGTTACATCTGCTTTCTCAGCTCGGTGAAGTGAAAGTGAAATTTCAGAGGAGCTTCAATAACTATAATCTAGTAATTGTTTGACGAATAAATCGAATGTCCTCAAGTCTTTACAATTTGAGTTTAGGGAAGTTTGACCAAGATAGCAGAAGCATTATGAAAGGCAAGGGGCTGAGATGCAAAATTCCCAAGTAGTACAGTGCTTAGTGAATCAGCTTAGTTGTTCCTTGAATGATTCTTGTTTTTTAGAAACTAAGGACATAACCATTTTCCATTTGGACTTACATCCTGATCTATAATTAGCAATTTCCATTTTATGAATATTCAAGTCACGTTGGAGAGCAAGGTTCTCCAGAAGAGCACTTGAACAGACATGGGTTTTTAAAGGAGAAAAGCAGGGTTGGCTAGATTTCTTTTTCTCCATTAGTTACTACTATTAGTTACTACATTCTCTCCCTACATCTGTGTAGTCACATACAAACATGCATGCATACATTTACATGAACATATGAACACATATGTACACACACATATGAACAATATACATGCTGAAGAAGAGTGTAGCAGGAAATTCTGCAACTTTCTATACACACATACATATATATGCCCAATATACATGTCATCTGTATGTATAGATATTGTCTATCTTGTCCAAATATATATTGAACATACATAGATATGTATACATTTGAATATATAAAATTGCAGATCTTCCTGCTGTATTTTTCTTTATTTTTGTTTGTGGGTATGTTGCCTACTGTCCTTGACTCATGCTTGTCTGTATTTTGTTGTTATAAATCTAAATAAACATTCATTGCCAACTGAGCTGTCCAGGTCACAACAGTGACACTCAGTCATCTGAGATGATGAGTTTTCCTAAATTGGATTCTCTAAAGACAGATCATTCTCACATGATGAGATGGTTTTTCTGTGCTTCGATAGATAAAGCAGTCAATTAAACTAATATTTACTTGGCAAAATAGTGAGTTCTCTCTACACTACTCTTCTCTTTCAGAAAAAATCCATGTATTTTGGTGAGTTTGTATTGTCATAGATGTGTTTTCAAGATAGCAGGGTAGTTGTCATGTAGAAGCAATGAGGTTTTTATAGAATGTGAGTATGTGACTCTTCCTGTGGCAATCTGATGCTTAAAGATATTAGAGTAAAATGGAAACTTGCTTTTAAGGATGGATTTTGATTAATTTTCAGTGAAAAGAGAGAGGTGAATACAAGATCATGCCAGTTTACAATTTTCACAGTTCATTTCCTCTGGCTCATCTTTTGTTTTGAAACTTTAATTTAGAATGACCTTTTAGATTTCCAGCAAGTCCTTCACAAAGTTTCTTTTTCACAAATCAGAATCAATGCTATCATGGCTTATTGGTATTGCTATGTGTATGACATAGTTGTCCCTGGACAGATATTTTGATAAACACAAGGTGATCAAAGGTAGATTTGCATTTGATTTTTACAAGTATCATGTAAAAAAAATGATACTTCTGTTTTTATTCACCAACCTACTGTGCATCTCCCAAATGGATTGATGGGGGAAGTCCCCCATCCATCTGATGCTCTGTCTCATGTCAGGCAGCTGTCCAGCTTTGTAATGAGTCTCTTAAGAGAAGTCATGAGTCACTCATACATTCATTGCCCAAGGAGCTTAAGTGATTTGTTTGGTAGAACGAATGTTAGTGTAAGAGCTTAAGTTCCCTTCCTTGAAAATTATTTAAAAATGCAAATAAATAAAAAGAAGATGATATCTCTAAATCTAGCAGCTCCCAGTGGAAATTGGATAGGATCAGCCATAGAGATCTATAAGCTCATCTTGATGCAGTCATCTTTCCTCTTCAGGTGGTGATGTTTCCCTGGTACTGACTGAGGCATAGAAAATAAATTCAATGAAAGGAATGTTTTTAAAATGAAAGCATATTCCCTTCATTTGCATTAACTGTTTGGTTAGAAGAATTGAGGGAATAATCTAGGGGTTTTTTTCTGTATTAGATAGCAACAGTAAAAGTTAGGATTTCTTGATTTATTTTCTCTATTGGTTTTTCCCAGCATGCTATGGCTTTTAGTGATGTTTTAGCAATATACCCGAGGCTTGATTATGGGAAAACTTGGGAAAAAATAGTGGAATTATATGTAAAAAAAACAGAAGAAAAGTCTGTTAAATAACCAGTTTTTTCCTATGGGATTAAAAAGATAAGCATTTTCTAAACTGTAGGAATCAATGTTACTGAAGAGTACAATAATGAAATTTGAGAGTCCTTCAGTAAATAACAGCATTTTCATGTTTGTATCTCCCCATTTTATTTCTAATGAGGAACCTGTGCTGATAGAGACTAGAGCAGACAAGTGAAATCAGCCAGGTTATAATCAACCTGTCTAGACTCTGCCAATAAATTGCTTTGGGGGAAATTTCAAGACCTTTTGGTAATGATATCTTCGGGGGTTTTTTTTGATTCACCAGTATTCTGTGGCAGGTACAGTTGGGACTGATGTTTGAGATTTATGATAGTTTAAAGCTACCATGCAGAAGTAAATTTTTTCATGTGATAAATACTTTTTATATTCTGTTTTGTCACTTTTAATAAGTTTTTTTCCAAACAGTAAAAGGTGTAAAAGAATATTTTATTGGGATAAGCAGATTTCTGGTGGTATTGTTTTTTAAAATGCAGATATTGCTATAAGGTAGCCACCGTTTCATAGCACTTGACTGCTTCTATTTCTCAGTCCTCACAAGCTGGGTATATAGATACGCTTCTGATCACTGTCACGTAGTCGTGCAGCAGCCTGGTATTGTCTCACAAAGGGAACGTGGTCTGAATGACCGCATAAGGGTTTGTATTCAACAGAAGCATTTCAAATGCTCTGACAGCAGTAACAAAACATTTCAGACCTTCTGTCCTATCTTTTTTTCTTTTCATAGAACAAACCAGTAAAATTGCAAGTAAATATGTCAGAAAGTGTAGAAACTGGGTTTCAAATTAATATTAATGGGGAAGAAGTCTAGGTTCTTCAGCAGTGTGGGAAGAATTTCTAATAACCCTATTTACTAGAGTATATACTTGCTTTTAAAAGCAAGTTGTGAATTTTTCATAGTTTGGTTTGTCAAGCTTAGGTCCTGGTGAGGGTATGAATGCCTCCTGGGGGATGATGCACTAACAGATGAGACAAAGGGAATTCTTTCTAATTTTGTCATGGGTGGTGGTTTTTATGTACCTATATAAACACAAAAATTTGTGGTGAGCGTACTCCTAGTTTAAGCCATCACTACTTAGAGATGCTTTAAATATTGAATCAATTTGAGGTTTTACCTCAAATTATACACATAATTGGGGAAAAAAAAAATACCATAAATGGATAGCTTTTGGTATCCCTGATGGGAAAACAGATGCATTTTCAGAGGAGATGGTTTCATTGGAATACAGGGCTGCGCTCCAAGCAATCTATTAACACATAGGATGGGCTGTTCAACAGGCAGCATGGCTTATAGGAGACAGCTATGTTGCTTACATCAGGGCATACTAATATCAAGGAAAACTCAGGAGGTGCTGCCAGGTTCTTTTTTGTCCATACTACAGTTAATACAGAAAGTCCAGACTTGTTTGTCAAAGGCTTTTATAAATCATGTAAATAAAGTCTCCTGCAGGAAGAAGTGGCAATAATATCTGAAAATAACTACCATAGGGAAATATGATTAGGAACCACCCCCTGAAGCAATTCATTTTATCACTTTTAGACATTAACTTTCTAATAATTTCTTTATCAGAGGAGTTAATGCAGTAATTTGTATTGATAATGATAATAATTTTCAATCCAATTTATGAATGCATTTGCTATGTTTATTTTTGTATGCTAGAGCTTTCTGCTGTGCTTCTAGACAGAATCAGTTTTTACAGATAACCTAAACAAAAATGGTGTTTATCTAGTCTACCTAGTAAATGGAATCAACACAGAGAACCTGTTTCTACTTATACATATATTAGTTAATACGCATAATACAAACCTTTTAATCCTTGATTTTCTCAACTCACTTTTGCAAAGATGTATCTAATGAAAACCAAAAGTGCTGGTGTTTCCCAGTCAGGAGACCCGTATGAAGCATGTCCAAAAGCTGGCTGACCCAGGAGCCTGTTGCTTTGGGATAGCTGGGGGGATGGGGAAAAGCAAGGATTGGGAATTTAGCGGACAGCCCGGCAGTGATGTCTGTTTCCAGATTTGGTTAGAGTCTAGCAGTGCCAGACTGTAGCACTTGAATGAGAAACCCTCTTGGAGGGAGCAGGACACCCAGGCACACCAGTCAGTGCACCACTGCTCCCCCAGAATCATGCTGGAAAACCATCCATCATCCATCTCCTCCACACTCCTATCTCATTAATTCTTACATTCTCTGCAACATCTGCTCTTCTTCTTAAAAATACCCAGCACAATCTCTGGTGTAAGACTTACGGATATTTATTTTTTTTTAGCTTGATGAGATATGAGAGGGAAAGCCACTCCTGCACTTACACAGCAACTCAGGGCTCTTGGGTGTGTGAGTTAAAATCATGGAAAGCATTTCTTATATATGGAACCACCTAGTCACGTTGGGAAGTGCTGAATCTAAGAAGCATTTGGAACTTCATGCAAAGAGTCTTTTTGTTTTCCTGTTCTGTTAGCTGTTCTTTAATGCTTTCACTATGGAAGCATTGTGTTCACTGCTAAGTTCTTGTGAGCCCTGGGATAATCAGGGAGCTATACTATGGATTTGAGTGAGTAAGCAGTCATACTTTACAAAAGTAAAACAAACAGTAGTTCTGGTTGCATTGCAGCTTCTGGCTGATTGGTAATTTTGAGAAAGCTGTATTTTAGGGAGATGGGTATATTTTTTTTGCCACATATATTCAAAATAAGTGAATATTAAAAAATAGGTCTGTACTTCAGCCAGGGGAGGCACTACTTTCTGTGACTGTGTAATGCTTAAAGCCCAGCAAGGCTCAAGCTATCAATCTGACTGGGAAATTACTGGGAAAATTTCTAGGCTTTCCACTGTCTGCTGCTGATGGGTTTTCAGTGTGTGGGGAGGACTTTTGTCTGAGATTTTGTTGATCCATGCCGCATCATATTATATCATCCCAAAGTGTTCTTGGTTTGGTCATTTTTTTTTTTTAATTGAAAGATCCTTTTAAAAGTTGTGGTTTCTACAGAGAATTATGTAACATGGTTCTGTGAAGAGCTTTGTCTTCTACCTATTTATTTGAAAGTTGATGCAAACCTGTTGCTTATTTTGTTTTAGGTTTATCCTGAGGCAAACATTGCATTGAATCTAAAGTGAGCTGCGTAGGTAGGGTAGGCATTTTGTCAGGTGCATAAGTCCAAAGTCTTTCTGTATTAGGCTGTTAATTGAAAGTGGTGTCTGTAGTACTAAGTTAGAATAGCAGGAAAGAAGTGAACTCTGGCTGTAATTGTAGTAATAACACAGGAGCGATACACTTGAGTGTTTATTCTTTACATGGTCTAGTTGGATGTTACTAAACTTTTTTATTTAATTTAAAATAATTGAACCTAAAATTTAATCATTTACAATGCAATCAGAAGTTTTACTTCTTGTTTGTTTCTTGGATATGGAAAAACATAATGATTTACATTTTTTTCATATGAAACAAATATCTTCATTTCTGTTTTGACAGGTATCCAGCTCAGTATGAATTTCCTTTTCTTATTCTGTGTTAGAAATAGGGTTTAAATAGTAACATTTTACAGCAGGATAAAAAGTAAAGGTACATAAAATACCTATAGATCATTGTTTTCCTTCTTGGTATAATTTATCTAAAGCTGAGCATGCAACTACTTGGGAATGAGTTGTACTATGGTTAGAACCACTTGCAAAAATATCACTCAACACAGAAAAAAATGTAATAAACTGTTTTCCTGGAGCTTCTAATACTAAGTCAACAGACTGATTATTTAGAAGAAAGTTAATGTCAAAATGTGCTTATGCAGCATAAAACCCCTGGATGCTTCATTTTCTGCCTGACACCTGTCACCTTGTCAGTACTGCACAATCTGGGAAAAGCAAGACACCTTATTGGCCTTTGGAACAGTATTTCTCCAAGAAAATGAGTTTGAGTTGCAAACCTTTAGGGTAGGTTTAATACTATCTAGGAACATAGTTACTTGGATGTTGTTTATAGTGTTTTTATTTTAACATGCTTTTTTAATTTGTTGATATGCACTTTGATCAATTCTGTGTCTAACAGCTTCTGCTTTCCTTTAACGTTCTTCCCAGGGTCAGCGTCTTTTTGAAAAATTGCTCGAACTAGCGTCCCGAAATATTGAGATAAAACTAGTGAGCGATAAACTGCCTGTGGAATCAAAGGTATTAAACGACTTGAAAACAAAGGGTAAGACCAAGGTCTTTATGTTGTTATGCCATTACTACTGTGTGATGTTGCTATTATTTAAAATGCAGACTCAAATGGTACATAAAATGCACACTGCTGGTATTACACTATACATATAATCATTCAGCTTTCTCTGGTTCATAGATGTCAGAAATCTGAAACTGTTACTGTAGCTGATGTTCACAGTTACCAAACCTATAAAAAGCAGTACATTAGATAGGTGTTTAAATTCCCTGTAGCCATTTTAATAGAAGGCAACATAAACTGAGAGTCTGGGCTAATACCTTGTGGGACAAGATACTTTTCCTCTTTTGAACAATGGCAAAGTAAATTAATAGAACAATGTGTATGTACTGATGATTCTGAAGCACTGGAAAATATACCATTTATAGTGGTCAGATTTAACCAGCTGACAAGGTTTTCTGTGCTGTGTGTATTTCTTTGGTCTCTTCTTTCCTAATCGTTATTTTGAGGCTCAAAAATCCCTATCTAAAGAGGACTTTGGCACATTGGCACGACATGAATGAACTTGTTTTATGTAAAACCATGTTGTCTTGGTTTGAAAAGACAGATGTCTGCTAAGCAAGGCAGAAACCTCCCTTGAAATGGGAGAATGTAAACCACCCCACCCTCCTCCAAAGTATTATAATCTTGAAATCAAGGGGCTCTCAGGCAAAGATATGGGAATAGGAGTAACAGTTCTTTATTAGGAAAATTAAAATAAAAATGTAGTAGTACAAAAAAGAAAACCAACAAAAAAACAACCCACTACCAGAGTGAAAATACAATCTGACACCCTCTTGGTCAGGGTGTCAGTAGCAGTCCAATTAAATGGTGTCTGCAGGCCTCCTGGAGTGACACATGTGGTTCTGTTGAAGTAATGATCCCATAGAAGGGTGTAGCTCTCCTCTGAAGGTCTGGTGGTGTAGATGGGTCCAGTCTCTCTCTTTTGGGAATTCAGCAGAGAAAGGCTGCTGTGGTGTTCCCAGTCCCCAAAGATACACAGGTTTAGATGCTTGGCTCCTCCCTGTGTGGAGCATCTCCCAGTGGGATGATGTAATTTTATCAGTCATGCAGTGAGACTCAATGGCCCATTAACAGAAGATATCACCCTGGTTATGAGGAATGGGTCATGAAAGAGATAAAGAAAACTGTCCCACCTGGTTTTAACAAATAGAATACATACAGTTTTGGTTACATTTGGTTACATTTAGTTACATTGCAACCCAAGACGTGGAAAAATAGTAAAGAGAATTTAAGAATTGCTGAGAGAAATTAGCCTCTCTTAGGAGTTCTTGAAATCTCATTCACATTTCTCCTCTTAGTTATCTATATCTGATAAAAGCATGATTTTAAGTGTAAGATACACTTTTCAAAGATCAAAAAGAACGTATGCGTTTTGGTGGTGATCATTTTTGACAAAGATACATGTATGGATCACAAAGGAAACTAAAAAATTTGGTTAGGCAAAGGAGTTTCTGTGTGTTGTAGCACCGTAACATAGCATGGGTGCTCATGGTAAAGAATAAAGGGCACCCTCTTCCCACAAAAATCAATCTATATTTGTTTAAATTCCTTGTAATCTACTCACTGCACAAATAGAAGAATATTACTAATGGAAGTCCTTATCCCTGAGGGAGACTGGCTTTTAATCAAGATTGACATGTTATTTAAATTTAATAAACTTAAATTTAATTTAAAAATTAATAACTATAGATCCTCATCATTTAATGACACTACCTATTCCAAGGATTTGATGATTTCTGCTACATAACCAAAAGCGATATTGATCCTTTGATAACCAATAAGAATATATCAAATAGTCATATATATGTGGAGTGTTTTTCTGATGTGCTCAAAAAGAAATAGGTATTTTAACATCAATGTCAGTGAAATTATATTTCAAAAAGTTGTTTCTTTTCCCTGTGATTCTAATACCACAAATTCCTATGAGTCAGATAATAGGAAAGGTAGGCCTGTATATTCATATCAATGTACTGGCAACAGATATTTTAAATATAATTTCTTAAAAATACCCAATACCAAAATTTACCCTCTTTCAAAAAAAGATTAGGAGAATTTTTTAGCTAGAGAGGGGGAGAAATGTTTAACACTTCTTTCTATTTATGTGGGAATTAATTTAACCTGCAAGCTTTAAAAAACCCCAGAACACAGGCTTTTACAATTTTACTCTCTTCAGTTTCCGTTATGCCTTTTTTATATTTCTGAGACAGGAAATCTTACAGTGTTTAAATAAAATGATTGATATATTTGTGCTCTGAGCTACAAAGGATTGGAGAATGTTGCTAGTAATTCTTGAGTTTAGTTATAATCTTTGAACCCTGGAATTGTATATATCATTGTGTACTATTGGCCTTTCTCAAACTTCAGTATTACTATATCAATATATCTAGATTTTCTCACTATGATTATTTTTTTCTCATTCCATATTTTGGTCAGCTAATTTCTACACTGATATTTTTATTAGAATGTCTTGGTTATGGCAAGGTGATTGCCAGCTCTGTTGCAATTCTTTCACTCCTTTAGGTTTGTTGTTTGGTTTTTATTTCCATGGTAGCTAAATAAATCTTTCTTTGGTTTTGCATTCCTGAAAACAAATAAATTTTTTTTAAATTCAGTCAGATTTAGTTGTCTTAATTTTATGTTGAAATGAGTAGACCTTGTATGAGAAGTTTTGGTATGTCCTTTTTGTGTCAAATAGAAGCTAATTGGGAGGCTAGCTTAAGAAAAAGAATTAATTAATCTTTGCTCTGGTAAAAGCTATCAACTAAAATTATTGAATTTTTGCTTGTGAGGGGCTGGCCACCTGCATCCTCAGAAATCAGTCAGAACTGATCATTCGAAGGGAGCTGTGCATTATCACTTGGACTTATATCCATGAAGACAACTAATTTTTTTTTCCTGCAACCGGTCAGATTTATCTTTAAAATATGCCATGCACTCTTTTTAGCAGATACATTCCTCTCTGGGTGAAGAAAGCAGTAAACAAATCAGTAGCTCAGCCAAGTTGTGAAGCATCTCAGGATGGAAAATTTGTCTGAGCAGACCCAAGTCCCAGCCTGTGGTGTCAGTCTGAACTCGGCAGCAGAGAGTCCAAGCACTACTCTTGGGTCCCTCACCTGATAAACTACTCTGATCCTAAGCAGCAAACGTGCTTGGCACCCAAGCCATGGGCAGTAGTATGGACAGAAAGCACATAGACAGTGGGACTCTGGGAATTTCAAGCCTTTCTGAGTCAGCCTTCACTTTGCTGGGTGGGCATAGATTTGGCTCCTTGCAAGGCAGATTGTATGCACAAATCAGACTGTCTCCAGTCTGTTCTACTGAATATGACAGAGAATTGCTGTTGCATGAAGAGGGTAGAAGAGTCTTGTCTTTCTTTTCAGCAGACAGAGTGATCAGAATCCTGGTGTTGTGCCCTCATGTGGTGCAGACTGGTTCCTGGGGCCAGGACAAGGGATAATCTGGCTGCTGGCCACAGATGTACTTGTTAATATACTGCTCAGGGACCTTAAGGGAATCTTCAGGTAGCATGCCCTGTCTGCTTTAAGTAGCCTCGATAAAGTGGAATCAGTTTAAACATGTGGGATTGCTTGAAGACGAGTACTTGGTCATCCATATGTTTTCATGCAGTATTTTGGCTTTTTTGTATGAAGAACCATGGTAGGCTCCTGTACTGCTGCATCTCAATCTCATCTGGTGTTGAGATTATTTTTGCCAGATTATTCCTTTTTCTGGACAGGCTTGCATTGAGTCCCCTTGCCTCTTCTCCCCATTTCTGAAGAACTGTAGAAAGCAGTTTTTATATATCTTTTCAAACACAACAATGCATCCTACCTAGAGTCCTCTCCACACATCCTTCCTCTGCAGCAGCTGTCCCTATCAATAGAAAAGGTTGAAATCTGACTTTGAATGTGGGCTGGTGGGGTAAGATAAAGCATAACTTATGTGGATGGGGGAGCAGAACTGAACTGATATGGAGTAAAATAAAATTAGTGATTCACAGTTGCAATGCTAGTGCAGATATCTGAGCTAGCTGTGAACCTGCAGGTTTGTCATCACTCCAGTAACTTTTTTTTGCCCTGTCTATGCTATCCTGACTTAGTTGAAGTAGCTGTAAAGCAGGGGAGCTTGATTATGGGAGTCCAGTGGCTGCAGTGTGAAACATGGATGGATTTATTGTGTTAACACATACCACACTATGTCAGCTGTGGTGACACTGCTGAGATAATGTACATTTGCCAATAGTTGCTGGACTGAGTCTTTTTTAGTTGCACAACTAAGCATTCAAAATGAGGAAACACTAATCCGTAGTATATATATCCTATATTTATATCTATAGATAGATATCCTATATTTACAATAGACTTTAATTACATTATCAGATTCTGTATTTTGCACAGAATACCTGGCTAGTACTTGTTGTAATGTTACCATATTAATCAGAGGGTTTTCCCTTATATTGAATGAGAATACATCAAACATTTAATGCTTAAGGCAGTTGATGTTCATTCAGGGGATATTATTTCTACTGGTAAGGGCTAGAATCTTTTTTTATCTTCATATTTAATGTATGTCTCTAGGCTTTCTTCATTGCACATCTGCCAGTTCCTCCACTGAATGCAGAATGATTAATTTCCTCATAGGCTTTTCTGTGCTGTTTCTCGCTGTGGTATCAGAGTGCTCTGCAAATACAGTATTAATGAATTTCTTTTTACAACATCCCTGTTATGTGAGGTTTCTTGCTGTTTCTGTCGCTTGGGGACAACTGGTGATTATTAATGGCAACACAGGCACCAGAAGCCAGATCCAAGCATTTGTTTTCTATAGTTGAAATTAAAATTTTAAAAAGTTTATTAGTAATTAAAAAGAAAAATAACCACACATAAGCTCTCCCAGCTCACATTGTCCAAATTATTTCTAAACAGTCTATAAACTATGATGATATTTTTATAGGACATATGTCTATCCATACTATGCATATCTGTTTATGACTCTCTTGTGAAAGGTAGGTCTGTCACCTGACAAAATTTGGCTCATTGTGTAAACAAACATGTTCTTTATCCTCTTTGTACTGTGACAGTAGCTTATTAATGCTTGTTTTCATGGTTATTGTTTTAGCCTTTCCTCAGCTGTGGCTCAGTCTACTAGACTGAAACATTTCTTATAACCCTCCCCCTTCTTGCACATAATTATGTACCAGTCTTTGTTCATCAGTAAAATTTGAACAGCACTGTCTCCAATTAGCAGGTTGTTGTATTATTTCTCACGTGTACAGAATCTAAATCCTTTATTAATTGCTATCTTATTTTAGCTGATAGTGTTCATGGTTTTTAAGACATACCAATGGATTTTCTTTCTTCAACCTTCCTACCTTTTCTGTTTCTTTTTTTTTCCCAGTACTTCTTTTTCATGAAACATTTTTCATATATTTGCAAGGAATATTTTGTTTTTTGTCAGTGGTGGCTGAGGCAGATAAGAAAATAAGAGCCTGTCCATGTCACAGTGTGATTTAAGGAAAAAATGTCCTTTAAGTCAGCTAATCACTTTTGTGTATTAGCAAGGAAACCAGTGAATAATAGGAAGTCATTGTCATAAGGGAGATTCCAATCACCAGATCACATGTGCAGCTGTTATTCACTGAGCAGTTTATGCATATTTGCCCAGGATTACAGTCTTTCCTAATCAGATACAACCAAAACAGAGAAACTAAAAAGTTATATTGCTGTAGGGTGACAAATAAATGAGTAGATAGTAAATATCTAGAAATATTGTATGCATTGAGTTGTGCCCTTTAGATTACAAATACTAAAATATACCATTCCATGACAAGTTAAATGAAGTTATATCTGGGCAGCTGCACAATCCCAGCTCCCTCTTTGCTCTCCCCAGCATATGTTGTCCCTGCCTTCTTCCTTGCACCAGTGATTATGTGGTGAGACAATTCAGGGGGCTGATTTGGCTACAGACTGCTTTTTATTTTTGTGGGCTAGCTTAATTGTCATTTGTGTTAGATTTCTGAATTACTCAGCATGTGATCTCACAACATGAGATTTGTGATGTTGTGGGGGCAACACAGAGAAAGGAAAGATGGAGCTGTGGTGGACAAGGGAGGAAGGACCACTGGAACCTGGTTGCAATAGGCTCAATCTGCCATGGCACCAGAAAGCTCAAGTTTATGTAATGTCAAGGGGCTTTTAGAAGTTTGAGGCTTTCCTGTACTTTCCTGTACAATCTTAACATAAGTGTAGCACAATGGACAGCAATAATAAATATGGTTTATATAAATGATGAAATGTGTTTAACTCCATATTCTGCTTCTGTTGACACTTAAAGTGCTGCATAGTTTTAGAGCTGGGATGCTTGTGGGGTGTGAGTTTTTACTGTTGGCCACAATCATGTTCTCTTTACCTGTCTTCTTGTGGAGGAAGGGAAGATAAATTTTAACGTACCATAGAAGAATCAAAAGACATTTTTTATGTCATTGAAAAGATGGAGATCATCTGGGAATGTCAGAGCAGTTTCTTCTTATGAAATAAACTGTGAGTCTGGCACTTTTTTTGAACTAGAGCCTTTGCATACTTCAAGCCCTAGGAATGTGAAGTTGACTGTTTTGGAGAAACTGACATTTTTTCTGGAAAAGATAAAGCTATAAGACTAAGAGGGAACATTTCCTGCTAAGTTTCTTTGGACCTAAAACTATTTGGGGTTTGGGTGACTGAAGTTTTTGACAGCTGTTGCTAGGGTAAACCATGATAACATGGATTTACATTAAGCCAGAATACTTGGTTTCAGATTATAAATGTTCAAAATATGGGGGCAATGGTCTTTAAAGAGATTAGACAAGAGCTATCACTGGCAATTTTAAGAATAAAGTAGACAAGCCTCCTGTCTTCCATGTTCCATGAGGAATGGCCTCATAGCTCTGGTGCATGGAAAAGGTCTAGATTGATTTCAAAGCCGGGTTTAATAGTTCTGTAATTATTCGGAAGAACATAAACTTATGTGCTTAAGGACATTGATTTCAAGATAAGAAGGATTTTTTTCAGTAAGAACCATCATTCACTGGAACAACCGTCTTCAGGGACATGGTAGAGTCTCTATTACTGGAGGTTTCCAGGATGTGACTGGACAGTGTGCTGGATAATCTTATATAGGCTCCCTTATTCCACAGAAAACTGGGTTAGATGATCTTCTGACTGGGATTTTCCAATTCTAATTAAGTTTGTAATTCCTCTTCATGTGGAGATAATGTTGAGAATCAATATAAATACTCTGCAAAGACTAAAACACTCCATTCATATAATGGGAAGCTGTAATCCTGAAGGTAGATCTTGAAGAGATTTCTGCCTGTCCAGATGGCCATTTTTTGCACAATGTACCATAAGAATAATACTAGCTAATGCGTATTCCATTGGAGTGTAAAGAGTGCTCTTGACAGATGATGTTCAGTGGATGGTTTTACATGAGGCATTGAATGGATCTGTAGCTCGATTGCTTTCTTCATGCATTTCCTAGGCTGGATTTTCCATGAATGTGAGTGAGGGAAGGATGTTAAGATGGGGGACATTCCTGCAGCAGTACCAAAAATAGACATTTTTTTCCCTACGATTTTTCGTGAAGAAATAAGGGGTTTTTGAGGGGTGAGTCTTCATGAAGGAAACATGTAATTTGGATCTGAGTTTCATAGAGTTAAATAAAGGCACATGTGAACAGGGGGCAAGAAGTCTCTTCCATTCCTTTTAAATCATAAATACTGACATTTTTCTAAAACTCTGAGTCGCACTGGAAGATATGAGAGTGTACAAAAGGTGGCTAATGAAAATTCCACCTTTGGCAACTGATTTTAAAATTCATTTTTATATTTTGATTTATTATGAATTAGACCTTGTTCAGTTTTTATTACTAACTTAGACAGATTGGGTACCACAAAAGAATAGATTGCATGCTTTGATATAACTTTTATTAGATGCTGCTGGAGAATGTTTCCTGATACTTTCTAAGAAACTTTAAGCAGTTCCAAGATGGAAGATCTCACTAAGTTCTTTGCCTCTTAGAATGCATAGTAACTTTGACAGAGTTCTATGTAGTGAGAATTACCAAGCTGAGCTTCCAAAGCTAGCTGTATCCCCTCTTAAAGGAAAGAAGCAGGTACTAGTTTTGCATCAGAGATTGAAGCATTCTTACCTAACATCTAGGCAACACTAACATGCAGAAACTTGGTTTGTTTTTGGAGAAAAATCTTCCTGTTTGGGCACATAAACTCTCTTGCCTCAGTTTAAGTTGCACAGTGTGCGTACATCCACAAACATCTTGTTCTCAAGGGAATGTTCAGCACTGGTTTTATGCCTAAATCCCATGAAAATTTATATGAAACGTTTCTTATTTGTTTCAGTGGGGGAGCTGGGTCCTGCAATGTAAAATAAGATGCATCCAACCTTATGAAACGTGACTGACAAGAGCATGTGGGGAGTGTTTTTGTTACATGTGTGTCAATAACCAAATGTCTTCAACACAGAACATCTGTCTGAGTTGCAGAAGATGATGAAAATCTTACTGTGTCTGAAAGTTTCTAAACTGCCAGTTTTTACCTTACAGTTTTCTGCCTTACCAGACAGCTTACCTTTCTTTTTTGACAGAAAGCAAATAATTTAAGCTAGTATTGAACATCTTAAACTTCTTAAAACTGAGCTTGCAATCACAAAGGTTTAGGAAAATCAGAAGATATTTTGTAGTGGTGCTCCCTTGCTCCTTCCTAATCAAGTTCTAACAGTTTGCAGAAAATCTTTTCATCTGTGTTTGCATTTCAAACAAGAATTTTTCAAGATGGCTGTAGTAGCCACATATTCATTTGGGATGGAAGAAACCTGCTTTCCAGGCCCTACGCTGCTTCTGCTCCTTCTATTGCCTCATATTTTGAAAGAAGTGTCTTACCCTTTTAATAGTAACAGAATTGTTTTAAGGTTCTGATTGTAGGATAGAATTTGAAAACTTCATTGGACAATCCATCCTTCTGCGCAATTCCAGATGAGGAACTGCAGTAAACAACATTCTTTCCATCAGCATTGCCTGCTGCCTAGTTTGGATGTCTCTTAGCTCAAGAAATACAATAAAGTGGCAATAATTTAGTTTTCATTATAGGTTCTACAGGAAGCTAGATGCCTAATCAGGGAATGGAATTTCCCTTCAATACACAAATATCCTCATTTTAGGCATCATAATAGTTCACAGTGTGAATAGCTTATTTTCTCTTGTGAGCCTGAAGTGTGCTAACTTTAAAAAGATTTAGGCATAGCCTGACTTATGGAATTCTCTAGCAGGACAGAATTAGCAGAATGAGGCTGTCACATCCACGGCCAATAGAGGGAGAAAAAAACCCCAGAACAACCTTGACAATAATTTAAATTCTGAAGGCAGCCAGGACCTTGGGTTGCCCTGCCTTGTTTTGCAAAGAGGAAGAGGAAAAAGGTTCACTTAAGCCAAAAATTCTGTGTCTTTTAGAGCCAGATGTGTAAGCAATAAATTCTGATTCTAAGCTCAACAGCTTCTGTGTCTGCAGACTCAGAAATGAGTACCTTTGCTGAGAGAAATAGCTGAATGCCCAAAGACAATGCCCTCTCATTGGTAACGTGTACTTTTGCATTATAAAATACTGGTTGTGCTTTCCAGTATCTGTAGTCACTGTTTGAAAAATGCATAGGTAAATATTAATACGTTCATTTAATTAATTTTCTTCAATTAATCAAGGACAGATGTACTATGAGGCATATTTAAGATATTAGGTGTTTAGTAGCAAAAATATCATAATTCTTCTGCTTTAAAATTTGTAATTGAAAAGGTCTTTCATGGTAGATTGGTCAGTATTTTGATACATAATTTCAGTTTGCAAATATTGCACTCAAGTCTGGTACTAATATATGTGTATTCATGGATTTAGCAGCAGGTGGACACTTCTGTGTTTAATAAGCTCCAGCACTATGAGCATTTGTAATCCAGCCATCTTGTGAACAGCCAAAGTGCTCTTTGTCAGGTTTGTCAAAATGTCAGGTAGGACCTAGTCAGGTCCAACATAGCAGCTTGTGCCACAGGGATTATCTTCAAATCTTGCTTGGTGGTTTACATGCTGAAATGATTCTTCCCGTATGGCACTAGCTGCTTTGAGTTTCTGACACTCTTAGTACAGACAAACCAATAACGGATGGCATTAGCAGAAATTAGTTGTGACATTTTTAAAACATATGGATAGCATGCAAGTTCCTACCTACAGCTACTGAAAGAGCTGGTAAGAGCTGCCAGGGCCATCTGAGCTCAGAAATCATTCGTTAGGTGGCTGTGCTCCCTTTGCAGAAATTTTGGCATCCCGTGCTTTCTCTTGTATGCAAAAGCACTAATGTTATCTCACCCTGCAAACACATGATCCTAATGGTCCTAAAAGGGGTCCAAAGAAAACAGTTTAATTTTGATCAATTTTGGTTTGTCCATTCACATGATTTTCACGTACTTAATATTCACTAGAAGCCTGACTGTTTTCTTAGAACAGTTGAACTGTATCTTGGTCAGTCTCAGCGATGTTGCTAGTATGATTTGGTATATTTTTGATTGCTACTGTTTTGCAAGCAGGCTCCAGCCTTCTCAGCAGGGCTGAGTGTTTTGTCTCTCACCTTGTTCAAGTTTTGTACATCATCTATCTAGACTGAAGTGTAACTTCAAACCTGGGCAGCTCTGAGAAGACCATCACCTGAAGTCACATGACACAGTTGTATAATGTTCTTTTAGTTTCTTCACTGCTTTGCTCAATCAGTATAACATTTCTGCTTCAAACCTGATTAAAGACTGTGTGCTCAAAGTTATATAAGAAGCATTAATAAATGCCCAAACCAAACTGTAACTCTTTGACCAACACCGTTTGGTTTTCATTTGATGAACACTTTGGAATGGACTCAGCTTGGGTTATTGGGTACAGCACAACTGTAGTATTAAGTAAATTCATGTGACCAAATCTTGCTGGTTTATATAACATTAATTACCAAGTGTGATCTTTGTAACAAGGATTTACCACTATGATGCTAATACTTATCTTTCTGGTAATCTATAGCATTTTCCTTTTAACATTAACCTTTGACTTCTACAGCACTTTGGTGTGTTATGAATTTTTACACAGCCTAATTATTGGAAAGCAAATTGCATTAAGATACTTCTAAAGTTATTCAACTGGAAGCAAAGTTCTCAGAGTGATATCTCTGTGTTACTCTCAATCTTTTCCATCTCTGTGCATGTCCTTACAGAGTAATTGCCTCTACTAACATTACAGCTAACTGCTGTAATGTTTATTCTTGAGAACAGAGTGATTTCAGCCCTTTTTCCATCCTTTGGACAAAATTCTAACTTTCTGCAGTGTGTAAGTATTAGTAATTATGTAGTACAGAAATTGGCAGTCATTTCAGTAACTCAAAGCAAAACAGATCCCTGCCCTTGAAGCTTTTAATCTCAGTAGTCTTGTTAGCATTAAAGTGATGGACAAAAGTGCCAGCAGTTATAGGACTACATAATAACTACTAAGCTTCAAAATCACTTTGAAAGAACATTGTGATGATTGCAATGAGAAGCTTTCAAAAATAATGGTTCCTAGGCAAAGGACCACAGAGTGGCTGTTCTCAGCCATAAGGGATTGTAACCAAGTCCATGGTTTGATATTGGGACTTGAAGTACCTGTGCTACCTTCTGGTCTTGCTTTCATAGAGATCCCAGTAGTCAACTGCAGGCAATCCAGTTCTGCAGCCCTTATCCTGTACTCTGCTGCCATCCCAAATGGCTCTGAACTTGTCCATCTCTGTCTCTTATTGTCCTCAAGCTAATTCTGTCTGTCTTGTGTGATTTGGAGTAGAAAACAAGTCCTATAGACCTGGTTATCCACCAGTTCAAAATGTCACAGGGGTAATATACTGATATTCCTGTCCTGCACAGGCAGTTACTCATACTTACACTGGAGAAATGAAACAATATTTGTGGTCTAGTCCCTCTGTGGTGCTAAAAGCCTCTGTGATTTCAGTGCGCAGTTACTTTTATTGACTGTATATTGTGCATGTTCTTCACCCAGATGACAAGATAGAATCTGTGGAGTTGTGGCTTCCTTTTGTTTTGCTTTCTACATTTCAAGTAGGCTGTTTGGAAGAAAGTCAAGCCATGTTAAAAATCTGCTAACTGACAAACTATTGATTTATATCCCCTAGGTATTTTCTCAAATTAAAGCATTTTTTCCCCACACACCTTTTGCTTTTTCTCAGTCCAGTGTCTGGATTTTTCTGATTTTGACATTGGGTCATGCTGATTTTTCTCTTTAAAATGCCTCTATTTAAATGAATGAAGTATCTGGGTGACCAAGCCAGAATAATGAAGCCCTCAGAAATGCATCTGACAAACTAGTTAGAAGAATAGTAAATCAAGTGTGAGACTCTTCAATCTGCTACTGCAGAGCTGCAATGTTTATTGTACATGCTTACTTTGATAAAAGAGGCTGTAGAAGTGTCTTCTTTTAAGAACCTTAGATTCATGGTAATAAAAAGCTCAGCTTCAGTTGTTGTTTGGACTAAGAAAGCAAGAAGAAATTCCCAGAGTCCTAAATTGAAACAACTATCAGAAGGCTATGTTTATTTTGGGGCTGTATATCATGAGTTAATACCTGTAGAAGTTCTAGGACATGTAAATAAAGTAAAATTAGGTCCAATCTGGGTATCCTAAAGTTATGGTTAGCCTTAGAACTCTAAAGAAAATGTGTTTGTTCCTTTCCACATACAGATTTATTTGTAAAGGCCTGAAGAATATACCATACTGCTTATGTAGTTACAAAATAAAATATGTTCCTCAAGTAACTGGAGCAAGAGGGACTGAATGAATAACTGTATGAATATATATGATAAATGAAGCAATGAAAGAGTAAGCAAGGACAAGAGTGAAATTATGAACTGAGTATGAAGTGGAAGAGAGCAAAGGAGAGGGAGGATGAATGATGTTGGGGAAAAGTAGTGGGGAAAATTAATTAGGAGGGAGAAATGAATCAGATAAAACTGAAGGTCAAAAACTGAAAACTGAGTTATTAATTTAGGAAAAGATTAGAAGAGAATGTTGTCAAAAGATGAAGCATTTTATTGGTGGACTTGTGATAAATGGAGAGAAAAATAATTGCCATTGAGATAGGAATTACCTGAAAAAAATGTAGACTGGTCAAAGGCTGACTCGGCAAGGGAACAACATGGAATCAAAGGAAAGAGGTGGGGAAAATTGCTTAGAGACAAGGGAGAAGTAGTGAAAAATGTCTGTGCCACTGGTAGACCCAGATTACTTCTGGATTGCCTCTTGCTTTTCTTTATGACCACAGCTAGGTCAGCTGGTGCTCTTGGCTTTTAGTAGCCTTCAGGTAATACTCTAGGGCTGCTCAGAGAATCATCTAATGACGGTTCAGGAAAAAACCAATAGATTCTGTTATAAAGGTATTGTAAAACCTAAAAGCAGTAGCCACCCAAGGACTGTCCTTCCCTCTTTGCCTGTTCGGAAGTATCTCACCTTCCAGAACTGAGATTTATTTCTCCTTCAGGAGAAGAAAACTAACAGAACCCAAAGCAGAGCTCCAGATGTCTGAGGAGCACAATTTGAGAATGATGCACAAGTGTTGTTACTGCTACTCAGCATATTTAGAAGTTACTGTTGCCAATACTGATGATTTTAGAATATATAAATATCAGAATGAAATCATGTTGCTAAGTTAAAAAGAGAGATAGGGATAAATAGTCACTGTATTTTTCTTGGTAGAGATTTAGTCTTGTTCATTCATAAAAGCTTGTGATGTTAATTTCTCATGTATTAGGATGAAAACATGTCACTGAATTCTTCGATGTTTCATCCAAGAAGTATATAAATAAATATAGTGGTTCATAATGCTAATCCAGGTAAAGAAAAGTCTTCAAAAGGAAGTGGGGTAAGCCATGTGCAAGTTTAATAATCTCTGTATTGTATTTAAAATAGCTTTCTTTTATAGTAAAAATGTATACAATTATACTTAGGCAAAGAAAGAAAGCCACAATCCAGCTTTAAAAATGCTTTTACTGATTGTATTATAGTCTTCCTTTAAGTGGTAATATGCTTTGTCGCCTGAATCAACTAGGAAAATTACTTTTCCCAATCTCCAAAGCAATCACTTTCATAGCTTTGTCTAGTAAATGAGCAGTCTACTCTCCAATAATGAAGGGCAAAAAAAATGTGCAAGTTTTTTTTAATATTCTAGCAAACTTTGTTGCATATGAGTTCTCTTACAGACTCTACTGAATCATCAGACTCTCAGAACAGATTTGTACTAAGAAAATGCTATTTAAAGGAATGCTGAGTTCTGCAAAGAGGAAAGAATTGAACTGATCATCAATGTCTCATTATTCAAAATTTTATTCAAAATTTTCTATGACTTGATATTAAATATTTCAAGTAGCTCAGAAAGAAATAAAAATTGATTTTAAAATACTGATATCAGAGTCAAGGAGTGAAAAATTGTTCTCAGGTTTGCTACATCAGGCAGCCACACTTTTTAAAAGGGGCAGAAATGTTTGCTACTTTTGATAAAATTACTAGAAGGAAAAGAAAAGCGGTTTGAAGGTTTTTAAATTACACTAAATACTTGTGCACTGACTCAATTTTTTAAAAGATAGACTAAAATTGGGTCCTGAACTTTGTCCCAAACAGTAAGAGATTTTTAGCAGATACAGTACAGAAATCACCGGCTTCAGAGGCGACATCTAGCTTGGAAAGTGTGGAGTTGAGCATGTCCTTTCCTGTCTTGTTCTGTGTAGTGAGCTATACTGTTGGCTGGTTGCATTTTCTACTGGGTGGCAGCATATGCCTCTCAAGGACATACTGATGCCCTGGATTTCCATCATTGGAAAGACCAGACAAATGGAGTTATATGAGCTTATGCCTTCTATGCAGTCTGAAATTCTGTGTATAAGTTAACACATCCACACATGATTTATCAACTGTGAGGGTGGCGAGGCATTGGAACAGGTTGTCCAGAGTAGTTGTTGATGCTCTGTCATGGGAACTGTTCAATGCCAGTTTAGATGGAGCTTTTGAGCAACCTGGTCTTCCATCTGGTGGAAGGTGTCCCTGCCCATGGCAGGGGGGTTGGAACTAGATGACCTTTAATCTCTCTTCCAGCCCAAGCCATAGTATGATTCAATTCATGGGGAAGGTCAGGTGTTCTCCTGCTGTGTCTGCAGGTAAAAAGGGGAATCTCTATCTCTGTGCTCTAATATTTGTGATGGATCACTGGCTATTTGCTGGTGAATCTGAAGTTAAGTATAGTTGGGTGGGAAAGTATTACAAAGAAATACTGTCAGGCCTCTCTTTTGTCTCTCCCATGAGATGGGATGGGAAACACTTCGGTTATATTTCTGGGATTTTTTTTGCTGAGTAAATCGAAAGGCCCCAGCAGTCACTACAAAATGCATTCACATGAGGGATAGCTGTAACACTCCCACGCTGAACTCGAGCTACAGCTGGGTACTTAGCTGAGAAATTAGTGTTTTTATTACTTGGGCTAGCAACAAAGGCCAACGTTTGACATCTTCAAAGCCAGTGTAAGGGCATACTTAGATAAATGTTACTTTGGGAACTAACTAGCTCCCAAGATGTCAATGAAGTTAAATCAGCAACTGCAAGAAATTAATTCTGACCTTTTCTTTGTTCTCTAAAATCTGCCATCCTGCATCCAGTGAGCAGACTCTTCACACATGAGGTTCCCTGGTAGGTCTTTTTTGGATCTTCTGTGTCACTCTGGACCCCTGCGTAAGTATGTGGGGAGTGCAAACCCAAACAAATGCCAGCATTGTCTTCCTATTTGCTTTGCACAAGACAAATGATTATGCAAGATAAAAGGCAAACAAATTCTGGAACTTGCCACCTGGAATTACCAAGGCCTAATTTTAAGAGCAACAGAGGCTGAAACTATGTGGGTGTACCTTTAAATGGCACCATGTGCAAGTTCCTGCATCTTGTTGCACCCAGCCACAACCGCTCATTCCCACACTTACGCTGCGCCTTCAGCTGTGTTAGAAAAAATTGTTTATTGCCATGCAGTGAGCTGGATTAGTGAATTGTTCTACATTTGAAACAACTTTCTTGTTTTTATTTATGTTTAACTTGCATCCATTTTCCATTCCAACTCATTCCCTGAAAAAGCTATTTTGGCACAGCTGAGGAGGCAGTGGAGGGATGGAGAAGGGTTGCTGAAGATGAGATGTGTTAATACTATTTTGGGCAGTAATTTGTGTTGTTTTTGGGGGTTGAGGGTTTTTTCCCTTTTTTAAACATGCCAGTTGTAATTCTGTAATACTTTGGGTTCAGTCAGAGAGCTGGGTTTTGTAATGCTCATTCGTCACTATTCCTTTTTCTTCCTGCTCTTTCCCATCCACATTCTCAGCTCTTGGCCTCCACAGCTGTGTTGATAGTGCAGTTTCTGGGGCTGTACCACCTCACAGAAATTAGTTTAACCCACTGACTGAATAAAAAACAAAGTGAAAAAACAGTGGTGAGTGTAGGGGATATTTGCTCCCCTGATCATCCAGGGCAGAGCCAAGCAGCATGTTGCAGTCTGCTAGGGAGGGCAGGAGGCCAGGCAATAGGATGGCGTGGGACCTGGAGAGGGGGCTGGGAAGTCAGATGGCAGTGATGGAGACCTCTCTTCTCAAATCCTCAACTCCACGGTGAGATCCTTGACTGCAGCCTGTCTGCTTAGGAGAGCTCTCTTATAGCAGCCTTTCTTCCAAGGTCCAGCCACCCAGGGACACGAGAGCTGGCTGGGAGCATGCCAGTGGAGATGAACAGCAGCAACACTCAGGAGGCAGAGTGACTGCACGTTGTCCCTGAACCACCCATGCCACAGCCCCAAGCATGTGAGCCCATCCATTGCAATTCCAGTGGGTGCTGCAGGCATCTCTGTCTTTCCAGAGAGAGACCAGAGGGGCTCATGGAGCTTTGATCACAGATTCCTCTCCTGGTTATTGATTTCCTCAATATTATCTTAGTTAGTGACCTTAGATGTTGTAAAACAAGATAGTAAGCTTTACAGTAATTTTTTGTGAAAAATATGTACATCAGAAGCAGCCCAGTTATCCTAAAGGCAGTTTTGAGAAGCTGCATGTGCACAGAGCTTATGTTTGATTGTACATTGGGAGTGTTTCTCATACAGGTCTTGAGTCTAAGATGGTCCAGGATGGCATAAATGTAAATATTATTGTGAAAGCTTTCTGGAGATTACTTGTGCTAGAATGTAATTTCTTTGAGTAATTATGATTTTATTTTTTGCATGTGTGACAGTTGTACCTGCTAAAGAAAAGGCAGCAAGGTTTAGATTCTAGGCTGCTTCTTTTTTAAGTTACTGTGGCTTTAGACTGATGAACAGCACATAATCCCAGAGTGATAGGATTCAGTCCTTCTAGTTTTTAAAAAGGACAGGGGGATATATGTATGAGAGAGAGAGAAAAGCAGAGGGCAATGTAAACAAAAGAGCTGATTCAAAGTTAGGGTATTACCATCAGAGATTTCCCTAAAAGTCCCTGAGTGCTCTGTCTTTAAAATAAATCTGAATCACTAATCTTTCTGGGCCAGGCAGACTTTCAAATTTCATTTCAAATCCAATATGCCATAAGGAGCACAGGAATAGGAAATAGTCTAGTTTGTCTTTTAATCATTCAGAGACTTAGTAAAAATAACTTTATTTTCAAGTTGTGCATTCCTCTGCTTTTGTACTTGTCCTCTTCTGAGTGGTGGCAGGTCACACTAAGGGCGCTTCTGGAAGAAGACCATATTTTTTGCAATCAGTTGAGAAAAAACCCTGAAAATTCATGGGGAGGTGATCCTCCACCTGAGTCTCTTGTGTCTACCCCAAAAGAGACAGCTACTCCAGCATTTGTGGCTGCTTGTATTGAAAACTCTGAATTTTTGTCTCAGAATAAAAATTATGTTTATTCATGGATGTACTTTGTGCTAAAGGTTATTATTGGAAGCAAATAAATGAAATGAAAGCATATATTGCAAAATATAGGGAAAGAGACATTTGTATCTATACAGATTTCCCAGATAACTCTGGTTCTTCTTTTATTCCTAAAGTTCTTCCCCTTATTTTTCGTTCTCTCTGGTTTTAAAAACACTGTAGTAAAAGCAAGAAAGTTGTGAAGACAGAAGGCCAGTTTAGGCATGGTACAAGCAAATGCAGCTTCTGTTTCTTGGGTGTTATGTTTGCGAACTCCAGAGTGAGTCTAGCTTGTAACTGGTACTGCTGAAAACTGTGGCAAGCAGAATTTGCATGTTTGCTTTCAAGGCAGCTGTGATTATAGCAGCCTAAATAATTGCTCTTTCTGAGTCTTCATTACCAAAATTAATCACTGCATCCACCAGTGAGAGAATTTGGCATAATGATGTTGCCTCAGTACAGTAGGACAATATCCTAAGAAGCTCACAGGTGTTGGATCCAAAGCCTCCAAAATAAGAAAGTGAAGACCTCCAAAGAAGGTGCTCCTTCTCCAGACTGTTGCACAAACTTGATGTTTGTAAACTTGATGTATGGAAGCCAAGTGGCAGCCCTGTGAGTTCTGACCCCCTGCAGTCTCCCAGGAGGAAGAATCTCCCAGTTTGTGTAGCTGTCCTGGTGAACTTGCCTGAGCAGCACTAAAATCCACAGCCACAACACAGCTGCCACAACACTGGAATGTGTCTGACACAGGTTTTCATGACCTGTGTATGTGATGAGCTCTTGATCAAAGGTCCCTACTTAGAGCTGAATGCTTTTCCTCAAATATTTAAAAAATGTCCTAGCTTTAGGTTCATGGAAACATAAAATGGCTTGGGTAGGAAGGGACCTTAAAGATCACAGCTTTCACTAAACCAGCTTGCTTAGAGCCCCAACCAACCTGGCCTTGAACACTTCCAGGGACAGCACATTCAAAACTTCTCTGGGCAACCTGTTCCAGTGCCTCACCACCCTCACAGTAAAGAGTTTCCTCCTAATATCTGATTTAAATTTACTGTCTTTCAGTTCGAATACATTCCCCTTCATCCTTCCTTCTTTCCAACATACCCTTGGGAAAAGACCATCTCTGTCCTTGTAAGCTCCCTTCATGCACTGGAAAGCTTCAATTAGGTCACCATGAAGCGTTCTTTCCAGGCTGAATAATCCCAATTCTGTTCAAGTTCCTATTCTTGAAGTCAAGCTTGCCCTGTAGCTTTCAGACATTGTTAGCAAAGTGTCTGAGAGCTGGAAGCTGGACCAAACAGGATGTTGCAAGGCTAGAAATTGTAAATGACATTTGCTTGGCCCGTCCCTCTTCTTTGGGATTACTTTGGGAACTGAATTTTTTTTTTTTAATGGATGGAAAGTCAGTCTTTCTTGTAATACTACTGATACCTTCTGTTTTCTTCCTCTGTTATGAGACAAAGCTAGAGGTGAAGTTGCAGTCTGGTCCTTCCCAGGGGCTGAGTTCACATCATGTGCAGAGGGTCCAGGCTCTCAATGGTAGGGTCCCCTCTATGCATCCCAGATTGCATCAGTGTGAAACAGAAGAAAAAGTACTCAGATAAATGTCTGTTACTTACAACATGTTTTGATCCCTACAGTGTCTCTTTTTTGTGTTTTTTTTCTGCAGAAAATGTGTAGTCTGTCCCAGCCCTTAGAGTGCACAATTTTAAGGGACAGACAAATCCACTTGAGTTTTAAGTGACAGCACTGGTTTTCTCTTAAGTTCTTATCCTGAATTTTAATCTCCAGGGATACAAAATAGTTAGATTTATTTGGCATGTTTATTAGCAATCAAGCCTACAAATGTTCTCTTTTGGATGAACTCAGTAGACTCACAACTTTGTGTAATTGAGACTGCAGCATGACAGAGAGTTCTATTATGGCTTTACATATTGATCAGTCCAGTTTAATTTCCTCATGAGACCTGAACCATGCTAGGGATGGTGGATTGTGTTGAAGGCTTGATAAGCCTATTTTAACAAAGCATCTCAAGGGCTTGTGGTACAGAGGCAATTATCAATATTGATACATGTTTCCTTTCATCAAAAGGTAAGGGCTCATTAATAGGTTGCACAACAGCTGCTGTTTGCAACAAATGACTTTTTTTTTATTAACTGGGAGGTAGTGTTTCCTTACTTGTTCACTTACCAGTTGGATGTTTCCAAAAGGAAAAGAAATTGGGTTCCAGGCTTTTATTTTACTGGTATATGTGATAGCAGTATTTTCTGCACTGCTATATTCACTATTTTGGTAATTGAAACCTAGATTGTATTTTAGAGTAATAGTCCCAACCCACTGCTTTTGCCCATATCTGAACAACCCACACCAACAAATTCTAGTGTTTTACAACTTTTGAATTTTGTGTCAAGTTACTGATGATGTCTGCTATTTTTAAAGTTAGTATTACTGGTTATATAGTCTCCTGTTATAGCTTTGGCAGTCAGCATTTTCGTTTGTCTTTGGATACTTCAAAAATGTTTTTAAATTTTGTTTATTTTAGGCTCTTCCTTTTGAGAAGGAAGCTCATTGTTGCTTCCTATTGTTTTATCTTTACTATGCAAAAATCCTAACATTTCATTTATAACCTGTTTAGTTTAGGTGTGTTGTGGGTGTTAAATTCATACTGCTATTTAATGCTGCAAATTGGGTGCATGGAAAGAAAACATCATCAAGCATCAAACTTCTTTGTTAAACTGGATTTTAAACATAGTTTTCAGGTCACTAGCTAGAAGTTTGGTGCCTTACAGAATGTTTATCCTTAGCTAAGAGCAGCTGCTTTTATTTTGTTTATTCACCAGGAAACAATTTAAGCTATTTAACAGCTGCTATAGTGTTTTCTGATTTATTTTCCATTTCACACTCATTTTCTCAATAATTAGCACAGTTCTACTCATTAATGCATGAGTTGGAAGTAGCAGCAATACGGTCCAAGGAAGTGGGAAAAATCTTTGTTTCTAAGTATACGTGAGTGTGGGTGAGGGAAATGTACAAAAAATTGGAAAGGTAGCTGGGTTGCACCAATGCAGTTGACTAATGAACCAAACTCTGTGATGTGCTTAAAATGTTATTTTGCATGTTTGGTGTATCTTGGTAAGTGGCACTTTACCTGATTGTTCTTCTTTTCTTGATGTCTGAACATTTAGAATATTTTTTTCAAGGAAAGTTACTATTTCTATAATAATAAAGAAATATTTAGCACTGGTAACTGTTGCCTAAAATTGCAAGTCAGATGTTTCTTAGGAGATCAAAAATAAGAAATTTGATGAAAAGAAATACATTTTAGTTCTCTGTGTATCCTGGAATTCTTTTAAAGTTGTGAGTCATAATCAACCATTACTGGAATTCATGGTACTGGAGGTGCCATGAATGTTTAGTAGGAAATGGCTGGTACAATCACTGTCCCCCAGGCTGCTGTTTACTGTCAGTTCTCTTCCCTGGTTAGTCATGACTGAAATGTGAAGATGAGTGGGTTACTGTAAAATGCCTTCAGCAATGATTAATTCAGATTAATCACCTAATTTTGCAAACACTGGAGCACTGAAAGAACAGTAATGGTGTGAGAAATCCCGTAAACTTACCTAATATTAAGTATATTCTGGATTTAGTTCTGCAAACATACAGATGGAACCAATTCAGACATTCCTAGTGATGCAATGGAGCCAATAAGGCGCTCCTTTGATTTCAGTGGTCTATCGTCATTAATAAAACTGTGCCATTCAGAGTGGTTGGTTGAATATCACAGATTAATAGGATTAAGAGCAGTTTCAACATAATTTATTTAGGCCTTTGCTTACTTCCTTAATTCTCTACCCATATTTCTCTTATCAGGATCTGTTCCGTGCCACAGCCACTGCAACTACCTGCTCAAACCATCGCACAGGGCAGGAGGAGCAGAGCAGAGTATGCTTTTTAGGCAGGGATTTTAATTGCATTCATATTTTAAAGGTCATTATTGCAATATGTAGCTGGTTAGTGCTACAGAATAAAAATTTAGAGATTAACTATTTTTAGGAATATACAGTGCTGGGAAAAAAAAATCAATTATTTGATTTTTAAGTGGAAGGAAATTAGGTAAACATAATGTATGGGAATGCTCCCTGTACCTGGGACATGCATTAAGTAAATATTTCTTCATATAACTGGAATATATTTTAATTAAAATATTGGGGCAATAACAATGTTTATCATTGCTTTTGAACCTTAATGATATGTTTCATTATGCCGCTCATTAATTTTGGAAATTGAGGCCATGAAATGTGAACATTTCTTCTTTTAATAATGTAAATTATCTTATATTAAGTAATGCCACTTATTATTTTATCCTTAAATCTCTAGGTGCTGAAGTGTTGTATATGAACATGTCAGCATATAATGAAGGTCGGCTTCAGTCATCATTCTGGATTGTTGACAAACAGCATGTATACATTGGAAGTGCCAGTCTAGACTGGAGATCGTTGGGACAGGTAATTTAATAGAAAAACTAATCCTATACCTTTTGAGTGTACAATGAGTAAAAAACTTAACGTTTTGAGGACACTTGGATAGCTCTATTTTCTGATAATTTACTGGCAAAAGTGTAAAAACACATCGAAAACTGTAGTGCCATAGTTTTGATGACTCCTCTGTGTTGCCAAGAATGTACTACTATAAATTTTGTTTCTTTTCATTACAACAGGAATCTTCCATGGTTATGCTTAAATTTTAAATATTTTATTGTTTTTACTGATTTCTGTGATGGTTATTGTATGTTCCAGTTTTCTCATTTGAAAAAAAAAAAAAAAAAAAGTAAGCAAACCAATTGGTAAACAAACTATTATGAAAACTCCATAGTAATATCATGGGTAAAACCTAGTCCCTCTGATCTGCCATTTAGAAAAGCAAACCCCAGATTAGGAAAGACTTCCAGATGGATAGTGGGTATTTTACTGGAACACCCACTACCTTTGGGGAGGGTCAGATTAATGGGTACAGAATGTTAAATAGCATAATGCTTTTGAATGCTGCATGTATTAGAGAGAATTCCACATTTTTATTCCTGATAAACATGGGAGTTGTAGCAACAACCAGTACAAAGAACTCTGTGTAGTCTGTGACTATTTTGAAGAATTTGTCAGTAACAGCCTATTTGCCTTTTTGTAGGTATGTGTGCCGTTTTTTAAGTCTGCAGCACTTTCCGGATCATTAGTGGCTGTCATGTTCATTTTTGCTATATACCACAGATTGTGTGAGGCTGCTCTCAGCCACACTTACGAAATGAAACCTGTACTTTGAGATCTCAGTAACTGAAATGCACAACAGAGAGGGAAAAGCAGCAGTCCTAGGTAGATATTAGTTGCTATAAAAAGCTTACTTTCTAAATATGAGCAGAATCTCAGAAACACAGGAATAATTTTGAACATAGGTTCTAATGATTCTATAAAGAAGAAAGTGTGTCTCAGTTGTGCTGTACTTCTTAAGGTTTGTTTTCAGCTAAGGGACTGGAAGTCTGACTAAAAACAAATTAGCCTATTTAGTAAAGAAAGTGAATAAATGCATTTTTGCTCTTCCTATGATATTAATTTACTTAAAAGGTTATGTTTACAAAGGAATCTGGAATAGTGGAGAAAAAACAATATTGTTAGAGAAAGTCTTGGAAAAGAGGATATTGTATTTTCAGTCAATGTAAGAACATACAGATCGGTCTTTTGGACAGTTCAGAAAATGTTTTTACATTATCTGTGCCTCATGAGTTAGTCTTCTGTCACAACAAAATAGTTCTTCATAGGATCTATTTAGCTTATAAATAGTTTATCTTTGAAGCCTCTTCTATTTGGGGTTCTGAATACCACTGAAAATAATAAATATGGGGAAAAGAAGCACATTTACCACACAGATTATTGTATTATTTATATATTGCTTTTGTATTTATGATCTGCATCACAGATGATACAATTCTGTATAGGTTTGACCTTCTCATGCTGAAGTACATCTTAAATCTTGTAATGTACCTGTGTTAAACTTTGATGCCAGTTACTTGTAGGCCAGTGTTTCAAAAGTGATTCCTCAATGTTAATTTTATCACTCTTTTGTGTATGCATTTGGACTTGTTTTAATCTTACTGTCATATAACAGTATACTTTTATATGTGGTTATAAGATGAAACGCTGAAGAGTATTTGTACAATGCAAAAAGAAATCTCGCTGCATTATGATAAAAGAGAACCTGCTTTCAGTTAATTGAGAAATGTATGCTGGGGTTTCAGAAGAGCCAAAGGAAATTAGATGCTTGGCTCCTGTTGACGTTGGATATGAGTATTTGATTCCCTTACCCCAGAGATGCTGGTTAATAAATCAGAGCAACTTTCAAAGAGATCTGATATGCTGTCCTAAAATAATAGTCTGTCTTGAACTTTCCTTTTCATATAAGAAGCAAAATAAACACAGAACTCTGTCATTTTATTCTGAGTCCTTTCCTCAAACAAAATGACTTGCACATGTGTGGGACCTAATGTTAAAACCGACGGTGAGCCGAGCCCTCGCTGGGGAAATACATCTCCCACAGATTCTTATTACCAGAGTCCCAGTATAGCTTCAAATGAGAGATCAGCTCCCTCTCCCTTTCCCTCTCCTCTTTTGTCCCTTTGCCTGATACTAAAAATAAAATAACCAAGTCTGTTTAGCATAATTTGTCTCTTAGCAGGCTAAATCTAAAGCTGAAACAATAATTTAAATTTAACAGCTCCTTGGAAAACATCATCAAGAGTTAAGTGCTTTGGGTTTCCAATATTTGTGGAGAATTCTTTATGTTTATAAGCTGGATACTAGAAATCAATCACATGAAGCTTATTTAGTTTTGTTGCCATTCTCTTGACTTGCCAGCACTGACAAGAAGCAATATGAGTAATTTCTTAAAAGCAAATTTTCTGCATCAAGGAGAGATTTTCATATGCTGCAGATATTACTTAAGAATAGCCTTTAAAGTTGTACATATCCTGTGCCTCTGCTGGCAGAGTTTTAATACTTGCCAGAGTCTCAGATTTGAAATTATGAGCAAGGCTAAGAGCACATTACTACTCTTCAAGTAAAACTGTGTTTCTGTTAAATTCAAAGTTTGTCAAAACTGTAGTAATTCTGGCTGAAATCATCTATGCCAGCTGTCTGATTCAGTCTGAAATCAAACCCCACAGGGAAATGTTAAAGTATTGTTTAGAGCTCCTAAAACAGGATTTTACGAAAATAGGTTGTTTTATTGTTCATAGTGGAATATTTTAAATTTTTCTTTATACAGGTCTAGATTTTGTGCATCTTTTTCTATTGTTATCAATATATCCAAATATTGCCCAATTACATAACCCATTGAAAACTGAGGATTATGAATAAGCAGAATTTCGCCACTTTCTTACATACAGTAAGCTCTGCAAGATTTTACCAGTGAAATCATCTTGTTTCTTGCTGGTAAATTTTTATATACTGATAAGCAACTGAGTCACTCAGACATGCCTAAAATTGTGTATCTATACTGATTAATTTTTTCCTGTGACTTGAATTAATAGCAACCAAGATGACCATGGTACTGTATTCTAGTTTTTAGTTCCTTGACCCGGTAGCATGTTATTACCTTTTAAAATAAATTTGCTATGTAACTGTTATATTGGTTATATAATTGTTATAATCCATAAGCTAACAAAATATATCATATATTTCTTTTGTTCCATGACTCCCTCCAATAGTTCCAACAAAGCTTGAAAATGCATTTATCTCCTTAATTCTGTTACGGAGCATGAGGTTTGTAATATATATGAACATTTCTGGAGCTTTTTATATTAGCAACATTTTTGGAAAAGTTTTATTCACACATGAATAATTGAATCCAGTGGGCAAACAACTGTAATGGATTAGTTGAACCACTTCAGAAAAATGCATTTATGTGCAACAAATAATCAGCTCTTAGAAAATACTATTACTGAAAATTCCTGAAACAAGTAAAATTAATCCAATTGTCTTCACTGGAAGTGAAATCAGGCTAATATTAGCTAGTCTTCTTGGCAAAAAAAATAGCTTAAGTCATGAATACTAACAGTACCCAGTAGTTGAGTGCATGTGTGAAGGTTAGTGATCAACTTCAAATCTTCAGGGTCTCAAGTGTAAACTTGCTGTTTGCTCCCTGGAGTTGTAGAGTCTGACAGTAAACATCTGGACTGAAGGGAAGTGGCTTGTCTGGGGCTCCAGGAGGAAGTGGTCTTGAAACAAAGGAGAGGGACCTGAATGGAAAAAGGTAAAGCTCCTGACTGGAGAAGTCCTTAAAATGGGAGAGATCCTGGAGATTAGAGAGCTGTGGTACGATGGAAGCCAGGGGATGTACCAAAACTACTGGCTGGTGATGCCTGAGACAGGTGAGCAGCCATACAGTAGGGAAGGACTTGATTTCCTCCTCAGCATCTGGGGACAGCACCCCCTTCCCTACAGGAACTGGGGCTATGGATGGAATGGATGGAAAGTGTGAAATAAAATCAAGTAGTTGTAAAAGGCCCCATCTTGTTGGTTCTTAAACAAATTCCAATATCTAGATCCACCTCAGGTAGCCATTTGCTCTGTCTTGCCTGGCACATCTTAAAAGCATTATCTCAAAAACTCCTGCTTAAATTTTGCTGAGGCTGATATTGAGGCAAAGTTCCTAAGCATGATTTTTTTCTCTTAGCTGTGTAAAAACTACTAGCAGAGGATTTTTCTTTCTAAGATGTCTCTGAAGTCCTACATATTTTCTGGAGTGTTCATTCTTCAGATCATTTTAAATTCAGATAAATTTAAGCTGAATGGCTGCAAGATTTAATTTTTTTAAGGACAGAAAACAACCAGTCTGTCAAAATCATGGGGTTTTTTTAAGGCTAAAAAACCCAACCAGACTGGGAAACATACTTCTTTAAGGACAAAGAAATAATCATGTGATCTTTTTCTCATTTTCACATTAATTTCATATCTCTGTTGGATTCTTTTTGTGATTTGTTTCACCAAGGTAAACTAAGACTTCATAAAGGCATTTGATTTCTCTTCATCTTAAAAATTTATCAGGATTTCCTTGTCAGTCAGTTTCCTCTCCATCCTCATCTTACCCTCTTGTTGTTATAAGTTACAAACTGTTAATTTTATCTGCATAATTTAAGGTAACTGGAAAATTAAATAAACTGTCCCAACAGTTTTTGTCAGGTTGGAAAGAGATACCTGTTTAATCTGAGGAGTTATGTTTTTATTTGATACACCTAAGATGTTAAATAAATACCCAAGAGGGCTAAAGTACTGTAGAAGGTGAGATATGACAGCGTGTGAATGAGAAAATCTCTGTGAATTATTTTTTCCTTATGATTATTAGTATTTAAAGCATACTTGTCTCATAAGTATTGAGTCCTACAGCACATGAAAGTTGTAGCAATTATGATTTTTTCGGTTACATTTGAAGGATCAGGACTAAGTTGCCCAGTTCATTTATTCTGTTAATAATTCAGTTGAATCAACAGTCAAATGAACAGAGATGGAGAGCTATGAGAGTTATTAAAAAAAATCTATTAAGCATCTGTAGATACAGTAGATAAAGTAAGTTTTGTCTTTTACGATAAATATGAATAATCAAGTGCATACTTACAGTAAAAGTATGTTAGATTCTGAAATTTGTGAAATCGGTAAGCCTGTATTCATTAGGAAAACAAAGAAACAAACAAAAAGGCAGGGGGAAAAAGGGAGGGAGAAAACCCCCAAAATTTCAGTCAAAATATAAGACTTGTTGTATGTGTCCATTTTAAGTAAAAACTGATGAGCTAATATTTGATTCGTTAGTACGAGTCTGTTTTTTGAACTAAGCTATAGGAGGGCTTGCTGCAGGATATCTCCAAGAGTGCTTGGAATGTGTCTGCTTGTCTTGCCTGTTACCACCAGACAGGACAGAACTGGTTTGAGAAATAATGGAGGTCTCAGTTGAGTTGTTCAGGCTGTTCTTCCTGAAACATATTAAAAAAGAGACAAAAGCAGCAGGCTGAATTAATCTGTACCATCTTCCCCTCTAATCTTTTGTGACAAAAAGACTGATAAAGCCCAAACTCTTTCCCATCCTACTCTGAAATGACAAAAGTTGGTAAATGATGGTATTTCAGATATTAAGAACTGCATCTGAAGGGACTGGTTTGGGGCAATTTATGTTCCTGGGAATATTAGAGGAGCAACCCTTTCTTTGGTTGTGGTGGGTAAAATCAATTGGAAGCAATCCACATGGTTCTTTACTCAAAACTCACATTCCAATTATATTGATGATGCTGATAAGGAGGATATATAGTTCAAAGGCCACACTTATGAGGGACAAAACTTGCCTCAGAATTGTCCCTTCTCTTGGTCTTCATTTCTGGGAATATGGATTCTGATAAAAAGTTTCCCAAAATTGAAGAATCTCTGGAACGCTGCCAGGAGCAAATGCAAACTTTCTTTTATGTAGCTCTCCCAGGGAAAGGGGAGTGATAATTTCCTCAAATTATATCATCGAACATTGTATTTCCTATTTATCTGT
This sequence comes from Poecile atricapillus, assembly GCF_030490865.1. Lineage (NCBI taxonomy): Eukaryota > Metazoa > Chordata > Aves > Passeriformes > Paridae > Poecile > Poecile atricapillus. Next base: position 83,229,345 of record NC_081251.1, read on the forward strand.
GGGGAAAAAAATTGTCCTTCAATGAAACCAGTATGTTATAAATACTGGATTTCAATATATCTCAAAATACAACATGATGATGTTATTTGTTTCCAGCTTCCCCCAAAATCTTACTATAGCAGAGCCTCCTCTCAAAACTGATCACTGAGACAAGATCTGCACATTTGTATTTTCTGTTGATGATCTTTACAGAACTTACAAACCAAAAGCAGGCTATAATCAGTCAGTCGTTTCTCTGAACTTTTATCTGAGTCTCTTGAAGTTATGTAATGGTGCGTCTGGTCCTTTTGAGATAAGATATTTTGTCTGACAGTAGAATTCCATCCTTTCAATCAAGGAAAAGTTATATTGAGATTTTCCATTTGATATCGTGTTGTGCTAGTGTGAATTAGACATTTGTCCCTAATGTGCACTTTGTCAGTTTTTCCCATCTTCTTCTTATAATTTGCTTAATTTTCTTACTATCCCAGTAGTGTTCAGTATCATATTGCTATTAGTAAACTGAACACTGTCTCAAATGTCCTATAACATGAAACAAGGCTCTTTCAACTTTGTTGTCCACTGAGGTTCAATCAAACTCAGCTAAATACTAGACTGAAAGTACAGGCGACATAATACTGGTGCATTCTACCTAAATTCATATTTCTGTGTTAATAAATCTCTCTTACCTAAGACAGAGAGTATCTCCTAAAAAGTTTTGATATGCTGTTATCCATGTGATCCATCCTCAAAAAAAACCCTTAATGGGTTTTCTGTCTATGGGATCATTTCCCAAGCTAGCCAATATTTTAAAGATAACAGAAAAGTACAACTCATATCTTCAAGCATAGGTGAATGAGGCAATACGTGAAGAAAGCAAGTATAAGGAGATATTACAGAGCTATATTGACAATTACCTTTTTTAGTAATTTATTACTAAGACTATTACTTTTATCTATTTCCTGCTGCACAGAAATCTAGTTTTGTTGTCAGAACTTTGCTATGATGCTAATACAGCTTGTCCTTCAAAGGACAAATTGAAAATACTTTTATTGTTTTCACTAAGAGCTTTTGGCTGGGGTTTTTATCTTTGACCAAATCTAGAGCACTTTAGTGGCTGATACATATCTGCAAAATTACAGCTTTTCTATTTTCTTTCCCTTTTCTCTTTCCCCAAAAAGTTAGGGGGCTGTGTCACTGGACTGTGTTGTGCTTGTAAATGTCCAGATCTCACAACATGCATTAAAAGTGTAAAATGTGAAGTTTGTGTAGAAGTGTAAAGGGTGTAAAGTTTGCATTTTTGGAAATACAATATTTTGTTTGATTCTTTAACTGAGACAGACTGCTTTTCCTCTGTTACATCCAGTAAATCAGGACCGTCAGTGTTGCCTGTTACGTCTACTCTGCTTGAAATTTTTTACCTATGCATCCACTATTTACAAATAAATATCAGTGAAGCAGAAGGACTGTTTGTCTCTTGCTTACCATTGCTCTGCGTTGCTCACAGAAGGCTGGTTAAAGCTGGACAGGAATGTTGGTAATGTGGCTGCTCCACTTGTGTGTGCCCTTGATTCCTCCTTACTCCTGTGGCTTCTGGTTTTGTGATTTACCAGCTGAAAACAGCATAGGATCTATATATTCACCTTTCAGTTGGAGCCAGAAAGTCCTCTCAGCTTGGCTAGTTTCTTTAGGTGCAGTGCTGGCTCCCAGCTCTGAGGAACTTGGAAGGTATTCCTGTTTGTCATACTTCTCCCACTGTTGTGTTCCATTCCTACACGCACCAGTGAATGTATCATCTGCATTATGTGTCTGTATTTAGTGCAGGAGAAGGCAAAATATATCAACAGCTTGCTGCACATTTTTATTTTATTTCTGTTGACAGTAGGAATATGCTTATCACTCTGTTTCTGACCTCTGAAATGACAAATCTTGTCTTTTTGATTTTTTGTTGATTTTTTTCAGTTGCTCTGAAAGTTCTGTGAAACAGGTTTATCTACTCTTGGAATAATCAATAATAAATTGTAAATAAGTAAGTAATAAACCTGCAGAGCAAAATTATGGAATATTCGGTTTGAACAGATAAACAGACTTCTTTCTAAAGCAGCATGGCATATTCAGGTAGCTGGATACCTGAATATTTCTGAATGCCAGGTCTAATGTGAATAGATTTAGACTAGATATTAGGAAGAAGTTCTGTACTGTGAGGGTAGTGAGGCACTGGAACGGGTTGACCCAGAGAAACTGTGGATGCTCCATCCCTGGAAAATGTTCAAGGACAGGTTGGATGGTCTAGTGGAAGGCATCCCTGCCTATAGCAGGGGGTTTGGAACTAGATGATCTTTATGGACATTTTCAATCCAAACCATTCTATGATACTATTTTCTTCCCATCATTTTTTTTTAGTTGCTGTGGAAGTCCTGTGGACAGGTTTACCAGCTGTTGGAGTAATCAAGAATAGATTGTAAATCAATAAATAATAAGCCTGCAGAGCAAAATTACGGAATATCCATTTTGAATTGATAAACTGACTTCTTTCCATAGCAGCATGGCATATTCAGGTAGTTGGATCTCCAAAACCCAAAGGAAAATAGAAGGTTTTTTCTCCAGTAAAACTAACCTCATAATCATCTGCTTGCTTTTTAATACTTGCCATACCATCACTATGTCTTAATTAAGAGTCATAGATATTGCCAAGAGAGTGTGATTGGTTCTGGTTTTTTACTGGTCCCTCAGATACTTGATAGATAATATCAGTTTACTAGCATTGTCAGACTTGAGAATTTTGGATGGGTTCTGAAAGTGTTTAGGGAACCGGAGGCATGGAGGAATTTTCTGCCAGAACACAAACTGTACATTACTGCACACAGAAAATCATCCATAAAAGTGTGTGCAAAAAAGGAGACAGCTTTTAAGACCTTTTCTGCTATATCAAAGCAAATACTGAGGTGAATAGACAGCACTGGTGAGGTGTGCTTGCACAAGTCCATGGCCTAGGGATAAGACTCAGTAGCCTAAAAGTTAACCTGTTGAGATTTATAAAAACTGTTTGGGAGGATCTCCCAGAAACTGCATCACAAATAGCTCACCTGGAAGTTGTTTTGCCTTTAAAAAAAAAAAAAAATTAGAAAAAGACATTGGTCACAGAGATGAAAATTGTTTCTAGGCACATGTCTGTAAAGTCTGTTTGCAGCGATCTACCCAGGGGTGGTCTGAAATTACCAGTAAACTTCAGTGGATTTAAAAAAAAGCAGTAAATCCATCACTTTCCTGAAAATTTGATTTATGTTTTGCTGAAAGAAAACTTGTTCATTAAATCCCAGCTGAATCTCTGATGGGGGAGCTTATGCACCACAGTCTATTCTGTCATCTTCCACAAGAATTTGCTGGCAACTAATCTTGGTCAGCGATGTTAACAAATGGAGGCAGATTCCTCTCAGAGGGATTTAGTTATTAGCATACCCCATCAGATCAATCTTGTTCAACTAAACAATTAAAATCACAACATTAAAATAATCATGAAAGTGTATTCCCAATATGTGATTCCACCCACGCACACACACTTTGATATTGCACAGATGACAGTTCCTCCCTAGAAAAACATCATCATTCAAAAATGCCTCAACTCCAAAAGGTTCCCAGATGGAGCCCAGTCACCTCCTGCTTGAAAGTTCGAATCCTTTCATGGAAAACTGGATTTGGTATTGTCCTGTGAAGAAGGCATACAGTAAATCAGGCTGAAATACCATGGCATAAATCTCCATGAGTCAGGGTAAGGAAGGACAATCATTTCAGTAATTTTATAAAAGACAAATGATTCTGCAGTTCAGAATAAAATCTCATCTTTCTATACCCATAAGTCATTAAGCAGAACAAAATAGATTCTGACAAAGCATTCCTTCCATATGAATGTGCAGCGTTCATGTCATCACTAACCTTTTCAGATTTGATACTGTCATCAAGGCCTGGTTTAGAAGTCACCATGCAGTCACCTCTCTTAACTTTTCTAAGTAAACAGCAGTCATCAAAACAGTGAAGTCATTGACATTTCACTGGAGCTGCTCAGTGGGAAACTGTTAATTAAATTAATTAATGCATGAGGGAGGTGTATTGGGCAGGCAACACCTTCAAATAGAATTGTTAAGTGTATCTCCAGAGAACTGTAGAAATCATAGAAATCGTGATACTGGACAAGCAACTTTTTCTAATCAGTGTGATGACTTACTAGGCATTTCTTTCAAATGTAATGCTAGAGCACCTCACAAGAAATAGCTGAGGAAACTCACCCTGTTTATCCTGGAGAAGAGATGGTTAAGAGGGGGTTTCATCAATGTCTGTAAGTATCTCAAGGGAGGATGTTGAGGATGGAGCCAGGTTCTGTATGATGGCAAGCAATAGGACAAGAGGCAATGGCTCTGATGCACAGGAAGTTCCACCTGAATATGAGGGAGAACTTTACTGTGTGGGTGTCTGTGCAGTGTAGCAGATTGTCCGGAGAGGTTATGGAGTCTCCATCACTGGAGATACTCAAGAACTGTCTGGGTGCCATCCTGTGCAATGTGCTCTAGGATGACCCTGGTAGGAGGGAGGCTAGACTAGATGACCTCCAGTGGATCCTTCCAGCCTTACACAGTCTGTGGTTCTGTGTTCCAAATTTTACTGTTAAGAGTCAAGATGTAGATATATGATGTATTAATTTAATTACATTTAAATGTAAAAAAGAAAAAGTTAAGTTTTCTTCCTAGGGCCCTATACCTAGATCATATCTTTACATGAGGCATTGCTTCCATGTTGAAGCAGCCAGAAACCTCACAAATATCTAAGATGGTTACTCAGGAGAAAAGGACAAGAGAGCACAGTGGATTTCTAAAATAAATTTCCATATTGAGTAGCCATTGTTCTGGGGATGTCTGTTTGACTAAATTTGGCTAAATTGCCTTACGTATCTAAACTGCTTGGATTTCTAGCTTACCTCAAGATCCTGTACACTGAATTTAATCAAGACTCAGTCAAAAATTAATTAACAACTTTGGCCCTCTGCTTATACCAAGAAAACATATTTCTAATTCTTATCAGGTTGTCTGGCAAAGCTTAACATTTATAGCAATAATTCATATGCAATGTCATTGTCCCAGTTTGTGTCCCCAGCATGCCTGCTACCAATTTCTATTCAGTTTGCAAAAGGAAAACTCACTGTGTGTGTCAGTAATGTTATAAATAATGCATCCAATTAGTCAACTACATGCTGTTGCACTTCCCTAAAGGCCATGGATCTGAAAGCCCCAAAGAAACTGTGTGCTTTGAGAGAAATGTTTAGACATAAATATTGCCCTTACTCTGAGATAAGCCCTTTGCACTCTCCTCTCTCTGTTGCACAGCAGAAGATGTAGGCTGCCCTTTGTAGCATTGCATAGGATGAGAACAAATGCTAAGGGCTCGTGCTGTGATTTCCAGCTGCGTGAAGAGACTGCAAGATAAGGGCTGACAGGACAGGCTGTGGTGCATGGAAGATGGAAAGAGGCTCCAGGGAGGTATACACATATGCATGGTGAAGGAGAATCCAGTCCTTTTCAGAAGCTAGCAGGGTCTTTACTTCACTTGTTAGTTTTCTTATGGTTCTGCTGGAGAAGCGAATTTTTTAATGTCATGTGAATGACACCATGACTGCCAGCAGTGAGATGGGCAGCCAACACAATCTGATCCTTTTTTCCCAGCTTGCACTTTTCTTTGACAAAAAGAACAAAACTATTCAAAAGATAAACAGAATCAAATTAGAATTCATATTAATTAGATTTCCTGCAGTAAAACAAGAAATAAATCAAACATGATCCTGGAAAAATGTTTTCTTGTAGCTGTAAGCTTCCATTTCCCCTAAAGAAGACACTTGTGCTTGCTTTGAGGGGGTAATGAAACTATAAACTAAAAATTCATTTAAAAATTATAAATTAGGCTGTGATTATGCCAAGTGATATTAATTAATTAATTAATTATGCTGGCAACAAATTTTTAACTAATTCAGTTCTGCCTTCTGGCTTGCTCTGACAATTAGCCATGTGTCAGGCTTGGTTTGTTAGTGAGCTTAAACAACAGCAGTAAAAAACTTGCACTCACAATTCTGTGGTAGGATCTATGTAAACATCATCACAGAGTGGTCCATGGTTTAAACAAAATACGTCTGAATTTTTTCTACAAGCAAATTTATTTTTGCTGAGTTTTTCGTATCAATAGAACAGATGGCTGAATAAGAAAAATCATGATGGGGCTTCTTTCTAATGTGATGAGGACACAGGGGATTTCTGGTTTTCTGCTTTGAAGACGCATTGCTACCTCTTCATCACAAAATTCTTTTAAACCACAGCATTTTAAAAGAAGCCTCCCTTCTGCCTGGGTGTCTAACTTGCTTTCATGTCAACAGCAGAAATTTTCAGCAGAAATGAAATGCTAAGACTTATTTCCTCAACATTATTTTCTTAAGATCAGGGTGCTATAAAAAACAATGGTGTGGCTGAAGTGAAATGGAAATTAGTAGAGCATCACTGTGGAGTTTTGTTTTCTTTACCTGTGGAACACTGAAAAAAATAAGGGAATACAAAAATTAGCAGCTCCTCAAAGATCTTCTCTGGCTTGTCATGGCATCTTTTCATCATTAGGTTTTATCATTCAGTTGTATTAGTAAAAATAGCATATAAAGTTGTAACTTCTTGGGACTTTAATTCTGCATGAACTACAGCTCCAAATCTATCAAATGTACTTTCTAAAGGTGAGAATTAAAGACCAGTGGACTGCTGGTGGCTGACAATTCAAATTTATCAGCTTCAGTGGTACAGTCAGTCCAGTTATTTCACTTTCTTTCCTTTGGTGAAAACATGTCATGGTTTTATAGTGATAGTGTCAATGCTGGGTACACTCTCTATCAAATGCATCACCTTTTCTTGGTCACATGATAAGATTTGTTTCCAGCACAGTAGCTTGAGTGACAGTTTTCCATTTGCAGTGATGAGATTGAGTTCCTGGCTCAGGCTGAAATTTCATTCTTTTGTCAAGTGGAAGGGCTTTTTTCCTAGTTCATTAGAAATTCTACCTGGCAATTATTTTCAAATTACTTAAAACCAACATGATAGAAAATTAACCTTTAGCCTTAGATGACAGAAATGTAAAACCTACAAAACTGTAGGACATGGGCCAGGCACAAGAGAGATCCAAATGCAAGACTCAAAAAGTGATTAATTTGAGAATGGTTGAAAGCTGAATGTAGGATTTTAAAAATACCATTGAGTCAATAAAAGTGTCTATAGAAAACAGCAAAGTTGCACAATTAAACAATGAAACGATCGCAAAAATTAATCTGTTTGAATTCTGTAAGTAATAGTCAAAAGCAATTTGTGGTTGTCAAAATAGCAGTGAATTCAAGTAAGAACATTTATTGTGCCCTAGATGATTTCTGACACTGAAAGATGCTGTTAATTTAGATTTATTCACTTTCCAATAGTTTAAGCTAGACAGTGTTTTACTAACTTCCTGAGAAAACAGTGCTTTCCCATTTGTATTAATGTTTTCTGTTCAGTATTTCCCAATATCAATGTAGCTCCCATTTTCCCAGCAACAGGTAAAAGCAAACAGGAAGAGAAAAAATGGAACTTGGAGTAGAAGCAGGACTGTGCTGGATTTGGATTTCACTGATTTACTTTTGATTTTAACATAACAAAGTGTGCAGTCTCTGTACTGTATTACTAGCAAAGCATAGAAGAATGTTTTTTGTCTCAGGAATGTAAGGGTAAGTTGCAGTTTCTAGTGAAGTGTTAGCTGAGGCACATCCTTTTGCTGTTGTGGTGAGCTGTAATACCTGCAGAGGTTTTGTGAGAGAGGGGCCAAGCTACAGCCTTCTCAACCTGTTCAGCATCAGGTTGCATGTTTGGTTTATATCAAAACGAGGGCTGCCAGAATGGGGTCATTACACTGAGTGCATTTGTGATTAGCACTACTCCTGTCAGCCTCTTCCAGCAAAGTGTGCTACAACAGTCACAGTGAGCAACTCTGCACAAAGAAACACTTCTACCTTTCTCAAATCTCTGACTCTCTCTTACTGCTGATGGTCACTCCCATCTTAATGCCTTTCTCCTCCTCCATTGCTGTCACAGGCTGTCACCTCTGCCTGGCATGGGATGGGCACGCATATCTGCTCAGCAGGTTTTGGTAAAGAGAGGTAAAGAATAGCTACACAGAGGCAGCCTTCAGTGGTGCTATTGGGAAATATTCATTCAGTATTAAAGGATACCACATGAAAATGTAAGGGAGGTCAGCAGTAGGGGTCAGGTAAGCCTGATAATGAAAAAGAAAGTATGTTTGGAGTGCCAGGTAACTGGATAATTAGAACATATTTTATGAGAAGATTAGTGTACCACTGTAAATATCTGTGATTTGTCTTGATAATGAATACATTATATATTACTTTTCTTTAGAAGCTACTTAAATCTTAGGCTTTAGTAACCTATTTATCAGTATGGAATGCTTTTTGTTATCCATTACTCACAACGCCTGTTGTCATTCTATCTTTGCTCAGTCATTCATTTAGAAAGTCATCATTAAAAAAATCAGAGGCTTGAATGTACAGTTAAATACTTTTTCAAACAGAGGCAAATGACAGATGCATACACTACCCTGCATACCAAAAGTCTACTTGTAGTTAATCCAGAGTTTCTATAGTACAGGCAGTGGATTTCTGGCATCTGACACTGGCCAGACCTTTTGGGCAAGTGGCAGTTCATGCCTGAGGAGAGCTGCCTGTTGTTTACAGGGCTGTGTTCAGGTGTGAACAACTACTGAAAACTTTTTCTTTAAACAAGGGGTTTTCTAAAGCTTCCTGCTACATTTGCCACAACTCAGATACTGCAAGCTGTGAACCAGATTGTGTGACTCTTATGTAGGTCAAATAGTAGCTTGCCTACACAGTGGGGTTGTCTCTCAGAGTGTAGCTCAAGGTAAATATAAAATGAGCTGTCTCGTCTGCACAGTGCAGGGCAAGGACGCATCATACACCCCCTCTGGCCCGTGACCCAAACATACCTGAAAAATTTCTCAGTGTAAGAATCTTATGGTGCTCTGTGTTCACAGCCTGGATTGTTAAGGTTCTTTTCCCATGTTTTTTCTTCCTTTTGCATAGGATGCCTATGAATGTACATGGAAGAAGAAAAAGCAAAAATTCCTGTTTGTGAAGTGCTGTTTTTTGTCCAGTTTAACAAGGAATTCCTCCTCTTGTCATAAAAATTACTATCTATCTAGGCCATATTTATTATTTTTCATAGCTAAATGAGTTCTGCAGTTAGAGTATCATTGTACAGTGGGAGGAAGCTACATTTCTTGAGCCAATTATAATTATTCACTTTTCTGGTGCTTTAAAAAAACCCTTATTGTCAAGAAAGTCAAATGGTAATTTGGTAGTCTTTAATGGTTGCACTACACAAATGTAAATGGCATGGGGAAAAACAAGGAAAATCAGCTCCCATATTTTTCATTCTTTGATTTGAGCATGCATGCTAGTTCTTAACAAAGAGGAGAAGAAACCTTCCCAAGACAGGACACAAAATTCTCTATGCAGATAACCATTCCTTTCCCCAGTCCCTGGCACATGCCCTGGAAATGTCACTCACAAGCAACTGTGCCACGTTACCATCCAAAAACTTTTGTTCCATTTTGAGGTAATCAAATTTATGACTCTATATTTTCATTTCACATTCATCTTCCTTAGTTTCATTAAGGTTTTGATTATTTTGAGATCTTCTTCACTTAAATTTTTCAGTGACATTTTCATTACTGTATTAATTGCTCTTAAAACGCAGGATGAAGAAATACTTCCTTTGCCTTAAGAGCTCCTGCCCCTGAAGGGTTTTACCTTAACAGATACCTCAAATGATGCTTAGCTGAAGGTTTCCACGATGACAAGCCAGGGAGCAACACTCAGATTTTGATTCTTATAATGTAGATGTTTTTTTTCTGCTTCTCCTCTGAGACTACTCAAAAAAACCCAGTGTCTAATGACAGCAGCTCTCAAATGGAAGAGAAAGTCTTTTCCCTTATCTAGATGTCACACCACTTCATACTAAATTTGTCACTTCCACATCCTTGCTGCCCCTTATGCCTCCTATGAAGGATTATAGGCTTAATGATTAATAGGAAGAAGAGTAGTTTCTCCTCAGAGTATGGGAGTAAAACCAGGCTCAATGTAGAAGGTGCTTCAGAAAGTTTTTTTTTGTCTCCAAACTTATTTGGGCTGTTGTACAAGAAAGGAGACAGGTGTGGTTTTATTGCATAGATATATTCATTTCAATGGGATGTATCACACCTAAGCTGAGAGGATGACAAAGTGACAGGCTGACATTTAAACTGGCTTCTTAGAAAATTCAGTTTGCACAACAAGCATCATAGAGTCACTGTCTGCCCTCTTGCTATAGCTTTAAATCTACTGTTCAGGTTGAGTCAAAATTGAACTTAAATTTATAAAAGCTTAATGAAAACAGGCAGCAGAGGATATCTGTGTTTTCCCTGCGAGGGAAAGGAGGAATCCTGCTCTGTCGTGTATTAGGGAGTCCCCATGGGGGAAAGCTCTTACAATATCTTCAGAATGAGGAAAGGCTTTGATCAGTGCTCTGAGAAGCCAACTGCAAGATGAAATACCTTGGGAAGGCAGGGCTCATTACTGCGCTGTAGACACATTTGTGGATGGCTTCATTGCAGCCTGTCCTTCACTGTTCTCTGAGGGCCTCAGCCGGGCAGCACCCGCAGGAGCAGGCTCTGCGCATGGTCAGGTCCCTGCATTCCCTCTGAGCACCTGTTCGTGGGGAGAGGATGGCGTGCCTAATGCTTCGTTTGGCTCTCTGGCTAGGTGGTGATCTCTAAAAGTGGCATTTATCAAAAGCCATTAGTGCCCCAGGCTTCCTCCCTATCTCTGCATAAGGAACCGCGTAGGCCTAAAGGCAATCTCTTGATTCACAGGGAGGGGACACACTCACTGCAAGCACTCCTGTTGTGAGGACACTTGCTCATGCAGATGCAATCCTGGCAGCTTCTGGTGTGCCGTGAGGACCCTTTCATCTTTACTTTTAATAGAAGGGATAAAGTGGAATAGTAATAATGGGACTGATAAATGAAAGGAAAACTGGAACCACATAATTATGTCAGAATCAACTAACAGCCATGAAAAGCTGATTAAACCACATTATGCAGATAGATCTAACAGAGTACTATTTGCAAGTCCTCTGCAATGGCATGCCTGGCAATTAAGAGAGCTGTATTGGCAGCACACAGTGAAAACAGTGATAATGTATAGTTAAAAATATTTGGAGACAAATAGAGCCCAGACTATGGGGACAGCCTAGAGCTGAATACAGGAGCATCCTCAAAGATACCAGAACCCAGGGGAAAAATTAAAGATGATATTCCAAGTAGATTATTAAGCTACAATGTTGGTCATATTTATATTTAGCATCAAAATTAATTTACTGGCTTATCCAGAAATGAAAGGCTGCAGTTCAGTATGTCTGTTTTTTCCAACTCTCCGCAAATTTTGGGTTGTGCAGGCTAACAGATTAAAGAAGCCTTCAGAAATATTCTGATTTAGGTACTAATAATATTAGGTCTTGTTCCTGTGGTTGCAACTATTGGCAAATATTTAGGAACAAGATAGCTCAGTGTTGTGTATTCTTAGGTATGTGGTATTTCCAGGTCGGGGACATGAAGATTGTGTCACCTATCAAATTTCCTTCTCACTAGAGTATTGGTGTTTGTTGTTTCTGCTCACCTACCACAGAAGAAGTCAAGGTTCAATTCTATCCTTCACTTTCCCTCTGCCCACTCCTGCAGAGTGCTTCTCATCTGCAGTCAGGGAGAATTGCACTGGAACAAGCTCTGAGATATCATCAGTGCAGGTTCAGAGTTCCCACAGGCTTTACAGAAAGATTTGCTTTTACCAGAAACTAGTCCGTGTGACTGTGGAGATCTCCTCTAAGGGAATAATACCAGTGGGAATATTTTGGAGTGAAAAAGGGTAAGCATGCTGGAGAGTTCATATTACCCTTATTTTCTTCATCATGCCAGGCAGGCTTTGCAGGCATGGTACTGAGAGAGTTTGCCTGCAGAAAACCAGCACGAATCCTTTAAATGTTTGTCCTACATATGGTTTTCCAACAGATACATGCAGATTTTCTTCTGCTTTATTTTAGAAGATGGCTGAACTATTGTTAAATACAGGTAATGAGAGGTCAATAGCATCCAGACCCACACTGGTCCTTTCTTGAGCTGTTCTAAAGCAAAGTAAGGGAAGAGAGCGAGTATGTGGTTATGCTTTGATTACAAAAGCCAGATGATACATTCAGCATGAAATTCTGGGTATATGAAACCCCTAGGTACTAGGGATGTACAATTAATGAAATCTCTGCAAAACAAGATTTATGATGATCTGGAGATGTGCCTTTACCTAAATGAAAAGTGTGACTGTGCCCACTCATGTGAAGGCTAAAGAATTTCATTGTAGTCTGCTGTCTGTATTTACTTGGACTATTTTTCCTCATAATTCATATGTGAGGATGTTGATGCTTACAGAGTACTTTCTGTGAGAGAAAGGTATCGTTATCTTCCTTTTAACATGCGAAGAAACTGACACCCAGAAAACTGGGGTACCTAAGATGAGGTTGTTGTGTTCTTGCTGCATACCTCCACAGATCCATCAGCAAAAAAATCACTAATGATCCAACTTTTAATTTCACAGATGAAGGAGCTTGGCGTCATCGTATACAACTGTAGCTGCCTGGTCCTGGATTTACAAAGGATATTTGCCCTGTATAGCTCATTAAGGTACAAGAATAAAATACCTCCGAGCTGGTCTAAGAGACTCTATGGAGTGTATGATACTCAAAATAAACTGACACTGCAGCTGAATGAGACAAAATCGGAAGCTTTTGTGTCGGTAAGTTACAAAATGAGTTCCATCGTCAGGGGAGGGGGGCGTGGGGAGGGAAGGGAAGAAATTTACTTAACCCACAAGATCTTTGGAAGATCTGGAAATTTGAAATATCACAATTTATTTTTTTTAATTCTGGTTTCTTTGAAATGCAGTTTGCTGGGACTTCATCATACTCAAGATGCTGCAGGATTTCATTTGGGCATTATTCAATTCCCCTTTCTCTGTAATGTTCAACACTTTACCACTCATGTTAAGAAAATGATACAGAGACCCTTCAAATTAAATTCTTTTATTTGCACTAATAGGTAGAAAACGAATGACTTGGGAGTAAATGAACCATTAATCAGACATAGAAAATGATACAGAATAAGGTTGGTATCAGAGCTTGCACTTTTAACAATGTAATATTTCTAAGGATTCACCCTATTGCAAAGCATTCATACTTCTGTACAAGATCATCTACTTCAGCTTTATTTTTAAATGACATTTTAAAACTTCTAAAATTCAAGAACTGACCATGCAAGCACTGTCTGTGCATGTTTTTTTAATGGAAAGAAATAGAGTCCTTCATCTCATCACTGATGTAGCAAAACAGGAAAAAAGTACCCAGTGAGATAGAGATGATGGAAGATGTGGAGTGTCATTCATTCTGGGAGTAATTACATGAGTGTAAACCACCCCTTCAAAATCAGGAATATAATTAAAATTGCTGAGAGTAATTTTCATTCTCTATAAAACAAGGGCAAAACCCCCATTGCTTTATAGTCATTGTTATGTCTAAAATAATACAACGCATGTAACCCACTATAAAGTTGTACAGCCACTGGCATCAGATGGTGGAGGTGAGTGGTTATACAGGGCAGGGTTCCCTTTCACCTGCTGGGTGCCAGGCAATGTTCTGCTGTCCAAGATTTTTCATACTCCTACAATCAGCGGACAGACAACTATTTTGGAGTGACAATGTGGAAGTGCCTAAAGACAGCCAGAATTAATAGTGGTTTTAAAAAATGGACACTTCCATTGATTCTGGAGAATCTTAAGGACTCGCTTAAATAACAGACAGACTTTCGCTAATGCACTGTGAAATGAAATCCTACTCCTTTCTAAGAAATCTGTAAGAAATGGAGAAATCCTGCTGAAAGTCAATCCTGGACAGGAACACAAAATGGAAAGCTGATTAAGGCCCAGTTTAAGGAATCTGCAATCCTAGACAAAGGCAGATGGAGAGAGACTCTACATTTTATTTTTCAGTTGGCAGAGTGTTCCCTTCCTCTCTGTGATTTTTTCCTTTCCTGTGGGCAAAGAAGCCTTTTCTCTTGGTATTTCGCTTCAGAAAACGAAAGGAAGGACTCAGTGGTACTCAGAAGCTCAGATCACTGAGGTCCAACTCGAAGAGCTACCTGAATTTGTATCCATAGCCACTTGGGCTGGTTCTTCCTTCCTTAAAACAGGCTCTTCAATAAATTTCTCCCCCACTAGAAAAGTGTCAGTATTTGCCAGCATGACCCTCTGAAGTCCTGGAGTTGCTTGCGACTGACTTGGTGGACTGAGTGTTAATGTTGCTGTGTGTTCCTGAGTTAGTGATCAGAAAGAAGTTCCCAGGAGCCAGGCAGTTCCCTTGCTCCTGTGGCAGTCCTGTCTGGGGCAGAGACAGGCTGCTGCCTCCCTGTGGATTCAGGATAGCACACCCCTGAGCAGGGGCATGGAAAGATGCTGTTCCCAGCCAGAATAAAGGCCTGTTCTTGGTAGGTGAAGAGGAGGAGCAAGTGGGTACTTGATCAGAACAGCAAGTGCTGCACAACATGGAGACAAGTCTTAAACCAGTTCATGGCTGCAGGGTAGGGATCAGCTGTGCCACAGAGTAAGAAATGGAATGCCAAAGCACAGTGCTACAGTGAGAGTTTTTACTGAGATTTTTCTTCTAATTATCTTCAAGAAGTCTTTAATTTTCTGATATTTATACCAAATGCATCCAAAAAAGACAAGCACATAAGAATTTCTTTCTTCAGCTGTTCTAGAACCTAAAAGTTCAAGAAAATAATACAAGTGTTAAGAATAACATCTCAGTGCAATTACCTCCAAAAAGTTTCAGATAATTGAAATAAATTATATTTAATAATTTAACTATATTTAAATTACTTTACACTTTTTTCTTGAGTTTAAATTCTTTTCTTGAAAACATATTTCAATGTTTGTGCTATATAAAACAAGCGTAATACACAGTCATTGAATTTTTTTGTTATACTGGGGAATCATGGCTTAGTGTTGCTTAGCAACAAACACATCTTCCAGACTGGCTGATAAAGTGTAAGAGGTTTTGATTTTTTAGTGTTCAGGAATGAATCTGGTGTTGGAGTCTTGAAATCTTACTATGGTTAATTTTCTAGTATTTTCTGTACTTAGTTATAGTAAATCCTTAAGAACACCAGTTAGTAATAAGAAACCACAGTGACAATCTGAAATCAAGGAAATTAAGGAAGAATAATAAAACCCCTGAGATTTGTCCCAAAAGGAAAGATACCCAGCTGGATGTCATCTGCAACCCAAGCAAGTAATGGAGATGAGAAGGTGATACAGTGGCAGGAAAACACCTGTTCCAGCTGGGTTAAAGTGCCTTCCACAACCTCTGTCCCAGGAATGAAGTTGCCTGCAAGCAGCTTGAAAATGGGGTTCACTTTTCTCTCCCTGCTTGTGCAGCCAAGTAGAAAGTCCTGGGCACATCTGCCACAGACGAGCAATTTCCACTGGCTTCACCTTGCTTTTGACAGCCCCAGATAGAAGGCAGAAAAGCTGCAGTCTGGCCTTGCCAGTTACCAGCTCTGTACTGGTAATTTGTACCTGAAGCTTTATTTTAAAGAAAAGTTTCTTGCAAAACTGCAGTGTCTCCCTGCAACTGACATAAAACATTTAATTCCTGCTCACAAGTGAAGGATCAGGTTCATGTGGCAAGAACATATGAACACTCCATCTAACAGAAACCAGTCCTAGAGCTCTTTGGAACAAAATCCTCTGAAATGTAACTTCAATTACAGCTTCTTTGATGACAGTGGATGTTTTGAAGTCTATGTCTTCTGCATTTTACCCACAGTTACATCTAAATGGTGAAGCTTTTGAGGGCCGAATAAGCAAGTAGCACACCTTTGTAGCTTTGAGTATTCTAGCAGGACGGCTGAAGGTATTAGGTAATAATCTTTGCTAAAAATAATGGATTCTACTTAGCATCTCAAGAAGACTGAGGGAGAGAGAAAATAAATCAATTATTTTTAATGCCGTATTTGCACTTTTCCTTTCACAGAACTCACCTAAACTCTTCTGCCCCAAGGACAGAGTCCTGGATATTGAAGCTATCTACAGTGTTATTGATGATGCCAAACAGTTTGTGTACATTGCTGTCATGGACTACTTGCCCATTGTTATCGACACCAATGCTAAACGGTGAGTGTCCAAGTCCAGGCCCAGCTAGTTACCATAATGCCAGTAGGGTCTGCTGGAGAAAATGAACCCACAGGAGATTAGTTATTACTGTGCACCAGTTTCTTGGGGCCCAATTCTGCTCTTATTGAAATCAGTGAGAGTCCTCCCATTGAATTAAATGGGATCAGAATTGGGACCTAAGAGGACATTTCCAGTTCTGGGTCCTAGTCTAGTCTGACCATCTGCACATGGCTGGGACCCAGGAATATAGCAGTCTGCTTATACGTGAATCTTATTTCTAACACTGTTCTGAGACCACAACTACTGGCATATTATGAGTATCGTGCAGATAGTCAGCATGACTCTGTGTGTGTGTGTGTTAAGAGAGAAATAATGTGTTGTGACTTGTATACAGTGTGGGAAATCTCATTATCTTACTGGCATACACATATAAATGAAAATTCTCAATTCAGAATAGATTACATTTGAATGATATCACAGTTTGGTTAACTGAGAGGTGCTGAAACCAAACAAAACCACATAATTTTCAAACAGTCAATTTTTATGGACCATTGAAAAGCACTCATGGGCCCAGCACTGGAGCCAGAGTGTATCAAAACCATCCAGCTCAGAAGGCAAGTATCCACTGGTCCCTGGTACTCTTGATAATGTTCACAATGAATTTAGAATATAGGAAAGCCTGCTATTTCATCTATGCATTTCATTTGATCACAGTTAAGCCAAACCAAGCATGTGGTTTTGTACGTTTTTCTATTTAGAGCTGTTCTGTTCAAATTTTTTAAAAAATAATTATCATATGACTGATACCAAGCATAAACAGTTTTAAGTCTATGAGAGGGTTTTTCCAGTAAACTCATTATGTACAGTGTCCGTCACAGGAAAAGAATCATGGGCAGTACTGTAAGAACCTCAGTTTCATATGTGCCCTTCCTACTTCTGCTTTATGTTGGAGAACATCTTAGTATGTAGAAGCACTACAGTGTCGGAGTTTATGTTATCTCCTATACTCCTTGCTTTATTCTCATGGTGGAAGAATTCAGAAATCTACTGGATTAGGGAGATCCAGGGAAGCCACCCTGTGAATTCTTCAACATTTTTCCTTCATCATGGCTTTGTATTTGAGGCACTGCCCCAGCTTCTTTTCCCTGCCAGCTCCCAGTTCGTGCTTGTAAATTATTTTCTGGCATGGTAGAGCTCAGATTTCATTAGCCCAGATGTTTTGATGCTGCTGGAATATAGGAAACATACATTTTTCTTTGTTTAATTCTCCCTGACCTGACCTGCTCCCACCAAATGTCAGGAATACAAAGCTAACTGCCAGTTGTGAGAATCGCATCATGGAAGCCACCATCCCATTCCTGGCAGAATTTCTGCAATTCTCATCAGGAAAAAACATAGCATCCTCCTTAAGCGACCTATCTCATCTGCTGCTCCTGAAAGATGCAGGCACCCTGCACAGCAGCTCTGTTTGCCAAGGAGGAAATTACAGAAGGCATTCCAGTCCCCAGCCTGCACGGTCCTAATGCATAAGGGTTGAGCAAAGGATGTCAGTCAGGGGGAGATCCGGTGTTCCGGTTCCCTGACCTCTGCCACCCGGGAAAATCCTGCGTCTGGGCTGGCCAGCAGCGCCCTCTGGCTGCGGCTCTCAGCCACGGGAGCGGCTCTCCCAAATTTTTTAAAGTTTTTAGTGTTCTCTGCAAATAATTTTCTTCTTTCTCCATAGGTACTGGCCATATCTAGATGGAAAGATAAGAGAAGCATTAGTTTTACGAAGTATTAAAGTACGACTTCTCATAAGTTTCTCAAGAGACACAGATCCCCTTACTTTTAACTTTGTTTCATCTCTGAAAGCTATTTGCACGGAAGTTCCAAGCTGTAGTTTGAAAGTTGTAAGTATAATCCATATTGCTTTAAAATATAAGATATTTCACCCCCCCGCCCAAAAAAAAAAAAAAAAGGAATTAAGAAAACATAACAACTGAAATTTTTTTTCTGTTATTATCAAAGTCTTTAATTAAATACTGGGAAATGTAAAATATTGAACATAATTTACTCCTAGTAGTAACAGAATTCGAAATTAAGACAGAAAGTATTGGTGCCAAAAGGCAATTGGTGTGGTGGATAGCCTGTGCAAAATATCACATGTGATCTTTCACAGCAAAGCCAACAGAGTGAACTGTAGCAACTGGTTGTATTTATACTGTGAGATGAGTGAATCTGACAGCACAAAAATATGATTTTTATCTGCATTCACGTAATCTTACTATTGAGCTGTGTAAGCATCTACTTTTTCTTCAGTCAACGGCAAAGTACAAGAAAAATTACTAAAGATTTTACATTAAATTCAAACTACAAACTCAAAATTGTGAAGACCAGAAACACCATCCCTGGTGTCACATTAGACATGCAGTGCAGGAAAGTGAGAAATACCATACAAATATATTAGAGAACAGAATGTATGTTAAATGCTACCTCCAGTGCAGTGCAGTTCACTTTTATGAAATTGAGGCACACTGGAAATCAGCCACCTTGGATCTTGGGGTTTTAAATAATCTGCTGAATTATTTTGATTTCCTAAATGGATAATCCTGTAAATTTTTCTGGCTTTTTGAAAATTGACTACAATTCTAAAAAGGAAGTACTATTTCTTAATAATGCTAATCTCTAAACACAAAATAAGTGATATTATGCATATCTAGAAATAGGGTTTTTTGTCATAATGTCATAATGTATGTTGTTATTCTAAGTTTCCTCAGTAAAAAAGCAGCATTAAGTCGAAAAACCCCATATGTAGTTGACTCTGTTTAAGCCACTTCAATTTTAAGTAGCTTCTAGCTTGTTCCATATTTATCATGAAAATTCTATTTACGTATTCAAAATTTTTTTGTGTGTGGGGTACCTAATAGTTATATCCATTGCCATCTATCTACAGCAGGTAAAATATTTTGTACAGGATTTATCTTGTCAAGAACTAAATGATGCAAGAAAAAAAATTTACTTTTAGACATCTATTCTAGGTAAATAGTCCAGCTAGAGTCTCTGCTGTTAGAAAATACAAAAACAACTTCCAGTAGAGAACTTCTCTTCTGTAGAGAGCTGTAGAGGTACAGCACTGAGTCAGTTACCTCTGTGCTATGCATCAAGTTTCCCAGTCTGGGTGAGCCACTGCCTTAAATAAACCTTTGTATGAGTAATAGTCCAGGGGTCAGAGTTTGCTGGTATCAATTTGATTTTGGCTGAAAACTGTGCTATAGGCTTCGTCTCAATACTCTTTTAATTCAGAAAGCATGTCAGATGAACAACTGCTTTTTAAAGCTGCATTTCTTTTGTATTCCCCTGTTATAGCCAGAATCAAAGTAAAACAAAACTATGTGTTTGTATGGAGGAGAAAGAATAAGTTAACAAGGTATAAACTAAATTACCTTTTGAACTATTGAAAACACTCCTTTTCTCTCTTGGTTATGCTTTGGCTATGAGAAAACATAAACTAACATCAGTACAAAAAATACTGTCTTGCAGACATGTACTGTGTGTGTTTATATACAAAACCACTGAAATTTTAAGAGAAACCTGTTACAAATTCTGATTGAAATTACACTTCAAATTGCTAGGCTACTGCAATACCTCTGTACGGTTCTGACCAAAATGCCACATACACCTGCACCACATGACTTCCTATCCTCCTGTTCTGTTCTTTTGGAGATAATATATCCTACAAAGCATACTCAGTAACTTCTTATTTTTAATTTAGCTTTTGATCCTTGTGATATGCCTTTTCTTGATTGTTTTCCTTTTTTTTCTTATCCCTGTGGAAAGACCAGTTTGGCTTGAAAGTTTGCAGTGAATGCCAATGGCTTGCTGGAGCTTCAGGGTACACTGATTTGCCAGTGGTCATCCTGGAGAAGGAGATGCAGATGTAATTACTGTGTTAGATGAAAATCTCCTGATTTCTCCTGGTCTCTGACTAGGCTAATGCAAGTTTTGGTATTGCCTAATTGCAATTATAGAGTTAGGGCACTGCAACCCTGTTACACCTGGCATTTTCTGAGAGTCCCCTTCACATAAGCATTAATAATTACTGGATTCAACTGAAACTGTTTTGAGAATGCAAACTTGTTACAAGTACTCTGAAGAAAATGATCACTGGAAGAACTTTCACCTAGAAAGCTTTGTTTGAGGACTAACTAAGTGCTGTAAGTGCACAGCCAAAGGGCAAGGAGTGCACCTGCACATCAAACTGCTGCTGAAGCAGGGAGCTCTGTCCTATGCACATGTGGTCATGAAATTAAAGCTTCAATCAGGAAGAGCAGACTCAAGGTGAAGAGCTCACCATTGTGCTTCTTGGGACCTTAATTCCCATATTCTCTAAGTTTTGTGTACTTGACCCTGTAAATGCATCCTGTGTGCACAGATGTCTGATCTGACTCTAAAAGGAGCAGCAGGAAGCATTCAGCTCTGTTGAGTGCAGTGTTGAACGGAGAAAGGTGTGTGCTTTCAAAGGGCCAACAGAAGTCAAGACCTAGAACAAAATTGTCTGTAGACAACTGGTAAACACAAAGGAGTGGCATGGAACAGACATTTATATACAGCCAAGTTATTCTTGAGCCTCCACATGAATCTATTTGAGTTGTGCAGGTGTATTCTTGCTCATTTTTGTTTGGTACTGATCAGACAAGGAGTGCATATCGCTCTAAAGTTATAAACAAATAAATAAATATTGCTCATACTTCACTCTCCAGGGTAAAACATTTTCCTTTTGTTGACTGGATGATTTGATCTCTTCATACTAAATTTAATCCTGAGAGGCTTCTAAGCTTCTGAAATGTCAAGTTTCCTGTTGGAAACTATGTAATGTGTGATTGCAGAGGTATTAATTCAGCTGTTGCTGTGTCTGCCAATCCTCATCCCGAAGCAGACTTCAAACCCCAATGTCCCTTGAAAAATGAGGAAATGAGTTAAAGTTCCTGGCTGCTACCATGGAGAGCAGAAAGATGTTTTGGTTTGGTTTTTTTCACATTTTATAGTCTTTACTACCTGGCAGTGTATTGCTTTTAGCATGCACTAGCCATATACTTTGTATAGTTCAGAATGCCAAGGCAGGAGTATCACAAGCGATGAGAATTTAATTAGATATACAATGTGCAAAATTTTATTAAAGTTAATGCTTAGCAATAAAAACTCAAGCTGTTCTGTAGCACTAACTCATTTTCAATAAAGATTGGGGAACAGACTGTATTTTTTCTGTCTTATAGAGCAATTCTCATTAACCTGTGCTTCCTTCTATTTTATGGCAGAAATTCTTTGACCTTGAGGAAGAGAGTGCCTGCTTTCTTAAAGAGCAGAAGAACACTTCACTTCCCAAACTGAATCGTAACAAATACATGGTGACTGACGGAGCTGCGTATATTGGTAAGTAACCACATCTCAAGAAATTCTGGTTTGTATCCAAAAGCCTGAAATAACAACCTTTTGTAGATGAGCAATCTACAGATGATACTTTCTTTTAAGTGAAGATAATAGTTCATCTCCTTGGGAACCTGGATGATGCTTAAACTTAGAGACTCTTCTCATTTAAAACCTTTTCTTCCCCTCTGAATCAGTTTCTCAAGACCAAAATTCTACTTTCAGTATCTTAAAACAGACTAAAAAAACAAATATGACACAATTTATGAAGCAGGTATAATTATTATCATGTTCTCTTGTTCTGCAATCCAATAAAGATGGAGTGTTCTCCTTTCCCCATGTTATTTCTAAAGCTATGGTCAATCCTGGCAAATACTGTACAGATGCTGTTCATCCTCATCATCCAAAGCCTTATTCCTTTTACTATAATGACATTTCAGACACCCTCCTAACATTAGGTACGTATCTAACTGGTATTTTGGATTAAAGGTGTATTTAAGTAAAATTGCTGTGTTGCACATCACAAAAGTTCATTACCAATCAAATGCCCACTGAATGCAGGCTGAAAACTATCTCTTGAAAAATCTGAGTTGTGCATAAGCGTACAGGATCAGAAAACCACTACCGAGTTCAAAAGCAACTCCTGACATTGTAAAAAGCCATCTGATGTGCTGCAGCTGGATGCTTTATGGATCTTACTGATGCACTGCTGAGGGCTTACCACCCGTGATAGCAGAGGCAGTGAGGGAGGGCAAAGGCTGCAATCCAAAACAAAGCCCACACACATCTACAGTGGGACATCCCAAGTTGTAGAGACACAACTGAAATCTTCTCTGAAAAGCCCACGCTGATGGGCTCAAAACACACACCTCATAATCTATCCAATTCTTATTTTTTACATCCAATACTGCAGCTCATTCCTCCCTCGTTTCCAGAAGGTTTTATGATACCCACCTGCCTCTCTCCCAGATTATTTTTTTCTACTCCATTTTAAATTCTTTCACATAGCTGGATCAAATCTCAGTCCCTTGGAACTCACCTACTTAGCTAGATTCTTAGCCAAGCTGGGTTTTTTCTTTCCCATTGTCCTTGCATCCTTAGCTATGTATAAGTAAAAGAAAGAAATTATCAAAGATTTGTTATAGTAATAAAAATGTATGCTAAGGACCAGATACATCTTTTACTTGAAAGCACAGGAAAAATAGTCCCTTGTGATGAGGTTTCAATTTTCCACCCTTGACTACTTCAGAATTCTTAATATTTCCTGCTGAAGTTTGTAAAAAATACTGCATATATTTTAAGTGTAGAATTTAAAATATTTACAGGTTTAGTGAAATTTTTAAAAAGTAACCAAAGGACTTGATTTACCTGATTTCCATTAGTTCAATTATCCTTTTCGCCCTCCAATCCCCAGGATTCAAAGTGCTTATTTGTTACCTTAGACTTCAACAAAGATTGTAATAACTGGCATAAACCAGTAAAATCTATTTTTCTTTCCACAAATAGTGTCTGTCAACAGGTAAGTCGTAAAAGATCTACTGCTTTGGAACTTTGAATTGTTCATACAGGAAGAAAAAAAAGCCATTCTTAGGCAGTGAAGAAAGTAAATGGAGTAATAACATAATAGGTAATAATAGATGTATAAGAAAGAGCAAGTTAGTTTTGAATAAATAGAAGAACCTGTTTTCACTTCTGAAGGCTTAGCGCTGTTAAAACTTCCAGAAACAATCTTCACTATGAATGGTATGTATTAGAGCTTTTTTTTTTTTCTGCTGGTATTAAAAAAAAAATTATTTCCATCTCGGCACTGGGGAAAATGGTAGTGTTTCATTCTGGATTGGCTTTAGGGAGATCAGTTTTCTATTTGTTTTTGGTTTTTTTGGGGTTTTTTTTTGTTTGTTTTTTTTTAATGTTAGAAACTCACTGTTTATTCCTGCCTTTGCTTGCAGGTAATTTTGATTGGGTAGGAAATGCTTTTACGCAGAATGCTGGAGCTGGCCTTGTTATCAACCAAGCAGACGCGGGGAACAGCACAAGCATCATTAAGCAACTCAAGGCTGTTTTTGAAAGGGACTGGTATTCACATTATGCCAAAAGTTTACAACCAACAAAAATCCCAAACTGCTTTAACCACAAACTCAATAAAGGAACTTCAAATAAGACTGCCATGAGCAATGTGAATTAGAAAGACTATTTTACCGTTTAGTATGGCAATGAAGAATCATGTTGGGGTGTAGCCTTCTTTCATATTTACAGACAAAAGACTTAAAGAAAAAAAGAAAAAAAAAGTTTGGTTTGGGGGGGGTGTTTTTAGGAAAAAAGCACACTTATATTAAATCTGTCTAACCTATATTCTCTATATGAATTATTTAAGACTTTCAAATTTATTACTTCTAACACTGAATGTCATTTCCACTTCCATGTGAATTTTAATGTTCCACATTTGAATTTATCAGCATGTGTCAATGTTTCTGTTTTAGGACTTTCCCCAATTGCCAACCTGGTTAGAACAAACCTTGAGGCAAAATGAAGATTCAAGCTATGAAATGGCATTCTAAGATCAGTTATTATTGACATACAAATAGATGGTAGGTTTACTGTACTAGAAAATGTAAAGGAATGAGCAAAATTTCACCCATATAAATAATTCCCTTTAAATAGCTACCCTGTCATAAAAATAATTCCTGGTTTTGAGCATTTACTTTGAGTATCACTATTCCATGTCTTCTAACTAGCCTTAAAATACATTGGAGTTACAGGACTGGTAATTCATTCATCTCCTAACAGTATGAGAATTTTTTGAGGGGTTCGCCTCATCAAGTTTGTCGTATTCCCTAAAGCCTCTCAGATTTTTTATCAAAGCACTGTGGATTCCTTTCAACAGAATAGTTATTTCCAATTACATGCATTTCATCTAACAGTGAAAATCTCTGGGTTAATAGCTAAAACCTAGGACTGATTTTTTTTATGTTTTTGTAATCCCAAGAAAATTTCTTCCCCAAGTTAAATATTTGTCACATGTGAGTCAGCAGATATGTGATGACTCATTATTAAACCAATGCACATCTCAAAATCAAATACTGCTTTTTAGAAAGGCCAAGGGTTATGCAAAATCTTGCAATAATTGCTGTTAAGTGATCATACAGTAATTTTGTTGATTTTTACACCTGAAGAATTTGTTTTCCTAACTTTTATTCCAAAATGAAATAAAAATTGTTAAGTGACATTTTTTTGGATGACATAAAATGTCATCCATATAGGTAAATACACCTGCATGGACAGAAAAGTGATGCCTTCATTTCAACCACAGTTTTAGTTGGTGTCAAAAGTATGCCTCTACAATCACAACTAAGTTGCACCAAGAAGCAAGTGTTCTATAAAAGTGTGAATTTGCGCTTTGAAGAAATACACATAAATGTTTGGCAACAGATTTTTCTCCAGTCAGAGATGTAATAACATAGTTTCATAATAAAAATAATTAGTTTCATAATAAAAATGTTTCACTACTTTGCCTCTGCTTCCATTGAAGAAACACAGCCATGAAAGCGAACTGCGTTCTGCGTTTTGTTAAATATTCACAGAACCTTTTCCACAGTGATGGCTTTTCATCTCCTGAAGGCACACTTCAAAAGCAGAGGGCAAAAAGAGAAAGAAACCCAACCACATTCCAGTGTATTAGTTTAATCTTAAAAAGAAATTATAAACCCACCTTGACTTTCAAAACATATCCTATACTCATAAGGTAAATAAATTCAAATTTATTTTACAGTGAGCACAGCTTAGGAAATTTTAATAAATTAACAGCTAGGTACCCCACAAGACTAATTATGACCCCCCAAAGGCACACTTTTGACAATGAATCTTTGTTTATTTTGCAATTGCAAAGATTTACATCATCTTACTGAAAATAATGATAAATCAAAAAAACTTTTAAGATTGCCAACTTTTACAGAAACTGTTTTGCACAGCTCCAATAGTCAATAACATTTTCTGATATTCAGATAAACACATGCCATGTATTAGTCTCGCACATACACATAGAAAAGCATAAAATCTGACATACTGATGAGAAACAAGTATTTAAAAAGAAAAAGGTTTCCTGAGTTACTATGAGGAAAGATCTTTGCGAGGAGAAATTTCTGGATTTTCTTCCTTCTGTATTTAATTTAGAGTATGTATAGTATATATGGGAGAAAGATTCCCAGCACTTAACTTACTTGCTGTGGAGATTTTGGTTTTTCTAAGAAATAAATATTAGTCCAGATTAATTTCTGGTGAAAATTTCAGCTGAGTTATACCACCAATAACTTCAGTTTTGTGAGCCAAAAACCCACAAAATGAGCAAACAAAAAGCCACCACATTTTTAAAAGCTGGTTGAGATAGTTGTACAGTTTCTGAGGTCCCCAAGGATCACCCCATGGGTAATCTTAAAGTTTGAGATAATACCATGTCCTTATATAAAATACAAAATAATTCATGCAAACACAAAAAAACCCCCAAAACCCTGTCTGGAGCACCTAATGGCAATAATATACAGTAACAAATCAATGTAAGGTTTTTTTTCCCTGCTTGCATTATGGATGCTGCAAACATGTTAAGTTTTTTAAATGACATCTTGTATAAATAATGGAGGATATCTGAGTAGGATATAAATTTGTCAGATGATAAAGCTAAGCTGTTTACAAAGCAGGATTTATTGATAAAATGGGACTGACAGTTGACTGATTTAGTATAACAGATGAATGGTAAAATAGTTTTACTGGACAGATCCTAGGAAAATGCAGATCATGAATAGTAACAAGATATGTTAGTTTGCAAATATTTCCTTATTGGCTAGATAAACAGATTCTTGCTTTTTAATGACCTCCCCTCAAAGAACAGATACATTGAAGTATTTTTAAAAGTGGCAGTATGATTTGGTTTTATGAATAGAAGAATTTGAGTGGTTTGGAACAACTTGCAATGTGCAATACTGTCCAGCCAACCTATAAATGGAATGGCAGACTCAAATTTCATTTGGTACAAAGTATGGATCAATACTGTAATAACTGTTTAGAATGGCATCAGCTCCAAAGTAGTACATAAGGTCTTGATCTATTACATTAGCCAAGAAACAAAGTGCATCCTTGGACTTCAGCAAATAGGAAATTTAAAATACCAGATTATTTTTTGAAACTGTCTAAGGGGATTATTGCCAATTATTTGGCCTGGGCCAGTGCTGTTACTATTTAACTAGATTTGCTAAAACAGCCTCAGTTTTGGCTTCAGATCCTTCTACCACTGTAATAAATTGGAAGCAAATCCATTACAGTGATTTCACACTAGTTTAGCAGGGATCAAAATCTAAACTAGTTTCCTCCTGCTTCCAATCTCCTGGGTATCACCACTGCACAGGCTATTTCCTAATTTAACAGTGATTTGCATTCAGAGGTTTCTCACAGACCTCACAGGCATAACCCAAAAGATGCACTTTCTCTAAGCCCTTCTTACTGGCATTGGTAACTCTGTCATATTAGAGGCAATTTCCTAAACTGAACAGTTTTATTCTTAAAGAATATGGATTGTAATTGTTGTTTGCTGCAAACATTTACTAGTGCCTTATTCATACAAGATTTTGTTTAACTGTTCCTCACATGAAATCCTGCTAAAGATCCTGTATCTAATAGTGAGGCATAGAGCAAACTTCCTAAGAAGACATTGTGATGTTTACAGTTTAGTACCTAAAACTAGAGTCACAAAAAGACAAAAACTGACTGAGATATGTTGGGCCAAACCACAAGCACATCTAAACTGGAGCATTTTTATCTAATCACAGTTCAAGATCTAAATTTCACAATTTACTCTTGCATTCATTATCAAATAATCTACAACATAGTTGAATTATTCTGTCCTGCCAAGGTATAAAATCTGAATTCCCCTAACATCTGGCTGCTATCAAAACCATAATCACAGAAATTCCTGTAAGCAGAGGTTGAAGTCCAAATATCACACAGTGGCTACTTTCCTGATCTTGCATATTAAGTTTCAAGTTGTTTTGGGCTGGCTACTTTTTCTGCCTGAAGCATGAACCAATATCCACAACCATTCTCACCTCTTCTTTGAAGACCAGAAAGGCAGGGATTATGTTCTACAGCACAATAGCTATAGCTGTACCCTAACAGGAACAGATATAGATTTTTCCCAATACAGGGCCAGGTGTTCCTCCCAGTAAATCCAGGCTGTGCTGGCGGTTCAGAAGAGAGCTTGAGAAACAAGTAGTAAAGCCTCCAAATTTTTATTTGCTAGACTACCAGCTACCTAAATTCTACTACTTTGTTGAGATTTGCACACGTGAAAAACTGAACAAATAAATTCTGTTACCTGCCAGTTAAGCCTAATCTAAGAAAAAATCCCGAAAATTTATAGGGTGTTTTGTGACTTTAGTGTGTACTTACTGGAAAGAGTGTACGCACTGTCATCAAGATGGTAAAGACATCAGCTGGCTATTTCAGTTCTTCAGTCTGAAGTTCTAAATACCTCTGTCTCAGATAATTATACACTTAACTCCTGAGAATGGCCTTGTAGAGTGCACTAAGCTATCTTAAAACCTTTCTGGTCTTCGAAATTAACTCTTCATTTTAATACAAATATATTGACTAAATGTTTAGTATGTTTCCAGATGGTAATTTCTGGTGCTGTGTTTTTCTTCCACTCTTCCTCGTTATCTACAGCTAACATATATTAATGGTTTTTCAGTCATCATTATTCCAATGCAATCTATGTAACGAAACCAGAATGAATCCTTGGTGTGTTTAAAATTCACAATGATGCCTCCCGAGTTGAAGGTACCAGTGAACATGCTCCACTTCTAACACTGCAAAGTATAGCAGCTCAACTGATACTGTAGGAGATTGCTTTTCTTAGCTGTAGTTTTTCACTTTAATTACTGCTGGATGTTATTTATGAATTTCTCAGTATTGAATCAGGTTGCTCTTGGATCATCACTTTGCACAAATGCCTTAGAAGCTTGCCAAACTAGCATGTAAAAGAGACCTCATTCAAAATAGTTTAGACAAGAAAAGAACTCATATGCTTTACGCTCTGAAGGGTGCTGAAGTCAGTGGATAAACTCCAGTCCTATATAATAAAGTGGAGCTCTCTATTGCACCTCCTGTTTAGATTAACCTTGCATAGGCTTCCAAAAAAAGTCTGTGAGAATTGTTTGAATAACCTTGCAATCAGGAATTTACAAAGAATCCGAATGAAGAATCCAGCTGTACTGAGTGGTTCAACACAGTAACTTAAACTGGGTTTTCATGAAAACACATTTATATTCCGTATCCATATGATACAACTGCATTTACATGCTAATGTCAGGTTTTTCCTACAGTTCAAAAACATGTAGGACAAAAATCAAGCTACTGCAGCCTATTTCTGAAAACACTGTTAAAAATAGCTTTTAAGACCATAATTAAATTCTGTCTGAAAATTATTCTGCTATAGTAATGTAGTCAGCTCTATTTCGTTCACAACAAATTCTACACTGTGATTTTACAGGAAGACTCAATAACTTTTTAACGCTGTAAAATAATCATGCTCATTCTCCCTTTAAGAACAGAAAAAAAGGTTGATGGCCAATTCAGGCTACAGAACATAAAATATAATAAAATGGCTAGCAACTGCAGCATTCCAGAGGATTATTTTGTGTTATTTTATGTTGCATGGCCACAAACATGAATAATGTGAATTACATGTATCACAATAGTGTTGTGTGAACACATGGTGGACATTGAATCTCATACAGTAAAATCCATCCCTCTTGTAACAGCATAAAATGTATTAAGGGTAGAGAGGAAGGGGCACAAAGAGCCAGAGGCAAACTAACTTGGATCAGCTTGAGTTAATGGACTGAATGCTGACATAAAAGCTCTGGACTGTATTTTTATTTTTCTCCTTTCTCTGCAAAATGCTGTGTCTCTCATGCATCCTCCTTGCTCGTCTTTATGCGAGTGAACTCCCTTTTTTTTTCAGAATGAGGAAGGAATCTGTAACAATTATGAATCTATGCTTAACAGAAAGAAATCAGCATGACTAAAAGCCCATTGATTTCTGTTTAGCAGATACCAAGCAGTAAAGCAGTATTTGAAATGGGACTCCTCCTTGGACATTAGAAGTTTCTAGTGTAATATAAGCAAGAATTGACAGCATATATTTTTTGATACAAATTTTGCATCATGCACAGCATTTGCATGTGATTTGCTTGTTCTCTCAATGTACAAATACAGTTATCAGACATATACCATTCTGAACTACTGGTAAACTGGTAAAAATTAAGCACAAATATTAGGCAATCCAACTTGACACACCCAAATGAGGAAAAAGAATCCTTCCAGAAGAGCTAACTGTATAAAGTTTATAAGTCACTTAGAAGCTAGAATTATTTTCAAATGTAACTTTGAGGGACTTAATGAGGGTTTTAATGGAGAAGGAATCTTTCTATTAGAGATTAAAGGCATGTACTGTTATAAATAGTGTCTAAGCAAAACAGCATAAAAAATATAAAATGAGAAGTTTGTAGACCAACATTTTATTAACTGACCTGCTAACAAATATTTTCTACTGGATTCGCTCAATGTTCAATTACTTCACAACAATCTCTTAAATTACTCTGCAAGTATTACTTATTTGTATTTCTTCAAGTGACACTGTACCTCTATTCAGTGTTTTACTTGAAACTTGACAAAAAAAGCAAGATGCTTCTGGAAATGATAGCTGTTTCTTTCTAAAGGTCAGAGGGCTTCCTCTCATCTAACTTGTCCTCTTATTGTCTCCTACTTCTTCAGCAACCCAGCCCAGGCTTACATTAGTCATTGCCTGAGTAGCAAAGAAAGTGAAGTATTTTTAGTCACCTGCTGTTTCTGAAAACTGCTGGCTGTTCAACATGTTCTTGCCCTTTGAGAGATCCCTCATCTAATGAGATACTGAAAGTATAATAAAGGAGGCCAAGCACATAATTCCAGGTGCCTTATGTAATTCTTTACCTGGACACACATGCAAAATCTGGAAAAAGAGATTAAGGGTAGGGGTGGGGTGAATACTTGGCAAAGCTTTAAATGTGGTAGAGGTTCTTCTGATGATATAAATACCTCTTCTAGCGAACTTATTTTGTTCTAGAATAAACCATTCTTTACCATTCAGCCAGATTTGCAATGACTGAAATGTGTGACTAACTTCAGTGTGAAAAGGTGAGAAGTCAAATGTCTCTCATCTTTATGAATTGAACTGATTTCTTCTCTGTGTAAGAGAGCTGGAAGAAACAGGTAACATTGCTTCCTCTTCTGAGGGAATAGGCCAGGTTGCTACTAGAACTAGAGCTGATAAGATTTCTAAAGGAAGCAAAGATCTTATGCATCTGACTTCTATTAATTCTCACAAGATGGTGCATCTCTGCGGGAACTTGGGGCTCACAGCTTTTGTACCAATTTCTTTGTGGCAAACTGTCAGACTTCTCAGGAGAGCTCCTTCTCCTCCTTCTCACTATGCTCAAGACAGTTGTGACATCTGCTTTTAACAATCTCCAGATTCTTCAAAGACGTTTCTAAACTAGACTGTAAGAATTTTCCCTGTGAAGAGGAAAAAAAAAGAGTAGCTCCAGTGAGGAATCCAAAGAACCTAGTACAAATATTAAAATACATAAAAAATCAGGATCAAAACTACAAGGCATTCTCATTTTTGCCAAAAAATGAGACTTGGGAATATAAATGAGAAACTAATGCAGCACCTCAGATTAATGAGAGTGGAATTTATAAACCAAAACTCTTACTTTAATGGACAGTCCCCACATCTGAACTGCTGCTTTCAGTATGCAGAGATACATACTGAGAAGAATCAGAGAACTGCATTGATTTCAACATTAAAAGTCTTATGTCCATTTCTCAATGTATAGAGCTTAAAAGGAAGGCTAAAAAATGGATTTTGTGTATATTTATACAGATCTTGCTGCCAAATAATCATTGAAAACCAGTCACTTCTCACAGCAGTTGTGTCTTCAGATGTCACCACAGGGATCTTGCTGAACTGTCTGGAGAAAAAAAATGTCTGGAGAAAGGCAGAAAAGCAATATCTGTGGCAGCAAGTAAGACAACCAAAAAAGCTGCAAGCCCATTCTCTAAGTGCTAGTTGATACAATAAAAGCATTCAAATGCCTCCATCCAGCTCAGATTCCAAATGTCCTTGTATCGGATTCCAAATACAGACTTCAGGCTCCTCATACACATACACACAGAGACACTTCCTCAAAGGAAAAAGGAGTATCTGTCAGAAGTGCTTGGAACATCAGTAGCACAATTACTTGTTCCACTGCTGTCCTACTCCTAAATAAGGCTGACAGGAAATAGTACAGCTTTCTGGAAAGGGCCACATATCCTTTACTAGAAAATGCAAATATGCACACAAAGAATAACAAGTTACCAAAGTGGACTCCTGGCTGCAGCACAGAGGGATATCAGTGTCACCATTTCTGACAGGACACACCAAAGCCATCTACTCACCTTATCATTCTCACACTGCATGTGTGCAAAAGCTCACTTTTTAAAAAAACTAAGGGCAGTGTTTCTCTCTGAATAAAACATTCCAGAGAGGATTATACTTTTTTTTTTATTTATATAGCGAGAACAGAAATCACTGCCCCACTTTTCTTCCCTTTCCATACTCCACTTTGCAAATTAGCAAATGTTTCCAACATATCTGCCTCATTTGCCTTTCTCCCTTTCAAGCTGTTTCCTGAGTGCTGTTTCTGAATCCCTTTCTGCCGCCTTGTATACAAGGATGAATACCTGCAACTTGCATTGTTGGTGCTGTAACATCCTACAAGGTTACTTCCACTAGCTTTACCTGAAGTGCTCAGAAGAAGAAATTGCATGCACACAATGTTTAAAGACACACAAATTACTATGTATGAAGACAGGAGAAATCAGGGCAAAAGCAGAATGCAGGCACTACTGGAAAAATACCTGGACAGGGAAAGGGTGTAAATACATACTCCTCAATCAGATTTCACCTTGGCACACCCAAAACCTGTATCAGGGTCCAGAGCTCAATTTTGCAAACCTTGCACAACTAACACAAGCCTTGACTCCAGGCATTCTGTTTGCTGTTGGCCTGAAGTCACACTCTAGGTTAACCTGCCAAGCTAGGCAATAACAAGCGAGTCAAAACCACAGACAGCTTTGAGCCACATGACCTCAGCTTTATCCTCCAGGTGGCATTTGGCCACAGAGGGGGTCTAACCTGGGTACTTTTCATCTTGTGACAGTTAAGATGGTCCAAGCTCACCATCATATATGAAACATCACCACCTTCAAAAGAGCAAATGAAGAAAGAAGATCTATCTGCAAACACATTTTAAATCTCTGAGTGTGGTTTTGGCACTGCATTGTGTTTCCCAACACAATCTAAAAGTATCAGGAATCCTGTGTAGAGTTTGCAGAGCAAAAAGGGTATGTACTATATGTTTCCTACTATACCTCTTCTGATGGAATAAATATCAAATAGAAAAATCTGTCTAAACTTATTTTGAAAACTGCATGGCCAGCTTATGCAGTAGCTAGATATGTGGCAAGGTTACAGTATTACTCTCTAAGGAGAATACAATTAATATGTGTATATAATTTGTTCAATTCAAGCACTGTGTAGTCTCCAAGTTTGGCTGTGAGAAGTACGGATCACTTCTCATTATCCTTCCTATTCCAAAACACAGTATTTATCACAGATGTGTACAATACAGCAGCATAGCTTAGGCCTGTTATATAGGTCAGTATCTGCAATGCACATGAGAACATAGTTTGCCACTGCAAAGGAGAGTGGCTGCAAAATCTATTTTGGATAATCCAGTTTATATTTGAGGAAATCGATGTGTGGTCATTTCTAGAACTGTGAATATAAGGCAACTGCTGCATGCTTGTATATTTGATAAGTTTTATTATACTATATCCTTATATGAATGCCTATGCAGTGTAAATGCTTTAATATAAGATACTGAATGGTTTTTTACACATTATTTTCTAAACAATGCTACATTTTACTGCATGTTTATTCATTTCTCTGTGTTGGTACAAAGTGTAAGCTGCAAGACACATGATTTTAATAACTTGCACAGCAGCTATTCAAATCCATTATAAAAACATGTTCTTATGTAAAGACTTAATTTGGCAAGAAATGTGCTTCCTTTAAACAATGGGCTTGGTTCACAGCAATACCTGTGTACTTAATGTTTCTTTATAAAAAAAACCAACATTATCCCTCAGTCTGTAAATGGGGCCATTGACTCTGCTGCAAACCACTGTGTTGGTATGCTTTGGCATCTTTAAAAATGTAAATCTGCATTTACTAGGAAAACAGATGACCTGTCCTGATGCAAGCTGTAATTGAAAAAGCCCAATCCTGAGCAGCCATTGGGTTTGGTGCTGCAGGATGACAATGTAGCAATCTTTTTTATTTCTTTAAACAATTTTTATGACCTTAGTACAATGAGTTTATGTTATTTGATTATGAACTGGGCCCACTGTTTACAGTATTACTATTCATAACCAAAGTTCAATGCAATTAACAAAATTGATCAAATTAATTTGTTTGGAAGAAAAATGAAAAGAGACTGATTTTGCTGATGTTTTGGAAAGCCGGCTTGGTACAGGGTGTTGCTTCTCCACCAATGCATTTTAAGTGTAAGGAAATCACTGGCTGAAAGACTGATGGCTAAGACAGCATTGTCAGTGGTAATATACTGCTGGAAATTAAGTTACCAATTATATAACATAAATCAAGGTGGTAATGTATTAATTTAAAGATATGTAGATATTGATTTTAATGCTGCAGCATCATAGAGATCATTTTTCACTGCTTTAATATCCAAGGATTTCTAGTACTACACAAAGGTATTTTATCTGCTCCATTTTTTAGTTTTGGTACTTTCATTCAAAGCAAAGTAACTCCCATTTCTTTGTACTGCACTGAAATAAAGAATCTTGTTTCAGTACATAATGCTTTTCTTATTCTCTCTGGTCTGTTTATTTCTATGAACATGAAATCTCAGATACTAGCCCCTCCTGTCCAGCTCCAGTACCCTGGCTAACCTAGTCCTCTGTACATACACACCCCAAAATCACACCAGGCAACACTGACAGACCACCTGGTGCCTCCTAGGGGAGGCATCTCCATCTGCAGAGCCTGAGTGGCACTGGTACTGGTCCCAGATCACTGGGACTTCTGCAACATGATGCTCTTTCCTAGTAGATTTGCATGAAAATTCTAGCTGGAATCTGGGAAAGCAGGCACTACCTTGGATTTCTCATTTCTCTGGAGGCTGACAGAGTCATTGCGCTTTTCTGTTGCCCGGACTGCTGTCACATTTTGTTAAGACTATAGGAGTCCTAACCAAATGAACATAAATTCCCCTCTGATTTGCATCTAAAAAGCTGCTACCAGGTCTAATTCTAAATAATTTGCTCTATGGAGACTCATGTTCCAAGTAGTTTGTAAATGAGAACACTCAGCAGCAGATAATACTCAAAAAGATGAAGACTGACAGGGGATGGGAGGAAGCTGAATTTCCCAAGATAAGCAGTGGCCTCAGTAGCATGTGCCTGTGTAAGAGCTGTTTTATGTTGCTCCAGGAAGGCAGCTTTTGACTGCAGAGATCCCAGTGGGGTGAGCAGTAGCTGCTGCCCTGTGACCCGAAGTATTTCAAATATAACACCTGAACAGATTTCAGGTACAGCAGGAGTGAGGAGGGCAGAACAAGGAGAAGGACTCAATTCCCATGAAGAGAAGCTTTACTTTAATTCCCAAACTATTTATGTCCCCATTTTTTTTTGACAATATCAGAGCACTTTCACATTTTGCATGCCTTTTGCAAAACAATTATTATTTTATTGTCCATTTTCACAAAAAATTAAGTATACATTTAAGAAAAATATGCATTTAGGAACAAAATACTTTTCACATATGCAACTTCACAAAAATAATATGAAGCAGGAATCAAAATATTAGTCCTGTTTACAGAAAATAACTAACCATTATTGCTTACTGTGTACTGTATCACTACAATTAGTCTGCAAAATATACAAAAATTTAAATTCAGCTGCTGACATCTATTTTCATGTTAAATTTCCTATCCAAATATGCATTTACTCTGGAAATAAGCTTGAAAATGTTCAGATGCATTCCATAAGAAGACCAAAAGAAATTTCAATCCCAGTAGCTGGAAAGAAATCAGCTGCAAAGTCACAGCTACAGTGCAGGCCACTGCCACTGGACTGATGAACAGGGAAGGAAAGGATTTTATCCTATTCACTGCCTTTGATCAAAACAGGATTTGTGCTTCTGTGGAATGAGATTATAATGGTGAGATGGGTGGGTCCCCTCTCTGTGGAGGCCCAGGGGCCTGTTAGCAAAATGCCTCAACCCTGGAGGGGCAGAGGGAAAAGGGGAGAGATGCCCGCTTGCTGGGGCTTCAGGCGGGCACTGTGGTGGGGCCGGGGCAGCGGGAGCAAGTCAAAATGGCGGCTCCCCTCACGGGATGGGCGCCACCCTGCACTGAATCGTATGGGGGAACGGGACCGAGGGAAGACCAAACATGGGTTGGGATCCAATCCAGGGCAGCATGGTGACTACCAGCCTGGGTAGGGGACAGAGAGGGAGGGGAGATGACAGATGGCAGGTAGCGCACCTGTACACTAAACAGGCACCATCTCCCATCCCCTTCTCAGGGGTAACGGGATTAGGAGCTGGGAGGGGCAGGGGGAGGCATGTTATAAATCTGTATTGTGATATTGGCTTTCGCAAGTATTAGAATGAATATTATATGTTAAATACTTTTTGGCTATGTATGTACTTTTTTTCTTGCTAACCAGTTTTAAGCTTAAAGGAATCTCGTAGTACAAAGCAAGGAAACCCCAGAGGGCAAAGACAGTGGGGCCCAAGCTGTTATCAGCAGAAGAACAATAGAGGCCAAGCTGTTATCAGCAGCCAGGACCAGGCCCGTGGCAGCAGTGGAAGGACGGATGTGAAGGCCAGCTGTCACCAGGGCAGGACGAGGGGCCCTGACTGTT
This sequence comes from Poecile atricapillus, assembly GCF_030490865.1. Lineage (NCBI taxonomy): Eukaryota > Metazoa > Chordata > Aves > Passeriformes > Paridae > Poecile > Poecile atricapillus. Next base: position 83,266,201 of record NC_081251.1, read on the forward strand.
ATCAACACTGACCATTTGCAGAATAAAGGAAACCAAACTCAAAAATAATGATGATCAGAAAAAATAAAAACCATTCAGAGCATGTTCTAAATAGGTGGAACCAGGGAGGGGACATGCTAAATACTTCTTGAAAAAGTTTGAATATGCATTAAACCCTCACAGCAGGAGGGGATAAAAAGAGTGTTCCCAAGATACCAGGTGTGTTCCTGGCAACGCTCCAGGGCACCTGGCCGTTTTAACCCTTTGCTTTATTTCCTTTGTCTTCTAATTGTCTTTTTGTTTATATTAAACTTTTTATAATTTATTAAGTGAATCTCGTTTTTCACAGGCAGAACTGTGCAAACTGGGAAAGCAAACCTGAACTATGAAAATGGAAACAGGCCCCATAAATCAAATAAAAAATGGGATAAAACTTAACGACCCTTAACACCCCCCTCCATTTGCAAAAAAAAAAAGCCTCTCCCCAGCAGAGTCCCAAAATGCCATTTGATAAACTGGGTCACTAGAAACATTAGAAAACTCCTTAAACAGCCAATGAATGAAACATTTTAAACTCCCCTTAAACGGTTTTCCCCCTAAGATCAGAACTTCTCTAACTCGCACATATACCTCCCTCTCAGCCCGGGACAACACATTCCCCATGGCTACCCTTGATGAAAAGGAGTTACCCACCCACAAGATTTAAACAAAAGGAGCCTGGATCCCAGGTGACTCCCCGCCAACTCTCTGGTGGATCTGGGTGCAGGTCCTGCAACAGTTTTGTGGGCGTCATCAGCAGAGCCAATCCTCCTGCCGCCTGGGAGGGTGCCAACTCTCCCTGTGGCACCCGATAAAACTCAGGTCCTGCTTCTGGGTGGTAGCTTGCCCGAAGGTGTCTTACATCCGGCAACGATGGGTCAGCCGATTCATCATTGGAGTCGCTCTCAGGGATCTGTCTTCTCTCCAAGAAGGTCCTGTTCAGGGCACCACTTTGTTACAGCATGTGCCACAAGGAGATCCCAGAAAGTGAGCAGCGTTCTCTGAGCCCGGAGCATACCGTAGAAAATGCTGACAATTTAAGACAAAGGGATGGGTTTTTGTTTGACAATTCAGCAAATGGTTTATTGAACATAGCTTCAAAGAGGTGCAGGAACAAGAACCAAGGTTTGGGCTGAGGGCACAGGGTTAAATGAGGGGCAAAAAGGGCGGATCTGAGGGCTGAGGTCCAATAGGGACAAGGGAAAGTGGTGCAGCGGCACCAAACACAAAAGGCACCATCTGTGGCTGCAAAAGGCCCATAGGAGGAAGGCCTTTTCTTACTCTATTCTAGAGGAACGTCTCTCTCCTGCCTCTGGAGAGGTTTGAGGCATTTTGGTAAGAGGCCTCCACTCCTTTCCATTTGGGATGGCGTGCACTAGAAAGGCCACCTTTCAAGTAAAGCAGATGATGCTTCTTTACAGTACTATAATGTTTTTCATAGGATACATCCTTCTCAGACTTGATATCCACTTCCAAGGCAGCACATACATTTCATCAGTTAAAGAAGGGCACTGATCCCAGAAATGTTGGCATCTCCAAGAATTTTACAGTTTCCTACCAAAAAAGAGCCCTCCCTTACCCCCGACTAATTTTTGAGTACCAATACTCATTTCTCAGAGTGCCACATGTATTCAAGCAAAGCTGCACTGAAGGAACCCAGCAAGTGACAGTACCTGTGTCCCAGTAAGAGCAACAGCAAATCAGCTATGCTATGCTCTTGGACTTTGCTAACCCCTTTAGCGCCAAGTAACAAAACAAAAAGTAGAAAAACCATTTTCTTTCACATACAGATTTCTTAAAAGCACTGCCATGGTTTAACCTCAGCCAGGAGCCAGGTCCCACACAGCCGCTCACTCATCCCTCACCAGAGGGGCCAGGAAGAGAATTGGAAGGGTAAAAATTGGAGAATTCATGGATTGAGATTGAGTTTAATAGGGAAAGCAAAAACTATGCGAACAGGCAAAGCCATACAAGGAATTAATTCACCACTTCCCATGGGTAGGTGTTCAGTCATCCCCAGGAGAGCAGGGCCGTATCACAGGTGCCCTGTATTTGCCTTTGGGAAGACAAATATGTTTACTGCAAACATCCCCCTGCTTTCCTCCTCCTTCCCCCCAGTTCATATCCTGAGGTGAATGACATATGGGCTGGAATATCCCTTTGGTCAGTTAGGGTCACCAGTCCCATCTGTGTCTCGTTCCAACATCCCATGCACACCCAAATTCCTTGTCAGCCATGGCAGTACAGAAAGCAGAAAAGGCCTCAGATCTATGCAGGCCTTGCTCAACAATAACAAAAACATCTCTGTGTTATCAGCCCAGTGTTCAGCACAAATCCAAAACATAGTTCCTGGGAAGAAAATGAACCCTACCCTAGCCACAACCAGCACAAGCATGCTCTTTAAAGTAGCTGAAGTGCATAACACACTAATAGTGTCCTGAGACAGACTGTCCCTGCTTAAATAACTCCTGAACAGCCTAAACTTATTGTCCCAGCACAAAATTCCAGCCCACCTAAGGAATTCTGCTACATGTAACCCAGGTTTTGGAACTGTATTATAGACAGAAGAAAAAATTTCAGGACAGGTGTTTGGCTCACTGCAAGATATCTTCCAAATCACTTCAGTCCTGCAGCCCCACAACCAACGGTGAAACAGTGCCGTCAAAATGATGCACGGGAAGTCTGAAATCAGAGGGCAGAGCAATCATTGAGCAGCAATAATCCACTTTTCAGGCTCCCATGTCTCAGTTTTTTTCCTCTGAACCAAGTCCTATTTTGACACAGAAAAAGGATGTCTTTCTTCAAGCCTTGCATAGCCTTCTGCAGCTTGCAGTTTAAAACTCATTCATGATGCTAGATAACACAAAGATAATAGCACAAATCATGGTTCATTACCAAAGAGTCATGTTCCAATCCCTACCCTGTGTCCTTTTTATGGATATAGCCACTTATGAACTGATATGGCAGTAAGGCCTTATGTAGATTTTACTGCTGGTGTAACATAGTACTCCAAAAGACTATGTTCAGCATGCCAACACATCTCCAAGCTCCCAGAAAGGTTGTGCCTTCTATAGCAGAACCAGCTCAGTGAGCTCTGTTTTAAAGGCTTATTAATGCTTAAAGCATCTCAACTCATGTACAACTATCATAACAGTACAGTTCAAGAGTATCTGCAGGGTCAAGATTAAAAGTTAAGGACCTGGTCATACAAACCTGTTTCTAATGAAAGGTGCCATTTACATCAATGGGATAATCTCAGGAAGAACCAAAGGATAAACATATTTATTTCTGTTCATATTGATACAGAATTTAGAGAGTTGCAAATACTGAAAACCTCAGACATGGCCCTTTCAAAATGGTCTATGGTTATATCAGAACTGCAGCAAATACTTTACAGACAACCAAAGCAGGGAAGTGTACATCCAGTGATTTTCAGTCCAAGAATACTCTCCTGAACCCCTTCAATTAAAAAAAAAAAAAAAAAAACAACCAAAAAACTTCTGATCTACAAGCAGAGAAAACAGAGATGGGTAAGGCTGTGGCATCAGCTTAATGAAGAAAAACCCAGCATATAAGCAATGAAAATAGCATCCCAAGCTGTGACTACCATCCTGGACAGCTTGGTCCCCAGCTTTAAGTATCAAACTCTCAGAAGAATCTTTCAAAAATACCATGTTTTCAATCACCTGACCTGAAGAATAAAAGTTGTTCTAATTCAATACAGTGGATTCACCCATATCATGGGACACCCAAAATAGATAGTGCTGCAGCCTGACCTCTTTAGGTCTGTACATCAGTGCTTGCAAGAAAATGGTACAGAAGAGTCAAAGTCTGTACCTCATCACTGATCTATACTCTGACCTAAGTGTACATTAAATTTTATTAAATTAACTGTACAGCAAAAGTCAGTTTTCACACTGAAGTGTGAAATTTATCTCAAGGCCTCACATATTTTGCTGTTACAACGCCTTGTCAGAATTAATGCCTCCACAATGGTTATGGTATATGTATGGTAGAGGGAGCTACTTGACATGCACCCTTCTTTCTGGTGACTTGATAAAAGTCACTCACACAAGTAAAGATCCTGGAGCTTAGAGGGCAAGAAACATATTACACTCTAGTGAATGAGTAATCCAAGAAAATAAACTGAATTCAACACCGCACCATTGGTGCAAAGGGGATGGAAGGATAACAAACAGGAAAATGGAAAAATAAAACAAAATTTGAGGAATAAGTTGAAGAACACTTCTACGCATTCACTCTGCCATGAGGTTTCAGTCCCAACACACTCGGAGTCCTAAGCCTTCTCCAAGTCTGAAAGCTCTTTAACTAAAATTTTTTAGAATGAGACAAGTAAGAAATAGGCAACAATAGAAAACTACTCTATTTTAAGTGTAACCTTATGTGCAATACAAGAAAAGATAGAGACTATAAATTTTGATAAGGATGGAACACTTTGAAGATATTGGCTTATGTACCTTTAAGTAGGCAAATGAAAAGTTCAGAACAGCTGCTAAATAGTATGATTTACCAGAAAATGTTTTCAAATTATCTGTTTTTCCTGTGAACCTTAGGTAAAAAATACATTAGAATAATCTAAAAATAAAAGAACAAGGAACAAAATGGTAAGATTATGATCTTTAGTAATTAAAGTCTGCATTGCCAGGATTTCACATTGCAGCCTTTGGCACACTGTGGCCAGACACATCACATTAATAATAAATGACAGGACTAGAAGTTCAAACAAACTGGAACTTGTCCCATTGCCATTTCTATAAGGATGAAACAGAAAATTCAGTTGTCACAAGTTTTATTCATATATCCTATAAAATGGCTTGTTGGCAATTCCACCAAGTTTTGTTAGCTTGTTTTGCATTTCATTAGGTTAATAAAGTCGGAGAGGGGTTTACTATCATTATGGCTTCTGGAATGTGTACAGGAATAGAACATGAATTATATTAACGGCAAAGAAATTAATGAGAGAATCAGGAGCTCCAACCTGGAAGTGAGAAGCATTAATTTAAGCTACTACCCAAGTGATCCCTCTTTGTCTTCTGCTCAGCTGATACTCTGCACCTATTGTACACAAAAGTCTCCTTTAGAATAAAGCAGATTCTGTAACAAAGCCAGGACTCGAAGAAGGAAGTGTACAGATTCATCCTGACTGACATAAGTTAGCATTCCCACAGGACCCATACAAGGTTACAAGCAACAAAGGAAAATCTCTGCAAGGACCAGAAAGGTTTCACTTGCCAGTCACCTGTCACAGTTCAGTTTTGGATAGGTGCTTAGGAGTCCCCAGGTGATGCCAAAGGGACCCAGGGGATCTGTTTGCATCCTGGCCAGTAGCCATTAGACCAGTTTTGGTGTTAAATGCCCCGAGCCCCATCAGACACATTTCCCTAGAGGCAGAGGCCAGAAAATGCAGTAATGGCCTCTTCCAGAGGCAGAACCTCATCCTCCTGCAGTGAAGATGTCTGGTAACAATTTGAAATAATTTATGTATTCCACGTAATATTCCTCTCTTTATCTCACTTAGTAATATTTTCCCTCGAGACTGCATACAGGCTTCCTGATTTTACAGGCAATGTGGCAATGTGGCCATAATTAAGGGCCTCTCTGATGTCACAGATAGAAATTTATAACAAAAGAAACTGTTTTAACATTTTAGCCCAGCTCTGAGGTCAAGCCAAAGATCTTTGGAGCACCTGTTGATCAAACTCAAGTCCCTGTTGCCCAATGACCTAAACAATGTGCACAGTAACTGCAAGTCCCAGTGAGACTGTATATCATCCTGCTGGATTAGAAATTCTTTGCTCTTAAGAGTAACACTTGAGAGATTACCAAAGATCAGTTCTGTCATAGCTAGAAGGAGCAACAGCTCATATCAGGAATTTGTGTGTTGGTCTGCCATCCAAAGAGAACACAGTGACAAAAGTCTGAATAAATTCACAGCACATCCTTTATTTATCTGGGCCAGTTCTGGACTACAGTAGGCCATAAAAAGCATGAGATCAGATCCCAGACAAAAAATTACTACATCTCAGTGTACCAGTCATTAAAGTTGACTGTAATAAGACAGAGGGAAACAGAGAGCAGGCTTTTACTGCTCATTTAATCTCTCTCAAGCATACTTAAATAAACTGTTTCTTCTTTCAAATAACAAAAAGAAATGCTTGTAGCCTGTGAAAGGGGAATTATAAAATGGTATCATCAGAAAAAAAAACTTTTGTTGAGGCAGCAGTGCGTGTAAAGAATTCCCAAGATGTCATGGCTGATACAAGCAGCTCTCTAAAGTATTCAGTGCTCCCAGATGTCACAAAGATATTCTTACGCACTTTTCTTTGCCCTGGAACTAGATAAAGTGTTTAATATCATTTCAATCTCTCCTCAACTTGCCATAGTAGAGGGTATCAATTTTCTGCTAGGTGTTCTTGACTTATGCATAGGTAGTAAAGCTCTTTTCCTCAAATTTGCTGGTGTTCCCAGATAAGCAAACCTACAGGTAATTACAGAATTACTTTGTACCTACAGCATCATGGGTGATGAACAGAAAAAGTGCATAGCTAATAAATCTATGAAGTACAAATGACCTAATGTACATGAAGTTCTTAACAGGCCTTTTTCTTGGCTCTGGGGCAGAGAACTACCTCACTTCTCACCAGAGCTTCAATTCAAATCCTACAAGATCTGCTAAGACACTTTCAGTTTCCAAACACACATCGTCCTGCTCCAATGCTTCCCCTCCCTTAAAAAACAACAATGGAAAATTATGGGGAGTTTGACAAAAAGGAACCTGCCAATTTGCGAAGGATTATGTCACAACTAAGCTGCCACCACGTTTTAATATTGCTTTGCTTTACACAAGGTCCAAGCTTAAGCAAAGAAAAACATCTGTTTGTCAGTGCTGTACAGTACTTTTCAGCTCACATCCCAGCTATCTCCACAGGCCTGCCTTAAGGGCAAGGACCAGCATCAAAACAAACTCTGCTGTTCCTCAACTTCTTAAAACTGTCCTGAGACAAAGAGAAGTAGCAATGAAGAAACAAAGGTGTGGTCTGACTCAAGATGTTTTCTGATCACAGTTGCCACATAAGGGTACCAGGCAGAATGTGCCTACAACCGAAAAAAGTCTGGGAATCAGTTCATGTGGCACCATTCTCCTGAGCCTTTGTGTGTCTCCCTGAAAGGGTGTTACCATTTCATTTGACTTCAAACCCATTTAAAACCCAAATAAATCTTTAGAAGAGGGGCCATGCACAAGAAGTCACAGCCTGTGATGGCATCCCACCATGTGTGGATGCTGAAAGGGGGGCAGGTGAGTTTTCTGTCAAAAATTGCAGGTATTCTGAGAAGTAGTTCTAAAGCCAAATGAAAAAATATGCTGATCCCACTCTTCTGCAGGCCTTTTTCTTCTGCCAAGCTGCTGAAAAATGGCCTTCATGGCAGAAAATTAATGATTCTCACAGCACAGTTATTTGCTGTGCAGAACAGCAGCTTGTGCAGTCCACTGGCCTGGGTACACATCATTGTAACAAAGAAATCCATGCTGTGGGAAAGCTTGGTATCTGAAATGTAAAGAAAGGAGAAACCTAAGTAAAGCTGATCTCCCAAACAGCAGCAGTGCTTTCTGCTTGATGTCACACGGCTCCCGCGCTCCCTTCAGTGCCAGCGAGGGAACAGAGAGCAAGACGCAGTCAGTTTATTTTTCATTCCTGGTTCTCACAGTCTGAAGCTGCATCCTGTCCTCTTGGGTCCTTTTGGAGAGGAACAGAGCACTGTCATTTCTTTGTGGGATAGGTTCCTTAGTTTCTGGCAAAGATATATTCATATTTCATTTCTCTGAGAAGGAACAAAGACAGTTTCTCCACAGGGTTTTAATTTTAGATCTTTTCAGTCTCCAGACTTGCTCAGGCTATTGCTCTGGGCAACAAACTAGTCTATTGAAAAGAATGTAATGAAAAGCTGGCATTGGTGAGGTCTGTTACAACAAGCAGGAGGCTCTGGAGGAATTTAACAAACATGAACAAAGCACAGGAAAAACACTGAAGGAAAAAAATCCTTTGCTGGCCAAGCTGACACCATATGTCATTTGACCTTAAAAACCTGTGGCCTGTGCAGACCTGAAGCCACAGGGGATAACATCAAACGAAGTCTGGAAGGCAATTCAATAGGTTATCTAGGGCATTCTTCTCCTCTGTAGGATTAGAAGTCCTTTTAATTCACATGTGCCAGGTCAGCACTCACTACTCGTTTTTTTTACCACAACAGTGACCAAACTAATCTTTGCTTATTCGCACCCCTCAGTCTTGATTGAGACAATCTGAAAGATTTAACAGAAACAGTAGTGAATTTGTTTCATTAAGTAATTGCAGAAAGTTCAAACCGAGTTTGCAAATCCCTTTAATGATGCTAATCACCTTCTTATTTCTGTGTTTACTTGTTTTGCTTATCATTTAAATGCACAGAGTGCCTTGCCTCTAGGTGAAGTTCAGCCTGCACAGAGCATGCCTCAAACCAAAGAATGAGGCTGCAAAAATGATGAATCCTCACACATTGCTATTAACTAGGAGCAACCTTTCTGTGCATTCCCTGCAGCTGTCTGGGGACAGTTAGAGGATAAGGGTCTCAATGACAGCTCTGCCCTATGCACAAAGCTAGATGTCCTCTTTGCTATCCAGGGAGGGAAGCCCAGAAGCCCTGAAAGTTTTTCTTTCATGTATGTTTTGTCCTGCCTAGAAAATAGCTAAGTGTTAGGGTATTTTCAGAAAAAACTTCAGATCATGCCATTTTTAAATTTCAGAACAAAATCACTCAAACTGACTGAGCAGCCTCATATTTCATCCTCCTCAAGCATCTGAAATGGCTTTTCTATCTGGAATGTACATATGTCCTACAAGATGCAAAACAAAGGCTCCTACCATCATGTGATTTTGGGTTGGAGTTAACACATTAAAAAAAAAGCTGTTCACAAGATTTAAGAGATTTCCCTTGTCAGTAAATCTTTTCACTTAACTTTTTCTGGTTTTATACAGTGCTTCTGTTCACACAGATGCAGGAAGACCCACAGATGGTCACAGTGCTGCTGTGACACAGACCATAGGCAGCAGAAAAATTAGCTCTCAGAGAGTGTTCACTGCAAACCTGTGCTGTCTTATGTGTAACTCTCTGCAAATGACCCTTAATAGTCATGGAAATTAGTTCCATTTGCCATGAATCAGAGAAGCTGCTAAGTGAGTGCCTCTAAAATGGGCCTGTCAGGATAGAGAAATACTGAGCTGTTGTATTTTTTTTAGCATTCATACAGTGGAACAGCTGCTGTTTAACAGTTAACTGCAGGAAATAAATGCCAAAAGTCATAGATACTGCAGGTAAGGAAAGCTACCTACCCTGTATCTGAGCAATTTGCATATCAGACCTGAACTACAACCAAAGCTTGGTTTTTTTTGTAAACTATCTCTTAGTGACCGGTATCAGGTACGTCTGTTACTAAGAACGTAGAAATGCATAACATTAAAATCCTCAAAAGCTGACATTGATAATTTCCAGCCAGGCACAGTAGTACCAAGGAAGCATGTTGTGTGCCATTTCAGATCCAATATAATCACCGTGGCTGGAACCTCTGGAGGGAGAGCCCTTAAAGCATGTATGGCATGCAAGTTATAATCTCTTACATGTCCCATGGCCACAGGAAGCTTCTGCTGAAGGTGGGCAAACACTGCACCTCAATGCTTTCATTGCAATTCAACTGTGTATTACTGGGGATTGCCTTTCTTACCTTCTTGGCAAATAATGAACAGAAAGCTGATTTATCATTTATCAGCTCAGAAGTCCTGCTACAGCTGAGAGGCAGGAGCTGTGATTTAAATCCTTGTAGGCAAGGGCAAGAATGAGAGCCAGATCTCTGCTGCTTATGCTCTGAACATCAGGGTCCTGAAATACAGTGTGAGGGAAGAGGCAGCATTACCCTCCCAGCAGTTAACAGGAGCAGCAGAAGAGCTGTTCCATGGGAAGCTGAGTACACATGGCCCTGAGGATCTGAGAATCCTTTCTAGATCAGACCTCTGAGGAGGAAGAGTACCTACTTTTAGATGTTTGTAGCTGTGCAGTAATGGCTAAGTTATTCCTCCCTAACAGATGCAGGCAGCTGAGGAAACAGGTTGCGTAAAACCATGTCTCCTCAGTAAAAAAAAAAGAATAATGAAAAGTAGAAAAACACAACATCTGTATTCAGGGGAATTTCTTCCAAGTGTGTTGTTATCAAACAAAATATATATGAAGAAACCTCTCACATGAACAGCTTGGAAAAGTTCCCAGTTCCTCATCCGTCCTCATGTTACATGGCAGTTGTGTGTTAGGATAAGATTTGAGCTCAGGCAAATCTGGCACTAGCATCTTGCACTTCTAATCATATAAGTGATCTCCACTCAACCAGCAAATGCATATCACAAACAAACATGCCTCCAGGATTGTACCTTTGGGAACTGAGGTGAGAAGAAAATCCCACTTGCTAGTCAGAACATCAATTTCATGGACAAGTCTATCCTATCACTGTCTATCCACTGCAGAAATGACACGAGTGACAAATGCACTGTTTCATGTGCCCTGGACTTACAAGTGACACAGCAGTGAACCCAAAAATTCTCAATTGCTCTTTAATGATACCGCATATTTGGTTTTCACCCCAGAGGGAAAAGCTTACAGCAGTAATAGCCAGTCTGAATGTAGCACAGGATGTATATACACTGTCATACTCCATGGCAATGTGTGAGGCAGTAAGGAAGGAAAAATCTCTGAAACCTGCATCTATTAAACCATATATAGTAGCTAACTGCAAATGTAATCTCATCTAGTTTGTGCTGACATGGCTGTGAGGCAGCATGTGTTTTCTAGCTCTGTTGGACTTGTATCCCAAGTTCATTTCCACTGCCTTCTCTGCCAGAGCAAGGCCCAGAAGACGGCATTATGTTACAAGGAGACATTATCCTGGTGCCAGTTGCCTTCCCCTCTGCTCTACAAATTCAGAGGGGAAGTCTCTTTGATTGGACATATCACTAGCTTCTTCTTGCTCTCATTGTTTTGCCAAGCCTAGCATCAAGTTGCAACACTTCAGCTGGATGTAAATACAGAGAAGCAAAGCCAGAGAGAGATAGGAAAGCTTTATGTGACTTTCACCTTCATTCTTTCAGCTCTGTTTCAAAATCCGTCACCTCCTTGCACCCTTTGGGGCCAGAATAATCTTGATGTCAGCACTGTTGTATACAAAAGGCTGATAATAACTGTTGTCTCTCTAGATATTCTGTAGTGTCTTTTCTAAGAGCCAGACACTAAGCAAGAGTAAACTCAGTGCTGAAATTACTTTGAAGTCAGATGCCATTGAGACATAAAAGGTTTAAGCACAGACATGTGAATGCAGTTGTCTGTATTTCAGAGAGAAATAATCCAGAATGTCAAATTAAAGCAGTGGGATTTTCCAGACCTGTTAAATAATGAGAGCTGAGGGTCCAGGTAGAGCAGCCCCTCAGAACTGTTGCAACTTCTAGCACTGCTACTCTGTTCATCCTCATCTGCTCTTTCCTCCATTTTACCAATTCCCTGCTGATCCAGCTCTTCTTTGTCTTCAGGACTTCTGCATGGCTGGTTTTGTTCCTAAGATTAGAAATCATACCATGCAGATGGAGCAAAATGCTGCTGTGATTCAAGCTACAGAGGTTACATCAGCAGTCCTTAGCTCAGTCCATGTTCTTGCCTGCTACTGAGTCATGCTGAACTGTTGTGCCCAAGCACAAGAAGCTGGACTTACAATTATGAAAACCTAGTGATAACTCCTGTGACCCAGCAGTTGTTCAGGACCATACAAAGATACAAGGGTTTGCCACTGTGAGATATAATTCCCTCATCTTTACACAGCTAGTGACCATGAAGGATCAAGCTCCCTACTGCCTGTAAAGTCAATGAACAGAAAGCATCAGCTAAGGATGGAAATAAGCAGAACAATTTAAAAAGGAAGATATTTCACTATAATCAATCTGCTCAACTGTGGAAGATGCATAGAAGCAATGAGATCGAGTTAATTCTGGCTCACTAGACAGAATTTCTTCTGCATCTGCTTTGCTTAGTACCCTGCTAGGTTGCTGTGAGGCCCCAAAAAGCTTGCACAATGAGACTCTTAAAAGGGCTTACAGATTTTTATGGACTCTGAGTTAGATGTAGGGGAGAAATATTGACAAGATCTTCTCAAGAGTTCAAAACAGCAAAAATCTTTACTGGCAACTTTAGAAAATCAGAGAATTTCAGCAAAAGGTTTGGAGCAGCATTCAATCAACATAAAATATTTCCTGAAGTATTAACTTAGTCCATTCAACTTAGCAAACTACAAGCCTACCTGATTTTAAGTTACTGAAAACTCCAAGAAGAAGGAATTAGAAGAAGAAAAAGACAGAAAATATATAGAAAAGAATGAATATAGCTACCACTCCTAGTTCCAACAATGTTCAGCTCATAGAACTTCCAGGAGGAGGTAGGGCCAAGACATATGCTTACCTCATGGCTCAGTTAAGTGCCCTTTGGCTTTCCTGGGCCATTCCCCCAGGTGGAACTTGCTGTCATCTGGCCACTCTGGGGCTGGACTGGGGCTCCAGAGGCAGGTGTGGAACATTGCCTGCAGTGTGCCAGGGATTGGCAGCCACCAGAGCAAGGCCCCACCTGTCCTTTCCCCTCACACCCACGCACCCAAGATGTTTTGAGCCAGCAATCTCCTCCAGTCTCTCACAGTTGTATGCCCAGCTGAAGTAATGCCTCAAGTTCAGATGCTTATCTGATACATATTAAAACCTTCTAAGCACCAGTGTAACTATAAAATGCTAAACAATCATAAGAACATAGTTGAATTTACAGTAGAAAGAAACATAAATTTTAAATTTGAATTATGAGAGAAATTAACAAATTAACTTTGAATTAACTGCTGCTTTTCTAATGGTTATATTCTCCTAGGAACAGCCCACTTACCTTAGCACTACAGACTTGATTTTTTAGAAAGAAAATGCTCACATTTCTTGAAGATACTATTCATTTTTAATGACACGATAAGACAGAAAATGCTGGCATAAAAAAATATTGGAAAAAACAATTAGTTTAAGATTGTGAAATATTTTTTCAAGATTTGTATGTCAATCACACAACTCTACTGTGTTTTTTAGTCTTCCTAAATATTAAAAAGCACAGTGAATTTTGCTTCCATAACTGAAGAGGTTCTACTACTCAACTTACAAAAAGAAATGTAATAAAGATGAGTTCAGTGAGCCTCTGTTTAGGATCATGCAAATTAAACATTCTGAGTCCTTTTGTCTAGTAAAAATAAATCAATTGAAAAATAAAATTGTATTTCTTCATCATCTAGGCTGTACCTTCTGCATTTATGATGCATACATCAAGATGTAATCACATAATTCAAGGACTCTAATCAGGAATAATTAGAAATAATTATATAAATTGTCAACAAGTTATTTGAATAATTGCACATATAGGAGTGAGGCCTTCTGTAGAAGCAGATTGTAAATCAACTTTTTTCTTTTGCTTTATCTGATGAATAGGGTTGTTTTCTTTTTTACTTCTAGTTTTAAGGGTTTTACTACATCTAGCATTGTGATATGATAAATCTAGGACTGGTCTTCTGACCCAGAAATTTTCTCAGTATCTTAAAAACCAGAAAGCCTCAGAAACCCAGAGAAACAGCAATTAAACTGAAAAAAAAAAAAAAAAAAGTAAGAAAAGTTTACTGCTTTGAGATAGAGCAGGCTCTTCTTGTGCAAGCTCTTTCACTGGGGTTGTTTGGGTACATTTTTCATCTTCAGTGTCTGTGACATGCTGTGTCACTGAACTATTTCCTAACTGATTAGCAAGTTCCCAAATCAATGTGTAAAAGACAGAGAGAGGCTGTAAGATATTAAACTGGCAGAGATAATAAAGCCTTCTCTCCCCTTTCCAGGCTGTAAGCAGGTAAGAAACACAACCTTCTAATTTGCAGCCTCCCTACCAGGACAGTCACAGTAATTCAGTAGAGAAAACCGTGATATTTCTTTCCTCTCCTTTCTCCTTAAAGCAAGTTTTTTGCAAAGTCATAAGGTCATGAGTGATTACAAGGGTACAGGTACCACGTGCTGCAGGTGAGGAGAGTTGCAGCAAGCTTACAAGGGTTGTAACAATACAGTTTTCAAAAATCTTCATACGATTCCCTGACATGTCTCCCTTTCTGATATGTGACCAATTGGACTGAGCTTTGAGTAGCACCAAAAGTCAAAATTCAGTGTTTCAGGGTGTAAGAAGAGGCAATGCTACAGGAAGGGTATTAGGTATCTACTTAAAGGAACATGCAGCAGCCGAGAAGTAACAGAAGTTCTGGTACAGTGAAGGGACAAGCTACTCTTTCTTTGAGAAGGAATTATGTACAGATAATTTTGCCCCACACTACATTTCTCCCTCCTACATACCCACACACTTGTACATCATTTGAACACCTGACACCCAGCCAAGGGCAAACCATTACAGTCCTTTTTGGCTGTAAAACTTGGAGCAGTGTATGGTTATGTTGTGGTGGTGCAGGTGCTGCTCTTCAGAGTTCCAACCATTCCTCCTCAGCTGTCAGACCCTGGTCAGGAGTCCATGGCTACAACAAAGACAGCCAGGTTCAGAGGGGCCTCCCTAGAGAGCTGGCCAGGCACCCCCATGGAGGCAACTCCACAACAGAGTGAGACTATGAGGGGTGGCAGGGCACTGAACTGGCTGCCAAGGGAGGTCATGGGGATCTCCCTCTCTGGAGATGTTTAGAACCCACCGGGATGATTCTGTAATCCTACGAGATTACTTTGCCTTGCCTCATGGGGCCAGCACAGGTATACCCACGGTGTAGGCTTCATTTCTCATCTCTGCCAAAAGGCTTGGTTTTGTCCTCACTCCTGACCAATTGCTGCTGCAGTCAAGGGCTGCGTTTCCAGCCTGGTACTTGTACTCTGGCTCCAATGGCAACTAAACCTCACTGCTTTCTTCCATTCCCCCAGGTCACAACAGCTGGGGAGGCTGGGATTTGATCCCAAACTGTGGACCTGAGGAGGGGTTCTGGCCCTATGTTTCCCCACAGGTACCACTGAGGGCTGGAAGCTGCCAGGGAAGCAGGGGGTCTTACACAGCAGGGCCTGGTGCCAGCAGGAAATCCACCAAGAAACCCTTGCTGGCTTGGGAAGGCCCTGTGCTTTCCATTGTTGGAGACTGGGGATATCCAGGAAATTGCCACCATGGGCATGGCCTCTTCTCAAATTGTTCTTGAGCCTCCCCTTTTGGTCACTGGTGGAGGCAGCCACTGGGCTAGAAGGACCCATTGCATGTGCATGATACATTTGTATCAAAACCAAGGAAACTTGAAACATGAATTTTAGTAATTCTGGTGAGTTCTCTTAGGACATTTGGCTGTCTCCATCTATGGAGAAGATATGGCAATGGTGAGCCCCAGTCATAAAAATTAAATTGTGATGCTGCTTCAGATGGAAAAGATTTCTATCCATGAACACTAAGTAACAGGGGAATCAGTGCTGCTTGTTTCCTAAGTCTGCTTTGCAGTCAATGACTTTTAAGGTGGAAGGAGAAATAAGGATTTCTTACAGGGTTTTGGAGGGTTTTTTTTGTGTATAAATAACAATCTCTTAACGATATTTATCATTATTTTAATTATATTTTTATTATGTGAATATAGTAATTTATTTTACACTTGTTTAGGGAGCTTGAGATCCATGACACAAGTGTTGTCTCTTAAACTCAAGGACTGACAAAATGACACAACCAAGACCACTGCTGTACATTAGTATGTACAATACACTTATCATGGGTGTGGCTTGCTGCTATTTACCATCCATAAAATGCTGGAATTGAGACTCTTTGTTTCTTCCACTACTGGTAAATAAGCTTGGTCTACTGGTTGTTGTGCATGACAAAGAGTTAGAACTGAAGATATTATTCATTTTTAATGACACGATAAGACAGAAAATGCTGGCATAAAAAAAATATTGGAAAAAACAATTAGTTTAAGATTGTGAAATATTTTTTCAAGATTTAAAATATCGTGCTGATTATCCTGTCCCCAAAATTCTGGGTTAAACTGTAGCAGGGAAAATGAAATTGTTGCAATGTCTTTGTTGCGCTTGACGCCAGGAATATCTACCTTTTACCACAGAGGACATGATTCCTATCAGTATGCAATGCTTGAAGTGGAGTCCCATCGCCAGTGAGCTCTGTGATGAGCTGTGAGTTCATATGCAGCCACCATGCCATCAAAAAGAGACATTAGGAAGAAAAGCTTGCAAATCCATCATCTGGTTGAAGTTCAACTTATTTCTACACTGTAGCTATTTTTGATCCTGTCTACTCCTTGGATTACTTACCTTTAACATTGTGTTTCCCAAACAAAAGTCAACTCTCTTAAGGCTTCTTGAAAGGTGGTATTCCTTACTGCAAAGGGGCTATAGTTAGAAGACTGGAGACTTATTAGCA
The DNA here is from genome assembly GCF_030490865.1 of Poecile atricapillus. NCBI lineage: Eukaryota > Metazoa > Chordata > Aves > Passeriformes > Paridae > Poecile > Poecile atricapillus. The sequence continues at coordinate 83,282,758 of NC_081251.1, forward strand.
ATTAGAGGAAAGAATTACAGCCCATGTGGAAGGTAGCTGTAAGGTGCCAAGTTTAGGTACAACAGGCTGTGATGTTTCTGGGAGACCATAGCAAAATTCTAATTCTTATTCAGCACTGCATAAAGGCTGGGGGAAGAGGATCTGTATTGAACATCTTAGAGTGAAATTATCTATACAAGGAATGTGTGAAGAGAGCCAAAAGAGCTAGTTCATACTGCAGAGAAAAGATACAGGTTGCTGCTCTCTAAAACATTTTGAGAATCAGAAGACTTTTTACTTCAGATTTAAGGGACCATACTGGGGACATTAATGCCCTGGGGCTAAAAGGCAACAAACTGGTACTGATAAATCTAAAATAGATGAGATGTCAGGATCTACGTACATGCAAGTACAGGAGTTTTCTGTGAGCTCTGGTGGACAAAGATCAAACACTCAGAGAAAATTCTGCTCTGGGATGCTGCAGCAGATTGTCTGCTGGAAAGCAATAATTTTTTCCCTCTCTCACAACCTCTAGTGGCCAAAATGCACAAATCCAGGCAGAAACTACTTGCTGGAGATAGCAAGGCTGCCTTCCACTGGATTTGATGCATGTTCCAGAAGTGGAAAGGGGAATCCTACAGCAAAGGATCCTCACAAATGTCTCAGAGCATCTTCCTGTACTGGAGCAGGATCCCTTAGTGAAATATGTCTCAGCAAATGTGTTTTTAAAAAGCCTCCTTGGAGAACTATTGGAAAGTTTTCTGCCTCTGTTACATTGCTGTGATTTTGCTGGTATAGCTGCTCTTCTGGCATGTAAAGAAAGACCCTAACAGTGACAAAAAGAACAAAATAATCAGGAGAGAGAATATTTTATATACTGTATCTCATTATTGCAGCTCCATCTAAACTTTCAATTGTTACCATTCTGTAGTCTCTTTCCAACTGGTATAACTTTACTAGAGGATTTCATATGTTTCCATTGCATAAATCATATACTAATAGAGGGCTTGTTTCCTATGTTTTTGTCTTGCTCTTGTCACTGATCTGCAGGATCACTCCTGCAGCAATGACAAAAAATGTGCACATGGAACTGCATAAAGTATTTTTTCAGCTGGTTGAGCAGCTGGATACGACCAGGTGGAGCCAAACACAACATAACCTGCCAGCTCTCCCAGGACCATTCAATGCTGTTGGAAAAAGCACTCAAAGGCCAAGCAGGAGTTCTGCAAAATGCTGGATGCCCACTAGTGGGAGGGAGGAACTCCTAGTATGCATAATTCCACTTCTTATTTTTTTTTCAGGCACTTTTTTTTTACTTATCTTCTTTCTCATTTCCAATTGCATATAAACTTATTCCAAGCTCCATAAATACTATTAATACCCAAACCTGAGACACAAGAAGGAAAGCTGGTGATATCTGGTTATGAAATGAGCTCAAAGACACAGGTTAGAGTGGACCAAAAAGGTTTTGAGCACAGCTTTTTTATAACCTGAGATGCTGTTGCAACTGAGAAATTATTATTTTGATCTCTGAAGTCATTGCAATGCCCTCACTGTTACAGCCCCAGCTATAATGTGCTGCTCTTCATCTTACAGCTTGAATGCTTTGCTGCATAATTTTCTTCTTTTTATGCATAAAATCAGATTCACTGTCTTAAGAACATAACCAGAGAGCAGATGTGCTCAGTAACAAGGGATCTTTATAAATAGCAAGGACAAGCTCACCTGGGGAGTGGTCACTGCCAGTGAGCTGCTGGCCAGTGACGTTGCAGGCCAAGGTGATGTCTGAAAGTTTAAGATCTCCCCTCTGCTCCTCCAGGGTTCTGCAACCCCGCTTACCTCACAATTTCACTTTGTCTACAAATTTCACCTTCTTTTTTGCTTTTAAGGAAGGTCTCTAAGGCTGACAAGGCTTTCCTTTGCTTCACTGGATATTTGTTCCCACGGTCCAGAGATACTGAATAATGTATTTCCTTGCATAACTTCCAAAGGGAAATGGCCCCCAAGGTCCAATGGGTCCAAGCTGGGACTGTCCATACTCCCAGAACTCTTCTCAATTGAGTATGAAAAAAGCCCTGCCCAGACATAGAATTGCATGGGAAAAACTAGAGAGTTTACCACATGTTGCTGTGTCCTGAGGATTAAGGAATAGCCCCAAGCACATCACCATACCGTCAATGGACGGTGCTCCCCTTCCTTGTAAAGTCACAGGACATTCAGCTGGTTGGTGGGAGACTTGTTTTGCACCAGTCTACTCCAGTGCTGAATGGCAGGCTCTGTCCTCAGTCTCAGTGATCACATCCTCAGAGGAAACACTGAGCTCCTAAGCATTTTCAAGATGTTAATTCCTGAATCTTATTAACAAGAGCCAGCTCAAACATCCATGAGCAGATCGCAGCAATGCCTCGCTCCTGTCTCCACCAGCAGCCAGCCCATGAGGCCTCTAGTTCTCCACGGTGTTTTATATAAAAGCAAGTCTGCAGGAGCAATGGACAACTTGGATAATCTCTCTCATTTCCTCCCCCCCCCTTCTTTTCTTGCCTAGAATGCCTCATAATTTCTACCAGTACCTTCCCTCCAAGAGTTTTTCTTCAGTCCTCTGTTCTGCGCTGCAAGCTGAATAAAAGTTAATGTTTTCCCAGCTGGAAACGGCCCCTTCCCTGCCTCCCTTATTGTCACGAGACGTCACAATGTTTCACTGCTACCTCCAGGACTGGCCCCTTCTGTTGCTAATTAAGGAGCTAAGAGGTTCCCCCAGGCACTTCCCAGTGAAACCGAGCCCATTAAATGAATGGCAGGCGACATCTCTGGGGGTGGGGAGCTGAGTTACACAACAGCTGTTTGGAAACAGGCGGTTTGTTACGTGTGCTGGATTTAGAGACGTGGCATCATTAAAAACAAAGGCAACTTTCAAGTCCAAAGCAGTGTATTTAGGTCAGTGATACCCCAGAGATAATCTCAGGGGTATTGGTGATGGGAAGCAGGCAGCAGGCACCAGGAGCTCAGGCTCAGAGCCTAGGTGTGCAAAATGAGATGGTGCCAGCTTGTGCACCCAGCCATGCACTGAAAGGTGGGTGTACAGGTCCTCTATGTGCTCTGGGATATGGGTCCTGCTATTCTGCACAACGAGTGCTAATCCTGGAGCGTTACATGAGGCAGAGCCCGCTTGGATCTGTACGCATTGCTGGCATTTTGGGAAGTGTGGCGGAGGCTTGTGGGCTTGTACACCAGCTAATCCAGGTGCACAGCAGCCTGGACACAAGGAATTGCTTATATAGAAGGAAACTCCATCCAATCAGTAGAGAAACAAATCTAAACCCTGGTCAATTTTCCTATTTTTATTGTCTTACCTTCTTGGTAGGGCACTGTGTATCTCCTGCAACCATTGCTCCAAGCTGTGTAAAATTAGCATCTTGCAAAGAAAGCAAAAATCATTAAAAACACATAATGCAACTGGTCAAATGCATTTGAAGGAAGGACTAGTCCCAAGATGTGTGCAATAGTATAGATATAAGTGTCTTATGAAAAGATGTTATCCTGGGTGTTTTTTCCATTATTGCAGTGACAGAGGTATTGGTGGCAGAAGCAAAGGCCATGTCTTCAACAAAAGGTTGCTGATAAATCAGTATGTGTAGGCGGTCTATACTCAATGATTCATAGAATTTACAAAATAAAATCTAAAAAAACAATTATCATATTTGGCTGAGGCAAAAAGAAGTGGCAGAGAATGATCCTTCTCAATGGGATTTACTGCTGCTGAGGATTCTTTAATAATAACTATTATCACAGGCCAAATCCCAAGTTCCTTTTCTCCATCCTGATCTTAGCAAACTCCTGGTGTGGCTTTTGGTGAGCATCAGTGAGATTTGTGGGATGCGAGGGATAGGTGCATTGCAGGAGAGGGGCAGGTTCTCTGTCCTGCTGATCTTCCACAGCTCTGCACAGGCAGCACCCCAAAACTAGCCCTTATAAAAAAGTGCTTCAGAGGGAAATGAGAAGCCCAGACTTAAATGTGGTTTTGCAGAGATATCAGCTGAGCATTAGGCACCCACAGGGCTCCCACAATTCATTTGGGAGGCAGCCAAGGGGCTGCTGGGGCGTGAGCTACCTTTGCAGGCCTGAGGAAATACACAAGAGAAAATGTGTGTTTTGAGAAGTTGGTCTCATGATCTGTTCATTTCAATGGAAATTTTGAAGACTTTTCTGCTCTGATTCTGTGCATTATTTTCCCTCCATTTTGTGAGCTGCACTACCTATCTGGAAATGCTTTTATGGTCTCCTTTCTGAGTAATTATTTATTCTCTCTATGGTAGCCCTGCTGTCCATTATTAGTTGTTATGCCCACATTGTATAACAACAACAGTAATCTGAAGAAGCTTTTCTGGTCCAGAGGCATTAAGAAAATGAAGACTGAATCAGCTGAACTTCTAACATAAGGATATGATTTTCCTTTTTCATTAAAAACAGCTAGTCTGGAAAGCAGGCATGTTTGAGTATAATGTAATAACAGCACTGCAGACACATCACCTAAAGAAAATAGCAACTATGGCCCCTGAGTCCTATAAGAGGACTCACAAATACAGCTGGTAAAATAGGCAGGAATTGTTTTTTAACATATCTGTCTGAATATGGTAAACAAGACTCTGTCAACAAATCTGTAAGTATATTTTTCCCATTCATCTTTTCAGCATTCTTGCAAAGACTTAGTTAAGTAAAATCCCAGCATACATAACTTACTGGCCCTTCCAAAAATGTACAAGGGTAAAGCCCTTTCCAAGTGGCTCTTAAGAAAACTTGGCAACAGCAGCTTGCAGGATGAATCCTTGCCAAAGATTAATAATCAGTTCCACGAGCTGCAAAACTAATGAAGCCTCATTTTCTACATGTATTTGCAAAATGCAGCTACTATTTGCAAACACAAAGACTGTATTTTGCAAGTACAAACACAAAAACTTTCTGAGTTGTTCTAAGACTTTGTTCTTTCTAGGTGTGATTATAAAATTCCCCCTGCACCTCCCAAAACCATCAGTTTTCATGAAACATGTAGAAACACCTTTCAGAACTATTTCTGAAATCTCTGCTTGCTGAAGTTGTTGAAATTGGCAAACAGATCAAGACATTACTAGGAGGACACACCTACAGACACACCAAGCAATTGTACAAGCATTGGTTCTGTGGGAAGCGAGGAACTAAAGTGAGGTTGTGAAAGAAAATATAGAAGAAAGCATCTATTTCTTATCACTTAGGAATTGATGGGATTTGCAAGGCAACTCCCATGATCAGGGCTGAGACACAGTAGCCAAGAATGATCCAATTCCTTTGGTGTCAGTGGCAAAATTTTCAGTGCCATTAGGGAGATTAGAGCTTACTTTTGTGCCATATCCAAAGGATGAAGTGTTCAGTGAGGTGGCCACTCCTTTTAAACCGAGTGAGAGTTTTGGCATTTGCATTCAGTAGAAATGAACCAAAAGTTAGGTAAGTGGGACAAAGTGATGGCAGATGGAACATCTCTACCAGTATAAGTTAAGGGAAGCTGGCAATATGTAATTCAGTTACCTAATATTTAAATGAAAAAAAATTGGGTTAGAGGTGATGTGTGGGAAAAACCCTGGGCACCTCTGTGGACAGCAGTGCAGTGTGGAGAGTGGAAGCTCAGTGCAGAGCAAAATAAAACCAGAATAGATTGTTGTCTATTAAATGGGTCAGGAATGTATATACTACCATAAGAATTTCTAAACAAATCAGCTTTGTATCTCTATGTTGATATCAGTGATAGGCGTGATCACTTCCCTAACAGAGGGGCAAGAGGAATAGAAAAGGCTGGGAAGGAAATAGCGTCATAATCAATGTGGAGGCTGTGATAGAAGAGAATGAGTGAGAATTATGATTTAGCTTCATGAAGAGCTGAGTCAGGGAAGAGATAGTATGATTAATTTCTAATTAGACCTTTAGCAAAGTCTCTTGTCACCTTCTGGCACCTTCCATGATTTCATGTGAATTATAATCTAGGAATTACACAACACCTGGTGTTGTGTAATCAGAAAGGAAATCTGACTTTGTGATGATGAGAGTTTTGAAACAAAAAGAATTACTGAAAAGTGTGACCAAGACAAGTAGCTGTAGTGATAAAATTAGTATTAATAAAGCTGTTGATGGTGAAAGTCTCTCAATTCTTGTGCCTCTTGTCTTAGGATTCCCTTTCAGCTTTGTGTAGCTCACCAAAGCTGAGCTTCTTCCTGCTGCTCTCTAAGCACAGCAACATTCACATTAGGAAATACACTTAAAATGCAGAGAACTGGATCTGGGGACCAACAGTCAGAAAAAGCCAGTGTAGTCCTGGTTTCTGTTGCAAAGGCATCACTTGAGAGCAGGGAGTTTTCCTTTCCACAGATCCTGTGCTATTACATATCTCCCCTGAAATATCAAAGGCTTTTTTTTAGGCTGCATTTTCTCTCTGGAGTAACCACCTGAGGGCAACATCACACACACAATGGGACATGCAGGGCTCCTATGTCTGGAATACTGCACTTGTTGGAATATTGCCTCGTTTCGAGGAATCCCATTTACCAGAAAAATCATGACAAATGAAAAGCAGATCAAAGAACAGTAGCAAAGATGATTAGGAGGCTGGAGATACTATGCAGAAAATCATTGCAAAAGCAAAATCTAGTTTGCCTAAGCCTAGTTTGATTAGGAGTGGAATCCTGGCCTGCAAGTATTTGAGGAGTGATGGGAAAGTATTCAGCATAATAAAGAAAGAGAGAACTGAGCAAATTGCATGTTGAAACAATTCAAGGAAAATATATGTGTTTTTTTCTGTTGTATTTTTCCTTCATGTATGATACTGGGCTGTGGCCAGAATGTATTCATATTCTGCTTCTCTAATGAAAGATCAAGGCTCTGTTACAGTAAGCATAGTATGGGTCAGGAATAGAAATTCTTGGTCAAGAAAAGCAGCTCATAGTATACTTGACTGTCAGGAGGTGACCAGTGGGTAAAGCCAGTCTGTGACATATTTCAGGGGGTTGGTTCTAGAGTAACACTGATTTCACACAAGGGCTACTTTGCCACTTTCCTATCCCCCTTGGTGTTTGAGCCCTTGGTTGGAGGCAGTCCATGGGACATGTCACCATTTGCTCTGATTCTGGAGAATTATTTTTTCTGGTGAGGAGAGGAGCTGAGTTCCTTCATGGATTTGCGATTCATTATCTTAAAAAATGTAGAGATATAAAAGCTTCAGGGTGATCTGAGGCTGCTGGAGAGCCTGGAAAACCTGTCCAATGTGAAGAATGGCACATTATACCAGGACTTTGCAGAGAGATTCACAAGATGTTCCTTTTAAAAATGCAGCTGGTGAAGGGAATGATGCACTGGCAGACTCATCTAGCTCCAAATAGTGAGGATACCAACAGCAGACAAGCTGCAGCAGTGTGGTTTAACAAGCTTGCTCAGGCCCCTGACTGGACTTGACAGGCCTCCATGGATTTCTGTCTTGCTGTTACTTCATCCCTGTTAGAGTTTATATGCAGTTGCTATGCTGCAATTAAACACTGATACTGGGGTAGGCATGCCCTGTGTGTGACAGAGCCTGAAAATTTGGGAAGCAAAACAAGCTTAAGCAACTTAATTGCTTCCAAACAGAAAGCAATAAAAGACAGCAATGCTTCCTTCCCTTCTTAGACCTTATATTTAAGAAAGGAAATCCTAATTCTTCTAACAGTACTATTATGGGCCTGAACTGTATTAATGATGACAGGTCTTAAAAGAAAAAAAAGAAAAAAAGAGATCTTTTGTCTCCTCTCAGAGAGATTATTTACAAATGCAGCTAACCAGACACCTTTCCTACAGTCTGCAGCAATATTTTTTTCCCTGAGATTGAGAAGTCAACACTCAAATACATCAGCCTGTATCTCAGATCCTGGAGGCACTAATGCACCATCTCCGGTACAACATTATCCCCACAGTCCACTGTTTACAGGTTTCTGTTAAAGATTAATAATCAAAGCACATACAGCTTTTGTTTTCACTCTAATACTGATTCAAGCCTGTATCTCTGTTTAAGCAAAAGCAAAGCAACTGAGGCTTCACTTGTTCTGAGAACCACTGATTCCCAGGAAAGAGGACAAATTTCTCTTTATGTCCTTTGGATAGCTGGTGTGGGCAAGCCCAAAAGGCTTTCATGCCTCCATGGCACAGGAGCTACAACTCAGAGCAAATAAGCCCATTTGATATGTCCCTAACCTGCAAAGTTAGAAGTAATTATTAGGAAAAAAAAGGCAAGGGGATTTTCCCTTTAATAGAGAGTACTAACCTGTGGCCTTTTTGGTAAGTTAAAGCCCCATTTGTTCTTTATCAGCATCCTCTGCAGGTTCCCAAACTGGCTATCTCTCAGTGGAGGATGAGAAGCAGAAAGGAACAGCCAGTATTAAAGTGCTCATTACTCTGTGCTTATTTCTCCTACCCTTAAATTCTACTCTTGCAAAGCAACATACAAAGCGTGTCTGGTATTCAAATACTCGAACTGTGCAGTGACATGAAGAGGGATATATAAGCTATTCTGTTATGGAAGACATGGGAGAGGTTTCCCTAGCTGGAGGGGAAGTCACTGCTAAGAGACTGTTTTGTTTTTCCTGGCAGTTCCTCCCTGGCTTTGTAGGGTCCTTGCCCATAGGCTGTTTTCCTGGGAGAAGCAATCAGAGATGTTCATTTGATGTCATCATATCCTGTTTTCACTAGCTTCTGGAAAATGGAGCTGTCACGAGCATGAGAGAAAAACCAAAGGGTTGAGCCCTTGAACAGCGTCCCGTGGAACAGCAATAGTTTCCACAGCCGTATGTGCTCCCCAGCCATCACAACCTGCCCTGCTGCACAGACCCCAAGGGAGGAGGTGTTAGGAAGTCCAGCATCCTCTCCCCAGCACAGAGATGGGGAAAGGAAAGGGTGCCCAAATATCCACTGGTACATCACCAACAGGTCACAGCTACCACTGGCATGTCACCTCTTGGACATGTGAGCAGGTGTCATGGTTCAGCTTCAGTGGGTGAGAAACCTTGTAGGCTGAGATAAAGACAGTTTAATAGGGAAAGAAAAAGCCACACCCACAAGCAAAGGAAAACAAGGAATTCATTCACTGTTTCCCATAGGCAGGCAGATGTTCAGCCATACCCAGGAAAGCAGGGCTCCATAATGGGTAACGATGCATTGGGAACGTAAACCACAGCAACTCCAAATGTCCCCATTTCCTCCTTCCTCCCCCAGCTTTATATACTGAGAATAAAGATGTATGTTGTGGAATGTCCCTTCAGTCAGCTAGGGTCAGCTGTCCTGGCTGTGTCCCTGTCCAACTTGTGTGCACCCCTAGCCCCCTTGCTGGTGGCAGAGGGTTGAGGAGCAGGAAGGACCTTGATGCTGTGCAGTCCCTCAGCTATAAAGAAAACATCCCAGTGTTATCAATACCATTTCCATCACAAATCCAAAACAGACCCGTACAAATGAAGAAAATTAACTCCATTCCTGCCGAAACCAGCACAGCAGGGCAGGCAGCTCGGCTTTCCAGGTCTTCTCTTGCTCCCTTTCCCTTTCTGACTTCAAGAGAAGAACACTTCCACCCAAGCAGACATGCTGGCCTGAGTGACATTGGTTTGGAAAATTTGGAAGCCAGCAGCTCCCTCTGCTTAGGGCCTCATGCTTTATTCATCCTCCTTTTCTCTGAGTTTTGGGACTATAGATCCAGCCAGCTTTGTCTTAGAGCTGGACATAGAGAAGGGTCATTTCACAATCCTTTGGAGCTGCTCTAGGATCACTACCCTCCAATATTTGTCTCACTGTGTATTTCTGACATCCATTTACCATCAGAACTGCTCTTCCATGAGCGATGCTTCCATCACTACCACTCCCGACTGCAGCATGCAGTCATGCAGAAGCTGGTGCCTCACTACTTCAGCTAAGTTCAGTGCTGTGTATGTTCCTCTTGCTGGTGATTTCCTGAATGACAAACATTTGTAAGGATCCCAGCCCTCATGTTTCAATAGGCTCAGAAGAGGAAGGCAATTAATATTATCCTTATGTATTAATATTATTCTTATGTGCTTCCCAACCTGGAGGAGTTGCAGACACACCATCAAACACCAAGGCAGAAGGAAATTATCTGGAATTTCATACATTGCTTGAAGAGAAAAGGAGCCTCCCCTCCTAAAGTCTAAACTTTGTTTCAGAAGGAGCTGTCACCCTTTAGGCTGCTCCCCTGGATGCCACTTTGAGAGTTCCTTCAGCACAGGGTTAAATGGAGAAATATGCCACAGAATATCTGTGACCACTTTTCTCATCAAGAAACTGTCTTAAGCTCCCTTACCATGGTCCCAGTAAATTTCCTGAAGCAATGGTGGAAGCTGAGAAAGCACAAGGCCCTTGTGGAAGACTGTTAATACATTTCCCTATCAATTTCTTCTAAAGCAACTGAGTGTATTCAGTGGCATCTGCATGAGGTGAAAAGCATCAGTGGCTCCAGACAAGTAGACCTTGCAGGTGCAGGTGCTCTCCTTGCAGACACCGCATAACAGGGTGTGGATGAAAGGAAGCCCTGGACACTGTCCTGACTTGCACCCTTTGTAACCAAAACAACTGAAAGCAGGGACATGAAGGTGAACCAACTTTCATGGTTCAGCTTCTTCCCAATGGGGTCTGGTGAGCCCCAGGAATCCTGCCAAGTCCAGTAGGGCAGGAGGAGCTGGGCCATCAGAAACATGTTGGAGTCTGCAGCCTGCACCACCTCCTAACACGTCCCAGCCTTGGAGTTCCAGCAGCATTGCCTGCCTGAGGAACCACCATCCAGGACAGTGGCTGGGGATGTGCCAGAGCATGCAACTTACTACACACAAAAGCACTACACCAAAACATAAAGGAACGAGAGATTAAAGGGGAACAGATGTTGGCTGCTCTTGTCCACCCTGCTGCTGGGAGGCAGCCCAGTGCAGCTGCTGCCTGCCCCAGGCTCTGCTAGATCAGGGTAGCAGGGCTAGGATCCTTGCACCATTGTGCTGCTCCTTGAATGATAGTAGTGAGTGTGGACCTGATGATACGCTTTTCTGGTGTGGCAGCTTGTTTCATATCCTTTTTGTGAAAATTCATTTAAATGATCCCCCATGATCACTGTGGGACACTGGGTCCCACTGAGGTGAAATGTCAAATCCATAACAGGAAAGGAAATCTGAAGCTCTGGGTCATTAGTCCCACACCACGTTAAACAAGCCATGATGCAAAGCATGGCATTAGAAAAGCTAGAAAATGCTACTGACACTGCTTGGCTGTATACACAGTTCAACTGCCTATTTCTCACTTAGTGCAGAAACTACATTATTCCCCACTTTTGTATCATTTTTTCCTGTCTTCCTTTCATTGTTTATAGCTTTTCTTTCAATACTTGATCTATCGCTGCCTCCCTTGTTCTGCACTCTGCTGTTTCCATTCAGTGGTGAACTTGGCAGTGCTGGGTTAACAGCTGGTCTCAGTGATCTTAGCGGTCTTTTCCAACATAAATGATTCTATGATTCTATATAATGTCTGGACTCCCTGTTCTCATATCCTCCTTGCTGACCCTCTCGTTTCCTAAATCCTCAGGGAGATGCTGCCACCAACACTGACATCTTTGAGGGATTTTTTAAGGTGCCTCAGCCAAATCTGGAGAACTTTTTGTGCCATCCTGTCACTTATACTGCACAAAAAGGCCCAGTTTTCAGTCATTTAAATTTCTTTCCCTATGGTCCTGATGGAGAAGAAGGGAAAAAAAAAAACCAAAAACCTAACCTAGAAGAATTCCAAACTGAACAGCTTATCCTTTTCAGAATATTTTCCCTCAGTGTCTCTAAGCCTTTTCTACTGTTTACTAATCCCTCCCTTCTGCCAGTCCCCACCACTGGGAGCTATTGTCCACCTAATGCAGAACAGACCATGCTGGTAAACTCTGGCCAAATTCAAACCATTAGCTGTAATGAGTCTACCACTAAAGCATCTGCAAATAGCTGTGAAATCCCAGAGAATTAAGCTTGAACACTAAATGTCAGAAACTGGCCTCTTGATTTTTATTTGCATATTATGGCTCACTCAAACACATCTGATAACTGAGGAACTGCAGCTGTAACTGTGCAGGAAAACTCAGCACCTTCCAGCTCAACAGCATCTTCCCCACAAGTGTGTCCTGCATCCTGCCTTCCCTATTCCCATCAGAAACAGGAGAGGGGGTCAGCCTTGCCAGTGCACCTCTTGGACTGCCATTTCCTCCCCAGTATTGCACTCACGGGGCTCTGCTGAAAGCCCAGTGACACAGTTACATATCTGAGGTGGCACTGTGCCTTCCCCACGCGAGCACCTTAACAGCTCAGCGTGTAGTCCTGCTAACAGCTGGGCCTTCCCCAGCACCCAACACCTCCAACAGCACCTTTCCTGGGTCTCTCCTGATACAGCATCAGAAGCTACCTGATCCTTGAAAAAAAGAACATCTTTCTCAGCAGGTGTCCTGAGTCCCCAAGGAAGTGTTTGCTGTTCCCTGTTTGCAGATCTCTTCCCATTTATCAGGCCAGCTGATCACTCATCACCTCCTGATGTTAATGCTGGAAGACAGGGCCACTGAGTGCAAGAGTGGCAAAGCTGTTATGCTCCAGCTGGGCAAAAGTGGGGCCTCACTCAGTAAATATTGACATGTCTGCAAGCAAACAGAAAGCAGCTTTCAGCAAGCAGCTCTCTGACTCCCTGAGCTGATGCTGGACCAGAGACGCCTGATGCTTTGTGGTTATGAGCTGCTGTTTACAGAGGGCAGGATAAAGGAATGGATCTCCAGCAGCTGTGATGACAGTGGCAAACTGGTGGACTCGCAGGAGCCACCAGCTGCATGCCCACTGCCCACCTGCAACACAAGTGGCTGCAACCACTTTAGCTTCCGGAAAAACAAGTTTTTCCATCCTTCAGCAGCTTCCAGACAGGCTTTCTACAGGAGGATATTCAAGACAGTCTTCATCAAAAAATAGGTAGTTCAAAACAGATTTTTGCTCCAAGTCTTTAGTTCCCCTCCTTTTCTGTCCTAAAGTACTGCCATTAGTATTTAGGTGACTGCACAGTCTGTATGTTGTCAGATTTAGGCAAGTCACAGGTGCAAGTGAGTATGATCAGAGTCCTTCTCATGGATTTATGGAACTGAACAGCCAGTCATTAGCAGCATTAGTTTTTATCCTTTATAAAAACTACAATTTAACCTACATTCTAAACTGGGAGTTTTATGTTCCCATACAGACTATGGCCTGGTAGCTGTATGACCACATTCCCTGCCCAGGTAGAGCAAGCAAAGGCTAGTGATGGATTGGGTTCATTTCCTGGCCCACCCTCTCCATGACTTTGAGCAAGTTATTTGATCTCTTAATGCTCTACTTCCCATACATGAAAAGGAAGTGATAATGCTTTCTTCTGTCCAGCTCTTTTTCTTAAATCTTCTTAGACTGAAAGCAATTTTGCTTTTTTTTTCTGTGCTTCTGTGTTTTCTGTTTGTTTGTATTTCTAGAACAATCAGATTCTGAAACACAGCACAAGTTCCTTAGTGCTGCAGTAAATGCAAATAATTATCTGTTCTCATTTAGAGTCTGTGGGCACCATGAACAGCCAATAAACAAAAGGATGACGCAGATCCTTAACTGACGCTGTATGGATCTTAGATAGAGGACTAAGGAGTGGAACAGTAAATTTAGAAGTAGATTCCAGGAGTCACCATGTGTTTAATTCCTTTCAGCTTTTATGAATGTGCAAGTTAATTCTTTACATTATTTTTTCACTCCCTGGTTTGTTCCTACTGCTTGCTGCTTGCCTGCAGAGTAAAGACAACAGCTAATCCCCAGCTCCTTTCCCCTGCATGAAATAAACACTCCAGGTAACGTGTGCTCTGGGGAGAGGGCAGATCTCTGCCATGGAACACATCTCTTCTAAATAAAGATGACAATTTTTTAGAACAGGGATGTTGTCATGTGAGGCATCAAGCACAGCATGTCTATAGCACAGCATGTCTACAGCACTGCCAAATGCTTGACAAGCCATTGGTGTGTGTCGCTCTATTGGGAACGGCGAGAAGAATGACATGGACTCTCCTGTGAGTTGAACAGGAGAGCTTAAGGTTTATTACCTCAGATCTTCTTTTATAGACTGATACACAAAAGTCCAGAAAGGTAAAACTCTTACTGGTCAGTAAACTAACACATCACCGTCATTCATCAGTGGTGTACGCCACCCCTCGACCTTCTCTTGCAAGAAAACAAGAAACTGATAAACAACACCTGCAAGGCTGTCTTCTATCTCTGAGGATTGTTTTAATTCCCCGTTATGATTTCCCAGCCCACTTTCTCAGGCAAGACTGAGAAAATTATGCGGCCTGCTTTTCTACAGGCACTGTGCTCCCTGCTTCTGCTCATATTTAACATCCATAGGTGTGGACTGCACTAGGCAGAGTTTCTCATTTATTAATTACCTAGAATATATCAGTCAAAGAAAGTTTTCTGCCAGATAGCTCCTTAGCTGAACCAGGTGTTGGGTGATGCCAAGTACCTAAGGCATGGAAGAGGTGTGTGGAAACCTAGGGACAGCGCGAGACTAAGGGTTTGGATGCTGCAGGACTGAATGTCTCACTGCTACAATAGCTACAGCCCAAGTGCCAAGCAGGGCCAGAGAGCACTTAAATGCTGCTTCGACAACACTGGTCTTCTGGTCCAAACCTCAGCTTAGACAAAGAAACTGTTTGATAGAAAATAATTTCAGCTGTCCCTCTCCTTTGGTCACCCCTGCTCTGTGGGGCCTCTGCAGAGCCCTATAAGGAAACCCACAGCTCCAGGCTGGGGTCAGTTCTTTTGCCAAGATCACTGAAGATCCCATCATAGCCCGTGCCAAAACTTCTGTGTGCCTCCAGGCCTGGCAAATCCACCAGCACAAATGAATTGCAGGGAATGAACATTACAAAGCACATTTCTGGAGAACCATGGGAAGGCCAGAGAAAGAAGAGAGAAACACAGCAAAGGATGAACAGAAAAAAAAAAAGGGATATCACAGACACAAAATGGAATAATAGAAAATGGGTTAACAGAAGCACAAACTGGTGATACCTTCTGTCAAATATTCATTGAAGGATGGTTTGCACAATTATAGCCAGAGGCAACTTTAACAGCTGGCACTGAAAAAGAAACTGCTGACAAGCTGCATTCCTCTTCTAAAAGCCACCAATCCCTACCCCTGCAAAAGTATCAGTAGAGCTGTCAGTATATATGATGTGGAAAATTATTCCAGTCAAGTTTTCCCTACAGACTTTTTCCATTATACACAGGTAGAGAAACTACGCTGTATGTCACCTATGCATTGAAGACAAAATGCACAATCCTGTTATTTGGTCGCTGGTCTCTCCCCTCAACACCGTAAAAAGTGGGACTGGACTGCACCTTTGCCTTTGGAAGAAGATGAACAGTAAATAAATTATTTGAGGCTTTTACTGGCACAGAAAGATGTGTATAGACAAAGAAGGGAAACACCGCTTGTTGAAAGGTCAGCAGATACTGATTATGAGCAGTGGAATGTTCTCACAGGAAACACTGAAGACTGCACAGAAGTAAACATACCTCCAGTGTGGAGTGGTGTGGTGATCCAGCTGAGTCCCCCTCTGGGGAACTAGCTTCCCAGGGATGATGCACAAGGCCCTTAGGGTATTTACACAGCCTGTTTTCTAAAGACCAGCTGCCACTCAGCTCAGTTTATCTTCTTTTCCTGATTATTAATCTGTGTTTTCTTTTCTCCTTCTGACTGCTTCTTCCTACAATTCCTGGAACTGTGAGCAGCTGAGGCCTCAGTAGCACCTGTGTGTGTGCCAGGAACAGCAGCTGTCGCATCCATGGATTCGGAGCGCAGTCTGTCTACCACATGCATTTCCACACCACTGGGAAACAGGCTACTTTCAGACTTGTTTCTAACTCAGAAACTTCATGCTTTCCTGGAGTGTGAAAAGTCTTAGGTCCCAATATGTCTGCATTTTGTGTTTCTTTCAGTGAGGAGGGCTCTCCAAAAAGACCCATCCTCTTGCTGCTACCAAAATTAGGAGAGACATTTCCAATCTCTGACAAGCCTGGCTGAACTCTAGTAGAGGTACAGAGAATGCAACAAGTAAGGATCTCACTAGATCCTTGCATTTGGGTCCCTCAAATGCTCCAAACTCCAAAACCTTTTCAAACAGAAAGAGCATTTGAAGCAAACACAACTTTGGTGCTCCTACAGAGAATCAAAACCATTCTTGTGCTGGCAAAGGCTTGTGTATCCATGTCTGATAGGTCTCCCTGCAGGGACACAAATGTCTAAGCTCAGATATTTGTTGCAGTCTCTACTTTAGCCTGGAGGAGCGCTGAGTTGCACAGCATTTCCAAACACACAAAGATTAAGGAGGAGGCCAAGTTGAATGGCTGGCATCCCTTCAACAAACTTCTTAGCTAGAATTTACTTATTTCTTGCAACAAGGTTCAGAGGGATGCACTCTTCTCTGTGGAACAAAGAGGGCACTGTGTACCAAGCTTTTGCTGTACAAAATCAGTTCAGTGAAATTCCCATTTGCTGTTTGCCTGCTCCTAGACTGCTCAAAAGGCCTGCTCCACTATCTCCACTATTTTTTTAATCCCACAACTGTAACAATAAAAAATGTCAACAGGTTGCCCATAGAACACAATTCACATTCGTTTCTGAACACAGTACCTGACGGAGAGAGATAATTTTGCATCCACTCCAGGTCTTTTCTAATCATAACCTTGCAAAGCAAATATCTTTATAAAATATTATTTTAAAAGGATCTTTAAAAGACACTTATTAAACAAACAAAAGCTTCCCCTGCTGCCTTCAGGTTATATTAGCATTAAATTTTCTGCTTAAAAACAGTGGGGGGGGAAGAGAAATAAATATGTTACTTGCTATTCATGAGCTGTTCAGAGTACCCAAGGAGGTGTTGTTTAAAATAAAAAAAAAAGAAATTTCTTTCATTCTGCCTTCTCCCAGACCACTTCCTTTAGGGTAGGAATGACTGATGTTCCTACTATTGAGGGAGCAGGGAGCTGCTTTGGCGGGTGTAAAACCTGTGAATATTTACCACATAGGATTTCTACAACATACAAGGGAGCTCATCATCAGCCAAGGTTACTTCTGGCCTAAGCAATCAGTTCAATGGGCTTCAGCATTGTTATATAATTATAACCAGAAGTCTTCTGGGAGTTTGAACCATGCTGTTGTGCTCTTACAAGTAATTTGTGAGGAATCTCTCCCCTTAGGAGTCTGCTTTAGTTAGTAATGTGAGACAGCTGTGAGTTTTCTTTGGGAGAGAGGAATACCAGTGGCCAGAGACCAGGCCACGCTCTAATAATCTCCCATGATGTTGTCTTACAGATTCTCTTCAGAACAGGTAGACACCTCAAAATCACTTTTAACTTTCTCATCAAGTTCCTACTGTAGGTTTTTAATTATGTTTCTCCGTATGAAACATTGACCACAGCTGCTTTACTGCTGTTTCTGAAACTCCAGTTCCATTGACTCTGCGTTTGCACTCTCCAGATGAGATCCTGATTCAGCAAAATCAATGAAAGCTTTGACACTGACTTCTGCTGGACCTAGGCTTCAACCAAGAGCCTCTGGCTGTTGTTAAACCTGTATTTTAAACTATTCCTATGTGGTTTTTTTTCACAGCACTATTCTTCCAACCACTCAGCAATGCATACATCTAACAGCATACCTGAGTTCCTATTTCTCTTTACATCAAGTAGATGATGTTTAGAAAATGGCTGTAGGATTTACCTTCCCTCAGCCAAGTTCATAGTGCTGTGGTCCATAATTTCTAAGACAAATGAACTCAAGCTAAAAGGATGTGATTCTGGAATTACAGGGGCAAAAATAAAGCTGTGGTCAAATGAAAAGGAAACTTTAGATGGTTTTGTATTTTAAAATCGGTGAAGCATTTGCACACAGAGACCCACTGAAGTCCTAGAACTAGGCAGATTGGTCAGTATTGACCCTAACAGCCCTCTCCCAAAACAATTATATTTCAGCTCATCCCTGCTGGTAATGGTAGCTGTAAAACAAAGAATGCTTGATGACACCTTGTGGTGGATGTCTGGGAAAGGAAATCTGGTTCCAAAGCACTACCACAGACTCAGTCTGCATGTCTTAGGTGCTCAGAAGTTGGCAACAACCCATCCCACAGTGATTCTACTGTGCCAGGTCAAGCTTTGCAATGTGTTGCTATTAGTCTGATGAACTGTATGAAATTTTGAGGCAGTCTAAACCAGGAGTCCACCATGCCACCCACCCTCCTGCCCTCAACCCATTTTCTTTCCAGTGGAAAGCCAGAAGCATGGTAGCGAGGTGAGAGAAGAGAGGGCAGACAATTACACATGCAGGCCGCATCCTGACAAACAAGCAGCATGTGACTGCAGCGCACATCTGGGCCTCCAAGCTGGAAAACAGCTCCAGGCCTCACAGTTCAGATGCACCTCTATGCCTCACAAGTTGTTTTAAGCAGAAAATTGCCCTTTGACTGGCCATGAAACCCAAATAACTGGCTGTGTGAGACCCACAACATCTTTCATGGGCATACGGCTGTGCTGCTACATTGACAAACACACAGGGGAACTTGGGCATGTGGTTTCTCTTATTGTCATAAGGAAACTTCCTTGGCTCAGATCTGCAATGGCCTCCAGACCTTGCTGGACAAGGTCACTCTGCTGCAGGAAATTCTGAGGTGGAGGCTGGTAGAAGCAAAGGCAAATGTAACAGTGCAGGAAAACAAGCTGATACTTAAGCCAGACTAGGAGTAGGATTCATCCTGCAAGGTGCTGAACAAACCCAGAGTGACCCTCCACCCTTGCAGTTGTAAACTGGGCTCAGGTAAAGGAAAACCTCCAAAGCTGCAGCATTTACTTGTTCACTTTTTGTTTTTAGCTATGAATTGTTTAAATGTCAAAGAACTGGAAAATAGATGAAACCAAGAAAGGTGGGAAGGAAGTCTGAAAAGCATGTAGCTCAGGCCTACAAATTATGATTTTATAGGGTAGATCAGATTTTGGGAGTGATGCAGACAATGGCAAACAAATCAAGACAAGAAGGAGAGAGGTAAGAAACAAATTTTAGGGGATTAGGATTCTGGCTCAGGTAATTAAGAAGAGTCTTCATACATACACATGAAACTTAAGATTGCATTCTCTCTTTAGACAAAGTAGAAGCCTCTGCAGACAAGAAGGAAAAATTACTCCTACCAGAGCTCTGTCGATAAAGAAATATCAATAAAGGTTCAATTCTTAAAACAATTTCCCAATGCAGAGGACAAAATATTTTTTACAGGGTGATCTATTACTTCTTTCAGTGACAACCCTATCATCTCAGTTACAAATTATTACTTAGCTTATCAATAATAGCCATGTTGGAGGCACATATCCATTTAATATTTGGATTTTTTCACATATAATTCCCTTATGAATGGGAAATGTGTGTTTAAGATTACTAAATGAATAGAGACAAATTCTGCCCTTTGAAAATTTGATGTAAAGTATCTGCCCTAATATAGATTTACACTTGTAGTTGAATCAGAGTAAATGAGGACATACTTCAGCCTCATGATATTCAGCACAGTGGTAGGAATGTAACATAAGAAAGGGTAACTTTCTAACTACTTGCAGGATTTAAGGCAGATAAATAAATAATAATAAGCCTCTGTTTCTGAAAGGAGATACTCAGTCTACCCAAAGCACCATCTAAGTCATTAAAGGATTCCCAGGTGCCAGCATTTGGAAAGGGTATTATCTATTCAAACAGTTTAGGCAGAGGTCTCTGCTGCTTTCTCTCTCCTGGGTCATCTCAGATTTCCTCAATATCTGTCCAGAGATGAGTTGAGGCAGGAAAAAAAAGCTGGAAATTTCAGAGGGCTAGCATTTTCTCCTGAATTAGACAGAACGTATTTTTCAGTCTTGCAGTAAAAATGAGGAAAGCCCTCCTTTGTTAGTGCAGCTGCAAGGCTGCCTGGGTGAGGGCCACACAATGTATGTGTAGGAACAGACTGCAGAAGATGCTGTGCAAAAAACCTCTTTTCCTCCCCTTTTTTGATATAACTTACCTGGCTCATCTCTATTACTGGGAACAGAAACCACATACAAATGTCAGCACAATGCAGCTGTGTTTTTAAACCAAAGTAATTCAGCAGCAAGTGGAAGAGTGAATCCACACAAAGGCAAAAGGCTTGCTGAGGAGACGGCTAAGCTTTTCTGGCAAGAGTCAGTGCCCCGAAGATGGGGATGCAAACACTTCTCTGGATGTTTGATACTTGGAGGGCACAGACAATTATCTGAAGCTACACACCCCACCTGAGCTGGTCTCTGGCTCCTGCACATTTTTAAAGGTTAAAAGACCTAAGCAGGTGCCTTAGACTAAGTAGAAATTTCATATTGGGAGGTATTTTCTGAGGAAAAAAAAACTGTTGAAAATGGCAATCACTATAGAAAGTGACACTGAGAAAAGGCCAGTGGTCTTTTACTATCAGGCAGAGAGACATGCAGATGTCTTCAACAGGAATAAGCTCTGCCTGGATAAAAACCAAGCTTACTACAAGAATAACATTTTCTGGAAACCTTATCTTTAATTAATGAGATCTGCCCCATCAATAGTTCTGATGCCAGAGCTCCCCTACTTCCTTGCTTTTGCTCTGGGCTCTCAGGTGCTAGGCCAAAAACACCCATCGCATCATCAGCTTGCCACCAGTCTTCATTGTTTTTTGCTTAAACACTTTAGACAGATTCTACCTGGGGCCACCTGAAAGCTTCAGACTCATTGAGTTATCTTCCAAGGACAGGTTGATTAAACCTTGTTACACCAAGACTGTGATTACTGGCAGCTGCTGATTCATTCCTCTCTGTGATGTATAGTGTTGGTCAAGGCTCTGAAAAGCCTAAATCATTCAGATCCCTGCACTATGTAAGGCATGCTCTTCTACATTTTGCTGTAGCAACTGCAGCTTCTAGAGGTGAGTGTCAGTCCTAAAAATTGTACCC
Source organism: Poecile atricapillus (assembly GCF_030490865.1). Taxonomy (NCBI): domain Eukaryota; kingdom Metazoa; phylum Chordata; class Aves; order Passeriformes; family Paridae; genus Poecile; species Poecile atricapillus. Next base: position 83,303,817 of record NC_081251.1, read on the forward strand.
ATAACGACCAGGGACAGTTGTCAGTAAGCTGCTTCCAGGGAATCACCAAAACAATTTAGCAATTGTTCATGCACTGCCCATCCTTGTAGGATGTCTGAAAACCTGTGAATTATTTGTGAATATATTAAATACTAGTGCCAAGACACTAAAATGATGGACTGGATAACCATCCACTTTTCCACATTGTTTTCCACCAATGTGGAAAACACATATACCAATGCATTAAATCCTCCTGAAGCCTAACCACAGTCAGAACTACACTGACATAACAATTTCTCCCTGTGCTGCTTTGTCTTTCCCAGGATTTCTCAACAGCACTTTCCTCCTCAGGCTGTCAGTAGTCTGATTGACTGCATGGCAGCATGGTGTGTGCAAAGTCACAGTGCTACATCTCACCCCTCTGGGTACCTGGAAAACAACCAAGACAGACATGTGTGTTCAGCTGTCAGTTAGAAGTATCACAGCAACTCCACTGATGCCTGGGATCACTGGGCAGGATAATGTAATCAGCACATTGGTATTTCTCATCCCAGTGAACTCTACCTGCCCCCTATGCCAAGAGCAGTCAGTATGATAAATGCTACTAGGGAAGTGATGAAAAGCATGAAACAAACCTTAAAGACATAGAAAATTTCATGTTGCAAAATGACAAAGCTCTTTGGCTTCTTGTGCTGGTCTTTTCCCGAGAAAGGCAGGATAACCACTTTTTTTGGGCATATTGCCTGCCCAGGATTATGCCAAAGAGAATCTCCAGAGAAGGCTTGTGACAGTTATCCTGCAGATTTTCTCTGTATCTCAGCACAGCTCTTCCCATCCTGACCTACTAGCCCAATTTCTTGCTGAGTTGTTACCGAGAATCCTACTGCAGGTAGGAGGACATGTGGAGGAGTCCAGCTCATGGCACACACTGCACTTTCACCCCTTCCTCTCCGTGTCTCCACATGACTGCACACAGCTAGCTCAGGTCCCACTAATGGAGAAAATGGCATTGGTCCTGGACAAGCCAAAAGACCCACACCCCTTTCCTTTGAACAGTATGCAGTCAAGGTATTTCCAGCATTTTTCCATATTTAGCACAATCTCCAAGACAGAGGAAAGTGTCTGTACTATATCAGGTAGGGACACTCCTGATCCATTCTGTTGCTGTTAAACCGTCAGTTGGCTCTAGTTCCTTACTTTTTATTCTCAGCATAGCTCAAGGCTTCACTTTGCAGTTCTTGAAGTTTGTTCAGCTGTTTTTCATCCACAGTCTCCTCCTCTTCTGACAAGCAGCCATGTATCTTTCCTTTCTTATTGAGAAAAACCCTGTACTTTCCTCTCTTCCTTACTATCTTTTACTATCCTTAGTGGTGATGACTTATAGGCAGGAAAATGATTCAAAGCTGCAATGTTTATAAAGTCAGAGACAGTCTGAACTTCTGAGATGATTTGAAGGAAAATCAGATTTTATATTCAACACATTGGGGAGGAATAACCCCTATCCATTTTTTGCTGCATCAGAACCAACTGCAGATTTGTCCCCACCACACAAAAAAGCAGGTGAAGGATAGCACTATAGCTTGTGATCAGTGTCAGCCCAATGGATGCCCAGACAGTGCAATAGTTCTGCAAGAGTATTTTGAGGACAGCCTTATTAATTTGTATGAGCAGAAATACAAGTGATATGGAATGGGAATGATAGCTATTTTTCTTTATTCAGAGATGAAGTATACTAAAGAACATATAGGAAGATGAGCTCACTTCACTACATCAGTAAATGTGTTTTCAAATGTTTTATGAAGGTGTGCAAGCACTCAGGAGCCACTGTGCACACAGCAGCAACTCATACGTATTTCAAGATGCTCAGTTCTGTAAGCTTCACTACCTTGCCTGAGATGAGTGGAAGGGAGCCTGAGACTGATTTCTCCCCCAAAAAGATGCCAGGTCTAAAAGGTGGAGCTGGGAGAAGCTGAAGCTGTTTGGCACACAGGTATGTGCATGTTCTGTGCAAGGGCAGGAGAATTCAGTCCTCTGATGGGAGCTGCTAGACTGTGGCACCTTATCTTGCTGAAACAGGTGTCCCAGAAATGCCACCTAGCCAGCTGAATGATTGATGCCTGGTGTGTCTCTTCCCTCCTGTCTGCCCACTGCTGAGCAGCTCCTTGTTTGAGCCTGGGATGGCAGGGAATGGGAGAAACTGCTTGAGAACTGTTCAATAACAGTGATGGTAACCTTTGACCTTAATGAATAGCAGCGCTTTTGACCTTTCATTTGTTAAATAATGCAACCACTTACTTCCCGATCCTTATCAGTGCTTAGTAATTGGGGTCAAGACAAAGGGGAGCAGAGTTACCCACCAGACTTTACCGAACCAGGAAGAATTTCCTTAAGCTATAGATATTCTTTTTGATAATCTTCAGTCAGGGCAGGCAAAGACTAGAGACTAGGTGGCTTAGAAGATCCACAACAGGCAAAAGAGCCTCTCAGCTGTTAGCATCTGGTTTGAATCCAGCTGTGGTTGACAAGGGCAGAAACTCATTATGATCTTGGGTTGCCTCTGTGACTCATGTGAAATGAGTTTGGCCTGCAGTTCTGCTGTTTACTGGTCAATCATAGCCCTAACATAAAATACTAACACACTTATAGAGAAATCAGTGATTAAATGGGTCTACAAAGCATGAAAATTCCTATTCCATTGAGCAAATCAGGCACAGGTAGGTGGCAGCGTGGACAAAAAGTCTGTGGTCACTCTAGTGTGTCCTGCCTCATTTGTGTCAGAGAAGGTGGTTAATCTTCAGGAATCTGAGTTGCCTTTTGTACAGGGTAAGTAAAGCTAATGGGTCAGCTTGTGTGCCGTACAGCCCATTAAACATCTTACTTGACAAAAAATCAGGTGACAACTGTTACAGGCAGCAGTCCCAGGATCAGTGTTTTCCTTAGAAGTGAACAGGAAACGGATGAAAAAGAAAGAATTTATGACTTTACAATGGATTTAAATGTAAGTGCATGCACATATTTATTTATACAATGCACACATATAAAAGCTTAAATTTCCTGAAGACGTCAAACAGAAATTCTATTTGTCTAAGCAGCTGCACAATCTCATTACTTATTTATTGTATTTTGTATTAAGCCAGACGGCAAGATTTTTAAGTGCAGGAGCTGTTTCCTGGATGTCTGTGATTCAGCAAAATGAGCTGCCAAAGAGCAATCCAAATGCTGTAATTTATAAATAAACCATTTATTTATAGAGGTACATGAGCTAGATAAGATCACAGAATCATGAAATGTTAAGGGATTGGAATGGACCTTCTAATCATCCAATCCCAACACCCCCTGCCATGGGCAGGGGCACCTCCCCCTAGACCACCTTGCTCAAGGCCTTACGCAACCTCACTTTGAACACTGCCAGGGTTGGGGCCTCCACAGCCTCCCTGGCAATCTGTTCCACTGTCTTACCATGCTTACAGTAAAGATTTTCTTCCTAATACCTAACCTACATTTCCTCGCTTTCAGTTTGTACCCATCACTCCTTGTCCTATCGCTACTGTTCCGGATGAAGTGTCCTTCACTGGCTTCCCTGTCGGTAGTGGAAGGCTGCTATGAGGTCTCCAAAAACCTCCAGCCTGAAGGGCTTTGAAGGGTACCAACTTTCTCAGCCTGTCTTCATCGGGGACGCGCTTCAGTCCTCTTTATCAATTTCATGGCCCTTCTCAGGATCTGTAAGAGTGACATTGTAAGCGGTGAGCTTCAGAAGGTTTTTTTTTTCCCTGATGTCCCTGTAAGAAATAAAACAAATGGAGCCCTTTGTGGTATCCCGGTGAAGGAGCAATGCAATTGTTTGCCCGCCTGGGTTTTGGACTCGGCTTTGGATTTAGGCCTCTTGAAACGGAGGAACACAGCGCAGGAGCCCACCCATAACCGCATCCGTATTGGGCTTATTGCTTGTCAGCATCTGTGTCCCGGGCGTGGTGAGCTGAGCCCGGCGCCGCCGGACTCGTCCCTCGCTGCGGCGGCGGAAGCGCAGGGTGACCCCGGCCGGGCGGGCCGCGGTCTCCCGGCAACGGGGACGCGGAGCGCCATGGAGGCGCTGTCGCTGCCCGCGGCGCTCTCGCTGGTGGCCGGCGGCGGCGCGGGGCTCAGCCCGGAGCGGCGGGCGGCGCTGGGTGCCTCGCTGCCGCTGGTGCAGCGCGACTACCGCTTCGAGCGGGTCTGGTTCTGGGGCTGCATCCAGGGCGTGCGCGGCGCCTACTACATCGCCGAGGGGCTGGGCCCCGACCGCGCCGCGCCCCGCAGCCGCCTGTACAGGTGCGGGGGTCGCCCCGGGGAGCAGGGTCAGGCCGGGCCGGTCTGGGGCTGTGCGAGTCGGGGGATGCTGTCCGGCTCTCGGGAGGGAGCCTCGCTGCGCCCTCAGGGGCCTGGCGAAGTTGCTTCGAGCCCCGTTCTTTAACGGGCTCGGCCCTGAGTCGTGCTTGTCGTTGGCAGCTTGAACTGCTTGGACTGGAGCCTCCTGACGCCAGCCACCAAGGAGATGCTTGCACTGACGGAGCAGGTGAAGGGCCGCTTTCAGGGAGATCCTTCTTTTGAGTACAACTTGTCTGAGATAAACGCAGAAGCAGCTGCAAGACTGATTGAAAGTGGTAAGGAGGTAAATACAGCAAGACGTTTTCGAACTCTGTTCTCTACATTTGTGCCCCTCACACTGGACAGGGGGTGGCTTCTCCTCGTTTGTAATGAGCAGCATGAGCCTGTGGTCAGGCAAAAGATACACAATTTCCTCCTGGTTAGAGCTCGGTGCTTGTAACACCAAGGTCACAGTGGTTCAATCACTGTGTGGGCTGTTCGCCTAAGAGTTGGATTTGATGATCCTTATGGGTTCCTTCCAACTCAGAATATTCTATAACTCTGTTTGTGATTCCTCACTGCCATTGTGTAGCAACAGCTTCGTGATTGAACTCGTACTTCAGTTTTTGCTGGAGTTCAACAGGCTTCAGAAATAGTAAATATCCCTTATGCTTTATTGTGCACAACTGGTACAAATCCTCACTGCGGTTTCTGAAGCTTTAATAGTAACTGCAGGCAGCATTCTTTATAAATTAATAGAAAAGTCCTAAGTAGGTGAATTGAGAGGGAGGAAAGAATAGATGAAGAGATAGTTAGATCTCTGGTGGTTCTAAACTGTCTGCTCCTAGACATGTTTTCTGTCCTGTCTTAGGAGAGAAATGTCTTTTGAGGTCCTCTTAATGTTATTGGACTCCAAGATGATAAGTCCATTGTGTCACCCCAAGTTTATTTTCAGAAATGAAAACGAGGAAAGCCCTGCCTTTAAAATTTCCCTATTTTTCTTTAAAGCCTGTGATCAAGGAGGAGACCCGCCTTATAGCTACGATAGAACAGATAGACAGAACAGTTGGCATTGTCCCCCGGGGGGCATTTGTGAAGACTCCTCTTGGGCCTGTGCATGAAAACAGACAATTTGAAGGTAAATTCTGATTGTCTTTATCAGGATCAACTGTACTTTGATCATAAAGGCTGTAAATTAAGATGATTTTCTCTAACTGATGTTTTGATTTCAGTTGGTTGTTTTTTTTCCCATGGATAAGATGAATAGGGAGCAGAGAATCCAGTGCCACTAATGTTCAGGCATGATTCCACTCTGAAAGGTGGGAAAAGAGTCAGTAATAGTTCTGAGTCATTAAACTGAATAATTTGTCTGTATAAACTATGGTTTATGTCAGTGTTTAGCAATTCTAGGTGTAGTGAATCGTCCATTTAGATATAGGATATGAACAAAAGGGCACAGAAAGTTGTCCTCAAGTTGGTACCCACTGGTTATCTGGGACTGCAGTCAATATGGTCTGCAATGCACAGCAGCGGGGAGGGCTGACACCTGTTTCTAACAAGCCTTCTGTGGCATCTATGGAAAAAGATTGTGATTCTGTCCTAGGCTGTGGGCATTAGAGAAACAATGTTATACTCGATAGTATAATGAATGTTACCCTAGTTCATTTGCATTAGTATTAATGTTCACCAATGACTTTTTTGCAGGTCTGTCTTTAGTGGAGGCAAAAAAGTTAAGTTCCTATTTCCATTTCACTGAGCCTGTTAACCTGAAGAATAAAACCCTGCTGGAAAAAGCTGACCTGGACCCATCCATTGACTTTCTAGATTCTCTGGAGCATGATATCCCACGAGGTAAAGCTAGCAAAATCAACAGATGCAATGAAAAGGAAGGCAATAGGGAAGTTTGAATAGCCTTGAAAACACTGAGGGGACTGGTGTGGGTTACTGTAGAGGTGGTGTGAGAAGCTTCTGTGAATCTGTAAAGGAACTTTATCCTTTACTAAATATTGTAGTTATTTCCTGTTTTATATGATTCTAAATGCTTACAACAGAAAGATGTACCAGGGCTGTCACATCCTCACAACAGGTCCGACCACACTGCCTCAGTGCCATATTCCCTCCTGGCTTCTGTAAAGCATGTGACAACTGGTGACCCCATTGGGAGAGATAACTCCACTACTGATAGAGGGAATTTATGTGGTTTGAAGTATTTCACACCTCTTGTTCCACACAGTGTTTCTCTTCTTTATCTAAATGGGCTCTCATTAACACCAAGCTGTTATCTCGGAGAGGCTGAATTCAAATGTTCCTTTGATGAACTGTGTTGGAATAGTCTACTGTGGTAGGATTATACACTGTGAAAGGAGAAAAAAATACAGGTATACTGGATTGTATCTTCAGTTTACATCTCTACTGTTCTGCTGGACAACTGCAAATATATTGAAAGTCTCTTTCAGGGATCCCTCTGGCAGGGAGTGGCTTGTTATTTGTTTCTATCTGTGTTTTGCTGATTTGCTGCAATTTTTTGGATTGGACCAAGTGTTTTCATGTCTTCTGTCTAGGGAGATTCTTGGGAAACAAGTCAAACTTAGATTTGTTATTTTATTCCTGTCCAGGAGTAGTAGGATAGGATACCAGGTGACCTGTGTTAGATGGAATTGAATGGATGGACAGTGAATTGCCAGTGTTGTAAATAGCTTTTCAGATTCTCCCTCCTGCCCTTCCTCTCTCTTCTTACCCCCTCCTCCCAATCTTACCTTTGGCAAAAAAGTGAGAATGTGAGCTTCTGCCTGAATTCTGAACATTTTTGACAGAGCATAAACCACTAAAATCTAAACCACTCTTCAATTTACTGGGAGTGTCCTTATGCAGTTGTTTTCCAGAGGTATAATATGGAGATGGTGTAATATGCACATGTTTACATACTGGCTCGTTGAGGTGGCCCTTTTGACTCAAAGCAGAATTGCAAGAGAGATTAGATCTTAGATATCTTGTAAGAAAATTTTAGCTGCAGTTTTGTAGTATAATTCAGGTTTTGCTCCTGCTTGTCTTCCTGCTGCTCCCCACTCTTTTTTCCTCCCTCCCTCATGGTAGGGAAACATACCATGTGTTAGACATGAAGATGGTGTTTTTTTAAAAGTCTTCAAATCAAATTTGACTTGTAGCTGTATTTTACCCAGTGGCAGATAGAAAGTGAGATTCAACTATACCACTGTCATGATTGTGTTTCTGTGGCAGCCTGATGTCTGTGAAAGCATGAACCTTCACACCCTTCCCAGGAGGATGTTGCTGTTAGTGTAGATTTCAGTATCCTTAAAAAAGTTGCCTCTAAAAGCCTACCTGAGCTGAAGTGCAGCTGAGTGCTTCTTAATGGAAGAGAAGATTCATCACGGTGCCTGTGCAGCTCTGCCTGCTCTGTCCTGAATTTGGGAATGAGGTGGAGGAGGTGAAGGAGGTAATTGGTAACAGGAATTGGTTACAGGATCAGCAAGGTGTGTAGCCTCTCTAATTGCATTCTATCGCCGGCAGATGGGAGCTCTGACGTTAAAGAAAGATCAACTCAGCCTCCTTTAACGAGAATTCAGGTTGCCTAAAAGTACTGGTTGCTTATGAAAATGTGAGGGAAATAAAACCACGACAGACACAGGCTTTCTGCTGATTTTATCTGCATGGCTTTGCCAGTCACTCCTGGTTGTGAGATACTCCAACTCTGGTTCTCAGATTACTTTCCTTAAGCTCTGACAGTGCATGTTGTTCTTGACAGAGCAGAAAAAGTAGACAGCGCTTTTTCTATTAACTGACATGCTGTTCATAGCTCTGGCAAATCCCCTCATTTTGACCTGAAGTTTTTCTTGCCTTTCCTGGTTAGATCGTGTCTTGAACAGTTATTGTCAGAGCAGAAGTAGGAATTCTCAAATTTATAGCATCTAGAATTGTGAATGAAGATAGAATTGTCTCTTTTCTCAGTAAATACGTAAGAAGTGATCTGGGGGTAAGTGACGTTGGAATGAAGCTCCCAGCCTGTGTTGGCTAAATTCTCCTAGCATCTTAAAAGACCTAAAGAACAGAACTGAGAGATTAAGAGCTGATTTTAACCTGTCTAAAAGTAACAACTCTGTTGGAATAATTTTCTCTATTAATTGAGATTTAGCATCTGTGATGACTGTCAAGGGAGTAACTGTCATAAGATATACGGCGTGTCATTATAGGAGAGCAGAGGTGTCTTACAGAATGGAAGGTTGGAGGCAAAGAGAACATTTTATATGACAGCTGAGAGGTGGGAAGAAAGGAAGTTAAAACTGAGTTGAATAAAGGCAACAATGGTAAAAGCAGAGTTTAATGCAAAATTGGAAAACCTGGAATTTTGTAACAAAACTGTCTACCATTCTTATCTTTACCAGTGATATCTGTGGTGTTTACAGGTTCCAGATTCTGTCTGTGTGTCTATCAGGTTATCCGTGCACTTTAAAAGTTCAGAAGATGTTGCTGCTTCTCCTTTAATTATTCTGTCTGTTTTTTCTTGGTGTATCAACTCCCACAGAAAAGTGACTGACTTAGTTTTTTTTTAAAAAAAATGCATTTTTAAAAATTATTCTAGAGAAAAGTGGGAAATGAGAAACTTGTCTTGACAGAATGAACACGGAGGGATTGTGATACAGATCTTCTGTCACCACAGTATCAGATCATGTAATGCTTCATCCTGATCCAAAAGGCCAGCTGGCCAGAACGTTGCTGTAGGTTTTGCTGGCCATATGTCTGCATTAAAGATAAGCTTGTTTGCTCTAGTCTAAGCAGACAATCTGCTCAACTTTATGCACAATTAGATGTGGCCTTTCAGCTGCTGGCACATTGCCAGCGTTGTCCTTTCTGCTGCATGGAGTTTGGAACCCTCGAAATAGTATTTCAGAAAATAGGGCTGTGGCAGTTTTACATCTGCTTGTAGATAACGGAATGGCAAAGCAAATAGCAGTAATTCCTAGCATGCCTACAGCATTTTTACTTGATGACTTAATGTTGTGAAATAATATGAAATATGATCTGAAATCACACATACGAAATAATAGACACTTTTCAGGCATTGATAATGATGGGGGAAATGAAAATGGAGGGAGAAGGTTGATTTTACTGTGACCCTGGTATCAGATCAGACTATGACCCATTCTGCAATGATAAAGAAAGGGGATGAATGAAAGCCTGAGGTATTAGTGTAGAATGGAAAGCTTGGAAGGAAGAGAGACAAGGGTTGCAGAATCCAGTTCTTTGGCACTTTCAAACTGCAATTCAGAAAAGCAATAACTTGACTCTGGGGGTTTGTTACAGATTACTGACTCAGACCACTTTGATATGGAGATAAGGGACACCAACAGAACACTGCTAAAAACTGATGTAGGTGGGGACGTATGTCTAGATAGGAAAAGATATGAGTGGAAATAGGGTTTCTATGAGAAGATTTTCCTCAAAAGTCATGACCCCCAGTCAGTAAATAGCTGCCTTTGGCTGAAAACCTACCACAGTTCACTTGCAGATTGAGAGTAGAAATTAGAATAAAAAAAGACATGTAAAAGGAAATACAGAAGGTTTGGAATGATTAATGATTGATATAAATTGGAATTTATAAAGAGTAAAGAATGACAAAAGGAGCCAGAATAACTGGAGTAGTCCATGACAACGGTAAGGCAGATTTTTTAAACTATATTGAGAAGAAAAGAAGGCATAGTAAAGATACTGAAAACTGCCACTAAATGGTGATGGTAAAAAGGCTGATAAGCATGTGGAAGGCCAGAAGAGCTCAATTTTTTTCTGCTTTCTTTTTGGAAAGAATATGGACTTGCATCAAGCACAGACAATAAAATAGTGTTTCAGATTGTTTGCTAAGGGAGGGTAGAGTTAAACAGCATTTACTGTGGATCAAAAACATTAAAATGGCAGTCAGACAAGTTACTTCTGAAATCATTATCTCAGGAGACTTGTGGCATAGTAATCTTTAATAAATCCCAGCATTGCAGAATTATTCCCCTAAATTTAATCTTCCTTAGCAGTTGTGATTCAGAATTCACTGAATGGGTGTATTTCTGGGAGAGGTTAGAAAGGGACCAGTACCAATGTTGATATTCTTCAACTTATTTATAAATGATCTAAAAGTAAAGGGTTGGTGGAGAGACGAATAATGACAAGGGCGGGATGGACACAGAGATCTGGAAAACAGAGCTTACCTAAATACAGTACATTTTGGTGTACTTATCTGCAAAGTCACATGAGGAAAGTAAATCAGACTTTGAAAATTGTGTTCTAGAAACTGTGGCTCTGAAAGGAAATCTAGGCACAACTGACTGAACATCAGCTCCCAGGCTGATCCTGATACTTAAAAGGGTAACTTGATCTGCAGATGCATAAACAAGGGTGTAGCAACGAGGAGCAGGGGGGGACTTTACCTGTACATATACTGTTAGTGGAATCATAACTGGATTACTGCACATTGCAAAACTGGAGAGTTGCAGAAAAGAGTCACAAAATGATTAAAGGGCTGGTGAGAGACATAAACAGTTCAATCTCTTTATCCTGAGGAAAAGCCCATGAGAATGGCTTTATTACACTGCGTAAATACTACATGGAGTTTAAGTATTAGGTACTGAAGATCTATTTATTATAGCAGAGAAAGGTGTAACAGGAATCAGCGGCTAAAAATTATAGCCAGAACTAAAATGAACAATGAGATACAATTTACAACAGTGAAAAGACTACCACTTAGCAAGGGTAACGGATGAGCCTATGTCTCTTGGTATCTTAACATCATGCTGGATGTCTTTGTGGGAATTGTGTTTCTGTCAAATGCAAATACAAGTTGATAGTCCCAGACACACATAAGTGACTTCAGCTTAATGGGCAGTGGTATGTACACCAGGAGTCCTGGTGTGACTGGCCATAAACTTGATGATGGCCATGGAGGATTATGTTCAGCTTGGACTTCATTGTCAGTGACAGTAACACAAAGGTGACAATGGGTTCCAAGTGCAAGTCAGCTGGCATTGCTTTCTGAACTATGATATGTGAGGGCTCAAAAGAGGACTGATGAGATTCCTGACTTACTGCCACTGTGGACCTTTGTTGGGAGAGATTTTATAGCATCAATCCAAATGGGTATACAGTGGCAGGGTGAACCAGTGAGTCTTGTCTACTTGCCATTTCAAGATGAAGGTAGGGTAGAAGAAGTGCCCAGACAGAAGATCATTCAAGCTCCTTTACCACTTGACTGTGGAGGAAGTGACAGGCACATGGATTGTAGCTATATTTCTTCACCCAAAAGTGCAGTGGTTTTGGAGCACTCCTTATGCAGCATTGCAAAGGGATTTGTAGCCATTTCTTTGGCTGAAAATTTTGAGCATGAGCTTTATGTAAGCTTGCTGAACAGTAGCCTGGGTTAGAACACTAACCTCCTGTCATCTGAGAATTATTAGCACAGTCTTTATCGGTTTAGCAAAAGCTGGTGCCTAATGGGTCCTTGAAGATGAAGGGGCTGCATTTCTAAGTGGGAGATAGTTTTTGTGGCTGCTCTCTAGGGCCATTTTGGTAGCCCCATCATGGCTGTCCCAAAAGTCAGGGTGCAGGAAGGAAGAAGGCCAGGAGGCACGACCCTGCTTTATCTCCATACATTAACACAGCTAATTAACTTGCTTTCGATCCCACTCCCCCCTCCCTCCTCCCTTCAAGGCGATTAATCCCCTATCAGCCTCGGTCTCCAGCCATTTGAAGAGTCTGTGTCTGCAGAGGTATTTACAGCCCCCAGCCAGCCACCAGAGGCGAGGGCCCTTTATCAGGGTTCTAAGACAAATGGCTGCCTATCTCCCTAGTGGCCTTGCAAAATCCAGCGATGTGCTACGCTGTGCTGGCCACCTACTTTCACCCAGCCTCCCTTCTCCACTAACATTTCACAGATGTGACCTGAACCCTCCCCTTTCATTGCTTAACAATAAGCAGCACCTCCCTAGCTCTGTGAAAGCCGAAAGCCAGAGCACTTTACTTCTTAGCTTGCCAAGAGCCACACAGGGACAAGGTTTTTCAAGCTGTCTCACTGAAATCCAAACTAAAAGACTCATAATAAATGAGAGGGCAGTACTTGATGTTCGCAAGGATAAAAAGAGGTAGTGAAAATGTAGACTGAAATGTCTACCATGGCTCGCCGCTATCCTCATTCCTCATTAGGAGATGTGATCCTTAGGCTTGGTGAATGTGTGAAACTGAGCTACAGAGTCCCATGGTATCAGTTACCTGATATTCATACAAGTAGTTTTGACAAATTAGCTTTAGAATACAGTGTTAGAGAATGAGAAAACCAGATGAGTGTGCATTTGAACAGCAGGATTTCTGATCTGAAAATCGAACCTTAGTGGGTTGTTGGTAAAAGCATTGGTACCTGAATTTCTCCGTTCAAACTGAAGTCGGCCATTCCTAGAAATAATTCCAGGATGACTCTAGCTGCTGCCTTCCAGCAGGGCGCACTATGGTGCCAGCGTTGTCAGTGCTGAGCACAGAAAAGGAAAACACGGAAAAGTAAAACGAGAAAGAAAATCACCAAGAACGGCATCAAATCAAGGAAAAGGTATGCCCTGAGTTTCCCAACTCAGTGTGGCATACTGGCCTCCTGAACTGTAGGTACAGAGAAGATGTTCTCTCTCTTTCAAGCTTAGGCAATTTCTGGAATGGTCACTAGGCTTGAATCATATGCATGCAAATGGACATACACAATATATAAGCATGTTCCCTACATTCTTCAGAAGCAGGGTCACTCTTAATTTTTGCTAGTGATGTGTAGAGGCTATTAATGTCGTTCCTACAGGGACCCAAGACCCAAGACCAAGACAAGATGCTGTCCCTCCTACAAGCTGGGGTGCTCCCAGCTCGGGAGTTCAAGATCAGACTAGAACCTCTCATGTGGCAGCACAGCAGGAGGATTCCTGGCCCAGCTAGTATTAGAGCTTCTGACTGGCTGATCACTGTCTGCTTTGATTACTGGAAAGGAGCCTGTTTTCCTTGGACTTTGTGTCTATGGGTAATAAAGCAGCACATTCATGGCTTTTGGGTTCGGAGTCTGTATCACCTCAGGGTCTTGTTTAGTCAGACCTTGTATGAGTTTATACTGGAACAGGGCTGCCCATCAGCTGAGACCTGTGGTGGAGTCCTTCACCCTCCAGACTGTTGCAGGGAAAGAATGAGGACAGAAGCAGAGTCTTTGCAGCAGCTCTCCAGGGTTGAAAGGGTTTTTTTTAAGGGTTTTTTTCTCCTCAGTGAAAGAAATCATGACCCACCCTGTCTCCATTTAAGCTCCTGGTTCCTTGGACATAAAAAGGAGATTAACTTCTTGCTAAAATAATGGGAAATGCTGGTAAAGCCTTACAGAACCAGAAGCCGCTGTTTTATCACCACATCAGTCAGCCTTGGCCTAACTTTTTCACTAAGGAATGATGAAAAATTATTTGTGGGGGAAATCCTGGGACATTTGTGTGTCACTGAAGTCAGGACGAGGTCAGCTTTTGCTAGGAATGATCGATTTCTGAAGGGGCTTCAAGGAGTGGCAGCTCCTGCCTGTGCAGTCGTTGGCATTGGTGCCAGCCCTGCATATAGCTTTGCTTTGCTGTTTGCTGTCCATTTGGCCACAGAGCTTTTGAAAGAAGGAAGCCCACTGGCATTATTCTGTTTTATCATACACAAGTATCATATGGATTGAAATTCTGCATGCTGAAGAAGTATGTGGCAGTGTGTAAAGGGAAAAGACAAGGGTCAGGTATATTTGTACAGCAGTTATGCTGAGCAGAAATAGCTAGGCTATCACAGGCATTAAAAGATGCTTAGCCTTTAGTGTTCAGAATTAGCACTGCACTGTGCTGTGTGAATATGCTCAGTGTGACAGTATTCTCTGAAACTGGTAAACTCTTTGGGTAATTTGGTCCAGAATTTGTATCTAGTTTAGTACAAAAACATCAACAGTTTATAATCCGTGCCATCTGTTCTTCATTCCAAGCCCTTTTAACTAGCCTTGCTAATTTGATGATGAGGTAAGAATTACAACTGGGAGACTGACAAGGCTTGTGGACTTGCCCCTCCTGCAGGAGAGTGAACTGGATATGCTCTAAGCATTTGGTGGGTTTTGAATCCCAGCATCGACTCCTTTGTGTTTTCTCAGAATTCAGAGATCAATGTGAGGTTCTTTGCCCCTAATCCAGCCCCTGTTCATCATTATCACCTCCTCAAAGTGGTCTAAGCTTTGTTACCAGGAGAGGAAAAATCTTACAAGGTGGCCATAATCTCCTCTGAGAGTCAGACAGATATTCTCCCGTGGGTAAGAAAGTGACAGTGACCAAAAGCTCTAGGGGAAGCAGGCTAGAACAAAGCTGCCCATTGCATCCTTTCATCAAACTGTTAATCTTTCTTTCAAAGACATCACATTTGTTTGGTGACAAAAGCCCCAAAGAAGCTGAATTGAGCCTGAAATCCTGTAGCAAGATTTAGAGGAAGCGTCTTTCATTCAGAGCAGGGAGGGGCGAGAGACTCCTTTTTCTTCCTACCAACCAATGGGCTCAGAGAAACCCACGAAGGTGACGGATTAATGCAGGGGCTCCCCAGGTAGATGCTACGTGACTCCCAGCACGCTCCAAAAACGTTTCCACAGCGACCAGCTGAACAAGAAATATGGAGTGTGATGAGATCCCGCATAACCTTGTGCTTTGGAAGGAGGTGATTTGCCACTCAGAGATTTCTAAATTTACTAGAGAAAACCCAATATTCAGTGATCTGTATTACAGTTGTCAGAATACAAATCACATGGATTTTAATCAGGTTTTCCTACTCCTTTTAAGTTTTGATTGCATATGATTTTGCTGTTTCCTCTAGTGCACAGCCCTATTCCAAGTCTTTATTCCAATGCATTCTGTGCAATCTGCATCTTTCTCTTAATTGGAATATTTTGTTGATGTTTTGTTTCATCAGGTGGATTTAGGACTAAAGGGCAAATTAACAAGGCTATAAGGGAGGCTCTAATTTGAGTCAGTGCTAGCTTTTTCAGTCCTTCCCATCCTCTGCTGCTCATTTATATCTGTGTATTGTCACTTCTTTTGTGTTGGAATTGTTGGCTGTGCAGTCAGATTCCAGCTGGAAAAATAATGTTATTTCTGTCCAGTATATTTTTCAGATGGATTGTTTCCCCAACCTGACTCACTAAGCAGTAAATAAACACTTCTGTGGTCTCTATGATGGAAGAATGATGAGGATGGGAATAAGGGTTTCAGGGCAAAGGCTGCTTCAGTTGGATTAAGCAGCACTGCTGTCAGATGCCTAAGTAAGGCCTGAATTTCATTTTTACTTGGAGGTACATGAATACTGTGTATCTGGGACAGCACTGCAATCCCCGAGTCTTCCTCGTCATCAGGAAACAGGTTCTTAATGTGTAAATAGAAGGCCTGGGCCTGTTGAAATAATTTCTACGGCAGAAGCATCCCCAGTGGGAGAGGAAAAGCATCTAAAGTTCGACCATTTTACTTCGGGGTTTGGGCATGGTGGTATTTGTGTGTCAAGGACATGGCAGGCATTAGGACCATGCAAGAGTTGCTTGGCAGCATCTGACTGTAAGCTGTGCTTTCCTGGCTCTGGAGGCTTTTAAAAATAGTACTGCACCTGCAACCAGTCTGTGTTTTTATTTAATTATTATTAAATAGTTATATAGGGAATTGGAATATTGACAGCAGTGTTAACATATGGGGTGCATGTGGTGTGTCAAGCAAATGGAAGAGATTTAGTTTGCAGCCAGTAAGTGGCACAAAAGAGTTTGGGCCCCACATAGGACTGTTTGGATGTGTCCTTATGGCTGGTAGGCTGTGTGTGAAACGTCCGTGTGGCACAATTTATTGAGAGCCAGAGCACAGTGACCTTTCCTTACAGCTTCTCTGTTTGCAATTTGTCTTTGTTCCCTATAGACAAAAAATTAGCAGTAGTAATATCTACCCAGTGTAGGATTTTCTGCTGGAGGGAAATGGAAGCTAAATCCCATGGGTGTAGGGAGGCTTTGTCAGCTCTAAGTGCTTGGGGTCATGCAGCCAAGCAGCGGCTGCTTTTGCAGAGGGAAATGGTTATGTTGCCCCTCTCCGGGTGTTAATATTTGTCCTGTAACTCCATACTTGACTCCTACTCAGGACTAGCTGCAGCAATGGATGTTGTAACCTGCTCTTGTGGCAGCATAATGTGTTAACAGTATGTGCAGCCACACTATGGCTGCTTTTCCTTTGAGACATTTCCTCCTTTGAAGAATTGATAATGTCAGTTTTATGGCCCTCTGTGAGATTTTGTGACATGGAGCCTCTCTATCAGGCTGTCTAGCTCTTAAAGCTGTTTTTTCTCAAGCTTGCACTGAAATGAGGCATTGCTGAATCACCTCCAAAGCAACAGTGTTATGAGAGGTCATACTGCAAGTGGACCAGTTACAGCAGGAAAGTTCTACAAACAGCCCTCTTAAAAGGGTTTTGTTTAAAAGCCCATGTCTCACGCACCCTATTGCTTCTGTGGATTACAGGATTCAGCCCATAGCTGAACATGGGGGATGAGACAGGGATTTCTATTGGCGACTGGAAAAGAAGAAGAAGCTGAGAAGGAGTTGGCTTTTGAAATTCAGCCCTGGTGTTCTGGCAGCTGTTGAAGGGCCATAAAAAAGGCAGTGGTTTAACACTGAGTGAGCATCAGGATCTTCAAAGCACTTTCTTGTTTGGGAAAGATGTAAGGAACTCCTCAGAATTCCTGCCTGTGTTTGGAGGGGTGGAGGCTGCAGCCTGATCCAAAGAGGGAATAGGAAGCTCCAGATCTTCATCCAGCGGATACTTTTCCCATGCTCTTTCCTCCCACACAGCAGCTCCCTCCCTTCCCTTCTGGAGCAGCAACAGGCAATAGTTTCAGCACAGACAGTGCTTGGCTTTCTTAAGTTTTCTGGGTGCAGCCTGAATATTAACTTGCATTAAGAAATGTATTTTGAACTTTGGGAACCTCCACCAGAGCCATGATTCTGGTAGGAATCTCTCATGTGAGAACAATGACCAGTTCCCTGCACTTCAGCAAGCTTTACATGATGAGTGAAGTTAACTCTGCTACCTGACTTAGAGACAGCACACATGGAGATGCAAGTTAAAAATCAGTATTTAAGTCTAGGAAATCCAACCTTAATTTGCTGTCTCCTAGTTCTAGTTGCATTCCCTCCAGTGCAAATAATAACATTTAAAAATATTTTTTTCTTGACAACTTTGATCTAGGAATCTTGGTGTACCTTACAGACTGATGCTTTGAGCTTCCCAGTCTCTCAGTAAGAAACATATTGTCTGACACAGGGACTGCCATGGAATATTCTTAGCCAGTGATGGAAAGGATTTGGACCCAGAAGCCCACTTCCGCATTTTTATAGTAATATAGACCTGAAGCTATGCAATGGTTTTACCCCAACAACCATCCGTAATAGCACAGAAGTTTAAAAAACAAAAAGAGATATGAAAAAAATAGGGATGAAACTAGCATTTAATTTTCATAGTTCTCATTCCTTTTTATATTGCATTGTTAAATGCATTTCTAAGACTTTCTCTTAAGGAAGAAAAGGTGGCATATTCATTTTAAGCTATTATTGCATACTGTTCATTAGTTACTGCTTAAAGAACTTCTAGAGTGATTTACAACATCAATATTTCAAACTCCTACAAGAAAGGTGGGCCTTCCCAAAAAAAAGCATCTTGTTTGAATATTGTGAGATTTGAGCTGTGATAGAACACAAATGTCCTGTATCTTTCCAAGAGAACAACTTTCTTCATGTCTCATAAGTTCAAATTTTGTTTTATGCACTATTTCCTGAAATACTGCTGATGTGGTGAGGTATTGGGAAAAAAAAAGTAATGAGATAATGGGTTCTAATTTTTTCCCTTTATTAAGAAGTCCAAAGAACCTAGAGAGGTTCCTGAACTTTAATGTAATCTCTTCTTAGAAGACACACCAGCATTCTATATCAAATGCAGTTTCTGAATGGGTTTTGTGTGTTGCAAGAGTCCAGTCTGGAAAAATAAATTGAAAAAATCGCCTTTGATGATTAGGTTAGAAAAATGTCTCTAGTGATCCAGTTAGTAGAAGGTGGAAGGTGGCACTGCTGCTACTCTTTGGCTCTGCAGAATAAAGAGCAACTCTAGGATTAATCATCATTCTGACTGAAAGCAGGATGCCAGTGAAAATGACATTACAGTTCCAGACAGATTCTTGTAATTTTTCCTGTTCCCAAACCTGCTTGTTTTTGTTCAGACCCTCATTACAGTGGAAGGCTTATGCAACATCAGCAAAACTTCACTGTTCATATTTGCGCAGAACTACAGGCAGAATGAAGGGCCAGAGAAGAGCTGGAAGGTATAACCATAAGAATTCATATTCCCCAAAGGTCTCACATTTATGAGATTACAAATTTGAGCCCTTTGGGAGTTGGCAGCTTGGACAGATGATCGGGAAATGTAGAACCTGCACATCACAGCCTTCAGAGATGTAGCATGAAAGTGAATGGAGCCATCTTCAATTATATCTGTCCATTTCTGCCAGGTATGAAGGTGCATGGGAAGTTCCTTTGATCAGTGGAGTTAACTGCTGATGAATACTTATGATGAATGCTAAGATTGATAAGCCTGTGTGTCACTGGGTGAATGTTCTGAGGAGATCATAGATCCATGTACTCTATTGCTCCAAAGCACAGATACAGGGATGTAATTATGTTTTTTTAAACTTGATTTACTTTATCTCCTCTAAGAATTTATCCAACAAAAAGATCTCTAAATCTAGATATAATTCCTAGGAGCATTAAAAACCCCATTTTCCCTCTTACCTTTCCCAGTTGTCATGCTCCAGGCATTTATTTTTTGTTCTGTGTAAATGGTTTGGGGCAGAGGGTTCATCTGTGTAGGTGAACTCATATAAACAAACTATCACATGTACCCAGGTTGTTAGATGTTTTCAGTATGTTGGGAGGCATCAACAAATTACATAATCCCTAAAGGTTTTCACCACCCAGCAAGGCAAGGCACAGTACTATTCTTGACAGACTTGCTTCTCAGAGGACTGGTCCTAAATCAAAGACAATGAGAGTTCCTCACTGCATTATCTTTTTGTCAGAGAAATTTTTCAAAAAGTTTATGGTGTGTTGTCATGTCCCTCCCCACAAATCAATGTATAAAGCTGCAGCAAGTACCACCAGTATTTGGAGGAAAGACTTGTAGATAATTTCTACAAATTCAAGCTGAAGAATCATGTGCTAGGAGCAGTCATTCAAAGGAGAAATTGAGAGTTACTTGTCACTATTACATTCAGACCTATTTGCCTGCTACTTGTTGATCAACACTCCTATGCGTGGTCATGCTACTGTCACTAGCATGTGACAGTTCTGACACACTAGTGCTGAAAACTTTCAGACAAAAAGTTCAAGAAACTGAAAGCTTGTCCTTTGACACTGGCTGTAGTGCTTCTATCACTGGATAATCTGCCTTGTAGTGAAGTTTTCCTCTCTTGGAAAACCAGATGGGTTTCCAAGCTATCCACGTTGTGAAATTTCTTAAGAACACACAGATCCCCTCAGTCAGGACTTGTAATCCCACTGGCTGAACCATAATAGGCATTTTTACTCCAGATATGAAAAAGAGCCAGTCCAGTTTGTGCTCATGTGAGTGGCACTGGAGAGACTGGATGGAAGACTAGGGTTGCCTTGTATATGAAACCACTGCTTGTGAAGATATTAGCTCATGTTGTACCTAGGACTTGTGTAAAGAATTTCACAGTGCAAGGACACAGCACATAGCTGTATTGACCGTACAATATTAAGAAGTGCTCTGCTTTACTGCAACCCCAGTTGTTTGTCTTCAGTGGAAATGTGGAGAGTGAGTCGGAAGTAAGTTCTCTAAAGCAGAAATCTCCTGAAAAAGACTGTGAATGTCTGTTTTGTACTTCTGTCCAGCAGCTCGAGTCAGTCTGTCAGAAAGGAGGTAGGTATTCTTGCTCTTGTTCACTGAGTTCCACATTTGCATATGACTGAAGAGGGGACTTTGAAAGGTAACAAATCAGAGAAGATGCAAGACTTGCTTATTATAATATAACAAACAGGTGGAACTTGCTTCTGGAGGAGACAGAGGAAATGGTGTCCAAAAAACTTGAGAAGTACAGAAATACAAAGTGAAGAGCTAGGTAACAGGTGAGCAGCAGAACTCACAACACCTGGTTTTTCAGGGTTTTGAATGGTATTGCTCCTTTCTGATTCTGGAGCCACCACATAAACATTTCCCCTCCACTTCCCTCAGCTCCTGTAGTTTGCCATGAACTGCATAACATCTACTGCAAGGGAGCACGCAAGAGCCCAAGGCTCCATAAATGCTGATTGCCCAGCTAGCTGCTGCTTTGTGGCTGCCAGGCAGGCCTGACAGCCCGTGCTTCCTTACAGCTGCTGGCAGGCCAAAGCTCCAGGAGCTGCAGTCAGCCATTGGGCCACATCCCAGGGATATCTGCTGTAGGAAACTGGGGTGTTAAAGCCCTTCAGCCCTTTGTTGGATGTCACTAAAATTGGCCAAGAGTTTTAAGTGAGTGGAGCAGGAGCACAGGCAGCTGACAGCAATCACAGAAGCCCTTCCCCAGGCTAACCGTGACATGAGTAAGCATGAATCATAGCATAAATGGATGAGCCTAAAATTAATGAGCCTAAAATTATCTACAAAGATGAATACTGCCTAAATAGCCCAATACATTATATGCTTTCTGCTTATCCTGGAATTGGCAGATTTAGGCTTTAGGTACAGATACGCTGACTGTAGGCCAGTGGTAGCCTGACAGTTCCAACCATATGTTTTTTAGTTTGGGCCTGCTCCTTTTTTTTTTTTTTTTTAATGTAGATTCAACAGGAACCTTCTTCCCTACATTGTAGCCTCTAGACATTACTGATGCTGAAGCTGGTATTTTCTTCTCCTGGCAGCTCCTTGCCCTCTGGCAGTGAATCCATGCTGATGCTTCAGCCCCTTCCCTCTGGCACAATTCCCAAGCTGTCATGTCAGATGCAAAATAAATACTAAGAGGCTCTGAGCTCCTTGCATCCAGAAGAAACTGCATTTTCACACTGGCTCTGAACCTCTTCTGTGGAGCCAAAACAAAATTAATGTGGAAACTAATCCCTTTGCCCCTACCACACACATCCTTTTCAATGGTGGAGCCAAGAAAGACTGAAAAGAATTAACCTTTTCCATAAATTTTCAGATAGAAAATACCCTACTTTTAATTTTCTCATTTTTTTCCAGTTGCTGCATCAGAGAAACCAGTCTTCCCTGAAGGAGGAAAGCACCTTCTTCCTCTTCCCACTACTAATGCTTGAAGTTTATTTTAAGGACAAATTTCATACCTATGCAGAACTGCTGTAACTCATCTTGGCTCTCTATAGCTATTAGCTACACCAAGTAGGTGGCAGAGCCTGTTGGAGTAACTACTGCCCACTCAGAAACAGCCAAAATAGCTGCAGCCTCTAGCCTGGGGATCAGCTATACCAGTCAGGAGCTCGAGGGTCCCTTCCTGTGATGCATATGACATTACCACCATAGCCATGGGAATATGCTACTGTGTGAACCCAGACAGACATCTGGAAATGAGGGCAGCCTGCAATGCTGTACTGACAAAAGGAAAACAGGGCATTGAGGTTTATGTTCTCCCTGACTTCCTTCCTTTCAGGTGTCACAAACTCCAGTGCAGCCTTGCACCCTGCTAACTTGTCAGGCAAAACCCACGACAGCCCTTCTCTCAGCTTAGGATAACTTACTGCAGGAACACTGCCTCTTTCTCTTTTCCAGCAATTCATTTGCACATCTTCTCACACAGGCTCCTGGAGTATCCAGCTGGAGAAGGGAGGCACTGTGGTGGTGCTGCGGAGCCTGCTGTGGCTGGGACTGACATTCTACCATGTCCCAACAACCAAGCAATTTGGTTATGTCTACTTTGGCACTGGTGAGAAGAATCTGGATCTGCCGTTCATGCTTTGACTTCTGTCTGGAAGGACTGAAGAACTAGAAAAGATCTAGATTTTACACTTAGGAAATTTTGTTTACTGCTTGTTCTAATAAAAATGTGAAACCTCTGCACTTTGAGCAGGATTCTTTTGTGCCTGGATGCTGGCCCTGATTCTTTTCCTAGGACTTCATTGTATGCAATCCTCCCTCAACTGCAGATTGAATTCAGAGAATCACAGAATATTATTAGTTGGAAGGGGTCCACAAAGCTCTTAAGTGGATGGCCCATATGGGGATTAAACATCACCTTGACATTATTAGCACCAAGTTCCCTCTGTAATGTGTCACTGCAAATCCTTTAGATAGTAACAAATAGCATTTTCTTCCCTGACAGGCAAGCTCTAGGTCAGAAATCAAACCTAGGCCATCTGTCTTGATTACCAAAGCACCTTGCTTACACAAGAATTTGGAAACATGAATGAATACCTACTGTCACCTATGAATGACAAAAGCAGAGGCAGTCAGAGTAGAAAGCTGATGTAATGCTATAAGAGATGTGTACTAAACCCTGAACTCTAGAAAGGCATATTGAAGAGAGTATTTTGCTTTTCATGTGTTAAGATTTCACTAAAATTAGAGGGGTCTTTCCAGCTCATGTCACTAAACTGTAGGAAGAAAATAGCTGTGGGCATTACCTGGTCTTGAAAAATGTGCTTATTTCGGTTCATCTCATGACAATGGTTTAATCCAGTGACTTTTCCATTAGCAAAGCTCACTGAGCAGAGCTACCCAGACTAGAAGACAGAATAACTTCTGTATGTATGAGAATAAAGAAAAATATTTTCCTTTCTGAAGGGCTGTAGCTTTCAAAGCTTTATAAAACAGAGACAGCCAGAGATTTTATCTCAGTATGGTTAATAAAGTCTTGGCTATGTCTCCCAAAGCAAAAGGTCTTGGCCAAGGGCATGAATCTAGGGCTTTCATTTCACAAAGTAAGGCTAAAAAGAACCATTTAAATCTAATTTGATTTCCTGGATAATACCTGTTTATCCTTACCTTTTGTTCTTGTCCATGCTGATGGTATTAGCAGATGATTCCGATAAAAGCAATACAAGGTTAAGTGGCATAGTAGGACATAAAAATTCTGTATTTATTTGTAGCCCCCAGATAAATACCAAAGAAATGGAACCAAAACAGTAATGACCATGATAAATTTAATGAGCCTTTCATACCAGGCCCATAATTAGCAATGGTCAGTAGGTGGAAGATCTGTACGTGTACTACATAGGGAGAGAAATGGTGCCACCTTTTAGTTAGAGGATGGATAATCAGTTCCAAACTATCCCAGCTGCCAGGAAGAAACAGTATCACTGGCATGGAAGATTTATGAAAAATTTATTTGCCAAGGGGAAAAAACCAGGCCAGGTCATCAAGGATGTCAACACTGTGTATTTGCCAGATTCAGGAGTGAAGCACAAGCCAGGAATTCTTAAGGGGGCACCTGTTTGCCACTGCCACAGGTGTTCTGCTGAAAATTATGGATAGTACAGATAATAAAAAAATAATTTCAGTAGTCATTAAAAATTTCTGCTACTGCTGAGAAAATACAGTGCTGCAGAGAGATTTTTCTTCCATCTGTGTCACAGGTACAAAAGCATAAATGAGGTAAATCTGCGTTGAAACACGCGTTAATGGCGAAACACCACTCACTGCTGGGAAAAGAAGGAAACATCCTTTCCCAAACCCATTTGTGGAACATAAAGAAACAAAAGCCTTCAGATCCCTTCTGCCTTTGAGGTAGAAGTCTTTGCCCCTTGCTTTCGTCAAATCATCCTGCACACTGAACTTTGCTTTGATGGCTCTTGTACTCTCCTAGAGGAAGAGATCACAGCTGGACACAATACAGAGTACTAAGGACAATTTTGGAATAAGAAAATTTGAGATATTGACAAACCTGAAAAAAAACCCAGCAGAACATGTGGAAAACGTGCTTACTGACTATGCCAGTTCTGGCAACTAGTGGTTTAAACAGAGAGGCTTTTGTGTATATTTGACATTATCCTTCAGCAAAGGGTGTCCAACTGGAAAAGGCTTTTTGCACCACTTAGGGCCCCTCTTCCAAATGGGTTTTGCAGATCTGACTGGCCAGCGGGTCAGGTACCTGTCAAAACAACACAAACACATTTCAGTTTGAGACTGATCACCAAGGAAATGTTCCAACTGAAGCAGAAGCAAGGCACTATAGCTTTTGCCTCCCTAACATGCCTCTTTATAAAAGGAATAATCATGAGCAGAGCTCCCTCAATTCAGAACGGACCACTGGAAAGGAGTTTTTGTTTGTTTTGGAATTTCTAAGCTCATCTCTCTACTGAACTCACCAGCACCTGCTTGACTTCCAGTTTCACAAAACAAATCAGGTGTAGTCTCCAGGCTGCTGGCAACTTGTCCACCTGCAGCTGGAGCACCAAATCCCTTCATTGCAACTAAGTCTAAGACTGAATATATCCAGCCTCTAGGGGAAATGTTATTTCAACAGCTGGTCTCAATAAGGTAAACTAATTACAAAAGCGAAATTCTGTGAGAAAGCTTCTAAAAATGAATAAATTTACTTTGGGGGGATAATTAATTATTACTTCTGCATGGAATGGGTTTCCTGCCTAGTCTTGTATTTTTATATGTCCAAATTTGCTCTAGTGTTCTCTGTACAACACTATTGCAGCTTGCTAGTGCAGGAAGTCAGCACCTACAGTGTAAGAGGTATTAAAATGGAATTATCATCACAACTACAAATCTCTGTGAAGAGCAGTGTCTGGCAAATATCCCTTGCTTTTTAACATTTGAAGTTTTAGACCTGGCTTTGCAAACAGGCAGGGGATTTCAGATCCAGAATCAGTTACTGGAAATCTTACCCTGTGGTTGGGTGGGCTGGAGTTTTGTTAGGCTTTGAATCTTTTGCTACCAGTACAGAGGGGAATAGAGGTCCTTAGAGAAAGAGGAATCTTTTCAGACAATAAATATCCAAAGTAAAACCTTAGCATAATCTGCACAAACAATGCTCCAACAAATTAGAATTTGGAACACACTAATCAACTTTGTCCAGCGATGTTTGCATGCGTCTGTTGAGTAATCCCATGGCCCTAATGTAACCTCAATCACTCATCCTCCCCACAAAATCTTTGTTACCTTTTATTTGCATCACGCAAATTTGAGATATTAAGAACTTTGGACAGAGACCATGTAATACATTTGTTTGAAGGCATTTGGCACATTCCTGAGAACTACAAAGAAAGCCTGCTATGCCAGGCACCTACAGACTGCATAACAGCAGCCCATTTAGCACTTTTCTTCCTCAGTACTCCCTAACAGCACAAACTGACAAATTAATCACATACGGAACTTTCCACCTCTGAAATCAAGCCACTTTCAAAATGATTTGCTTTAAGGACTTTATGACAGTTAAAACACCTAGAAGCAGCAGCAGAAATGGTTTGGGTGATGACACAGAGCAAGATCCAGCCACCTGTTCTCCTATACGTGCATTAAACTTGTCCCTTCTGACCTGTAATGCTATGCTAGTGCATTAGTGGAATCCCTTACATAACAGGATTGGGACAGGAAGTAGAAGAGATTTTCCTATCTCTAATTTCACATGCAAGGGGAGTTCAGAGACAGAGTTCAGACCAAATGCAGGTCCCCAGTTTGGAATCTGGCAAAGGACCATGACAATGCAGCTCCTTTGGGAGAAGCTGTCAGGGTATTAGATGGGCACATGGGCTAGGTCCTCCTTTTCATATTCCCCTTGCTGCAAGAGGAGTGCCATAGCACAAATTTTGGTATTGCAAGACTACACTTACAGAAAAGGAGGGAAAAAAAAATCTCAAATTGTTTTAATGCATCAGTGTGCCAAGTGCAATTCTGGTCACGTGTCCACGTGATTACGGGAAAGTGCTCCTGGGATAATAAATGATCTCACTGGGAGAGAAGTGAATGTGTGAATGTGAGATACACATCAATGCTGCATGCAGGTTTAGACAGACAGTGGCTCTTTAAGAAATCCCTCTGTTTCTGTGTGGGGGCTGGAAGTGCACACCCCAATTCTGCATAGGAAGGAGGATTTAGTAATGGCCTGATTTTAAAGCTTTTGTTATTTCTCTTTTGAGCAGGTCTAATCCAGCCCTCTGGTCCAGGCTTTTGGCTTCCTTTGGGGACTGCAGGCTGGGGCTTTTCATTGTTAGCTGAAACAGACATTTGGACGCTTTCCCTTCCTGAAGCACATTTGCTTTTAGGGCTTTTAATACTTGCTTTGTCCCAAACTCAAACTTGTCCTATTTTATTTGCTGCCTCTTTTTTTTTTATTATTTTTTTATTTTTTTACCTTGATTCAGCAGTGCAAAAGCCTGATGCCTGGGAGCAGTCAGTCTACAAAGTTCCTTCTCCTCTCTGACTAGCTCCATTTCCTACTGATTTCACAGATCTGGGTTTTTTTTCTGTGAGTAAAAAGAATTCACAAAACTCACATAGGAGAGTTTCAAAGCACAGCACACAGGACTTTTCTGCAAACTCTGCCATCCACGTAAGGTAGGGTACACCCTTTTGTAGCCAAGTCTCCCAACTTTTCATTGTATCCAGCAAAGTTTGTCTTGGGGAATTTTATAATCACCTGCACACACTGGCAGACAGTCTGAATTTTCTCAAGTAGCTGAAGGTTGTCAAGACAGACCCTTTAGGTGTATGCCAAATGCGTCTGGTCTGCAGTGTCCTAACCTGTCACCCCAGTGTGCAGAGCTCCCACTCTGGGCAAAGGGGAACAGAGCTGCCAGTCCTGGGAACTGTGACTCACCTCAGGGCTCTGCTTGCCCCCTTGAGTATGGTAGGGTCCTGAGCAAGAACAAGAATTCCTGGACTCCAAGTGCAGAAATGAGTAGTTTGGATGAAGTGTGACAGGAGCCCTGGTGGGGTTACCCAGATGGGAAAAGGCAAGATATAAGCAAGATGGAAACAACTATGGTTAGTTCACCTGCAGTCATTTTAATAGCCTGAAATCTCTGTAGCATGTGGAAGTCTGTTTTCATGGATTCTATTCAGTGGGCATGTCTTCCCACTTGGAGGCTGCCACTTTAGACCAAGGAATAGGCACAAAGCTTCCATGGGTAAGGGATATGGGAAAACCACAGTCCTCTACACAGCTCAAGCAAAGGCCATGTTGGTATAGTTCAAGTCTGAACTTCTGAACCCTCACTGAATTTTTTCAATATGGGCTTTGTTTGGATTAAGAGCAGAAGGCAGAGGGCTACAGACTGCAGGAAACACTCCATCAAAGTGCTGGCAAGGCTGCCTCTTCCCTGCCACATCCCTTCCCATGACACCTCTTGGCTTTGCTCACCTGCAGCTGCTCTGGCTCTTTGCTTTTGAATACACATGCGTGCACAACAGAATTTCCATGCAGATGAGAGGAACCACATGCTGCTGGAGTGAAATGCTGATAGTAGGGAAACCAGATTTTGCTCCCAGGGACAAGAGGTGTCCACAGAGCCTGAGAACTTTGTAATTCATGAGGAATTTGTAGGGAGCCTGCCTCTTGCTTAACACAGACCGACTCCTCCAGTTCAGGTGGCAGAGGAGGGACTGACTTGGATACTATCTGTGACAAGTTATGCTCTTCCAGTAGAAAGCTGGAAATGGAGTAGAAGGTGAGCACTCGAAATCACATACTTACAGCACCTCTTGCTGACACAGACCCCAGAGTCAGGGAACTTCTGATATCCCCTAGTCCTTTTGGATAGGGAACAACTTCATGGTGTTGTGTTTTAACCAATACTTTGGACGTGCCAGAAGAACATAAGTGCTATATTCATATTAAAAGAGCATCTAGATGCTGGCTTGAATTCAGGGACTGTTCTGGACAGACTGTTAGCCCACATTTTCCATGCAAAAACCTCCATGCTGAAAAGAAAACTGCTGAACTATTCAGGTTTCCATTACTGAAAGGAAGAAGTCTGACCTACAGCTGAGCTTGACTGTTTCCCAAATGGTTCTGATGTGATGTGGCCTGCACACACATGACTGGAGTATGGGAACAGACTGTCACCCTACACAATGCTGGTGAAATTGCTTGGAACCTCCTCAGCCTCACAGGCTAGTGAAAATATTTTGTTGCTGCAGCATTTAACTGGAACATGCCAGGCTGGAGCATGAACAAATGCAGAAATAACAGCAGGAAGTTTTGAAAGGGAGAATACAGACTGAGGATGAGAGAATCATCCTTGGCTGCAAGACAAATTTGCTTGTGGAATGATCCCCTGGAAAGAGTGAAAGCCCCAGACTGGGCCAAACATGAGGAAAATAAACTGTAGGGAGTAATTCTGCATTGACAGGGTAAACTTCACTTGTTTTCAATGTCCAACTTCTTCAGACAAATATAAGTAAGAGAAGGTGAGGACATGAAACTCAAGAGTTCATGGATGATGTGGGTTACTCCCAAGGGCATTTCTTCAAAAGAACCATAGCCAGTAAAGCAGTTAAGTGGTAACATTCATGAGCTATCACTGTCAAAACAAATAAGGCAGAAAGCAAAAATGCAAAGAACTGAAGTCCAAGAAATGAGAAATATCACAGCAAGTCTCACCTGGATTTGCCTTCCATCCTTTATCCCAACTACAAGGGATAGAAGAGGGAGATGTGGAATGCTCCCCAGTTGAATTCTGACCAAAAGGTGTTCTTACGCATCTCTTACCACCCTCAGGACCACAAAGCTTAGCATTTCACTTCCATGTTATGCCTTCTTTTGCAGTTCCCAATGTCCTCCTCTGTGTTACATTATATCATGGATGAATGTCATACTATGCTAGACAGCTGTATAACCAAGTTCAAGGCAGGATCTGTAGGTCAGATATTCTCAAAGCATTCTGCTCTTCTTGAATTCCAGTAGTGGAAACAGGATAAGGAGACGGAGTGGGTAGAAGAAAGCCAGCTGCCAAATGATCCAATGCAAAGCAGGGAAATCCTTATCTCTTTGGAGAGAAATCTGGGGCACGTAGACGGGAATGTCCAAAGTTCGTACAACTGAGATAGTACAACCAGTTCAGAAAACTGAGCAGGAATTCTGCTTTCTGGAAAACATCACTGAATAAGCACCAGAAGAGCACCTTCTTGAGAAGCAGAAGGGTTCTGCATGATAAATCCACACTTCACAACACTAAATGGCATGTTAGCACCCCTGACCCTTGTTAAAACAAGGCAGTTTGCTGATAGTTCCATGTGGTGGCATGATACCTTTTAATCCCAGCTAGGTGCTAGCCAGTGCATGCCAGACTCTTTGGATTTGAAACAGGCTCACTTTAATCAGGGTGAGAGTGACATGGGCCATTCTGGCCAAGAGAGCCACAACTGCAGTAAAAAAAATAGCTCAGGGACAGCTATTTTTTAGTGCTTTCAAAAGTATACATTCATGCAGCTCCTCAGTCGTTTATATAATCCCTTAGTGCCTTTGCCTAGGAGCCGTAGAGTTCCTCCCATGTAGGTGGCCTGTACATTGTCTAAGGGACACATCAGTTTTTCATCAGGTTCATTTGTCCTTCTTTTGGCAACAAATGAAGTTGCTCTCAAGAATACTGACACAGCCTTGGAAGAAGCCTGGCCACAGGGAGCACCAACCAGAACTTTGCCAGACAGGAAAAAAATGAAAGGGATTGCTCATCCAAACGAAGTAATCTGCCACTTTGGTCAGGCTGGGGCTACTGCTCTGAGTCTACATGCAATACTCAAGTCTGCATGGGCTCTGACTCCCACTTCACAATGAAGTAACAAATCTCCTTCAGTCTCAGGTGGTGTGAGTGAAATCAGTCCCTAAGGCTATCTTAGGGATGTCATTCTAGCAGCTGATCATGTGGTATGTCAAAAGCTCTACGACATGAGCAAAACACTCTTCAGCTCAGTGTAAGATGACAGGCAGTTCCCAGACACTACAAATTCCCACAGAAGTGTGTAACATCTGAAGTAGACAGTGACTTCTCAGAAGCCCTTCCTTTACAAGAGTGAAAACTTTCTCCATTCCGAGTAAAGACACAGACAACAGATTGCTTACATTACCTGTGTTTCTGTCTTGGAAAAGCTTTAACAAGGGGCCCAAGCATATTATGAGGCATCTCAGTTTCTCCCTGTTGACATTCCCAGGGCTACAGCAGTAGTGCAGAAAGGCACCGCTACCTCTCATCTAAGCAAACTGGTGAAGATGTCTAGAACATCTTTAGAACATAAAGGTATCTAGAACATAAAGATATCTAGAACAGCCAATACAGTGATCTCAAAAAGAGATGAAGCTCGAATATTTGGAAAATACATCACTTAACTGTGTAATGCACCACCTGCTATAATAGGCTCTCCTTAGATCCTGTTGATCCCTTCTTGAACTGGCACTTAAAAATCCAGTACACAGTGAAGGAACAAGTTAAGTCAGGTGAATAGCCCTGATATTACACATTTAGTAGATGACCCAGACACATTCTGATGGTACTGGACAAGGCAGCTTATTCCACTCCGAAGTTCAAGCCCACTTCTGCCCCTTTTGTCCCCTGTCAGCTCACTTGTGTTTGGCACCACCACAGATTGAGTGCTTCCCAAGTTACTGCAGACTTACAGGAAGCTTTGGAAGCAAGTACAGAAGCAAAGACAAGGTAAGCTTGGACAAGTCACTTATGTGGGAAACTTCTGATAAGAGCTCTGGCTTCATTCCCAAAGTAAGTTTGACTTCAGTCATTCAGCATGTGGGTGCACTTCGGGCTAGAGGAAGGAAGCAATTTGTAATTCCTGCCTTATGCCATGCCAGCTACTGCTCCAGAGAGCAATGAGGGAAGTACAGGTGGGGGTTCACACAGTCAAAACTCACACAGAATGGCCAAGATTTTGCAAGGCTCCAACACAGAGAGCTTTTGCCTTCCAGTAGGCCGAGAAGATAGTATCATGAGGGACCAGAAGAACACTCCTGAAGTACTCCTGCAGTTTATCATACCTCTCTTGGGACTCATTTGTACAGTGTCAGGCCCATCGCTAAAACTTTCAATCCTATTTCTTGATCCTATTCTCTTGTCTCCACCCAGACCCCAAAGTCTGTCTGCTTCAATGTCTCAGCAAACAGCTCTGCTCTCTTTTTCTAAATTGTTTCCACTGGGCCTGCTACATTCCCTCTTTGGGAAGAGAAAAACAAGGGTAGTGTAGGGACGGGCTAGCAATGCAGTAACCACCAATTTAATTCATTAAGAGGTGTAGCACGCCTACCTGCATGTAGAATGTATCCGGAGGTATTCATTCTTTGTTCTTACTAAAGGTCTATAGAACAATTTGTAAAAGTCAGGGCATCAGATCTGGAGTCCTGGTGTGATTCCAGCAAGATACTGCATTTACCATTTCCAGTCTCAACCTGCTACTCAGGGTTGCAATGTGAATGCTAACAAGATAATGTGCTCCACCCCACAGATGCCAGATAAGACGCAGATCCTAAAGAATCCCCAAGACTTGTAAGACACAAGGAAGAAGTCCTTGCAGTTGAAGCATCTGATGGCTACAGGGCTGCATCAAACGTAGAGTCCTCTAATTTGACCCTCACTGATACCCATTATGCAGCCTGCAAGCATTTCCAAAAACCTCTCTCAAACCTCCACTATAGAGTCAGACCTGAAATGCAGGAGTCTCCAGCCATCCTCAGCCTTGCAGTCTAAGCTCTCCCAGCGACAGCCCCATGGCCTCTGTTAACCCCACGGTTTGCTAATGTGAGGTTCCTACACCGCTCTGACATCCCCATGGAAACAGAGTGTGAGGTTATAAACAGGGGATTAGCACCTCCAAGTGCCCAGCACAGAGCAGGAAGCGGCTGCAGGCTTTTCCCTTCACCCACCAAAGGCCAGGCGCCATTCAGGTTGGGGAGGGGGAAAAGACTTGGTTGCATAGGAAGGGCAGGCAGAGGGCAAATTGCTGACTGGAGGAAACTGGGATGGGGCAAAAGGTAACAGGCCTGTGATGGGCCCCTTCTGGCTGTTCAGCCCCTGCCTGCTCCCCCCCCCCCCTTCCCGCTGGTATCAGTGCCTGGGCACCATTCTGCCCTTGAAGGCTAAAAAGGCTAAGAGAGAAGGGATTGCTCAGCCTGGAGAAAAGAAGGTTCAGTGAGGTCTTACCAATATTCATAAGAACCTGAAGGGAGGGTGTAAAGAAGAGAGGGGTGGGCTCTCCCCAGTCACTGGTGCTCAGTGACAGGGCAAAAGGCAATGGACACAAATTAAAAAAAGAAGTTCTGTCTGAATGTAAGAGAACATTGTCTTGTATGAGGCTGGTTCTCTGGAACAAGCTGCCCTCAGAAGAATCTGGGGAAGGTCTATCCTTGGATATACTCAAAATCTGGCTGGACATAGCTCTGAATAACCAGCTCTAGGTGATTCTGCTTAAGCAGGGAGCTTGGACTAGACAATCTTGAGAGGCCTCTTCCAACCTCAGCTACTCTGTGGTGCTGTGACTCCATCTGTGGCACCCTCCTGTGAGTGCCTTACTGATTGTTAGTGATGAGAAGGTGAGCATAGCTGAGGAAGGGCAGGCAGATTCTAACATATGTGTCAGTTTTAATCTTGAATAAAGGGTTTATATGAGATACAACTTGACCATAAAGACTGACAAGAGAATACTGTGACAGATCTCCAAAATGCTGAGTACTCTTTATGAATCCTGCTGCCTAAGGCATTTCTCACCCAGTTGTAAGGAACTGTTTTTCCCTTTCCAATGTATTCCTGAAAAAGAGAAATGTGGAAAGACAAGACTATTCACCTGTTCAGTTTGGGTTTCTTGGCAATATGCCCTTCAGGAAGTGGAGGCCTATGGTTTGGCAACAAACCTGAAACAGAAAAAGATGTGAGAATATTTTGCAGTGTCTCTTTGCTTCTACTGCATTCAGAAGTCACATTACACCTCATAAGCCAGGCAACCCAGGTCACTGCTGGGACAGCATAACAAAAGCTCAAGTACAGTAGAAAGAGCATTTTATCTTCAGTCACTGCTGAACCTGCACCTCAGCCAGAGAAGCTGGGAAGTTGTACTGGGTATAGGGAGGAAATACACACCAAAGACACTGTCACTTGGGCTCATCGCAGAGGCTTTTACAGAGGACACAGGGTACTGGTGACCAAACAGATTTCATCTCCAGGATGGAAAACCTGACTATTAAAATTGTCACTTCATTTAACTTGGATGCAAATCAGGTACCAGGCATAAAGATCAGCACAATACTCTTGACTTTGTCAACCTGGGTCCCACTCCCAGGGAAAAGTAACAAAGTCATCACATGGCAGATGGTGAGTTGCATATTACTAATGGGGTAGGTCAAGCTTAGGTAAATCAAGTAATTTCAGAAAAAGGTGTTTAATCATTAGTTACTGGAGACTGAGCCACTTTCTGGGTCTTTCTGCAAAGGGATAAATGCAAACTGTTGTCAAGGCAGGAGTGTCATGACACAGAGGAAGCAGAACAAGTAGTCTCTGTTCCATCACCCTGTCCCAGCACTTAGACCATAAGGAGTTTGCTGGGTGACTGGACAATGACATCTCACTGAGCTATACCAACTGGGCAGAAGACCCCTCTCATGGAGTTCAGTAGATGCCCTACAGTCAAGGGTTATCTCTGGTAGAGCTACTAACCTGCACGGTGAGCCATCTGCACACAGACAGCAACCTTCTTGTGCTCCTCCAAGCAGAGGCCTGTGACCCTTCGTGGCAGCATCCCTCCATCTGAACGAATAAACTGACTCAGGAGCAAGACATCCTGAAGGAGAGAGAAAGACAAAAGCATCAGTGCCCCAACCACCTTCACTGCTGTGGCTGCAGGTATTGTGCTGAGCCTTGTGGTGTGTACAGAACTCAAAACAATGTAAAACCAAAAAATTATTCCTCTCTACACATTTTGTCTGCAGCTTGACGATACGTGGCTTTTGTTCGCTGTCACTGCCTGCCAGTTCAGCTTAGTAAGGTCACTCAGATGGTTTGAGTCTTCCTCTGA
Organism: Poecile atricapillus; assembly: GCF_030490865.1. Taxonomy (NCBI): domain Eukaryota; kingdom Metazoa; phylum Chordata; class Aves; order Passeriformes; family Paridae; genus Poecile; species Poecile atricapillus. The sequence continues at coordinate 83,338,190 of NC_081251.1, forward strand.
CTTCACTATTGTAAACACATGATGTCAGCTGCAATCCCTGCTCCTTTACTGTTGCACTACTTGCTCCAAAATTCTTGCTAAGATAATATGTCGTAGGTACTCAGGCAGAGTTACACAAGACCTACAGATGGATATTGTTTACACAACTTGAAATGCCATCACAGCTGCTGTCCTAAAGTTCACAGATATGTTAGATCACCTCTGACCTCCTCCTTGTTCCCTCAGAACAGGCCTGTTCTGTGCTATCTGCTACTCAAACTTTTATCTAGTTTCCCATGGTGGAGCTTCCCTCAGGTCTCTTTGGAGGGGTGGAGAGCAGGGAAATGGTCCAAGATCTTGCATGAGGAAGCTTTGTGTAAGAAAACAATATGTGCTGATGAGTAAGGACTAATAGGATAAATTGCTGCACTCAGTCCTTCAACTTTGCGTGCGTTAGTGAGGCTGTGACAGTCATGGTAGATGAAAGGAGCACTTGAAGCATGCTGAGGGCTTGTCTGTGATTCAAGAACCATTTAGACTACACTGCTGTTGACCTTTACAATTAAAAACTCTAAAAATGTAAAGCAGTCCTTTTAATAAAAACAAAATTAAAGGGATCTCCAGGATCAGATAGTATCACAGAGCTGGAATGATAAATTTTTAAACACAGCAGCAACAGCTGTTGCCCAAGTGTCCCGTTAACGGTACACAGTACAACAGCCCAGGATTCAGATGCATGCTCTCTGTTTCCACACACAACACCAGTGCAAAGATACCCCTCAGGACAATGTAAGCAGGCATCCTTGGCATCCTGACATCAGCATAAAATGGCCCAAAGGGCCTCCAGGGACTTTGCACTTGTTTTTTCCCCTTCTGTTGACAGACTTGCTGTTGGTTGAGTTTACTTCTCCATGGCCCTTTTAAGTATGTTCCTAGTTGAGGCAGCAGGATCATGCAGAGGCTGCCTGCAGCTGAAGGGACCTGCCAGAAAGCGTCTGGACAGAGCAAGTACAAACGAGGCATGGCAGAACTTTGCACCCCCTGGCCAGGGCAACAGGCAAGAACAAAGAGTACTTGCTGCTTTTCATGTTGGGTGACCCTGACTGCCTGTTCATAGATTCACAGTCCTCCTATCCCACATCCTTGCTCTTTTACAAAGAGCTCTCTGGAGCATTCCTACCTTCATTTACTGCCCTTGCAAAAGCAAATAATCATGAGTAAATATAAAGTGAGTATTCAGAAATCTAGCTAACTAGGAATTATTCACCCACCCCCACTGCACAAGACCAGCTCAGCTGTCAAGGGGACTGCTGGAATTTAGGGCGCCCCTCTGGTGATGATGGATTCTGACAGATGCTGTCACAGAATCATAGAATGGTTTGGATTGGAAAGGACCCTAAAGATCATTGAGTTAATCCCCTCCCTTGACCTGCTGGCCACTCTCTGTTTGATGCAGCTCAGGATAGAACTGGGTTTCTCGACTGTGAGTGCACATTTCTGGGTCATGTCCAGCCTCTTCATCCACCAGCACCCTCAAGTCCTTCTCCCCTGGGTTGCTCTCCATCTGTTTATCCCCAGGCTGTGTTGATACTGTGGGCTGTGCTAACCCAGGTGCAGCACTTTGCACATGTTCTTGTTAAACTGCATGAAATTCCCACGGGCCCACTTCTTGAACTTGTCCAGTCTCCTCTGGAAGGCATCCTGCCCCTCAGGTGTGTCATCTGCAAACCTGACAAAGGTGCACTCAATCCCTTTGCTATGTCATTAATGAAGGTACTAAATAGAAACTGGTCCCCAGTAAGGACCCCTGACATACACCACTTGTCACTGGTGTCTATCAGACTCTGAGCAGCTGATCACTACTCTCTGGATGTGACTATCCAACCAACTCCTTATGCATCTAACAGTAAAGCCATTGAGTCTATCCCTCTCCAATTTAGAAAGAAAGATATTGTGAGGACCATGTCAAAGGCTTTACAGAAGTCCACATAACTGACATCTGAAGCCCTTCCTTTGTTCACTGATGGAGTCACTTCATCAATGAAGCCCACTGGGTTTGTTAGGCAGGACTTGCCCTTGATGAAGCCTTGTTGGCTGTGGTACATCTTCTCCATGTCATCCATGTGCCTTAGCACAGCTTCTAGGGGAATGTTCTGTGATCTCCCTATGCACAGAGGTGAGGCTGATAGGTCAGTAGTTCTCAGGTTCCTCCTTTCTACTCTTTTTAAAAATGGATTCCAGCCACCTGGAACAAAATGTTGGTTACAAGAGTTTTAGACAAAATGTTGAGAGTTTATATTTGTTTGAGGTCTTTGTGGTTTGTTTTAAATCTTCAGAGGCTTCTTCCAACCTCAGCTACTCTGTGGTGCTGTGACTCCATCTGTGGAATCCTTCTGTGACTGCCTTACTGACTCTTAGTGATGAGGAGGTGAGCACACTTCCTCACCCCCATCACCAATCAATACCATCCTCACATATCATCATGACACGCAGCTTCCCTCTTCCCATAATTGGCTTTCTTTCTGCATCCACTTGTCTACAGTGAGCACGTTCAGACTGATTTTCAGATCTAGCTCCTTTGAAAACATGGCATGTCATCTAGGCCCACCAACATTTAGACACTGACTTCAATGTCTCATTGATACAAAATGACTTATCAGGCATCATACAGAACAATGCTGTATCCAAAGAAGGAGAAAAGCCCAGCCGAGCAACTAGCAGCAGGTTCCTGGGAGGCCATCGATGGTTAAAAGGGAAGCAGTGTCCCCCAGCCCAGCTAAAACTGGCCCTGCCAAGGAGAAGGGTAACCAGGGCACCAGATGGTGCCAGCTGCACTGGTAGAAACTGGATGGAGACCAGCCGAACAGTACAAGGGCACTGACTTTTGACTACTCCTGAAGTACACTGTATTTGATTCGGGAAACCAGAGCAAGATCTCCCTTTTTCCTCTTCTTTAGCTCTCTCGATCTTCAAATCGTCAACAGCTCAATTTGCCGTTCAGCACATAACACCTCCCTAAGTGAAAAAGGGCTGTTCAGCTCCGATTGCCTAGAAAGAGAAAAATTTGCAAGACTTTGCACTAGCCTGATGCATTACTCTGTGGAGAAGAGAGTTGATGGCAAATTTGAAGTAGTTTGTCTTTGCAGCCATGAAAGGCTAAGTAGGCCACACACTCTTGTGAAGGGTGTGTGTGTGGTCCAAGTGATTTCTCATATTACCACCACACCTCATGGAGTCACAGGCTTGTTATCAAGTGTTTCCATGCAAAGGCGGGTGGTATGAAGCAAATGGAGATAATTTTTTTTTCTCCCTGTGGGAAAAAAAAAAATATCAAGAAAATCTGTTCTCTGTTATCACCTCTGACCAACAGTGTCACCAACTGACCAACACCCTGGTGTGGCAGTCATTTCTTGATCAAAATCATTAGTCATGTCCCAGCTGCTACAGCTCCAAATTACAGTCACACTGCTTGGCTTAAAATGCTGCACATGTGACCAAAGGTTTGTCCACTTCTGAAGATTCCCCACAGTTAACAGGCCAGGTGCCTCTCCCAGAGTATTCACACAGATGTATCTTACCACTGGGAGAAAGCAGACAGGTACAGCCAACTTCATGGGGCAGCTGTGGAGGGAAGTGAACAAGTACGTGGAGCAGTCAAATTAAAAAATATGTCTGGCAAGTTCTCATGGTGCCGTCATGTTCCATGAAATTCACATTTTGTGCTAGTGGACAGCCAAGCCTGCAACCACAGATTTGCTTTAATCACTGGACAGCTCCCACGAGGCTGGACACAGATTCCCACCCCTGTAATCTGCAGCATTTGATGAAAACAACTTAGACTGAATTAATCTAGGGCTAATAGGCAAAGCTTGCAGTTCGGTTTCCCCTAACTGTTGCCAAAGCAAGATGACATATTTACTGCCTACTCAAACTAATGATGTTTGAAGTGGATAAGGGGGGGAAACTTCTAAAAGGGCTACACAAACTTGCTAGATGAAGTACTATATACTGCACATTCTTGTGAATAGATGGTAACCAAAATGCAGAGGCACCTGCATTTATAATGTCTGTAGACACTTTGAAAAGCAAGATCCTTGACTGACACGATTCATTAAAACTTTGATTTACTGCAAGAACAGTTCTATCTGTGCAGCCAAATTACTACTGGGCTGTATCAGACAAGTCTGCCAGTCATTATTTCCAGTTATACAAGTCTAATTTTTTCCTTCGCTCTTACTCCTGGGAGCTGTACACCATTCTTCACGCATTTTGTAACAGAATTGTGGGTTTCAATACAGTTGCATCCATACAATGACCAAAATAATTTTTTTATCTCCAATGGATATGAATAAAAAATCAACCGAGATCTCAGTTTCACTGGACAGAGAGACACATGTAGACCACAAACTGTGAGAATTTATATCTTAAGTTCTGTTATCCTGAGACATAGCAGAGGATCAGGATTGAACTGGCAAAGACAACTGCAGCCCTCTACACCACAGCTGAGGTAGGTTGGAATCATGACCTGCTAGTGCTCACAATGCCTGTTCAGTTGATTAATGATTTTGGAGACACTAGCCCCCCAGTTCTCTGACAGCCAGAGTAACTCATTATGCCACTACTTTAGACTGTGCTAGTTGCATATGACAAAAGGAAAGTCCTGTGAGGTCATATTACTCAACTCCCTCAGGGGCTAATTCAACACTTCCCTTTTCATAGTGCCTCATTCAGTCCAATTACAAGCATCCCGAGCAAAAAAGCTCATACTTTCCCTTCTGTGCTAGCAACTGATCTCAGCTTATCAATCTCAAAGGAGCCACCATTCCAATCTCTCACCAAACTCAGCATATAGGTTATGCTGTATGAACTAGGCTATATCTTTAACAAAAATAGCTGCTCTCAATTTACAGACATTTAGGACAATTAACCATCAGTGAGAAAATTGTCCCACTGTTTAATTGCCCACAGAGTTAAATGCCTGCACTTTGGTACTTAAGCATCTCAAGATTCTGCTGCTCATCATGGCTACAGCAAAGAAAAAAATAGCAGAGGCTGCTTTAGTGTAGAAAAGGGAGATTTTTATTCAACCTAATGTTTAAAATCCTGAAAATCCGTGACTGGTACAAAGCATTCAAAAACATAAGGGATTTACACAACTGGAGAAGTGATCTACTCCAGAACTCAAACTTCTAGTTCTCATCACCCCCACAGAGGCAAGTTTCTTAATATGTGGTAAGAAACTTCTACAGTTCCAAAATACCAGTTCATACTGCTCTCTTTAGCTTTTTGTTTAGAAGGAGTATTGGATATATCCACACTAGATGCATATGCATTCAAAATCTATGTGACAGCTGCGATGGACACATTTCTAGATTGTCTCTCAGCACCACAATTTCTTAGAAATTATCTTAGCAATGATTTTCAAGACTGGCTGCAGAACTTCTCTTCACATTTAGATTTCTCTTGCCTCCTTACTAAACAGTAGAAATCAGGATCTAAGAATCAAAATGAAGTGTGGAAGAAAACTCATAACTTAGTTCACTCTACAAACACATGAAAAATTCATGTTTCACAGTCTGTTGTGACAAATTCCTAATCCTGGAACTCAGACTCTACAGAATCACATTGTCTAAAACTTCTTTGGTTCTTGATGGATTATCTCTCCAGATACTCAATGGAGTCTTTTACCACACATGGCAGTAGGAACAGAGTCTATGTAAATATATATATATAAATTTCCAAGATGTAATCCACTGCCATAACTTATTTATTCCCTCAACATAATTTTATAGTTTCTCAAGGGTTGTTAATGTGTGACTCATGGAATGCCTTCTGTAAATCTCTAGAATTACCCAGTTTAATGATGCTGTTTATTTCTTGGCATTTAAAAATCACATAAAATGATATGAACCTTAAAAAAGTATTTTCCAGAGTAAGTAACTAGTTGGTTTTGATCACAACATAATTCAGCAACCACGAAAAAGAATTGCAAGGAAACTCTGCATTTGAACATGTGCAACACAGAACAGACATGATCTGTCTTTGTAGTATTTTAGAAACCTTAATGTTTATCATTTCACCTTATTATAATTTACAGATTCATTGTATTTCCAGGTTTCACACCCTGTTGAAAAAGCAGGCCAGAAAACACTGAATACTCCCCTGCCTTATTTCACTATTTAACATTGCACCCAGCCTGAGTAAGCATCACTGACAGCATTGGAATCTAAATGCCTCCAATTCTGCAACACATGCTTTGAAAGACACTAAACATATTTCATTTACATCTCACATCCATTGTTTCACCTGTCTGGAGTAATTGTAAGTATTTTGTCTGGTACTACTGCTGTACTCATATTCTTCATAATTCATGAGTCTTAATTAGTCCTATCCAACAGGCTATTTGCTTTTACTTCTAGTTAACACCTTTTATTCGGAATTTGCAACATTTTATTTACCAATTGGTAATCATCAGCATTATCCTCTTTCCTCTCTTATCTACTTAGTATTTCTACTTGCCATTTTCAAACCATTTGGTGATTCCCTAGGATTATTTTTTCATGCTTTAAAAAAATCCTGTGAAGTAATATATTTGTTACTTAATTCTTTCAAAATCTTGGGGCAACATGCAATCCAGGCCTGCTGGTCTGCACCTAAGAAAGTGCTCAAGTCACTTCTGTATTTGTTTTTTCCTTTTATTTTACATTTGCAGATTGCTATCAATATACAGATATTAAACCATAATTTTCCCTTTGCATGTGTGCACTAGGACTACACGCAAACAGCTCCATCATTTTGCAACCAGTGTGGTTTTCCGACCCTTTCTCCTCTCATTAACAGACCTTCCCACAAACATTTTTCTCCAATGTATTTGTATCACCCTCTCTAATCCTATTGACATTAGCTTATTCTGAGATTTCTGTTGCCTTATCTTAGTAACAGCATGTTCCTGTCTTGTTTTTCTCTTTTCTAATTCCAGTGCTGGGTTTTGAACACGCAAAGGGGGAAGTCAGTCCTTTTGTAAACTCTGTGTTAGAATGACCTCTTGTAAAGCTACATTCTGTGTCTCCTATATCACACTTCTTATTCTCAAGTGCTCTTGACTGTTGTGCTTTTGTTTTAAAGCACTACAGGATTTCCTTCCCATATCCTAGGTTTAGTTAGTTATCCCCTCATTAGTTAATAAACTTCTCATTAGTATTCCCTGCAAAATGCTTGAATAAAACCTGTTCTTTTTCTTGCAAGGTAAGTAAAAATGTATCCTATCCTTCATCCTCATGAAGAATTTTAAAAGCTGTATGAAACAGTTATTAACTTAGGGGACAATGACAAATGAGAAACCATAGTGCTTCAAGTCATATAATTGACATGGTCGAGTCACTTGGAGTCCAGTCTTCTCTGGAACTAGGCCTGTATCCACTAACTAAATGCTACATTCCAGCTTGATTCTGTGGGAAGTGCAATGGTGAAAGGCAGCTGAGCACAGAAGAACTATATGGCCTTTTCAGATCAGATGGCCATGTGAGTAATTCCAAATCTCCTGTTTGATACAAGCTCAACCTTTTTCCCAGGAACACCATCAGCTAAGGCAAACAATTACTGTGTAAGAGGCTCTTGCCACACCCAAGAGAAGCAGAGCTGGAGTTAAGTATCTTTACTAGACCCAAGAAAAGACAAGAGGGGCAGGTTGTGGGGCACATAGATCTGAGAGCAACACTTGTCTAGCAATGAGGATTGGGAGAACTCCTTCATTAGACTTACCACATAATCGTACTTATGTTTCAGGTTCCAGCGACAGATGGGACACTGGCCAGAGGGGTTTGGAGGAGGTGGTGCTTCAGCATCCTCTATAATTCTCCCTTCAATCTAGAAACAATTCAGAGCACGTAATGATGATCAGGCACAGCTTACAACTCTACCTGCACCTGTGACTCAAGGAATACTTTTCATCAAGTCCACAGTAGGTTGACCAGTTCTGTGCAGATATAAGTGGAACAGCATCTGTTCAACTCACTTTTATATAGATACAAGCCCTTTGGTATGCTTATCCCACATACTATAAGGAGAAGCACAAATTCAAAGGGCATAGAAAACCCTTTGGCAAATTCTTGTGCTTATTTTAAAATGTAGACTAGCTGACAGTCTCATATGAAGTTCTCATATTCACCTGTATTTCATTTACTGCAGTACTCTTTTGAACCACCATGCCTTGAAAGTGTAGAGGCCCTTTAGCCAAAAGCTTTAAAATAACTTATTTTTTGGGAACATGAGACTGTCACAGAATAGCAGATGCATGTTATAGTTGAAAATAGCAGGGGCTTGCTGGATTATAAATCACCAGCAGGGAAAACTCTGAGGAAAATTTAAATTTAAGAAAGGATAGTTAGGAAATGTCTGTGTGGCTTGTAGATTTTATAATACCTATATTTTATCCAGTTTAATTCTCTGAACAATTATTTTATGAGATTATAGAATTATCTTTTCTACATCACTATAAAGTGGTGGCATCTAATACTCAAATCTTCTCACAAGTAACATGCAAAGAGATGTACGAGGGGTGCGAAGGAAGAACTTGACAAATTTGTTTCCTAATTGTAGATGTGTTAGAAATGCAAAGTCTTAGCTACATGTGCACTTGTCATTTTTTTTTAAGAGGACTTACTAATGGAAGAAAGAGCTATCTCAAATTGTACCCAATTGAACAGAAGAGACAATAAAACTAAGCTTTTTTTTCTCCAAGATATTTTGGAGTTTCCTCTGGTCAAATTAAAATTAAAAGCAGATTCTGAACAGCAACTGTCAGCCTCAAAGGGTGCAAGCACCAGAATTCAAAAAGAAAACCTGTGTGGAATGCAAGGTTACTTTTAAGAAAACATCAGGTTCTGTGCCTGAAAATGTGGGAAGAGAAAAGCATGACGTTTCCTGTAAGTGTGCATGGGAACCTGGCATCCAGCTGAACTCACAGAGCTATTTCATACCCCAGATTTCTGCCTTTCTGATGATAAAATGGAAACAGGTAAGTTACTTATAGTTTAAGCATCTCAGTACCTCAGTCAAAATTGTCAATTTTTAAGTAAGATTCCTCCCCCCACAAGTACATCAGCCAGTTTTACAAAAACAAATACTCGACTTATATGAATATAAGATGTAGGTTAGCATCTAATTTCCTATTAATCAGTAAAGTTATTTTCAGGGAAGCTGGTGTATCTAGTCTTGATTCTTGCCAGTCTAGCTTCAGACTGTAATACCATCTTGGAAATAAATAAAGATTCAGAATGCTATGTCAATATCAATTTTTCTTGATATAAATTTCAGTGTACAAGTTTTGGCAATTATTTCCCAGCTGCTGAGGACTTCTATACTGCTAATCCACTCAGTTGCTATTTTTCTGTTAAACAACTAAGAGGGAGTGTAGGGGCTCTACATTCTCAGTATGCTGGTGAAATCTGTATTTTTCTGGGATTTATTAATTGGTTCACATCAAACAATTCCTTGAGTACTGATTAAAAATGAGGAAACAAAGATGACCAGGGAAAGATGGATTCAGGGAAGACTGATGTAGAATTGGCTAGATAAATGGAGTGACCAATAGATATATTGAGAAACATAGCAGTCTTTTGGTTTGTACATTTACACCATTTTTGACAACATTTTCCTCCAGGGAAATCCAGGGGCACTGATGGATTGCAGACTGATGCTAGGATATTACATAGAAAATAACTGTAATTTCAGTAGTTCTAAAAAATGACAATTCTCTTGATAAAAGTATAACATATTAGATAGTTCTAACTAGGAAAAAATTCCAATTTTACTGCTATAATATTTTCCTTCCTATCTTAAACTGTAGCTAAGAAGATGCTCTTCTTTATCAGTTACTTCAGAACTTCTTTTCAGTTTCCCCTTAGTATTTAAGGGTCCTCCTTTGAAAACACCATTTCACTTAGGTTTTTTTTTACCATGTGTGTTATAAGATGGAAGCTTTGAAGTCAAAATGGCACACACTACCGTTAACAAACACAACACAGACCAAAGGCATGAGATGTGTGTGGCATGTAGGCGGTACAGACATGTCCTGCAAGGCCACATCGCACTGCCAGTGCAGCATCAAGTGACAAAACCACTGGCAATCCTGCCTTGTGCCTGTCCACACCCAAGACTATGCTAAATGTCAGCAGTTTAGGAAACGAACTTCTCTGAAGAATGGCCTCTAGTGTTTTAGATCCTGAATGCCTCTGGTCAGGGATTCCGACTTTACCCGGGTGCGGCGAGGGGGTTTGATGCTACTGAGTGGCTCTGACCAGAGGCACCCGGCACCTGCAACAAGGTGATGATCCTGGCCTTCAGCAGCCAAACCCTCCACTGCTCACCTACACTCACAACTCCTACCTTGCCTCTGCCTTCACACCCTGAGAAGTCTTTAAAGTAGAAAAGCATCCCCCTTTTTCCTTTACTTGTTGTGGGGTAGAGCACGAATACACACATGGCTGAAGGAGGGAGAAGCCGCGGCAAAGGCAATTTCCAAGGAAAAGGGACTTACTGTGGTCGTGTTGCCTTCAGTCACCTCCACGACTGCAAAAGTAAAAAGAGACGGGAAGCCAGAATGAGACCCATAAGCCTGAAAGAAATAGCATTTTGGGGTGCGGGGAAAGAGGGCGAATTACAGTGACCGCAACCATCTCTCCGAGACAGCGATGAGGAAACGGGGCGCGAGGCCGTGCGGAGCCCACTCCAGACTCACCCTGGCGAAGGGCTCGGGCCGGCAGCGCGGCCCAATGGCTCCCCAGGAGCCCGGAGAAGATCCGCCGCAGCCCCCCGCGCAGCAGGCTGGTCGCCGCCATCTTGCGGGGGCGGTGCTACCGTCACGCCGCTTCCGCCGGAGGGGGCGGTGCTGCCGCCGCCATTTCGGGGCGCGTGCCCCCCCACCGCTGTCTGAGGGGCAGCACGGGGGGAGGGAGGTGTCGTCTACCCCGCTCAGCGTCTTCTCTGTGGGGTGGTTTTCGTTTGTTTCTTTTAGGCTTACTGTGGTTGGTATTTGGCTTGGGTATTTCTGTTTTTTGGGGTTTTTGTTGTTGTGGATTGTTTGCTCGTTCGTTCGTTTGGGGGCTTGGGCTTTTTGGCGGTCGTGTCAGCTGGGATCACAGCGTCACAAATTTAGCTAGGTTGGAAAAGACCTCTGAGGTCATCGTGTCCAACCCGTGACTGAACGCCACCATGGGAACTAGACTGTGTCACTGAGTGCCACATCCGGTCTTTCCTTGAACACCTCCAGGGACGGTGACTCCACCATCTCTCCGGGTAGCACGTTCCAATGTCGAATTACCCTTTCTGCAGAGGAATTTCTCCAGCTGTCCAGCCTACACCTCCCCGGGCGTAGCCTGAGGCTGTGTCCTCTTGTCCTGGCACTGGTTGCCAGGGAGAAGAGGTCGATCCCTGCCTGGCTACAGCCTGCTATCGGGAGTTGTAGAGAGTGATAAGGTCTCCCCTGAGCCTTCTCCAGCCTAAACACCCTCAGCTCCCTCAGCCATTCCTTATAGGACTTGTGCTCCAGACCCTTCACCAGCTCTGTTGCCCTTCTCTGGACACTCCAGCACTCCAATGTCCTTGCAGTGAGGGGCCCAGAACTGGACCTGGCAGTGGAGGTGTGGCCTCACCAGTGCTCAGTACTGGAGGAAAATCACTGCCCACGTCCTCTTCCCCACACTATTGCTCACAAAGCCAGAAAGCCATCGGCCTCCTTGGCCACCTGGGCACATGTTGGCTCATGTTTAGGAGGATGGAGGTAAATCAAGAGGTAGCGATGCCTTTGTGTTGTGGAAGCCTGAGCTACACTCCTGCCACAGCTCTTGAATCTCCTAGCTCTGCAGTGAGGGAAGACTGAGGTAGTTTTACTTCAACTATATGGCTCCTCTGTTTGGATGGGCTCTGGCGTGACTCCCACATCCATCAGGGTGTCAGACCAGCTGTGGGATTCGGGGAAGGGGTTTGTTTCAAATCAGCATTATCACGCCTGTATGTTCCAGGAATCTTGAGGTTCCTGCCTGGTCCTGCAGTGCTTTGTGTGTTTCAGCAGGTGACAATTTGAAGCAGTGTCTTGCCAGGCCGTAACTCTTGTAAACAGTCAGTCAGGTTTAAACACTTTACATTTTTGTTTTAATATCACTTGCCTTTGACAGTTTTTGAAGGCTGCTGAGAGATCATTTTCCCCATCATCTTTCTTAGCATACCTCATCACTTCTTACACCTGCCTTTGGTGGATGGTTGCCTAGAGGTGCTTGCTCAGACCCACATAGTCCACTGGGAATTCAGATACCAAGAAACAATTTGTCTTAGATGGTAATGCTGCATCTTTGTGAAGAACGTACTTGAGTTGAACTGTACTTGAGGGCAAAGGTCATTCATGGAGTTTCTCCAAGTGCTTGTTTGTTTTCTGTCATTTCAACTCTTAAAAAAAAATCCAGAAAGTGAAAACTAACAAAGTAAATTAAAATCACTTGTGAGTCATGCACGCTGATGGACATTCTGTTTCATCACTGATCAGCAGTGCTCATCTAAGATGTTTTATATGTTTTTCGGAGTTTGTATCTAAAAAGTGCAAAATGTAAACTGCAACATAAATGTAAAATTTATTGTAAAATATAATTTGATCTTGCTATCACAGGAGGTCCTTCCATCTCCTTCCTCTTGTGTGTTATGCTTGCTTCTTGTTACAGTCTGCTTTGCAAATCTCTTTATGTTGTAGGTCTAAGCTCTCAACTCTGGGACTTTCCAAAGAAGTGGGAATGCAGGCAGGGCTTCTGTCCAGACTCTTGTGCTTTATGCCAAGCAGTGAAAGCAGGGCCATCCCATTTATTCAGAGAACAAACTGAGTAAGAATGCTTGCCGGAAGAGACCTCTTCCTCTCTTATTGCTTTATGCTATATAATGATTTCTAGAAGCAGAGTGATTTTCAACTTGTCCAAAAGCTTAAACATAAGAGCCAAACAAAATATTTACTGCCATCCAGTCTGGGAATTATTTCCTTATGAGGAGAAGGAACATTTCTGGGCACAGTGGTGTAGTGAAGTCACAATTTTTGAGTTGGTTGTTGTTTTTTCTTTCTTTATAAAGTGAGCTCTATCCTAGGGGAAGAAACAACCTAACAGAAGAGTTTATTCAATGACTTAAAATAAATGCAATTTCTTCTCCTGGCTTTGTTGAGTCTTGTGATTGGGAAAACGTAAGGGATGGCTCTCTTTATGGGATGGAAATCAACAGCTGATAAGCATGATGCTGGCTCACCATGGTAAAGTTACATAGACAGAGGATTAGTGGCTGTTCAAAACTTTCTCCATGTCATGAAACTTTTGAAGCAGATACTTAAGCAGCAGTGTGGCTTTTGGTCAGACAGAAAGAAATCAGCAACATGGTGATAGTTCGAATGCAGTAAGTACTCCACTTGCTTGCCTCACCTTCAAAGAAATGCTGTCTGTAAAGGTGTTTAAGTGACAAATAATTCAATCCAAAGAGGAAGATAATTGCATTCTTAAAAACCTGCATGCTTGGGTTGAGCAATTTGTCTCTTCTCCTGAGATTTTTTTTCGGTCTTGTGAATATTTCTTCAACTGTTAGTAGTGCAGACCATCGAAAACAAAGCATGTGCCAATTTGAGTTGAAGCCCATAATCTATTTCCAAATTTGGAAATTTGACATATTTCTGATTTCTTGCAGATAATTTTTGAATGTGTTTATTCCATCAAGCTCTTGTGTTCAGGAAAGAAGCTATATAGCCCTGAATACTATGTCCCTGTACATGAGAGAAAAGAAAGTGATTTTCTTTCTGTAAGCTGGTTCAGCCGTGGTCTGTGATTTGTCAGCACTGTGGTGGGTCATCCACTTTAGATAGAACTGGACGTTTCCAAGGAGCAGAACAGGATGTCACTGGCCGTTGAAGAATCAGTCCTTTTCCTTTTGAATAAAAATTAAATCTGTACTCCCAAATGTGGTCTGGTCAGGAGCAATGAAGCAACATATTTTACTTGAGAAACTTATACCCTAACTGCTCACAGCCTCCAGAGATTTTACAGGACTGTTCTCAAAGAAATTGTATTCCCTTGTTTGAACTGCTTTGGGATTACACATCGTAGATGTTCTGTAAGGCTCCATTTTTCTTTTCATACTAATTTGTGTTATGTTCTTGTCTGAAAATGAACTATGTTTTCTTATTTTTCTTGTTTCTGGTAATGTATTAGTGTATCTGCTTCTATCTACAGAGAAACTTTCCTGGTCCTGCAAGCCTTTTCTGGTCCACTGGATGTTAATGGATGACTGGTATATTTGCTGCAGAGCCTTACCCATGCAAATAGCTTCTGAAGGCTGAGACTGTTCCAACCAAACATGATTAAAAGTCATAGGAATCAAGATGGAAAAAGCTATTAGGTCAAGTAGTTCCCACACGCACCCCCAGGACCAGTGCAGGTTTGTTTCCAATGGTACATTCTTGGTGCTTTCCAGAAGGGGTCAGTGCAGGTCAGCGCTCACTTTGCATCCAACAGCCCTTCCCCCTTCTTGAAAAATTAGGAAACCTGAATGTGGTTACAAGTAGGTTGCAAAATGTCTAGAATTTATGTTAAAGTCTATAATTTGATGTTGGCTGATCAAAAGCAGAAGAAATGTATTCAAATCCAACAATTAATCATCCAAGATTTTAAATGAGGAAAATTAGTGAGCTCTTCAAAATTACTTGTTAGATATGTACGTACGTTACATATGTTACAGATCCTAAGAGATGTTCTGGGGATACTCGGCTGTAATGAGAGTGACCCAGATTCACAGGTTTATCCTGTTGGGTCGTCCATACTTAGAAAGCACATATTACTATAATATTTTATAGTTACGTAAAGAAAAGCCTGGAGAATGAAAAACTCTGATCATAAAAGATAAATGTGACAAAAACTCTCATGAGTCTAAATTAAGGAAGAGAATAACAATCATTCTGCAGCAAAATACAGATCATCCTACTCAAACACTAAGACACAGGAATGTCCTTGAAGATTGTCCAGTGTCATGAGTCCTTTAGGGCATGGAGGCTGCTGCAGGGTTCATCATATGTGAATCAGGTGTCTGGTCAAGAGTGGCCACATCTCGTCAGCAGGAAAGGCCAGTCCATTCCACACCACAACTGTGTACCCCAAATGCCTGCATCCATGAAGAAGTGACAGCTAGCTTCTGAAACTGACTTTAGAGGGTGGAGGAGAATGACTCTGGGACAAAAATTAATAGTTGCACGTGTGAAGGGAGATGAAAAGGTGGCTGGAGATGGTAAGAAGGAAATGCTGCAAAGAGAGCAGAGAGAGATGGCACTCGGGTAGAAGAATGAGTGACTCACTTGAATATAACTTGTTTATATTTTTAAGGTTTTCTTATTTTCCCAGTGGATATGGCTATTTTTCAAAGTAAAATAACCAAGGAATAATTTCATTACATTTCCTTCCAAGATTTCAAGCTAAGTGTAAACAAGAAAAATCCAGTGGGAAAATTAATCCAACTTCCTTTTGCAAGAGCATTTCAGTTCTCTTTCTCCCCCCCACCACACTCCTTATACACTTTCGCTGCTACTGTTCTTATACCCAGTATCTGTGGCATTGCTGACACCAGCTAAAATACCTCAGTGATGGCATTTATTAGAGGAAGACAACTTTAGGAGCACTCAAAATTACTTCTGATATAGAAATGATAAGTTCTGAGCTTCTCAGTGTTTAAAAACTACTGAAGACTTTTGATGCTTTGGGAATGTTCCATATGGGCAAGTCAAAATTATGGAAAACAACTGAACACTTGCACTGGATTTTCTCTGGCAATTAATATTTGGGCTGCATGGAAGAATCATAAGGAACAAAAACTCTGTAACACCACCATGGCAATCAGACCGGCAAACTTCCAAAGCTTTAATTTTTCCAGATGTTAAGTGCCTTGATTTTCCAACCCAGGTGAAGGAGGGACTTCAGAAAAACAGACAATAAAAAACATTAAATTTGTAATGGTTGACTGGCATAAAGACTGCTGCACTACTGAGTGTTCAGATACCAGTGTTCTGAAACACAAGCAGTCTTAATTTGAATTAAATGAAATCAGAGGCTTTATCTGAGACATAAATCAAGAGGTAAATATAGGTTTCATAAGTTTTAAAGTACATTTGTATGTTTTGATAATAAAAATATTGTTTCTTCAGATGTTTCCAGGCTGCACTGTAACAAATGCTGCATCTCCCTTCTACAACAGACATGCTTGTAAATGGCCAGGGTGAGCAGGAAGAGACCGGAGTCCTCTGGTTCATTCACATTAGGAGAGCCCTGGGGTGGTCTTTCACTAGGGAGTCACGGAAGCCTGAGGGCAGCTGCTGGTTTCAGTGTTCTGTGCTGTTGGCTGCAGCACGTAGAGCCTTGACTCAGTTTCTCTCTTGTTGCCACCAAAGCTTGAGATTTATTGGAGAGGCCTTGGGACAATATACATTGTGAAAAGAGTAGGGGCTGTGTCATAAGGATGAGCTTTTCAATCCTCTTCTTGCTCATCTTCCCATATTTCACTCCATGAGATTGGAGTGGGGGAAGTCTGTGCTGTGCTCTGGTGTTGGACCATGATGGGACGTGATGGGGTGATCTCCAGCAGGGTTTTACTCTTATGGCTTCTCCAGCCAGATGGCTTCAATCTACTGACCAATTCTCTGTGCTTTGTGTGAGGTCTGTATGCAATTTAAATGGAGCCTGCTCTCAGCCAGTTTTGCCTTTTCTTTGCTCCCCTCCCCCACATGCACATATATTCCCAACTGACCGCTTTCATGCTTCCCTTTTTCTTTGGCCATTAGGGGAAATTATGCTGGCACCATATTACAAATATATCAGCTGGATTTGCCTCAAAGTCCTTTTCTTTTGGAGACTTTCAGTCATCTAACTCCTCCAAGGATTTCTGAGAAGAGTGCTGACTTAGCCAACTGTGCTGTTGATGTAGCTCTCAGAGTGGTATTTCTTTGTGATGCTGCTGTTTTCCAGCTGGATAGAAATTTTAAAACATGGCACTTCTTGTACAAACCTATATATGCTACCAATCTGAGTCTCAGCAGATTTATCTAATCCACAGAGAACAGTTATCTGAACCTTGATTTTATCGTTGCATTCTTCAAATCTGGAAAGAATGTGTTTGCTTTCTAGGTTTTTGCTTGTTTTTCTGTTTTTTTTTGTTTTTTTTTTTTTTAATTTTCCAGTATTGTTTAGCATTGATGAATTCATGTTTTTTTAATTTTCCAATATTGAAAAGCCTCAAATATCAGAATAAATAAAAGCAGGGAATGAACTTCTCAATGCATTTTTATCACTTAGCATAAAAATTGCACTGAGTAGCAAACAATAAGAGACCATCTTATTAGACAGTCTTCTAAAGAGAAGACAATAGAAGACAACAGAAGAGTGATAACAGTGCAAGACAGTAGGGCATTTCCGTTTTATTTCAGTCATCATCAAGCCTGCTTCCTGGACTGGCATGTTGGAAAAAAGGTTAGGTGGGCTGGATTGATAATTGGTGGTCCATTTATGTCAGTTTTACTTCATCCCTAACTGTATGTTCTTTCTGCTTTGCAGTCTGTTGCATTGCATTTTTAGTGAAGTCTTTACTTTTATTTATCATCAACTGGGAAGATACTTGGAGGCTGCTGGAAAACCATAGTGATACCCTCCTTGCCATCAGGTGAAAACACAATATGATCTTGCATTTCCCTTTGTCTTCCAGGGTGGATGGCTGGATGCCTGACCTGTTTAGAGACAGATAAGGGAAAAGAGAATTTCTAAAAGGATACTTCTATGACACTTTCCAAATCTCCTAGTGCATTGGACTGTAGGGTCTACATGGGTCATGCTGGGTAGCTCAAAGAGCTGTTCCACTGATGGGGATTCCCCAAGTATATTGCAGTGTGGTGCTTTTCATTTAATGTCTGTCAGTTTGTTTTTGGGGAAGACATTCTGTGCCTGTTTGTGTGAGTGATAATGACAACCAATTCCCATTTTGACATCCAATACATGGAAATAAGATTCCCTCCTGGCCCCAAAGATACTTGTTTCTGGCACCCTGCAGATCTAGTATATAAACAAGAACTGTGTGTGTCTGTTTTTCCCCAAACAACAAAACAAAACTATTAACTGTAGTCTCACTGAGTGCATCATAGAAGAATATGAGTTTGGCGTGCAACAAGAAAGCTGAGGCAGTGCTCAGCAAAGATAAAAGTGAGACACTGATGGCCATAGTTTAATTGGGTTTTCATAAAACATGCTGTTCTTCACAATTTGGCTAGTGCTTGATAGTTTCTTTTTATGAGTCTGGCAAGACAATCAAACTTCAAACCATTTGCTTTGCAACTGGAAAAATGAACCAGAGAGATATTCAGAAGGGCACTAGGACCCTTTGTTTCTTGTATCAAGAGGAAGCAATTCAGCAGCAAGGGAACAAGAGCCTCTAACAAACATACAAGCACAGTTTAGCAGTAAATCAGCTCAGCTGCAGTCCTTACCATGTGATATTCTGTAGTTGCCGCTGGGGGGAATTCTGCTCGTCTCCAGACAAGATAATGACTTGAGTTAGTATTTATTTCCGTTTTTACAGATGTGCTGTCTGGTGATGGATGGGCTGTATTAACCTTCTACTTTTTCACACCTGGTACACACCTGTTTGGGATCTCATTCTCTGTCCTACTGGGCAGCAGCTCTTGAACTTTGTTGGATCCTGGATCTCAGGCCAGATGAACAGCTTTGAAACTCTTGGCCAGAGGGCTTTTTGTTTTTAAAGTCAGAGAAGTTGGTAGATTTTGTTTTGTTCTTGACTGAATATTAATTCTTATGACAAAAACATTTCACAATAAGCTGTTTCCATTTGATAGCTCTTTGGTAATACATATGTGAAATAACTTGGGTTTTTTGTAGTCCTAGTGAACGAGAATATCCCTTTCTCTAAAAGGCCTTGGACTTTCATTGCATTTGTTGATGTTAATCAAAAAAGTTGTGGACTAAATGTTACTCAGAGTCAAAACTCACTAGGGAGCATAGAAGTCGATTCTCCAGTGCACTGTGAAGAATCTTGTCTTGCCTCTGCAGTTCCTTTTGAGTTAAGAAGGGGACTTTGGTCTCCAGGGCTGTGGATTCAATAGCATGAAATTCAATACCAAAATTTTAAAACAAACAAATGGTATTGTTTTGAATCCTTTTATAGCATGTTTTTTTCATTTGCAGTGCATGAGCTTTAAATATTACGATGTGAGCATTAGCCAAATTCAGGTTGATCATGACTAGAGCGCAGCTCAGAGAGACCCAGCTAAAGTTACTGAAGAGGAGGCTCCATGGCAAATTAAGTTCCCTGTAGAATGATTTGAGATAATGTAGAATAATTTGAAACAATCCATGATTTGAAAGAAAACTCATTTGTTCAGTCATCTTGAATTGCTCTAATTTAATTCTATTCATTTAGGAAAAGACTTGAGTAGCACTACTCAGTGTTACAGTATTACAGTATTACTGTTTACTTGGTTGGGCAATGTGTGAATGGCAAGTATGTGGAGAATCACTGTAGTTATTAACAGCATAATTGAAAGCCAGAATAAACATGATATTTCAGGCTTTTACGCTAATGTCAGTTCAAATTTAGATGGTACACAGGCTACTAAGTGGATTTTAAACCCTCCCCTCTCTAGTCTGGTAGCTTTTTCAGGAGGTAAAATACTGAACTATGGAGACCTTGGGATTGATACAGCAGAGCAACTCACATGTTCCACATCTGCTGGTTTCTGTCTGTATGGGCTAAAGAGGGTGGTGTATTGGGACTGAAGGACATGGAAGGAGCTGTGCTGTGAATGAGGGACAAGAACAGTTGGGATGTCATGAGCGAAGGCATGCAGCAGAGATAGGTTGTGGGATCTTAGAGCTGAGATATGAGTAATTTGTGAGTAGACCAGCATGTCACTGTCACACTGGCTGTTGATCAAGGCTCAAAAACAGCTACTGGGAAATATGTCATGGTCCCAGGGCTGGAACAGTAGGTAGAGCTGCAGGTCAGCAGTGCTTCTGTGGTGACACTAGGGAACAACAGAGAGAGGAGGGGAGTTGCCAGTCAGGAATGAGAGATGTTAGCAGAGCTCAGTATTTGGACTAACTGGTTAGCGCTGAGGTGCTTTGTTCTTCCTTGAATGCCATTATGTATCAGTTTTCCAGGTTTGTTTTTTTTTGTTGTTGTTGTTTTTCCCCAATTTTCCTTTAAGAATCTGAATCCCCTTGAGCAGCAGGTGATCTTAACTATAATGTAAAGGAATAAGCTTGGGAAAGTTTTGTTAAAAGACAGTGGGTTATAAAAACCGTCTCTGCATGGCTTGAACCTGTCAGTGTGATGCTGCTGACACTGCAGCTGGAGGGGAACACGACAGGTTCCACAGCCCTGAAACAGAGCAGCCCACACAGCCTACAAACATTATGGGCCTGATGTGGGTATGGGGGAAGTGTGCCAGGTGGGCCATGCATGGAAGTCAGATGCTTAAGTAGCTGTAAGCCTCTAATTAAAGCAATAATTTTGAATCACAGTCTGCCAAGAGTTTGAGAGGGGTGAGGAAAGTGCCTGAAAGTCCTGTTGGGCTCATCTCCAAATACAGGGTGCTTTTGAGTGTCTGTTTTGAGCCTAATCTTTTTCCCCCTTTCTAGATGGAAGAACTCTTTGTAATGATAGTTCTTGCTGCAAGTGGCTGCAGCGTGCAGTTGTGCTGGTGTCCAGACCTGGGGCAATCAAATAAAGCTAGAAAGAAAGTGGCCAGGGGCTGGGAAGGTTTGTGTCTCTGTGGCATGGGATGCTGGTCAGACCAGGATGTCTTGGTGTCCCGCTCAGAGGCAGTAGCCTTGGAGCAGGGGTTGCTGTGTTATTTTCATCCAGACAAATTGACTCTGTTCCTGTTGGCTTTGTTCCTGTTTCCTCTGTGTTCCAGAAAGGGAGAATTTACCCTTTGCAATTGCGAGGCTTATACACAATTTTCCTGGAGCTCAGTCAGTCAGCCAAATCAGCAGGAGACTTTTGGAAATGACAGGAGCCAACTGAGGTCAGTTTTGATTTGGTGGAAACTTTACTAAACCAGTATTGGTTAGGAGTCACTTTCATTAGACCAAATCAGTAGGAACTGCAGAGAGCTGGCTGAAAAGGTGTAATTCCTGGTGAGGAGTTCTTGGATGAAAGTCACCTCCAAGATGAAGGAGTCATGGCTGTGCTGCGTTATTTGCTACTAGAAGAGCCTTTGTTCTCAACCAGCTGAACTAGACTACTCTCTTCAAGATTTTTTTTCAAGTTTCCTCATTGTGTATTAAGACCCTTTCCAAACAGGCAGCAATGGCCCTACAACTGTTGTGTAAGGACCATCAGAAGTTACTATGCCCTTTGTGGGTGCCCAGAGGCCAGGCTGGAGCTTTCTCTGCTTCCAGCTGCTGTCTCAATCCCACTGTGTGGTGCTCACTCCAGTTGTATGGAGGCTTCTCTTGATCTTTAGAGATAATGCAGGAAACTGTTTGCTCTCACTCTCCTCAGAGATGCCTATTTGGAGAGGAGGTGTCATAGCCTAGCATGACGCACCAATGTAGGTAGTGCTATCCTGTGGAATATTCAGCAAGCCATGTGTGCCTTGCAGCACCATGTGTGAACGTGCCCTGGGGCCTGTTGGTTGAGGTAGCTCATCCTTTCTCCCACAATTACTTTGTGTTCTGTTTTCTGGGTTGTTACATTCTGATGGTGACACAAATTTCCTCAGGGTGCTTCTAGGCTGTCCTGCTTCTCATGCCTCATCTGATCCATGTTCTTAGGTGACTAGCTGGAGACACAGACCACCTGGTCTGAATTCTCTGCTTTGCTACAGATTTTCTGTGTGACCTTGAAAAGTCATGGGGTGATTTTTCCAACGTTTTTCTTGTGAGCAATTAAGGGACACATTTTTAGAAGCTGAAGAGAAACTCCAAGAGAATAGCAAGAATAAACTTTTGTATTCTGGCCATTCATGAAGTAGAGAGTACCTACCAAAATGTGTTTTTAGTGGAGGATTAAGAAGTTAATTACTTTATGGTCAGGAGCATAACAACATTGGCTGAGCCACCTAGGAGGAATATGTTCTGCATGTCTAGAAGCTGGACTGGGCATTATTTACTGCCTTCTTTTCCCAGCCTTGGGCCATTTCCTTGTTTATCCAGTGACAAAAATGAAGACAGTATAGGGTTGCATCAGTTTGAAGACATCTACATGAGAGGTTTTGCTGGCACAGTTACATCAGCAGACCTCTTTGGCTGAATGAGCTTCGCAGTGTGGGACAAGCCTTAGTCTTTTGAGTTCCTCAGGGACTTAACCATAATTGAGACATAATTGTACCTCTCTTTCCTGTAGGTCTGTATGAAGATGAACACATTAAAATGAAGAGTTGCACAAGCTGTAACTGAAGGGACCATTAAAAAACTTTGATTGATACAGTATCATTCAACCAAGACTTCATAAAATGTACTATTGATAAGATGACTTGAAACCTGTGCACTTGATAAGTGGAAGTGAAAACAGGCAGAAGGTGGAATGGTAGATTGATTCAAACATTTCCCTAATTATAAATATCCTTTGCAATGCTACTAAGACACTTATGTTTATATACAAGGAAGGAAAATGCAAAACAGAACAGCACAAAGGTGATCTGTTTACTTCTAGCTGCTCACCTGGCTTTCACAGTGTTTTGGTTGTTGGTGCTCAATCTTGTCTCTCAAACAGTAAAATCATTGAATTAGGGATTATCAAAGGACAAGTGTGGATAATGCCACTTCACTGCAAATTTGAGGCCTTTTAGCTAATCTTTATTAGTCTCTGTTACAGGGCTAGTAGTTCTGAGACTTAGTAAGCAATTAGGTTTCTTCCAAAATAAAATTGTGATGTGGATCCAACTTTATGCTTGAAAGCTACTGCTGGGGGAAGTTCTGTGGCCTCATCCATTCCTCTAGAGATCAGGCTCTTGTTATAGGAGCTTTTTCCAGCATGGCCTGTGAAAGCAGCTCTTTCTCTTGGCCTGGAAACTGATGGTCCGATTGATCTACCACTTTTGGCTTCAGGGAGAGGCTATGATCCCGCTCATTTAAAAAAAAAAAAACTAAACCATTCCTTGTGGCTGCTTCCTAAAGTCAGCATTTCACATTGGTGCATGCTTGGCCTTTATATTTTCAAAGGGTTTGGTTTTTTTTTCCCTTCCAGATACTTGGGAACAGGAGGTTCGGAATGTTTGGTGATGCAAGAGCAGGGTGATGCCAGGAGCTGCATTGCTGGCAGCATAAACACTCTTGATGTATAAGCTGCTGCCAAATGAAATTCTTAGAAAGCCATGGAAAGACTATCTGGAAAATCAGTGAAGGTGTAACATGCAAATGAGCCACCTTCCTTTTTGCAGCTCTCAAAACCAATTCTTCTGCAAGGTGGTTTGGGCATTTTAGGGAGTGGCAAGTGAACCACACCTCTTCTTCCTCACTAGGCCTTAATTCTGCCAAGCAAAAGTCTTTTAAAGTTCAATGTCAACAGACAAGTGTTGTCTCTTCTCTGTAGGGACAACATGTATCTGAGTGATCTAAAAATATCATTCAGTATTGAGAACAAGAAAATCTGTGGGTTTTTTTATGGAACCAAATTACACAGAGTAAGTGAAATACAAAAATTATTAATTTGGTGCAATAATTAATTGCTGTTAGCATGTGAGGACAGTTTTTGGGAAAGACCAGTTTTCATTCTTGGCTTCCTGAGCCGATATACTGGAACTGTCTGTTCACTTACCTGCCTACCTCTGCTAGACCTGCATGAGATTATGGTGAAGAATATAGACCTGAGTTAGATTCTGAGATAGTTTCTTTGCGTATCAGCTATGCCATGCACAGACAGCTGGGGGAGATCAGGAAGCCAAATGCAACTTTCTTATTATATGGGGCAATCACAGAGTGAGTGAGTGAGTGGGTATGTTATGGACAGTTCTCTCTTATACTGCTGATGGTTAAACTCCATGGAGTCTTATACTATGAAGAATCATGTAATAAAACAGAATCTATGAAGACTTTTGCCCTGTTAAAGCATCTCTTCACTGTCCATTTACACTCAGAGTCCTGACAACATGCATTGAATTATGCAGAATGGCAGGGATGGAAAAAAGACTGATGAGTGGTATGTGGTTTCCAGGCCATTTGTGCCAACTCAGAAGTCTTTACATCCCGCCTCACTCCCTATGTCTTTGTAAATGGCAGGGAGGAACTGGACTGTAACATACAAGTCATACTGTAACAACAAGTTCATTTTTGTTGGTTTTTTTATTAGTATACATTGTACACTGAGTTGTGACATAAACTGCAAATGCTCTGTAAAGGACTATTTTGCCCTTCAGTACAAAGATTTCAGTCTGTGCCCCAGTACAGCTCTGCCTCTCTGTTTTAATGGGAGGCCTCAACACAGGGAAGCACATCCTAAGAAAGCAGAACAACAGGGAGGGAATTAGTCAGATGCAATGGAGAGCGGCTCGATACTAATGGCCAAATAGGCTCTGACAGCCTCACACCAACAAGCCACTCTCTTCTATAGGGAGTTTATGAGGCCTTGGCTTGTGTGGCCACCTCCACTTATGAATTAAAATCAAAACCAGATTGATGCCCCCCTCCCAACAGCAGCTGCCTGGTTTTTTGCATAAATCATGCTCCCCAGCCCCTCTCCAGGGGAGCTCCATAAAATAAATGGATTCATTACATGCGGATTTCCTTTTCCTTCTTCTCTGGAGAAACAAAGAGCCTATTAGACACAATATGGAAATGCACATATGCATGCACACACATGCAGACAACATGAAAATGTACATGTGTGTATCCAGTGTATAAGCTCCCCCCATCTCCCTACACAGGCAGTGCTATAAAATACATGGACAAAACCGCTTCTCCTTTATGTGTACAGTTCTGCCGAACACACAAGCCTGTATTCATTCATGCAGATCTGCAACTTAAATTCTAAACTAACAAGTACAGGAAAGCCCAGGGCAAATTGCCTCCTCCCAAAAGGTGAAGGACTGTGAGTAAGCTGAGGGGGTCTTGCTTCCTTTTGCCAAAGCCTCCCCCAGTGCCCAGGAGCTATGTCTTTACCAAGAGCGTAAGGGCCCGATCTTTCACAGAGCAAGGCTCACAACAGGCTGTACTCATGGGATATTGTAACCACAGAAGCTGGGAGACTGCCAGCTCTCCCTCCAGCTGAAATTGAGGAGGATGCTTTGTGGCTGAGAAAAGGCAGAGGGATGAAGGTAAGGAAATGGCTGGGAGCCCTTCATTCCTCTCATATCCAGGTGGCGGCAACACTGGCACAGAAGAGAACTGGAAAACACCTTTCCTGGAAAGCTGTGCCTGTGTACAGCAGCCACAAATGCAAATCTAACACACCTGAGTATGTGGTGAGGGATGCACTGGAAACCCCCTACTGAGCAGGTTACACAAAGTTAGGATATGTGTGCATTCACCTTCAAAATGCTGCTGTAAGATGTTGGCCCCAGGACCAGACTGTAATATGTGGGCATGTTCACACTGTATGCTAAACCTGGGTCAGAGCCTGAGCTTAAGCATTAACTTGTTTCCCACAATTCACAATGCAAATTGTGAATGCCCTAGCCCTCGGGGTTCCATAAGCCCCCCAAAATGTGCTGTGCTGTAGAAACAAGAGCCAGCTTATAACATCAATGGAAAACTGGTCATAACCTTTCCCAGCTTGTGGGCTACCTCTGCTAACCTAATAGGGGAACAATGAATGGAAGGGAGGAGAAAGAGGAGAGCTGCTTTTGCTGCCTGGCCAGGGAATGCTGTGCCCTGAGACCAGGGAGAGGGACACAGAGCTCAGCTGGAGGCAGACACAACAGTGACATTTGCTGGGACAAAGCTCAGGGCCATACTAAGGACATACTAAGTGCTTGAGCTGGACTGAGTTGTAGTGTTCAAAGGAACATCAATTTCCTTCTTTTATCCAGAATCCATACTGCTGTGGAGTACCTTTTAGCCTTTTTAGGAAGCAACAGTGTAAATTTGGAATGGCAAATGGCACAGCAGCAGGCTGGAGGCAAGAGAGACCCATTCAAAATTGAGGGCTGGGGAGAGCAATGTTGCCAGCAGAAGGAGTTCAGATACATGATCCAAGACCTGAATCTCTCAAATCATAATGTTTCAATAGTGTAAGAAGATACAGGTGTTTTTCTCAGGCCTTCAGTATTGGGCTTTTGGGTTACAACAGGGCTCCATTGCTAGCTTTTCCTGGCAGCTATGAGGTGTAGGAACTTTCCTTATATGATGTAAGTTTTCACATTATTGAGTGAGTCTGAGAGCTGGAGCATTAAGAAAAACAGTGACTCCAATGAGATGTCTGATGAAATCTAGAAAGTCAGTAGCATGGGGAGAGGCAGACCCTGCAGAGGAGGGCTTCTGAAGAACTGCTGAGCTGCCCTGCAACTGAGAGAAGCTATAAAGAGCTGAGATATGAGGGAACTTAAAGAGTTCACATTGCCTTAAATTCAGTATTCTAAGCTCCAAGGGTTCAGATGTTTTAAGCTCAACCACAAAAATTTGTGATAACTGCAAAATCATGAGCTTTTGTAAAAGAATAAATGCAACGTTTTCTCTTTGCCTTGCTTTCTGAGCCTTACAGCTACCTTTAAATAGCATTTTTTAGTTTTTACCCACAGTGAAGACTACTAGAAACTTCTCTTGTGTAGAAAACATATTTCATTGGTATCACAGCTTTAGGTTTTCCCCACACACAAGACTAGAAACTTGTCTTACGCAGATAACATGTTTCTCACCTAATCATCTGTCATCAGGTTCTGGAGCTTTAAGAAAAAACAGGAACAGGATAATGAGATCCACAATCCATCACAAACACTGGCAATACTGCTTTAAATGGCTTCACTTCCCTGGGGTCTGCAAGGACTTTGTATATGCAAATATGGAGATTTCAGTCTTGTCCCTGGAAACACTGGAACCTTGAAATGGTCAAACTGGGTGAACCCTAAAATCCTTTTATTCCCAGATCCTGTCACTGATTATCTGATGCTTTCTCCGATGCCTTTGCCAGATGCTTCAGGGGAAGGTGCAAGAACATCTGCAGTAGGCAGATGTAATATAATCTGTTCAACACTTAACATCACTTTCTGGTTACTCAGTGTTAGAGATGGGATTGAGACCAGGAGGATGCATTTTAGCATATTTTCCAAAAGTGTTGTTAGCTATCATTAGTGTGTTTTTTTGTTCTTCTCATGCACATAATTGTCTAATCTTTTTGTAAGGTTTGCTAAATTCTTGTCCTCCACATTTTCTTGTGTTCCGGATGGCTTAGTCCAGATGAGTGAAGGAAATTAGTTACTTTGATGAAGTTTGGACTGGTCACTTCCTCATCTAGTTGAATATCTGTTTGCCCTTGTGTGTCCAAAGACAGCAGCAACACCCAGTCACTTTTCTCTCTGTGAGTATTTTGTACGCTTTCATCAGGATGCCTTCCAGTTGCAAGAATAAATGGTGCTGGGGGTTTGTGCCAGGGAATCTCTTTGCTCAAGTCTCCCAAGTACTTTACCTGTTTTCTTTTACAGACCCTGCTTCCCCTCAGTGTTTTTCTCTCCCTACGTGTGTTACCCTATAGCTAAGCACTCAGGATGGATGAGGCAGCCTCTGATGTTTCCTGCTGGGTCCTTTTGCATCAGCATCTGCTCCTCCTTAGTCTGTAAGCTCTGAGGCAGAGATGAGCTTCTGTGTATGTGTCTTTGCTTGCAAACCATTATTTCCACTGGAGCCCCTCTGTTCTGCTTCAGTGCACACAGCAATTAGTAACAATTCACACCTAAATAAACCCTGCTCTGCTGTTCACAGGGTTAAGTTGAAAGTTCCTTCTTCTTGACCTGGTGTCCAGACTTGGTGGTGGGGCTCATCCCTGGAGTACAAGGAGGCCAGTGTCTTGGAAGGGATGCAGAATGCTCCTGATTCTTCTTGGGAAAACAGAGGGCATGCTATTCTCTCTAGAAACAATCCTGCCTCTGGTCTCCCTCCTTTGCCCCTTGTCTCCAAGGAGATTTGTATGCAAATAGGGTCAAAGGCTCAGAGATGTGACACAAACAATATTCAAGTGAGCAAGGAGGAAGGATAGAGGCAGGGGATCAATCCATGACCCTTCTCTGACAGTTACCCTTCTTTCTTACACTTGGGAGGCACTTGCTGCCATTTCTGGAACCAGTACCTCCCCTGTGAATGGAAAATCCAGCTGGAGATGTGCCTATGATATCTGACACTTGTAATTCATGGTATGTTGGTCGGTTCTGCAAATTGGATTGAGAGCACAAACATCCCCTCATGACTTGCCAGCCACGTGTGGAATTCAGCAGTCACACCGTGTGTGGGCTCCTCGGAGAGGAGAAACCTTTCCAAGCACCAGTGGACTGTGATGAGGGTGATAGGTGGGAGGGGTAATGGCTCCCCAGTTTGGATCTGAGCAAAAAGGCAGGTGAGGATTGATAACTTGCAGATTTGCTCAGGTCCAGGAGCTGGTGAAGATTCGGAGGTGAGGACCTAAGCAGCTAGCAAATAAGACAATATGATGGAGGGAGGAATGGAGATTTTGTCTGAGCTTGTGTGGGGCTTTTTTGTCTTTGTTCCCACTGCAGTCTGCCTCCAGGATCTGGAATTGCAACTGCCACCACAGAGTTCAGCCTGGGCTTCTTTTTGGGGAATAACTTGTGGCTTTGATCAACCATAGCCATGTGCCTCCATCCCTGCCTGCTCCCTGAGCATGGAATTCAGGTGTTCAGAAAAGTGGCAGTTTGGTTGGAGAGGGGACATGGGCCCTGCTGCTGTGACAGCCCTGCCAGAGCCAGCACTTGCTCTCAGGGAAAAGACAAAGATGCTGGCCAGCCCAGTTGCCTCTGGTGTGCAATGTGTGTTCAGCTTTGGTTCAGCTCTGCTGCCCAAACCACCCTGCAAGTCCCCACATAGGAGGAAAGAGCCAAAGTAGCCTTGGAGACATTAGTGTCTTGGCTCTTAAGGGAGACTGGGATGGTTTGTAGGGGTGAGACAGAGACAAAAATGACCAAGTCAGCTGGAGGGAACCGTGTTGCTTCTGCTGCCTCTGTCTTCTCTGCCTGCCCTACTGAAGGCAGCAGAAGACTCCTCTTGTGTGTATGCCATATCCTGGCAAATTACCTTTGTGTAGTCACTCCTCCCTTAGCAGCTGGGGCATATAGCAATAAAATCTGTCTGCATTTCAGACAATGCTGTTTTCAGTCTATTCCCTGTCCCAGCTGGTGACCTCTGGAGAAGAAAGATATAGTAATGATGGGAGGGTAATAAATATTCAGGCTGTTTTCAGTCTATGAAGATCTTTCCTGCCCTTCACACCCATCACGTACACTTTGTCATGAGTTAGCTGATCTCAGGAATGAACACTGGAAACCACCCCGGGTTGTGTTCTTTGTGCTGCACTGATACTTGGGTGCTTCAAACTGTTGAAGGCCTGAAACCTCAAAGTTTAGAACTCTTACTGGCTTCTGGATGGGCCCACTAGCCCAGCCCACATCCAGACACAAAGCCATGTCTATCCTCTGGTTTGCAGACAGGATGTTTTTTTCCCAGTAGTTTGACGGTAGACTCAGGTCTGGCAGCCTGCACAGCCTATTAAAAACCAGCCTTATAAAATATGAGCTAGGAAGCAAAACTCGTCGCTGTAAGAGAAAGAGAAGGAAACCACTAATTAGGAACACCTCCCAAGGGGATGTTTTCTTAGGAGCCAAGAGGCACTCTGCCAACAGGGCTTTTGGAACAGAATGGGGCTGGCTGGGGAGGGCAGAGTCAGGGGTACCTGCCTTGCACAGAGCTTTACTGCACTCAGGAGGGCTGGTCCTGCAGCCCAGAAGCTACTGCCTCTGGAGCAAAGCAGCAAGGGATTGCACCCTGGCTGGGCAAGGACTGGAGTGGGGAGGAAGACCAGGAGAAAACACCAGGATGGTACAGCCTCCTTAGCTCTCCATATCAGCTAGAAATGAGAAATTCCTTCTGCCAGAAAGCAGCTTTGCCAAGGTGCAGCTGGGAGAAGCTTTCAAAGCTCTCCTGATAGCCAAGCTTCCTACACAATGGCAAATACGTGCCTGACCACATGGTGCCTGCAGACAGGCAGATGCTCTGTGGCCCTGCAGTGAGCAGAGAGGTCCCCTCATGAAAAATAAACCCACAGCTGATATCCCGCTCCAGAGGTGGCCTCTTACACCACCAGGTATAGGTTCATAGAGAAAAAGGACATGAGGTCTGAGCTTTGTAATCAGTGCATCCTCCTGGTGGTTTAGTAAATGGTGGGGATTATTGTTTATGTCTTGGCCCTCAGGATGGTGGCTATGGGAGTCAGGATTATTGTCTATCTGTGGTGTCAGAGCATGGTTGGTACTGGGGGCCGCACTTGCTGCGCTAATGTTGAGACACCAAGGGCTGAACAACCCTTGTTGGCTTGTGGACCGTGTGCTTTCTGATGGAGAGGAGTAGGTGTGTAGTGTGGCTTTTATTTGCTCCAGTCTGTCTTGTTCTTCATTTTTGTGGAGATGACAGCTGTTTACCAGCTTAGGAACCTGCTTAGGCAATGGGGTCTGGGGAATGATGAAGTATAATACTTGCTTGGGGCCACTGGGTGCTGCCTATAGGGACTGTCCATGGCTTGTGAGGAGGAGGGCCTCCAGTGGGAAGCCTGAAGTGCCTGAAATCCCATCTGCTTTTTGGGGTGCCAGCGGAAGCCTTTCAGGAGATTTAGGCCCTATTGTTTTCTCAGCAATGAAATGGCTTATTAACTGGCTTCCCAACAGTTTTTAATATCTGTAGTCATCATTCACTACCCTGTAGGTGTTCAGCACTTTGCTTCAACTCTTTAATGATGCCTTAAGTTTCAGCTTTCATATTTTCCAAATTCTGTACTGCCTTAGTGCGTGACTTTGAACTTCAAATAAAGTGTTAGCAAGTTCTCTCCACAGGGTACTCTTCACAGCGTACTTACACAAAACAATCCTTTTCCAGCCTGAAAACCAAGGACACCATTGCAGCTTCAGGCCCCAAGAAGTATAAACAACAGTGAACTGAGGAGAGCAGATTGGGAGGATGGCACTTCGTAACCCAAAGTTGTAATTGGACAATTAACCCCAATATGTAAATGGCTCAAAACTTACTAAAATGGTCCATCTTGTGTCCATCTTGGGTCCATCTTGGGTAGAGCCATGGCCGGACTCTTGCACTGCCCAAGTGTATCCTTTGAAGGCCTTTCAATAAATACCTACTTTATTCCTTTAACTCTGTCCAGCCTCTGTTCCAGGCAGCCTCTTTAGGCATCATTAACACTGGTTATGTGCTTTGGGAGCAGCTCAGCTGTCCTTACTTATCCCCTGAGTGAAAGGGTACATGAGCAGGGCTTCAGTTGAGACCTGCCAGGCATGGGTCACTGCAGTGGCCACCCAGGGCACAGTGGGCAATGTGGCACAAGGTATTTTGAAGATGCTGTGTGAGAGTTGCTTAAATATTTGCTTGGATTGAAACGGGGACTGAGATCTCAGTCTTTAGAGTTTCTTTAGAAACATTCTGCAAGTTTCTGTGTGGAAGTGGTCTCCCTCTTCCCAAGGAGGTGTTTCAGGTTACGTAAGGGATTCACTATTCATTAGGTGAGGGATTTGAGTACAGGCCTCATCCTGGCAAAGGAACCACAGCAGAGTAATGAATCAGTCTCTCTGGTCCATTTGATGCAGATCATGAATCTGGGTCTCCTGCATCCTTCTTGCAGACCTAACCTTGACCTATGTGATCTTTCAGCCTTGAAAAATTTCCACAGAGTTGTTAATGTCCAGTAAATTTATTTTTTTTTTCCAGTTAAAAAACCGGCATGAAAACTTGCTGAGAAATATCACGTAAGATCTAGTCCAGCCATGTCAGTCTTCCCACACCGAAAAGAATTTGTACCAGAAATCATCTTGCATCAGATGAATCTCATAGAGAAAAAAATGCACTTCAAAATTACTTAGTAAGCCTTTTTCCTACTAGTACATGCAAATGAAATTAAAAAAACACAACAAAATGGATCTTTAGTTTGACACAACAGGTAACAGAAATCAGGCTGTGTAATATTTTCTGCCTGACTACCCTTATCTAATGTGAACAGCATGGTGAAAAGGGAAACAAGAAGTGGATAGAATTTAGAAATTGTCTTCTGAGTCACTGTGGAGTGAACAGGAAGTTCTGATGATTCAAGATTTGGCACTTTCCCTTGCTGAACTCAACGGCACTCCTAGGACTAGGAGAAACTGGGGTGTAGGAAGAACAATCTTTTGGCTGAGATAACAGGCCTGTGATCGTCCTCTTTATCAATGAATCCAGTGGTATTTTTCATCAGAAAATAAAGCCCTGTTCATAGAATTCTGACTGTGTGTGTAAGTCTTCATCATCTCACTTTCCAAAATGTCATGAAATCTCTCCTCATTTCAAGCATATCTTGCTCTGTTATAATGTGCACATACATCAATTTGTTAGTCTATTGGAGGAGATAGTTATTTTGCTCATTAGAACAAATTATATTTATCCTCCTATTTTGTTACTTATAACTTTCATTTTTCTCTCTTTGAAGTGTTGAGATACAGAGTCACTCTCATTGGCTATTTGTGGACAATACCATTGTTTGGTGTGTGTATTTTGCTCCAGATAAAGTCAAATCTATGCTCATTTTAACTTCCTTTTGGAAAGCAACATGGGAGAAAGATTCTTGTGGCCTCTTGTCTGCTAAATGGATTCTGTGGACCAGTGTGGGATGTGATAATGTTAATTTATAAAGGCAACCCTTATTCTTTCTCTGCTGTTCATTTTTTGAGCAGTGCTCTGGTATTGTGCTTATCCAGCTGTCTCTGTTCCTGTCTCTTTCTCCTTCTCTTGCTTTCCCTTTCTTCTCTGCCCGTCCAACTTGCCCATTGTCCACGTACCTTTGGGGAAGCACAGATGTACGTACATCCAAAATCCTGCTGTGAGCTGCTGGTAGTATTCCAGCAGTGGTAAAAACCTTATATTTCATAGCCAACTCAACAAAAAGGATGGGCTCTGCATGGCTGACGCATTTAATTTCCCTTTGCCTATAGCAGAATCAGCTGAAGGATTTCCAGTTGGTTGCTCCTTTAGCCAGGGTGTCTTGCTGTAAGTGTGTTGAAATTGCATACGTAGCAGCAGTTACGGTTATTGCACTGGTGAGCTAAAGAGGGCACTTGAGGCTTTTGAGCAGAAAAGATGGACTCCGGAGGAAAAAGTAACGTGGAAACCATGTTGACTATCCCCAGGCTACTGGCTGGTCTGGGCCTCATCCCCATTGCCTCTGCCAAGCCCGCCCATAGCAATGATGTCAGCGAGTCGCTCTGTGGGGTTCTGGAGAGCAGTGAAATGCACCAGTGAAGTCAATGATGACATTTCCAGTCCTGGGGGTTACATGACCATGGGTTGTCCCTGTGCATGTTCTGTTGGATGCAGATCTGGCAGCAAGACCTCTCAGCTCCTGGAATACAACTCATTGTATCTGGGAACAGAGCCAAGGGGGAATGAGGGAGACTTCAACTGTGTCAGTCCCATCTGCATCTTTGCTTAGCAGCACAGGTTTGTGTAAATACATTATCAGTGGCTTTGCAATCTCTGCTAATTTTTTTGCTGCAAGAAGATGCCCATGTGGGAGCTGAGGCCACCCCTAGGATCACTGACCCACTGTGGCCAAGAAAGTTTTGGAAATGCTAAATCTATCAGCCACTGGGCACTAGCAGCCATCTGCCAGGTGCTGCTCCTCATGACTGAACAGCAGTGATTGCCATGGGTCCTGCAGCAAGAGGGGCAACAAGTCTCTGCTCATCTTCCCAAGCAGCCACACAGTGTCTGCTGCACTCTGGCTGCATTTGCTGCAATATGTAAATGCCAAATGGAGGAGACTTTAAGGTCAGACAAATATTTGGAAAGAAAAAACCTTCATATTAGAGACAGTGTTATTGTACTTTCAGTTTGGGTCAAAGACTCTTCCTCCATCCTTCTAGGATGGAGGTGCTTGACCTCAAGTCCTATTGGCATCAATCCATCAATCCTTCTGGGCATGAGCTAGGAACCCTGTGTCCATGTTTTGAAGGGATCATGTGTATGGATGAAGTTAGTGCCACTTTTTGCTTTATTTCTAGGTGTCTTCACAGCCCCTGCTGGGTTCAGTGGGTAAAACAAAAGCTCTTCCAAATACTAATGCCAAACAACCAGAACAGGACTCCAGAGCTTCCCTTCCAGCCTTAGGTGCTCAATTGACCTAAAAGATGAAGCAGGCCCCTGGAAGGCAGGATGGCTGTAATAATTTTCTAGCAGTAGAAGGCACTGAGGTTAGGTGGCTAGGAGAGGGGATGAGAAGCTAGGATTCCTAGGCTGTAGCTTTACCTTTAATGGAGAATCTTTTTCTGATTCTGGTAGCAGAGAACTTGGGTCAGGACTGATCAGTATTATGAACAAGCCACCCAAAAGCTTTGTTTGCCTTTGACTCTTGTCTGGGTTCATTCAACTTTCATCTGATGCCAGATCCGGTCCCACTCCTTTCCCTTTGAAATGGTTTTCTGTTACTGGTGTAAAGGAGAAAAAAATGACTCAATCATCTCGCTGAGTAAACAGTTCCCACTCCATCCTCCGAAAACAAAAGCTGAAGATTGATTTTCCTCAGGACTCATGGCAGATGAATCAGAAGGCTGGGGTTTTTGTGTGTGTGTCTGAGTGGGCTGACAAGAACAAAAGCCAAATGGGTATGGCAGAAATGGCATCGGAAGGTGGCACTTCTGTGCACTGGGAAAGCACTGTATGTTGGATGTGAACACAGCTGAGGAGGAGGGACACTTCCAGCTCCTGGCCTCCGGATAGTAAAACTGTTGAGTCAGATGAGTCTGGGGCTTTACAAAACGGCAAGGGAACAAGGGTGAGCAAAAAGCCAAGAGTGTGAGTGTGTGAGAAAGATGTTTCACCTCTGGCAGCAGGCCAAGGGAATGGTTACTGCAGCCCTTGGAGACATGTTTGTACACACACATGCTGGCTTGCACACACACACACACTCTCACTCACACACACTACCAGCACAGGGAGGCTGCTCCCAAAGGACAGCCCTGCTTCACACTGGTCCCTGTTAATGACCAACATCTGGTGAAGCAGCTGGGGTGGAGAGAGAGCTGGGGCCTGGTGAGAACTTTCGCTGGCAGTGAGTTGCTGACTGAGGGCTGAGGGGTGGGCTTGGGTGGACTTTACTTCTCTAAAAGCAGCCTGCAAACACTCATTTCTGCTTTCTCTGTGGAGAGCAGAGGTTGAGCAACTCTCTACTTTCATGTTTTGTGTGTTCAAAAGCTGCTGAAAGACAATCATGTGAAGCCCCCCAAAAGTCCCTAGCTGCACCAAGCCATAATAGCCAGGGAAAGTTTTGCCAGCCCAGCCTGATTTTGCCTGATTTTAGCTTTGGTGCACAGCATAGGGGTGCATATATCTTCAATATATCCTGTTAGGAAGGATGAAAGTAATTTTCAAAATGGATGTGTTCTGTTTACAGATTTGGGGTTCTCTGACCATACTGTTGGCAAAACTGTTACTGTTGGGAGGAGGCAGCATCTATCCCATGGCCTTGCAGCAGCCATCCGCACAAAAAACCAGTGATGTTTTGGCAGCCAGGGAGGATCCTTCACTGGTATGACCGGGTGGGTGATGGTGATGATGCTAGAGGGTGTGTGGATTTGCCCTTCTGCTGCCTGTCCCGTGCCTTGTGTGCTCCCCAAGGTCTGATGTTAACTGAGACAGAATAGAAGATGCACTGGTAGGGAAATATGGGAAAACTTTGAATTTTTTAAACTCCAGCCATTCTTCATCTAGAGGGATTCCTCTGCAAGCTGGCCAGTTGCCCCCTCCCTGCTCCTTAGCAGCTTCACCCCATCTCACCCCTGGAATTTATCTGCAGGAGCACAGTCTGCTCACACCTTGCCCAGTCTGGAGAATCCCAATCCTCCTCACCAGAACTCTGGGCAGCAGAAACCTTCCCTCATGTGTCAGCCTGCCTGAGCAAGGACTGCAGCTACCCCGAGACAGCACTCAGCAAACATATCAAAAGCTTTCTGGGCATCAGAGTGGTGATATTTTCCAGCTCTGCTGTTATCATTGCCTCCTCATTGGGAGTACAGGAGGGCTGTCAGAGGTGGGGAGAGAGAGATGGAGGGTATGGAAAAGCAAAGAAAAGAGAAAAGGTCTTTTATGAGCAAATTTCAGAGGATTTCACCTCTGCCTGTCCATGGAACTCCTGAGGAATGAGGCCTCATTTCCTGTAGCTGAGCATGAGCTGGCTGTACCCTCTGGAAAATACCCTGCCTCACATGTCACTGAGCTGAGGATCTGGGAGAAT
Source organism: Poecile atricapillus (assembly GCF_030490865.1). NCBI lineage: Eukaryota > Metazoa > Chordata > Aves > Passeriformes > Paridae > Poecile > Poecile atricapillus. The sequence goes on from NC_081251.1 coordinate 83,374,652, forward strand.
GATGAGGGCAGTCGAGGCTGGGAATGGTGCACCCTGGAGACATGCACCACAGAGTGCGGTGCTAGGCCTTGAGAGCTGAGCCTCACCAGCATCCTTCACCCTTTCATCCTCTCACCAACATTTGTGCTGCCTGTAAGGCACTGGTTAGTAAAAGCTAAAATGAACATCAGAGTATCTTTTGTCCCAGGAATGTCCTTGAACTGCAGGTCTCCCCAACCTGGGGTCAGCAAGGCCAGACTATACCCTCAGTCTCTAGCTTCCAGGTTGAGTGTGGGACCACAGAGGAAGGCTGAGGTTAGAGTTTGGCCACAGATCTAATTACTCCCCCAGATGTGTGTACACATGTCACAGTATCACCAGACACAATCCGCATGTCCCATTGCTCACCAGTGAGTCACGACAGACTGGAAAAATACAATCCCACTCTGATGCTGCGACAGATTTGCAAGTGCTCTCTAGTAATACGTGAGTAGTGTATGTGAACAGCCAGTCAGGACAGTCAGCATCTGACGTTGCTGGCTTGAAGAATGGGATGTTTACTGTACAGCTATGTTGAGTTCAACAGGGAATGACTCAGGGCAGACCTCCAAGACATGCTTGAGGGTTTTTGGGAATGATGGTCATCAGGTTCTGAGGACACTGCCTTGACCTCCTTCCCGTTCCCTTCAAGCCCATCATACAAGCATTGGGCAATCAAAGCCCTAAATCACAGGTATTGAGGAAACAAGGGAAGTCCTGTTTTATCATGAGACATTTCTGCTGGGAGGGAAGGAATTCATCCTGGTGGAGGTTTGGGGAAAAGCACTTTCTGGAATTTGACCTGTCTAGGGCATCATGATGGGCTCATGAGTGAGTTGGTGATCAGGGAAAAAGCAATGTCTCTTGACCATCCTCCTTCCTCACTGGATACTGCTATGTAGTGGCAACCAGACGCAAAGTCCTGCTGAGTGGGATTCTTCACAGAGGACCAGCCAGCTCTTGTCTCAAAGGCTGAGAGGGGGCACCAGCTCCTTTCTCAGAGTTGAAGGAACAGCACACATAGGCTGGCAATTCCTCTCCCGCTGGAGGCCCCAGATGCTGCCAGTGCTGCCAGCTGTGCACAGCTGGGTTACAGATGTGCTGCTGTGGGGTGCACCCACAACATGCCCATGTCTTTGCTGGTGGGATCGGGAGAGAGTCCACAGTGATCTGAAGTGCAGGTGAGAAACTGAATATTCCTGGGCTCTGTAGCCTTTTCTTCAAAGGCCCATCTGTGAAAGGAGGCAGTGCTGACCCAGATGTGGGATCATTCTTTAAGTGGGATGTGGGAGTGTTCTTTAAGCCTTAACATGTCACCCCTTTGCACTTGCATACCTAAGGGCTTAAGTGTTGGACAGCAAAGGGAAAATGGTCTGGTCTACTTACGTGTTAAACTTAGAGGACTGGAGAGGCAGAGTCTCTACCTGGTGAAGGTATGGATCCCAGCCATGATCAGCTGGTGGGAACCCATTCTATAGCCTCTAGCATTTATATGGAGTAGTTAGGAGGCTGCAGGGTGCTGCTGGGGTGTAGAGGTTGCTGCACCAGTCTTCTCTCCCCTTGACCTTCCCAGGCAGAGGAGACAAGGTAAGACTTCAGTGAAGAGAAAGGGAAAGAAGCTAGGTGGACATTCTGCCAAACCCTTGGTGGCACTGAGCTGCCATGCAGTTGGAGCAGTGAGGAGGAGTTTGGTGCTGCTTTGTGTCCCATAGAGATGGACCATTCTAACCCTCTGGCTTTGCTTCTCTGACCAGCTTGACCACAAGTGCCAACTGTTTGCCTTCAACCAGCATATCCTACCAGCCAGTACTTCTTCCTTGCCACTGATTCCCTTCTCTCATTGTTTGCATCCATCCAGTGCCAAAAGCAGGTCATGGAATAATAGAATTACAGATTAGCGGGATGGTTCGGGTTGGAAGAAATCTTAAAGATCATCTAGTTCCAACCCCGTGCCATGGGCAGGGACACCTTGTTCAGAGCTCCATCCAGCCTGGCCTTGGACACTTCCAGGGATGGGATGCTAAGTCAGTGTGAGCTACATTAAACTTCAGTATGAGGTGAGCACTTCAGTATGAGGCCTAGGGCAGACCTCCAGCTGGAAAGCACTGCATGCCAGACCCACACAGTCAGTTTGGCATCTAAGCTGCTGTTGAAAGTAATTCACTTGTCTCTGAGGTGAAGCTCTGTAGTATTTCATCTGCTCAAGTCTGCTGCTGGGGGCCAAGACTGGGTCCTGTTTCAGGGAAATGACTGAAGACAAAATAATATAGGAAAGACAGTAAAGCTGATACAGAGATCAGATTAAGCTTAGAAGCACCTGGGTCCAAAGAGTTGGCATCAAACTCAAAAACCCTACATGAAAGCCTAGCAAGAAACATATTCCTGGGTCAGCTTCTGACCCTGCAGTTTTCGCTAAGGGCTTTCTATGGCTTGACACTCTGCTGAGGTGCTGAGCACTGGGCTGTTGGCTCAAAGGTGAATTCAGACTGTAGTCTGAAACAATTTGTCAAGTGGCTAGTGTAAAACGTCTGTCTTCCTCAAGATTATGACACCCATCTTGTGGGGCTGTAGTTACAATTTTGAGTGTTTGGTGGCTTTATAAGACACTAGCAAGAATAAGCCCCTGAGTGGGACCCAAATAGCTGGTGATAGGTATCCAGGGACTGACCTGACTGATGTGCTTTGTCCTTTGATATCCAGGTCTGTCCTGAGCATCTGGACTCAGACAGTGGTGAGAAAAGAGGAACCTGGGAAATGGGGAAGAGGGGGGGAAAGGTGGCAGGTGGCAGGGAGGGCTTAGCTAGCCTGACATTGGGGGGGAACCGATAGCATCATGGGTTATCCCTTAGCAAAAGGGAACAGAAGCTTGCAGTGCTGAAATGTCTTCCTCCCACCACGGTGCCTCAGGCTCAGAGCCAGAGGATGTGCTAGGACTGTTTCTAACTCGGCTGTCTGCATCACGGATGAGTGTCCAGGTGCGTGACTAGGTAGGGGGTGGATCAGGTTGCTGCACCTCAGCAGTTGTTTTAATGCTCTCTCCACTGATACTAGGTTGTTGCAGAGTCAAGGTGGCGTGTCAGGCTCTGGGAGCTTTGGTGAGACCACTTGTGGGGGCAGGGGGCTGTGTTTAACCCTGCACACGGCCAAGGGTGCTAGGAGGCTGAAGTCTGTGGAGACAGCCGCGTTTCCAGCTCCTTAACTGACTGCGGTTTTCTGCCAGCATGAATAGTGTCTGCACGGGGAGGAAGGAGGAGGGAACTGCACGACGCTATTCCTTACGCCTCCTAAGCAAAGGATGAGACAGGCAGAGGTTTCCCCCGCGTCTGTGACGCTGGCGCGCTCCCTAGCCCGAGGCTGACGCTGGGCTGGCGAAGCTGCTCTGGGTTGCAGGGTGTCTGTCTGCACGCTGCTCCCGAGGCACACAGCGCTCGCACGTCAGCTGTCCCTCCGGCCACCTGCCTCTGAATCACAGCGCTCGGGTCCTAGCCGAAAGCAGGGGGATTTCCCGGCGCCCAGCTCACGGGTTTGCGTGCAGAGAAGCCTCCTTGCAGGCAGCTGGAAATCGTCTCCAAAGACACATTCCTGGACAAGCCAGGGCTGAGAATGTCGCTGAGTGGGTGGAAGTCCCCGAGGACTTTTCTGTGTTTTGTGGGTTCTGTCCCTGCAGTGAGCACAGGGACAAAAGGCTCTGGCTTTGCTGTAGCCCCTGGTGTGGTGTCTTTTTCTCCAATGCATCCTTACATTTCCTGCAGTTCAGGGTATCTCCAAAGCTATCTGTCTCCACAGAATGGACAAGTGCTGACACTGTTACCTGGCTGAGTGGGGGCATGAAAAAAAACCCTGGGCTACTGGGGCTGTGTGGGGCTGTGACACCCTGACAGGGGCCAGTGGAACCCCTTTGATGGGGGTTTGCTTGTCTGGTTGCTCTCAGTGTGAACTGCAGGATAGCAGAGCACGTGCAGGATGGCTTTGCTTGCTGTTCCTGCACAAGGATGACCTTTCCCCGGCCTCTTGCACACTCCTTACAGTGCTGGGCACCCTTTTCATGAGTTTCCCAGGGGGAAAACTGCTTTCATATTTCCTGTGCTTCCATAACATGTAGCTGTTGTGGGAGATGCTGGAGTTGCATACAAAGCATCGTGACAGCAGGGATCTGTCTGAATGTGATTCTCTGGGCATTTGAGTGGAGGGTGCTCACCACATCCCCTGAGCTGCTTCTCATTCACTGCCTGTGGGAGGAAAGGATATTTTAGCATAAGCCAGGCATGGATGCCAAGCAAGCAGCCAGCAAAAGCACAAATATTTGGCTACTCCAACACATCTGTTTCGAAGCAGCTCAACCCCAATTTTAAACAAAATGGGGAAGAAAATACATTAATCGAAGCCATGTCCTTAGGAACGCAATCCCTTGGCGGGGGCCCGGCAATGGCAGCTTTGCTGGGAGATCACATGTCACACAGCTGAGACAATTACCCCGGCTCTGTTGTGAGCCCCTTGTGCTGCTTTTGTGTGCCCTATGGAAGCTCAGGGAAGCTGTACCTGGCTATATGAACACATGGCAATCTTGTAGGACTACATACTTGGGCAGCTTCACACCTCCTCATCGCCCTCCCCACAGCAGCATCCTGTTTCTTGGAAAGGACTCAATGTAGCTGCTCCTGTTCTGCTTCATCTTTTGAGAGAAGGATCCAGCACTGGAAGATCCTAAAGAAAGATCAGCTGTTTTCCCAGCAGCCCCTTGCTTTGTGTGTGGGACTTGGATTATTAGATTGGGAACAGCTGATCCAAAGTCTGTTGACAAATCCATGAAGAGTCAATGAAGCTTAGACACTACTCTCCTGATAGCCTTCTTTGGTTGACCCCATACCTTTTTAATCTCCCAAAGGCATGCCTGCAAAAACAGCTCAAGATGGGGAATTGCTGTGTGGCATGAAAAAGGGAGATTCCCAAGCGTCCCATCTGCTTCTCCAGTGAGCTCTGCAGCCCTTCCTGAGCTCAGTGGTGTTGCAAGTATCTGGGATATTTAGATTGAACTCAAAGGTGAGGAGTGCCTGCACTGTGGTCATGGGCACGTGCCCAACCCCACTGATAGACCACTGCCAGGATGGTGTCTATGTTACCCAGTGCCTCATGTGTCCCACAACACTGGTGTCCTTCTCCCCACCTCCTTCTTCACAGTGCAGGCAGCACAACCTGTCCAAGCTGTCCCAGTTTGGCATATGGAGGTCTGTGGGAACTGCTGGAGGGAAGCCAGTCCTCCAGACTACTGCAGTAGGGGGCTCTCCTCCCTCTCACAGCAGAACAAAACACAGGAGCTCAGGGGTTGCTGGGGTCTGGGAAGGAGGTTGGAGAAGCCCAACATACAGAAATAGGGATAGGGAAGGAACCAGCTGCCCCACAGCCCATGGGATGGCCATACTGCAGCACTCAGCATTGGTGAAGTCCTGAGGGACAGGCCCTGGCTTCCCAGCAGGACTCTCCCAAAGATCCACTGGATGCCCCTTAGGTGGTGATGCTTGGTGGTATCATTGGGTCTGTCCAATTCTCAGCTAGGGTTACATTCCCATGGGCTCCCTGTCCATGCTGGAACTGGCCATGCTCTGACATGGAGAAAGGCAATGGTTAACAGCTGTGCCATCATTATTCTTACACAACCTTCTCTGTAGTACGCAGTCAGCCTCTGGGATGTAATAAATACTAATGTCATCCTGGGCAGGGGCGATGGGGGCAGGGAGTGCTACAGAGGAAACCCTTGGCTTGTGTCAATCAGCGCAACTTTTTATTTTACAGATCATGCTGCACAGTGCTTCCAAGTATGAATAAACCTAAATGAAGACAGCTGGCAGAGGCTCTTGTCATCTAATTCCTTCCAGATGTGTGGTCATATGCTGCAGTTTCTGACTAATGACATCCCAGAGGAAAGCCCTGGGGATGTGGCAGCAATGGGGAGGGCGAGGGGCATGCCAGGAACCTGTTGGTGGGCCAGCAGCATTGATTCCCAAGGAGCTGCTGCCTGGAGACCCTGAGGAGGGGCCCTCTGCTCTTCCTCTCTTCCTCTTGAGATCATCAGGGCTCAATGGGTAGCACAGGTCTGCCTCTGCCACGCTTGGGCACCCAGGCAGCTCTCCACAGGTGGGTAAAGCTACATAATCCAAGAGCTGTATCCAGCAGAGATAGCCACTTTATGGCCTGGAAGCAAAAAAACCTGCACTTGGTAGGGTTGTGCTGGAGCAAATTAGTGATGTTTTCTGATAATGAATTGAGGTTGAAGCATTTATGCTTCTTCCTGCTTGCGAGCCCATTCAGATCTCCCTGCGGGATGCCTCTGTCTGCCACAGAGATGTCTGAGGAATCAGTCTGGGTGGGAAAATTTGTAAATCCTGCTGCCTCCCTCTAAAATAGCTGTCTTGCATGTTCCCATTTCTTGTTCATGCACAGCCTGAATTATATTAGAGCTGTGCACAGTCTCTAGGGGGCTTAGTTTCCTCACTCCCTTATGTTGAAGACAGTGCTAGTTTGATGACCTGGGATTTAGGAGATGCTCAGTGTCTTGGAGATGGGTCAGGAGCTGTGGGGGACAAGTTCTTCTGACCACAGGTGGGAGATCACGTCATCCTAGAATACTGCCTACTTCACACTGTATTTCAGAAATTGCAGCCCACCTGGGGCCAGGCTTGCTGCTTAGATAGAGGAGTCATTTTGGGTCTACCCGTGGTCCCTGTTCTCCCTTCTTCCTCTCCACACCTTTGCAATTAACCTCTGAACTCTGGCTAATCCTAGGATTAGCACGTCATGGGCTTTTGGTTATGTCTTCCACCACCCATTCTGTGTCCCGACATCCCTGACAAACTTGCAGGGGGGTCCGGAAATCCAGGTTGCCCATGAGAAGAGAGGAGGCTTGTAATGAATGCACGATGTCAGGAGCCTGAAGGGTGGTGAGAGATAATCCAGGACTCACCTATGACTGATAATGATCTCCTGAAGCCTGGAACCAGGGTGGAGGGGCACAAAGAGCCTGAGGGGCTGTGGCAGCCACTTCAGCCTCCCTTATTTGGCCCCTTCTACCAGAGTGGGTTACAGAGGAAAGGAAAATCCTGGTGGGTTTTCAGCGGAGGTGTAAATATCTTCTCTGACTACAGGTGTAAATATGTCCTCTGGCTGCAGGCAAAGGAATAGCTTGTGGCTTTGGTGCAATGTCTCTTCCAGGACTTACTTATGCATGTGTTTTCTCTTGTGAGGGTGTCCTTGGGCAAAAGGAGAATTTGCTTGTGTGGTTTATTCAATATCAGTGCTTGAGATGCACTCCAGGTCTGTGGGTGAGCTTTCTGCTCCCTTCTCAGCTCTCCCCTGCCTTGCCTATGCCTCCCTGGGAGCACTTCACAGCTCCCAGATGAGTGATTTTCAAGGAGAGCCCCAGAGAGATTCTCATTTAACCTAACAGAGGCAGTGAAGTGACCTCTGTCACTTCTCCCTCAAGATGAAAACTTCCAGCCGTGATGAAGGATTAGGCAGTACAGTCAATTTAGCCATAAGAGCTGCTTTTACGTCCCAGACATCCAGCTGTGTAATGGACCACATGGTGGAAATAACAAGTAGAAAGGGACTCATGCTGGGGTTGGCCCAAAGGAAAACAGACTGCAGCAGAAAGCCTCATAGTGGTCAAGACATACTGAAGAGACCCTAGTACCCATTTCCCTTAGCTGAGGGGTTTGTCTCAGGTTTTCAGTGCCTGTTAACTCCCTTGCCCTAAATGCCTGTGCTCTCTCCTTCTCATGTAACTCCATGAGTTTCTCCAGGACCCTGGGCCAGGGGAGAAGGGTGAGCCCAATTGCTGGAATAATTCCTTGCCACACTGGCAAGGCGCTGGGGGCTGAGCCTGGTGGATCTCCTGAAGGGGAGAAAACTTCTGGAAAGGCACCTGGATTTGCAGCAGTGTGGGCTGCAGTTTCCTTCCTCCCTGGAGCAGAGGAGCAGCACTTTCTCCTGCTTCCACTGTTCCCCAAGGATGGAAAGGGGAGGGGAGCTGCTTCCCGGAGGCCGCCTGGGGAATGAAGAGGTCGACATGACCTGCCAGTTTGTTTGCACCTCTAGTTACAGAGGTGACTGTAACCTCTGCTGGGAGCAGGACTGAGGGCAGGTGCAGACATGCTCAAGAGGAAATGGGCAATAAGCTCATGTCCCTGCCATACCATATGCTGTGTGTGTACAGGATGTCTGGTTTCCTATCAGTCCTATCCAGAGATTGTTGGGACAGGAGATTCTGAGTCCATGGAAGCTTATACCCAGGAAGGGCCTGGCTGCTCCGTTTGAATGGGTTTAGTCATGCTTTGGCTCCCAGCTAGAGAATGCACTAGACGGAAATCGGTGGTACTCTCCCACCTTCTCCCTCTTCTTAGCAGTGGTGATAAAGGGAGTACCAAGGAGGGAGTTTAGGAAATACAGTTACAAGGTTGTAGTGGTTTTAAACCAGTAACTAAAAAATTACTTATTTCTTGCTGTGACATATGGATTAGAACAAGAGCAAAACAGGCTTAAAACTTAAAAGGAATAAAGAAAGTTTATTAACAAAACTACAAGAATAATAAAAAAAAAAAACCAGAATAAACTTTCAGAATACTCTTTTATCCCCCACTACTTGACCATTCTTTTGTACACGTGACAACATAGAGACAGAAAAAAACTTTAGAACTTTGGTGGTTAAAACAGTCCCAATTCCTGCTACAGTCTTTTCATCAGTCTTTGTAGAGAAACAGAAGTTTCTTTCTGTTAATCTATCGAGTTTCTCACAAGAAAACTATTTCTGTTATAGTTTTCTATTTCCCTGATGTCAGCTGCCCAGAAATCCTGTCATCAGAGCTCACTCCTCCCATTTCACATCTCTCTGACGTGTGTATGGGCCATGAGTTTAGGGATGTCATTTTAAGGATGAGTTATTCAAAGGCAAAAGTCTTCTTCATCTGTCTCTGTGAGCTCCACTAGAGAACAGTTTTCTCATTGCCCCCCAGGCTTCAAATCTTTGCTTCACTCTGTTCCAGCACTTCACTGTATCACAATTACTCTACTTTTTACTCAAAATCCACACTTTGAACACTCCATTCCTCCCTATATACTCTGTCATGAGTTAAAGTAGTTTTTTCAGGACCTTATTGTCCATCTCCATAGCTTTAACAGGAAAATATTTCAGCTTATAAAGTATCTCCTTATTCGCTACCTTTTCTGAAGCTTCTTTTCTTTACTGTCTCTGATAGTTTATAAAGTCTCTTTACATGTTGATTACTCTCCTTTTCTCTCTCTGGATAAAAGGATTAATCTGCAAGTCTCATCTGGGTAATAAAAGGGTTAAAATCTTGCCCAGGCTTTTGTAGATGGTTCTGTGATCTCTGCCGGAGCAGGAGCTGGAGTTGTCTGCGATGGAAGATTCTTCATGGCTGCTCTGGAGAGTGTGGTCGCTGTCTCCGCCTACCGCAGGTCAAGAGCTTTTTCCTTTCTTTACTCGGCAGTCTCTGGTGAATTCCGTCATGGCAAAAACTGCAGCCGAGCCAGGGACCGGCCTGGCCCGGCCAGAGCCCAGGAGCAAGTCCCGCAGGCCCTCATCTCCCGGCCAGGAGCCGCTGGGCCCAGCCCAGCCCCCGCCCGGGCCGCATGGCCGGGCAGGGAACGGGAGGCCTGGAGCTCTGTTACCTTTCACAGCCAGAAAACAAAGAGGACAAAAGTCCTCTGACTTTACATCTGAAGGAGGTGTTTACAAGTTGTCTTCACTTTTTAATGGTTAAAACTGCTGTCAATTCTTAGAAATGACTGATAATTGGTCAGGAGAAAAGACTCCCATCAGTCACCAGCAGCTTCACTTCCTTAGCTCTCAAAACTATCTTAAAGGTAAAGCCACCCCATGACAAAGGTGCAAGTACCTCTGAGGACAGCCAGCCCTGCCCCATCTGATTTCTGTGATATCAAGGGGAGTGTACCCCAGGCGTGCGCCCTGAGCCTCTGAGCAATACTTTGTTTGTAAATACTTGTTAAAAAAACATTAAAAAATTAAAGACTTTTGAGATAATCTTGGCCTTGCCACATCACCAGGTGCTGGAAGAGCTCTGGCTGCCCACAGAGCAGAACTTGGGTAAGCCTCAGGCATGCCACTGGGGATTCCCTGGCTTCAGAGAGGGAAACTTCTGGGAAGAAGCACCACCAGCTTCTGTGAAATGCTTTCATTCATTGCTGTCCAGGAGGCAACCGATCCTGGCAAAAAGTGGTGAGGGGATGTGTTTCATTCCCAGCATGGGCTGGTTTTGATCGGAAGTGATCTGGCACTGGACCTCAGCACGACTGATAACTGCAACCTGCTGTCCCAAGTGCAGCTTAGCCCTGAGTAGGCTCTCTTGTGTTTGCATTTGGAAAGGCCTCCCATGCTCCCAGCAGCTCACAGTTGAACAGCTTCCAAGGCAGCTTACTTTTTTCTCTTTTTATCACCATTATTATTTTTTAATAAAGTTCTCTGATTAGCTTCTGAGGCTTCGTGGTAAAGTGGCCTCAGAATTAATTTCCTTTCCTTGGCTACTCAGTGGTTTCCAAGCCAGCTCAGCACTGCTGCCAAGTTAGACTAAGTGTGGTGGCTCCCAGCAGGCTGAGAGGAAGCCCAGGACACTGACTCTGTCCTGATACCACCCAGAGCGCTCTCTGGGACATACCAGCTGGGGCACAGGGAGAGCAACAGCTTAGGGGTGGATTGTGGTGTGGGGAGTGCTGGTGTGGGATATCCACCCAAGTTCATCTCCTTGACTTCATTCTCCTCTGCATCTGCTGTAGGGCTTTCCTCCGTTCCTCAGAAAGCACTGTTTATTAATATTGATTGTGTTATTAGTAACAATAATGAAAACACCAGCAGTAATACCAATGCACAGTGTTTGTTGCTATTTGCAGAATTGAGGACAAAAGGAACCAAGTTTGCATAGAAAGAAGACACAGGTATCATCAAGAAGGCAGGTATCATCAACTCTTCTTTTTTTACCACCTTGTCTGTCTTTTTCCCTTCTCCAAAACCAAGAAAAACTTTTCCTGCTCTCCTTTAGGTTCTGCGGCTGCAAAAGGCCAGAGGTGTGGGGCCCCACAGGGAAGGCAGGTGGATTGTGGAAGCCCAGGCTGTGTTGCACTTGAGTCCTGGCTTGGCAAACACCACAGTGGCAAACAAAGCTGACCTGGGAGAGCACTTCCAGCATATCCCTGGGACAATTTGGTCACTGCAAGAGGACAGGACAAGTTCAAGGCTAATTTCCTCAGAGTGCAACATGAGTGCAGTAGAAGTGTCATGAATGGATCAGAGAAGTGGAGGGGCATGAGGAGAAATTTTGGGTTCCTTACTGAGAAGCTTGAGCCAACCTCACCCATAGCCACTGGCAGACAGAGGGGACATCCTGGTTTAGGCTGAGCAACAGACAAGGAACCTAAAGGACAGGCATGCCCCTGGCCTCATGGCCCTGTTGGGGCACACAGAGCGTGGCTACATCCCTGCTGGCAATTTCCTTTGTGGAGTGGTGAGGCAGAGGCACAGAAAGGAAGAGAACATACCTTTAATAGAATATATAATGTATTAGGGTTGAGTGCTGTTGTGACAGGGATTCCCAGAGAGGGGGACATTGGTACTTGGAGGCACCACAGAGCTCTTGTGTTTATGAACTTTAGTGATCATCAAGCTCTTTGCAAGCCTGTACTGCATCCAAGCTGCTCTGGCCACCTATTCTCTACTGGCTGTTAACTCTCACTAATTCATTTGTCTAGAGCTTGAAAGCTCTTACATACTCCTGATTACTGGGAGTCTGTGTGGAGAATGGAGATGCTTACATCCTCATTCACCTTTTCCCTCTCTTCCTATTCCTTCCCTACTGGGGTCCTTTGCTCTTTGGCTGTGTTTCTACCTTAGTGCAGCACCTCACCTCCCTGCCCAGCTTTGGTCTCTGGTTTGAGGGAAAGGCCTTCTATTGCTAGCATATGTTGCTTTGCTTGCCTTCATTTCCTCAGGACCTTCTCTCCCAAGCTGATGTGCTGAAGATAATATATCTCTCCCTCCCTTTGCCCCGCTCACCTTTCCCCTTTACTGCATGAATTTCTCTCTCTCTCCATTCCTGTGATTGAAACTTGGCAGAAAATTCAGATGTGCTCAGTCATTAAAGTGACTAAGGAAAGGCCAGATCACAGCAGCAGAGGGAGTGGAAATGGGCTCTCAGCTGATCCCCATAATTTCCACATCAGCTGAGAATGAGATCCCTCCTCCCTGTGCTAGCAACAGCCCCTGGCTGACCCCAGGAAAATGCTTACCTACCTGAGTGGGAAGTGTAATCTGCTGGGACAATTTCCTTGATGCTCCTTGCCCTCACTTTTGGGTTGGAAGATGATCAAGTGCTTTGGGTAGTCCCTGGGAGAGGGGGTAAACCGGAAGTCACATCTGGGAGTTCAGGGACATATCTCTTGAGCTGTGCTCTGGAACAAGTGTGCTGGTGTTGGACAGCGATGCTTGGGTCTGTGTGTGCATTGCTGCTGTGTTTGTGTGTGCCTTTTCAAACAGTGGGATGCTGCTGAGGCCTACACACGAGCTGTGTGTACTCATTGGGTGTGCTTTCCATGGGTAGAGGTTTTGTCTTTCCTTGCTGCTCCATCATTCTCCATCTCTGTGTTACATGGCCAGCTCTGACCCCCAAAATGACAGGACAGGAGGCAAAACGGGGCAATTTGCTGTAGCAAGTGCATGGCCTCAAACAAGGGAGAACTGTGGCCTACCTAGTAGCTTGAAATGGAAATAAGGGCAGTGCAGTAGTGGAATAAATGTTGCAGGGAGATGTAGAGAAGCTCTAGCGTGTCACAGCTTTCCGTTTCTGGTGAATGGGGCACAGGCTGAAATGCAAAGGGGCCAAACTCCAGGCAGATAAAAGGGGTGATTGTGCAACCGTCAAAACCAGTGAGTAATTAAGTGCAGAACACTTGAAATATTTTTAATGACCAAGAAGAGCATTAGCCAATTGCTTTATAAAGTGCCCCAGGTGGTGCTGTTTAGCCACTGGAGCCAGGATCTGGAGAGGTTTTGGCCAGGGTCGGGTTCTCAAGGCTGAGTGCCCAGCTGTGGCAATAGTTGGTAGCTGGCCACATGTAGTCAGAGAGATTAAAGCATGCTGTGGGGAGCAGAGGTTATGTTTTGCTGAAGCTGATGCTCTATGACCCTGCTACTGGTTTCCACTTGGGCTGGGAGGCAGGACACCTTGATAGATGAGACCTCCTGTTTCTGTTTGGCAACAAGCAGGATAACAATCAGTGATGGTGTCTGGCATGGCAAGAGTGGTTTGTGGTAGCTGGCCAGACCATACCTTCTTCAGCTTCACTTCATTTGGTGCAGCTCTGGTGGCATTCTTATGGAATGAAGTCACTGGATCTAGATGTACAGCAGCTCTGGGCAAGACTGGGCTTTGATGTGCTGGGGTTTTGTTCTTGCAGCTTCCCCAAGAGATGTGTTTCAGGCAACATCTCAGCTTCCCCATGGGACAGTGCAAGTGCCAGACATCATTAGGTCTAGAGCAGATGTAAGGAGAAGCTACAGCTGTTCCCAGCTAAAACTGCTCTTTCTTGGGCTTGGTGGGAATAAGGTGATGTGAGCAACCTGCCCAGAGCAGGTCTTTGGGAGCTCCTACATGGGTAAGGCAGATCTTGGGAATGACAGGAACTGGCAATTTTCATAAACCATCCTGCTCCCTTTTCCTCTAAACACATGGATGCTGGCCAGACCATATGAGGTTGGTTCGTCAATACTCATGGTGTAGAAGTGCCTTGTGGGTTCTGTTAAGAGATCTCTCATGTGCCCCACACGGGATCTTGGTCAGCTTCAGCTCCCTCGTGGAGTTCAGCCTACCACCAGCACTCTTCAAGGGAAGCCAGGCTAGACTGCTAGCTGAGATGGCTTTGGAAGTCACTGTCTCCTGAGCGGAAAGGAGCTTTATGAGCATTACTGGAAGCTGCTGTGGCCAAGTTACCAGAAATAAACCACTTCAATTTGGGGCCAAGTGCTCTCAGACCACTGCATTTCCCACTCCAGTAGCTGGGCCATCTTGCCAGTGCTTTTGCTTCTCAGCAGGGAGATATTCTGTAAATGCCACCCACTGCTCTTGTTGATTTGGGTGGATGGCAAAGAGGCAGGAAGACAAAGGTGGGTGCCTTGCTGAAGGCTCCTGTTAACGTGGATTTTTTTTTCTTTTTTTATTTTCTCTTTTCTGGGAAATGTGTTTTAAAAGAAGTAGTAATAATAGCTCTGTTTCATTCACAGGCAATTGCAGGGCTGGGGGGCAGGAGGCAGCTGGAAAGAGAAGCTCTGCCCACAGTCTGGGAGCAGAGGATGTGTCCTTGGGGAGGCATAGATGCCTCAAATGGAGACTTTACACACATGGGGGTGGCAGGATAAGTCTCCCTTAGCCAACACATCCTTGCTATTCTCCTGCCTTTGATTTTAAATAAACTGCTAACATGACGCACAAGCTACATGTTAACCTGCTCCTCATCAGGAAGCATGGGGGCTGATGCCTACGCAGCCCCCAGCAGATGAGATTTTTTTTCCCATTACCCCAGGGAAAGGGGGCAGGGACCTGTCAGCCTTGGGTCCTGGAGGGGAGACTGAGGCAAGGAGGGGTTTGCCTGCTGCATGCGGAGGAGGGAGATCTGAGCCCAGTGCTTGAATCCCAAATCCATGTTTTCTATTCTATGGGAATACCTGGTGAAGAGGCAAAAGCTGAGAACAACAGGGATGTGCAAAGATTCTGTGTGGCTCAGGGCAAAAGTTGTGACTGGTACCACTTCTGTGTTAGGATGGAGCATCATCTGACAATTCAGGTCTCCTTATAATTTCCCTTGAGTCTTTGAGCTTTGTGAAGACTAAGAGCCTGCCAGCAGATCTTCTTGGTAAGTGCTGGGAGTTGCGTCCTCCACCAGGATTCCTCTTCAAGGGTTTTTTGGGAAAGAGTGTGGCAAGAGCCCTCTGTGGCTGAGGCTGGTGCCCTTTTAGCAGTACATTCTCCCTGCTGCACTGTGAACAGTCAGCCCTGCCTGCAGCATGGCCAATCCACCAAATCCACCAACTTGGCCAATTTCCTAAACCCAGACAACACAGTCGATTGCTGGGCAGTGCCTGGTTTTCTTCCCTGGAGTCAAGGAGAAGGAATGTGGGTGGCTCTGTGTGCTGTGGGTATCTACACCATGGTGGTGGTCAGCCCTTCTTAGTGTTGATTTCCAGCCTCCATGAGGGTTGGGAACCAGCAGGAACCCTTCCCTGTGGTCCCATGTGGTCCGAGCTTGGATGCATGGGGCAATAATCCTCCATTGAGGCAGTGTCCAACTCTGGAGTGGGTCAGGGTGATGTTGGAGGGTATTACTATACCCTGTTGTGTCTTGTGCTTGGTATAACGTCTGATAGCTCACCATACACATGGTACTGCCTTACCCCATCATGTTACCCTGTGGAGCTTC
Organism: Poecile atricapillus; assembly: GCF_030490865.1. Taxonomy (NCBI): domain Eukaryota; kingdom Metazoa; phylum Chordata; class Aves; order Passeriformes; family Paridae; genus Poecile; species Poecile atricapillus. Next base: position 83,390,162 of record NC_081251.1, read on the forward strand.
AACTGTAGGCCACAGCCCAAAGTCTGCCAGACCACATCCTCTGGCACATGACTTGAGCCTTCTTATGTCTTCTCCATACTGAAGCTCTCAGAGGCCTATGAGGAGCAGGTTGTGGACTCTGAAAACTGTTCCTGCTCTTTGCTATCCCTCAGCTTTTTTCTTGTGATATGACTAGCAGTATCTTCAGTGTGTGATCAAAAGCCTGGTTTTCTCCATTGTTTGGAAAGGGCAATCCTTGTCATGTGATGGAAATGGCTATGGATGTCAGGATGGAGGTGGACTTCTTGCCACAGAACAAGAGAGCGGCCCTGCAAAGAGGATTTTCCCTATCCTTGATCCAGTAGAAGGTGTCAGATGTTTTACCTGCAACCCAAAATACCCTGAGATAGACCCAGTAATATCTCAGCAGAGGATGTAACAACTTGTTGAAGGGGTGCTATTCACTTAAAAATGCACTTCTCTCACAGTTATTTCCATCCCCTTGATGAGCTGTGAAGTTCCCAAGAGCAGAAGAAAATGTTCATGCTCGGCTCCTGGCTGGGTCATATGGTGTGTGTGTCAGCACTTTGGGTGCAATCAGTTTTCCTTTGGTCAGTGAGTTTCTTCCGTTGTTTGGGTGGGCCTTGCACAAACTTTGGAGGAGAGTGAAAGCTTTTTTAGAAAGTGGAATATATGACTGTGAAACCGCAAGAGTGTCGGAGGATCTCAGGCGTGGGTAGATAAGCCTAAATGGCTCCTGGATTTCAGGATGTTAGTCACTGTCACTATCACTTTCCTGGCCTACTACTCCCTGCTACCCACCTTTTGTCAGCATCCTAGTCCTCCGTGAATCATGTAGGATTTTGGGAAGACCATTCTTTCCTCACCATCTGTACAATTCATAGTGCCTCATGGCTGCTACCATGATATAAAAAAATGTTAGTAAAATAACCACAACACACTCATTTTGGAAACATATGAGAAATCAAATTGACAGTTTCCCTCTATATTTAGGAGTAAAACCACAGGTCCTGGAAAAGCTCCAGCTGGTATGAGGCTTAGCACACATAAGTGTCCAGGAATATTTAAGGTATGATACAGGGAAAAACTTTCCTACTGTCAGGCTGGTTAATGAAAGGGCAAACAATGTAAGGGTACAATGGAAGATCCTTCCTGTGATGTTTTCAGAGGGGCTTAGGCTAGTATCTCTCAGGCAGTGCTGGTGATATCTGAGCAGGGTCCCTTTCATGCCTACATGTCTATAATCTATCCTACTTTCTCTCTTGGAAGACAAAGTCCTGTTAAGTATCTCTGGCTTTATACTTCGGAGCTATGTGATGGCTTGGGGGTTCTGAATTTTTGCTGACTTTGTGGTGCCATTGTATGCTGCAGGAGTTCCTGGAAGATCTCCGTGGTAGAGGCAGGAGCTGTCCCAAACAGCTAAGGACAATATCAACCCCAGGAGCCACGTCTCTGGCACGGAAAGGCAACAAGCCCCATTATACCTGGGCATGATGGAAAAGACACTGGACTGAGATCACATGCCTGTGCATCCCATTGCTTGGGTCAATGTATCCAACATCTTACCAGGAGTCTGGGGTCAAAGAGTCTGGTCTGGCATCCCGGACACCACCATGCTTCCAAAGGAAAAATTACCTACTTATTGTTATTTTTATTTATTTATTTTATATGCCAGGGGAAGGCATGTACAGTACAAAAGCAAAGAGGGCTAGTTCTTTATAGAACCCTGGGTAAGCATCAGGATGCAGTAAGGGCTAAAAATCTGTGACTCCTGTGATGATGATTAATCAGACACAAGGAGTAACAGTCCCTTGAGGATTCTTAGTTATGAAAGCAGTTTCTGTCTCAGAAAGGCCTGAGCTACAATCAGCCTAGAAGAGTATGCAGAGGCAATATCACTGTTGGCCTGCTCTTCTCTTCTTCTCCTTCAGGCATCTATCAGCCAGCATCAGAGACAGAGCACTTGGCTAGATTGATGCTCACTTTGACTCAGCACAGCTGTGCTTGTTCCTTATGTGTGGAGCCACAGGGAGGCTGCCGCTGCACATGGAGTTTTGCCCATGACTCTCCCTGTCACATCAGATCATAAATACTTTGCAAGGGAAAGCTTTACAGAGCCAAAATGTCATGCTCATCCCTCTTTGTGAAAAAGTGCATTGCCTAACATTCCCAGGCTGTTGATCAGTGCTGTCTCTGGTCACTGCTGCTAGGGTGTGTGCCTTGTCTGCTGTCCCTGAGGGCACCCAGACATGGAGTCTTATGGGACCGGGTGAGATATCATCCTTTTGTGCAACTGTGTTTAGATCCTATCTCCACACTCACAGTGGGAAGTGTGCCAAGAGAGGGGTGACCTCTGGGAGGTCAGAAGTGAGAGGGCAGATGGCCCTTCGGTATCCGTAACTAAGCACTGCATGATCTGTGCACTGCAAATTCCTCTGGGAAGAAACTGCACAGAGCCCTGTGGTGGGAAAGGAGCAGGAGAGTGCATCGACAAGGCTGTGATTGGAGCTGGTATTGTGAGGGAGCTGGTATTCACACCTTATTAGGGAAGAGGGGACTGCTAAAGTCAGGTCCACATTGCTTTGAGATTTGGTAAGAGGCACAGCTGATGCCAGCCCCTGGGCACTGCCATGCAAAATCCAGGTGGCACAGGAAGATGTCTCCTTGCTTGGTGCTTCTGTATGAGCCAAGGCTGAGAAACTTTCCAGAGAAGTCTGTCAGGGAGATGTGGGGCTTGGTGTGGAGAGGCAGGCATAATTCCTTGGTCTGGGATGCTGCCTTGGAGAGACCCTCCTGAGCAGTGGCTCATGCCCTGCACACAGTGTGCTGGATCTGCTGGCAGAGGTTTCCTGTCTAAAACTCCTGGAGGAACCTCTGCTTGTAGAAAGACCTGCCAGGCTCCTCCTGCTTCTTCTCTGCCTTTTGCCTGGTGCTCTCCTTTGGGATCTGTGGCTGGCACTGAGGATTTTTTGTTTTGCTATTTTCCTTTTTCCTCTCTGAAGGGCAGAAAAGGCCAGGATGGAGATGAGCAGCTCTGTTTTCACACCAGAAAAGATGGCTGGTTAACAGGGAAGAGAGAGCCAGGCATCAGCGGGTGCAGCATAGCCGTGGGCCAGACCCCAAGCAGGAAGCCAGGGCACTCCTGCCATATTTGCACAGGGCTGAGGACTGCTCCTGTGCCCCCTGTTTCCAACCCAGTCCCCCTGTGACCCGCTCCCACCAAATGGCTGCCCCCCCGGCCCCGGCAGGGCTCTCCACACAACGAAGGGGCTGTGTGACCTGCCTGCTCCCAACTTGGTTGCTATAGGAAAGGGAAGAGGCTGCAGAGAATGTGTGGGGCCTATTCACACCCCCAGCCCCGATTCATGGTGCCCCTGAGGTAATGTTTGCCTGGCTCGCCGTGATCTTGCCTGATAAAGGGGCCTCCTAAAAGCCGGGGGGGGACACACCAGACCAAAGAGTCTGGGAGAAATATTTGTCTTGAATGCCAGTAACATGTGGAAATGGGGAGGTTGAGTGGGGAGGGGGGGATGATAAGAAAGGACCCTTTGAAAAAGAGGGAGGTGAGGGAAAATGCATGCCTGGCTGGCCCCACAGGCTTGCCGCCTCTGCAGAGTGCAGCCATGCATGGGAATATTGGGGTTCCTCTTCACTGCAGCCAAATGGTGACATTGCACAGGTACATGTATATGAACACTTACAATGATGCTGTGACCTGTATCCAGGGTGGTTTTCTTCTGAAACTGGGGATCCAAAAGAAACATCATCTCTGTAGCAGCAGCAGGGGCTATACATCTTTCCAAAACCCACCTTTTGTTTCTTTATGTTCAGCCATCTCACCCTGAATGGTCTCATGATTCAAATTATTATCGTTAGTATAATATTTCTGCTTTTGTGCAGTCAGAATGTCCTGTGGGCCCATCCTTTTGTATGTTGTAATGGTTTTGTTTCAGAAAAGCCCTTTGGCTGCATGTGAAACCTGGGAAACAAAACCAAAATTCCCATTGCCTAAAAACAAACAAAACAAAACTCCAGTGATCCTGTAAATGTTTCCCTGTGCAGATTAAAAACAGGAATTTTGTTACAGGGCAGACAGTGACCACCTCTTAAATTTTCATAGCTGATCTCAGCAAATGTCCTGTTTGTATACTTGCTATTCTTGAGTGGCCTGATCAAAGCAATGAGATGAGTATGTCACTACTGCTTTGTGATGAAGACTGAATTCAAAATGCATTTTCAACATTGCCAATGAGGCTCAGAGGTTGTCTGGTTATCTCTGCTCCAAAGGACATGTGAGGAGAGTGGTGGGAACATCTGGACCCTGAGGCCCAGAGAAGCAAACCAATCTGGGAGAAGGTGCATGGCATGGTACTGGTCAAACCATTTGTTCAGAGGACTTTGTTTTAAATCAGCTATAGTTGCTTTGCTGGGACGCTCAGTATCAGTGGGCATGGCTGGGTGGAAAGCTCTTCCCAGTGTCACTGGGGTCAGAAGGAAACAAAAACAGGAGTGGGGTGGAAGAAGAAAAAAAAGAAAAACCAGCAAATATTATAGTGGCATTTTCTCATGGGAAGGGAATATAGTCTCCAGCTCTGGTAAAAATGAAACAGAGGGGGTTGGGGCACTGCTACTGAGAAGGGCTGGGAGCCTGGGAAAAGCACTTCTATGAGAGAAGGACAAGATGAGGGTGATTTAGGATAAGCAATGTTGTCGTTGGCTTTGACTAGAGGGAGAGCAGGTCTGTTCCTCCTTTTAATTGGCAGCTATCATTGTAAGAAGAAAACAGACTCCAAACAGACCATGAATATTGTTTATAAAAACTTCTGTTTATACTGAGACAAGGGCACCTAGAAATGAGTTTCTCAGCCTTTTCCTATTGCAAGGAGTAAGCCTTTCCTCACTTGGGAAAAATATTTAAAAAAGAAGCCCTTGTGTGTGAGGGAAAAATAAAAGGAGCATCAAAATGCTTGACTGATGACTTTGGGAAGAGAAATGGTGTTCATAGAGGTTACTTCTGTCCTTCTAAGGATTGCACTGGGAGAGAGGCAGAAAGAAGCAACATTGCTTTTATTTGTGATTAAATAACACTTTGGCGGTCTCGGCACGCTTTCTGCAGATGGCAGCCTACCAACTGAGGAACACTGCCTCTCCAGCACTGGGGATACACAGCACAGCAAACAGGGAATCTGGAACTTACTGCAAGCTTTATATTTCATTTCAGCAGCTTGATTGGGGTTTTGTCATTGGGTCAGTTGCTGTTAATCCTGTACTTGTATTTAGCAGATACACCTCTTTCTCTGTTTTCTGGAATTCCCCTGGAGAAAGCTCTCATGGGTGATGGAGGCTGCATCTCAGAGTTTAATTTTCATTTATCTACAGAAGAAACAAGACTTATAATACTTTTGCTGCTGCTGCTGCAGCTTAAAGTCTCCCCTGCCCCCTATCTTAGGTTAATTTCATATCCATCAAAGGATGTTATTACTTTTGGATGAAAGTTTTTCTTTAAAGCCTGTGTTGCAAGTGACCTGGTGAGGCTGAGCAGTTTCTGAGTCCTCTGAGAGCTCCCATGGCTGGTGGGGATTAAAGGAACTAGGTCAGATTTCTAAACTATAGCATACACGATGCTGCTGTTCCAGCTGGACTATCTATAAAAGCTGGAAAAGAAAATCAGAGTCCTGGAAAGGTTTTCTTGGATGTGCACTTCCCAGAACTCCCCCGAAAAGTCATCCAACTGTGGAGGCAGGAGCACAAAAGCTTCAAAAGATTTTTCCTAAATCAACCCAGCCAGCTGAAATCCACAGGAAAGCTTGTGAGAATTCTGCTCATGAGATGACAGATAATGCAAAAAAAAAAGAAGAAAAAGCATTTTTCTACGTGATGTCACTCCTAGCATTATTTAATGTGAACTAGTCCATAAATAATTGTGTTCCTCCTTCAGCCTTAAGCACAGATAGGAGTACTTTATCACCCATTACAGAGCAGTTCTTTCTGGGACAGAAAGCTGTCCATGCGTACTGCGGAATTGCTTGGGATGAGCAAGAAAAAAGAAGTTTGTAGCCCATTAAAACTCCCTCAAGGAAACAGAGAGGTAGAACACAGCATGCTATGGTCCTAGGTGGCCAACCTCTACTGACCAGGCAGAGGGACTCTGCTGTCCATCTCATGAACTTTTTTGATCTCTGTCCTCTGTGAAAAGGGTGCTGGTCACTCAAGACAGGTTGGAGCCTGGCCAAAACAATATCCTGATTCTGTGGCAAGTGCTCTGGAATCAGACCACATGTGATGAGTACCCCAGATTTGTGCTGCATTGGGAAGAGACTATTGACATGACCCCTGCTGTGCCCTGGGAAAGTCAGTCGAACATGGCTCACAGGAAGGAGAAAGTGGGCTTTCTCTAGATCCAGGATTTTCTCCTTCCCCCTTCCCCTGTCTCATGTGCTGCACCACACCTTTCCCCACACCTGGCACACCAGAATCAAAAAGCAATATGGAAAAGTTGTGTGGGCTGCCAGTGTTCCTGTGCCAACAAGGGGGCTGGTGCATGGCTGTCTTGTCCCAGTGAGAGAGATGTCCTTGCTTCTGCCCCACAGTGCCACTGCTACTGCATGGTGCTAGCCTGCAAAGCTGCCTTCAGGACTGGGCAGCCCTGGCATGGACCAAACACGGCTGAGCAGACTCTCCAGTGTGGGAAATTTCTAAAGAAGCAGCTTCCTTTAAACCACATTTTCATTTAACTAGTCTAAATATACTTCAGTTTCAAAACACACACTTAAAAATAACTTACAGAAATATTTATATGGACACTGAAAGGAAGTTTCCAGCTTTGGGGATTCAGTCTGCAGCCCACGGCGGAGCCCACAACTGCCTTCCTGCTCAATCACTCTTTGCTTGTTATTGAGCCTCTTGTTTTGGGAATGTTTGAGTCTCTTTCTCCTTAAGTTATCTTGCTTCACTCCACCCTGCCTCAGGGACTAAGAAGGTTTTTCTTCAGTGAGGTCAAGGCTGATACTGGAGGATAGTTTTTCTCACAGTCACAATCATCATAACTCTCTCGATGCTACAAGTTTTCCTTCAGACCTGGAAAATTCAGCTCCCCTGTGATGGGGCACAGCACATTTTTGGGAACTCCCTCTGTCATCACATTGCCCCTCTATATGCTCTTCATTCATTTGCCTGTCTCAATTCATGTGTTGCTTGGAGCAGATCTCAGCTTTTGGCAAACGTTTGTTAGCCTTGCATACTGGGCTTAAAGATGGGATTTGGAATCTTCTAGGTGGTTTTGCAACCCCAATGCGATAGTAAAGGTAATTACAAAACCTTCTGCCTAGTGGTTTTCACCATCATTTATTCACTGCTGTCAATATTTTCTTCAGTGACACTTAGTTATCTGGAGGTGTACCAATCACTTCCCCTTTTCTATACAGACAATCCCCTTTGCTAAAGAAAGGCTAGGCTCTTACTAAACCATCACAATTAGGTCAAGTCCACGAGTCCATACTATACATCATATGAGAGAGAAGCAGTCTGATGGGTTGGGACAAAGGTTGTCTGATAAAGATGTGTTGTGTCATTTGTCTGCATGTCTTGGCTTTTTGAAAGACATCTTCGTAGCCCAGGAATGTCTTACAGGGGGTTTTAAATGTCTCAGTTTTTCATTTCACCAGGTTTTTTTATATTTAGATCACGATACAATGTTTGTTCAGTACATATTGCGGCATTAGTAAGAATCTGTCCTGTGTTTATCAGGAACAAACAGCCCAGAGGAAGGTGTGCTCGCTATGATGAAGAGTATTTGAATTACAAGAGAGGCCAGATGACTGCAAAACTCTGAAGCTGTATGACCATTCAGTGCTGTTTGGTGCTGCAGGAGGAATTGATCTTGAAATGTTTAATTACTGAAAAAGTTCTGCTACAATAATCATTTGTGTTGCTGTAGATGAGGTAACTTGCACATGAAAAAGCACAAACCAAAACTAGTTCTACAGTATCTTTTATAGGAATAACTTGTGATAATGTAATGTGTCACTACCAATATGTCTCTGGTTTTTATTTTCAGAGTGAGGTTCAGCATCCTACTGGTTTGTTAATGATTTTGCCTCTCTCTCTCCCTACATATTTCTTTTTATATGTAAAGGCTGGAGAGGGATTTGTGAGTGAATGTGTTTCAGTGTTTCTCATCAAACTGTAGTCTAAATTTTCATACAAGGCAGTGGGAACAGACTCTAAGTCACCAATTAAATGCAACTAGCTAAGAAATGTCACACAATATCCATTTAAAACAGTCCAAACTCCAGGCTTGGGTTAAGATCCAGGCATTCCTAAAAACACAGGATTAAACAGAAAGCTCAGATTTCCTTTAAAACAGAAAGCTTCCTGCTCTCTGCCTGCATAGGCAAGATTAAACCCCTGATCTAAAGAGAGGCAAAGCAACACCTTCGTCTGGGGTCCCAAAATCCCAAGGGTGCAGTTCAGAGCTGCAGTTTGCATGAAAACTTTTTGCAAAAATGGGCAAAGGTTTCTGTCCCCTGAACTGAAGCTGACTGTGCTGGTTGTGCTACTGCTGTCATCTGCAAGTTCTATCACAGAGAGGGTTACAGAGGGACGCAAAACTTGCTTTTATTTTAGAAGCTTCTCTTTTTTTAGCCCAAACCATTTCAATGAATGAGCTGTCGCTTGGTCATGTACATTGATGTAGTGGCACGACAGGAGGTAAGGGACAAGAAGAAGGAAAAGTTGCTGTCCAGGATCAGGAGCACAAGGCTAGGGCAGGAGCATCCTAAGTAGCTTTGCTGCTGAGGACAATTTGTCATCAATATGCCCCTGAGAAGGCAGAACATTGCAGCATGGATTCAGGAACAAACAGCCAGGCTTAGGAAAGGCCAGAAACTTTTAAATCAGCTTTGTTTTTAGAGAAAAATGGATCAAGACTCAGACCCTGAGACAGCAGCTCTAAAGGGAGTGAGCTGTTCTGCTCACTGGAGTGTCCTTTCCAAGGCTAATCTATAGCAGACTCAAGCAGGCACTTCTCATGGCCTCTCATGGTCACAGTTGCTCAGGGCATCATTTGCATCCTCCACAAGAGGCTCCCTTCTGTAGGACAAGCCTACTGATGGCCACACTAGTTGCGGGATGGGGGAGGCCTGCAGCGGGAATGCATGAACCACCAGTCCACTTGGAGCAGGACACCACAGCCTCATAGAGCCTGCTGTCTCAGTGTGGTGCTCCCTGACCCCACATAGATTTCTGGGGAGTTCACAGCTTAAACTTGGCATGCCCAGGCACCACAGAAGGATGTTGTCATGAGGATTAGAGGCCAATTTTCTTTCCAGAGATGTCAAAGGTGTTGCATTATGTTTACATCAGGAGTGAGAGCACAGACATCGCTGGAGGCAGTGATTCCCGGGGACTGCAGTGTGAAAGCTCCAGGGAGCCTTGCCGCAGGGGGACCACCTCCCACCACACTCTGGTGAGACAAGGCCAACCAGCACACCAATTACAGACCAAGCCAGCAGAGGTCACAGCAGGTCCAACAAATTCTCGATGTCCTTGTCCAGCTCAGTCTGCCCTCACAGTTCATCACTGACTGACTGGTATTAAGTCCTTGTCCTACTCAACAGCCTGAGCAAACCTGACAAAGACAGGTTTCGGCTGCAGAGTACCTTCCTGGAGGGAGCAAATAGCTGCTGGACACTTGGGCTGTGGTTTGGTTGTAACTCAACCCCAGCGAGAGCTTCTGTTGCAGCTAGTGTACAATATCTTGGTGTTAAAGTCAGTCATGAGGGTGTGGATGTGTTTTCCTCCTGTGACTGCACAGAGGAAAATCACTAGACTTGACAGCCTGTCATGCTCCTTTATCTTCCCAGACCTCTCACCTTCATCCTCCCTGTGCCAAATTCATGTCCAGGCTGGAGGATGTTCCTGCTGCATGAAGGTGATTTGGTCTACAGGGAGGTTGGGTCTATGTCTTCTTGTGCTGTGTTACCACCTTACCAGCAACTGCTCTAAGAAAATCTCCTGAGCAACTCCATGCCACTGTCTGGGTGGATCCCTGTTGCATTGGGCTTTCCTGTGGTTTTCCACAAGAGCTGAGATGGTCCCCATGGAGATACATGTGTTTCAGGGGTAGGTAAGTTTGTAGACAACCAGTCCATGTCCCTGCTCAATTACAGCTCCACAAGGAAATGGCAGGCATGGCAAATGCAAGACCAAGTGTATAGATCTCTATCTAGAGACACTGGGCATTTCCTTCCTCCATTTCTAGCAACAGTATCTGGAGCAGAGAAGAAGCAAAAGTCAAAAACTATTTCTTTTTAAGTGAATATAGGAGCCATGAAGGTCTGTATGCCTTTGCTGATGTCAAGATCTGCACAGGATCAGGGTCTGGTTGGTTGAGGTCTCCCACAGGCTACTGGACCACATGCCAGGGCACATTTCTTGCTGAAGACTTTCTTGGTACAATGCCTTGATGGCTTCAGAACCCACCATGATGCGTGGCATTGCCCGATGGCCACAAATACCCACATTCTGCTATGGCAAGTGTGAGATGGCTGTGGCTGGTCAAGCTGGGCAAACGAAGCCTGGTAGCTGATTCCTGTAGGTCTCTGCCACTGGAGGGGGACAGAGCACCTCACTGCAGAGGTAGGTGCCCGTACATCCCTCCCAGAAGAGATCCTCCCATGCTGTAGGGCTTTCATCCAGTTCATCCCGGTGGATGGGCCACTGCTTGCAATGCCACGCCCTGGAGTGGGTCATCATGGGATTATGCTTTTAGTAGAGGAGGGGTGCCATTTGGCAAGAAGGCAACATTTCACACAATAGCAGTGAATCCACTGAGCATTGTCGAGCCTGCCACCATGGGTGGCCCAGCACACCCAGGGAGGGGTGTTGATCAGGGGCTCTCTGGAGATAAATGCAAACTTCCTTTGAACTTCAAGTATGCTCCTGGTGGTCTGTGATTTCCAACTGATTTCTTGTCACCTTTGGCCCTTGAAGAGCCACTCACCATCTTTCCCATTAGTCCGTGTCATGAACTTCTAGAGCAGGGCAGTGCAGGTACAGTATCCTTGGATGATCTGCAAATGCATTCTGCAGATCCTGGTGGCGATGCCTAGAGCAGTAGCTACATTGGCTGGGTTCAGTGCTGGGCTGGGCTGACCCAGACTATCTGCACAGATACACAGAATGCAAGAGGTGCCACACTGATACACCATGGTGAGGTGGGTCCTGGGCTCTGAAATGGCACATTTTGCCTGGCAGAGCTTCCCATGGAGCAGTGCCTGCAGAGGGTCTCACCAGAAAGACATGGTCTCAACTTTGGTCAAGAGGCCATCTGGGCAGCTCATGCCTTGCTCACCTACTGGGCTCTTGTGCTGCTGTTGTGCCAAATACCACAGAGAATTGGGTGGCAACTCCCTCTGCACATTTTGGGAGGGTGTGGTGATCTGGGAGAGGCTTTCCCACACTGGGGTACCCTGGGGAGCAGACACCTCTCTCCTGACCAGCTTGCTGCGGCCGATGAGACCTGATCAATGAATGAAGATGGCATGCTGCCATGAGGCTGCATTGTGCAACAGTGCGTGATGCAACTGAACTTTACATAACCTGATGCAACACTTAGAGCTGGAGTTTAAAGCTGCAGGTCCTGGGTCATTACTGTGTGGTGGATGTACCTCCCTGGTGTACACATGCATGAGGTCACCCAGTGTGCGGACAATAGCACTGCTCCAGGCAGCTCCAGCTTTCCTCTTGGGTTTGAAATTGCTTCAACCAGCTGACCAACCAACCAACCATGGCTCATTGAGGATGACTAGACCACGGGCAGAGGCAAGATCCACATTTATTGCAGACAGCAACTGTGGAAATGTCATGCATGCAGCTCAGCTTGTGCGCTCCATTTTCTATCTGTGACTCATCCAGCCCAAAGCATCTTTCCACACTCCTGCCCTTCAGCCTTTGCTGGTCCAGCCCTGGACCCCAGCTCTGCCTGTGTGCTGCAGCCTCCCAATGCCTGTGATAGCACCGTCCTCCTTTGTAGGCTTTCTCCCACAGATGCTCCTGAACAGCTTCTCTTTTCATGTGAGATCATGGCTTTGAGTTCCATGCTGTGTCCAGGCTGCCTTGGACTATGCAGAGCTAATGCTTAGCCTGGTGCTTTGGGAAAGGTGGCACTATTCCTCTCCTGAGGCAGGACACCAATGCTCTACAAGACATGTAAGATAATGTAAGATAATTCCCTTAAAATTGCCTTAAACCTGACTTTCACTATTGTCCCTACTGAGCTTCAGGCTGAAGTAATTCCTCATCTTTTCTTTGACATTTATAATATTTAAGCTAAAAGAAAACAGAGAGGAGTTGCTGGCCTGTTGTTTTCTGTATAGCAATGAGAGTTTGCAGCTGTTCTGAGGTCTGTTGTGTGTGTGGTGCATGAGCAAGGCAGGAGGAGTGGGAACATGTCAGAGAGGAAGGACAAGCCCCACCAAATAAGCAGTCATGGTATTTACTTTCCTCTCTGAAACAGGGGAATCCTGCAATGCCCCTTACTGCTGTAGCATCAGACCAGCCTAGGTAGATAACTGCATTAGCTTCCTTGGGCTTTTCTGTCTCTCTCTCTGCTCTCCCAGCTAGTCCCCCCTAGGGGATGTGGTTCCCATGCAGACAAGAGAAAGAGGAAGAGCCTGGGAAGAACCCAGTCTTCTTTTTTGTATGGGGATCAGGCTAGCACAACTCCAAGTATCACCTGGCTTTCCCTTCCCCCATCAAGAGAAGCTAATCCTGGGCATTACCAGCTCTGCCAAGTTTACATGGAAAATACCACTAGCAGGACCAGCAACTCCTTCTGAAACCGGACTGGGAGGGGACAAGCTGGTATCCCCTTTCTGATGTGACTCTGCACTTGTGACTCACTGACATCCCAATACCTTTCTAAACATGCTGTTGTGCCTGTAGCCAGTGCTTGGATGCCTGGTAAAACTTCTTTCTTGTCAGTATTTTTTTGCCAGGCCCCAGTGATATAACACCCCAGGTATATTGCCACAGCCCTACCAGAATATGCTGTGGTGCCAGAAGGACCATGTGAAAAATGTCTCTCCCCTCCTGGGTGCCTGGTGTATTGATGTACTATCCCTCCAGTTCTCTTAAGTTTCCCTTAAGATACATGGGCACCCTTTCTCTGCTCCTAATTGTGCCCTCCACAGTTGATGCACATGAGACATTTTCTTGCCTGGCCATGAGCAGAGACAGTGCCTGCAGAGTACACAAGCATCTTGAGGCACCTCTGCCTCTTCCGGGCATTTGTAGTTCCAGAAGAGATCACCCATAGCATAGGGAGGAATTACAGGGCATTCACTCATAGCCATCCTGGCAGCTAACTGCTGCATTTGCAGTGCCTTACAGGAAGGCTGAGTCCCCACGACTACTGCGTGGTGCTGGTCTCTACTTCAGGTTCCCTATCAGCAAAGTGGGAACCACGGACTGGAAAACAAAGGCATCACGTTGTCCCTTACAGAGAAGAGAGAAGAAAAGAGGTCAAAGACCTGAAGCTGTGAGCAGAGACATGTGTTGGCAATGGTATGAGCTATTTGTGTGCTGCGGTAAGGCCTCAACACCACTGACCACGTACATACAACAACTTGGGTGTTTGAACTCCACCCTGTGAAGATTCACTGGTATGAGAGCAGCACCGGACATGGAGATCACCAGATGCCCAAGATCAGTTCACAGATATTCTGGAAGGATGTGTAATCAAACCAGTTCTTTATATCCCTAAACTAAACAGCCTCCAGGAAGCAAATAAATGGTTAAGAAAACAGGCCAAAATGCTGAAGGAGAAAGCAACATTTACTCAATACTCATGGCCAAGTTGTAGTGGGAGAGACCACTATGTATACTAAGTAAGCGCTGATCCGTGACCATGTGGCTCTTTGTATTATGTCTAAGAAGGAAAGAAAAACAAGAAATGGTGACCAGAGTGAGATTATAATTCAGGAATACACTGGCTGCTAATAAACCAAAGAGAAAACCAGAGAACAGTGGCTTCTGTTAAACCAGTAGATTAAATGGTTGCCTAGATGACGGAAGTTGTCCCAAATCCTCTCTCCATGAAGGCAATTGTGGTGGCATTGTGTTTAAGCTCCTGAAAAATACAATTTTAAAAAAAGGAAAATTAAACAATTTCTAAATATGGGGGGGTGGGATGTTTAGGGAAATTGCTAGCATATTGCCAGTTTGGAGAGAGTTTAAATACTGTGTCAAGGGAGCAGTTAGTGTGTGGTATGTAAAATGAAGCAATACAAAAATGGTTATTAACTGAGGCTGATTTGGCCTTAAAATGTGCTCTAGGAACTGCTGTGTCAAAGGATACAACTACTCCAGAAGACAGGGAGTTGCAACAGCATCAAACAGCCTGAAACAAAACATTTATTGTTCCCTTTTTGGGGGACAGTCTCCCCTTTGAGGTGAAAGTCCCTTAGGAGAGTATCACTGTAAAAAAAAATTAATGAGGGAAACCTTTGTTGAAAGAGAAACATGATTACAATTCCACTGTGCTTCTGAGAAGCCGTCTGCAGGACAACCTGTGTAGAGGCAAAATGACAACATGGGCAGAACTCTTCTCTCCTTCTACTTAGGAAGGATGTCAGTGAGGAGGACAAACAGGGTTTTCCATTTTGTGGTAATTCTCTAGTTGCTGTGAACAAAGATGGATATTCTGTTCCTAGGTTTGACTAAGCAAAACTTATCAAATCTATAGGAGTCCTGGCTGACAGAAAAAAAAACAAACAACCCAGTGAATAACACAAACAATTTTATTCCAGCATAACAGGCCAACACTAGGATAGTTTCCACACCCATGTTCTGATGAAGGGTCTTGGCCCTGCTGTTGCAGAACATTTTTAACTTTCAGAGCAATGCAGGCAGGGTTTATTGGAAATGACAACGAGGGGTGTCTGCAGAAGTACTGGTGAGGCTGTAAAGAATGGCTTCGGAGCAAATGAGGGAAAAGTGATTTTTCCAGAATCTCAGCCATATGCTGTGGGTCTCGTAGATGATATTCATAAATCACAGTAATGCATCAGACTATCCTCAAGGCACCTCAGCTACAAGATATGTCACAATTTTCTTCCTTTCTGGGGATAGGCAGTTATTACCAATGGGTCTTGCCCAACACATCAACACTATTACACTCCCTAAACAGACCAGTGCACAAAGGACAGAAGTAACGTTGATCCACAGATGTGCCAAGGCTCCAGATAAAGCAAACAACTTTGCATTAACAGAAAATGAAACTGCCTGTAAAATTAGCCTGCAGCATATTGCCATGCGCCTGAAACACTGATGCTGAAAGCCAGACATCAGGGTAAAATACTCAAAAGAGCCACACTTGGGGCTCGCTGGCATCTGTCTTGCAGTGCTGTGCTCACACCCAGAGAAAAGACCCATGGGTCATCTTGGGAGGTCAGCAGTTTAACCACAGCTTATCTCAAGAGGAAACAATTTACTCTGGTTGCAAATGCCAAACACTGGACTTCAGTGTTAGCAGGAACAGCCTGGTTAGGAAGAAGGAAGGTTTTCTGGGGTACTTCCTACTTGGGTGGTGTGGTAGGAATACCTAGTGACTGGTACCACAAGCACCTGGAGAGTGACAGGTATTTTAATGAAATGTGAAAGAGAGAGCAAGCCAAATAGATGGAGACATCTGATGAAGGGATGAAGAGATGGGCTTAGCACACAGCCTATTTGAGCCTTCTTGGCTGGAAGGAGAGTACTGAAATACATGTCCAGGTTGCCTAACGTATGGCACCAGAGCACTTACTGTAATAAATCTCAGGTCTACTGTACTCCAAGAATTACATGATGGCCCTCTGGGAATGATAGCTATGAAAGCCCTGGCTGGAAATTTGGTTCAGTGGCCAGATACTGATACACAAATAGGAGGAATGGCAAAACAATGTCAAGGGTATTAATAAAGCTAGTTGGGAAATTTTCCATCAGAATAATTCTCCAACGGAAAGAGCCATTTTCACTAACTCTGCAGTTTCTGTAACAAAATTGCAGATTTCCATTGGGAAAATCAAACTGAAGTATCCTTGGCTCTTTTTTTTGCAAGAAGAAAATAAAATTGCCAAGAGCATTGTAGGCTGACTAACAGAAATTGTCTTTCTGTGCAGCTCTCAGACAGTCAGCCTTCCTCTCAGGTCCAGAAATCAGAGATACAGCTGAGCAGTCAGAGATGCAAGAAGGCTGGGAGATAGGAAGTCAACCCCTAAGTTTTCAACAGCTCACCTGCTCCAGAAAGCAAATACATCCCTACCAGATGGAGGTCCCTAATATATATCCCTACCAGAAGTTTTCGTTCTGGCTCTTGTAAAGCTTATTTTTTGTGGAACTCTAATGAAGACAGGATTTTTGATTTTTCAAATTAGTATTTTCCTTAAAAAGAAACTCAGCTACTCTTGTTTGCTTTCTTTTTGGAAGGGATTTCTATTTCCCGGACAACTCCGGGTATCAGCAAACACTACACTTGCTTATGTATTCTGCTTTGTATTCTCGGGAATGGCCAGCTGCTCTAGCAAAGCAAACTTAGAAATGGGCCATTTATGGGACATATGTTTTTGATTGCAGGAAATGCGCCTCATAAATGGTCCAAAGTGCTGCATATGAATGCTACTAATTTAACACAGACAGGGAAAGTGTTAAGATTAGTATTTTCATGAACAGGAATTCCTACTGCATTGTAAGTGATGAAGGGTCACTTTTTTATGTTCAAAAAGTTGTGTACTTTTATCTTACAAAATAGTATCAGTCCTGTCGCATAAGCTCCTTGCTCTCCTGCCATAAGAAGAGCAGTGGGAAGATCTGTTCAAACATCCGATTCAGTGATCCAAACCAGAAGTCTGGATAAAGTGAACATACAAAAAGATATGAATTCTCTTTTGGCCTGGAAAGAACACGTTAATACAGATCTCAACTACAGTCATCCATGGTCTTGGAACACAGATTTTTCTTGCTGGGACTTGCTAGCACCTGATTTCCAGGGGGGGTGTTTGTTTGAAAAGTGATAGGATCAAATGGCCCCGTATAGTCATGCATGAGTCTGCTGCCTTCAGACTGGAAAAAAATATCTGTGCAAGAGGTAACTGAAAACTCAGAGAAATTTTAAGCAAATTATTTGACGAGCTTCTTCTCTGTTTTATCAGGTGGAAATGGCATTGGGAGCCTTGGAATTAATTAGAAAAATTGAGTGGTTGAGTTGAGCCCTCTTATAAAAAATAATAGTTGTCAGCTTTATGGAAATGTTTGTGGTTATGGATGTTAAAGTAGGTCAGCTGACAATTATTTAGGTAGCAACAGTGGGGACATGAAAAACAGAAAGACAGACCATTTTTGACAAGCCTGCAAGTTAGACATCTGATTTAAGGCTTCTGCATTTAGAAACATCGTCTGGAATCTCCTGGTGCTTCAGTTTCCTGATTGGTAAAGAGGAAATGCCTTTTTTGCAAGGATGTAACATTTAACTGATTCTTGTCATGAAGGACATTGGAGTTCTCTGGAATTCCCAATGGAGGTGTTATGTGTTGCAGCTAAATGTTTGCTTCATGCTTGTTCTATTGTACTTGTGTATTGTTTTTTGAAGTTCTGCTTCCCTCTGGAGCACCTTGGCAATCAGAATTCAAGAAGAAATGATTCTACATGTCCTTCAAGCAGGACATGTAGAAAAGACCTAATGACTTGGTACTCCTCTGCAGAGCTTGATAGCATGGTCAGTTTCTCCAGTGCTGCTCCTGTCTTTGTGGCAATATTTATCCTGCTTTTTGTCATTGTTTCAGAACTCCCAGAACCTCTGTCTTTTGTTGTAATTTGGGATCTGTCTCTTTCAGCAGCTGGCCATAGCATGATGGAAATGACCTTCAAAAAGTATTCCAAAGGAGCATGCTGGAGCTTTGTTTTTTCTCATTGACTTTCAGTTTTCCCTGTTCTTCTACAGAGCTAACAGTCTTACTCCCCTTGGTCTGAGCTGCAGGAAAGCTTTTATCCATCAGGACCAACCAGTCCTTCGTCCACCTCTCACCTTTCACCTTTTGCAAGTTCCCCATCAGACCCAGCTGTGGATAGATTAATCACATTTCTATCAGATGAAGATCAGCAGAGGCGTCACAGATGAGGCTGGGCTTGACTTCCTGGTGCAGGGTCAGCTAGTGTATGATCTCACCTCACACTCCAAAACACACCACTCTCCATCAGCTTCCTTGCTTTTGTTAGCAGAAGTAGTAGGACATTGCTGGGTTAATGGTTGGACTTGGTGACCTTTAAGGTCCTTTTCAGCCTGAGTGATTCTATGATTCTGTGACTTCTGGTGGTGAGTAAGTATAGCTGTTCCCTCTTGTGGGAGAAGGCCCCAGGGTGTCCAAGGAGGGTTCATTTACACAAGCTCAGAGGGCTTTGAGGACTTTGATACAAGTACCTGTTATATATGCAGTGCAATGCAGCCATCCTTGGCAGCAAATTCATGGGTATTTACTTGCATAAATGTACAGTGATACACTGGTATGTATTTCTGAGTCATGTCCTATTGCTATTTTCCGCACCAGTTACATCTGTGGGTTAGATGAATAGGGAAAAAAAAAACAAAAACAAAAACAAAAAGCAAAACAAACAAAAAATCCAAGAAGTGAAAAATGGTGTTTCATAGAAATCTCGAGGACCAAGATTTTAAAATAAGACAAGTTCAACAAATGGTCTTAATACAACACAGATCAAACACATGAACCTCTCACTCTTCTCCATATCTCCTTTGCATCTTAATTAGAAAAGCACAGGCACTTTGGGGACCTCTGGCCCTATTCCTGAGATGTGCTATAGGGCATTCTCTGTCTACAGAAAAAGCAAACTGTCTTTTTGTCCCTCTTCCCATTCCTCATGATCTTGATCTTACATAGGGATGGCAGCTGATGCTTAAGACTTAGGACAGCTGCATAATTCATTGGCAGGATTGCTGAATTTATGGAGGGGATCAGATATCTGAATAACAGGGTTCTGGACTGGAGGGATTAAGCTCACAATATTGAGTTTTGGATGTTCCAGTTGGTGATATTGCCAAAAGGGACATGAAAAGTGATCTCATTTCAGTTTGGTGCAGTGCACTCACTAATTCCAGGGAATATACACAATTCTGCTAAATTAATCCTTGTCTCAAGTTGCCCATATAAACCCACTAACAAACTTTTTTCCTCCTTTTGATTCACTTAGAAAATGCTGAAAAGACATTCAAAAATTTTTTGTTTGTTTTTCTTTTCCTGTGATACACAAGTTACTGGCTTCTGCTAGATATAAGACGTTGTGGGGTATCATGGTAGCTTTAGTGGCACACAGAAACACCTCCAAGGCCTGCCTGACATGCCTAATGCATGTGTTCAAACTTTAAGGAAATGCAAGATTGGGGGTCCAGAAAGTACTTCCATCCAAATCAGATTGCCTGGAACAATTTTTTAACCTTCTCTAATGCGTGGCATAGTCTGCTTCCCTTGGCCAGCAGATGTTCCTGTGAACTGCAGAGGAGCAAAATGACACATTTAATTCTGTGAGTGATGGAGAAGATGGAGGTCAATGTCCTTGATCTCTCTGGATCAGCTTGTAGTTGCCTGGCCTGGGACTGATGGCCATGGTGGTCCTAACCAAACTAATAGTACTGTAGATGACAAATAACTACCTGCCTCTTCCCTGCCTGGTGTTTAAAGGATGCCTTGTGCTTTGCTTTCAAAGTTACCTGTATTATGCACAAACATTTTGATCCCTCCACTATACAGAAATTCAAATATAATAGAAGTCCAGTATAGAGCATCATCCCAGTCCCCTCCAGAAGCAAAACCTCTGGGCTTTGCACTTTGTGTCTCATCCGCTACAGGACACGTTCCCACTCCTGGGGCTGTGACAAGTCAGGGGAAGTGATTAGCTCCCACATTCTGAGAGGGGACTCTGCATGTGTCAGTCACGGCTGACCCTGCAGCAGCACAGCAAACACGATGTTGCCCTCGGCAAGGTGAAGGGTTTCCCTTCTGGGAAATGTTTCAGAAAGCAGCAGTGTCTCTGTCATGGCAAGCAGAGCTCCTCCCTGGCCTCTCACTAAAATAAAGCCATTGTCCATGTGTCTATGAATCACCCCAAGCACACTCAGAAACACAAAGGCGTTGTGTCATGTGAATTGAGGGGTTCAAGAAAGAAACCAGGGGAGTTTCAGAGACTGGCTGTGCAAGTGGTCAGGAGTAAGATGGCTACTTATGCAGGTCTTGTCTGTGCAGAGGGCTGCATCAGTGGGCAGACCATCTACATGGGGCATGCACTGAGGATTTCAGCAGTAGTCCTCATCACAGACCAGAATGCTGCAGCCTTCCCCTCTGCTCCATGTGGAGGAAATGGGAAAGATGGTTAGCAGGATCCACACAGCTGCCTCATGCCTCCTCCAGTTTGTCTCTACACTCCCACTGCTAGATTTGTGCTGCCACTTGAAGGAGTATCTTCATAGCTAAGTTACCCAGTGACCCCTAAGCTTGTGCATTAGTTGCAGTTTTTTTGATGTGAGGCTGCTTCTGGGAGCCTTCACTTGAAGGACCTCCATGCTCCTTTATTTTCTGTGTCAGAGAAACTTTGATTATTTGAGCAATGGTTTGCAGCTGGGATGGCTGCTGGTATGAATTAGAAAACTCTCCCCCTCTGTCTGTGAGGTTCTAGATTGTGCCTCTGTTCACAGCACATTTCATGGATGGGGCTTGTTTACCTTTTAATGCAACAAAAATCCTCACTGTCTCCTCCCATGTAGATTTATACAGCAGTTAGGTCAAGACTGAAGCTCTTGGTAACTGTGCTAGGTGAGAACACAACTCATATAGGGTTTGCCTGCTTCATAGTTCATGCTAGCCAAATTCAAACTAGGATGAAAGCAGAATTTTTCAATGGTGGAGGCAACTCTGCAGTTGGCAACTCTGTTGTGGGTGATAGCAGCTTCTTTGTTTCTTGATGTCTTTGGATTGAAACTGGATGACCTTCTGGAAGGTATGCCT
Source organism: Poecile atricapillus (assembly GCF_030490865.1). Classification (NCBI taxonomy): domain Eukaryota; kingdom Metazoa; phylum Chordata; class Aves; order Passeriformes; family Paridae; genus Poecile; species Poecile atricapillus. The sequence goes on from NC_081251.1 coordinate 83,411,212, forward strand.
GGCTAGATGCAAAATACTTAGGATAAGTAAGGGAAGAACTGAGACTCGGTTTCACAGCTAGCTTTACATATGAGGTGCTAACCTGTTTTGGCCTGAACACGCAAGTCAGGGCTTTGGCCTCCATTGAAATACAACAGCATGTGGTGCTTTTGAGAGAACTACTCTTTGCTCGGGCTGAGAACTGGTGACCATGCAGCAGCTCCTCAGACAGAAATGATTTGCTCCTTCCAAGGGTGAGCATTCATACTGGCTGCTGTGTGGACACAGGCAGCCTGGAGTACAGCTGAGGTGCAGTTTGTTGTGTGACTAAGAGCTAAGGTCAGCTGCATCTGCCTGTACCAGTAACCCCACTAAACAGGCTGCTGCCATATCCTCCCAGGCTCTTCCTTAAGTCTCTTTTGGAGCCCATGTCTATAAGGAGATGTGGCTCTCTGTGCAGGGATTCCCATACAATACCCACTCTGACAGCTGGGCAACAGCTGGTTGCAGATGATTGCCAGCATTAATAAAGGAGGCTATGTGATGGATTCCCTTCTGTAGGGGTTACTAAACAAACAGAGCTCGAGGAAACCTGGCCTTCTCCAGGAGCAAATGCAGCACAAAAACTCTTCTTGTTCTGACAGGCCAGCAGCAGGTCCTTCTCCACTGCAATTTGCAGATAATCCCACATACAACAGCTTCAGAAATTGATCTGGTGAGAGCAGCTCGTTTCTGTTTCCCTCGCCAGCCCGCTAGTAAGGGAAACATACATGTTGAAGAGTAGGATGATTCCTTTTGGGCCTCCTAAATGATTTTGCAGTGCCTTTGGGAGAACATGGGCAAACTGTGGCAAAGCTCCTATACATTATATATTTGTAGGCAGAGGTATGTGAGTGTAGGGGGTAGGAAAGATTGCCCAAGTCTCTCAGATGTATGGTGATGTTTTAAAAGGATTGTGGGAGGGGCAACAGGCCACAGTTTCCAGTTTTCTGCATCTGTGGGCAGTGCATCATCATATTGATTTCCAACTCTGGGACCAAGGTCTCCCTTGAACAGGCAGTTCCCACTGCTGTGGGGTCTGAAGGACAGTCTCCCAGTATGTACCAGACACCCTCTCTTGAAAGGCAGGCCCCTTCTTGGCAGCTGCTGAGCTGTCTCCACGTGTGCCACTGTACTACAGTCTTGTGGGCAAACTTAAGGGTACTGAGTACCTGCAAGGGGGGAGGATCCTCTGTGGTCTGCTTTTTAAGCCCCCATTTATCCACTCTTCCTGATTCAACTCCTCTTTTCTCTAGGTTTCCCTGATCCCTCAGCCTGCTGTCCCTTCCCTTGCCGGGGCTGTAGAGACTGGAGCTGGGCAGGGGGTTAAGAGGCATATGGGAGTTGGTGGTTTCACTCTGCTGGAGTGAGGGAGGGCAAGTCACTGACCTCCCAGCAGGAGTGACACAGGAAACCTATAATTACATGCTTGTGACAGCAATGCTGGATCTTGTTAATCACGCTGCTGCCATGTCAGAGATGATGCCTCTTGGGATTAAGGAAAACAAACAAACTCAAGTGGCACTGGCAGCAGTAGTGACTCTGTCCAGTGATTACCCAGCACCTCCCAGTGCAGTCCCCCCACAGCACTGGCTAGCCCAGCTGTGGGGGGAGTGTGATAGGAGCCTAAGGCTCAGCAAACAAGCTTGTCCCAGTAGAGCCTACTGGATCCATCACTTGCAGTGCCAGATTGGAGTCCTCTCCTCTTTTCAGCAGCCCTCTAAATACATGACACCTGCACCTCCCCTTGGAATTCACCCCACTTTTTTCCCTCTGTGTTTTGTAGGAGTAGGCTGAGGTGCAAAGGAGGTCTACACAAAGCCCTGCAGGGAGCCAATGGTAAAAGTGGGCTTTAAGTGCAGCAATGCTGCTTCCACACACTGTTTCCTCGACCCTTGCTCTGCTGCTCCAACACTGCCTCAGCCCTTCTCCCTCACTTTGGAGGGAAGCCCTGGTGTTCTGCCCTTCAGTAACTGTGTCCACTATGCTGGCTACTTTATTTTTATTTTTTTTTTTTAGTGATTGCTAGATATCTCCACTTTTGCAGTGTGAACTTTGCTTGAGCAGTTTCCTGTCCTCATGAAGTGACTCCACCTCTGATTCCATCCCCACCTATTGGAAAAAATCTTGGCAAAAACAGTCAGGGAATACAAGATTTGGGCTAATTCCCTCCTCCTGAATAAAGGTCTCTGTCTGGGGCAGCCCTAATGGCAGTCCCAGGGTGGAGAAGACACTGTTGCCTTACTGAACTTTACTAGGTTGTGTTGTAGTGGGCAAATGTTCATCCCATGTCCTTGTGGGGTCCCCTGTGCCTCAATAGCCAGGGTCCAGAAAAGGCCATTGACACAGGGCAGAACTTGCTTTAGGCCAGCATGGGAAGCAGAGGGTTTGGGACTTGGGGTAAGGAGATCCTTGGTGCATCCCCAGAGAATGAGGAGAGCGAGCCTCAGACTGGGTGTTCCAGGCTTCAGCCAGCCCCTAATCCAGTGTACAGCTGAGAGGATCAAGATATAGAAAGGTTGCTCACTGTAAATCTTTTTTAAGTCTGTTCCAACTGTTTTGCTGGGAACTTGCTTGCCTACATGCCAGAGGAGATGCTAAGCTGAGAAGGCATTAGGAGCAGGGGTGTGTGTCCCCTGTGGTATCACAGTCAGCTCTCTGTGATCTTGGATCAGTCCAGCTGGGTGGTGCGGCAATAGTAACGGAATGGGTTCCATGGAGTGCCCAGGACAGATTTTAATGTTCATAGAGAGACCACATGATCCTAGGGGCAACTTCCAAAGACCCAGGGGCATGGTGGTCTTTACAATACCTAGAGTTACCTGGGGTGAAATACCCAATCGCAGATGCAGGTTTTGACCTTATAAGTCTAAGGTAGGATGACTCTATCAGCACCCCCCCTACTCGCTGCCTCTCAGAGCTTCAGGTTTATTCCCTTCATGCTAGGAACTCTGTCCAGGGTATGATCTTTCCCATCTAATTAGGTTCCCACACTGTGGGGCCTTGGGCTCTGAAAAATCACCCACTTGCTCCAGGGCCCACTGCTGCCTGAGTGCCCCAAACCTAGCAACAAATGATGATGCTGGGGGGTGTGAAAACATCAAGACTGGTGAAACCCTTCTGCTGGAGCCCTGCAGGCCAACTGAGAGGGGGCAGGAGGGTCACCAAGTGCCAGGACAGCCCAGTTGAGGATATGGCTGGTGTGGGAGCAGCTGGGTGGGCATGGCTCCAGCTCTGACCCTATGTGGCTGTGGGTTACAGGATGGCTCGCTGCTGGCTTTGCCTTTACATAAACACACTTTGCTTCTCTTGACTTTTCTCTTAATGAGTTCCTCCTCTACCGGCTGTTGTTTTTGGCCTCCAGCTGACACTGTGGTTTTCCTTCTCCACACGTGATAAATACACTCCTCACTGGCTGCTTCCTCCAGGTGATGGACACCTGTAGCTGGCCTCCTGTCCCCATATGGGTCAGGATTAGTGGCACCAGGACACTAAGTCATCACCACACTGCAGACTTGCTTTCTGGATTCTACAGAACACAACATGTGTGGTGGTGTGAAAGGAGTCTGCATAAATGCTCCCTGAAGCAGAGAGGGACATTGGAGATGCAGGAGAGGGAAGTGAGATGGAAGCACTAGGCTTGCCATGGAACTGGACCCTTCCTAAGCAGCATGGGCCAGAGAGTCGGAGCAGTGCTGCAGCCCACTGCATTTTCCAGCAAGGCAGAGGTGACCAGAAAGCAGCCACCCTGCCCACCGGCTCTTAAAATTGCCTGCTTGAAGTGCAAAACAAACTGATTAAGTAAAAATATCAGTAAAGTATTTGTATTTAACAGCCCCTCCCCTCCTTCCCCCCTTCCAACCACTTACCCTTAAAATTCCTCTTGGGACACAACTCTAAGCTTTTCTCTGAAAACACCAGGACTAGAAACTGCCTTTCTTTTCTAGTCAAGTCCTGAAAATTTTCTTCCCTCAGTGAAAGCAGGGAAAACCCACATTATCACAAAACCTATCCTAATTTGTGTGCCTCTGCCCCCTGACCACTCTCCTCTCCCTGTTGCATGGGGCAGGCCCCTCTTCAGATCTGTCCTTCCCAGCTGGTATCTGCCCCTGCTCCTGAGGCCAGTGCTCCCAAATCGTGCACTGTCCGGCTGTTGACCTCCACTACTGCTGCCCACAGCACCCAGTCTCCATGGCCCACATCCCCAGACTGTGTTTTTTATCCTCCCTCCTTTTCCATGAAAATGTAAAACATACAATCCTGCTCCCTCTTCTTCCTGTGCTTTCCTCTCCTACAACTCAGCGCCCTTTGCCTTTCTTTCAGTGAGTTTCCCATAAACACAGGTTTTGCAGTCTCAGAGCAGATGCAGCAGAAATTCTTGTGCATGGAGGAGCAGCAGTTGATGGCTGCTAAATAGTATCACCCTTGATACTATTTATCCTGGGATAGAGCAAAGCAGATATAAGGTATAGCTTCTATTCCTGAAGGCACAGAGTAATTTTCCTGACTGGGTGACAATGAATACCTTGTTTAAAAATAGAGAAAGGAACCTGAATGAACAGGCACAGGGAATGTGAGGTAACACAGGTAAAACTCCACTGTGCCAGACGCTGGGCACAGACAAAGGGCCACACCTGTGGTTTCACTAAAGCATCTCACCTGATCTGGCATTCCTGGTTAGTAAATGACGATGGCAAATTCTGGTCCTGCAAATCCTACCAGGAATCCCTTCCTGCACATATCAGCAATGCTCTTTGATCTGCCTGTGGACAGTGGCCAGGGCTCCCAGGCAGCCCCTGCTTCCCCTCATACCTGACAGCCCTTCATGCTGCAGGAGGGCTGTGAGAACCTATTGGTATTGGTTCTGCAAGAGCAGCTTGGGCTTGGCGTTGACCTTGTCCCATTTATCTGAGTTATGTAAGATCTTCCCGTATGGGTTGCTGGCTACGTGACACCTAACTATTTAGGGCAATGTAGTCTGTGACAAATGTGACAGTTGGTTTGGGGGAGGGAAGTGGGTAGGCTGGCTTGTCTTGTCTCAGGCGGGAAGGGGAACAGCTGGATGCTGTGAAGCAGGGTCACTCCTCAACTGACAGAAATTTCCCTGTCCCACTGCTTGTGGGAGATACCCAGTTTCAGCTGAGCTCAACAGTTCTGCACCCAGGGCCTCTTTTCAGAACAAGAGCTACACTAATAAATCATGATGTTCCTTTTTGACCATCCTGTTCAGGGCAGGAGGGGAGAGAAGATGAGAGGGTGACTCAGAGATCTGGGTCCTTTGTCTCTCCTTTGGGCTTCTGAGTTGGACTGAGATTTCCTTGTGGTTCATTCAGAGACAGTGCAGTTCTTGCTGAAGTTTTAGTTTGCATTTAGGCCAAAAGAACCAGTGCAAAAAGGAGGAGCTGCTTCTTGGACTTTGGGATACAAATCCCTGGCAGCTTTGGAGACATGAGCTTGGGATGGAATTGGCAGCAGATAGGAAACTAGCATATGGTTAGCACTGGGCTTGCTGGAATAAGAGCAGCATGAGGAGCTTGCAGGCACAGGGAGCTGTGTATCACAGTAGTGCTACCACTGGCTTGCCTGCAGAAACTGGAGGGAACTGGACTTCATCTATGTCCTTCTTGCCTGTATGCCCCATCAGGTAGGTGTTCATCCCCCTTCTGGGCACTGTCATTGAAAAAAACATTCCCTGACAAGGCAAGGGCTCTTCTGCCTCTCTCTGTGTTATGCTGAGGGTGTTTTGTGTGTGACTGTTCAGCACTTCCATCAATGCAGTGGGTGACTTCTACCCAGAATGTCCTGGACCATTGTGACTATGCTGTACTCAAAATTAAGAGGTGCTATCAGATTTCCAATTTCTGTTTGAGGTGCAATGCACTTCTCTCCCCATTACAGCGCCTTCAAACAGCAGCAAAAATATTTGTTTGAAGAAGAGGAATGGAGAAACCAATCAATAACAACAGATATTAGTTGGCAAAAAACTGAACCCCTTACAGGTGCCTTCAGATAGCCATGGCTGTGGTCTGACGTTCCTGACACAACTCTGCTTCATGACCATGGGCATATTATTCTGCCAGGGATCACAGCTTTGACCCTCAGTGCTGGAGGCACAGGAAGCCAGGGTGTGTGAGGTGCAGTGTCTCTGCTACTGACCTGGGGAGCACTTTGGGGGATGCAGGCAGCTTTCTGATGAGCACAGATGCTGTGATAGCAATAGATGGGATGGCATCTAGGAGACCACCTATATTTTTAAGTGGTACCATACGTCTGGCTGATTTTGTCATCTCCCATAAAGCACTATCTTCTGGATGCACCTCATCCAAGACATTGCTGCCTTTGAGGTTATCTAAGCATTGAGGGTCTCTGGCTTTCCTAGCTACTGGTAGGCAGACAGTCAGTCTTGCAGTCCCCTGACCCAGCCATGCTTCAGTGTGCCTGTTACAGTGCATCTGCAAGTCCAATGCATGTGGGACCACTGACCAGATCACACAGAATCACACAGAATTTTTAATGTTGGAGGGGACCTCTGGAGATCATCCAATCCAACTCCCCTGCCATGTCAGGGTCACCAAGAGCAGGTTGCACAGGAATGAGTCCAGGTGGGTTTTGAATTTCTCCAGAGAGGCAGACCCCACAACCTTCCTGAGCAGCCTGTTCCAGCCTGCCACCTTCAATGGAAATAAGTTCTTCCTCACATTGAGGTAGGACTTCTTGTGTTTTAGTTTATGGCTTCTCATCCTATCACTGGGCACTACTGAAAAGAGTCTGGCACCATCTTCTTGGCACCCTCCTCTGAGAGGTTTAAATGCATTAATGAGATCCTTCTCAGTCTTCTCCAGACTGAACAGGCCCAGCTCTCGCAGTCTCTCATAAGAGGTGCTCCAGACCCCACACTGTCCTTGTGGCTTCTCTTGGACCCTCTCCAGAAGCTCCTTGTCTTTCTTGTGCTGAGGAGCCCAGAACTGGACACAGTAATCCAGAGGTGGCTGCACCAGGGCTGATTAGAGGGGCAGTATTACATGCCAGTTGTGGGTGGGGAGACAGAATCCACAACTTGAGTCCTCTTGCTCATCAGACAAAACAGCCTTGTTTATTGTTCGGAACTTCCTTATATAGTTGATTCAAAACTCCTGGGCTTAGCTCATTGGCTGGGATCTCTTTCTGCCCAGATCTCTGGCCAGTGGTGTGCTTGCAACTAAGCTTGAATGGGGATGGCTGAGGATCCCCTGTAATTTATGTGGGGGCTTGTTCCGGAGTGAACTAGGCTAGCCAAATTGGATTTGTGTTGTGGCCAGATTTACCTTGTCCAGTCCAGGCCAGCTGTACTGTAACAATATTGTGACAGGGCATGATCATCTCCCTCCATCTGCTGGCCACACTGCTCCTGATGCATGCCAGGACACCCTTGGCCCTCCTGGCCATAAGGGCACTGCTAGTCCATGGACAACTTGTCACCCAGCGGTACCCCCAGTCCTTCTCTGCAGAGCTGCTCTCCAGTGGGTCAGTCCCCAGGCTGTGCAGGCACTTGGGCTCATTCCTCCCCAGGTGCAGGACCCTGCACTTGCCCTTGTTGGACCTCAGCAGGTTTCTCTCTGGCCAATTCTCCAGCCTACTGAGCTCCTGCTGAGTGGCAGCAGAGCCACTCCCTCAGATGCTGGCCACTGCAGAGAACATCCTCCTGAGCACAAGAAGTTCAGCCCGAATGGGCTAGAAGGGTTCACATCACTGTGATGTGTTGATGGATGTTTCTCCTGCATGGAATTTTTCTGCAAAGGGAGCTTGCTGCACTTGAAGAGTTTCTGTTCTATAACTTGGTATTAGTTTGGAACTAGGTCTTCAATGCCACTGTTTCTCCTTACCATCCCTGAGACAAGCCTTTACCCAGAGACATTAATTTTGGTTAAGACAGGACCATATCAGTCTTTCTGTTTTTAAATGGTGAAGTGATCAGGTGAAGCCTATAAAAAATAGGAGATGTGATACTGTAAGAAGTTAATTTGTTAATATAACTTGAATTTGCATTGGTGTTGCCTATTTTTATGCCTTGAAGCCTCTGATCTTCAAGGCTGCCTGTCAAACACCTTTCATCAGAATCAAATTCTTGATTTGGAATTTGCCTCTGGACAGAATGAAAACCACTCCCAAATACCACTCGTCCTGGTTACACTCTCTGTGGCGGTGACACTGGTGTTGAGGCTCTGCACAGGGCCTCTCACCTGTGTTTCCCTGCAAGGATGTGCATGCTTCCTTCCTTGCTTTTCCTCTGGACTGTGGCCCCCCTATTAACAACTGTCCCTGGGAATTTTTTTTTTGCCTTTCCTAGACTTGCTGCTTGTAGGAGATGAGGAAGGAGCCTCCAAGCACTGATCAAGGCAGGCTGGGGCTTGCTGGCAGCACTTAAGCAGGATCTCCTCGATCATCCAATTCATCTATGCCACAACTATATGCTGTTATTAGGTGATTATGTTTCACTATCTTCATTGTGTAATTGTTCATATGCTCATAAACAATGTAAATAGCCTCTAATGAGTTGGTAAGTTAATCATTCAGTAATGACTTTGAATGTCAGGAACTGTCTGCACAGAAAAGCAGCTACTTTAAAATATTTTTTTCTTTTTCTCTGTGGCAAAACCATCTAACATCTTTGTTCCTTCTTTTTCCTAACACTCTGTGGGCTATTCTGCTCATAAGCCACTAGACTTGGGTGGATTTACTCATCAGTTAATCCAGAAAATTTAACTGCCCTGTTTCATGCTGTTGAGGATATTTATTTAAAAAAAAACAAAACCAAAACCAAAAAAACAAATAAAACATGCAGCATGTTCTCTTCTTTTTTCTTATTTTAAAATTTTATTTTAGTGTTGATAGTAATGAACAGATCCTTGGCCCTATTCCTCTTTGACTTTGCTATTTTTGAAAGTCTTTTTCAGGGCAAATATTTAGGCCAAAATCTGACTTAGATAGGAGCTGCTCTGCATGCAACAGCAAGGATTTCAAAAGGGCTGTGACAAAAAAAAAAAAATCCCCAAATCAGTTTGATTTTCTCCCCACAATTTCCTGCACTTTTAAAAACAGATTTCCAGCCCAAAGAGTCATCAATAAAAGCTTGGGAGTATGAAGTCTGAATGCTTAAAGGCTCTGTTGCGGATATAAAAACTACAGCTTACCATGTTGGATTTAAATTTTTTATTTTTAAACAAAGCTCGTGATTTTTATTTAAACCTGATTTGTGAGTATGTTATTGCCATTACTGTGTTAGAATGATACTTCACTATCTTTCTGTTGTGTTTTTCAATCATGGAAGCTTCCTCTTGTGGCTGACATCCCAGACTCCTCCACCAGCTTCCCCCGCAGCACTGCCTGTGTCCTTGCCCTCTGGCATCTCCTCTCATAACATTGGAAAATGAGCATTTGAGCACTTTCCAGAGCCTCAGCTTCCAATCATAGTTATGCTTCCACTTCTGTGTAAAATAGACTGCACCATTCTTTTCCAGATACATTTAGGAATTGCTGATACACATCCTTGTATTTTTGGATGTATTTGTGTATTTCTGGAGTGAAACCGCCATGGTAGATAACCAGAGGAAAGCAGTTCTGTTTGGGGACAACTTCCAAAGTTTTCTAATTAGCTCTCAGTCTATGTTGGGACAAAGCCACAATATTTCCGCTATTCTGGCAGAGAGTGTGTTGTGTCAAATTTCCATTTTTTGTGTATGCAATGTGCTTTTCAGACTGAAACTTAAATTTTTCAGAGCTGAAATATGAGGGGTGCATACTAGTGTTTACACCTAGGGAGAAATGTCCAGATTCAAGTTTCTGCCCAATCTCATTTCGATCAAAATATCTTTCCCTAATCATATACAACCAGCTATGGGACGCAGCCTGATCCAAGTTGAGGTGTTCCCTCTGACACTGACTGCTGCAAGCCTGCTGCTTCTTTCTTCCCCCACCAAGCAAAAAGTGTATGTTCACAGGAGAGGAACAGCTGTGCCATGTCACAGAAAGGGTTCTCGGAGCCCAGCAGCCTGTCTCCAATAGTGGCTGATAACACATGCAAAGAGCATTACTTGAGGGCAAATGTATAGTGATAGATCTCCCAAATGTTCCCCCACGTCTCACAGTTTGTAATTTGGGGGACTTTCTGGGGCAGACCTACTATCTTTGTTGCATTTTTTGTTATTTTTCCACTTTTTTTTTTTCCTAGTTTTAAACCCTGTGAACTTGTAGTATCCACAGCGTCCTGTGGCAAGGATTTCCCCAGTGTCACTACCGGATGTGTAAACAGACACATCCTACTGTGTTCTTTGCTTGCTGCTTTCATTTGATGCCCCTGATACTTGTAATATTCTTTTACAATTTCCTTGGACAAATTTTCACTGAGGCCTTTCCTGTCATGCTTTTGGTTACAAATAAATACACTGCAGTATAATCTCACCCTAAGGAATGGAAGAATGTGTCTGTCCTCAGCAGGCAGAGGTGTATGTCTCTTTTATGTGCCTCCTAGGCTGTTTTACAAAAGTCTGTGAGTAAGATGCAGCTCTAAGAGGTTGTTGGGTTTGTTTTGTTTATTTTTCTGATGAGCGTGACTAAAAATGTTTGGAGCCTCTATACCTGCTGGGGTAATTCTATTTCTGCACATTGGCTTGCTATGTCCTCCATTTAGGCAGGAGACCCAGCAAAAGCCTATTCTCAGTAGGTGGCATTTTGCATTAAGACACTTTCTGCCAACACAGCCTCTCCAGACACAGGCCCTGAGATTGCAATGGATATGATCTCGGACAGCACACAAACACATGCTTAAATTTAATCCACACATGCTTAAGTGCCTTTTGAAAAGAGATTTGCACCACATTTGTTGCTAGATATCTGTTAAAGGACCAACAAAATCCAACTGCTGAGTTCCTACTATACATTCCTCTCCTTGGGCAGCAAAGCCAGCATCTATATTGGTTTTGGTTGTCCTCCACATGGCCACTGACACCTAAGGCAAGAGTTTCTGGGATGATAACCTGCTTTATTAGCTGTTTAATATAAGCAACAGACACCCTGTGTGGTGTCAGGTCTTGCCTGTGCTGCTCCACACTCATCCAGCTGCTAGCCTTCTCCAGCAGGCTTCGCAGTATCCTCCCAAAATATGCTTCTTGTCAGTCCCAAAAGGCACTCCGTGTTGCCAAGGAAAGACAGTAGTAGCTCCCCATTGGCATGTCACCACACTGGGACGTGCTGCAGGTGGGGTGTTTTGGCAGCAGAGGACTGGAGCCGTTCCTAGAATGCCAGTGATGCCTCGCTGTGGGTTGCTTGGCCCTACCTGGTGCTGTTTGCGTAATAGAAACTGTCTGTCTGTTATCACATCGGAGATACGAAGCTGTGATTATGAAAGTTGCAATAATCTGCAGCCTCCACACTTGGGTGCGTTAGGAACGTGGCATTCGTTCGTGTTCCCGTGCTGGGGGACACACAGCGCTTACGAAATTCTAGTACTCTGCTCCATGAGATACTCTGCCAGGGAGCAAGTCATGCCTGCTTGTGCCTTGTGTCTGGAGGTCTGCAAAGCTGTAATGCAGTGCAGACTGGCACATCTTGCTGCTTTGGGCTCTTATAAAGGTATATAATAAATATGATGCATGGGGTATAGTTTTTTATGGCATCTGATGCACAGAGACATCCATGCCCATGTCCTATCATGGCACTGACCTACCCTGCTTCTGTCACTAACAAGTTTCTTGTGACTCAGGCAAGTGAGAGGTTATTCACAACTTAAATGCCTACCAGTGTTCCTGGCAGCTTAATTCGCTTGCAGATTTTTCCACTCCTTATGTGAAGCAGTTAAAATGGAAAGGGAGAGATGGCAACACTGTCTGGGATAGGGAGCCAGCATAGCTCACTGATTTTGGAGCGTGCTGAGAGGTAAGGAGCCAGCCAGAGCTGATTTTTCCCATTGCCTCTTGCTGTGGATGTTTTCCATCTGCTGCTGGAGGTGAGCTGCAGATAAGCGGTACTTTGGCAAGGGATAGGGCAGGAAGTGTGTATTGCACAGAAGACTTGACTAAGCAGAGGGGTTTGGAGTTGGCAGCAAGGGCCAGCTTGGTGAGATCTTGGATGAGTTTCTGGTTCCATGTGGACCTGAGGAGTCATTCCTGCAATCAAGTGAGTAACATTCCCAATCATATATCTGGGGCACTTCACCCCTGGTCCTGTTGTTAAGCAGCCCATGAGTTTATGATTGATTATTTGTCATCTCAAGTGATACATTTATGTCTTACCTAGAGATGAACTCCCAGAATTTCATCAAAGTTTGCAAATTTGTTATTTGCAAATCCGCAGTGCTTCATAATCAAAGTAAATGTCATTTTCTTGGCTCATGTTGATTACCTCATTTGTGGTCTTGGGTGTTCAATATCATGTATCTCATCTCACCTCTTATTGCTGGCCTTGGAGGATGAGCCCCACATTTGGAGATATCTTCTGGAAGCAAGGTTTCCCACAAAAAGCTAGCATTGTCACCTGCTATTCTTGCAGAGGTTCCCACAGTAAAATCCTTGGCTGGGGCAGTGTGGGGAGGTGAGCATGCAGAGTGTGAGAGCACAGCCAAAGTGAATTCCAACTTCCATTCAAGCAGAAACCTTCAAAGTACTTGGGCCTTTCTAAACAGGAGTATTCAATCCTTCCTTATTAAATCAGCAACACAAGAGAATGCCTTGTGTGCTCTCCACGGGGATTCAGCCTCCTCTTGGCCTATTGTCTAAACTTGTATCAGCGACCTTTTAAAAGAGCAGCTGAAATCCAGTCAGACACAATTAATAGATACTTTGCTTATAGTTGACAGACATGCAAGGTAAGAATGAGGATGTTAGCACGCCAGCCATGCGAATGAGAATGTTGTCATGCTAAAGTATTCTTGGCTGGTTCTGGTGGTGTCCTAAACCAAAGGACAAACCACAGCCAAAATCCCCGAAAATGTTCTAATGTTTCATGAATATTTTGAACACTCCTGTCTCATGGTGGCTCCCATGCTCAGCACTGCACAAGCCAAGTGGCTGATGTATATACAAAATCTCCTTCAGCAGGCGAGAGCTGTCAGTTGCTGAGTACTGACACGCAGTGGTCCCTGCAGTGAGCCTTACCTGGCTGCATGGAAGTGTTGGACAGGCCTGGCTGTGTGGCACATGTTGTTTATCAAGAGCAGTTTCCTATGTCCCATGCACATTTCCAGTACCAATGACCAGACCAAACACTTCCAAACATTTTCAAAGTTATTTCTTTAAATACATAAATTCCAACACTTTATATTGGGTTCTTGATAGCTGTGAATATTATACACGTGTATATATATGTGCACTTCCTTAGATATGTATTATGTACTTATATTGATGCATATTATAGATATTGATGTTATCTTTTTGCATTTCAGTAAAGTTTTTGATCCCATCTCTCACAGATCCTTTTGGATAAAATGCCCAGCACACCACTGGATAAACACATCATGAAATGGGTGAGCAACTGGTTCATGGGTCAGGCACAAAGGGTTACAGGGAATGGGCTGACATCTGACTGGGGACTTGGCACTAGTGGGGTTCTGCAGGGCTTTATCTTAGGCCCCATGCTCTTCAATATCTTCAAAAACAACTTGGACACAGGACTGGAAGGGATACTAAGCAAGTTTGCAGACAGTACAAAACTGGGAGGAGCTATTGATTCTTCTCTTGAGAGAGGCCCTGCAGAGGCAAATCAGAGGGCTGGGCAATCACCAACTGTATGGAGTTCAGCAAGGGAAAGTGCTGGATTTTGCACCTGGAATGGGGCAACCCTGGATGTACAGGCAGGCTGGGAAATGAGATGCTGGAAAGCAGTGGCACAGAAAGGAACCTGGGAGTCCTGGTTGACAGTAAGTTGAACATGAGCAGCAGTGCCCTGACAGCCAGGAGGCCCAAGCATGTCCTGGGGTGCAGCAGGCACAGCATTGCTGGCCAGGCCAGGGTGGGAATTGTCCAGCTCTGCTCTTCACTTATGCAGCCTCACTTTCAGCATTGTGTGAAGTTTTGGATGCCACAATATAAGAAAGAAATTAAGTGATTAGAGAATGTCTGAAGAAGGACAACAAGGATGGTGAAGAGTCTTGGGTGGAAGCCATATGAGGAGTGGCTGAGGTCACTTGGTCTGTTCAGCCTGGAGAAGAGGAGACTGAGGGGAGGCCCCACTGCCGTTACAACTTTCTCATGAGGGGAAGAGGAGGGGCAGGCAGAAGGAATCTCTTCTCTGTGGTGGCCAGTGACAGAATCTGACATTGAGGCTCTGAAAAGTGCTCAAATGCTCTTTTTCCAATGTTACTGAGGGATTAGCCTGAAGTTGTGTCAGGGGAGGTTTAGGTTAGATATTAGGAAAAGGTTCTTCACTCAGAGAGTGGTTGGCCAAGGAAGAGACTCCCCAGGGAAGTGGTCACAGCACCAAGCCTGACAGAGCTCAGGAAGCATTTAGACAACACTCTGAGACACACAGTGTGATTCTTGAGGCTGTCCTGGGCAGGGCCAGGAATTGGACTCTTATAATCCTTCTTAATTGGTCACTTCCAATTACGAATATTCTGTTATACTTATTTCCTTGCATATATTTCTCCAGAAATGAAGACCCGCCAAGTTCTTATCTATTATTGTGTGCTAGTACTGTATGGTGTTGTACTGCCCTGTTCATCAAATTCATGGCCCCATTCTGGAAATGCTGGTCACTTCTTCACTAATGTCAGCCTCCTTCCCAAGGAGAAAACAGTTTAAACAAAGCAGATGGCCACCAAACTCTGAGAGAGAAAATACAAAAATATTTTCTAAGATAATGTGGAAGGTCCTAGAAAGAGTTGGGAAAGGGACTCAGATTTCCTGACCCTCAGATCAGAGATTGACAAAGCTGTCTCTCCAAGTGATGCACCAAAATCTCCAGAGTTTACCTCCAACTTGGACCTGAAAACTGCAATAAAGGCCCTTCAAAACAAGTATTTGGCAGACAATTTCCATAATGCTTTATTTTGGGAACATTTTGATCCTCTTGTGGGCTGCCAGCAAAGCGGATGCAAGGGGGAGTTTTTGATTCATTCAGTCATGAGAGACCGAGTCGTTTGGTTCAGTGAGTAGGGGCCAGGTCTCCCTGTCTGCATGCTGACACGTCTGGGGTTAGGAGTGCTGGATGAAGGACACACTTTTACTGAAGGTCAGCACAAAAGAAGAAAGTCTGGTATATATTCAGGTATTTTTAAAGCACATTTTCCAAAGGAAACAATGCTTCTTTGGCTTTCCATCCTTCCTTTTTCCAGTAGCTTTGTAACACGTCAGTCAGCTTCAATCACATCTGAAAGATCAGTAGAAGTTTCAAAACCAGTAACATTGTGGCTGTCAGAATAGGTGAAATTATAGAAACCAGTGACTTCTGAAGGAAAGAGAGGGAGAGCCCAGCCGTTAGACATCAGCTGGCCACACCATCACCAAATGTGATCATGACTTGCCAGCTAGCAGGTATCTAGCTCTAGATTATGCACACTGCTATTGTCCCTTACATGTTGTGGGATGAGGATTAATGCAGAGGGTGAGAAGAAGATGTCTGGGGACAAAGGACATCCCTTTTTCACCAGGAACCCCAGGCTTTACTAGTCCTGTTGCTCAAAGGGAAAGTTATTTCCTTTACATATGGGCAATGCTGAGGAACCTTGTCATTTTGCTGTGAGCCTGTGAGTCCCAGTCTCCTGCAGAAGCCAGTTCTGGTACCCAGGGCCAGCTCCAGGGTATGCTCTGTGTCCCACACATGCTCCTCCCTCCATTGTTCGATGGTGGTCTCAGCCTGTCAGGACACCATTGTCAGCAGCAGCCAAGTGGACATGAGCATGAGAGAAAGACAGCTGGGAAGACAGCAAAAGTCTACCAGGAGAGTAAATGAATGATGGCCTCAATCACACAAATAATAACTGGCTGTTTGAAATACCCACTGAAAGGAAAACAGGTTGGGCAAGCTTCTGGGAGCACTTGGGCCAACTATGCATTGCTTAGGGCATGCTGAGCACACCACACACCATCATTAAGTAAGCACTGGCCACTGGTGTGGTGGGAGAAGCCCTCAGTGTCAGGATGTTCACTCAAAGGGATCTGGGACATTCAGCCCATCTCACCACAGGAGTTGTCAGGCACCACAAAGTGAGGACACCCAAGGACTTTCTAGGTGAGAGTTACATGACTGTGTCTGAGCCATGGGGGCATGTCAGACTGGCCTGGCTACTAGTCCATGAGAGACTGGGAGTCTGTCTATTAATTTTAGGGATTGGGATCAGATCCATGGTTGGAAGCAGAAGCTCTCTACAATGAGTGACTGCACCCTGGGGCTGACTTGTGCGTGGCCTTTGAGCTCTTCATGTTATCTGATAGTTCAGATAAAAGCGCAATTCTCCTTTAAACTTTTAAGCACTTTATAAATTATCAGAGGGCTTTAATCTCTCTTTTCATGAGATAAGGAGCCTTCTAAGCCCCAAACTCTAATTGAATGGCTTTGGTTGTTTTGTTTTAAGCCCCTCTTTGAGGGAAAGCAGGCCCATCATCCTGAGAAATACTTTCCAATGTGATCTCAGCTAGAGTAGGTTTTATATGGGCTGTTGGGGATGAGCACAAGCAAAGACTCTGGTTGGTTTGTGCTCACAGAGGAGTGCCTGAAAAAGGGATAGAGCAAACAGTGGATATGGATTTATTTACCTCTACACTCCTGTATTTTAGCAGGGGCATAGAAACTTTGCACAAGTTTGCTAGAGAATCAGCTGCTGCTAACCCTACTGTCCAATCTGCCCAGAGACGTTTGCATCTCTGATTAAACTGATCCATACCTACTAATTTATCTAACTGCTTTTGAACATAGTGATTCTGTCCAGAGTATTCACTGTGCTCCAAAGGGACATGAACATCAGACAGGAAAGACTGACCACAAGAAACCATTTCAGATTTTGTCTGTTTGTGAGAATATCTGCACCATCCAAAGGATTCACCTCATGACAAGGGACAAAGGATCCCATGCACATCCACTCAGAGCAGCTGGTATTTCAAGCAGACTTTAACAGAGCTGTTCATGAGTGTGAACTGATGCCTGGGAACTGTCTGTGGGAATTATCTGATACATGGTTTCATAGAACAAACAGCAGAGATTGAAAGAAAGAAGATGTCTGAAACAGGGCAGGATGCAACAGGAAGAAAATATTCTACAAGGAATTACATGGTAGGGACTCAGCAAAGAGTACTGCTGTCCCCCAGGCTTTAGGGAAGGCTCTTCTGGTCCTGTGAATGACCAAGACACAGACCCAGACCAGCAGGGAATCTGAATTGTTTATTCAAAATAAACGAGCTGGTTCTATACACTTTTTCAAGACACAGTATTTCCTTATATGGTAATTCTCACTACATGACTTATCCCATGTTGCCACGTCAGTAGCATGCATTCTAAATGTCCTTCTGTGGGGTGATCAAGTGCTGTTCACCTGTCTTCAGCTTCCAGCAGGCTCCTCTCCCATAGGGGTCTGCCACCTCCTCCCTCCAAGAGGAGACAAGCCTCTCTGTGCCCCCACGTGCTCCTTTGTGCTGCCATGTGCTTCTCCAGGCATGTCCCACAGCCCGCAGCCCAACTCTATCCCATCTCTTCCCACATGGTCCCACCTCTTTCATCCTCAGAAATTGCTCCAGGCCTTCTACACAGTCACCCAGATTTACAGTATCTGCTGTAACAAAGCGTAGTCACTGTGATGGAAGCACTCAGGGAGGTCTGAGGATGAGCATGGTCCTGCCTGCCTTTGGGATAACCATTTGTAACCCCTGCAGAGAAGCTGGACAACTTGCACAGTGCGAGGCTTGCAGGAAGCTCTCAGTCCTATGCCCTTTCTGATGGGAAGACATAGACAAAGAACAGCAGCCAACAAAAGACAAAGGAATGAAGTGCTGGGTGGTGCTAGCAGTAAGTCAGGCTAGCAAAAAGCAGTCCATGCTGGGGATTTTACACAGCATAGCAAGATATTGTCACTCTGAATTCAAACTTGTGTGAACAACAGAGGATAAAATCATTGAGATGTCCCAAAGCCATCCCAGTGACACGCAGAATAAGACACATGTCCTCCAGCATGCTCTGTGTACTCAAGGAAACTAGTGAAGGACCAAAGTATCTCTGCACCATGAAAGAACTCACATTGCTATCAACGTGGCTAGACATAGCTATAGATAAATACTTAGGAGAACAAAGAAGAAGAGTACCCAAAAGTCTTGGCTAAAATTAAAGGGTACGGCATTTCTACAAGGCAAAAATGTATGTTGTTATTATTATCTGCATGTGGCATCTGCTACTCCAGCTCACTGTCACAGTCAGAGCAGGAAGAAAGGAGTCAGAACATTTGTGCTCCTCTCATAACTCTGCATGGTTTATTTGTTGTCTATGGGTAATTCACCTCATATTCACTATCTGTTTTCTACTCTGCAAAAGGAAAAAGTAATAATTATTATCAAATCTCTCTGGTCTGTTGGGAGACGAAGCTGATACAAAATTCCCAGTGGTCTGATACAAAAGGTACTATGTACATCAATGCTGTGGTTTACTTCACTTTCTGCTTTCTGGACTGCTGATGTGAAAGCTGAATCTGGAAATACGGACCTCCAAATACCCTGAAAGATCAGTAGCCCTTGTTGGAAAGGGCCATGGCTTTTCTTAAGTCAGTTTTCCCTTCTGGAACTCTTCCTGGAGCAGACATCTACGAGCTGTGCTCCCCACTCTGCAACATCTATCCAAAAGAATACTGCCTGAGAAAGGAGGTTTCAAAATATTTCCCCAGTTCCTCCCCTGGATGCACAGTAAAATAATCAGAGGCCTAAGTCTCAGAGTCAGGATCAATGCTGCTTAGAACTAGCTCAGAAACTACAAAGATGAAAGAGTAAGAGCCTACCTAGCAATAGAGGTTAAAAATATTGTCAAACCTCTTCAGTGAGGAGGTGGTGGAATTAAGGTTTTCTTTGCATCTAGGATTTAACTCCGTGGACAAAAGAAGATCAGATACTATAGAAATATCATCATGTTACATTTTTTCTATGTGTTTTTCTGATTTACATTGGTCTTAGGATTGCTGAACATGAATTTGTCATCTCAAGGGAAGGAAACCAGAGGTGTTTATGACACCCAGTCTTGGTCATGGCAGAAATCAAAAGATGTGTGAAGGGAATGAAGTTAGGGCAGACCTGGCAAGTATTTACCTGGCACGTAATGTTTGGAAACTGGGACTGGAAGATTCAGTGAGATTTTACAATGCAAATGTTTATACATGTTACAAAGTAACATTCCCATCAACATGCCGCTCCCCACATACATTGACAGAGAGACATTCAGATGTTCTGGTGAAGGACAAGTTTGGTCTGATGCTTGAGAGTTCTGTGTGGACATACAGCACACTCATTTGGGGCAGAAACTTTGCAGTAATGGAGCCACCAACTCTGCCAAATCTGTTCTGAGTGTCGAGCTCATAACTGGATCAAAATTCAGGGATATTTTTCTTGGGGACAGCAGGGACATATTCTTGGCAGCTAGGCACTTCTCTTGCCTAATTTCAAGTTCTTGCTATAAACTGCAAATTCTCAGCTAACAAGTTTTAAGTGTTGATTTTTTTAGCATGGACAAAATAACCTCTTTTCCTTCTGGTACTCTGAAAGTAGTCAAAATCCCTAAATGTGTGTGGGTATTTTTGTTCTCCTTTTTTTCCTTTTTTTTCCCTCTTTTTCTTGTAACAGGCTAAGGCAGATGCCTGGCCTGGAAAATGTCAGCCCAAGTGGCAAAACTGGAAAGTTACAATTGAAACCAGGACTGGGAGAGACAAGTAAAATAGGTGCTAGTTCTTACATTCTCTAGGACAGAGCAGACCAACTCAGAGCAAGAGGGTCATCACCTGGGGATGAATGATCCTGGGGAAGATGTTTGGCTGCTGCCCTTGGTGAAGATCTATTTCCTCTCACTGCTACAACATTGCCTGCATCTCTCAATATTCAATGCTCCTTGCACAGCCTGTAACTTCAGGACTGCTGTTCCCTGGCAAGCCCAGGGCTGCTTTACCATCTTGATGGAATGCTTTTTCTTTCCACTTCTTTACTGGGGTGAGCCTGGTCCCAGAGCAGCAAGCAGAGTGTTTCCCCCTGGTGCTGCATAAAGCTAGCAGGCAGCTCTGGGTGATGGGTTGGTTTCTTTTTTCCAAACTCATCTCATTGGGAAGGGCCAGAGATGAGGCCTGAGGGAAGCTGTGATTCATTCTGTCCACAGCTTTTTTAATGAGACCATTCCCATTGTCTGTGAGTGCTGGGGAGGAGAGCACATATGCATTGAAGGCCGTGCTTGGGCCCAGGATGAGAGGGTGTATGCATGTACCTCTGCACTCTTGGGCTGGTAAGAGGGCTGGTTGTTAACAATCTGGGGGTACAGACCAGTGGTACACTCTGGTCTTGCCAGCTCTGAGCACTGAATAGCAGCAGTGTTTATGCATGATATGAAATGCTGCCACCTACCTTGCTGCTGCTAGGAGGTGGGGAGTGGGTGGTGAGGCTGCAGCCTCCGCAGGGATGCAGTCTGGCAGACATGGAGAGTGCAGCAGACAGGCCATTGCCTCTGTATTTCTGGGCAAGAAGCTCCTGTGGAGCAAGTCATTAAGTAACAGCTATGACTACTGCTGATTGGTGTCAAAAAGGCTGATGTTCATGAGGAGGGTGTAATGAAGCAAGTCAGCAGAGCAGCAGAAAGCAGCTGGCAGGCAGGTGAGCATCTTTGCGCATTGTGAAAAATGCATTGCAGTTGCCTTTCTAGAAAAGGCACTCCAGCACCAGGATGGCCAGATGTGTATAAATCCGGGAGAGATCAGGCACTGGAATGCCAGCGATGCTTTTGAGGATGATAGCCCCTCTCTGCATTAGCAATATGCCTCACATACTCCCTGGCATAGCACCAGGCTTTCACCTGCATGGTGCTCTGTCAGCAGCACGTCCATGTGCAGCCCTGACTTGGGCAATGTTAGAACTGACAAGACAGAGGGGATAAAAAGAGGGCCTTTGCTGTTTTCTGTCCAGTTGGATCTTGCATTCCCAACTCTCTTGTCTCCCCCTTGCTCTCAGTTCATGTGATACCTTGAACTAGTAATAATACCTGTGTGACAGTGTCCAGCATGAAACAGACACATACGTGCTTCCTTCTGACATACACAGCAAAAGCAGTATAAGGTGAAAAGTGTTTTGAATGAGAGAGCCTACTCTCATGGATCCTCTCCAGCCCTAGGGAGCACTTCCCTTTGGGAGAGGTGTTTATAGTATTGCAAGGTCCAGGGGGTTATTACTAACTGGGAAAATGAAGAATCAGAAGTCCCAACTCAGCATGCATGTGGATGTCCATGCAGGATAATGTGTGTGCTCCCAGGCTGTCTTTTCTCTCTGTACACCTCCTTTGATACCCAGTCCTATTTTCCCAGCCCTGTACCTCTTTTTTGTCAAGCCTTTGCCTTTAGATACTAATGGATATTCTTCCTTCCCCTTTCACCCTCTCATCTCCACCATGCCATCTGTACCCTGCAGCAACAAGAAAACTTGTGTCCATCCTTCCTGATCCTCCTGGTCCCCTCTTGGCACACAGAGTCATCACCCTTCCACTGCATGCAAAACCCTATGTCTCCCACTCCACTCTCACTGAACAACCACTTCTTTCCTCTCCTAGCCCCATGCTATTTCCCAGGCATGTACACAGCCTTCCCTCCTCAGAGGCAATCAGAAAGTGGGCCAGAACTCATTGATGTGTTTCAAAACCACTCGGTAAGTCCTGGATCCTTTGAAGTGTAGCAGGAGCTCCCAAAGAGAGTCAGGTCTTTCTATTCTCATTAGGATTATATGCTTTCAGGCCAAATTTAGCAGGCTGTCCAGAATGCTTGTCAGAGTTGGGAGTTCAGAAGAAGCAGAGTAAGACTTTAAAAAAAAGAAAACAAAAAGCAGCCTAGACTGAATAACCCAGAGGCTCTGCTTCTGACAGCAAATGTTACAGTAGAGCTTGGCTCTAGCACGCTTTGCCATCTTGCTTACCACAGGCTCCTCTCCTTGTCATGGGAGCCAAATTGGATGGAGCCACTACTGTAGCTCTGGGGTCTTCACAGTTTGCTCTGGCAGTGGTTTTTAGTTGGCCATGCGTGCATAAGTAGAGTCAGGGGATTTTTCTTCCTACTCTGGTCTTTTTTCCTTCTGACACCTTATGCCCTCCATCATACAAATGGGGCACTCCTCTTTTTCGGTGGTGGGATCCTTGACCCTGTATGTGTTATTCTAGGTTGCAAAATGAATTGGTACATGGCTCGCCTTGTTCTTGGCTTCCACTGACCACTGAGGAAAACTGCAGCCCCTTGATTTCTAGCCTGAGGGGCTTAGCTGGATATTGCTATAAGGGTCAAAATTTAAAAAAAGAGACAAGGGGAACTAGAAAAGAAGATCCCCGCCCCCTGGGGTAATCTTGGAAGAGGTCAATCCAAGTTTGGCTGTTAAACATAAGCTCTTTCAGTCAGGCTGAGACAGCACTCACTTCTACATGCTCATCTGCATTGATCAGCTCCATGATTTCATAAGGAGGAAGATGGACATTGTGAGAGAAGAGCCTGGCCTTCCTCATCCAACCTGGCTTGCAGCATGGAAAAATCTCCAGCAACTATTCTGCTGCCGGCATATGGGAGGTGGTGCAGGCATGTGTATTTTGGAGAGGGAGAAGCAAGGTGCCTCGGGGGCCGAGGAACGTGCCCATGGGACAGACACCCTCCTCCATGAGCAGCACCAGGAGCGGGCACGTTGTGCACGAAACCGCCAAAGCTGCCGCTGGGCGCAGGGCGGGATCACACCCAAAACTTCTTTGTTTTTGCAACACAAAGGTGGAGACAGAGCGTCAGGGAAGGGGAAGTCCTACTTGTTCTTCCCTCCCAGTGAGGCATCCTGCATCCATACCCCTGCTTGTCTGGGGCTGCCGGCAGCGGCCCAGATTTCCAGCACCACTTCTGCTGCCCCTCGGGGGATGGCATTCATTACTGTCCTCAGTGAGAGTCAAGCACCATTTAAAATGCAGCTATTTCAGGCTAAACTAGCTTTATTTTGTGATGTACGTGTAGAGGTAGGAGGTGTTTTTTTGAAAGCAACATTTCTGTGCTAGGAAGAATACCTACCCACTGAAGGATCCACCAGTACTGAAATGTTATTGCTAACTTATCCCAATCTTCCCGAGTGGCAAGGACAGCAGTTATTTAGGGCTGGGGATGTGTGCTCAGTCCTGGGAGCCCACCAGGTTCCCCTGATGTCTTACCAGGTGCCAGCACTCAGAGACCAGTGCACAAAGTGCTTGGGATCGCTGCAATGCAAGTGGGAGGCTTTTCTGAGTGCACCTGAGTTTCCTACCCAGCTGAAGTGAGCTGTAAGGGCAGAGTGCGGCAGGAAGGGGATAGGTGGTGCAAGCACCTGGGGGGCTGTGAGTAGTGGGCAACAGAGCCTGGATGTCTAGGAGGATGCAGGGAGGGGGCACTGCGAGCAGCTTTGCGCTTGCTGCTGGAGGTGTTGGCAGTGGTTCTGGTCCCAGCCTGTGGAAACGGGCAAACCCCTCCTGGCAAGCAAACTCCATGCTAAAGAGAGGCACGGATAAGCACTTGCAATCAGTCGAGATATGTGCATGAGAACTGCCAGGCAAATGTGAACTTGCCCTCCTCTGCCAGACAGTTACAGTGTGTATCATCATGATCCTTTGCAAACAGGGGTGCAGCAGGATCGTGGGCAGAGAGCTCAGATCTAAGGGTTGATGCCAAACTCAGCAGATAAGTATCTGAATGAGGAATCATCCAGATGAGGAACCCTGCAATAGGAGAGCAGAAGAGTAGGAAGGAGACAGCATACTCTATGGATGCCTGTCCTGAAGAGCTTGCTTCCCTGTCAAGTCTGGGAACAAAACCTTGGTGTGTTTGACACAGAAACTTCCACCAATTTTTGACAGCAATATTGAATATAAGGGAAAACATCTTCTGCTCTCTCTGCAAAGGTCATGGAGTGATGCCTCCAGCTGTCAACCCTGTGCTGTCTCTGGCTGGGACCAGGCAGGGAAGTGTGAGTAGCTGAGAGCAGCTGGGCTGGGGAAACAGAGGAGCCCAGATTTGCTCCTGGGTCTCTGCACAGTGTAGAAGACAAGTCTTCTCCCCTTTCCAACCCCGCCTCCTGTGATGGGCAGAGCACTGGGAATGAGCTTAAAGCCTGTGTCAACCCTGCCTTGATCTCCATGTGCACTCTGCATCTCTTGTGACTTTGTCAACAAAATTGGCCAGATGCTGTCTCTGGCGAGAGGGCTGTCTCCTGGGCAGCTGAGCAGAACAGAGTGGAGGTGAGAAATTCCCTCCAGAAGAGATAAGCAGAACTCTCCTTCATGTCCCTTTCTCTGATTGCCCCCTCCTGCAGCTGCTGATGCACGACAGTGAAGACCTCTAGGGACAAGTGTGGGGATGGGAAGGAGGGAAGGAGGGAGGGAAGGAGGGAGGGAATGGAGGGAGGGAAGGAAGGAGGGAAGGAGGGAAGGAGGGAAGGAAGGAAGGAGGGAAGGAAGGAAGGAAGGAAGGAAGGAAGGAAGGAAGGAAGGAAGGAAGGAAGGAAGGAAGGAAGGAAGGAAGGAAGGAAGGAAGGAAGGAAGGAAGGAAGGAAGGAAGGAAGGAAGGAAGGAAGGAAGGAAGGAAGGAAGGAAGGAAGGAAGGAAGGAAGGAAGGAAGGAAGGAAGGAAGGAAGGAAGGAAGGAAGGAAGGAAGGAAGGAAGGAAGGAAGGAAGGAAGGAAGGAAGGAAGGAAGGAAGGGAGGGAGGGAGGGAGGGAGGGAGGGAGGGAGGGAGGGAGGGAGGGAGGGAGGGAGGGAGGGAGGGAGGGAGGGAGGGAGGGAGGGAAGGAGGCTTCTCATGTGTTCAAATGGGGCCTCTGGAAACACCTTTCTACAATAGATACATGCTGGTGTGATGGTGAGGCTGGATTTGATGCCATTCCTTGAGAGCTATGCTCCTTTCCTGGAACAACTACTGCATACAGTCCACTGTTCTTGTAAGTGATCAGTCCTTTTTGTGACAGCACAGTGGAGACACCAGTCGGGGAGTGTGGGCTTGAAAGCACTTTCAACATTTGCAATACTGGTTTCAGTGCTTGGACATGCTGGTCAAGAGGGCATGCAAGGACTTTTGGCAGTATGGCTTTTTTAATAACCTGAGGGAAGGAAAACACTGGCTGCTGGCTGCTGGGGAGCAGAATTTCAAAGGGCAGCTCTCTCACCTGGCCTTCCAAGAGCCAGTGTGACCCAGCAGCATCCCATGAGCACCAGCAATGAGATGAGCTTGAGGTCTCCCCAGCTGGGGCAGGCAGGGTCTGGGAGCCCAGTGGCAGGAGATTATTCCTCATTACCCCTGCAGATGTTACCTGCGTCACAAAGGACGTCAGCTCCAAAACTGCTGATAGGAGCAGGGATATTTCTACGTGGAGGAGTGTGCAGGGGGGAGATCTGGAAGAACATACAGACTCAGCAACCCTCGTACCCCCAGCTCTCCACCTGGAATCCTGGGTTTGTCCACAGAGATCAGGGAGCTGTTTTTACAGCACTTAGGAAGTGGAGATGGTAGAAACACAATGGAAAAAAACAGGAAGGGATGGTGTAGGACTGTGGCCCTCCAGAATGGTGGGAGAATGGATAAGCTGCTTGGAGACAAGTCCACACAGAGGCAAAACCCTTCTGTGTAGGTGGTAGCTGGTTTGACCCTTGAGGACCTCACCTATATCTGAGACTTATTTGCAGTTTCTGGAATGATTGTACCTTTCCTAGAGGAGTGCAGGAGGGGGACAGTATTTGTCACACTCAGTGTGAACAGTGCTAGTGACAATAGTAAAACCACACTTAAGCATGTTCTCAATCCCATTTTAACTGCCTTCAAGGCCACAGTTTATGTGGACTAGCCATACATGGCTAAAGACTTCTCTCCTACCAGCTAACTGATCTTCCCTGGACCCTTGGGCAATCTCTCATAGGTGTTATTTTAAATATGCAAACACATATGATCCCTACCGCATGCCACCTGAGGTCACTGAAATCACAGCAAGGATGTCTTTGTGTGCTGTGTCCCCTCAGGGAAATTGGCCACATTAAGATTGCCCACAGTGAAAAGTGACATCTTTCTAACTCCATCAAAGGGGAACGAGCCTAATGTTCAACGCTTTGGTTCAGGTGTAGCTGCCTCTACTTTGCAGGCAACCACGAAGGCTTTTGATTGCTTTCTAATGAGGTCAGTTCCTTCAGGGGTGAAAGGAGACTGGATGCCTTCCAAACCAAGATGCTAATGGGAATAAGCATATGGCATATGCATGTAAATTATAACCCAGCTACGTGCTAACATGCCAGCACCTTCCTGGTCCTGTTTTCTGGAGTCTCCCTGCTGCCCCAGGGGTGAAGAGCTCCATTCATCCTGCAGGCCACCCAGCTCTCCAACTGAGAAACTGAATTTTTAAGTGATGGATTTAAAGCTATCGAAAGGAAGCAGGATTAGCAGGGTGAGAGACCTTTCAACCACTTATCTGTGTCTGCCCTCGATGCTGTGAATCACTGGTGCTCCCCAGGCACTTTCCTCTGTGCCCTGCACAGGGAGTCCTGTCCTGCACCGCAGCAACTATCACTGCTCTTACCTCCTCTCACCAGACCTGGCTTCTGCTTCCCAGCCACCAGCTATGGCAGGACAGGAGTGAGCCACAATACACGCATTTTTTTTCTCTCCACTCCATGCTGGTGCTGGAGAATGCCCTCCCTCAGACTGGATTTCCCCCCTCCCCTGCCTGAGAACCCTACTGACAGCTGGAGACTGTAATTTCTGCCCTGGAGATCATTGTGCTCGGGGAGTAGGGGTTCCAGGATCCCAGCACATAGAGGGCATGTTTCCCTCCCAAAGCCTCCCTCCTCTGGTCCCTTGTCTCTGGCTCCAAGTTGCTCCAGACCCTGATGGTTGATGGCAGTCCTGCTGAGGACCTCTGTCTTCCCTAACTCTTCCCTGACTGAACTCTGCCCCTGCACCTCTTTGTCCTGCACCCCATGTTGATCCTAATTCTTTGGTCTCTTGCAAAGTTCAGTAAGGTGTCAGCTTTGCCACATGGTGGCACGTTTTTTGTAGCCTGAGCCAAGAATCAGGCCTGCAGCAAGAGAGACACTCAGCTGCACCTCCTCTCCCATCACAGCATTGCTGGAGGGTACAGATGCTCATTTGGAATATGATGGTACTGCCTGGATGCTGAGGGAAAGGGTTTTGCAAATGCCAGAATGGCCCCCAGCAAGACTGGTCCTCTGGGACTCAGTATGACTCCCATGGCCAGGGCTGGGAAGAGGTACCTTGGTGCTGGTCCACAGTATCAGCCTGTGGCTGTTTTGCTCCCCAAGTGCAAAACTCCCAGCTTGTTTATTTTTCATTAAGCCTCCTCATTAAGGCTGTTTCTCATGTGACAAAGGGGAGAGGGGATGAGGGTGCAAGGAGGGAGTAGTGACAGCCTGCTCAGGTTAAGGCACCGGATCTGCTGAGGGGCAAGTTGAGCTGGACACTCAGGCTGAGTGCTCAGAGCCTCCAGGGCTGTCAGGAGCCAGCACTGAGAGTGAGGAGGAAGAGGAGACCCCTGTGCTAGGCCTGCTGCCCCAGAAGAGCAGGCTGAGCATCGCCAGCCAGTCCGTGTGCCTGCAGGCTCTGGAGACTCCCACTGGGGCAGGGTCTGCCCCAAGGGGGCCCTTATCTCTGCTCACATCCCTCCTGTAGTGCCCACCGTGCTAAGTGGCACTGATAAGGGTCTGGGGGAGAGTGGGGGCCAGGAGACGCCTGATTTATGGCCCCTCAGCCCCTCTGGTGGCTCCAGTCACTGTGGCTCCTGTCAGCTCAACCAGCCCCATGTCTGTGAGGACAGGGCTTTCCTGGGATAGGGTGTTTGCATTGCGGGGGTGCCTGCACCCTCAACAAGGGTCACATTGCTTTTTAATTTCTTGCAGGAAGAGCATCTGGAAAGTGTAGTCAATTACTGGATGGAAGACTCCCTCACAAGACTGTGGTATTTATGAGTTCACTCAGCCTGTGGGGGTGCTGACCGCAATTAGAGGAGACGAGGGAGTGAAAGTTGCCTGTGGTGAACTCCAGGACAGTGGAGCTGGAGAAGAACTTGCTGGCCACTGCCATAGGGGCAATAGCTCCTGGGGGGATCTGGGAATGGGTGACAGACCTGAGGGCTGGAGGAGAAAAGGCAGTAGCAGAGTTTGCTGTTGGGATGAGACGAGGAAGATGGAGCAGGATGGGAACAGCATGTGGGGCTAGTGAGACAGAGTTGGACTGGGGGTGATGTGGAAAAATGTAGTGTTTAGACCATGATGAATATGTGGGGTGCACGAGGAGGATTGTGCACATGTTTCCTGACTCCTTTGTTGTACCCAAGACCCCAGTGGGTAATCTGATATAACAGATGTTAGGCCAGAAGATTTGTGCCTACTTGTAACCCTCTTGGGCCCCACAGAGGGGCTTCAAAACATGCTTCAGTGTCATACACGTCCTTTAAATGCTGTGTGCTGATGAGGCAGCATTAAGGGGTCATCAATCTTGTCCATTCCCAAAAATTTTTTGCCTGCATAACCCTATCAACTAAGGGAAGGAAAAGTCATCCTGTCCCTCCCATCAGTACAGTAATGCTGGCAAGAGTAATAAGATAATGTGCTGTTCTGCTTGCAGAAAATTCATCCAAAACAAGCCGCCCTGGCATGTGCAGACTTTTTGCCAATTGAAACTGAGTCTCCATTGGGAGTGTTTTCCTTGCTGGTAATGAGAATTAGGTGCCCTGTGTGGTGGCAGGTGAAGAAGCTTGTGGTCAGCAACCTGTGAGTCGAGTGGTAGAAGAGGACTAACTGGAGGCCCACTTAATTTGTCCCCTTGTCCCCACAGGTCCCATCTCCTCAGTGATTTTTTCCTGAAGCAGCTCCCACCAATCATAGAATTGGTTCTTGCTAGCCTTGCCCCATGTCTTATGCATTGCATTAGCTGCCAGGGTGGTTGCACTGCTTGAAGACATGCACCCATCCATGGAGCGGGCAGTCTTGTCTTCACTGGCTCTCACTGTCAGCGTGAGAGTACATACATGCGTACAGTAATTGAAGAGATCAAGGCTGAGTGCGCCCAACAGACCAACAAAGCCAATTACCCCTCAGGAATTTTTGCTCCTCGGGCTCGGATGGTGATTACAAAACCTTTGCCATTAAAAATTAGCCAAGAGAGAAACTTGTTGCCAGAGTCTGTCAGGAATTTCCCATGCCCATCTGATACACAGAGTGACCACAAAATGTGCAGCAGCCAAACCATGGATATCACCTTTTCACAGGCCTGACATTCCCCTCTACTTTAGGAGGTGGGTAGCATGACATAAATGCATGGATATCCACAGGGACAGTGCATGTGTCTACATTTGCTGGCACACAGAGCAAATAAACTGTAAAGCTGCAGTAATAGGAGGTTGTGAAACCAACAGTGATTGCACTGACAACTTCCATAACTGGCTGTGTGCTCTGGGCCCAGCTGCAGGGTCTCAGGGTGGAGATGGAGGAGGGATGAGTGGCTGCAATACAGGCAGGGACATGGGGTCCTGCTGCTGAGATCCTGTGTCCTGGACGCTGCCAGGAAAACCATGTCCTACCCTCACTTTGTACAGTTGGCAATGAGATCACTGGGTGTATGGGGTGAAGGGGAAGAGTGTGAAGGCTACAACTGGACCAGTACTACAAGCCTGACTGCCCTATTCCTCTTTTGGATTCATCCTGCCTCCCTGGCCTCTCTGCTTAGCGTGGGTGTTCACTGCAGAGTTAATGAAATTATAGCTCCAGTGTTGCTGGTAACTTGTGTCTTATCCACACCCACATCCCTATAATTCAAAGATGCTTTTTGAGCTGGCTGGCCAGCCAAGGAGATAGGCTAGAGTGCAACCCCAAGGCAGCTGACATAACTGCTCTGCAATGCGGGTGCAGCTACCCTTTCTCCCATGCTGCCAAGTCCTCCAGGAGCTCTTTTCCCTCCTCTGGGTCAGACAGACATCTCCCCTCCCAGTCCTCTGGGAAAGGGATTGTAGAGCCATGCCATTTCCTGCACAGCACATGGGACTGTGGGATAAGCCCCCAAAAGCATGGAGAGCAGCCAGTAAGGCACAGCTGCTCTTCTGCGAAGTCAGCTAATGGAGAGGGAGGCTGGACAGTAAACTACATGAGTTTACTCCGTCATCTGAATGAACACTTGCTGACATAAACCCTGTGCATCCTAAAGGTTGGATCTTGCACTGGAAGAATTGGGGAAAATCTCAAAATATGCTGCCAATCCTACTATTTTTCATTTCTTCTCCCCTCTAGGGTTTGGTAGTGGAGCTAGGAAATTTGCTATTGCAGTTTATTTTTTATTTGTGGTAATTCTCTCCTATGCAAAGAAAATAACACCAGGCTGGAGTCCATTGACATCTCACTTAGGCCCAAAGTACTCCACATGTATTCAAAAGGAACTAAAATGTCAGATTAGGCTGGTGTTAGCCCTTTGCACCACATGACTGTCACTCTACCATATTCCTCATCCTTTTATTCTTTTTAGACTACCTCAGTTTTGGTAGAATATTGTCTCTAAAACCCTCTTAGCTATGGCTCTGTGAAAACTTCCTGGGAATTCGCTACTTGTAACTGCAACCACGGGTGACTCTTAACCACTCTGTCATGCTGCTGTTGCTGTTTCCGGATCTGTGAAGAAAGAAGGAGAAGAGATATGATCAGGTCACTAGGCCTTTGATTCTGCTGTCTGGAGGAATTAGCGAAAATGATGAAGCTTTTTGGAAGTTTCACACCTTTTCTCTCCCAGATCTTTTAAGCCTCACTAAAAGTCACTTACCGAAACTGAATTTCGTGGTAAAACTCTGGCCCTGGTCCTGTAAAGAGCAGTTTATGAGTCCACAGCTGAGTTAACCTAACCTCATCCGGAGGTGGAGGAGGGGACAGCAACTGTGAGAAACACATAGTAGAATTAGGGCTTGTGTTTGTAACCCTACAGCACTTTGACAGCAATATCTACAATTAGAAATCCCTTCTTCTTGTTGTATTTTTTCCTCTTACAGCCACTGAAGATGAATGACAAATGATACAGCACCTTTACAAGACAGAAACTTCATACTCCAGCTCAAGAAGAAATAATCTAGTTAATGAGTTTCCTAGGCTCTGCTTCTTGTTTTTCATGTGCTCCATGTCTATGCCTTGCAGCCCTCCTGTGTACTAATTCCCATTAGGAGTTTGCAGTGATTTGTTATGCTTTTTGTTTTTGACTGCCAGTGAAGAGCACACACACACCACTTCCTTTGTGTTCCAATCGGTCCTCAGTAATTCACTGCCTAAACTAGCTAAAGTCTTCCTGCACCTCATAGAGTAACTTTTAACACCCTGGCATGCTGCTGTTACAAATATTCCACAGAGCAGTCTGGAAGCAGGAGGTGCTTGTTGGATTTAATAATTCTTTCATCCTACTACTCTTAAACCATCTTTTGTCCCTAATATCTGAGCACTTTGAGAGACTTTGTCCTGGGACTGCCTTATTTAATGGAATCTCTGCATTATTCTGGCTTGATTTAGAGAAAGTCTGTGGAGCTCTGGCACACAAGAGCAGCATCAGATCTTGGTCTATTTCTGTCCCTCTTCCCACCCCTATTACACCTCGGGCTTTGGAGGCTGTGGTCCCATGTCCTATGGTGCTGGAAAGGTGCTCTATCCTTTGAGCACCACCTCATGAAGCCATCTGATGCTGACCACTACTCCCTTCCCTTGATGCAGAGAAATCACGTAGGGTTGCAGTCGTCCTCACTCAGCCTCGTGAACTCAGTCCAGTGTGTGCAACATGAGCCCACCTGCTCCAAGTCTCACTGGTGCTGCACAAGATTGCACAATTCAGGCCTCAGGAGCTGTCGTGTGGGTGTGCCTGCACTCTACACTGGAAGAAACACAGGTAGTTACTTGTAATAGCCTTTGTTTCAAGGCTTTGAGGAGATCTTAAGAGCCTGTCCCTTTCCTTTGTCAGCTGTAGCTTCCTTTGCCCATCATTGGAACACACACAGTGTGTGGGAGAAATAATGACAGTGGAAGGAGAAAGAATTCACAATGTAAGCAGTAAACACACTTTTACCTCGCACAGATACCAGAAGAGAGCCCAACAAATGACCCTGCAAGGAAAAGGATCTCCTCCCAGCCTGGTGTGTCTGCTAAGGGAAGGTTGTAGACACTGCCTGCACAGATACTGTGTTTTCTGCAGGGCAGTCTGATGCTGTGAGGAGCACTATGTCTGTGGCTGCACTTGTTTACTGCAGTGTGATGTGGCTTTTGGAAATGCAGACAGAAATGTCAAAAGGTTTTGTACTTGGCACACATCTCATAGAGCTGTGGCTTGTAAAACTCAGACTGGCCTATTTTTTCTTCCAAATATTCAAGAAAAATACTTGGAAATGACATTTTGCTGAAAATTTTGTTTTCTGACTTTTCTGATTAATTTAGAGAGAAAACAGAGGTCCTGGAATTTCCCACAAAGCAGAATTTCTGTTTTTCTGCCAGCTTGACTCAGCAAGACTATTTCCTGGAGGAATTTGACCATGAGCATTCATACTAGTTAGACAGTTTGTTTGAATCTCTGAAGTTGGTGAATGCAAGAAAAAGAGTATGTCATAAATCCTTGTGTAGTTTCTGCCTCATGCCTTCATGTGAGCAGAGAAGATCATCTCACCTCTCTCTCCATTCTCCCCTATAGGTTTCCTGGGAACACCCTATCTAAATGAGTACCAAAGCAAAGGTCTGTGGAAAGGGCCAAAGCTGACGGATATGTGCTCTGTGAATGGTTTCCTGTAAACAGCTTCCCCCTTTGTTTCTCTTTATGAATGACCTCAGTTTCTACAACACAGTGTCTTGGTTGCAATTACATGGAAATTTCAGCCTTTTCTATCAGGACTGGATAACTGAATTTCAGAAATGTTTTTTTGGGTGTCATTTTTGCTTGTGGGTTCACCACAAGGAAAGGAATGGGGAAGGATGGGATGGAAACAATGGAGGCTTGAGGCAGATTGGGGGTAGGAGGAAGTGTTCCAGAAATGGCAGAATCACTGGCTTGAGAGGCCTCATCCCAAGCCCTGAATTGAGACTCAGAAGAACAACTGGAAATAGTCTGGCCTGTCCTTACCCAGATAGGGTGTAAGGACTACAGTGATGGATATTTTACCATAGTAAAAAAAAGTCTTTGTGTGACTTCTTCTTTCAAAGCTGCATTAGGAAAAAAAAAAAAGCCAACAATACCTAATAAATATCTTACCTCTTTTTACAAAAAAACCCAAACCAAACAAATAAAAAAAAGCATCAACCAACCAACCAACCAAAATAATCCCAAAATCTTGGAGATCTTCCTGGTACTGCAGAGATTTGCTGAATGCAAGCATAGCTTTTGAACTGCTGAAGTCTGTGGCCTGGAGGCAGCCATGAGGTTAGATGAGATGTTCTGGCTGGCCCTATATGGCCTCAAGGGACTGTGAACCTCAGCTAAAACAATGTTACCCTGAATCAAGTTCAGTCTATGAATTGGGAATTCAAGCCTGAGCCTAGTTCAGGGGAAAGGAACAAATTCCTGGTATTTGATGACAGTGCAAGAAGTTACTAGAAAGTTTCTCTCTGTATGCATAGCAAAAGCCAAATAACTGATTGTGTCCATGTCCAAAACATTTTTTTTTTATGGAGTGATAACAGAACCTGAAGTGCAATAAATAGCTTCTAAATCTGCCTTCATTTCAGTGCTAGTGCAGGAGGACTGGTAATTTTAAAAGCTTGTTGGAAACCTGAACTTTGATTGATGCTATCTGGGTAGCTGGTGCCTTTCCCATGGTTTTATAATGGATGTGTCCCCTAAATTTGTGTCTGGGCCTAAGCCTGCACTTAGAACCACTGGTCCACTTGGCTTTCCTCACCATGGTGTGGTTTCAGTGACTTTGTGACCCATGTGTGTGCTGACTTGCAGGTGCTCTGCACTTTAGCATGTCCAAAAAGGGACAACGAAGCTGGTAAAGGGTCTAGAAAACATGTCCTGTGAGGAACAGTTGAGAGAACTGGGGTTATTTTGTCTGGAGAAAAGGAGACTCAGAAAACAACTCAGACTCAGTTGTTTGCTAAAACTACCTGAAAGAAGGCTGCAGTGAGGTGGGGGTTGATCTCCTCTACCATGTCTCCAGTGAAAAGATGAAAGAAAATGGCCTTATGTTGTGCCAGGAGAGTTTCAGATTAGATATTAGGAAAAAAAATTCACTGAAAGAGAAATTAAGCATTGAAACAGGTTGCCCAGGGAGGTGTTGTAGTCAGCATCCCAGGTAAGTGTTCAAGAGATGTCTGGATGTTGTGCTTGGGGATACAGTTTAGGGGTGATAATGGCAGTGATGGGTTGATGGTTGGACCAGATGTTCTCGAGGGTATCCTCCAGCCTTAATGATTCTGTGACTTGCTAATCCTGTGATATGGGTGGGGATGGCTGTATGAAGCATGACTTGAGGAGCTTGCTTGGGTTTAGACCACTTCCTAGCAGGCTCTCCCTTGAGCTGTGTGGGTGCAGAAACACTTCAACCAGGTAACCACAAACAGGTACTTTAGGCAATGGATGTGAGAAACTGTAAATCCTCAATGATTGCTCACACAATGAAGTCTGTCAGATAGCAGAGAGATGATCATTGAAGTCTTATACCTTTTGCAGACTAATAGCTTACAAAATGATTGCCAGGAGCTTCACAGATTTTTGGTAGAATTTGTTTGTAGAATTGTTTTGTAATGATGGAAGAACAAAATAACTGAAGATAGCATATTGTGATCTGGAATTTTACAAGTGTTGAAATTGTACTTTGTATTGCATTTTCAAATTTCAGGGCCAAAGGATGAATTATTTCTTTACTTGCTTGCAAGATGACAAAAAAGCCACTGTGACTTTTAAAAAAAATTACTTCTGCATAGTAATGTCTCATTTTTCTTTCAAAGTCTCAAGCAATACCAAGGTGACAGCAGTAATTCTGCCGAATGGCATAGGAAATATCAAGATCACTTTACTGAACTGTTTAGAGCTGTTCAGCGACATAACCATTACTACCTTGAAGCTGAACCCTTTGTTAGTGTTCTAAGTTGGGAGTGAGGTTTTGCAAAAGATTCATTGGTTCTTTAGAAAGTTGTTTAGGTCTTTTTCCTGCTGCTCTGAAAGCATATTTTTATTTTAACCCATGCTTTGTGAAATTCTGCATGCTTTTGCTGCCCAAGTAGAAAGTTATAACTGTGAGTGGTTAGATTTGATTCAAATCTTTATGCTCAGGTATAATTAACATGCCAAACTCAAAAAGCTGGCAAATGGCCAGCATGCTCTGCAGCACTACTAACATCTGTCACCCTGGCATGTCAGGAATCAGAGTTGCTTCTGCCCCCAGAAACAAGAGGGCTTTACTGATGTCAGGACTCTGCATGGTCCAGGAGGAAGAAACAAGTCACCAAGACTGGTCATTACACTCAAAAACATCATTTGATGGGGTCTGCTTGACTTACTTTCTACTTGGTCTCTGCTGTTCTGCTGTCATCGTGGGACGAAGCAGAAAGGGCAGAAATGTTTTTCTTGTGTCTGAACTCACAGAACATTTAAAACTTGGGTGATTTCCCTAGATGGGACTGGCTCAGGATGATCCCATTCTTCATTACTATTCCAGGCGGGGCAGGGTATGTGCTCACACTGTGTGCTGGAATATGTGCAGTCGCTGCTAGGAAGGCTGTAATAATGTGGTACAGATTTCCTTGTCTACTTCTTTGGTCCCCATCACCACAATATCTGAGAAATGTGTCTGATAAAGCAAGGGAATCAGTAACAAAGGGACCCCTGGTTATTAGAGTAGTGCTGACAGGAGGAGGCATTAGCATCCTTTTGTCCTCGCCTGGAGCCCAGACATGCTTGTCTTGAAACTCCAGAGGGAAATACATCCATTGCCAGGCTGTGCATGTTCCCTACACTGACTGGTCTCTGCTTGGGTTCTTTCAGAGAGTAATGGTGAATGGGAGGGATGCGCAGGCTCTGGAGCCTCCAAGGTTCCTCCAAGGTACATAGGGCTTCTTCCTAGTTTTTCAGAAGATACCTCTGGGACCTCAGGCAAGTGTCCTGTTCCTCAGGAAGCTGAATATTGCTCTCTAGTACCCTCTAGGGTTCAGAACACACAGAACCTGGGAACTCATGGATGTGAGATGGAGTCCATAGGAGCAGAACTGCGGGTTGGGCAAGAGTGTGAAGGAGACACCCCGGTCATGTCACAAATACTCTAATCCAAAGGGCTCTGAAGCACTATTTTCCTCAGGGGTGCAACTTGCCATTGTCTCGAGGTCTTCACTTCTGTCCCACCTGCAGGTCTGACCCAAGCAGCAGATGGGAGTGACTCATCACCTCACAGCCAAGTCACTGAATCAGAGCATTTCGAGGCACAGGCGTGGTAAGGATACTTGGGTCAAATCCTGACACTAAAACAATGAGCCTGAGGGGTCTTTATTGTCCATGACACTGTAGACAATAATATTTTTGTTACCAGAGAAATTGCTAGGGGGATATGGAGACAGCAAGCCCTCTACATACCACAAGGCACAAGAAAATATTGCTCAAAAGTTGTGTCATGTTTTGGATTGCTACTCTTATTTCTTCTCCCTGCCTCTGGGGATGCAGTGCTGAGGCAATCCAGGAGTAGGGATGCTGCATTTTTGGAGCACAGTCAGGGTTGGACCATCAGCATTATTTGTAAACACAGTGTAAGTCTCTCAATTGGAATAAAAGCCATTTATCCTACAAACAAAGCTTATTCAACTGCAGGCCCCTAATACTGATGCTTCACTTTTCCCCTATTTCCTAAGAAGATAAGCTTAATAATTTTCATATTTTAATGATATGGTATCTATCTTTTTCCATCTCTTTTTAACTTTTTTTGCATTTGGACTTGTAGCCACGAGCACAACTCTAGGCTCCTTTACATTATTTTCTTCCTAGAAAAAAGCAGGCTGCAGGTGTTTCCAGGAAAATTTAGTCCCAGCTCAGGACAATACGAGAGATTTCTCTGAGCTGTTTCTTTTCCTTTACAGAGTCTCCAGGAAGAATATCTGCCTCTGCACTTGGGGGAGTATCTTCTTGGAAAGGGGCTTGAGTGGGGAGGAAGAATGAGGGTGTGCCAAGGGGGAAAGCAGAAGGAGGTTTTGCTACAGGCCAGTAGGGAGGGAGAGCACTGTCCTCAGCCCCTGCCAGAAGGACATTCCACATACCCTAGCTGGATCTATTTGGATGCAGCTTTTAAGGGGGTTAGAAAAAAATGTCCTTGAAAAACATGGGGCTGCTGGGGAATCCTTTCAGTGAGGCTAAGAAAGGGAAATACCAGGACATAAGCTTCCTGTCCTGGGAAAAGAAAGACAGAGGAGGGTTATAGCTTATCCTAGAGGTATCCCCATGGTTCAGAGCAGCCAAGGGAGACATCCAGCTAGATTGCAGTTGTGTGAGGGTCAGCTTGAAGAGGAGGAAGTTGCAGTGGGACACAGCAACCTGAAAACTCAGTGAAAGTTGGGGGCAACACATGGTAGAACCTTCCCTGACATGAGCAGGAGCAGACCACTGGCTTCCCTCCCATGTCCCTCACTGAACAACTTGCCAAGGTGTAAAAGACCCTGCCTTGCCACGGGAGGCAGAGCTGTGCCTGAGCCTCGAAACTGGAGAAATTATCTGTGTAACAGGAGGGAAGCAACACTGAGCAAGAAAGAGCTTGAAACCATGGAAACACGTCTCCCCCCTCCTTCATTTCACTCCCATCTGTATTTCCCAGAATAGACATTGAACTCTGGTTTCTTTTGATGAGACAGACTTGGGTCAGTGACGTTGAGAGTGAAATGGCCATTGCTGGGCTAGTTGAAGCAAAAAACCAGAATGCTCTCTTCCTCATTTCTCCTCCTGAAGCAGCCTTTTCATCTAGAGGCAAATTAACAGTCCCTCTGTCAGGTCACAAAGTCAGAGGCCAGGATTAATATGAAGGGCTTCTAGGCGAACAGCCTAACTTTCCTCATCTCCTCCTTATCTTGTTTGGTGCTAGTGATTCATTTTCTCAACTGCAGATCTATTGGCCTTTTGAGTAAAATCCTGACATTTTAGCTTGGCTCCAGAATTTCCCTCAAGATTTTGTTTTTAAGTACATACAAACCACACTGCCCATACTGCAGATCCAGTAAGATTTCAGCAGCCACTCCACCCACTGCTGTTTGTACGCACAAGGAAAAACTGTGCCCTAAACTTTTAAGTCCAATAGGGCTGAGGAGTGTAAGGATGAATGGTGTGAGATGGCTGGAGAGTCTTCCGGGGTAAATTGAGATATGGAGAGTAACTGATAAGGGGAAGGGCAGGACAAGGGACAGAGTGAAATGGAGGAGGAAAGTCTGATTATGAATATGTGGAAACATGATGCAGCTGGAGATTACTGAGGCCTTCTTTTATTCAGCCTTCAGAATTTGTGTGTTCATTCATAACTAATGAAAAGGATCAGCTGTGCTCAGGTACTGTTTGAAGAAGAGGGTGGCATTGGCAGGCATCCTGCTTGAAGCTGTACAAGACGAGTATGGAACTCCTGGGAAGGGCCACCTGGAGGGGTTATGATGACAATGCAGTGACAGTATATCCTTCTTTATCTCTGCTTGGCTTACACTAGCCAACCACCAAGAACAAAAATTGTTCTACCTCAGCCTATCTCCCTCACTTTAAAAAAGTAAACCATCCATTCAGAAAAACCTCTTTGTACTGATGCACCAAGATAGACATGCTACTAATGGGACAGACGCGTAATCCGTACGAAAAGCTTTGTAGTCATTCATCTCCACCTCCAAATATGAGATGTAGAGAACAAGAATCTCCTTCTGGGATGGTGAAAGAATAAAATCAAATAAAAATGAAATGACCTGAAGATGAAGCTGGTGATGTAGTGAGAGATGTCACCACAAACAAAAAAGGAATATTCCTTCTGGAGATCATTGGATACACTATATGGATACATGCTCTGGGATGTACCAGGCTGTAGACAATTAGAGGGGATAATTTCTAGCTAAATGACATTCCAAACGGAGGCAAGTAGTTTTCACTGTGAGCAAGGGAGAAGGGTTTCTTGCTTACCTCAGGGACTGGCACTCAAGAGAGGTAATGAGAACAAGGAGAGCTCCTGTGTACAAAGACAGGCCATACTTCTTAAAACAGCAGTGAACACACTCTGTTCTTGGCAGTGCTTGAGCTTCAGCTGTGTTGAGATCAGGCTCAGCTGCACCCCTTTGCAGGAATTGCTAGCACATATATGCAGCTGGGATTCCATGAGGAACACAGCCGCTTAGATGGATGCTCAGATTGCAGAACGCCACACTGAGCCCTCCTGTTGCCTCCAGGAAGTTTAGTGTACAAAGCTTTTTCAAAAGCTTTCATCATGATAGACACTACAGGGGGCTGAGGAAGAAGCCTATTGTCACACTAACCTGTGCAAGCTGGGGATCTGTGGAAAATATTATTTCTGGTATATGTAAAGGAAGCCTTCCTTTTTGCAGTGGTATTTCTGGCATGGTTACAACCCCAGAAGCAGTGGAGAGCTCCTGGCTGGAATGCTGTGGACATCTTGATACTGGAGAGAGCAGTAAAACTGGCTAAAAAGCTCTGTTTTGTGTAAGAGCAAGCATATGCTACAGGTGCCCTGCCAAGTGAAAATACAACTGGGTTCATGGCCTTGTTTGTTCGTTAACATTGTCTAATCAGGACAAGAAAGTAAAATGGGATGAGGGAAAGGTTTCTTAGAAAGAAACAACAAAGTTTTTGCATTGGCATTTTCCTTGATTTGATACATGTTTCAGAACCTACAGATGTCTCCTGTCTAAATTTACAGAGTGGTTGTTAACAAAGATACTGTTCTTTTCCTATTTTTATTAGGTGTCAATTTTAAGAAAAAGAAATTAGTCCATATACTTAAAAGGCAACATGATTTTCTTATGATGTAGGAAGTGCCAATAGCTCTCACACAATGCCTTGATGTTCAGGTTATAGGAGCCTGAGTATGAAAATGAAAAGAAATCACTCCTTTTAAAATGCTGTGAGAACATTGTTAAATATCTACCACTTAAAGTCTCTAAATTCAAACAGGTTTTCTTTGGAGACAAAGTTTAAAACATTGTTAAAATACGATGTGATCTTAAAATACAAATTATACAATATATAATTCAGAAATTTAGCAGAAGAATGACATTTCGAAGCAATTAGAGATTTTGAGCAATTGGTTTTGATTTTTTTTTTCTTTTCTTTTTTCTTCAT
This sequence comes from Poecile atricapillus, assembly GCF_030490865.1. Classification (NCBI taxonomy): domain Eukaryota; kingdom Metazoa; phylum Chordata; class Aves; order Passeriformes; family Paridae; genus Poecile; species Poecile atricapillus. Next base: position 83,451,694 of record NC_081251.1, read on the forward strand.
ATCCTTTCTGCTCTGGTTTGTGATTCCTAGTGGAGGTCAGACATTGGAGGCATCCAATTCTGATTGATTTCCATGGAAATAGCGATGAGGCAAAATTGACAGCAGTGACATCATGGGAGAAACAGATGGTGAGAGTTGATGAACTTCTAAGAAACAAAGACACTTTCTGCCAGTGAGTGTTCCTAGAAAACATGAAAAACAAAACTGAGAAAAACAATCCTAGTTCATAACACAAAGAGAGAGTGCAGGGAAATTACTGCTTAGCAGTAGACTGTCTGAAAGGCAGAAGAACTAGAACTGCGGATAGCTTTTTAAACTCCAGTAGGCCTTTGACACAAATTAAATTAAATCAGTGTCAAATACTTGAAGCACAGATCATTCACGATGCAAAATCTCCCTGACACTTACACATTATTGGGAAGGTTGGTTGGACCATTAAATCCACTAAAACCTTATTCTTTGCTCAAGCATTTTTGGAAAATTTGCTTCTGGGCAACAAGACTCCCCACAACAAACCAGGCTTTGCAGTTAGGAAGCGATATTGGTGTCTTTGATAGTCTTGCTGGGATGCCGACATTGTGTGAATGTAGCTAAATTTAGAAAGGAATATGGATAAAGTGACAGTCAGCCCTGCTAATAAAGAAAGGAAAAAGCAGTGCTTGTCTGTTTTCTCGTATGAAAAACATGAAGTTTTGATTGGTTTGAAATTTAATGAAGGTTGATTTGGAGAGGTGGGTAACAAGGCTTTTGAGTTCCATTCTACCACCTATCATAATATTGGCATTACAATTACTCTGGTATCTAAATATGAGAGTATTTTGTGATTACAAGGTTAATTAAAAGGCTTCTATCTGGAGTTTCTGGTGTGCATCATCAGTTCAGGTAGTAATTGCAATGTCTACTTTCGGGGGGGTCTGAGTGTGGCTTCCTCTCATGAGATGTATAAAGTGAGGTCTCACTGGTGATAAGGTGCATGCTGTGCTAATGAAGGCAACTGAGTTGATACACCTTTTTGATATAAATTTAGAGAAAATGAAGTATTTTGCCTCACATTACTTCGGGGACATATGAGCTGGCATTATGGAAGACTGCATCTGCTCAGTGACGCCAGACAAGCAGCTCTTCCCTTGAATGAAGTTTGCTGTAAAGTCATTCTTCCTCTTGCTGAGACAAGGCAATTTGGTTCCACTGATGGCAGCAGAAAAACTGAAGTTCCTGGGTTTGAGGCTGAAGCTTAAGCCTGGCTGTCTCTTCAGGAATGTGAGCAGATAGCTCAAAAAAGGACTAAAGGGTCATGATTCCTTCACAGAAATACTCTTCCTTTTTTGCTGCTGCTATTTGATCACATCATGGAAAACACATAGATATTTCTTCACACACTACAAAGGCCCAACACCCAGTGACTACTGGCACTTTGAGGATCATAGACTTTCATCTCCCTTAACTTTTGATGTTTATGTTTGAGCTTCTGCTCCAGGCAATCTTTATAGCCAATGGAGAGAGATAGGCACTTCCAAGACTTGGTTCATCTGAGCGCTTTTCAATGTCTACCTTAAAATGAGATTACCCATGTCCCAGAATGCCTGTTTCTCTCTTCTGACTGTTAAAGTATGTCTAGACGTCTAGCTCTGATGTAAATGCCAACATCTGGACAGGTTTATCCCATAAGCAAAACGTCCCCTGGTAAAATCCAGAGCAATTACTATGTTTTCTTGAAAGGACAAACACACAAATGAGGGGACAGTGCAGAGAGGGGTGAATCTGAAGAGAAATGCAGGAAGAATGTGACAAAGAGATCAAATTTCCACACCACTTCAAGACCAGTAAGGATCAGAATGAATGTGGATAAGGATCCTCTTATCTATGGATTTGATGGGAAGAATTTATAGATTTCAGAGGGAGGAGCCAGGAGGAACTGAGTATTTTGATATGGTTTGTAGGAACGAGCTAATAAGTACTGGCCCTGTATGTAAATGGAGTTACATAGTCCTATTAGCCTAAACTCTGTATGAAAAGGGTCTAAACATTTTGGGGGAAAAAACAAAGAGAGGAAAGAAAAGAAAAAAGTCTGAAAAGGAAAAAAATAAAATAAAATAAAATATAATGCTTTGATGTTCAAGAGGAACACAGAGCCACTATGGCTTAGATCATTCAGGGACAACTGTATTGTTTTTTCACAATAGGAGCAAAAAAGCAATCTTAGGTGGAGCTCACCAAAGAAGACAGCTTTTTTTATCAGATCCCCCAGAACAAAGGACCCTACAGATAGCTGTTTTCTCACATACTTGAGAATACTTGACAATTTTTAAATTTATTTGTTTTCTACCCCTACTCTTCCATCAAACCAATAGATACTGAATTATATCTCTTTAAAATTGGTCCCTTAGATACTGCAGCTTTAAAGTTGCTGAACTTGACCACAACACATTAATTGTTGTTCACTCATATGCATAGGTGCATTTTTCTTTTTCTTCTCTTAAAATTTCCTTCTTGGAAATTTAAGATGCATCTGTTCCTGTTGCTGCTTGTAAAGGCAATTGCTATTTCGTGTGAGCAACGCCCTCTGTGTGACCACAGTATATATTTATTACTGAGTTTTCTGCTGTAATAGTCAGTTAAAATTCATTTAGTGCAAGGAGTAAAATACCAGCGTGACGGGTGGAAAATAAACCAGCAACAAATGTCTTATATAGGTGTATTCATATATGACTTGTTATAAAATACAGCATAAAATATGAGAGAAAGAATGTTGCTATAATTAAAAACAAAGGACTGGAAGCAAGAATATCTGGTTTCTGCTTTTGGCTGTGTCACAGACGCTCTGTGTGGCTATGGAAGGATGACTTCTTTCTCCTGTGGGTTTCCCCATCTGGAAAATGGTCTGATGAGACCTTCCAAAAAGGTGCTTGAGAAGCATGACTCATTAATATTTGTAAATATCCAGGGATCAAAGGGCCTGTAGATATACAATGTAACATATTATTATGCCGCTGTTCTTAGCCAATTTCCCTTCTCTGTAAGGATGAGCTCTTTGAATTTATTGCTTTTGACCCAGGAAAATGGCCCCACAGGACTCTGTGTTTTTATTGACTCCAGATGAAGTTTTCTCGTGTTTACAAATTAAGTGATAACTTACTGACCTCCAATGCCCACCACGCAAGCCCTCCCTTGGATCTGGTTCCCAGTTCTCCCTGGTGCATGGCAATAAGAAAAATGCCACATTTCCAGTGAGCAGGACCAGTTTTGTCTCTCATAGATGGATGGCTCCTGTGGGGATAGCACAGAGGGAAATGCCCTGGGTGGGAGTTTTGAGAGTAAGAAGTACAAAGCCAGCACAGGCAGCTCAGCTGTGACATAAGGAGTGATCACAGCTACAGATATTTTGCAGACCATGACACAGTGCTGTTCTAGTAACAATTGGTCCTGTTTTCCCTGCTCTGGGATGCAGAGAGTTTACAGGTCTTCTTAGTAGGAAAATCACTTCTGCAGCTGCTCTGTTGAACCAGAAGAGCCAGCAAGCAGCACTTGCAAATTATTTTCTCTAACTGAAGAGAATATATTACCTAATTAAAACGGTCTTAGAAATGCTTGAATATAGTTATAAACTTCCAGCTATTGGAGTTTGAGAGAGAATCTGAAAATGCTGGAATCCACTGATAGATAACATTTCCAGAGGGTGATTCTGAATATTTGCAGTCAAAGCGTTTCATCACCCCGTAAAAAACAGAATTTACTTCAAAATTCATTTATTGTTATTTCATTCTTCAGGAATATCTGAAAAACTTTTCACTCTGGTAAGATGAATGGGTAGCTTTAACTTCCTGAATACTTATGTCTTTTGGAGGTAGATAGAAACTGTGTTTTGCTTAAAATAAAATGTATGAGCATTTCAGCTATAGCTGCATTTCTCCAAATGCTCTGTGTGACCCACTAGAGAAGAAAAAAGTCTGATGGCCTAAAGCCAACATTGGTCAAATTAGGGACAGAAGTTTTATCCAGAGGAAAACTGATTTAGTTTTGGATATATTTTTTTAAACATTATTATTCAAAAACGTTAGCTTCATGAGAACAAGAGGTTGCAGGAAAAGCGAGGGCTGGCCACTTCGAGCAGGAAATTATTAACGATTCTTATCTTCTGGAATTTGAGTAGATTTGGTTGGTGATCTTTATAGAACAATATTTATCTTTCCCTGGTGGACTTTCTCTTTGTCTCCACCAGCTATCACAATTATAACCTGGCGTTCTGCATGAGTGATCTTGCAACTGTGAGCCAAGGGACCCAGGAGTAAGGACAATAGAATTACAGTTATGGTTGGCAAATTGTGAAGACTTTTTGTTTAAAGGCTGGATGGCAATTACAGGAGATTGGGGTTTGTGATTACTAATGGACCTTCAGTCCCCTCTTCCCAGTGAGTCTTTGCCTGTACAGAGCTGCAAGTAATTGCATGCAGTAAGACTTTTTTTTTTATATGCTGTAATGTGAGTTAAGATTTCAGCTTTTTTTTTTTTTCCTTTCCCCTGTTCAGTGTTTATGAGGGAGAGGAGAAATACTAATATTCTTTGAAGATCATCTGATGTTCAAAACTTTCTCATTCAAATTCATGTCTTCCTCAAGTTCTCAACTGCCTTGGGCAAAATTTCTCATTTTCTTTCCTTCCTACACCACCTTATCTGTCCTTCCTCAGTCATAAATACCCTAGAATCTGTATGTTTGTACGATTATTTTTTTCTTACTCTATCTTGAGTTATTCCTGCTGCATATGCAATAGTAAACAATAACACAAACTGATGGTGTTTATTGCTCTTCGTATATAAATGTTCCTAGTCCCAGTTGTTGGGAAAAGTTGCTCTTTACTTCCCTGCTTGAAAACTGGTAGTGTTTTGTGGGTTAACTGTATGAGAAATGTCCTACCACAGAGGAAATCAGTGCTGGATTCCTTACCAGATAGGCCAGAGATATACTAAAAGTTTAACCTATTGCTGGTGGGGCTGTTCGGTTCCTTTACAAGGGACAAGGTCTGTGCTCCCTTATTGCTTTATTCAGAGTGTTTTTGTGGTGATGTGCAGCCCACAGGCCTGCTGTGTTGGTAGGCATATCACAGTCCTTTTGTGCAAAAAGCCTGAGATGCATTTTCCTCATGAACCAAATTCTGAAAGAGAGACTAGGTTGGGGTAGAGGGGGAACTTCAGCAAGAGTTACAGTCCTATTTTGGCAAAAGGAGATTGCCTGAGAGATGGGGTTATCCCATGGGTTCCTTGAGCCTCAGCTTTCTCCAGCTGGAGTAATAATCCTGTTTTTCATCTTTGGAGTTTAGCAGCCTTGCCACAAGATTCTCCACACACAAAGAAAATGCTCAGAGTAGCTTCAGTGTGCTCAGGGTCAGGCCTTCTAATGGCCTGATGGGATCTGGGGACCACAAGAAATATGAGGTGCCATACATGGCATGCCACATGAAGGCCAGTTGCATTTCACTCTGGAATTTTTCTATCTTCTCACAGCTAGAATACATTCCCTGGAAAGCCCAACTAACATGCCCCTCAATTAGCTGCATGTTAATTATTACCAGCTACCTCAGAAATGGGAATCTTGACTAATTTTTCTTCTTAATCCCTATCTTCAGCAGAAAAGTCCTGTCTTCAGAGGATGGCTTTCAAGAGGGGACATGCCATTTCTTTGAGTCCTCTATCTGGCTTCTTAGGAATAACAACAACAACAACACGAATAAGTTAGTTTTTAGCAATCTCTCTCTGCTGGTGTTATGGCCATCCTGTTAGAGGGCACAGGTAATGGGATTTCACTTCCACTTCCAGCTATGAGTCATACAAGGCATTAATGATATTCCTGTTCACACACCTGCCCGATGGCCCTCCTTTGGTGCTGTTGAATCTTTCCTATGGTGGCATTTGCAGGCAGAGACTTCCTTGGCTCAGGTGCCTGTGTTTTCGCGGGCATTTTAAATCTGTAGCATCAGCTGAAAATAGGCACTCCTCATTGTTCCCCTCATCCAGGCTGAAACTCATGGCCCGTCGAAACACAGGGATATTTAATCCCACATACCTCCAAGGCATTTGTCACTGTGATCTTTTACCGTCAGAATTTGGAGCAGATGGAAAGCGGATGGAGTCGGAGATTGGACAGGCTTCTGCGAGAGTCCAGCCCGCTGCGACCAGCAGGGGGGAGTGTGGGCAGCACGAAGAGCCGGGCCCTTCGCTCCTCGGCGAAAAAACTGGCCGGGCCACCAAAAACGCTGCAAGGCTGTGAACGCCGGTGCAGGACACGGGAGTCTGCCCTGGGTCCCTTCCCCGCTCTCCCATAACCCTGGAGTGTGACGTGGGCAAGTTGACAGTCACAGGAGTTGCTTTACCTGCTCAAAAGTCGCCTTTAGCCGCCCCCAAATTGCCCGTGACTCAAGTCTGAGGCAATTACACAGCTGCTCTCTGTAGCTGAAGAGAGGGACAAGGGCATCTTCCCAGGCGTCTGGAGGGTCTTCTTCCAGACACATCTCTTGGGATTGAACAGTAGGAGTAGGGTTGGAGGAATGTGGAGACTTGGGGGCACCAGGACAGGAATGGAGTAGTGAGGAGCCAGGAGTGGCCTGTGAGAGTTTGAGCCTTGTGGAAAGTAAGAGGGAGGGCAACGAAGCAGACTGCTGCTTCTGGCTACAGCAGTGAAGGAGGGAAAGAGGCTGTCAGAAGGGGAATTGCAACTAGATGCAGAGAAACAGCACTGACTGATGTGAATCCCTACTGCAATCAGAGCAAGCAACAAGTACAGCCACAGAATACAACTTCTATAATAGATCAAGAAGCATAGGTCAGAAGGGACTGTGGTGACCATCTCATCTGATTTGTATAACACCTGACAAAGAAACTTCCTGAGTTTGTCCCTGTTTCACTCGAGGAGAAATATGCTTTTTTCTAGAAAGCTGTCTCGAAAGATTTCCAGTTTGCAGAAAATTCACCAGAGCTTCTTGTAATTTTCTTCAGTTGTATTTTTGTCTCATTTCTAATCTCCTAGATTCCCTTGCATAGTCTCCTCCCATTGGCTCTTTCAATATTTGTAACTGCTAAACCAAGGAGAACCTTGTTGTTTCATTCCTGTCTCCAGTATAAGGCTCTTACATGCCATTACCAAATCACCCATGACCTCTTTCATCCAAAACCAAGCTACATCATGGCAACCCTTCTCCTAGCATATTTTTCAGTGCTGCAGTCTTCCTTTGGCTCTTGTCAGCACTCTCCTGACTCCTTCCTGCCCATGCAGTGATCCCAGCAGTTATCTTGGTGCTAAAGCCTGGCATAATGCAACCTCTTTTTTCCCACTAAATAGTTCCTGTTTTGCAGCCCAGGATCTTATTACCCTTGACACTGTATTTCACTCTGGCAGATAGTTCCATGACCTCCAAGTCCTCTCCAGATTTCTGGCTTGCTTGGGTAGAAGTCCCTTTCTGGTAAGAGGACTCCTCCTTTCTGCTGTAGCTGAGTCATACATTTCTGCATTAAAATACATCGTGTTTGCATGAGCCCATGCAGTTTGTATTGATCTGCACGAAAGACATCCTTTTCACCACTTAATAATTCCATCTTTACACTATCTTCAGACTTCACCAGGAATATTTTTGTACACCTTTTCAAGTTAGATTTGAATGAGCTGGGCCAAAAGCACCAACTATCAATGACTCTTCACTCACAGTATCACTTCCCAAGACCTACTAGTTATCCAGTTTTTAATCCTTTTAATAATAAGATCTATTTACATTTTCTGTCATTCTATGGTCTGAACTAAAATGGCCTGAAGAAGTTAAATAAATTACATCAACCCCTTTACCTCTGTCAACCCCTTTACCTCTGTAATCTCGCTGATAAAATTCCAAGTTAGTCCATTTTCTATGTATCTAGACTCACTGATGCAAATTATACTATCCCCTGGAATTAGTTCTTCCCAATTGAAAAGCTCAGTAATGGAGGCTTCACCAGTTTGCTGGGTATCTTGCTGCAGTGCTTCCCAACATTCCTGTGTTATTCATGGTGATAATAGTACAGTGCCACCTTATTTCTTGGCATATGAAATCTGTTTTCCCAAACTTATCAAAGCCCTCAGAATCCTCTCTTAACACACTTTTTAGCACTTTACGGATTGGAGTTTTTGTGTGTATTCGATCTAAATCACTGCCTTCAGGTTTCTTTTGCTTCTGTTACATTTGTAAAAAACTCCATTGTCTCTTTTGGGAAGAAAATATGTGTCATCGCTGTCCAAACTCTACAACAGCCATATTTGTTGGCTACAGCTGTTCCCTGTATCACTATAAGATAATTATTTCACTAGTAGTACCACAAAGTAATTGTCTAGAACTAGCTTTTGATATCCTTTGGCTTTAATCTGTATAAAAAAGCTGTTTTACTGCCCTTAAATCTCCTGTTCACTGATATCTTCATGTGCTTTTCCTCCTCATGTCAATTTTATACAGTCGCAATCAATTAAATGACAATTATTGCTACTGGTTTCTCTCTTCCTCCCACATACACAAATCCATACAGAGACCAACATCTAGATATTTAATTATTGTTTTATTTTCCCTCCAAACCATCTTTCTTTCTCAATGATGATATTTCAGCACCAATAAAAATATTCACTTTCCTAACTATTCCATATTTTCTGTTTGTATTTCTCTCCCATCTCATTTAGCTAAAAGCTGAACTGTTTTCCACTTTGAAAACTGGCCTTTTTAAACCTTGAGGTTTGTATAGGAGCAGTTTGGACTTTATTCTGTTTGCCTGTAACAAATCACATTGAGTCACGCTTGTTTCACTTCTAACTAATCAATAATTAATTTTCAGTTCTGTAGTTACTTGTCTTGCTCTAGTGCGGAATACTAATAGGGAATGAATTTCCTCCAGAGGAAAGTGTTTTGGAAGGTCCATCTGACCCTTTCTGCCCCACTCTGCCTCTGTTCTGCCAGCAGAGATGTGTACAACTCTTGTGGGGTCACCTTCTATGTTAGCCTAGGCATGACCAGTGGTGGTCAGAGTAAAATATATACCAGTCTTCTGTGATGCTGCTAACTGTTTTGGTCTTGATCCTGCAGTGCTTTGGAACTGGACATGCTTTGGTGCCTTCAGGACAGAAGCAGCCAACAATGAACCACCCTGGGTTGTTTTTGCCAGCAGGTCTACAATGACAGAGCACAGTACATCTTTTGAAAGAAGGCACAGAGGCTCTGTGCTGGCTGACTTGGTTTGGGTGCCTCCATCTAACTGTTGTCCATCAGTGTGCAGGGACATCTATATGGCCCACATCCTGATTCTTGTCTGGTTTCTGCTACCTAGCCATGTCTGAGGAGGAGATTACTCCTGTATTGGGAGCCTGCCTTAGTGATAATCCCATCAGAGGCCTTCATTCTCCCACAAGTCCAGATACAGAGGTGGGACACCAGGAGAGCAGTACCAGCATGATCCTCTCAATCCTCCCCTTGCCAGAATGAGTCCTGGACAAGGGAGAACAGGTAGCTGACCCAATAGCTGCTCTCTGAAGCACGTATGCACGTTATTGGAGAAAAATGCAGCCAGCTCAGGCAACCTCAGCAGCTGCTTAATGAATTTTGAGTCGTACTAATTTGCCAAACTTTTGACTGGATGAAATTGGCACTGGCTGATGCAGTTTTTTCATTTACACTGCTCAGTCTGGAACAAAATGAAAGGCGAGTGCTTTTGACTGAAACCTGGCATGAGCCCCCAGTCACCAGCATCAGCTCTCTGTCACACAGGATGCTGTCCAGCAGTGAGACCAGTCTGCACATGGCCTGCACCTGGGTCAAGAATGCATGTTATTAAAGAAGCCAACTCCCTTGGCAACCACTTCAGTCTTCAAGGTGGTATCCCTTGGGCTGCTCAGTGCCTCTTATTTCATCAAAGGCGTGTTACATAGTGAACTGAAAGGTTGTCCTTTTCCTGTGGAATTCTCTAGGCACCATCCCTTGGGTGAAGAGCTACAGACCTTCTACCAGCACCTCCTCTAGCAGGCTCTGCATCATCTTCTCATCGTGCACTCTGCCCAGCCCAGTCTTGTGTGCTCAGACCTCTCTTCAGCCCCAGAAAGGGCAGGAACAAGGGTACACACACAGTGGATATGCTCAACAGTGAAAGAACTGAAGTACAGAACAAGTAAGTTATTTCTCTTCCAGAATTCACCTCTTCCCTCAAAGGACTTTAAAGCCACCTTCCTCTCAAGCAGGAAAGGCCAGCTAAATCACAGGCCCAAATGGTGCTTCAGCAGAGATTTGCAGCTGGAGCCATTCACCGTTGCAGGGTCCTTCTGCTGAGAACCATGAAAGATCAAACTCCCCAAATTAAATGCAGTGAAATGTGTCAGTGCTCCAAGAGGAGAGTGAGCAGACTGGTCAGAGACAGGACTGCTAGTCTTCAGAAACAGGACTGCTAGTCTCCAGAGCCAGGCTAGCTAGCTAGGCATGGCACTTCATGAAACACCCTTATTCTTGCATTGAGTTTCCTGCATGGCTTTGTTTGCTTAATGGTTTGTTTTCACAGATAGCACTGGTTTGTGCAATCATTTTCTTTGAAAACCGAATTCAGCTCATGTTATTTCATTTAACTGGGCTGTTGTTGAGTAAAGCAAAAGTTGTTTTGCTGACAGCCCTGGTCCCCAGCCAGTGACTGTACCTGGGATGTTGCCTCAGAGAACAGCTGTCCTAGTGTCAGGTGTGTCCTGCCCACTGTGCATGGCTCTGGGAGACATAAAAATGAACCTCCTCAAAGGTAGTGGCACACAACTCCAGCTGTGGCATAAAGACATTTTGGATGGGCAAGGACAGCTTTTTGCCATCCAAGCTTCAGGGTCATGAGCATTAAAAGGTAAAGTGATTTAAATATTTATTGAGTTCAGGGTAGAGAGGGTGTTTTGGGGCTTTTGCAACTTTTGAGTGTGTAAATGAGAAGGGAAGATGGAAATAAATGGCACGCTGCTGTTTCTAAAGGGTGAGTGAAACTTTATTTTAACTGGCCAGTTTCTCTTGTATAGGAAAGCTGATTGGCTTGGGACATGGGCTCTCCACATATAAATGTATTCCTGTAAAAGCTGGTTTATGAGTCACTTTCAGTGAAGACAAACTGTTGGGTACTTCATAGCCAATGGTTTTGGAGCAAGAGGTGTGGATTTTCCTTTGCTAGGGAAGTGGCTTGCTCTTTTATGACTGCTGCTGCTTCACATTGAAATGACAAGAGAGCACTTCCCAGTGCAGGTTTGGAGCACTGTCCTGATGGTCCTGTGCTGTCCTGCAATACAAATACAGATGGATGCTTGTCCAGCCACAACTCAACTTTTGTGAATTGTCCAGGAAGGGGAAGGGGTAAACCTGCACTGTGTTTTCACTTTCCAGGATGGAGACAATATTTTAGATTCACTCATGATTTACAAACTCACATCCCTTCCTCTGTCCATGGGCCTTTAAATGAATTAATGTTGTATATTTTGGAAATACAGATAATACTGAAAAACAACTTCTCTATCAAACTATAGATGTCAAAAGCTATGCTCTTTGACCTATAGTTTAGTTACAGAAATACCACTTCTTTTCAGATGAGCAGAAAATAGGCTGGAAATTACAAAACTGATTATGTGTTTGAACTTAATTTTGTTGATGGATGGCATTTTTACGAGTAGCTGTCTCTATGGTTTTTGTTTTAAATCATTTGGGCTTTTAATATTGACATTTCTGTGAATTGGTGACATCAGAAAACCTATTACCCAATTCAGATTTTGCCAATCTTCTTCAAAAGTAGTTTTATTTATGAATATTGTATTTGTAAGGAGGGAGCCTTTCTGACATCTCAGTCATTCTAAGCCTTGGCTACATTTTGTCCTACTGGTGTAAGTGAAGTTTTCCCAGAAATGACCCTACTGAACTGTTGTCTCAAGTTAAAGCTGTTTTGGACCAAAGTTCTTTCCTCCAAGATTTGGCCTCAGAACTCAGTTTTGAAATGCTAAGAGGAAAAAAGAATTTGGGAAATTATAGTTAGAAAGGAGGAGGCTGATGAGTTTGCCCAAGGATGAGGAAGGTTCGCTCTCAGCTTCTTTTCTCAAGAAATGCTGTACACCCTGCATTTCAGTTCTAGAGCTGAGAAGTGGTCCCCCAGGAGACTGAGAGCTGGAGAATTTAGGAGCCTTCTGACAGACTATTTGCCCTTATTTTGATCTTTAATTAGTTGGGGTATTGCCCAACCTTTTCTGAGGTGTGAAGGTGTGGTTCTGGGCAGACAGCCACCAAGGTGTATGGGCATCTGTGGATTCTAAAGACAGAAGAAATTTAAGAAAACTCCCCTGCTCTGACCAACCCAACATGCTTTCATGAAATTGCTCACTGAACTGTATTCAATATGCTGTACTTAAGATCCTCACAAAAACTGAAATACAATCTTGTATAAACTGCAATTGAAGAGTTATAAAATTTCCATTTATCCAAAACAATTTGTCAGGTCTATTATTTAAAAAAAATTTCATGTTTTTAGAGTGTAGAGTCAGACACTAATATACCTCTGAGATGGAAGCCTTGCAATTGTGTATATGGTTTGTGGTTTACACATAGATAATCTGACATAAGTATGAAAATATTTAACTGGCATCCAGCTGCAGATTTTATTGGAGCATCCTTTGGTTGGGGTTTATAGCCTGAACAATTGAGAGGGCAGGATTTCCTGAAGAGATCAGGTCCCAAGTCATTTGTGGAGGTGAAACTGGTATGATCATGAGTTACTTGTGGGAAAGGGGGTGGGAGGTGGAAATGGTGCAAAGAGGTCTACAGTTACCTGTGGGGAAATGGTATTTGGGGATGGGGAGATTCTCTACCTGTGACCCTAATTACTGGGGAAGAAGCACAGGTATTGTTTTGGTACATAAACATTTCATGCCCCTCTGGTACCCTGCAATGGGGAACCACAACTAGCCAGTAGCTGCTCTCTGGCTTTTTGCTCTAGGGAAGTTATATACCTCCCACACCCACACACCCCCCATCTTTCATTGTAGAGGGGCTTTTGGGTCTCACCAAGCAGATGAGAGGAGGTTGGGTCAGCACTTGTTGGCACCATGCCTGTGTGGCAGGCGTTCTGTGGCTTCTACCTTCTAGGGGAGCACTGGTGAGTGAGTGGGCAGAGAAAAGATGTGACCTGTGGCAAGGTGTGCCTGTGATCCCATCCCTGTGTCCCCAGAATTTATTCTGGCTCTCAGATTTGTGGGCAGGAGGGAGTTCTTTCTGGATCAGATAGACACCACTGGTTGGTGTTTGCTACTTTTTCTTTGGCGCTAATTGTGGTGACAGTTCTGTGGGGCATGGGTGCAAGCCACAGCCTGCCACTGCCACGACTTTGGAGAGAGCCTTGCCCTCTTCCCTTTCTGTGGTGAGTTATGTTTGTGGTATTTGGCTTTTGCTACAGCTCTGAAGTGTGGTGAGAGGTGCTGGGGCGACTTTGAGGCCCATGGAATGCAGAATAGGTGCTTTGTGGGTTCCTTTGGACTGAAGTCCTGTTTGCTTGTCTTTGCACAGGACTGTCAAATTTCTGTGTCTCTGTTATTGTACTCATTTAGGTCCCCCACTCAAGTTGTTCTGATTTGATTGTTGAATAGATTTATTTATTGTTCAAATCAATATTGCTAAATGCCACTTGATTTTCAGGGGAGGGATAGGCATACTTCAGTTTAGTTTTATTTTTGTTTGGTAGTAACCAAAATGTCAAAATCTGAGATCAAGCCATATCTCCTTCAGCAAGCAACATGTGTATAGCACCTGGGACAAACATCAAGTGATCAACCTCAGACAATAGAACAGTTTTCTTGAAATTAGCATTTGCTTCTTAGACACATAGCCATGAATAATACCCACTCCTTATGCTCAGAATGTAAAATATGAGCTCCAGGACAAATGATAATAAATGAGCCCAAATGAATTCTCCCCTCCAGGAAATGATTTAATGAGTAAGGCTCCCCCATCAGATACTTCTCCAGGGAATGTGATGTAAGTGTAAGGTGAAGTACTATCACAAAAACCGTGTGTGTATATTCCTACCAGATCTATTAGCCAGGGAAATATAAGTCAGGGTCAAGATGACTGTACCCTGAAGCTGACATTACATATCATTTTGGCAGGATGAGCTGTTTTGAGTTTCTTGATGTCTCCGTAGATGTTAAAACAATCCTGCTGACTGTTGAGGACCAGTCCTGTTACCTCCACTCACTTGTCACTGCCTCTGCTTCTTGCTGCAAAAGGATGATACAAAGATCCAGTCAATCATAGGAAAACAGACAAAGAGTAAGGAAAGGGATGCAATTCCTCATAACATGATGTGATTTTGACTATGGGAAAGTGTTCAGGGTACAAAATCAGCCCAGAAGGACAGAATGAGTGATGGTGCTGTGCATTCATGAGCACTTTTCTCTTTCCAGAAGCAGAAGATCTTTGGGAAACTCCTGAGTGACAGAGGTAAGTGAAACTGCCAGTGGGTGGTGCATGGGCATCTCTAATGCTTGCGGATCTGAGCTGAGCACTGCCTTTACCCATCCCATGTATTCTATTTGCATCACAGCAGAGGGAGCGTCAGCAAAGCATCTCAGAGGAGCAACCTTTTGTTATACCTACAGCTGTTCCCTGTTAGTGCAACCAACACAAAAATAATGACAATAATAAGGCTCATGCAGTTAATTGATCTACCATTTTGTGACCATTGCAGCCAGTTCGGCCATAGCTTGGCTACTGCAGCTTGTGTTCCCGTGATTTCTTACAGGGAAAGAAACACCTGAAATACCTCAGAATGTTTAGGATCCATTCACCTGGCTGCTTCAATCAACAGTTCACTTCATTCTGGCCTTTTTTCCGTATCTGCTAGAAGGCCATACCAAGATGTTGATTTTTCTAGTGCTGTCCTCCATGCTCTGCACTGAGGGACTATATTTGAAATCAGTGAGTTGTGTGTTAAGAAATAGCTCTGGCACTAAATTGCTTAAAATTGCTCTTTGTTTCTCTGACTTCTCTCCTAATTTGGATTATCCCCCAGACTTGCCCACAAGATGGAATACTAAGAAAATATTGTTTTGTTTAATTTGTTTTCTGATGTCCACATTTCTCACGTTTCCTGTTCCAAATTCAAAGTGAGCCTGAGTTCCTCCACTAACATTGCTCTGGCTGTTATTTTGGGGATCTGAGAGAGGGGATTAAAAATAAATGAAGTGTGGGTAATGTGTTTTTTGCCACAGGTTCTCTTAGGCAAGTCAGTAAAAAGTTATTGACATTTGTCTGTTTTTAGGTTAAATAGATTAGATGAAGTGTATTACTAACACAGGTCAAGGTATTAAAACATGGATGCCTAAATTTGGGCTCCTAATTTTGTATTTTGTGCCTCTAAATAAGGCTTGATCTTATGTCCTTTGAAGTCAATGCCAAAGCATTGACTGAGTTCAATCTGCAAGATGAAGTCCTAAATTATTCTTAAAAGTCCTCAGCGCCTCACAGCTCCAAATAAGTCATCACCTTGCCTCTTTGCAAATCACACATCTTTCCTTAAGTTCCTAAACATGGGGCTTATGCTTTTAGGTGTTCCATATTTAAAATCCTGCCTGTTGATGATTTCTGTCTCAGGGGCCATGGACATGGGAACCTAACAAGGCTAATAAAGAAGCATAGCTAGGACACAGATAGATTTGCTTTTTTGATGAGCAGTTCTTAGCACAAACACTGCAGATTCTATAGCAATGTCAGTATTTATTACGGTGTACAGCTAACATGGAAGGCACATGAATGTCCTTGCTGGTGCCAGAATTCAGCAAGTACATGACCATTTGCACAAACTTCACACACACTGCTCTCCTGGTAACAGGATGTTGGCAGGTGGGAAGATCACAGGATCCAGATGAAACATAAAACGAGATGAGCAATCCCGTAGTGGTAATTTTAGAAGCTGAGTTCTGTACATTATTTACAGTACATTGTAGCTTTACGGGGATAAGGCTGCCCTTTGCCACTCATGGATTTAATGTTTTCTGTGGGGTTTCTGTGGGGGACTTTCCTCAAAGCAGCAGCTGGAGGGATTTTGTCCATCCAGAGAAGTGTTATAATTGGAAGTTATTTGCAGTAATTCATAGAATGCTTATCTATCATGAGGGGAAAATGCACCTAAGACCTTCCACCAAACAAAAGGATTGAGTGAGTTAGTCTGCTTGCTGCTGGTCTGAAGTGCAGAGGCCAGGCATAAAGACAGACCTGTTCACAGTGAACAGGGACAGAGTCGGACAGGGTTTCTGCCTCTGGGAATTTTAAATTTGCTTTACCTTCAGTTAATGAAATATCCCCTCTTTTTCCTGGGGGAGTTTGAATTCTCCCTGTCTCTTGGAAGGCATTTTTGGCAATTGCATCCTGAACATGGGGAACTCCAGTTATTTTGGATGGGTATTTGTTTCTTCAGAAACCCTCTGCAGAAAAAGCAAAGGAAAAGGGATTATTTTGCAATGTTTGAACAACACCTACCACACTGCAATAGGAATGTGAACCTTGAGGAGAAAGGGTTTATATTCTCCTTCAGGCTTTCACCTGGGCTGGATTTCTACCCTTGCCCAGATGGAAGGCTGTGGGTACAAGGGGTGTGGGGTGTGACCTGCAGCTGGGGAAGTAGAGGGGCCAGATGGGAGCTGCTCCTTGCTCAGGCAGACCTGTCACTCATCTCCCAGCCTTCCTCAGGATCAGTGTGACCAGGGCAACATCCCCACATACTGCACCAAGGGTTGACACAACATCTTTTAAAATTAAACAAAGGGACAAACAGGTCTAAGATCTACCAAAACCAAAGATTTCTTTTTTTTTGGGGGGGGGGAGGTGGCGGAGGGGGTGGGGTTCTTTCATGTGTTTCTCTCAGCCAGCAGGTGCCTCTATAGAGCCAATGCTTTGCCTGGATAACTATGAGTCTGTGGCAGAGCATTGGAATACCTGCTTTTAAATGACAATATAGCATTTTCTTTCTTCAGTGTCTTTTCCCCCTACCCCTTCCACCAGTCCATGGTGAGCCCTGTGATCTGCCAGCCTGGGATCTTCCACTCCATCTGCCACATAAGGTCCTTGGAGGATGAAAGCAGGAGAAAGATGTATGTTGTCGCTCGCATATTGTTACTTTGTATGCAGTATGAACAAATTTTCTGTGCGACGGGAACCAGGTAGCTCAGTTGGGGAATGCCCGCATCAAACTCAGTGAGACAAAGCTGCCTCTTTGCCCTTGCAATACCTTCTCAGAAAGCAGGGTGGGGTTTGTCTGGCAAAACCTTCACCCCTTCCATATGACACCCTTCTGCACACCCGGGCATCACTCAGCCAGTACAGGCAGGCCCCTGAGCCACCGGAGAATAGCACTGGGTTAAGAAAAATAAAACCCACCTGAGGATAACGCTCCTTTAGCCCTTTAACACATAGGTGCTAAGAAATCACTGTATCTGAAAAGTCAAGTCCTGTGGTGGGGGTAGTCAGATGATGGCTGTGATTACAATTTGTCCCCCGCCGCCCCTCTCCCCAAATGGCTCTGCTGGACTTTGAAACAATTCCCACGGGCAAAGTGAATTTTGACCCGAACACGTATCCATCGGCACGGCAGAAAGCGCGGCGAGAAAGCTGGGAAGGGAGCTGGGTTCGAAATGCGCGAGCCGCGGGGCTACGGCTCCGGCGTACGGAACCGCGGGGCTACAGCCTCCGCGGCCAGCTTGGAGGGCGGGCCATCGCCGAGGAGGTGGGACTTGCCGGAGCGTCTCTCCCCGTGGCCGCTGTGATCAGTTGCAGAGCGCTGACGAGCGGCGGGCGGTGGGGCGGGCGCTGCGCGGGGAGCGGGCGCTACGCGGAGGCGCCGCTGGAGTGCGCGGAGCGGGGCTGCCGCCGCGCCGGGGGCGAGGAGCGCACGCCGTGCCGGCGGGGGACAGCGCGCCGCGGGAGCAGCCCTCCTCGGGCACCGGGACCTGCTGTTAGCTTGCCGCCTTGCTTTATCCTCTCATTTAATTTATTTTTTCCCCACCTATACTTTGATCCGCTGGGATTTTTTTTTTTCCTCCCTTTCCTACAGAGCCTTCCCACGCCCCAGTTCCCTCCCTCTCTATCCAGCTTGGATTTTTTCTTTTTTTTTTTTTTTTTCTTTTTTTTTTTTTCCATATATTACTATTCTGATTTTTTTTTTTTTTAAAGCGGTGGACAGAGAGAGGAAGAGACAGTAACAGAGAGGACAGGAGGAAAACGCTCTGTTCGTCCTTTCCGCCACCACCACCCCGATTTGCGGAGAGGGGTCGAACCAATCGGCGGCGGAATCAGCCCCTTTCCCCTGGGGAGGCGACCCCGGCTCGGGGAGCCGCCGGAGGCAGCCGCCGCGAAGAGGGGGCGCAGGAAAAGAGATGCATTGAAAGTTTCCGCGCAAACTTTGCCGTGAGTGCGCGAAACCGAGCGAGCGCGACGCGGGTGCCTGCCTGCCCCGACGCGGGGAGAGCGCCGCGGACGGGCGCGCTGTGGAGCTCGGACTGCCTGGCGGCGGGGGCCGGGCGGCGGCAGGGCGGCCGCGGAGCCTGCGCTCGGCCCGGCGGAGTGCACAAGGAAAGAAGCAGCGGGGACCGGCGGAGAGCCGGGGCTTATGGAGGGGTGAAACCGGAGACCCTGAAGAGGAACTCCCCTTCCCCCGGAACCCTTCGCAGCGCCCGGCCGGCGGCACCCCAGGAGGCGGCGGCGGGCACGGAGGAGGCGCGGGCGAGAGCGCGGCGGGGCGGCGGCGGCGGGGCGGCGGCGGCGAGGCGGAGCACGGCGGGCCCCGCTTCGCGGCGTGCGCCGGCAACCATGAACTTTCTGCTCACTTGGATCCACTGGGGGTTGGCGGCGCTGCTCTATCTGCAGAGCGCGGAGGTAAGCGGCGGGACGGGGGCTTTTGTGCCCCGCGTAGCGGAGGGGGAGGGAAGGCAGACGGCCGAAAATACTTTTCCCCCTTTTTTTTGTTTTCTCTCGCCCCCTTGCGCCTCCCTAACCCCCCCCCCCCCCCCCCTTTTGCTTCCCACCTGCTCGGTGCGGTGCGGCCGCGCCGCTGGCGTCGGGTGCGAGTGGGTGCCCCCAGCACCGACACGTGTGCGTGTGTGCGTGCGGTGCTGCGGCGGGGGGACAGCGCTGGCCGGAGCTCCGCGGGGCCCTGGGGCAGCGGCAGCGCCGTGCGGAGTGCCCGCGCACATGAACGCGCCCCGGCGCGACGCGGCCGTGAGGGTCCCGCTGGGGCCGGGGCGCTGCGGTCGGCGGGGCGCGGGGCAGGGAGGCAGCGCGCTGCCTTCTTGCATCAGCCTCGGGTCTCCTGACATTGCAAAAGGCTGTTTCGGCGGTATTTGCCTTGGGTCCCAGCTCGGGTTCGTGCCGCCGAGTGGAGTTCAAAATGCCTAGCTGGAAAAACAAATAAGAGATCAAAGAGACCAAAATGGATCCAGAATTTCTTCTAGATTGGAAAAAAAATTAATCAAAATACATTTCCTGCACCGCGATTACAAAACCTAGGATTTTTCTCTTCCTCTTCAGTCACTTTTACCTCATTGTCATTCTTGAGGAATTAGAAACCAACTCTTCCTCCTTTCCTCTTTTTAAAGAAAAAAGAAGGGCAGCTTTCTTTGCAAACCTGTCCTATAAATCTGTTTTCTAAAGAGTCAAGAGGGCTGTGTTGCCAAGAGATATTAAGGGGTTTAGACAGAGTGCCCACGTGAAAGTGGCTGTTCACGAGGCAGGCATGGATTACATTTTAAAGGTTATAACAGGTTAGTTCTCTCCTGCCATTTCTTCTCTGCAGTTGGAGAGAGCGCGGGCCAGATCATCTCCCACAATTGTGAAAATAAACGTCGCTTGCAAACTAATCAGTTATTCACATTGTTTGTTCAGCACCAGTGCTGGAAGGCAACTCCCCAATTAGGAGCCATTTCAGCTGTAACTGAAGTCATGCAAGCACTGCACGCTTTGTTTCTAGCCTGTTATATCTCTACTTTATCCAGTGACAGCCGCACATTAGGCAGTGCTCGGCCGTGCTCGATGGGAACTGAGGCGCACTGTCACTTGAGTGTTGCACAGAGCAACTCCCTGCTGCCTTCCTGCCAGATTTGGCTGGTGGGACAATTGTTTCTGCTCTCCAGGAGTTTTTCCACTGTCAACCAGAACAGGGGTTTCTTTGCCTCCCAGCTCCTCAATAAACTTGTACAGTAGCATCTGTTCCCCACCTATAGTATAGACAATTCTGTATCAGTGTCCAGTGACAACACCCTTTAACCCTCCCCTTGTTCCTTTCCCCTCCCCTTCCTCTTCCCCAGAAGAGGAAAGAGCGGATCAGGTAGAGTTGAGATCTGTCTGTCCTCAAGAGTTCCATAAAAGCCTCATGCTGCCTTTTCTCCTAGGCCAGAGGATGGTGCAGATAAGGAAACAGTATAACGTGGAAAAAATGGTAGGAGAGAATTACAGGAGTTTGGGGGGAAATGTTGCAGAGGGATGGTTATGGGTTCAGGTACCTGGATGATGTGGGCTGTATAAGTGCTTAGGCAGATTGACGGTTCTGTCCTTATTTGTCTGTTGGTTGTCTGGGCACCACGGTGATAGGAACGTTAGAAATACCAGCAGATCTCATGTAGGCAGCTTGATGATGACTGAGCATGGCAGAAGGCATGACTCTTCACACAGGACTAGGGTTTGTGCTTTGATGATAATATTTATCTGGCTCTCAGGCTGATCTATCTGAGCTAGCCAGGCACATTAGAGAGCATTAAATAAAAGCCCTGACAGAGTCTGAGTTGGGGAAGTAGGATCCAGCGCAGCTTTCCTGGAAGTGAAGGAGAAGCGATGAAGGAATCACGGTGCTCCTCTGGTGAAGGTTCAGGGGGATGACTCCTTACTGAGGTAGTTGTTAAGGTTGCTCCTGCAGCAAGACATGAATGGTGGGAAATTGTTTCATGGTTGGGTCTGGGCAGCACTGATGCTACAGGTGTCTGCCTCCATTGGTGGCGATAGCCTTTCCATGCAGGCAAGGGAGGGAAAGGCACTTTTGCCACCCTCCCAGCTGATTGATTGCGTTGAACGGCGTGCACAGTCCTCACGCACTACGGGATTAGAGATGTTGCACTGTTGTCCTCTTCCAGTCCTCCCTTTCCTAGAGAATGGGGGGCAGCTGCTTATTGCCCATCTTCATTCATCTGGGGGTCTTGCTGCCAGCCTGGTGACAGGTCACTCCTGATGATGGTCTGGGAGCTCTTCCCCTCCTGCCCTGAACCAGCAGAGGGACCTGGATATAGCAGCTGTATTGCCATAGGAAGAGGCAGTGATCAGACACTGAGGGAGGGAGAACAAGCCTGTGACTAGACTGTTAATGATCGCACACCCACCAGGCTGCCTGCCTTTGCTGTGCCTCTGTACCACGTCACGATGGGGAACCACCAAAACCTGCTTCCACAGCCCTTAGGCAGCTGGGACACAGCAGGTCACCTTCTCCAGAGCTGTTCCTGTGCTCTGATGACAGGCTGGAAAGAGAAGCACTCCTCTGGGAGCAGGGGAGAGAGATGTCTGAGGGGCTCACTGATTCCTGAGCAACCCCAAAATCATTCTCCTGCCTGTTCTGTCAGAGGTTCCTTGGCTATACTGGCAGCTTGCAGGATTGCTGACCTCTGTATGCATGTACAATGGAGGAGTGTAGTGAGTCCCATTACCCCCCTCTCCTAAGCAGAATACGCTGAGAATTTCTAGTGCCTAAGATGAAAAGTGCCTTAACTCCTGTCCCAGAGTCCCTCTCAAAGTGGATGGATTGTTTGTTCCAGTCCTAAACAGTTACAAAGCTCTTTTAATGAGGCTGCACAGATTAGGGGGAGGGGAAAGGAGAGAAAGAGTGCTGGTGGTGAGGGGGGGTGATGGTTAGAGAGGAATGACTTGATTAACCTTTTCTTTCCCTTCAGAGAAAAGCTTGCTTTGGACAGGGACTGGGGGAGAAGGGAGATGGGGAAGGTACAGATGGTGTGAAGTGAGTTTATTTGTTAGGGAAGGTTTTACCCCACAGAGGGAGGGATGTGCATTTGCTACAACCTGAAAAGAGCACAAGAAAGGAGCTTCCTCTGTCAGCCCCACTCCTGGGCTCATTTTTCCTACTCTCAAGGCTGGGCCAGGGGTTGCTTCCACACTACTGTGAAATGTTGAAAATCTATTGGGAGGAAACTGTGTTACAGAACTGTTGGGTAATGCCAAAAGCCAGCAGAGGAGAGCATGACCTTCAGGCTCCTACCGAAGGGCACAGCTGGCCTGCTTGTCCTGAGGAATGTTTTTGGTTCCCCATGTCTGATACATAGCAGACTGTTTTGAAGTGAAGCACAAGGCCCTGCCTCACCTGCTGTTCTAGTGGACATGCTTTGAGGGCACTAGGCACAGGTGAAAAGCACTGCTGAAAGGGCAGGAAAGTTTCTTGGAATAGTGAGCCGAGTGTGTTACTGATAGTTCTGGGAAGCCTTTCTTGTTTCTGTTGAGAGCTCCCCTGGGAAAGCTCAGAAGCTCTTTGCCCACTTTGCACCGATCTTGTTTCCCATCTTTGGGGTCAGATCACATCCCATGTCCAGGTGAGCACTGGCTCCTTTTCCACTACATCAGGGGCAGGGCAAGGTGCTGGCAAGGCGCAGGTGAGTACCGAAAGCATGTGGCTTGCTTCTGCTTCTCACCACTTGTGCAGCCTGTGTGCTTGCATGTGAGGAGGCAGTGGGCTTGGCAGCTGGCTGGGTAGTTTTGCATAGAGAATGGGTAAAAATGCCCCTCAAAGTGTCTCCAAGCTAATTTTGCTCAGTCTGTCATGTCATTTTGTGTGTGAACCAGAAATCCCTCTGTGAAAAGTCTTGGGGACATTGTGACTTGAATAAACTGATTTGGCTCATGATCCTCTTCCTGTGCCATGGAAGATTGAGACTTTTCTGCCCTTGAAGTGGTTCTCTTTTTACCCATAGATTGTCAGGCACTGAGTGGCTTTGGAAGGCCGCTGCAGTCTCTGCCGCTTCCATTTTGTTTGTGCTGTTGCAGTGACCTTCACACTTCAGGAATGAAACTGTTTCTAGGAACCTGCTTTTTAAAGTGTTGTCAGAGTACTGAGACTGAGCACACAGCCCCCTTGTCCCCAGAGAGGAAATAGATCCACTCATGGGGCAGCTCAGATCTGGGTTGGTAAGTTATGCCCAGGTATAGAAAGACTGTGGTTGAAATGAGAAAGAAGCTTGGTCAGGGGGACCTTAGACAAAGGAAACTATGCACAGACACAAAGGAATGTCTGGGAGAGGGGCTTCTAACTGGCTCTCTTGCCCCCTTCTTTTAAAAGCTGACACTTTCAACTGCTTGGATGGTGGTGCTGCCCTGTGCACAGGACTGCTTAGAAGACCATAGGTGGCAGATTCCTCTTGTGAGTTTGGGGTGGACTTGACCTTAATTCAGTTCTGTCTTCATCTAGAAGATCAAAGGGCCTTTTTCTAAGCCTGAACATAGCATATTGCTGACAAAGCAGTATTTTGTACAGATCCCCATGCTTCTTATGGGCCTCTGCTGAAAGGCAGCAAGTTCTGTGGTGGACGGCATCACACAGGTGCCAACATACCTCGGAGAAGTGAAGAAAAGTTGGGCCTTTTCCATTTCGGTTCAGAAGAGAAGAGCAGGGGAAAGCCTGACCTGGCTGGAAAGTTACGTCAGAGCTAAAGCCCTCATGAAGAGCAGGAGGAGTGGCGTTCCTGTTTCACCTGGAATTAAAAAGACTTACTTAGTAAAGTGGTGTAATATTTCTTCATACCATTTTGGGGGTGGGTTACCTGTCACCACTCCTGCCTGCATCAGTGCTTTGGAAATGGCCCCAGTCCCAAAAGGCATCAGGAGTCACTGCAGAGCTTGCAGCCTTTTCATTGTTGGCCCAGGGGAAGCTGTGGAGCGCAGAAACGGGATCCATGCAGGGGCTGGGGACTGGGACCACTAAGTGAGGGCGCGCGTCCCCCTCCCTTCCATCAGAGAGGAAGAAAACCCGGGCGGTTTGGCGGCGTCAGTCGGCAAAGTGGTGCTGTCACAGTTAATCGCCCTGACACCCGACCAGATGCCGACACCTCCGTGGCCACCACTGCTGGGTGACAGACATCTGTGACATTGAGAGGGGACCGATGCCCTTCTGTGCCTGGCCGCCCTTCTCCCCTTTCTGCCCTCCCGGGCCAGATGCACCTTCACGGGTAGAAGCGGTGCCCGGGTCCGCCGGTCGTGTTGGCGGCAGCAGCAGGTCACCCCGTTACTTTCTCCACCGGCCTCGCATTTGCTCCCGGTGTTTGCCCGCGGTCACTGACAGCAGCTCCCCGGGGACGCGTTTCTCCCTTCAGGGCCTCTCTCGGGCCCGCCACATCGCTCTGCCAGCCCCGTCCCCCAGCCCGGGCTGCCCGTGCCCCTCTCGGCTCCCCCGGGGACGGCGGAACAAAAGGTTCCTCTGTGTCCGCCGGGGGGAGCGGCTCCGCCTCAGGGGCGCCCCCTTCCGCCGGGGCTCCCTCCGTCCCTTGCCCGGCGGGACCGGGACCCCCGGGGCCCCTGCCCGGGAACCCCCGCGCCCCGGGTCCTCATCACAGTTCCGTGTTGTGACTGATTCTCTGTTGTCTTTGCAGTTGTCGAAAGCTGCGCCCGCTCTGGGGGATGGGGAGCGGAAACCCAATGAAGGTAAGCGCCGGGCGGCTTCCCGGCGGGCGGGAACGACCCGGGGTTGGGGGGAAGGAGCCCCCGGAGTCGCCGGCGGCCAACACCGCCACCTCCCGGGCAGCGGGACCGGGGGCTGCCGGCGGGAGGCGCCGCCGCCATCAACCCCTTCGTGGCGGCCGCAGCGTCCCCGCCCCACGCCGCGGGGCCGGGCCGGGCCGGGGGTGGCCGTGGGGACGGGCTCCGGGGCGGCCGCGGTGCCAGGGCGGGCAGTAGGGCTGGCCCAGCCCGCCCCTGGCTTACCACAACTCCGAGAGAAACTGCGTGCGTGCGCTGGTGCACATACGCACGCTCATTTATATATATATATATATGTATATATATTTATCTGCGCACACACGGGGGCACACAAAGAGCTGAGCAGCGGTGAGCAGTTTGCTCGGGATTCGCCACAGTGCTGTAGGAAGGGATTTGTCAAATTTTGCTGCCCACCTCTCTCCCGGTGGTGCTGGTGATGCCCAGCTGGGTGGCCAGGGCTGATCCCCGAACAAAGGCCGGAGCAGCCCCCAGACGGCAGGTCTCTGAGTAAGAGAAGGAGAAAGGGACAATCTAGGATGGTTTTCTGGGTTCATGCCTCCCAGCAATTGTCAGATACCCCTGCAGTCAGGAAATTGTAAAGAGCCAGGCTTGAAAAATGCACCTTTTTATTTTGGTTTGGGCTAGCAGACTTTGCCGATTCAGGGAACAGCACTGTGATCTGATAGGTTCTACTGATTTGTTCCTGGTGGTCCAGTATGGACAGGACCATTGCCTGGCAGTGAAGCAAGGTGGTGCCTTTCCAGGTGCTGTGATCTTGTGTCTTTCTGGTTGCCCAAAGGCCAGGTTGTGACGGTGTCCCCTGCCTCATTGGTTCATGGAAGTAAATGTAGACCAGAAGGGCAGTCAGCCCCTGGCTTAGTCAGAGACGCCTCCTGCGAGCTCCCTGTCTAGTGAAGCCCTGTGTGTCAGGAGGTTGGCTTCCCTCCACACGCCTCAGTTCAGCAGTGGGATAAAAGGGCTGTGGACTTCGGAACCTTCAGGCTGAGGTGATCATCACCTGTTTTAAGACCATCCTAAGCGTATTTTCCCCTTACCTGCATAGCAGAGCAGATCACTTGTTGCATAGCAGGGTCTGGCAGACGTCTTGCAGGGTCCCCATGGACTGTGACCTTCAGCGTTATTCCAGCTGGAGGTCAGCAGAGGGCTCCAGCAGTGTGGGCCGAGATTGGCTTTTTTTTTTTTTTCGTAGCAGTCAGTTTAAATTTCTGTAACTTTATTGGTGTGACAGACTCCATGTGTGTCGCCAGAGGCTTGTGGCAAACTGCGCTTGGGATAGGTGTCCATTTTGCACAGCCAAAATTTCTGATTTGCTGGGGGGCTGCTGCCTGTTGTGCTTGACCCTTGCTCCTGCTGAAGTCAACAGAAGAAGGTTCAGTGACTCCAGAGGGATCAAGATGGAGCCTGCTGTGATGCTTATTTTGGTAACCAGTCCTCTGCTGTTGGTAGAAAAGAGATAGTGTCCTCATCTGTGCCATTTGTTGTGTCCAACAAATCCCTCCTGTGGTGGGAAAGAATAAATCAGAATTAACTTCTGTCACAAGAAGGCTGATGGGATTGCAGTAGAAGCTGATCTGGCAATATAAGTGGTGAGACTTTAGTGTTGTTGTCCTGCTGCTATTTCAGGTTATGTTATGTAGATACATCTATGAAATAGAAATCAGGACTCCTGGCACTTCCTGTCTCTGCTTCTGTGGTTTGACCTTAGAGGTCCTTTCTGTGTAGCTCAGTTTCTCATCTGTGAAGAGATGATGATGAGCTTCTGTTAACCAAGGACAGTCCTGTAGTCCCTTCCACTGAAGCTCTTAGGGCTTGGGTGAAAAGTGGGTTTGTGTCTTTGGCCATTTTATGCTTTCTCTGACACATCAAGCTGTGACAGGTTTTTATTTGGGATGGACTTAATTCTAGTTGGAGACTGTTATTTTAGCTTCAGCCTCTACCATTTTGTGCTCAGGAGAGATTTCCACATGTTTTGGGGCACAGGAAGTTGTAGAGGAGTCAGACAAACACTCTTTGTTTCACAGGAGAAGATTCTTCTGGTATAAATAAAGGAAACCACCACCACTTGTGGCTGCATTTTATTTGTAAAATAGTAGTGTGCCTGTATTGCTGCTAACAGTTGATGGGGAGGGAGACAAAATGATCACAGACTTTCTCCTTTTTCTAGTCCAGCATGTTTTCACTTGACTACTTGAACTTAAACTCTGTGTTGAAGAGTTAATGTGGGTCCTGTCTTGGTTTTAACCTTACTTCCCCTCCATTCACAACAAAGAACCTGACTCAAATCTGGTGGTGCTTTGCAGAGTAGGAGTGTGAGTTAATTGTGGGATTAACTTCTAATGTGGTCTGAAACTCGGACTACAGGACAGGAGCAGACCTAGCAGTTAGTCCTTTGCTGACCTTCCTGTGTTCCCCATGAAAGAGACTTTCTTCCATTCATGACACAACCAGTGGAAAGGAAGCACAGGCAGAATCATCCCAGCAAAGTGTGGAATCTAACTCCCAGTAGACAGGAGTAAGTGTAGGTATATGATAAAAGGGGCAGGGCTTTGCTGTGAGGTTGACTGTACCTCAGTCATGTGCTCCAGTTTGGTTTGGGTGGTAACTCTGCAAATGAACTACAGTGTTGCACAGCCTCCATGTGAATGTTCTGTGTCCAGCAGAATAAGGCAAGGTGCCTTGTGTGGTAAGATTTTCTGACTGGCAGCTAGGGAAAGATTCCCTGGTTCCTTTTCAAAGGCTGATTCAGACTTTGCAAAACCATCACATGTTAAAGTAAAGGTAGAAACTCCCAGATTGTTCATGGGAAGGCTTAAGTCCTGTCAAATCTCCCAGTTCTCAAGTATAGTTGTCAGGGTGCAGCTGTGAAAGTAAAGGCCCTGCGAAAGAAGGTGAGTGTGCTGTTCTGGGGCCAATCTGTAATTCTGGGTTCTCTGGTGTAATCCAAATGCTTGGGTAGTGCAAACACTTAGAAAAGTGTGGCAGACGTTGGTCAGTTTCACTTTACTTTTCTACTCTGTTTCGGTTTCTGCCTCCTTTATGCCCCAGACCAGTGTGGTGAGCAGCATTTGATCTGCACAGGTAACTGCTGCTTTCCCTCCCTCTTACTTTCTGTCCCTCCCCTTGACGTAGGTCTGTAAGCATTTTTATCCTGAACTATGCCTTTACTGCCAGAGTTCTCAGATCCTGTGTCTGGCATAGTGTGAATAATCAACAGTGCAGTTCAGCGATTATCTTTGTGCCTGCAGAATTTCCCACATACTAAATTGTTCAACTTGTTGGAACATAGGCGGTGACTAAAGT
This sequence comes from Poecile atricapillus, assembly GCF_030490865.1. Classification (NCBI taxonomy): domain Eukaryota; kingdom Metazoa; phylum Chordata; class Aves; order Passeriformes; family Paridae; genus Poecile; species Poecile atricapillus. Next base: position 83,479,788 of record NC_081251.1, read on the forward strand.
CACTCCAAAGGAGAACAGGAAAAAGGAGGAGAAGGAGGTAGTCACAGACAAGATAGGAGAGCAGACAGGAGAAGGAGACATACGGCAGTTAGGGGAGGAGGGAAGAGGAAGGAACAAGGAATAGAAACATGTCTTCTAGACAAGGAATACCAACAAGCAGTCTATGCCTGCCAGGCTACATTTCCCTTTCACTAGCCACTTTCTCTTTTAATAGCTGCTCACTCTCTCTGACACTTCAAACTCCTTGGATGGAAGCTCCTCCCCTCTTGTACCCACTCTCAGCACTTCAGCACTATGGCACTGTCAACCCTGTATGACCTAGAATTAACTTTCAACAATTAACTGCAGGCTGTGAGCTCCAAGCCCTGCCGCTTTTGCATTTTTGTGGCAAAGTAACCTTTATGCCAGTTTGTCACAAGTTCAGGGCACTTTAGAAACGCTTACTGGAGACCATGATTTTCCATGATGCAAGCAGTTTGCTCTTATCACTCTGAGTTATCAACCTTGGTGCTAGAGGACTCTGCATACTGTACAGGTGGATCATTACAGTGCATAACAGCATGGGGCAGGTACTCTCTCCTTGTGCATACTCTTACCCTCTGATCATGTGAGACATCCTCAGTTGCCAGTGTGGTGCTACAGCTAGGAGGCCTGGAGGACTCCAGGTACTCATTGTTTGCAGTACTGTACTAAGCACCCAGGGTTTGTATGTGTGTGTACTTATCTATACTATCTTTCATCTCTTTAAAACCTCTCCAACCCTTGACCAAGCAGGAGAGTGAAGCTTTGGCAAGAGACTGGGAAACATTGAGAAATACTTGTGAAATCAGTGCAGATCGCAAGCAGTTAGTGTGTGCTCCATTTGTAGGGAAGGCATGGGATAATGGCAGATCCACCCTGTTCCCCCTCCCACACTGTCTCATTGTGGTTCAGTAGCCAAATATATAGTCTGGTTAATCCTGGGGGTGCTGTGAGCCTACTTTGAATCTTTCAGTGGGTGTCTTGGTTCCTCAGTGTGGGATAATGGTCAGTGTGGAGACATGGAGGCTGTCACTTGTAGTGGATGCTGTCATGGTTCCGTGATGACCTGCTGAGGTGGATGTTCTGCATGGCCAAAAGACATAGATGACAGGAAGGGTGAAGATGCATAGCTCCATGGTTCAGAGCCTCTGCTTGCTCTTAGAAGTGTTTGTGTGCTGAGGTCTGTACAAAGGATGCTTCTGGCTTTAAAACCCAATGGTGCATCCACTGGCTGTTTTGAAAAGGAGTAAAGGGCAAACCAGTGAAGGGCCTTAATCCAGAGTGCAGATTATCTCCTGCAGCTTTTTGGCTGATCTGATATTCTTAGTGGCAGCATGCCAGGAATATGGGGAAGAGCAGAGAAGAGGTTTGGGGCACAGTCACCTGTGGCATGCATCATGGTACCAGGGAGGCAAACAGTGAGGCTCTTTTGTCCATCTTGCCTTTGCCCTGAAGCAGCCGTAGGCGGAGATTTTTTCCCTTCCCACTTGATGTGTGTGTATGTAGAGCACAAAGGATTTAGGCGTGCAAGACTGTTAGTGAAGAGCATAGGGTAGCTGTGTTGCAACTGTCTGGCTCACTTCAAGGGGTGAAGCACTAGACAGTCTTGAGCTAAGTTTGCATTAACTTATTCCCTCCATTCCTCTTTTAGTTATCAAATTCCTGGAAGTCTACGAACGCAGCTTCTGCAGGACTATTGAGACCCTGGTGGACATTTTCCAGGAGTACCCTGATGAGGTGGAGTACATATTCAAGCCATCCTGTGTGCCTCTGATGAGATGTGCGGGTTGCTGCGGCGATGAGGGCCTAGAATGTGTCCCTGTGGATGTGTACAACGTCACAATGGAGGTGAGGGTCCAGCTTGCAATCTGCCATGCATGGTTGGAAGGAAGCAAGTCAGCCATCACAGCCACCCCAAGTCCCAACGCGCAGCTAATTCGGAGGAAATGCAGCCTACCCCAGGGAACCTGTCTCCTGACTCTGGTGCTCTGTGTTAAACCACACAGGGTTACAAGATGAGTCGCCCATGTCTCTTTAAGGCTAAGAGGAAAGTCTTTTTTTTGGCTCTTGCCCAAATACAGTAGATAGGAGCATGCAAAGGAGTGTTTCTGCAAACGAGCACTTTGTGCTTAGAGAATGCAAAGGAGCATTTCTGGTGGTGTTACCTCCCAAGTTCCCAAAGAACATATTCCTTGGTTCTTGCTCCACCTTAATTCTACACACAGCTGCTGTTCTGACACAGCTGAGTAGGGCAAAATGGGAGAACCTGTTGGTACTCTCTCTTGAAGGGCATGTGAGGTCAGCCTGTACCAACAGAGCGGGGAATTTGGGTCATTAGCTACCGTGGCAGAGTAGGGGTTAAAGGGGCTCTAAGAAACAATCTGCTTCTGTGTCAGCTGGAAAAGCCTTTCTGCCTCTGGGCGTCTTCCTCTTTTGTTTGGAGGCTGCTGAATTCATTTCTTGGAAGAGACAGAGGTGGCCATGATAGCAAAGGCTGGGCCTATGGGAAAATGCAGATTGCTTTAGAGAGCTTTGTTACTGCCCTTAACTGTGAGGCTGGATCCCAGCTCATGTCCAAAATCGTGCTGGTGCCCCTTATCTGTAACCCATGGCTTCCTCACCTATTTTTGTCCCTTAGCGTCTTGAATGGCCACTGTAAATACTGCTGTCACTTTTTAATATTGATGAGAGTTGTGCAGTACTGAGTGATTTACCAGCAGGTCCTTTTACTTGAAATTTGGACTGTGTTGGAACTCAGTTGGAGAACCTGCCTATGCCCTCTCATGGTTCCCTATACTACTATTCCACTTGCAGGCTCCAGCCTGGGCCAGACCATAGTAGCTTGATGTAGCTAGGGATGGTTTTCTTCCTACCATTCCTTGCTGAATTATAGTTCTCGACTGGTATGCCTGCATGCTTGTAAAGAGTCAGAGGCACTTAAGCAGGTCTCTAGAGGTAGTTTTCCGGCTGTGTTCTGGGTTAAGAGAATGAGATAATATTCCATAGCTTCTAAATAACTTCCCTGGAGGTACCTGGAGCTTGGGTCTGGGTGATGTCTAGCTTTGCAGGACTCTTTTAAACACAAATCTCCAGATTTCTTTTGTGTGTCAAGTTACTGAGAAAGTGAGATGTCAGCTGGGAAGGAGTGGTGGCGTAAGGAAGAGGAGCTGGATTTGGAATTTTCAACTGGGACCTTTGCGTGCGACTGAGCATGGCTTGTGCATGATCAGGCTGGATGTGCAGCTGCTGTCTGTCCAGCATCAGCCAGGGAGTGCTCATTGAGAGCCTTGCTATGGTGGTACACCCTCTCCCATGCCTGTCTCCAAGGCAGTCCACCAGAGCTGGCACCGGACATGCACGAGCAAACAGAGCTTTGGCACAAGTCTGGTGTTGCTGCTCGCTTGTGATCAAAGGCCTTTTCTGACTGGGAGTGCAGGGCCTCAGAGCTAGCTCGAACTCTGCCCTGCTCTTCCCAGGAGCACCTGGGGTGTTAGTGCTTTGCTGTACAACAGCCTGATTTGAAGATGGAGAGTGAGCAGGCAGTGACCCTCTCTGTTTCTTTCATTCCAGATCATGAGAATTAAACCCCATCAGAGTCAGCACATATCACACATGAGCTTCTTACAGCACAGTAAATGTGACTGCAGGTGAGAATGGAGCAACACTGGTTCCTCTTGCAATAAAATTACTCTGAGCCTTTCCTTTTTTCTGCCATTGGGTTGGGACTCTTGTTCAGACACTTCTGCAGCCTGCTTGGTTGGTTTGCAGCGGGATGGTTGAGCCTGGGAAAAAAAAGCCCTCTGCTATCAGGGCTCTTCCATCTCTAGCTATCACAGGTGGACAGTGCTAACCTACATCCTGGGATCTTTTGGCACTAGCCACCAGCAAGGGTCAACAGGAGAGCAAAAGCACTTTGAAATGGACCACTTAACCTGTGCCATGGGCATCCCGCAATGCTGCCTGTACATGTCCTTCCCTGGACTTGGTGGGAACTGGGGATGATATCAGAAGTATATGTGATAAACTCTCTTCTAATGAGGCCTTTGTTCTGTCTTTCCCCACAGACCAAAGAAAGATGTCAAAAACAAACAAGAAAAGTAAGTGACAAGCCTTTCCTCCTTTCTCTTTTGGTGGTTGGTTGGCATTTCCTCTCCCCACTTCCCCATGCCCTTTGCTTTGGTTGGATATACTCAATTTAAGAAGGTGTTTTTGGAAATGGCATATGGTACTGCATGGGGCAATGCTCTGAATCCATTCCAGGTGGTCACAGAAACTCAGATCTGATGGTCCTTCCTTCATACCCCAGACATGGACCTTGCATGACCCATGGCCATGGCAGTCACTCCTAATGCTTTTTCCCGAGTCAGGGAAGTCCCGTCGTGTCTGTGCTGCTGGAATGGATTCAAGGTGCAGCCCCCATTCTCCCCTTCCCTCTTCCTGGGGTGTTTCTGGTTACTGCAAATTGCTGCCTTTCTTTATTATTAATTTTTTTCTTGCTGCTTGAGTGAGTACTTGCTGGCTTCTTTCACAGCAACTTTGGTAGGAACTCCGCTGGCTACAGGGAAAGGTGGAAGTAGAGGCCTGGTGGAGGCAGGACTGATGCCATGCAGGATGTGACACTGGTTTTGGTTGGGAGGGGACCTGGGAGGGTGTAAAGGGAGGTGGATGTCCTAGCTGGGTCTCAGTGAAAGCTTTCATGAAGCATTTTTTGAATCTGATAGATTTGCTTTGGTGGCCTGAAGAAGGTTAAGTCACAACCTTCCCAAAGTAAAAAGGTTGTGGAAAGTAGAAAAATAAGTCTAATCCTTCAGTAGTTGCAGGGACGCGCATAAAATATGAAACAACATTATAAAGAAAGAATGATCTCTCTGAGTGAGAGGATCAGCTGGACTGCGCATGACTGGGAAAGCAACTGCCATTTAGAGGTGCAGAGTTGGAGAGGAAGGAGTGAATATTTGGAGATGAGACTGAATCTGAGACAGAGGGAGCAAACAGGAGAGAGAGAGCTTCTTTCACCCCTCTCCTGGTGGTTGTATGTTTCTAGCTGCCTTCCAGCCTCTCCTCCTCCCCCTGGAAATCTGCTCCTGGCTGCATCAGACTGCGTGCAGCCAACAGTCCTCTCTGCACAGGGCCGGTCGGGGCCGGTCGGTCTGTGTGGCTCTGTAGTTTGAAGGTGTGTGAGAGTTTGGTCTGTGTGAGCTCTGGTGAGGATGGGGTGTGGGTGTAGCAGCCAGCTCAGATTGTGTTGCATTCACTTTCCTTTTCTAACAGCACCTTGCCTGCTCTTTGCTGGTTCTGCACTCCCCAGGGAAGGAAGGGAAAGGAAGGGATGGGAGAGACTGGTGTGCTTTGATTTGTGCTGGATTGAAAGTCTTGTTATATTGGTACCCCTCTCCTCCCTTCAGGTTGATTTTCTTCCCCTCACCGTCTCCCTGTGACTCCTGCCTGACATGTAGGGCAGAACCGGGACTGAGCTGATGTTCTGACGCTTGTTCCAGTGAGACGACTTGAACAGGGCCTAGGAGACACCTATGGTCTCTTCTGTCCCCCCAGTTCCCTTTGACAGCTCTCTCCTGAGGTGGGCTGCACCAGGGAACGAGGGAGCCTTTGCTGAACCACCTCGGAGATGGGACTCATTTGCCTGACAAGCCCTGGTGCTTTGCCTAGGGCCTTCTCTTTGCATGTCTCTCTCTTGCTCCTGTGCTAATGTGGCTCAAGGAGAAGTACAGGCTCCAGCCTCCCTCGCTCCCTGTGCTCTCAATGGCCCATAGGGATCCATGGTTAGTGTCCAGGACTACATGTCCTAGCCCCTGCCTGCTCAGCTCCTGCCCAAGAATGAGGCAACTGGTGAATTTTTCAGAATGGAGTCAGTGCTTTGGCTCCATCTGCTTGTTTGTATGGCAGATCCACGTGGAAGGTGACAGGAGGGAAAGGAGGGAAGAACTGAAAGCTGCTTGCTGGTTTTCTCCTGGGTAAAATAACTAGGTCAGGCCTTCCTCTTCCCCCTCTTTACTCTTCAGTACTCAGAATGGAGGCTGCCAGAGGAGATGTTACAGTCATCCAAGTAAGGTCTCCTGGAGTCCTCTGAACCACAGGCAGGAGGTGAGGTGAATGAGCAAAACCTTCAGGTTGGATAACCCTCTCCCACACAGCAGTGCTGTGTAGATCAGATCTCTTCCCTTGTCTGCGGAGTGCTCCCATCTCAGGGCAGGATTGCCACCCGCCCTGCAGAGCTGTTGGAGCTCAGCTGCCCCTTCAGTTAGGCCCAGTGCTGGGCAATGCATCAGGTCAGAGTGGTTTCCTCTAACCTGAGGAGAGCCCTTTCACTCTGGTTGCCTTTTGTCAGTTGTTGTGCGCCTGTGCTTGTCGCCTGGAATGGTTGTCTGCACTCACTGCGGTGGCGTGATGCTTTCACAAAGCCTTCTGTTCCTTCTCCCTCTCACCCCCTGCCCCTTTCCCACTACCCCTCTCTGGAGGGGGCAGGTGTCCCTCTGAGGCTCCAGCAGATCCACCTCTGCTCGCAGCAGCCTTGCAGGACACAGTCTCTGCTGAGTTCCCTGGTGTTGGCTTGGCTGTGGGCAGGCTGTTTGCGGAGCTGACAGCAGCGCCGGAGCCGGTGAATGTGTGTGCGAGGTAGAGATCTGTGCTTCGGCCCTGGGATTTACTCTCCAGTCCTGCCTCATGTGCTTCTCCCCTCCCAGCAAGGCACATGGCTGTATTTTTTTCCTCTTCTTCCTTGCGTTTTCTTCCGTTTTCTCTCTATCTCTCCCTTTCTTTCCCCCTCTCTCTCTTTCTCTTTTTTTTTTTTTTTTGTTTTTCTTCCAGAAAATCAAAGCGAGGAAGGGGGAAGGGTCAAAAGAGAAAGCGCAAGAAAGGCCGGTACAAACCACTCAGCTTGTACGTTTGTGTCCTCTGCTTGTAGACTCTCTTCCCTCCCTCTCCCCAAACCAGTCTGCCTGCTTGCTGCTCGTTCAAATCTCACCCTCCCCTCCCAGTCACTGGTGGGCTGCAGATCCTGCAGGGGCAGCACTGGTGGTGGCACTGCTCTGGCACTAAGGCTATCTCAGGGAAGCTGCCTTTAGCTTGCTTGGCTCTCTAATCATCAGTGGTGACCATTGTCCCAAGGCACAAGAGTGTGGTGGGTGGACGAGTACCCTGCACCTCTTCAGTTGCATCTCTGTCTTCTGCTTTCCACCACTTGTCTCGTGCCCTCACTGCTATGATGACTGGTGACAGGCAGGCTGACATCTGCCATGCATGTGTGTATGTGTGTGTGTGCGCGTGTGCACATGTGCGTGCGTGTCTGGTGGAGTCACAGGTGGAAAGGAGAAGGGGGACAGCGGGAAGCCAGAGAGGGGGTGCTGGGGAGCCAGGGGGGCTCTCTGTCTGTTGGTTTTTTTTCTCTCTTTCTGCTGGATTTGGTGGCTTGTCTCCCTGTCTCTTTCGCTCTGCCTCTCTCATGGTGGTTCACAAAATTCTGCATTGTAAATTCACGGCCCCTCCATAGGAGATGCTTAAGTGGCGAAGTTGGGATGGGGCTTACAGAAAGGAGGGCAGTGCCAGCTGCAGAGATTAGCATATGATACTGGAGCCCAGCTGCTTTCCAGGGGAGGATAGACCCTGTGTATTTAAACTTGTTTAGCTGCTGGCCTCTTTCTACTCAAATAGTCCACTTCAGAGAACTTCTTTCACTGATGTGTCATTAGCTGGCTGGGACCTCTCACCTTCCCATCTTTGCTTTCCCCTTCTTACTCCCTCTGGCCTGAGCCAATGGATCCAATGCAGCATTTGTGAATACTGTGCAGAAGGCCTGTTTTCTTTCTCTACGCTAATGCAAGGGGTTGCTGTTCTGGGGCTGTCGAGGTGCTGCTGGAAAATCCATCAGCCCGTGGCACTCCAGTGGGCAGCATGGGGGCTGCGGGAGGGGGCAAGGGGATTGCTTTGATGTTCAGGGTGTTGCATGTGTATTTTCTTTCTGCTGAAGCGCTGTAGCTTAGACATCTTTCCTTTTGCCTTTTTGCAGTCACTGTGAGCCTTGCTCAGAGAGGAGAAAGCACTTGTTTGTACAAGATCCCCAGACCTGTAAATGTTCCTGCAAATTCACAGACTCACGTTGCAAGTCGAGGCAGCTTGAGTTAAACGAGCGCACTTGCAGGTTTGTGTCCTGAAGGATGAAACACACAAAGAGAAAGAGAGAGAAAGAGAAAGATGGGGGGAGCTTGCTTCCTGCTGACTTCTGGCACCAGTGCTATTTGATTACTTTTCTCTGTCCTACATGGGCCGGAGAGCAGAGGGGCTAACTGGGGTGAGGACAGTTTCCTTGTGTCAGAGGCCAGCTGTGCGTTTCAGGTGTGCTCTCAGGACTTCAATGGGAATGGCTCCCAGAGACAGGCCCTTCGTATCTCAGGTATTCTTTACCATACAATAGGATAATGGAGTTCATGTTGCTGAGGTAGGCAGGGGGAGGGTCTGTATCCCTCTGCACCTTACCTGTACGCAACTCTGAGCATACCGTTGGACAAAGACAAATCCTTAACTGACTAGAATTTGACCACCCCTGACTTCCAAGCCCTTTTTCTGTGGCTTGTAGATGCTCTAGTGTGTGCAGAATGAAGAAAGCCAGTAGGAGCCTCCCTCAAGGCTGAGCCTACATTCTCCTTTGCCTCTTTGTTCTTCTAAAAGCCAGGGAGAGCACCCTGTCCTCTTGTACTGTGGTCACAGTTCCCTGTCCATGTCCTGTCCAGAGTTGTGGTTTCAGAGGCTGCACTCAGGACTGTGAATGGAATACAGCAGATTTAAGTCTGACTCTGGGTGGAGGCAGAGGTGCGTATTTCAGGTGTGAGGTGGGAGACATAAAGGCACTGTGGGGTTAGTGTCTGTTTGGAGATCGATGCTGTGCATGTGTCATCTGAATGCTGTCACACACCATCTGTGGCACAGACACATAAAAAAACCGATTCCCAGTTCTCACCTGAGCACTTTGGTGAGCTCAGTGGGGTGTCTTGATTCGAACAAGCTATGTGTGCACCTCTGGTGTGAGATCATCCTACCTGTATAGAGTGAGATATAGAAATAGGGTTGCTAATGAGCACTTGGCTGTGACTCTGAGCTCAGATCCCTTTCACAGAGGTCTAGGAGATTGTTCCTGTTTCTGCAGTATTGCAGTGGCAGCAGCTCAAGGGGAGAATACAAGGGAGAGATCCAGAGTCCTTTGTGGCTGTATCCTGAAAAGAGGAGATATCCATTGGCTAGGTGGCTAAGGCTGATAAAAGTAGCAAGTGCTTCCTTTGGGTGTAAAAATGCTTTGTGTCTAAGCCAGAGAGGCATTGGCACTGTTAGCGTGATGGAAGTTGCTCTGTATACAGAGAATTTTTCTGGGGTGCTCTAATTTCAGTGGGAAAGTAATTGATGGAGGGGCCAGAACAGAGCAACTTCCAGAGTTAAACTTCTCCTAGCAAGCAAAACCCCTGAAGTCTGAGACCAGACTTAATGTTGGCCTTTTCCTCCTTCTTCTTTTCCAAAGTCCAGAGAAACTGATAATTACCCCACAGAGTTTGAAGGGTGAGAAACAGTAACAAATACAATGAAAAGCCAAAAAATACTCTGAAAAAGTCATGATGATAGAAGGGGTTTGCTAGTTTCTCTTACTATTCCCTCTCTGTGATGGGATAATGGGCACTAAAAGAGGTTTCCAGAGGTGATATGTTGGCCAGAAAAATGGGAAGGAGTGATAGGAGTGGTTAGCTTATCAGTTTCCAGATAAAAAGCTGGTTAAACTGAAGTTCGTCTTGCTCTTTCTTGTAGAATTAGAATTGGGACCTACAGGGGAGGGTAAATTCTCATTTCTCCTGCTGCTTCTTCAGGGCACAGCTGTTCTCTGGTGCTAACCTCCACTCACAGCAGCTAGTGGAATGAAAAGCACTTCTTGCCTGCATGAGGTCTTGTCTGCACTGCTTCTAAACAAGAGGCTAGGTGGAGAGCTGAGGGTGTGTCTCTGCATGTATTGCTTAGCCTTGTTTTTCTGTGTTTGTGTGTATTTGTGTGTGTGGTGTGCAAAGGTGCAAACAAGACACTCAGATTTTTTGTGAGGAAGCCACTGATTCTGCTCCTAAATTTACCCGTTTGAGTATTCCCCCTGCTCTGTCTAGGTGAGCCTGGTGGAATACAATTCATTGACCCATTTGTGGGGTAGAGATTCTCAGCTGATTTGCCCATCTGCACAGCACTTCACCCCACCAGTGATGGTCATGCCATGTCTTAACACCATGTGCTTTTAAACACATTAGCCACCACCCTTACTTCCCTTCCCTGCCCTAGTTGCACTCCCATCACAAACATTAACCCCTGTTCTCTTTTTTTCCTTCCTTCTCCTCTTTGACAGATGTGAAAAACCAAGACGGTGAGTAGCGGAAAAGAAGGGGAAACAGCCCTGTTTCTGGAGCCTGATTTCTCGCCTGGACAGAATAAAACAAAACAAAACACTAATCCAAATGAACCCTAAAAATGAAGGATCGGTAGAGCACAGCACTTTCAGTACGGACGATGGACTCCGGAAGGAACATTCCCCAAGGCACCCGCCGCACAGAATTCACCTTTGGGTTTTGAACTGTTTTATTTTATTTCTCTTTTTATGCTGCTAAATAACAGAGCCAGGAAGACTTATAGGGGTGTATTTGATGGGTTTTCCCATGCATACATATATATGTGTGTATACATGCATATACATATATATATATGTATATATATTTTAACCACATCTATATATACATATATGTATATCTTAACCACACACACACACACATATATATAATATATATATATATATGTATATATATACTGATTATTTTTTTTAACATTGCTAATATTATTGGTGTCTTCACTGGATAATACTCGACTGCTGTGGACACAAGCGGGCTACTTGGGGCATAAGATACTGGACTTGAGTAGAAGCGCTGGGTGTAAACTTCTTAACTCTAACTGACTTGTGTGGCCTCCGCTGTTTCTCTGTAGAGTGTGCTGTACCACAAACCACCTTCTCTTTGCCTGGGACAGGGAGGAGAGGTGATGGAGAGGATGGGCAGGGAGTTCCAAAGAGCGGCATCCTAGGGTGCGATGGGTCAGAGGCCAAGGAAATGGCCATCTCCGTGATCAAGGATTCCTCCTCCCCTCTCTTCCCCCAACCTTCGCCCTTACTCGTCTCATAACCTGCCTGCCTTGCTGGGACATGGGATGTCAGTGTACATTTTGCGTTGACTTTATTCGCTGTAGAACCTTTGCCAGAGAGACACGCTGGCCTCTCTTAAGGATGGTGGGCAGCTGACGCGCACTGACTTTCTGTTCAAGGAATAATCACAGGAGTCTAGATTTCCCGCCCTTGGTGGCTGCAGAAGGACACAAGGTCTACAGTGTGCTGAAGCAAGAACGGGGACCGGTGCATAGCCACACAGTTGTTCAGCACTGTCTGCTTTCTTCATGCACAGAGCTGCCACTCAAGAGCATCCAAGATGCTTATGGAACATTTCTGGAAAGGGATATTAATCAAAAGTATATACACAGTAGTGGGGGTGTGTGTGTATGTATGTGAATGTATGAATTTGTGTGTATGTATATATGTATGTATGTGTTTTTATCTCTTTTTTATATATATATATTTATTTTTATACATATATATATATAAAAAATAATATATATGTATGCCAAGATTGAAGGGGGAAAAAAAGAAAGCAACTTTTGCTGCCTTCAGTTTGCGTGCCCAGTGTGAATGACCCTTAAGAACGTCAAGATTTTTTTTTAATGATGTACTGTAAATATCAGGCCCCTTTTCCATGTCTTGGTCTGGGGAATCAAATGTGAAGGCAGCTGGAGTCCCTTAGCTGTGTCCTGAGGTTCTTGGCTATGTGTGTATCTGCAGTGTAGGCTGTGGTGTACGTGAAACCCACCTTACACACGCGCGCACACACACACGCCCCTGAAAGTGTGTTTGTACGTCTATGTGGATATATATAATCTAGTTCTGTGATTAAAATTATTATTAATAATAATAATAATAATCAAAAAGGTACTCAGTCTGTGTCAGAATGCTGCCAAACATCATCTGCAATTGAATTTTCAACACCTGACAATGTATAACACAGAAAGCTTCCAAAAAGACAAGACAGTCTAAAAACAGACTCACAACAAGTGACTACTAACCACTAGGATCTCCCCTATTAACTGATGGCTTTCAGAAGGAGAGAAAACACACGGGTGGGTGCTTGCATCTGCAATGTAGAATACTCATGCTGCATCGTGTGCAAGACAGAGGCTTCCGATTGGGGGAGGGAAGAGAAAGTGTTTTATATACTTATTTAATATCCCTTTTTAAATTAGAAATTAAACAGATAATTTAATTAAAGAGTAGGGATTTTTCAGTATTCTTTGTTAATATTTAATTTCAACTATTTATAAGCCGTACCTTTTTTTTTTTTTTTTTTTTTTTTTTTTTTTTTTTTTTTTTTGTACTGGTTGTGTATAAATTTAACCTTCCTGTTGTCCCATCCCGTCTCTCCCCAATTGTTGGCAGAGTCAGTAGCATGTTATGGGCAGTTATTTAATTAATTTCTCTAACACCTACCCCTACACATTCCTATTGAGACAACGGTTAGATATACATCTACATACTATATATATATATATTTGGCTATGTGTTTGTATATATATATATGTTTATGTATATGTGTGATTCGGATTAAATAGACACTACGATTTTTTTATATATGTAAAAAGAAGAAACAGGAAAAAATAGAAAATTCTACATCTTGAATCTCTCTCCTTTTTAATTTTAATATTTGTTATCATTTTATTTATTGGTGCTACTGTTTATCTGTAATAATTGCGGGGAAAAAAGATATTAACACTACATATTGTGTCTAGTGAATTTTTTCAAGATATTCCTTAGTACATATTTATTTTTAAACAAAGAAATTACAGATATATCTTAAAACAACGACAACGACGACAAACAAACTTTTTTTTGTATTAAAGAATTTAATTCTGACATTGATTTCCTTTGCCTTCTCCTTCTGCCTTGCATCCTGGTTTTCTTCCATTGTGTGACATTTTCTCCAGCATTGCCTCTGGAGGCTACAGGGCATCAGCAACCTACCAATTGGACTCTCAGATTTGGGCCCAGAGCCTCCAAAAGCATCTAGGTACCTAAAACCTGTTGAAATGAAAGGGAGGTAGGCACCAGAATCCTTGCATGGTGCTCAGCCCAAGTTCCCTGCTTGGTGAGAAGAGGGTGGTGTGATGGGCAGGACCAAGGGGGAAGGACTCCTGGGTTCCTTCCCATCCTGATGCTGAGCAGTGTGGTGATGGTGCCAGCCCTGCTTCTTTCTTGTCAGGAGCCAAGACCCATGAGCTGGGTACTGTACAGGCACGAGTAGATGCAATCCTGGTGGAATTTACAATCCAAGGTGAAAGTAATGCTGTGAGCCTGCCCTTTCTGGTAATGGACTTGGTGTGTATGTAACTCACTGTCACGGATGGCTCAGCCAGACCTTGCCATTCTGGATAACATTGAACAAAAAACTGTTTAATTCTGACAGTGTTTATGACTTCATGAGGGATCTTGATACCATTGCATCTTTATGTCCTTTGGGGTCTAGGAGGAAAAACTTTGGCAGTGGTGTAATTTCCTCGTCATCCATGGAGATGAATGTGTCATGCATCAGTCATCTATCCACACTGGAGCATGCAGGATGTTTCCTGGACGTCTGGGAGGCGTCTCACATAGGGTAATACAGACCACTAAATTCATGGCTGCATCATTCCTGCTCTTGCAAAGGTAAAGAATCTGGCTTCTATTTAGCGTGGACTCAGGTAGCTCAACAGGTGGACCTGCAGTCACTCCCTCAGAGGAGGGTGGAGCGAAGGAAAGAGGATGAGTACCTGAGGACACTTTGGTTCACTGTGTTCAGTAATGTCTGTGGACTGTAGCAGTCAGGTGAGAATGTGAGCCATCTGGATGTTTCTGCATGAAGAACCCAAGGAGTTGCTTCCCTTGTATATTCATCACTGGCTTTTGTTCTGTGTGGATCTGTGGGCTCTTTCGCTTGTGGCTGTGCAAGGTGATGAAGACAGCAAGCCTATCCTCAGGAGACCTGCACTGCCTGTTTGTGACCTGGGAAATGTTTACAAGTCATCAAATTGGAAAAATTGAAACCAGCAGGTACGTGCTTCTCCCCTGAGCTAAGCTGGATGTGAAATCTCAGCACGGAGTGACCCAGGTCTCCTGGATGGATGAGTCAGCATGTTCCGGTCAGTCACAACACATCAAACCCTCATCAACCCATCAAACCCAACGCATCAAACCCTGTCCCACCAATGGCAAGCTGGGCTGGCTATTCCTGGTGCTCTTCTCTTTTCCTTCCTCTAAGGGCTCATGAGAGGTAGGATATCTGCAGATCAAGGTGACCTGATAGCCACTTCTTCATGAGACAGTGGCTGGATAGCATATTTCAGATGGGACAACTCATAGAATTTGTTTGTGTGGATGCTGGATGTTTGAGGTAGCTTGCTCAAACTGCAGCAAGGCCCTGCCCAAGCCAGCTCTGATGGGGTTTACCTGGGGCCCTGGAAGCAGTCCAACTCTATTCTCCAGGGTGAGTGTAACTGGGCTGTCATCTCTTGTGAGTAAGGTGATCATAACTTGGTGTTGGAAGTGAGCTCAGGCTGGTTGGAGAGGCTGTACATGATTGAGAACCCTTTGGAGAGGCTGGGACATAGGAGAGCAGTTGCCCCTCACCCTACTCAGAGTTTGCACCTGGCTTGCCTGTGCCCTGGCGCAAGGTGAGGTGAGGACACATGGAGGGAGGCCAGGTTTTCAGGTTGGCACTCTGATCTCGTCATACAGCCTTTCACCCTGTGCACGAGAACTTTCCCTGAAAGGCTTCTGGTCACGTCCACGTTTTGGTTGCTGGCTAACTAAAATGCTATCTTCAGGCAGCCAGCTGATGCTTTCCTCGTGCCTGCTGCATTTACTGTGTGATTCAGAGAGTGGAGACACCATGAAAGGCGGTAAAGGGTGCCCTGGGGAGACACAACAGAAAATCCCACTAGCAATGGAATAAAGGGTGCTTTTCGTTGGAAACCCTGTCTGTCTCTCCCTTTTGGCACCTGCTAGCTGTTTTAACCACTTGTTGTTGATGTCTTGCACTGCTTATCAGGTCTGTAAGTCAGCCAGGCTCTGCTTGGGCTCCACCACCACTACAGTGCCTGTGTTAGAAATCCCTATAAATCTCCTGTCCTTCAGGATGGTCCCACAGAGGACCTTAGAAGCCCAAACGAAATTAATTTCACAGGCCATGTCCTCCACTGTCTGCTCGTGGGACCTTTGGTAGTGAGAGATAGGTATTTTTATAGTAGTCCATGTGATGAGTGTGCAGGCAGTCTCTCTATGCTTGGGATGGCTGAAATTCAAGGATAATCCAGATCATCCAGCACAAGGTCTGCAGTCCTGGTCCGGGCAAGCACCGTGCTTGCTCCCAGCTCCCCATTTGGGGCCAGGCCAGGGTGGCCCTGGTGGCACTGTGCCACCCCACAAGCAGCTGCTGGCCCTTGCTGTGCCCCACAGCACCTGACACCCTTCACAATGGGGTGGCTGAGCTGCTGGCCATCCCAGAGCAGCCAAGTACCCCATATCTCATAAGAGGTGGCAAGCTGTGGATAAGAGCAGGGAGGCAATATTCCCTGCACAGAAGTGAAGGAGAGTGCAAAAGGAATGCAGAGAGTGCCTGACCACAGCTGTGGGGAAGGCTTGCCCTTTGGTGTGGGGAGGTGGGAGGATCCCAGGGGCTTTGAATCATGAAGGGGAGAAAGGTCAGGTTCCCCTTCAAATGTCAGAGGTTTGCTGGTTGCCTACCTCAGGATAGTATCTCTACAGAGGTGCAACTCGCTGTCTGTGTGAAGTGATTACAGAGTTACAAAAGGGAAGTGGGCTTGTTGGGCAAGTGCCACCTGTTTACCTGCCCAAGGCTGGCTTCCCAAGGCCAAAAAAGCCTTTTGATAAGGATTTCTTTAAACTTGCTGCCTGAGCTGCCTCCATACATCCAGGCAAGCAGTGCTATCTGCCCACAGCTGAGAGATGCAGTTCTGGGCTATACCTGTACATTGTGACATGGGGCTAATCTTGCTGGTTTGGGCTCTATATTTTTACCTCACTTTTTCAGATGCCCCAGACACTTCATTGGGAATGAAAAAAAAAAGCCCCATCTTTCCCTGGCCTGCCCAAGCATCTCTTCAGGCATCAGGGCTGCCCACTACATACAGCCAGCTGCTGTAGGATTCTCTGTGTGTTTAGCACTCAGGTGCCTCTGCTGCCCAGCCCACCACATTGCCCATCTCCTGGCCAAGCCTGGTGTCTGCAGCAGGGGGAAGGCATCCTGCAAGCCTGATGCCAGCACAGGAGGGCTTTACTTCAGGGCTTGCTTTGACACCTCCTTTGCCAGCTATTCTGAGTTGTTGGTGCGCTCCATGCTTGGAGAGTGTTGGGACCCAGGCTAGGGAGGGCATCTGGCTCTGCTCAGACCCCTACCAGGACTGGTGATGAGTGTCAGTTCCTGCTGAACATTCCCCAGGGAGGCTCACAAAATCCCAAAACAATCTGGGATGCAAGTCAGGATGCCTTGCTCCCAACCTGTGTTGTACCTGCTGTGTGGTAGCTTCAAGGTGAAAACTTTGGCCGCAGATGGCATTACGTCTGAATCTTGGTCAAATGGGTCTGTAGTGGAGGAAGGGTGTGACTGATGCAAACCCTTGTGCCTTTGCAACACTTTTCAGTGGGAGCATTATCTAAGGGGAAATAAAAAGGGGGAGACCTCACCCCTTAGGTGCAAACCCTACTGACAGCTCACAAGAGGCAGCACAAGATGAGCAAAATGGTCAACTTATGCAAGTAATTCAGTTCCATCACCTCTTCAGAGATTTTAAGGCCTGAGCAATTCACCTTCATTTGCCCATAACTCCTTTCTGAGCCATGGTGTAGACTTTGGAAAGGTGGACAAGCTGCCATTTCACTATGTGGCCTTCCTGTCCCTCTCACCTACAGAGAACCTGCTGGCACTGGATCCAGCCTGTGCCACAAACATAAGGATACCAGGGAGTATATGTTTGTGTCATTGGTCTCTCCTCCAGAAGCAAGACTCCCACCAGCATCCCTCTCTGCCCTTCCTTCTGTCCTCTGACACCATGAGTTCAGAAGCAAAAGCCCCAGTAGAGATTTATGATGGACTTATTCCTTTCGAAGAGACCCCTCATCTGGTTGCTCAGATGCCTGTGCAGACACTAACTTCTGGAAAGGCAACTTCCTGTTGATCATCTCTCCTTTTTTTCTTCACGGCTTCAACTTGCCCATTCCCCCTCCAAGTCCCCTTCCTTATGTTGGGCAGCTTGCTGGAAGATTAAAGTCCTCTTTTTTGCACTCCAAGGACCTCACATCTGGGAGAAGCAGCCTGAAGACTCCTGAGCAGATTATGTTTGCTCAAAAGTGTTATTTCTCGTGGGGACAAGAAGCTAACTCCTACTTACTTTGATTTATCTCACTACTGGTAGTGTGGTGAATGGGGGTCAATGGCACAGGATTTGATTGTTTCCAGTCTTCATAGGCATAATAAATTATGAGTCATAGGATCATCCTGAGTTATTCAGTGACTAATCTGAGGCTGGTCTTGAGGCTGCGGGCCAATTTTTTGTTGCAGCATTGGCTTCCCAGAGCTCTGTATTTTGGATGTGCAGTGCAGACCTAGTCAATACACAGCACCTGGAAGAACTGGCTGAGCTGCTGGAGGAGGTGCTGATGAGTCAGGGAGTGGCACTGCCCTCTGCACCAGTACCCCACTGGGGTGGCTGGATGTTCAGTGCAAGTGGCTGTGACTTTTGTGAGTCACTTTGTGGGACTGAGTGTGATCCACACCCTTGCTGAATTGTTGGGACCAGTCACAGACTCAGAGACATCCCAAGAGGAACTACTTGTGGGTTTAGGTTGTCTTGTTAATCACGTGCTGCTGTCCTGAACAGCCTAACCTGTTGCACTGCCTGGACTCTATCGTTATCTTTACCTTCTCTTTTCTGACTTAATTTCACCCTTAAGTTTGCAAATGTGTCAGTAGGTGTGTTCCCTTTCTCTCTGACGTAGACCCTCATATGATTATCGAGTCTGATTACGTCTCCTCTGGAGTAATTTCTTGGCCAGTGACATAAAATGGATCTTTAAATCCCATGGTGTCAGCTCACCAAGCTCTGCCCTCTATAATTTCTCTTTCTTCTATCCCAACACCTTTCATATATAAAAATAATACTCCTTTTCCCTTAAAAGTTGTCTACTGCTGAACATGCTCAAAGGTGAATAATTCCAAAAACATAGAAGAGGCAGCTGACTCTGAACATATCCCCTTATGTCTCTCTGTAGATGCATCTCTCTATGGTTTTTCTTTCTCAACCTCTTCTGGCAGTTCTGCTTTTCAGGGTGTCCCCTCCCACTGCAAAGCAGCTTTGCCCCAGATACATTAGCTTATCTTTTCCCGGGTTAAATCTCATTTTGTTTCCTGCTCATTTCTAATCTCTCTAAATCCTTTTGGAGGATTTCTCAGTTTGCTCTGGAATTTGCAATCACTTCTGCTGGAGGTGCCAGCTGGGGGAGTTCATAGGAGAACCTTCTCCTTGGTCCTGCTGAGTCAGGAGGGTGCTGTGGCTGCCAGTGCTGGGATAGTGGTGGTGGTGCCCACAGAGTGGATGCAGTGCGGTCCTGCACGTAGCTATGCTCAGTCATCTGGTGAGCTGTGTTTCTGCCTCACCATCAGATAGGGATTGCCTAGTACAGCTGAAGGAACCATGGGAGTCAACGAGTCCTGGTCTGTAGAACAGAGTGGAGGTGTGGGAAGAGAGGGAGCTGAGTTCAGTTCCCAGCTGGATCACTGATACCTTGCTTTCCCTCCCTTGCCTTGATTCCTCCATGCATAAGAAAAATCCCATCCTTCTTTTTGGGACCCTTGACAGACACCAAGTGCCATTTACTAATTCTTATTTTATTTCCAGTTAGTAGAAGGCTTCCCATCTTGGTGAAATGGTTAGGGTTCTCTGTATAGCTTCTCCCAAAGCAGGTAAGTCACTGGCCCCCCACCACTCAGTCCCAGGGGCCGTCACATCTCCATGCTCCTCTCCATTGTTAGAAAGAGAACATCAACAGGTATTTGGGTACCAAGAGCATCTCCTTCCATCTGGTATTTAGGAAGGAGATGAGAGCAAACAGGATAGGGGGATGAGGGGGAGGAGGAACAACAAGACACAGCTCAGGAGGGGCTTTGTTGGCTGGGAGAGGTAGGACATAGTGCAAAGTTGATGAGGATGGAAGGTAAGGGATGCCCTGTGAGGTGAGGTGGGAGGATGAGGAGGAGTAGGCTGGATGTGTCTCAGGAGTGGGGTGGGGCAGGTCTGAGATTATCTGGCAGCCCCAGGTGAAGGGAACCCTCCCAGTTATGAAACCTCCTGCACTCCCATGGACACATTTCTCACTGGTGTGAATTGCTTTGAGTGCTGGAAAACTCACAGTGAGGGCTTGCAGAAGGGCCTGAACTTCCATCCTCCCCAGCACCTGATGCACCTTCCCTGGGCAGCCCCTTGGCCTCCCCCTGCCAAGAGGGCATGAGAGCCCTGCTCTAGACAAGGGGGTCATGAGATCCTGTGGCTATTGACTATGCAGATGAAGAGGCACCTGCTAGAGCCCAAGATGGCAAATGGTGAGAATCTTGTGCTAGCAAATGACCAGTGTGGTGTGAAAAAGGAACTGCTTTTAGCAAAACCAAAAAAATGTTGGTCTTTCATGCCCCTGAAGATATGAAATCCAGTATGATCCAAGTATACTTAAAAGCTCAGAAGGCAAACATGCCCAGATTGCATTAGTTTTCAAAGTGCTGTGAGGTTCAGCTGGGCAAGTGGTTTGGCAGCAATGACTTTCCTTCCTTGCCTTGAATCCTGCCAATGAGTCCCCTCAGGCATGCTTCAAACTCTGCTCTTCAGGCTCTTGCCGTATCCCTTTACATCCAGGTTCCACCCTATTTTTAATTCACTTCCCATCTTCTGGTGCTGTCAATCTCAGACCTTTCCTATACCTGGAAGGGAGTTGTAAATACATCCTTGTCTTCCTGTGGATATTTTACAGTTTCTCACCTAGTTTTAAGTCATTTGAGCTCTATTTGCCTCTTGGGCTGTAAATACACACAAACCCCAGACATCCAATCAGGAGCATCCAAAGCAACTGCTAAGTATGTTTTTCCAGAGGGGACCTTCAAGAAACTTGGTGAAGAGGTGAAGTTCCAGATGTTCTGTGCCAGGGTACTAACCTTTTGCCTATCTGGGGCCATTTCAGAGGGCTGTTACACTGCTTCACACCAAAGTATCTTTACATCCCCTTCAGGCACCCCAGACATCCCAGCACCATGAGCCAAACCCATTAGCTCCTCATCCCCAGTGTCCTGGGATCACCCAGAACCGACCAGAGTGCTGGCACCCTGCAGATTCCTCACTGGAGGCTCTGCTCTGAGCAGTAAGTTTTCACTTTTTCTTTAATCACATCACCAAGTTTTAATGCCCAGCAAGAACTTTGACCCTTATCCAGGGATTAGTTGTTATCCTTAAGAGCTTTCTGCGGCCAGCCTTATAAAGGAACTCCAGCTTGGAGAATGTAGGCAAATCATGTCCACTGGGTTAATTTTCTTTATGAGCTGACTACCTCGTTTTTCCATCCACAGCTCTCAGATATTGTCTCCTTGCTCCAGGAGAAGGGCTGTTTCCATCAGTTCACAGGAAGTTCACTGCTGAGATTCTTGCTAGCACCAAGCCACCCTTAGCAAGAAGGGGAAATCTTTGCTTTGGTGAAATTGAGGGAAAAATGTTATGTTCCCTCATCAGGCTGTTTCACATCCCACCCCAGCACAATTAGGCAGTGATGGAGGGCTGCCAGACAGATCCTGTAAAGAGGCAAAATGTTTTAAATAGGGCTGTAGAGGCAGCTGAGGTTAAGCAGAAGTAGAAAAATTAATTTGGCTGGTTAGCAAGTCTCTTCATGAAAAGAAATGTGGGCATCCTTGTGTCTTTTCTTGTATCTCTACTATAGCCTATTTCAAATGTAATCCTGCTTACTGAGCAGGGTTTCAGTAAGGCATAAAGGGGAAATTCTATTCAGGTTATTGGCTGTTATTTTTCATGTGTGTGCAAGATACACAGATGAGGGAAAACTGGGAGCAGAGTGTGTTTTGCTCTAAATAATTAGAGGCAGGATTCACAGGTATATTCTGGCTGCTTTCAGCCTTTCCCGTGACAGAAAGCAGCTGCACACCCAGCATTAGCCAATCTGCTAATAGGCTGTGTCACAAGACACAGCATCACCAAGTCTCACAAAGCAACTGCATTGTCCTCCCTAAGCTTATTGTGTGAAATATCACGGGAACACCACCAAATCGTGTTCCACAGACCGTTCCAGACTAAACATCCATGGGCCAGCTCCCTGACCCAGACTGAGGGTCCTTGAGGGAGGAGAGAAGGCACCTTGCTTTTGCTGTGCTGAGAGCACAAGAGGTCTGTGCGCTTGATCAGCATCTCCACACAGACCTGCCTGTGTGAACAGATGCGAATGCATCCATAATTTTCTCATTCAGATGATAAGTCTGTGAATATGCTAGCGACAAAAATATTTTCTGTGGATACCTCTGAATTAGATCCTTGGCTCTTTCAGTCCAAGCAGCTTGGAAGACACCAGGAAACAGTGAATCCTTTGAGTCTGGGGTGCTGGCTAGTACTGGATGACTGATCTTTAACTCAGTAAGGATCAGAGGGTATGAATAAAGATGGAAGGCAGTGTAAGGATGGGAAACCTGCTTGGAGGATATTATAGAGAATGAAAGGAGTTTTGGATAGGATCTTGTAGCCAAGACAAACCAAAGCTTCAGCATCCATGGAGGATTCTTTTTATCAAACCCTTTGTTTTGTCTTAGTGTAAAAGATGCTCACTAAAAGTTATGGTGTTGTACATTACAGGTGTTTCCGTACCTTGATATTCTGCCAGAGCTGGGAGTCTTGGGTTGTCTTCTCAGCTCCGTCCCTTATTAGGTGTCCCTTCACACCTAATAAGTGTGGTGTCAATCACTACTCTGGTCTGTGCCTCAGCTGTTAGTGGTGATAAAAGTACAGTGACGATAACAGTACTGAGCTGCCCTGGGGCATGATCTGTAAGTGAATTAATAGTGAGGAGTTAAAGAAGGATTAATTGGTTGCCTCTGTTGAGTCCTCAGAGATTCCTCAGTAGCGGGCAGTGAGTGGCAAGCAGAAGTTTTGTGTGCTGTGCAATGCACAACTTCCACTTACAACACAGCCTGTCCCTGGGCCTTTGCTCCTCGCTGCCTGACTCCAAAGGAAACTCACGCTTTGATTAGGACAAGCACTCATCAGTCACGTAATGTTATTTCCAGGTGTGCTGCGGGCTGTGTGGGCAGGGTGGAACAGCTTCCCAGCTGCAACTCATCTTCCTTTGAAGAAATATGTAATGAGATAATCCAGGGCCAACATTCTCTGGGAGACCTCTGCATGTTGCCTGTGATGACAAAGAGAAAGGGAAAAAATTAGGAGAAACAGAGTGAAGTGGGATGTTGCTTGCAGCGCACTCATGGTATAGTGTTTTAACCATAAACTGGTGAAAACAAGGAAGAAGAGCTCTTCAGGAGAGAAACCTGGAGAGTGGGAAGAATCACATAAAGTCTGCTGGGACAGTAAGATCAAAAACTGGAAAGAAATGTCTGCTGAAAAGTGAATTTGGCCTCCAGCTCCAGAGTATGCACTGTGAGTCTGGGGAATGACAACAGCTTATTAGGTTTCAAGTTTTTTCAGTCTCTGAACCTCTGCCCCTCTTTCAAGGCTGTTTCAGAGATTTTCAGGGAAGTTGGGTATGTAGATCTTTGCAGAACACCCAGCCAAGTGTCCTACTTCATCAGTTCTTCTGGATCACTAAGATGTAGTCATGAAATCTGTGGATATCTCTAGAATGCAAGTAGTAGATCACCGTTGGTGAATAATTTCTCCTCTCTATACTTCAATTGTCCTTTCCTGTGAAACAAGGATATTAAAAACCAATGTTTTAGCATGGTGCCTAGAGCCTGGCAAGGATTATGGGGCAGGAGCCAGGGGCAGGGACAGAGCAGGGGGGCCACATGTACGTCTGAGAGAGGCCCTAGGACACCAAGACTCTTCACAGGTAGGGAATGGTGTCTCAAGGGCAGCTGTGCACAGGTGTCAGGAAGAAAGTGGGTGCTCAGTGCTGACGTCTGCTCTGCGGCCATTTGCACAAACTGCACTGGCTGTTACAGCAGTCACTCTGGGATGCTGGGGTCCCCCAGTCCTTGGGGGCTGTCCTGTGTCGCAGGCCAGGATGCTACACCTGTAACCTGCTCCTCTGCATTCACAGCAAGTCCTCGAGGCAGCTAGGCCCCCTCTTCCCATGGGTTCTGCCTCCAGAGATGGAGCCTTTCTCCCCTGAGAACAGAGCAATGTGGCAATGCTCTCAGACCTTGGCTTGTAACAGCAGTAACCTCCAAGCTGCTGACTGTTGCTCAGCAATAAACACCACTCATGCTATTAATAAACACTATCTGTCAGCCTTGGTATTTTTAATGCTGGGACACTGTGCCCTGGCATGTGGAGCCACTCAGAGACGGAAGGCCGGATTCAGAGATGAACCTAAACTGCAGCGAGGTTCTCCATTGTGCAGCCTTGCAGCTTATGCCTGTTGCAGGGTGGAAGGTCTCTGTTCTCCTTGGCGTGTTAGACAGGATCCAAGTTCCTCCCACAAGGGATTTCCCTTCTTGTCCTTTGCAATTCCAGAGCACTGACACTCACAGACAGGCTCTACCCACTGTCATAGGCTGGGATAGATCTAACAGGATCTCTGGACCTGTGTGAGTCAGTGAAAATACTTCAGCTTTTTCCCAGTGATAATGTGCCAGTACATTCAGCTGAATCAGCAAGGGAATGCCGTCTACTCACACTGTGTCTTTGGACTCACAGTCCTGCTCTAGGAGGTTTCACACATCGGACCTTGAGAAGTGCTCCCCAGTGCACCGAGGTTGTCAAGAGAGCCCTCATGAGATTGGTGCCTCTGAATGAAGCACATGGATACCGCCTGCCACATGAGACCTCTCCACCGGTAGCCTGGAAGAAAAATAGAAAGAAAAAGGAAAATGAAGTGTTTATGGGGGTTGATCATGTTGTGCTGAAGCTGCTGGCTGCTTCCAGCTGGCTGCAGCGTGAGCCATCCCTGCATCAAGCCGGTGTGTTGTCTGCTGGGGTTAGTCTGTTCCCAGGCTGTGCTGGAGGGCATTGGTGTCAAGCTGCGGCGGGCCTGCACGGCTGGGCTGGTTTCACCTTCAGCCTCAGTGTTTGCCCTGAGAGCAGAGCCGGGGTGGTGGGTGTGAGGCAGAGCTCAGGGGCAGGGAGGGGTGCAAGTGATCCCGGAGGGGAGCAGGGCGTCCCCAGCACTGCTGCTGCTGCTGCTCGTGTGGCCCCGGGCTCTGGGGCTGGCTGCGGCTGCACCCCCGGGCTGCTTCGCCCGCAAGAGCAGCCGTGGAGGGTTTTGGAGGGGCGGTGGGAGAGGAATAGCCGTGCAAACAGTGAGCTGGCCGAGCAAACAGCGGCCAATGTGAAACAATCGGGTCCCGTTCTGCTAAAGCTCAGCAAATACTGCGTAAGACCTGCTGCTGGCAGTGGTGCTTGCTCCAGTCATCAGGTAGAGTGCTATCAGTGGGCAGATACAGAACAACCTGGGGAGGCAGGGAGAAGTTGTGCAAGATAAAGCTCTGGCCAGCATGACTGGACACTCATTAGGAGCGGCACACCTGCGAGAAACCCATTAAAACTGAAAGGAAGAAACTCGAGTACCGTATTTCTTCCCTTTGTTGTAAATAATCTCTTTTATCACACGCACATCTCGGTGTCTGCAGAGTCGGCACCAGAGAGAACAGCACCGTGCATTGTAATCACCTCCCGGCTCTGCCCGGGCCCATCTCTCCTGCCTCACGGCCCCTATAAGCCCAACTCCGGGACCCACGGAGCTGCCCCAGACTGACTTGCCAGTGGAGTGATCCAAAGCCCATTTCTCACCCACTGCCGCGGACTCTACCTTCTTTAGAGCCATCCACTCTGATGTCTGCAGCCTCTTATGAAGGCCGAAGCAGCTGCAGAACGGCACTGCCCTTGCACTGTGAAACATCCTGCACTGGGCTGGTAGTGCAAGTGTAGATCCGCACCTGGGAGATGCCCTCAGCTTTTGAGTTCAAGCTGGCCTCTCTGAACACCATCCACCTGCCACCTTGCCCTTGCCTCCTGGCTGATTTCTTGGACATACTGTTGGAGAAAGCATCGAACTAGGGAGGGAGGAGACTTCTCTATTGTCTAGGTATAAAAACCTTGACCTGGGGGATGTGTGCAGAGTGGAGACACGAGAAGAAACTATGTCTGCAGTACACCTGACAGTGGTGTCTCATGCTGGTACATCACTGGGAAAATGGCTTCGTTTTTCTGCTCCTATTAAAGTCAATGAAACATAGGTTTATGTGCTTTGAAGTGCTTAGTATAGAGCTGTAGTGCTGGCTGTGGAGAAAAACTCCCTTGAGTCACTACTCCATTAGTATTTTACAGGGTGATAGCTAAACCCAACCATCCCTTGCATATGTCTGCATTGCATTCCGGTAGGGGAATTGCACTTTGGTAAACACACCCTGATGAGCTTGGGTTTTAATCTGAGTTTTAACCTAGTTTTCTGCCTCACAGCGTGGATCCCAGTAGTGGCATGTCACTGAGATGTCTGGACTGCACACTCCTCTTAGACCAAGCTTGACTGTCTGCTGCTGCCCATACTCTACCATTAGTCTCCATCTAGTTTAAAGATAAAGGAATGTCTTCTCAAGCCATTCCTGTGATATTGAACTGCTCTTTTGTCACTTTATGTCACTGTCAAACTCTCATTGCATCCTCTATTCCAAATCCACCCCAAGTGTTCCCCTTCTGACCTGCTGCTCCCAATATGTCTGAGCTTTTGGGCTAGCTGCTCTGGATGAAGGTGGGCAGCCCTCTTGCAATTTTGAAGAAGGGATCCCACTGCAAAGGCAGAGGCTCTGGAGGTGTGCTGTGTGGGACAGATGGTCCCAGCCCTCTGAGCTGAGAGTGGCTTTGCTATTCTAGACCGTTAGCTGCTGCAAAGGAGACAGTTAATCCTGTCCCATCCTTCCACCCCAGTGTCCCTTTTCAATTCTCACAGTACCCACAGCAAGTCTTTTGGAGGGGTCTTCTTTCTCAGAAATACCATCTTAGGCCCACTGTCTTTTATCTGATTCAGATTAAGCTTCTTTCTGCTTTTCTCTTTCTGCTGTTGACACACAGAAGAGTGATACCCCCAGAGGGGAGGGTCAGGATGTGCTCCAAATTATGTCAGCTTTGATTTATTATTGTTTAATATCATATTGCTTACTGCTGCCATTTCATGTAGTTAGCTCAGTTTGGGAAAGACTGATATTCTTTGGACAGGACAGATGGTCTGAAAATTAATTTTTTCCCTTGCCTAACTAAATAGCCAAGGCAGGCTGTTCTGTCTCAGAGCTTTGCTTAGGCAAGATCTTTTCTTGGCAGAAGTGGTGGGGGAGAAAGGGGGGATAAGGGAAAGAGAAAGAGGGTGATGTGTGCACTCTACCTCAGTTGAGGTTTCTCAGTTTATCTCCTTGCTCCCCTCCACAGAACCTCATTCCACTCTTGCCAGTTTCCCAGTGGTTAAATTCAGAGTTACATCTGGGATGGGGCCAGTGCCAGACATTGCAGGGAAAAGGGGCATGAAATGTAGCTGCAGGTAATTACAAAACAACCTGCTCAGATGCATCATTTTGTCACTGTCAGTCAGGGCTGTCTTGTATTTTGGAGGAAGAGGGCTTAGATCTCTTACATTTTTATTCTATCTCATGTAGCTCTGGATGTTCTTTTTTATCCATTGAAACATCTTATCCTTTCGTGCTTCCTGCAAAGCTCTTGGCCTCCCTGATGACAATGATTCCCATCTGCGCTCTCACTCAGATCATTTCCAGGCTCCTTTTGGTGAGCATGTGGATTCACAGGGATCTGGGCTCCCGTTTTGTGAATGAGCTCAAGGGAAGACTGCTTGAGTTCTTGCTGCCTCTCAAACTCCACAAAGCTTGGCTCCCTCTCCTGCAATCAGCCTGGTCAGTGTAGATGGATCCCCATCAGAGTAGCTGGGTTCTGTTGCGCTTCTTGCCAGGGTGATGAGCAAAACTGATGAAGTGTTCAGAGAAAGGAGAAGACTTCAGGCAGAAGGAGAAGAAGGCTGCCAGAACCATATGCTCAAGCCAGTCCTAGTTTCCACCTTAGCCAAAACCCTACCTGACACACACTTTACTTTTCCAGTGTGCATCAGGAAGAGTAAGAACACTGCATTTGTTGCCACTACCATTTTTAGTATCCAGCTCTCAAGCACATAGACTGCCTTATATTATCTCAAAATGTTTGCTTATTTTGTTTGGCCTGAATTCTAGAGGATGTAATTGTGGGTTTCTGAATATTTAAGGCAAATGTGTTATTTATAAGCCATGTCGGAAACATCCTGAGCGTATGGATTATAGTGAGGAGAGTCTGGGTTTGGTATGTCCACACACCTCAGGTTTGCCATTCTGCAATGCTGTCTGTGGTGATTGCATTTGAGGTTAGCAATGTCTGTAGGGGTGCTAGACTCATGACATTCTCTTCTCAATATCTTCAATCTGCTGGCAAACAACAGTGAAATTATAAGGTAGTGAAGGACTGAGTAAGACCCTGCTTTTGAATCCCTTGCAGTGCCCCTGTCTAAACTCCCAGCAGCTGACATACCCCTGCTCCCTACTCCCCTTTGGCCCTCAACAGAGCCCTCACCATTTTCATCTGAGATGGTGACCACCATCCTTGGCATAACACCCCAACCTGGAACTACAGCCCCAAGGAGGAGCAGAAGGCAGTGAACTGAGCCTGCTCCTTTGTGTACTCCTTTGTCCACCCATCCCTCATGATGCTTACACAAGGTTCATCTCCATGCTGGCTGCCACAGCATCCATCTTCAGCAGCCTTTCCTCCAGGATACAGAATCCCTGTGCGCAACTGCCTGACAATTAGCCAAGAGCCAGAACAGCTTCTGTGGCCCATGTTTTCCTTCTGCAGGAGCAATTAGGCTGCTTGAGACTGTCTTCAGTAGGCTGATGTTATCTCCACTGTGACGCAGGCAAGCAGCCCTAAGCCCTTGTGGTAACTATGCCAGGGTCACAGAATCACAGAATATGCTGAGTTGGAAGGGACCCACAAGGATCATCAAGTCCTACTCCTGGCCCTGTACAGGAGTATTGAATGTCTCCCCTTTGCCTGTGTACCTGCAAGATAAGCTAAGCTTCAGAAGTCTTTCAGCTGTCTCCAGCCAGTGGGCAAAGATTTTCCTTTAGCAGCACAAAGATCAAGAAAGCCTTTCTGCTCTGTGCTTGAGTAAAGCCTGCAAGGCTTTTTGGATATGTGTCCTGCACTGTCTGCAAAAGCCATGCTTTTCCTGGCATGTTGAGAGTAGGGAGCCACTCTGGCTGGTTCTGTAGGGGAGACCCTTCACTTTCCAACCAAACCACAAAAGGTCTCACATTTTGCTGCCTGCTAATTGAGACAAGATAAGTTTGTGTTAGGGATGCCTGTTCCTGCTGACACTGTCATATCCAGAGGGTCTGCTCTGCTAGGGTGTTAATTGTGTCTAGGAGTACTTCCAGCCACTCTGTGTCACTGCCCAGGGAGAAACGATCTCTACCCTGGAAAGCTTTTACCTAATTAGACAAGACAGATAGGCAGGGAGACAGAAAGAAGGAAGTGGCAAAAGCCTTGCCCAGGGCCACGTGTTGGGTGAGTTGTGGCAGCAGGATGTGCAGCCAGGTCTCGTGACGTTTGCACTATGCATACACATTACGTCCACCACAGGGATCAGGCACTGTGTGGTATCAGAGCTATCCCAGGGTCCACCTTCCAGTCCACCTTCCCCTGCACCCATGGTCTGCATAAGGGTAGCTTCCCTCTCCTGGCACAAACCCCAGCTTGGCAGGGAAACCCCTGGCTTGTCTGGGAGCGTGGGTGGAAGGACACGGAGGTAATCCCTGGCCAGCCAGCAGCCCTCAAGAGCAGATGGAGGGTTTGGAGCATTATCTGCAGTGGGTGGTGATATCTGGGCAGATGAAAGATATGTGGCCCTGGAACCCAGGGCTTGAAGGTGGTGTGGCTGATGCTGGTGATAAACACGCAGCCACGGGAGTGATGTGGTGAGCCTTTCCCGTGTGCTGGTGGTGGGTCCCTTTCCCAGAGCAATCACAGCACTGATCACTGAGGTCACCTCTCTGACGCTGTGGTGTCTGATGCTGCATCAGTCACCAGAGAGAGAAGACCAGGGTCAGGCTCCACATATGACACTGATTTCATTGTACTCTCTCCCTGCCTAATGTGGAATTTTTCATGGGTGACAGAAGCTGGATTGACACCAAAACTGTTCCTTTGATACCTGCCTTGCCTTGAATGGCTCCAAAGTAAAATTAACTAGACTACCAATGCTTCTCTGTATGCTATGGGACACATTCTCATAGGTCACCGAGACACCCCCAGTCCTGTCCTAATTTCACACTCGCCAAGGCTCTGACCCATATGGTCCAGTTTTGCTGCAGAGTTGGGATGTTTGAGTGACAGGACATGGAAAGAGACCGGTCCAGGTTAGGGCCCTTCTTGATGAGATTTTATCCTTCTACCCATGATTATTTGGAATACATCAAGATCTTTAGTTTAACATCCTGGAGGAACAGTTTATAGCTTACGGTGACTGCAAGTTCTTTAAACAGCAAGCCAAGGTCTTGCTAAGGAGGAGAAGGGAAGGAATGAGAGAAAATGACCCTGATCTGGGAGACAATGAATGGAAAAAAGATGCTTATTTCAACTGTTTCAACAGAGCTTGTTCTAGATACCAATAACCATTTGAGAGCTGCTTGCTGCTGCCCAGAGCCCAGAGAATGGGAGAGGAGGTAAGTTAGGAACAATGTGTTTCCAGCAGGCTGGGAGGATCATGGCTACAGGCCTTCAGATTCAGCCTGATTTGCAAGCCATTTCAGTGTATGCATGCTCACGCATCATTGCCCACAGGACTCCTAGTATAACTCTTTTTTTGCCCTGTTCAGCAATTTCTGATATTTGGGATCACCCAGCATTTGGCTTACGGGCTTTGTTCATTTAGGAAAGTCAGCTGGGGCAAGAAACAAGGGATTTCACCTTTCTCCCTGAAAGATGAACCAGTCCAATGCAATTAAGCAGCTTAGCTTAAGGCAACAGAAGCCATTATTGCTGGGCTCCTCTGCTCTGCTTGAACTCTGTTATCCACACCAAAAATGTCAGGGGAAAAAAAATTTTCCTTCAGTGCCTGGCGTCTCTCTGGCGCTGGCTGAGTGAAAGGTGCATATCTGGGATACCTTTATGTGCATCTATCTGATCACCTTCCCTCTCTACTTCAGGTTGTCTCATTTTAGGTGGGGTAGGAGTTGGCCTTATAAGAGAGCAACACCTGGCCAGGTGTGACTCTTAGCCCTCTTTATGGAAATCCTTGTTCTGGCAACCTTCCACACTGTCAGGGAGAGAGCTCATCTTTGCTGCTGAATGCACCATGCAAAAGTCTCCACCTGCCCCTTAGAAAACAGCAAGGGTTGAAAAGGGTTGATGAGAACTCCTTTGAATTCTTTGTGCTTCTTCAACCTTCTCCACTAGGCCTGCACTAGAGCAGAGGGGTTGCCTGGGGAAGGCATGTAAAACACTCCACTTTTGGGATAATCCTGTGAATTTTTATCTGAGCCTGATCTTGACATTTACTGCAGTGTTGGGAGGGGTTATGCATACTGGAATAAATATTGCATGGACTGCTCTCTTCTTATGAATATCCATGCTGCAGTCTCACTCTCCCTTATTTCAGCAAAAAATGTGTAACATTCAAAGAAAGAGAGACACACATACAGATGCATTCATGTACACGCATTCATACACACCTGTGCAATGCACAGAACTGATCCATATACCCATCCCCAAATGCAACTGGAGCAACTGGAGATTGAGGGCAGGGTGTATTCACTCCTGTCCAAAACCACAGACCATCTCTTCCTTCACAGCTGGTCCCATTTGATTTCCTGTTTACCCAGATGTCACTAAGCACCGTTCTGCTACTCAGACAGTTTTCCCAGTAATAACTCATTGAGGGTTTTTACATTCAGGTGCTGTTATCACCCATTCATGTATTAATAAAGACAACTAAAGGCCTGTATTTAGAAATAAATCTCTTTCCAGTGAAAATGCCTCTAACCCATCTTGCTGGTTAGAAGGTCCTCAGTGTTCA
Source organism: Poecile atricapillus (assembly GCF_030490865.1). Taxonomy (NCBI): domain Eukaryota; kingdom Metazoa; phylum Chordata; class Aves; order Passeriformes; family Paridae; genus Poecile; species Poecile atricapillus. The sequence continues at coordinate 83,511,301 of NC_081251.1, forward strand.
TTTGGCACAGCAAAAGTTATGGTGTGGTAGTTGCTTCCAGCTAAATAGCCTAAGAAGGTGCCCCAAGCTCTCTGAAAGGGATGTGGGCACTTCCATAGCACTTCAAACACCACTTTTGCTACTGGCTGGGAAGTGTCCCTGCAGGAGATGTTGGCATATATCACAGCAGCTGCAATGTGATGCTTAGGAGAACAGAAAACAGAGCTTGAGAGACAGAGTACAGAGGGCAGAGTCTGAGCCAGGAGAGGGTGCAAAGACCAGTGAAGGCAAATACGCACCAACACAGACTCATGTGGACATAATAGAAACTACAATTATGGAGACACCTCTTTATTTCTTCTGGTAGATACAAGACTCGCACTGCATCTGAGGAGAAGACCAGAATGGACTGGTTTGGCTCCAAGGTTAGCCTCTGTAGAGGATTAGGTAGAAATATGAGCTCTTATTCTCATGACAGACCTCTGACTAGAATTGAAGATCTCATCCCTTTCCTTAAAGAGATTGCATGAGTTTTAAGAGAAAAACTGCAGCAATGAGCAGCAGAATTTGCTGCCAAATAGGTAGAGCTCCTCTGGGCTTCCATGAGAGCTGTCTGGTGGGCTAGATAACTGTCTGCAGGAGCAAAAGAGCATCACAAGCCTTCCCATCTTCTGTCTCACACATGAGGGCACTTCAAAGCTGCTTTCTCTGCCTGTGATACCGGGTGAGCAAAATAAAATGTGTTACATTCATGCTTCTGCCTGTGGGAGAGGAATGAGGAAAGGCAGATATTAGTCAGACTGCCTCAGGTGATACCAGAAGGTCTTCAGATACCACCACCATAGTTTTTTTAAGGAAGGGAGCAACTCCATGTTTGCGTTACTGTGGGATGGGGGTCATGGCTGCTGGTGTGGAGTCAGACATTTGGAAAAGAGTCATCAAAGCCTCAGAAGTGGAGAAATGTTTGGTCCTATTAAAATGACACATGATGGGGAAGAAAAAGGAGGGCCTCTTTTTGTGAAATGGTGTCAGGAGAGGGCTTATTTTTTCACTTTAGCAGGTAGCACATTATCCTGGGAAGGACAATGATGTTTTCATTTGTGAAGCTGCTTGTCCCTGTATTCCTGCAGACACAAATATTCTCCCCAATGCTTTTACAAAACAGAGAGGAAAATGACTTCATGGCATTCCTTTTCTGACTGTTGCTCTGACATGTGCTTTCTAAACATAGATCTAAAAATCAGAAAGCATTGGGAGAATTACAGGTTTCTATACCCCATTGTGCATTATAATAATTATAATTATTGTAAATACGGCCCAGACACTGTAATTTTCTGCTCTCTATTGGGCCTTTCTTTTTCATTTTGTTCTTCTTTTTATGACTGTTTTCTAAGAAAGTTTTCATATGTCACCTTATAGATGGGAAATGGCACAGTCAGCTCTTAAAATAAAAGGAGTGGCTTAAGGGGGGATGGAGAAAATTATGAGAAGGGAGTGAGGAGAGGGAAATGTCATATAGTCTGTGGTGAGGGCACCAGTGGAGACAATCAGGAGACCTAGTGCTGTACCTAACCTATGGCCAACTTGCTGTGTGATTATAGACTCCATCTCTGCACATATTTTTTGGTTGTGGAAGCCTTCTCTTATCTCTTATCTTATTACCTGGCTCAGCAACTATTTGATTGTAAGTTTAGAGGTGCTGAGCACTTCTCACATGCAATGTCTAGTTTAAGTTACTGTAAGAAGGTATGGTAAAGATACTTGGATATCTGGAGCTTTTGCAGCATTTTTCAGTCAGAACACAATCAGAAAAACCTGGTTTACATTTTGGGTAGAGGGGTACACTATGGTACAGGCTCTGGTTCCATGCCCTGTGACTCTCCAGAGCAAAGAGGTGGTTTAGATGTGTCTTCTTGCACGGCAAGTTGCAAGGCACCTTGATCCTCTTCCTGTGGACATTAAGGCACACCATAGAAACACTGAGACTGAGAATCAAGGATATCCAGTATTTGTCCCACCAGGCAATCAGAATGTGGCCAGGGTTTGGACTTAGATGTGTAAGGGCAGAAAATGCTCCTACACCTCAGAGAACAGACACAGGTAATGCCGCCTACAGTTAAGTGAGCAATGAGGAAAGAAAAGATACATCAACCAGTGTCAGGAGAAACAAAATATCCAGACATCCTAGAGTCGGGAAAGAGAGTTTACACTGAATTCAGACTGAACTTGAAGAAATATTGAGAAAGAAAATGGAAAAAGGTAGAATAAGATGGATAATACCTGGGGGATATATGCAACCAACAGTAGGAAAACAGCAAAAATATCTCTGTGATGTAGAGAATAGGAAAGAGGAAGGCAGGCAAAGGAGAAATCACCTGGAATGAGAATTAGTGTTTTGAAATAATGAGCTGAGTTGAAATATCACCACCAAAACACAGCAGAGATTCAGACTGAACTGCAATGATTTAGCCAAGTTTTGCCTGAGCAGGAGCAGAGTAGTTTTGAGAAGTCTCTTACTAAGAACTGGACTTCTTCCTCTCCTCAAGAATCTTCACTGAAAACTTCCAAAGGAAACTAAAGAGCAGAAAAACGCACTCTGTCACAGAACCAGGGGAACTTTGCTTTTACATAATTGTAAAGAAAGTAAGTGAGTCTTTCTGCAGGACCTTCTACCAAGAGTGTAAGCTTTAGAGTGTGGGCTAGGGGTGCAATAGATGTAGGTATTACTCTGCCAATGAAAAGGGAAGACTGCAGCCAGTGCAATCAGGATTTTGGCTTCTAATTCAAGACTGTAGAAGTGATTGACTGTGTAGCCTGAATGTGGGTTAGTAGAGTTTAATTTCTGCCTTTTCCACTGTCCTGCAGTAACCTACTGAATCACTCTCTTATTACAGCAACTGCAATCAGTTGCCTCACAGAGGGTTTCCTTGATGCTGAATTTGCTGTTTGCAAATGCCCAGAAATCTGCTGCTGAAAGGAGGAACATTATCCCTTTGCTGTATGGCTCAGGAAGTTCTTACAAGAAGGTGTGTGTATTTGCCTCTGGCTGTCCATAAATACAGTGCTACTTCAGGCAGTGCAGTAGCCTGAGCACAGCCCTGTGCATTAAGAGGAACATTTCCCTTAGTATTTGGAAATAAGTCAAATCATCTGCTATCTGCATGTCTTACAAATACCACAGATTCCTTACATTTGTGCCTCCACCATTCCAAGCTGTTGCTTTGACTTGCTAATAGGTCCCTGTTGAAAAAGAAACCCCATGGGTGCTTTTTTTTTTTTTTTTTTTAGTGGTGCTAACACTCAAATGTTACTTTGTGCCCAGGTAGACAGCAAGGACATGGAGTCTGCTGGATTCCAGGAGGAAAGGTCTGCAGGGCTCCTGGAGGGAAAATTACTGGGCAGGTATTTATGAGAAAAGGTGATCTGGTTGAATTCATGGCTGTATTACAAACTATGTGCTTATCTGGTGTCAGTTGTCAGTTTCATTGAATTAATTGGAGCAATGCTGATTTATAACTGAGGGTTTAGACAATTCTACATAAACAGCTCTAATGATGCCCCTTTCAAGGCACCAAGAGTCTGTACCAAGAGATAAATCTTGAAGAGCTGTAAGTCCTTGCCAATTGACTTCCAAACTCTGTTCTTCCTTGTAACTGTAGAGAATGTATGGAGCTTTCCTGATCCAGGTTCAGCCAAATCACTTTCCATTGCTCTCAGCTTTACTGATGCACCTCCTCCAGCCTGTGCTGAGTCACTGATCACAATGAAAAAACCAGCTGCAATCATAAAGAGATGGATATTCCCACAAGCAGCTGCATCAGGTGAGAGACGGTGTATGGAGCTAGGGTCATGTGCCAAATTCTAGTTTGATCCACGGAGAAATACACCAATGGAATGGGATCACTGAGCCTTATGCTCCCAACTTGGGACTGGCTGTCTTTCCAAGAGATAGGTGTTCATCCCAAGGCAAGGTGTTACCTTGTTCAGGAATCACCAAGGCTTGCAGAAGAGATGACTGAAAGAAAAGTTCTGGCTAGTATTGAGCAGGTGTTAAGAAGAAAGCTGGATGAACAGTGCCTGAGGAGTCCTGTGGGCATGCAGAGGTAAGTATTTAGCCCCTCAGACAGTAGCCATTCTTTGTGGGCTCACATCACCTTCTCTGCAGTCCCGTCTGTGGTGTAGCAGCAGCACTCAGCAGTGGGTGGAGGATGGTGGGTATGTTACCCACCACACAAGACTTGCCAGAGGGCTGTGTGGCATCTGCTGCCCCTGCCTGGGCCCTCGGTATTGGTGTTGCTGAGAGCACTCAAAAAGAGGAGGGCGTGAGGATCTCCAGAATAGGCAGCTGGCAGTTTAATTTCAGCAGGGGTAGGTAGAAGGTAATGCAACATGAAAAGTCAATTGAAGCAACTTATGTAACATGACAGGTCCTAAATAATTTATTTCTTACTCAGGAAAACATCAATGCCCTTTTCAGGCTCCTTAAGTGGTAGCAATCACAATAGCTAGCACTGAAAATACTGTATTATGATACCTTCCTATGAATCAAAATTATATCTACATTAGAAATTATGTACTCAGATTTTGTCACTTTTCTGAAGGATATATCAGAAATAGAAGATGTCTAAAGATAGTTGATATAAATTATTAGAAGACCTAAAAGGATTTAATGAAGAAAGGTTTAGGACTATTAATTTAGTGAGAGAGATGTGACATGGGAATGAAAAGAATATTGGCAGGGAGAAGGCACATAAAATCCTGGCATTTATTCTTTATTAAAATACCAGAATGAGAAAGAAAATGATCATGACTTAAAATACTGTACCTGAAATACTAATAAAGGAACACATTGCATTACACAGTATGTAACCTGTGGAATTTGCTGTATGAAAGCACAACTGGGGCCAAGAGCTTGGGAAGACATTACTCTCACATTTTCCATACAGAAGCAATAAAAATATCATCCACCCCTACACCAGCTGGGCTAAAAACCTACATGGGATATAAATCTTCATTTTGCATGACAATAATTGCCACGAGCTAGATGAGGAAGCTTATTGCATAACTGTCCACTACGAGGGTTTTACTACCTCCCATGAAGCATGTGGTGCTGGCTGCTGGTAGAGATGTGCTGCTGGCAGGGAGGCTGCTGTTTTCCCTTGCCATCCCTCCTGTTACCCTGCAGCTTTTTCTCTGGAGCAGGTCCTTTAGCTGTGCTTGGGATCTCTGCATCAGTGGGATAGACCACCTTCTTCAGTGCTCACAGCAGTGAGGGCTGTATTTGGCATGTGTGGTGTTGCTCTCATGAGTTGGGTGAAATGAGACATGCCTCTGGCCTTGGGAGATGGGAAAGCTGGGAGTCATTCCTCTGGTTGCCTGCAGCAGCAAGCTCCATGGGTAGGAGTCAGCTGCAGAGAAGATGCCCATCTGCTGCAGACATCGGTATTCCCTTGAGACAGAAAGTTCTAGGGTTCACTGCTGCGGTGAGCGGCCACCACCAGATAGCATGAAACAGTTCCTGTAGGCAGCCAGCACCCAGACTGCAAGTTGGTCTGGAGAGAAGGGCTGGAAGTCTGGCTTTGGCCCAAAATTTGGTACAGAACTAGTGCAGAGAACCAAAGCTTCTGATATTTGAAGCTGGTGCCTGACCTTGAGTTAGGGGCAATAAATTTGTGAGCAGTCATCTCTGGAAAGGCTGATTCAAAATGTGGGTGCAACAGGAAAGAAGTGCTGTCTCCTTGCCAAAAGATGCTTTATTACTCTTCATCTGCAGTATGATCAGTCAAGAATGGGACTGCTGCTCAAGGCAATGTTCACACAGAGCAGCAGATACGAATCTAACAGATGTGGCTATTTCAGTGTCTTGAAGTGGAGAGGAGACAGGGGAACACCGAGGCTGCAAGTTGTCCTAACATGTCAAAAAATTAGTGATTTTCTTCTCAGCCCTTGTCTGCTGATTTTCAGGATAAGACCCTCAACTTTTTCATGTGAAGAGTAATTCTGAAAGATATTTGCATATCAAATAATTTTTTTTTAAATTATTATTTTCTTACAAAATTGATTCTCATAGTGTTTCCAGTTTGGGGATTTGGGGATTTACATTTTGTATTTCATTTACATCTTGGAATTTCAAAGCATCAGCTAAAAGTCCTAATTCATGTCCTTTTTGTGTTTTACAATGCTTGCTGCCTGTTTTAGGACAAAAAAAAGGCAGCATGTTATATAGTACTAATTAAAAAAAATCTTTCTCTACAGATCAAAGTGACTTTTGTTTGTAATGAAACAGTCTGACAAAAAGAAAGTGTCACACTGCTTCATTACAAAACAAACAGGAGACACTTTGATCTGTGAAAAAAAGATAAGGTGTTTTAATTGGTACTAAATAGAATTGTCCATCATGATTTAAGAAAGGAAATAAACCAGCAATATTTCAAGTCTTTCATATGGTGCTGTGCATGCTGGGGTTCTCATTAAGTTAAAAAGCATTACAATGAGAACTGCAATAAAATTTAGATTTTTTAAAAAATTTATAAATATGTATTTTTCAGCAATAAAGAAGATGCCCATATTGACATATTTTGCCAGGAGAATTTCCACCAATATTCATATCTGTTTATTAAAAGCAATGCATTTAATATAAAAATCTTTTAGGGCAAAAAGCTGTGTTTAAAAACATTTCAGCCTGCTCTGTCTGCAGATACGGGTTTCAGGTGTAGCCATGCTGGGTGGGGTGTGAAGGTAAATAACACAATGCAGAAGCAGCTTCACCACCATGCTTCTGGCACATCTGCAGACAGGTGCAGCACAGCACTCCAAGCACATGTCACCTGGTGAAGTCACTCTGGCCTTACAGTTTGGCTCTTGGCACCCTCTTCCCTGCACCATGAAGCCACATGCATTCCTGGAGGTGTTGGGGGAAGGCAGATGAGCTGAGGTCTCACAGACAGTGCTGGCTGTTAGGAAGCAGTAACTAATACCAGTCTTCTCTTCAAGGAACAAGACACCGTCTTAGTGCAATCCTGCTGAGCTTTTTCACGTTCCTGGTCCAGGGCAAGTGTTTTGAAGCTGGCTATGTCAAATGTTGCCAAAAGCAATGCAAGTCTGCTCCTAGAAAAACAGTGGTTATCTATCTGTATTTCCACTGATTCTCCTCAGCTCTGTGTGTTGTGCAAACCTGGTGAAGGGAAACTCCTGTCCCAGGGAGCTGTACTAGCAGAGGGAGCATAAACTGCAGGAGGACCCCATTGCTGCTAGTGAGGTCTGTCTGATGGATGACCAGGCAGCGGATGAGCACGTCAAAGGGTCAGTCAATGGTCTGAGCTATGGAGTTCATTTTGTTCTTCTCTTCCACTTTGCTTTTAAGAGGTAGTGAATTTCCTACAGGAACCCCATGGAAAAGGTCCTCAAAACAACATCCTGTGATCTCAGGGGCAAGCAAACATCAGTCTCAGTCCAATTCTTGAACGTCAACTCTGCCCCTTGTTCCCGGATCATTGAGAGCTGCTGGGCCTTTGTTTATCTCACCTTTGGTCCTGCTCTGTGTTTACAGTTAAGCTGTTCATTCAAGTGCCATATAAGTTTGTTAGGATTTGCTGAGGGAGCAAAGGTCTTCAAGCAGAAGATGAGAACAGAGGAAAAACAGCCTCTGGCTACCACACTTCTCCAGGGCTTGCTTCAGAGGTGTTACTCAAGATGGGTGGCAGCTAATAACTAAGTAAAAAAAAAGAGCAGTAGCAGTAAATTGGCAAAATTTGGAGGCCTCCAAGACTCCCCTTTGTGGTTGTTTGTGGTTGACTTCTCAGTGCCTTTATGATGGTGATGATGCATTCATTGCTGATTTTCCTTCCAGTATTTTATCAGGAATGGTTTTTATGGTTGCACTAAATTCTGAAATACAGATGGGGTGACTGCTTCTGCTGCCTCACCCCAGCCCTTCACGTTTACAGTCTTCCATATTTGTACTATATCTGTGGTAGATAATATAAATAAAGTGTCATGCGGAGAAAGTATACCTTTTGCTTGCACCAAAACACACAATTAGGAAAAAATACTAGCTTTAAGGCACGTAAGGGCAGGTTTTCCCTCACTTGCCCATATTCTACAGTAATGTAAGACATCCAAATTTAGCATTTTAGTTCTTCAAGGAAGAAAATATTGTCAGGCTGGGCCTTTTTGATAGCATCCTTGATATCTCTGTGAGGAAGTCACAGGCCTCCAATGATGTAAGAATCCCTCAGTCATTGCTGTGACTGAAATACAGTGAAATTATTTGGGATGCAAGAAATTCAGGGCTGTGGCTAAAAGGTACATGTTTCTTATGAGGTAAACAGAAGTGAGAGCCACTGGAGAGGAATGTTAACTCAGGCAGGGACTAAAAAAACCCATCTGCATAATGAAGGACTGTAAAAATATTGTGTGAAAGTGGAAAACAGGTGATTGTTTGTAGAATTTCAAAGGCACCCTTGAAATAATATTTATGAAGGGTCAGGAGAGGAAAATTCATCTGTTTATCCAGGAAGCCATGCTGAATAAAACTGGAAATGGTAACAACACCAGAGGTCAAGACCGAGTGTGGATGTCAGGTTCAAACCACTTCCTTCAGGCTGGCAGTAGTGTGAGGGAAGGATGGCCATGCAGGTGGCTTGGGCCTTAGGGTGTGACTCCAATGGTGAGAGCAAGCCTAAAGAAGCAATCTCCTGGATAGGCCAAGAGTTAGTCCCCCTGGTAAGCAGTGTGATGTAAACCTGAAGATTAGGGCTAAGAGAGTAGGGTGAGGAAGTGGCTGGAGGAACTGAAGGAATAAACATGCTGGAGGTGGAATTTCCTGTTTTGCTGTATTTTCCAACTCATGAGTCTGAGGAATCACAGCTGGGTTTGTAGGACTGACCCAAGTGGAAGCTGCCCATAAAGTTATGGAACTCCTGTCCATAAAGTCCACCTCCATACCACATATGCCCCAGTGACTGTCTTCTGCACATCCCTTCTGCCCAGGTCTGTCATTTTAGGGACTTAAGGATTCCTTATTTCCCATAGCCAATATAAATATGTTCCCAAATCACAGTGCCTTTCTCCACTACCCACCCCTTCTCCAGGTTCATAAGGGAAGGACAATCACCCCTCCAGGCATTAATCACCTTCCTTTGCAGCCTTCCCCAGGTGGGAGGACCCAGTATCCTTGTGCAGCCCACATGCTCTGTGGCCACGCCAGCCACAGAGCGACACCTCCTGAGGCTGCCCCAGAACTGCCCCTTTGGTGGCAAGCTGGGTAACATTTCCACTAAGGCCCTTCTTTGCTTTTCCCCTCAAGACAGTCCCAAAGATCAAATAATCCTGCACACACAACATCATGTTGTGGTGGAGTAAGTGCTGCTGGGGTTGCAGGGAGGGGATGGGATTGCTCTCACAAGAGTCTCTTCAGCCAGTTTTCTTACCTGGTTACTATGAGTACCCTTCCTTTTCCAAGCAGGCATCAAAAGGTGAGCCAGGTCTGGTGGCCCAGCCATCATCAGTGCATGTGAGGGGCTCTGTGGCATCATACCATGGAAATCAGGTTGGCAGTATACATATGTGCAAGCCCTACCCTCAAATCCCAAGGAACCCCTTTGACCTTATATTCCGGAAATAGTACAGCACCAGGCATGCCCTATGCCTTACGCCATTTCTCCAGGATGATAAACTGACTGTCCCTGTCAGGCCATGTTTCTGGAGACACCTCACACTTCATGCTGCAGTGAAGGCCCGAGGAGACCACAGTCATCTCTGCTCTGAGCTCAGCCTGGGCTTGTGACTTGTGACCTTGTACACATTTATCCCATGACTACAGAGGGCCTTGGCCTGGTGCTGTGTTCAACGCAGAGAGCAGCATCCCATGTTGCTCTTTTATACCTCTGGTTAGGGACCTGCTCATGTTCTGGTAACTGGGTCTCCAGATGGCTGCATCATTCCTCAGTGGGAGAGTGGCACAAGTTTTCAGGGGTCATGACCTCCTCCAGGGTACACCAGGAAATTTGTGGACAGGACGTCACAAACCCTTTTCTTTTTTAACAAAAGTCATCTCTAGACGAGATTATGGGCTTTTGGCCTGCATGGAACTTCCCACCTACTGGTTCCACAACTTAATTGAGAATTAGTTTTCAGCCACTTCCTCTCAGCAGCCACTGTGAGAAGCTCTGGTCCATGAAAACAAAGCACTTGCCTTGGCCTCATGCTAGAGCTGAACATGCCAAGCAGATGGCCAGTCGGCCGTTTCTTCCCATCTCTTCAATGGGGGTTTGCAGGATGCTTTGATCATGTCCTCTGAGTGAGGACAGCTGGGCTGTAAATCAGGGTCCCTGCTGCTCTGAACTCTTTCGTCCACCCAGCCACCATAGAGAGGAGGCATGTTTTTCCTTTCCATGCAGGGGTGAAGCAAGGTGAAACCTAGACATGACAGCTGGGCCAATAGACCTTTCTGTGCCATTCACTTCTTGCTTTTGCAGGAGTTTTCCACCTTAAAACCCAATCTATCTTCACTTCTTCCATGCAAATAACATAGGCAAGAGATCAACTTCTTTCTTGTGTAAACAACAACCAATTACACTTAGATAATGAGCTGAAAAAGTGCCAAATTTCTTTTTATAGCTTCTTTATTGCTCCCTGTCTCTGTGTATAGAATGAGGAGATCTGTGACTTACATGGCAACTTTAAGGCTGATCTGTGGAGACTGGGAATAGACTGAGATAATTTTAAGGCAAATGGGTCATAAAAAAATAAATAAACACTGGGTAGCTACTGAAGCATGCATGCTGCCTTTTCCATCTTAAAAGGCATGAAGGTGATGCATGTGAGGGCATGATGGCAAATTTGGAGGGAAATTCGAAGGAAGCTCAATATCTTTGACATTCTTCAACCTCTAGCCAAAGCTCCACTTCTGCAATAACTTTTTCAATGAGGCTCGTAAGCTCTGCTAAACATGCCATAACCCTGGAGGGGTTGTGTTCAGTAACGGCTCTGAAACAGACCTCCAAGCAAATACCAAGCCACTTTTAAGATGGAATCCAATATATTCCTGAAATGTAGTGCCTGTGAGAACTGAGGATCAGGCTGGGTGAGCCAGGCATCCCATACAATTTCACATTCCTTGGCTGGAGACAGGTAGTGGATGTGTGCAATTCTTGTACAAATCAGGTCTACAGTCGACTGGATTTTTCTCTCTCCAGCTGTCACCCTGTATCATCCTTGCCTTTTGGAATTCCCAGGTCTCTCTTTTCAGTTTCAGAAATGTTCTGTCTTGCAGACAAAACATTAATTAGAGCCTCTTTTGATACTATCACACTCATTTTGCATCCTTACAGATGCTAAATGAGTGAAACTCCCTGTCTGTGCAATCCCCAGAGGATTGCTGATTCCCCGTCCACATTCCACTCGGTGCAGGAAAACACCAGATCATTAGAAAGATACCCATAAACTTTGTATGCATTTGTGTGTCCTTGATGTTATAAAAGCACCATGCTCTACAACTTCTTTACTCAGGTGGCCATTCTATGCACTCATATAGAGGCCCAGAGAAGCTCAGGAAGTAGTCTAGGAAGATGGGGCTTTCCTGAGGGCTGTGGAGGAACTTTCCATCTCCTGCGCCATGCTTCCTGGCATCAGCATAAAATCTCCAAGCAAATGAAGCTGGCTTTTGGGCTGGAGTAATTTAATTTACCACCATGTATTTGGCAGCAGGCTAAGAGGCCCTTTGGTTTGCTCATGGTACTGCCACTGCAGCACGTTGATCTACTGACCCTGGTGAGCAGACAGAGGCTAAAGTTGCCATGGAACCTTTGTGCCTTCCTTTGGGCCTCGCTCCCAAGTTCAGTGATTGACAAGGAAATGACCAGGTCCACTGATCCCTGGTAATGAGGCTTGCTGGACCCTCTGGGTGTTGACAGACTACACATACATGTTAGGATTTCTTCTTCTCGAGACCTGCTTTACTCAAAGTTGGGTGAACAATCCTTTGGGTTGTGCCTACTGCCAACACTGGCTTTTCTGGTCACTGCTGTCAGATATAATCCCCACTCTGAAGCATGCTTTGAAGCAACCAAGCACGTTAGAAGCATTAAGGAGCATTTTAGCTTGTGGTTCTTGCATGAAGATGCTGGGAGCATGAATTTCAAAACCTTTTGGTCAATTGTAAAATCTCAGTTCTGAGATTTAGCGTGAAGATGGAATGAAAAGGTAACACAAGGAAGTCATTACTTCCTCCCAGGCAGCAGTTTCCCACAGAAAAACAGGACATGTCTGCCATGCAGAAAAATGTAAACAGTAAGTTCTGCCCATATCCATCGGCCAGTGTAGTGTTTTGAAGAGGCAGGAAAACCTGTCACACTGGCGCAGCTGCGCATGAGAGCAGGTGATTAGAGTACAATAGGCAGTCCTACAAAATCACCAGGCTCATGCCAGAATCCTGCAGTTGCTGTGGACCATGTCTGAGTCACATGCAGGGTCTAGAGACTTCCCTTGTGGTGCAGAAAATGAGCAAGGCTTTCCTCTCAGTGTTCCATTTTTCCTGGTGCAAATTGTTGTTGTGACCTTCAGGTGCGGGCACATCAATTACAAAACCACACAAATTAATGCCTGACCCTTCTAACAACATACCAGCAGAGGGAACACACAGGAAACATCCTTAGCTACGAAAAAAACTCTAAGTCACTCAACCGCACAAAATCCATGCAGAGTAGGTGGACCTAACAGCATACAGTGGAGGTGACAACTACACTGCAACCATGCCCTGAGGCAAGCCTGTCCGAGAGTGTGTGCAGTCCTTAGGGCACCTACAGGCCTGCCACACACTCCCTTTCTGCAGATACTCAATCTTACATCATTGATTGATTACATACTTGATCTCAAGGGATTGCTAACAAGCTTTGGGCATGCTCTGTTACTAAAAAGAAAATCCCAGCAGCTGCGTGCGCTTCTTGGGCTGGAGGTGAAGGGGATACAGCTGAGAACCAGAATCCAGGGTGCAAATGCAGCACTGACAGCCCTGCCAGTTTGTAGCATTGGTGATGTGCAGCCATACAGGTATGCATAGGTCAATGCAAAAGCCGCTTCCCTCTCCGCTGACTTGAAACATCTATTCCAGATTTCTATGGGAATGACTGCTAGTCTTGTCTAAAGAAAAGTTAGTATTATTTTTGTTCTGAAAGACCTACCTAGTCAGGAATGAGGGTTCAGGATTCATCTCTGGAGACTTTTAACCCACCCATAATAAAATCACTTTTGAGAACTTTCCAACAGGACATTGGGTAGCTTGTTACTGTCTGAAGGCTACAGATGGGACCATTCTCCTTGTATATGAATTTATCTACCAAACAAAACCCAGAGCAAGAATTTTCAAAAGCTGTTCACACTCCAAACACAAAGGGTTTGGTTTTCACAAAGAAGTATTTGGCATTAGCTTGTATGAGTCTTGAAGCTTTCAGGATCTCAAGGTGAAGCCACACTGAGTCTCCTTCACGCAGAGTGCAGACACAGGACACAGAGAGCCCTGTGCTTGATTGGGCATTGTTGGCAAGCAGAAGGTGATCTTTACTGTAGGGACAAAGGAGACCTGGGTATATTTCTCAGGGCATCTGCACACTGCTGTTCTGATTGTTGCCATACATATTAGGGAGCCAGCTGCTGCTTGGTAACATTGGGCACCCATATCACCTCGGTCACTGACTCAGGCTCGCTGCAAGTGATAATTGAGGAAGATGGTGTACTGTACCTTTCCAATCTGTTGTGACACCTTCTGGCAGCCCCTGTGACAGAAGATGCCTCACAGTGACAGATACTTGCTCCGCAGGCTCTCTGAACACCAGCTCCTCCAAGGCAGGCAGATCATGGGGCTGTTCAGGACTTCCAGACAGAGTCCATAGGGTGCAGATGCACACACGTGGAGCTGCTCACATGTTCTGGATGGTGTTGTAGGCATGCTGGGCCATCTGGGGCAGGGAGCATGATGGTCTGCTTGGCTGCTGAGGTTCCCAGCAGTGATGGTGTTTGTAGAGGGCTGTGGGTGTTTTGTTATTCCCCAAATGCAATAGTTTGCTCTAATGCTTGGGAATATTCTTGATGATGAAGTCATAGGGCCACGTGTGATCTCGACAAACATATGGTCACAAACATACAAACATACAATTCAGGGCCAGGCTGTGCAAGCGTTCAGGGCAGGAGGCACTTTGTCTTGGGAGATCTGTCATCACTCGACAAGTTAGATGTATTTGAGTTTCTGGCGAAGTGATGTTCACATAAAAGAACAAAAAGACCTATTGGATTGTACACAGCACATAAAAACATAGCAATGGCCTTGCTGGCTTGGACCCAAGTGTTCATCTGAACATTCACTTAGGTCTGGGTGTGGGGACCCAGGAGGTCAGGCAGGTTGGAATGGAGAGGGATGAGGTGTGGGAAAGGACAAGACAGAGGCAGCAGGGAAGATATGTCCTGGCTGCCAGGGCTGAGGACACCTGGGATACTCAGCCCAGGGGTTCCGCGAGTTGGTGGCATATGGGTGAGAAGCCTGCATGTGACCAGATGTCTTTCTAACAGGCTGCAGCCCTCTGTGAACATGCACCAGTTTCAAAGCACCACACAGCTACAAGCATAGATAGGAGGGAATAATAGCTGCCAGGAGGCCAAGGGCCCAGAGTAAGTCAGGAGCATTTCATTATTGCTGGGTTGACTTGGCACAGGGAAGAAATTTATAACCAACATCAGATTTCCCAGAATAGTTAAACAGAGCAGTGTAACAATAGGAATAAGCATTTCAAATATTTTATTTTGCTTTGTAATTCCTTTCAGGCTGCTCCCAGTTAAGAAGGGTAACTGTCAAGCCTAAAGTGACTTTGATATGGTAGACAAACTCTCAGATCTTGATGTTGAATTGTCCGCCCCTTTGCCTCCCTCAACAAAAAAACTCTATTTTCTATTTATTTTTTTTAATTGGCATGTGTGGAGACAGTAGAAAACTTGAGCAAAGGAACGTTTTTGTCTCTTCTAAAAGTAGCACATGGGTCCAGAGCATGAAAATTTAATGAGGATAGAAATTCCTCTTGTTTTTAAAGCTAAAATTTTGTAAGATAAATTTATCCATGGTAAAATCTGTCCCCATGTGATGTTTCAGATATTTACTCAGACACTTACTGAGAGTAGTGCTGGTGTCACAAATCCATCTTGGTTACTGAAGATAGCTGCCTGATTTGCTCTGCTGCTATACTGATGGCTAAGTGGCTATGCAGTTCTGCGCACCCTCACCAGGAAGGTGCTTTGATAGACTGCACCTGGCAGCCTGATTTACAAAGGTGCTTTTGAGTACATTTGTGTGTCTTGGTTGTTTGCCACAACAGAGGACTGGATGCAAAAGGTTCTTTCCACTGCTCTGCTCTGTTCTCGGATACCCAGAATTCTTGGGGATGGTGGCTCAACCTCTTCACTGGGCAATGCTTGACAACCCTTTTGGTGAAGTAATTTCCAGTTTAAGTATTGAATCTGTACCTCTCCAGGCACAATTGGATGCTGTTTCATCTCATCATGTCAGTTGTTACCTGGGAGAAGAGACCAACATCCATGTGGCTACAACCTCCTTTCAGGTAGTTGTAGATGACAATAAAGTCCCCTCTGAACTTCCTTTTCTTCAGATTAAATGCCCCCAGATCCCTCATCTGCTCCTTATAAGACTTGTGCTCCAGACACTTCACCAATTCCATTGCCCTTCTCTGGACATGCTCCAGCGCCTCAATGTCTTTTCCTGTAGTGAAGGGCCCAGAACTGAGCACTGGATTGAAGGTGAGGCCTCGCCAGTACCGAGCACAGGAGAACAATCATTTTCCTGGTCCTGCTGTCCACACTATTGGTGATACAGGCCAGGATGCCATCGGCTTTCTTGGCCCGCTGGGCAGACACTGGCTCATGTTTAGTCACTGTCAGCCAGCACTCCCAGGTCCTTCTCTGCTGGGCAGCTTTCCAGCCGCTCTGCCCCAGCCTGTAGTGCTGCAAGGGGTTGTTGAGACCCAAGAGCAGGACCCAGAACTTCATGTTGTTCATCCTCATAGAACTGGTCTCAGCCCATCAATCCAGCCTGTCCAGATCCTTCTGCAGGGCTTTCCTACACTCCAGAAGATTGATACTCCAACCCAAATTGGTGTGTCTGCAAACTGATTGAGGGTGCCCCTGATCTCCTCATCCAGATCATAGATAAAGATTAAACAGAGCTGTCTTCAACACTGAGCACTGGGTAACACCACTTGTGACCAGCCACCAGCTGGATGGGACTCCACTCACCACCCCTCTCTGGGCTTGGCCATCCAGACAATTTTTTGCCCAGTGAAGAGTGCACCAATCCAGGCCATGAGCAGCCAGCCTCTCCTGGAGAATGCTGGGGAATTGGCATAAAAGTATTTTGTTAAGTCCAGGTAGATACATCCACTGCCTTTCCCTCATCCTCTAAGAGGGTCACCCTGTCACAGAAGGTCATGATGGTCAAGAAAGACCTGTCTTTCATAAGCCCATGCCGGCTGGGCCTGATTCCCTCATTGTCCTGTGATGTTTTCAGTCCTAGACAAGTTTAGTACTATTCTCTGCTGGCAGAAAGTTCCATGCAGATGTCTATAATTTCACAAAGATATAATGGAAAAGGCTGCATCTCAAAGTTGACAGGACTTCTGCTCATGGCTGTGTACCTAGCAGCTAAGATCTACTTTTTGAGAGAAGTGGTTTGGGGAGGACATAGCATTGCCTTTGATAAGAGGGACAGGATAGCTGCAACATGACAAACACCTTGATAGAGGGAGCTGGCCTGGAGGTGACAGATACCTGAAGAATCTGTTGCTGCTTGCTTAGGAGAAGATGAAAGTGGCAGTGATGTGTGTTCCCTTACCTCTATGCACAAGAACTCCCAGGCAATGGGTTGGATACTGATCTTCCACCCCAATGGAACCAGCAGTGCTCACTGATCCTGTTAACTGGGGGCTGAGCTGCTACTTGGCATCTGCAGCTGCTGTTGTAAAATAGTATAAATTTGACTAAGAGCAAACAAGACACAGATTCTGCAAGGCCCCCTGGCAAGCGTACAGCTTTCTGGGGCAGAGACAAATGCAGAGAAACAAGGCAAGGATATGTGCTGACATCCCTACTTGAGACTTGTGTCAAAGGTAGCATTAGCAGCATATTCTACCATATTCTACACAAATGGAGGTGGGGGGCTCCATGTCATTGCTTTCCTCTTCTCCACTTCACTTTTCAGGCCAGTTGCACATACTAACGCATCCCCTCTTGAAGAAAGAGTAGCCATCACAGGAACAAGCCCATAACCTCCTCCATCGTTAGCATGAGTTCCCATTCTGTCTGAGAGCCTGAATAACCTGCTTGGTTGGTCCATGGAATATGAGTGAGGAGGAGAGTCTGCCTCCCTGGGACTCTTTGTCAAGCAGCTGAAAGGCAAAAGGCTTCCCTTCCCCCTGTTGCTGGAAAATTGCAGCTTATTCTGCTTTCAACTGCTGCAATTTCTGCATCAGTGTGACTCTCCTGACTTCAGTGGCACCATGGAAGGAAACAGCCTTCCTGTCAGCAATGTAAAAACCATTTGGCTTGTAAAAATACCAGTGGATATGTGTTGCTATTTTACCATCAAAGTAGCTTGTAATGGTCTCCTCATGTTATGGATGGTCTCCAGACACTGTGTGATCATGGTGACCCCAGGCCTGTTTGCTGAGTGGAAGGATGTCCCTATCCCTCCTTCATTCCCATTCTCTGGGACTTTCTAAGCTGATTTGACATGACTGGGATTCTGCCCTCATTTTTATTGAACTGCTCAAAAGGACAACAGATCACCAATACAGGAGAATCCAAGACAGAACAAACAGGTCTTCATGGATGCTGTTTGAAATTCTCAGGATGCCAGCTGGGTCTCCTCATGCTGCAACATGACAAACACCAATACAATGCCTGAAGTGTGAGATGTCACAGAACACCTCACAGCCAGCCTGCCATCCTGGGTGAAGGGGTGGGAAATAAGAGGGTGCACTCAGCTTTCAGCAGTGCTGCAGACAGCCTGGAATAAACCCCAGGGAATGACTCTGGATACCTACCAATGACCTGAGAATTTGGATCAGCACAGCAGAAGAGGCAAACAGCGATAGGGGTTGCTGGTATAAGGCTTCAGTATGTAACTGAGGCAACAAGTCTTTTGGTGAATATTTTTTCCTAAAGGATTCACAGAACGGTAGGAGTTGTAGAAAACTTTCCTCAGGCAATGCTCTGCCTGGGTTCCCATTTAAACCTGTTAAGTGCTGTAGGGGACCTACAGCACTAATGCAGAGATGTGCTCTAACAGCTGTCAGGTGATGGTGTGATGGTGGGGTAAGGAGGAGAGGGGGTCAGGATCACAGGTTTGTCATGAGCTTCAGTGAACAGTATCACTTTTCCAGGCTTTCTAGGCTTAATATTTGTTTTTGTGAGGGGGCATGCAACTGAAGATGCATGGCATGACAAGTCTGTGCACCTGTGTCTGACAGCTATTCCTGATACCAGGTTGTGCCGTATGCTGCTGCTGTTTTTGTCACTTCATTCTCAGCTGCAGGTTTCTATGGCAAGATTTCAAACCTTGAGAGAGCAGAAGCTCTTCTGGTTAATTTTCCATTAAACATGTTAGGAAACATCTCAGGAGGATGATGGTCATGATCTTTTATCAACAGCAATCATAAATTCAAGGGTCTCAGCAAATTCTCCATTTCCTTTGTCACTCCAAACCCCATCTTCACTTAAGTCAAGCCCTATGCTAATTTTCAAACCTGCTGTGTTTTATTCTGCTGCTTCCAGTACTGACTGACTCCTGGTAGTAAGGGCAGCTGAAGGAGTTAAAGCAGCCAGCTAGCAGGGAGAATTCAGACATGCAGGAGCTGTCTAAACACACGTAGCAAGTCGGCTGGCTGGCACATGACCCAAGGAACAGATCAAACAATGCTGCTAGGAGCCAAGAACAATTTCCAGTACCTGCTGCAGTGTCCATATCTTCCCTGGGTCCGTCCCCCTCCTTCCTTTTATGGTCAAGTCAAAGTCATATCCTCAGACATTACTAAAGTGACACGCACCTGGTTCTGAGCACATGTGCCTCACAAGGTGACAGCTGCTCGTGCTTAGGCAAAGTTTATGCTGCTTATGTCCATGATGGCATTTGAGTCAACAGATTACTGGGGGTGAGCACATGTGCATCTACTGAAACAAAAATGCCTGAGCCACATGGGAATAAAACAGTGCTTCATCTTCCATTGTTATATCCCTTCCCTTCCCTTCCCTTCCCTTCCCTTCCCTTCCCTTCCCTTCCCTTCCCTTCCCTTCCCTTCCCTTCCCTTCCCTTCCCTTCCCTTCCCTTCCCTTCCCTTCCCTTCCCTTCCCTTCCCTTCCCTTCCCTTCCCTTCCCTTCCCTTCCCTTCCCTTCCCTTCCCTTCCCTTCCCTTCCCTTCCCTTCCCTTCCCTTCCCTTCCCTTCCCTTCCCTTCCCTTCCCTTCCCTTCCCTTCCCTTCCCTTCCCTTCCCTTCCCTTCCCTTCCCTTCCCTTCCCTTCCCTTCCCTTCCCTTCCCTTCCCTTCCCTTCCCTTCCCCCTAATAGAAGATATGACACACACTAAACATTGACAAAACAGACAAACATGGGGCAGCTGGTTTGCAGAGACACCAAAATTATCCTAAGCTATTGCATACCTTGTCAGTGCCACAGCACAAAAATCTCTGGCTGATGTTCATGTTGCTAAGGGTAGATTTGGAATGCTGGGGTGGGAAGCTGCTGAAAAAAGTTGGAAAGCATGTTTTCTCCAGCATTCCACATGCAGAAAGAGCAGCAAGGTGAACTCCTCTCACCCATTTGTTTGTGCAGTTTGTTTCAGGGAAACAAAATTCCTATTTCCCTAGCACGGTGAGAAGCTTCGAGCTAGTTTTGAGGAGGGATTCTTACAACCCCTTCTTCATCCTGTTTCTGAACACCTGGGCAGCATGAGGACATGTACGGTCAAAGGAAAGGTGGAAAGTCTTGCTATGCTGAAGTGGGGGGAGGGGGTGTTATTTTTGCTTTCATTTTTCGTTTGTATCTTTGAAGGATTAAATATGTCCTTTGTAGAAATTTCCACACACTTGGAGCAGAAAGACATGTGGTGACTTCTTGTAGAAGCTCACACTCCATGGATGAACCCACATCTGTTCTAGCCAGCTAGAGCAAGATTCATCTTGCGGTTGAGATTTCCCAAATACTGAAGAAGTCAAGCTGTCAGCCATGATGTTGATCTCAAGTGATAGCTGGTCCTGCTGTTATCCCAGCCTTTGCACTGGGACACTTTGAAGATAATGACTGTGACCTCTGACTTGGGTGTAATGTGGGAGTCTAGGGAAGAAAGGCCAAGACCTCCACTGTCCTGGGGACAGCCTGTCCTGTGCTGGGGGATCTATACCACAAGGAGCCTGAAAAAATGCATAAAACATTTAAAGTTTTATGCATTGCCACATTGCATATGTTTGGTCACTGCACCATCAAATCATGGGGACAAAGAAGACAGAGCAGGATCTTGCAGTCCACCCTGTTGTAAGAGCTTGTTCTGCTGGCTGCAATATGTCTGCAACTTTACACAGTCTAACATCACTGCACGCTTTGCTTTCCAAAGGTAGAGGAAATATTTTCAGTGATTTTTCATGAAGCTCTGAGCAAACTGGGACCTTATAGCTACCCTTTGTAGTAGTTAGGAGTTGCTACTTTTTCCTAGACAGTGACACTGAGAAGGAAATTCTACTGGGACTGAAGAGCATCCTGAAGGGCAGTAGAACCGCAGGGGATAAATTCTGTGCTTAGCTTCCTGCTTTGCTTGTTGCCACGCATGGAAAATAGGAAAACCACAAATTGGCCATTTGTGCATTGCTATCCTCTGCCTGCCCCTTTGAGTATGGTTCTGGCAGTGTGATGGGTGAAACTGGAGAGCTGGGATCAGATTGCAGGAGGGATTTTGACTGTGGCCAGAGCTGGTTGCTGGAAGGTGTGGGGCAGCTCCATTTGTCCTGGCATTACTGAAGTCAATGGGATTTTGGCCATAGTCTTCAACGGAGCTAGGATTTCACTGTGCATGCCTAAGAAAGCACTGTATCATACAGTTGTGTTGTCTGCCATGACATTTACTGCTAATGAAGTCAGTGTACCCCATCTTACTTGGGTCCTTGTCTATCTTTATAGGTCTTCACCTGTGGTTTTCCCCCCATCCCTGCCACTTTTCTCTCTCTCCCTCCCTCCCCCCTATCTATCCATTCTTATTTCTGTCTGACACTGCTTGTGTCCTCCCTTGCTGTCTTAGCTTGCTTTCTTGTGTACTCTGCAAGGAATGTGCCCACAAGAGGTATTTTTATTTGGCAGCCTGAGTAAGCTTTCTGTTTTGGCTGCAGGTACTGAGATGAGCAGCCAATGGAGCTGACATCTCCCGTGTCATGTTTTTAGCTCCTTCCATCTGAGAGAGAAGATGACCTCATTGGCTGACTGTGTTGAGAAGGTCTGGTTGCAAGGGCAAAAAATATTAGAGTTAACCTTGAAAGAAGCAACAGAATACCTCACATGGCTTTTTAGGCTGCTTTGCTCTAAGTGGGGTGTCACAAGGGTTTCAGACCTTACTTCAACACAGAGGGTGTAAAGACAATGAGAAGTCCAGATACAGGGGAGCAAAAGATTTTTTGCTAGGACTTTAGCAATAGGAAGAGGCTGCCAAAGGGGCTTTATCAGCTTCTGAGGAATGTCCTCTTTGGAGCAAGTTGTTCTCTGACCAGCTTAGAGATGATATGAGGTGCTGTATGGCTTTTCTCTCACCTGTTAAAGAAAGTGGAGCTGTCATGTGTCAGGGGTACAACTGATATGCTGCTCTGTAGCATCATATCAGGTCACAGTGGCCCAGTATAAATCAGGATAACACAGTACATGATTGCCATGGGGGGGCTGAGCCCTCAGAACAATGTGTCATGAGCAAGAATGTAATCCAAGACAAATTGAATGTCCACATAATTTAAAGAAATGTAGGAAAATATTCTAAATCTTCTCCTACACTGATCTTTGAAAGGGCAACACTGGCAACCCAAGATGACATTTTCAAGACATACAATTTGTTGCTGCAAAATCAGGGAAGAGCTAAGAGGAAACTGTGGTCTGAGCTATTATGAAACAAGGATCTAGGCAGGCCTAGGGAAAATACTGGATTATATTGCTTTTGTTGATGAAGTTTCTGAAAGCCTATCCTCTTAGCACGCAGCGAAAGATAGTATCAAAACTGGCTGCAAGTGTAAAAAGCCACGTGGTGTTCTTGAGACTTTGCTTTGCACATTATTCTACCACCCTTCCCAGCTTTCCAACATTTGATGCTGGGAAGGAGCTGCTCTCCAGACTCGACCATGATGACCAGGCTGTTACAGCAGCATGATGGGGGAGTGATCTGTGTGTATTTTGGGTAAGAAAGGTCCACCACGAACAACTCGCACGTCACACGCCTGGAGACATGAAATCATTTTTCCCTCTCAGTGTGACACGAAGGAAACTATGACGCGTTTCCAATGAGAGGTGTGCGTGTGCATACACAAACCCAGCTAATTCTGGTCTGTGCAGGTGCTGTCTCAGGCTGTGCATCATTGCACGTAGTAACGATGGGTTGGATGGGGGTGTTTGCTGAGACAGCTAAACTGCTATGCTCTGACAGCTCCTCTGCATGTGTTAAAATAACATCACCCTTACTTGTTGTCTCTCCTATTCCACTCCATCCCCTCACTCAAAAAAATCTAAAGGGAACAAGCTCTAGGTATTAAAATAACTCCAGTCTAGCTTGTTCAGTCTATTTCAGGAGGCTGGTTCCATCCTGACACAGATAGAACACAGAAATGTTGTGGAAACCACAGCCACAAGAGGCCATCAGCCAAAACTAAATGCTTTCCCAGCATTTGCCAAGTGGTTCATTCCCCCCACTCCCTCCCTCCATCACCTCTCCTGGCTTAAAATAACAGCTGGAAGCTGTTTGGCTTTGTTTTGTTGGATTCTTCTGCTTGCTGTGCTCAGTCTGGTGGCATTGAGAGGGAAAGCCGGAGGCACTTCTGTGGCAACAGGGGCTCACATTGCCTTCTGGACTTTTAGGTGAGACCTTCAGAATCATCATGGAAATGAGAGACCCACACATATTTTTGGGATGAGTTTTCAAGAAGCAGACAATCATCTGGGGCTACAGCTGATCATGGACAGTGATAATGCATAGATTTGCCAGTTTAGACCATGTATTTTGTCTCATAGCCTTCAGATGACTGAAAATGCAGTGGACATCTAGAAATAGGTTACAGGAAATGTGTCTGAGAGATAGCTAAAGTCCAGTTAATCAATCTGTAGGGAAGGACTCATTTTCTGGTTTCTGTGACCCTTCTGTTGCTAAATTAGGGCTTGTGACATGGAAATGCACTGCTTCACATCAGCTGAGGGTTTGGCCCAAAAAATCACTCAGATGAGGATCTGGATGATAAGACTCTTATGAAAACACCGTGAGCAAGACACAAATGCCTCATCTACATCCAGTGTTCCGCTTGTCTTCTTGGAACATCAATGTTTTCTGCATTTGCTCACCTTCAGATTTGTAGGTGTCCTTCCAGTTTCTACTTCTCCCTGGTATTGTCTGTTATTCCATGGAGAACAAGTGACACTAGGCCTATTCCTCACTGGGATCAAAATAAGGGATTTAATTTAATCTCCATCCTCTAGTCTAAACAGCATCAGAGTTTATAAATATTTCCAAATACCTATTTTGAATTTGAAGGTGCTCTTAACCCTTAAGGAGAAGAGTCATGAACTCTCAATCTTTACAAAAATACTGGCCTTATTTTCACAAAAGATGTCAAATTGTGGATGTGCAAATTACTGTGGGAAACTGCAAACATGAACAGAGCCTTGGGACCAGATGGCTCAGCACCAGAAGCGTTCACAGGCAGCCTGGCTTCAGGGGTGAAACTTGGTGCTTGGCAAGTGAACTCCCAGGGCTTTCTCTCAACAGTACTAAATCCCAAAATTTAATATCATTCTTGCATTCTTCAAACCTTATGACCTGAGGCCTTCTCTGCCTTATCCCAGTTGTTTCATTAATTGTAAAAAGAATAGTTGTTTTAACAGCATTCAATGAGCCATTGCAAGCAGTAACAGTGCATAGATGCAATATTCAATCTCAAGCAGAAAAGGTTTCTGAGATTAATTTAAAGGTGATCAGCACAGTGTAAGCATGTAAGTTATGAATTCTCTATGTCAGAGACATAATTTATTTTACATAATAGCAAATCTGCTCTATAACTTAATAACTTAAGCTAGGAAAAGATTACCTTTTTCTGTGTGTGTGTGTGTGTGTGTGATGTTATGCAGAAGTAAAACAGAATAAAAATGAGAATTTGTATTTAATGAAATAGATGCTTCAGTATTTGTTTTATGGCAAACGCTGACTGTACATTTGAAAAACAGAGGGGTATTTGAATGAAAATCTAAAGCATTTACATCTGTAAATCACTTCTATTGACATTTCTGAGGCGAATGGGCTATTTGACTTTTCAAGGTGGCAATGTTCTGAGTAATTTAATTCATTTTAGCAGACATTGCTTTTTTTTGTGCTCCTTCAGTATTACAAAGAATATTTGTATGGGGACACACAACCCAGGTTGAATGGTAGCCCCGTTTCCTCATGTTAGCAAATTGTTATATTTCAGGAAAGAAATGCAAACACGTAGGAGGCATTGCATCACAGTATGCAAATGCACTTGAGAGTATTTTGGGCCAGGTCAACAACAGAACATACAGGCAGTCACACTGAATTATCTGGTTCAAAATATACAGGTTTGAGTTTCCTAGTAGAAAACTTTAAGACAAAAAAACCTTGGGAAATAAAACCTGCTGAGTATAAAGCCTATTACCCTCAGACAGAGATTACAGCAGAAATTACTTGACTAAATCTATTTTAAGATACATAGAGTTTATCTATTATCTGTCTATCTATCTATCTATCTTTCTATCTATCTATCTATCTATCTATCTATCTATCTATCTATCTACCTACCTATGTTTCTCGTTCTACCTTTCCACATTTACATCTTTATAGATCTTAGAGTTTAATCAATGTTTAATAATTTTATTTATAAGAACAGTATGTCCTTAAACTTTGGATCAAGTCTGAAGTCACTGGCACGTGTCAAATTATTTGTCATGTCCCGCTCTATGTGTAAATGTACAGACGTAACACAGCAGCCTATTGTCAGTAGCTGAGTAATTACCTTAATTTCAGCAAAAAGGTCAATGGGACCAAATGTTGCTGTAGCCCTGTGGTTGGGGTATTACATACCAACCCACCCACACTTGTTATTATTTCCTCAGTGGTTTGGGTTTTTTTTTCCCTTTATTTTCTTTTTCTGCTGGGCTTTTATTTATATTTTTTTAACAAATCATAAAAATAAATTGTAAGTTCCTGAAATACTATATGTCAAATTAGCTTGTGCAAAAATGCTTTCCACTTACATAGCTTCTAAACACTGCTAGGACAGCCTGCTCTCATTGAGCCAGACATGCAGATCCCTATTTCAGGAAACATGGCACAGGAGGTGTAACCCAGCCAGGGCAAGGCAAAGTCAATGAGGCCACCTTGATTTGCACTAGCAGAGTATCTGCTCTGATGATTTCTCCCTGAGTCCTCCCTTTGTGCTCCTGATTGACCTCATGCCCAGCAGAGGCCCCCACTCTCTCCCCCATGTGTACCCATGTTTTTTCAACAATTTGTCTTTGCTTTGCAGCAGTGAGGAAAGACATGCCTGAGTGCTGACAAGGGGGTTGCCCAGGACCAGCTGAATCTTCCTCATTTGTGATGGGCAGTTTGGCAGCTGAGTGGGTGTTTAACCAGAGCTGCAGCAGAAATTAGGGTGTCTTGGGGACCCCATTGCTTGGGGCTCTCAATGAGAAAGGTATTATTTGAGGAGTCTCTGAGAAACAGAAGTTTCATAGTGAACAGTTTTCTAGGTATACGGAACAAATTTTCTAGAGTGCTTTTATGTGGCATACTGGGAGTCACAACCCAACATTTTAGCCTAATAGGGAAAAGAGGCCTAGGGTTGTCAGGCTGCTCACATTCACCATCAGAAGTGACAAGGCAGGGGGTGAGAAGGTCCCACCCCGTCAGGTAACACCTCTGACTTCCAGGGTAACAACCACAACAGGATCTCTGTCACTTGCCACTAGCTGCAGAGGAGCTGCAGGCACCAGCCCATCCATCTCCTCCCTTCTGTACTTGCCTCTTTCCTCAGGCCAGCCCCGGGACCACTGAGCATGATACAGGCTCTCTTCATGGAGTGGAGGCTGGTTCAACACAGCCTACTAGCTGCCACGATGTGCTGGGATGTCCCTCTCCTGAGGGCTGGATTAGCCAGGCCTGGGCAAGGACCGGAATACTAGTGGGACTGGTCCTTATGAGCCATGAGTAGAACAGTGAACACCAGACAATCCCATTTCCAGAAAGGGAATTGGAGCACAGGCAGCTGAAATTGTTTCTCGTGTGTCACAGAGGAAATGTGTATTTCAGTGTCATACAGAGCCTCTGCAATAGAAATTATATTCCATTATATTCTTATATTCCCAGTACCAGTCTGCTGACTTCTCCTTAAGACATTTCTGCAGCTCCTGCCTGGATGAGGACATGTCTCTCCTGTTTTTCTGCCCTTCTTCCCTTATTTCTTGTTGTGCCAGTGTTGTCTTCAGCTGTGGAAGAAAAAAAAAAGCAGAGTATTAGTAGTATTAGATTCCTTTTTTTAAGAAACTTCTTTCGGAAACTTTTATGGGATATAGGATATAGGATGCCAAGTGTGGGTCCTGCTTCTTTTTAGATACTAAGGACACTTGTCAGACTCCATCCCAAGTGGCCATAGCAGACTGTCCAAGTGTGCTTCTTTTCTTTGTGCCTTGCAGGACAGCAGAAGCAAAGCCACAACTTGAAGGCGGCAAGCACTCGATGGAGGCCAGGTTCCTACAGGGGAAGGCAGTTTCTGCTGCAGGTCCTTGACAGCATGCAAACACTGCACTGCCCAAATTGGCTGGGCAAAAGCTGGCTGCAAGCTGCTGCTCTCAGACCTCCACTACCACAGTAGACCAACCAAAGTCTATGCTTTCTATTCCACCCCTAGGTCTGGTTGTGGTGTTCCAGCTCAGGCAGGAAATGTTTACGCAGTGCTGATCTCTGTTGAAGTCATTGCCTAAATACCTGGGCAGATGTTGGATTGGGATGAGACACTCCCTGAAGCTGCATGGGTAATGGGTGAGATGTTCCTCTTGCATTTATTATTGACAGTACAACTGTCAATCCTTTATTATCTTTTAAAATAAATACCTCTCTTGGAGCTAAACCTACACTGGAAAGGCTGTGTCTTACCCAGCTGGAGAGGGCAGCTGACAGCATTCCATATGTTGTCAAAGTGGCCCTTTTCCTCTGTCTGCTTCCATGGTTTGAAAGGGTTGAATGTCCTCCCCTGCTGTTCAGTCACAGTGGCTGTGTCTGGACATTTATTTACACTTGTACGAAAGGAAAGATATTGTTCACTACCTATAAATGAGCATGGAAAGCGGGATGGGAAATAGGACTTTATGTCAGATGTAATTCAGTTTACTTTGATAGTTTTAACTCTGTGGTCATTTCTGTATCCATCTGAGTCTGCCTGAGATTGGGTTGTACAGAGTACAGAAGGGAAAATGCTGAGAAAACAGAAGAGCTCAGAAGGTTCCCACTGTGCCCACCTTATCCCAGGGAAGAAATGCCCATAGTATCACTATTTGCTCTGTTTAGTTATACTAAACACTTTATAAAGGTTTCAGCCACAGGCTTTCTCTTTGTATGCCTCCAGTAGCATTTTGTAAGGCAGACTTGTCTTACTGAGTAGCTGTAGTTCCACTCCTTCCCTGCACACATTTATACCTGCAGTCACCAGGGATAAAGGTATGGCCATGGACAAAGAGAAAGCAAAGAGTCATTCCTTGTGGACAGTCTCAGAGACTGCTCATGGATGACTGTTGAAGTTCTGCTAAATTGTGATGGCAACAACGAGAGCAGTTGTTATTTTGCACTGTACTGACGTGACAGTGATCAGTAACTGGCATTCACTGGGCTCTCAACACTGCATGATTGTGAGAGATGTTCTTATCTGGCAATGACATTCATCTGACTATGTATACCCTACATACAATCTGGCTCCAAAGAAGGAGAGGTTGGTTTATTTTAATGTCAGAGTGAATATTTCGTCTCTTGTCCTAGAGAAATCTGGTGCTCATGCTTAAGGATGTCCTCACGTGGCTTCTGCTCCCTGACAGATCACATAGATAACATAGGAAATAGTAGGGGCAGGGTCTGATGTGGCAGTGGTTAATGTCCCTAAAGCTTGCGAGATCAAGATCTCTGCTTCACAGTGTAAGGTAGATGTGCACAGTCTAGGTAATGCTGGTGCTGAACTCATCCCATGCAAGGATATGGTGAGAGTGATAAATACCCTTTGCATCATCTGCATTCAGCAGCTCAAGTGGGAATATGGTGGGATTGGGTGGGATGTGGTGGGATTGGGAGTGGAGCTGGTGTAAAGGTAACTGCTGTGAGCCTGCTGTGCTTGAGGAACATGATCTGCTACAGCATGGGACCTTGATGTTTGATGTTGCAGAGCATACTTTTGTCCATAGAGAAGCTTTAGACTTCTTGTTCCTAGGCTCTCTGAGCCTCAATGACAGCAAGAGCACCTTTACCTCTGCAGACCATTTTCCTCCATCCCTTCTAGGGTATGGGAAAAGAAAGCCTCTCAGCATGTAGGTGGCATTGACCTCAGGTGTCAGGTGGGCTCTGAGCAATGGTGGGCAGAGGCAGCCCTTTCATGAGCAGCCACACACTTGAGAAGGAAAGAAGTGAGGAGCTGAGAAAGATGCTCTGTAAATGCCCCTTCCTAGGAAGCAGCTGTAGTCCGTGAGCAGCACATCCAAGTCATGGGCTCATTTCTGGAGTAAAGTCCTTCTCTGCAGGAATGAGGTAATCAGATGCTGATATATAAAATTATTTCATGGGAGTATCTCAGTTGAGAGCTGAACAAAAAGCAGATTATGGTTGGGCTATGGACTGGAACCTAGGAACAGGGTCTGCCAACTGTCCTGAAAGGCCAAAATATATGTTACATTGAGCCTCAGCTCTCTTTGAAGGCTGATGGGCACTTCCAGAGAGTGTCTGATTCAGATTCAAGCTCCCCATGGTGGTATTTGTCTCACTCCACATCTGGGTGACTGACCTGTTAAACACTTGTGTGAAGTGCATACAATCAAATAGATGTAAAGCCTCACTGAGCAGTGATGGAGCTTGGGCTCCCAGGTCATTTGTTCACTTTTGAAAATATTTTCCTTTTCTGAAAAGGGGTGACACTCAGAGATCAGGAGTAAGTATGCCAAACTGGCAAGGTGGCAAGCACAGAGGGAGTGGTGTATCGTCATTTATAGTACATAGCGCATGGCACTTGATCAAAGTGATGCTGGTTTCCTTCTCTGTGCCTTAGAAGTGTGAAATCTATCTGAGGAAGGCGCCACTCACACTCCGTTTCTATGCCTGTTCTGCTGGGAGTCTGCAGAAAGCAGGAGTCTTGTGGAAAGCAAAAAATACTATGCAACATGGTGAGAAAGTTGTTGGAACCTGATGGTTGCTGCACATTGTGTCCTGAACCTCCCTCCTGTACCATGTAACCCTGCTATGGGCTCCTGGGGGTATAGGAGCATGACTGCAGGGTCAGTGAAAAGGATGGGAACCCTGCCATGGGCTTTGGCAACACCTGGCTGAGCTGAAAGAATACCTAATATAGGCCCATGTTGTCAGGTTTGAGGGTCAGTTACCACTGTTAGACTTGTCTTCTGCAACTGATCATGAAAAGCTTTCCTCTTCATCTTCCCCATGAGGCCTCTTTTTTCCCATGTCACACTTCTCTGAATCCTCTTCATGGTGATGACCCATGGGTTTTGCTGCAAAGGTGCAAGGGTAATTTAAATGGCATGCCTTCAAGATGTAAAAAATGGGTAGGGAAATTAGTAAAAACTAATTCCATATGAGCAGAACACAAATGTTCTCTGTAGCAGAAATGAGTTAAACCACAGATAGCACTTTCTCAGTCACCAGCACTTGGGAGAGGCAGAGAATCCACTGTCAGTCACCAGCACCAAATGTGTTTTCCTCTTTTGTCATGTTTAGCATGGGTGATCTGCACATGTCCACACAGGAGCCTGGCACATCTCCTGCCAGTGGGCTGGTGGATGCGGTACTATCTTCCTGCTTCTTTTGACTGAACAGTTGGGTTGCTAGACGTGACTCTGCAATGGTGCATCCTGGAACTGATTATTTTCCAATCCAAAGACGTCTACGCCATCTCTGGGGACAAATCTATACAGGGATATTACAGTCTGGGGCTACTGGTTTGATGTTTTCTTCCTCAGTTAAGAGGGATAGTCTCTTTACACCCCTCCAAGTGTTACTGGTGAATTCTTCCTCAAGCATCTTATTATAACAATTTTGCCATCTGCCTGTAAAGGAGATGTTGGCAGTTCTGCAATCAGGTCCCAACTCTCTGTTTTGTAATTCAGAGTTGTACTTTGCTGTTTAGATTTGCACAAAAATCAGCTTCTTTTCATGAAGGGTGTGCAGTGAGAATAGGCATGCGTGTGTGTACCACAAGATCCATGGAGCATTACAGAGCATGCCAACTATGCTCAAAGACCAACAGATTGTTAACTGCTACATTTTTTTTTTTTTTTTTAACTTTCCACACATGTGACTGACCCTTGGATAAATAGTCCTGTGACTAATCTGTGCCAGGAACATCTTGATGGACTTCCTGATCTCATGTTCCCTTTAAACTACCTGGGTTTCCTGACTGACAAGGAAGTAGAGTCCTAGTGAGATACAATGTTCTGTGCTGTTGCACTTTCTTATTTCTTATTATATGACTTTATCACATAACATTAGAAGTCCATATTCAATATTTTTCTTAGTCTTTATTAAGGTAGAAGTCCCACTAAGTTGGTACTCACATGACCACATTGTTAAATTTGACAGGAGAAGTGTTGCTGTTGTGAGAAGGCCATCTGTCTATTAGGGGCAGTGGCAGGTAAAGTTAGACAGCACTTTGTCAAGTTTTGGGGTTTGTGGTTTTTTTTTCTTTCAGTTGCTTATAATATTGCCAGTCATTATTTTACTTAAAATTTTCCATTCTGGACAAATCTTGCTTCAGCATGATTAATTAATGAATGAGTTGATTGAAAAACAGTTTTTGTTATAATGATTCATTGGTTTCTGAGAATAAGTTTTAGAAAATGACATTTCTCTGCTCTGAAATAATCTTTCCTTTTTTGTGGTATTTTTCCAAAGTCCCAAAATAGGCTGAAAAAGGAAACTACCAGTAAGGTGATTAGAGTCACTCACTGAGGAGTTTCTAATTCTGCCCACTATATATAGAGGTGATATTTGTAGTCAGTTTCCCACCATAGGGACCCCAGGGGACACAGCAGGAACCCAGACTGAGTACAAACCTGGTGGATGATCCAGATGTTGGAAGCTTAATCTCATCATGCTAGCCTTAATCTCATTAATGTTTGTGACAGAGCAAGTACAATGGGAAAAGTACTACAGCAGAAAATGAGTAATAATATGTTCAGGTCATAGGTTGGTAGAAAGTGGTTAATAAACACAGATAAAACAAGAGGGAATGATGTATTTGTGTAGACTGCATATTAAAGTTTTTTCTGTGTGGACAGGAAACCTGTGTGGTAAAAGTAGACTGTCTTTTCCATGTAAAGCATCATAGTGTTTGGACTGGGGGGAGGAAAAGTAGGGTTATACAAGGAAGTCTAACTTATGCTCTTCCTAACCTGGTGGTTCTTGACTCTGCCAACATACCTGGCTCTGAGAAGATCAGAAAGAGTGAACTGAGGATGTGGTCTGTATTATGGGGCTGGGGCTCCCTCACACGTAAAAAGTCAGAGTAGGTTGTAGCATCCTTGAGCAGAGGAGCACTGGCAGTGGGGGCATGGGGTTTGCTTAGGGAGCTCTTGGTTGTGTTTCTTTCCTCTCCCAGACCATGAAAATAATAACAGAAATAGGGAATCATAGAGTGGTTTGGGTTGGAAGGGATATTTGAAGACCATCTAGTCCAACCCCGCTGCAACAAGCAGGGACATCTTTAATTAGATCAGGCTGCTCAGAGACCAGAGAGGTTTCCTCTCTGGGAAACGTCTTCT
Source organism: Poecile atricapillus (assembly GCF_030490865.1). Lineage (NCBI taxonomy): Eukaryota > Metazoa > Chordata > Aves > Passeriformes > Paridae > Poecile > Poecile atricapillus. The sequence continues at coordinate 83,543,593 of NC_081251.1, forward strand.
AGTGCACTACCAGAACTGCATTGGAGAGCTTTTTGGGGAAGGCAGAGGCACAGCAGGCTGTCATCTTTAATGTTACCTTGGGGTGTTTCTGTGGCCCCTTCCCAAGCCCTGACAGTCTGGCCTCATGCAATGAACGTCACCCCTGTGCAGTGGTCCCACAGGAGGCCTGTGTCCTGCTGATGTCTCAAGTTAATGCAGCTGGGCTGACAGATCCCTTTCCATCTTACCCCCTCAGACATCTCTCTGAGATGAGGGTGGGAAAGGATCAGCAGGCAGTTTCACAGCATTGCTCGTTAGCAGAATTATTGCAGTGTTATCCTTTATGGAAAATACTACATTGAGGGCTGAGACTTCAGGGAAAATATTAGATGAAGATGTATGCATCAGCTCAGTCAGACAGCTTGAGGGTCAACAGGTTTTCAGACAACATGTCCCCAGGTGCCCAAGTCCTTATGGGGAGCCACTGTATCTGGGTTCTCTCTATATATATATAAAAAAAAAAAAAAAAAAAAAAAAAAGAAAAAGAAAAAGAAAAAGAAAAACAAACCAAAAAAACCTGGAAGAAGGCCAGGGAAATTAGTGAACCAAAACTCTTACCAGGAAGCTGAAGATAAATATTCATGTCTGGATTTGTTTCCCATTGACTTATTTAATTACATAAGGAAGAGATGATGTCTGTGAAAGAATTCCCCTTTTCCTCCCACAGGATATGTAGTGCTTTGATGCCTGTCCTTTTCAGCAATAGGAATCCTCCTGAAGTGAATTCCTAGAAAGTCCCTGAGGAAAAGATTTTCACATTTTCTGTGGCTCAGCTGCCAGCTCTGAAGAATGGGATGGCCAAGATTCCCCCTGTTGAGCCGTGGAGCTGAAGGCCTGTTCCTTGTCTGTGTGACACACAGCCCTCTGCTCTGAGCTGACACAGAAGTCCAAGGATCCTGCTCAACTGTGAGGTAGCATTCACCATTTTATTACTCTATTATTAATTACTCCTGCACTTCTTGTACAATTTATAAAAGACTCTCTCTTTAGCTCTGTCTGTATAAAAATATTTCAGGTGGGAGTTAATGTCAGCATTTTGGGAGCAATACTTCCCTGCTGTCTCACACATGGGTAGTTGCTTCCCTTGTCATCTTCTTTCAGCTATGTGGCATCCCACTCCCCATTCACTGGGTAGGGAATTGACTCTCATGTGGCATCATGATGGCAGCCTTGTTTTCTGACAAGCCCAGGTTTGCACACAGACACCTATGGCTTGCTTGTGCTATGATGGGAAGTCCACTATTTTTGGTCTTCTGCTGACAGAATGGTCTGGGTGTAACATGACACCAACTGCAGCACTGCTGAGTCTATCAGGCAAAATGAGCTGAAGGAACTCAGGAGCAGTGTTCTGTGGGGAGTTAGGCTGCAAGTTTGTCATAGAGAGAACTACATCCTGGACATGGTGGCCAACAGAGCATGGACCTGGGCAAGAGGAGACTTCCTTGGTACATTTAGGGCTCTCTTTCATGCTATATGCAAAGAAAACTATGGGATTGGTCCTCAATCATCCAGAGATGATCTGTCCATGCTGGGAGCAAGTCCCTTCCTAGAAGGATGCTGTGTTGTTTACCACAACTGCTGCCTCAGTGCTGAGGAGCCTCAGCTTCTGTGCCATGCTGATGCCTCCCTTCCTCTGCTGCTGGCTTCATGAAAAAACTGAAATGCCAGAACATTTTATTTCTGTTAGGCATCAAATGATGTATCACATCACATGACTACTGGCCAGTAATGCTACTTCCATTCTTTTCATTCTCCCTCCCTTTTTCTCTTCAGCCACCTATTCCCACTTCTCCCCACATTAATGTTCCCACCCTACTGCAGTCTGACAGAGCCTTAAACAGGAAAAGGGAGGTTCCTTGTTTGATCAATGCCTTCATTTTCAGCTGATACTTAGCTGCTGGAAGGCAAATTGCCCAAATCAAATTGACAGAGATCTTCAGCTTTGGCAAAATGTTCCTGCTTATTTTAATTGCTTTTAATGAGAACACTGACTGCAAAAATACTTTGTCGTGCGATTTGTGTTTGCATACAGGCAAATGCAGGACAGTTTCAGGTAGACATGTTTGTTTTTGTCATGTACACTGTGAAGCAGTATAATCCTGGGGGTCATCAAATAGGCACTGGCTTATTTTATTCTTTCACCTCTTACTATTTTAAAAAACAGAGCAAAAAAACTATTCTTTGCCTTTGAAGGACTAGCCTGCTGAGTCCTCAGATAGCTGGTCATTGGGCTCCTGTTGCCCTTCCCAACTTGTCTTCCTTCCTAGCCAGCTGAAAACAGGACAGGGTGTTCTACAGGAGAAGGAGCCTTCTTCTCCTTGGTTAAGGAGCTCAAAACTGTTCCCTGCCCCTCACCCCAGAAGGACACGAGTCCTGGGAGACCCATAGCTCTAGGGGACAGACTTCTCCTTCACCTCTTTTTTCTTCAAGACACCAAGACTCACCTCAGCCTTTCCACTCCTTATGACCCCAGATGAAGCCAGAGCTTGTGGGAATATCCAAGTGTGGCTGGAGCAAGGGCAGGTATCGGTGATTCTCACAACCCTTCACGAAGCAGAAGTGGGACTGCTGGAGGCAATAGGCTTGAGCATGTTGGTACCATGGGTTTTTTCAGTGTCTTCTTTGTCAACATGTATGAAGCTTATGATGATCAACCAGACTTCTTAGAGCTGCTCCTGTGTCAGGTTCAACACTGTGACTTGAGGTGGAGAACAAAGAAAAGGCAATTGAGTCCAATGGATGGTGACAATTCAAGTCAGGAACCTTGGCTGTGTAAATATATCAATAACTGCTTTGTTTATGTTGGCCAAAGTACTTGTTTCTCTGAATTGTGGCATTCACCCAGTATTGTGCTTCTCTCAAAACAAACACCCCACTGCCTGGGCAGATATCCCATGGTACTGCCACCATGCTCTGGGCATGTTGGCAATGTCATACTGTTGCTATGTCAACAGGAATCTAAATGGAGCCCTTTCTTGGCTTTGGGGAGCTGTTCCTGCAAGTTTTCCTACTGGATGTGTGAGGGTAGACCCTGTCCCAGGCTACATGGGATTGATGCTTACTCAGACACTGCTGCCATGGGACTAAGCATCCCACCACCCACTGGCCAGTAAAAATAAACTGTAAATTCTGCCAATGTCCATGTGCTCATCTCTATTTTCAAAGCTAACTGCCTTCTAACTGGTGTAGCCAGGAGCAGACAAGGCCTGGGTGACAATGGCTGAATTCACCATCCCAGCTCACTGGTCTACAAGTTTCAGAGGGATAAAGTGAATACCCCACAGGTGTTTAGGAGGGGGACATTTGTTCTGCTCAAGCTTTACTTGCGATCATAACAGATACAGCTGTGCTGTGTCCCACCAGCCCTATCACACTGGAGTCTGTAAGAGAAGTCCATTCCTGGACAATTAGCTTTCTGACTCATGTTGATTTGCTTTCCCCACCACCCTAGTGTTGGTGGGATTGGCAGTCAGAGCCTTTGGCAAGGATGGCACTTCACATGGAAAAGTGTATTTTTAAAGGCTGCAAGGGTGGCAGGTCTCTTTTTGGGAGAAGCACACGCTTGGCGAACACTGGGGATCTGAGTCTTGGAAAGGCGAAAGAAACTTAGTGAATCTAAATATCTCTCCTAGGCAGAGAAGTTGTCAGATTCAGCTGGAGGCAGTAGCTAGTTATTCAGTCCACACTACCTGTAGTCATGGAGCAGAGAAGGCTGAACTAGCAGCAGAATAGTGCATCTGGCCCCTGTGCAGCTGAGAGATGTAGTTTACACTACAATAACCTTCCTCTCTGCCACCTGACCTTTCCAGTCTCATCCCCACTCCTTTCTGCTTGACTTTTGACTGTCCTCAGTTAATCTCTTGCCATGCCCTTTCTTTTCCCGTTTCTAACATATTTGCTATTCAGCATTCGCACAGCAATAAATGATTAACCAGCAGATTTGTTGTTTCAGTCCCTTATTGGAATGCAGCGAAGATCTCCATTAATTTGTACATGAGGTGTAACAGAGAGGCAGGGCTTCTGCCAAAGTGTCAAACAAGCCTTGGCCTGTGCGTTAAAGGTAAGTAATAATGACAGGAAAACACTTAAAAAAAAAATCACATTAACTTAAGTAGGGAGCCAGCCAAACCCAGGCCTTCTGGAGACAGCTTTGTGCATATGCTTTCCTCATGCACAGAAGGGATGTGCTGAATAGCTGGGTGAACGTCAGGGCATCACCACTGAGACCAGCAACCACATTTCTCATCAGGGACCCACACCTCCATGCCAGCCCCACAGGAACCAGCCATGGGGAAGGGCTTGGCTTGGCTTGCTCAAGGCTGGGGCTTGGGCTGACACAGCAGATGGCTGAGAACCACTGATGAAAGAACATGAAGCAGGTGCCACAAAAGTGAGGGAAGATCTGAAAACAGAGAGAAAAGACCTTCTTTCTCCAAGGTGACCTCCCTTCCTTCAGAGGCAGCCAGAAAGCAGCTGGTGGGAAGCGGAAGGCACCAAGCTGCTGGTGCCATTGCACCCCAGCAGGCAAGGAAGGGCCGGGGAGAGAGAAAACTTCCCCTTGCAGGGTGCTTTCCTCTTTCTAACAAGACAAGCCAGCAAATGATTCAATTATATATCAAAGAGCAATGAATTAATGTTTACAAGGTGCCTTTTTAAATGCCAAGAATTATAAATCAGTGAGTGGAAGAAAGCAGGGCTCAAGATTCCCTTGTGCCCAATTCAGGCAATGCTTAACTACTAGACTGTGAGGTATTGGAAAGGCTCCAGTTCCTCTTCTGGCAGTTCTCCTCCCAAATCACAAGCACAGGTTTGGTTTTTTTTCATTCAAAGAAATAAATAAATACTATCCTCAATTATGTCCTGTCTAAGTGCCTTGAATGGAGAAGGAAAAGGAGAGATTGCAGTTTTTCCTATCATGCCTGTCTTTCCAGGCTCTTCCAGGCACTGGCACGTACACAGGCCCTTCCCTGGTTACAGGCATATATGTAATTAGCTCAGCAGGTTACACATTGCCTCCCTGTTTGCCAGCATAGTTCACCTCTGTGCAGAAAGGCACAATGCCTGAGTGCCACTTACGTGGTATCGCCAGCCTTAGATGTCCCATGTTCCTGGGTCAGACTTCTGGAGATTTGCCTTAAAGAGCACCAGCACCCAGAAGAGAAGCAATGGGGGCAGGAGGATTTACTGGCCGTTCAGTTTTCAAGCTGTTACCTTTTGTATTGTCAAGTCTTTCTCATCAATGTGAGGGTCTGGAAACCAGCTTTCTGTAAAAGTTAAAATTGCTGAATTACGATAGGGCTTCTGGAGCTGGAGTTGGCAGGAAACCCACCTCCTTTCCACACAGACAGGGGAGCAAGATCAAGGTCCCTCTTCTGCTGCCTGTGACACATTTACCTGTGACTGTGGAGGAGAGATGAAAGCAGAAAGGAATGCCCTGGGCAGCAGTGGCTAAAGCTGTGCAGCTGCATAATCTTCTTGCCTGCCTGTGTGTTTGTAATTCCTGAAGAGGGAGTGGGGGTCCTGTCCCCTTCCCCTTCTTCTCTACCTGGAACAGTGAGTCAGGTCATAATATCACCAGGTTATTCTGGTGGGCGTGTGGGGTCCATGCAGAAATGTGTCAGAAGATTTTTCCAAGGAGGTTTCATAAGCTGGACAACTTTACCAGGAACAGACAGTATGAGAGATTTAAACACCTGCACAAAAATATGTGTTACCCAAATAATGAGGAATGATAACACAACTGAACAGTTGAAAGAAATAGTTGAAGAAAAAAGAGAAAAGGAGATGAACATAAAACCAGGGTCTTTGGATGACTTAGAAACCCTAACAGCTTCTTTTGCATCATGGACTCTCCTGCTCAAGCTTGCCTGAGCATCACCTTGAGGATTGTTAACTGGGGACTGTAATGGCTAAACAAACAGTGGAAGATGCAAATGTGCTCTGTGTTGGGTAAGGCATTTGGTGTCCCTCTTTACTTCTTCCTCTAACACTGGGCGTGTATCAGAGGAAGAGTTTGAGAAGGTTTTATTACGAATACAGGCAGATGATGAAAGGAGGCTATTCCCAGCTCTTAGGTTAAACTTTTAGGTTGCTGCAAGGGGTTATACCTGCTCTGCTGGAGTAGTGCAGGACTGGCATCAGCCGTGAAACTATTCAAAAATTCAAGACAGAAGAGAGGCATGAGCCTTGGAAACAGAGGAGATGGCAGTGGAGCTTCTGGATGTGTCTGTTGTTTACACTGCTACTGTATTTGCTGACTGAATCTAATAACTCAGACTCTGCTCACGGCCTGACTTTGCTCTAATATCTTAGGAATGATACACAAAGAGCAAGGCAAAAAAGCTGCTGCAGATGCCTGGTGGGGCCACAGTCCAGCATAACTCTGTGAAGGAATGGAAGCAGGGAACAAACATGGATGTGGAAGTGGAAACTTCCGCAGATTTGAAAAGAGGGCATCAGCGTGTTTTGACACTTAATATGTTTAAATCTTTAAGGGCGCAAGAGTTATTTTCAAAAGCTGATAAGCTTTAGAAACCTCTCCTGCTGAAAGCTCTCTGCACAATCCATTTCTGAAATGTTTAGGGCTCTAAGTCACTTTGTTACTCTTGGGTATGGGTTCTCTTCCATGCTTGCTTGCTTTCTCTAGGGGAAGAAAACACGGAAATTTCGTGAATGCCTCACATAGAGACCTCCATTTCCTGATTTTCATCCCTAATGTAGGAATTTCACCAGTCCCCTCACAAGATGCAATGCTTTTCCTCATTTCTGGGTCTCTCAGCATTAGACATGCTTCCTAATGTGCAGATTGTGGTTGTAGGAAATACTTCTTACTTGTTCTGCTGCCACTGCAGCTCTGTTTATTTGAAAAGCAATCAAGGGCACCAGCCACACAGTGGCAGATAGTAAAAGACTTTGGAACAGTTTTACAGGCACAGCCATCTGCTTGTGCTGCTCGTACCACAGACTGCAGATATTCCCTGCCTTCCCTCTCTATACTTGGGCTAGATGGCTTGACTTTTGCATGTGGTGAAGCACCAAGCAAAAATAACTGCACACCTTTGCACAGCAGAGGTTCCTTCTGTCAGGATGACTCAGCAGGATAGCCACGCACTCCTATGCAATGTCCTCAAACAGTCTGTTTGCCTCTTCTTTAGACTGCGCTGGGTTTGGGGTGGGACTTGTGCCTCCTGAGCAAGGTTGGTGCCAGAGAACAGCTTATCCTTAATTACATTTCCACGATAGGATTTGACTGCGGAAGAACAAACATCAGTGAATTCAAGGTGATAATGCCGTTTTCCAAGCAAAAGAAATCAATTAACTGGGAACCTGAAATCGAGCATAAGTTCTCCAGAGATAGAGATTTCATCATCTCAGAAATAGCCCTGGCAAAGCCCCAGGAGACAATGTAGCTAAGTTATTCTGTGGCTTTTATGTTCTTTCTTGTGGGTCCTGGATAGCTAAAGCCTAACCACAATTACAGTAATTTTATTTTAGGGAATCACACAATGGCATGGTGAACTACTCAGACATTTTGGGTGGCCCTAAGAGGGATATATTGATGCCATTTTCAGTCTTTAGCATTGCGGGATGGCAAGTTCCCTGCAGAACTATGGAGTGCAAAGCCAATACTTTTTTTAAGACTTATATTCAAATCTCTGTCTTCTTTTATTCTCAATAAACTTTCTATATTCATTACTTCTATCTTTTCATAGGTGCTGGGGCTGTGCTTCAAGGCCAGACAACATTTGGGATGCAGAATCATTTGTTAAAAGCATATCTGGAGGCTGTTTGGGTCCCTGATAGAAAGTGCGAAGTATCCAGGAGTTCATTTTTCGGAATTGTTCTCCAGTGGCGCCAGTCTGCCTGTTTGCAACATTTCACCCAGTTTTGCAAATCTGACAACCCTCTGGCCAGTGTTACATGTTCTGCCACAAAGTTTTGCAAAATATCCTCTGTCTCTTATCAAAACAAGAGGGTAGAGTTCTTCTTGTGGTAAAAGTTCACAACACTGAAGCAGCCAAAAAAAAATAATTTTGGGACAGATCAGCACCTAACTTCAGAATGAAGCTGCACTAGTGTGCTCCACCTGAGGATACTGTGGTGTGGTAGTAAAGCCATTCCACAGACTTCTGTGGCCCACTTACTTCAGGACTGACTTCAAGGGGTTGTGCCCCCTCAGCATACTGATGAACTGAAGATATGATATCTCCTCTCTGTCTTGTGGATGTCAAGGTGCTGCAGCCTTCCTAATGACTAGTCAAGTCTCAATGGCTCATCCTGAGCATTCCTGCTCCAGACCTGCCTGTGGAGCTTTTTAACCAGCTCTCAACTTGCCAGACCAATTTCTTCAGTATGTGTTTGCCTCCATTGGCAGACATTCTCTTAAGCACTGGGACTTTGGACATTCTCTTAGGACACTGACATAGATGTGGGCATGGTAAGCCCTAAACACCCATGTCCCACTTTCCCTTTCACCTCGACCTTAGTGTGATCTGAGTTTCATTTCCAGTAGGTGTCATGGTGAGAGGTGAAGAAAGGAGAAGACAATGGAAGTGAAGCTGGGCTTTTATTCATAGAGACAGATCACATGTGAGCTATGCACCTCAGACAAATTCTGCCTCTGAGACCACTGTGCCACTTCCTTTCTCATCCAGCTATTGTGACCTTCCTGATTTTCCCCCTCCTACTCTCATTCCCCATGCTGTGATTTATGTCCTTGCTCCATTGTGTCTATCTGTTCTCTGGGACAGGTTTGTACAGCTGATGCAGAATTTATTGCAACTAAGGCTCAATCTTCACCCCATGTTTGCAAATTCCTCATGAAAAATAATAATGAGCATGCTAACAAACTTCAGAGCACTTGTGAGGGTGTAGAGAAATATGTTCTTGCAGTATATAAACCTGCTCTAGAGAGGAGGATGCTGCTTATGGAAGAAGTCATGCTCTGCATTGTCAGGTTCCTCACTGACATCCTTCATTGATTGCATGGCTTGCCTGAGCTTCCCCAGTGTTCCAAGAAGACAGAGAGCCTCCTTAGAACTCCTACACCACACCCCCTCCTCCTTGAGCCAACCTCTAAATAAATGTCAGACCATAATCAGACAAGGAAGCTTGGGAACCCTAAAGGTTTTGGGCATACTCAACCATAGCTCACGTTTGCAGTGCGCGAGCGTGCCTTTGATGCCCTTGGGCAGAGGAAGGCTGGGTCCACAAGACAAATCCCATTCCTGATAACCGGTTTCTGCTTTCCCACAGACCTAAAGCATTTGTGCAGCAGAGCAGGTGATGTTTTACTCTTTGTCTAAATCTAGAAGTCTATCTTCAGCAAAGCCAAAGACTTTTAATGAGAAAGAGAAACATGGACTACTTTTTTCCTAGAAAACCTGTCTGTTTTCTCAGTGGCTGGAGCTGCTAGTTTGCCGTAGCCATTGTAGGGAGTGCTTCAGAGAGGTTTGTGGACAGGGTACATCAGACAGAACTCTCCTGCAGAGGTGTTCTCAGAGGCCCCCTGTGGTGTGTTGGAACTTTGAGATGGACCTGTGCTCTGTACTAAACTCATGAAAGGGAAACAGAGGACTTAAATAACATTTATTCAATTTCTTTGTGGGTATTTTTTTTCTTTAAATAAAGCCCTTTTCTCTTTTGTTTTATTGGAAGCACAACCACGGCAGGGTGTCCAAAATCAGGCAGGGCCATGCTTGGCAGGGGCCCAATGTGAAGCAGCGTGCAGTCCAGGAGGGTTGCGGTTTGGGTACACTCTGTGGTTCTCCAACCCCCACTTCCACTCTTTCATGACTCACATTCACCAGGTACCAAATGACTCTCAGACCCTCTTGGCTAACTCTGCCTCTCTCTGTCACACCAGCTGCCATGAGGTAGGTGTAGGTCTAATTCTGGCCCTGAACCATGTGCCAATAGGCCACACCAGGTGACCATCCCCACAAGCTTCTTTGCACACATGAAATTTCCACTGAGCAGAATTGAAGTGGTTTCCCTCCTGCAGGGCCAAAGGAGGTGCCAAGCTACCATAAAACAGAGCCTGAGGTAGTGCTCATAACGACACTGTACCCAAGGATCCTGATCTGAGTGAGATCAGTCTTTCACTGAGCTTTAGATATATGAAATGTTATATATACATATGTATTTTTAATATAATTTTTGTATATATACTGTATATAAATTTTAATAAAATATAATAAATATTTATATTTTGTATGTATTAGATATAGGTATAGATATGTAAATATACAGATACAATCCTGGACATCTGTGTGAGCAGCTGTTGGGAAATCTTTTGACTCCTAAATAGTATACTTCTGCAATATCTAGTTATGTTTAGTTGGGAGCTGCAGAGCATTGATGAAGTGTCCAGCTACATCCCATCTTTCCCCTGCTTCCTGGAGAAATTTTGGAGGTTCCTTTCCTGCACCATTCCTGCACTTTGGTCTTTTGAATGATTTGGTGACAAAAAGCTGTCTGTGGGAGAGGGAAGCAGCTCTGCTAGAATATTGTGCATTTGTCTAATGGTGAGGTACCACTCCTCTCCTGCTCTCCTGTTTGCTATTTTTGTGAAATAGCAAACCTCAGAGAAATCCAGAATGGGCAAGGCCCCCAAATGATGATAGATGCCATTCTTTTGCTATGTAAACAATGATAAAACAAGCAGCCAAAAGCAAAATCTCTGTCAGTCATTGATGGTTGTCATTCAGACTTAACATGGACATCTGGATCAAGGCAAGCTGGCTCTTCAGAGTGGGTATGGGAGCTGTCTTTGTCAGCACAGCAGATGGCCCGCTAGCTCCGTACCTCCGATTCCAGCACTGAGCACAATGCAGCTGAGTAAGGTTCTGCAGGGCACCAGCAAGGGGATGGATATAAGAGTCATGTTTGTTCTTGAAAGTGTAGCTGAGGTCAGGTAATGCCAACAGGGAACCTTGCAGTGATTTAAGTCTGTGGACACTGGATAGAAAGCCCCTCCTCCTGTTATGGATGTTCCTGAAGAACTTACAGCTGGAGCAGGATGCGAGACCCTGGAGCTTCTGTGCAATTGGTGAGATGGAGCTGTATGGTTCCGGCTGTGATGAATTGGCACCAAGTAGCTAGCTGCTCTTCTGGGAAATCATTCAGATGTACTGAGGTATAAACAATCTCTTCCTGAAGGAGAAGCCAGAAAAGAAGTTAGGTGTCTAGTCTAGTTCTTCCCTCAGAATTTGGACTGGCCCATACAGGCCCATACATACGAAAGTCAGATGAGAGTGGCTCAGCTGACATAAGGCATTTGTGAGGCTTGTTAGAAAGGCAAGCATTAGAGGGACACAGCAAGCACTCAGTGTTGGAGGTTCCTGTCTCCCTCACGCAGATGTAGGTGTATTTATTTAGATAAGTTAACATCCACTGCTGTAGGCAAAGGAACCCAACTTGAATGCTCAGTCATCACCTCCTGCAGGGAAAGGGTACATGCAAGAGAAATCTGAAGGGAGTTTTGGCTGCTAAGGAAAGATGAAAGGATTTTAGGAAGAGAGGTTGTGAAAACAAGTAGTACTGGAGATCTTATCCATGCATAAATGAGATGGAGCCTGAAGTGATGGAGAGTCCCCATTGCTTCTTTAAAAACATAAGGACAGAACAAAAAGGTTGGCTGAATAGGGTGCAAGTCAGGAAACAAAATCTTTTAAAACTTTTAGCAGTCAGGAGGGGAAGGAAAAATGTCCATGTGTGCAAATCAACTTTGATTTGATGCCCATCCTAACGTCCTGCTGCAGAGGGATAAGCTTACAACCCTCCCCCAAAAAAAGAAATGGAGCATGTTCCCAGCTCTCTGGGTCCATGCCAAACCGTGAAGTTCACTTTCAAAGGCAAAGCTGACACAGAGACATTTGACAGGACTCATGCTTCTAAATCACGTGGATGCTTTTGTAAACATTACTTCTGGGTGTACTTAATATCTCCACTATTAATCAGGTTGCGGGGAGTTAAAAGCCCATTAATGGCAGTAACAAATGCTATTTAACTGGGCTGAATTGCAAATGCAAGTTTAGACAGAGAACAAATACAATGTGACTTTGGAGGAGCAGAAAGCCAGCCAAAAAAACCCACAATTCATCTTGGAAAAAAAAAAAAAACAACAAACGACAAAACAAGCATCAATTAATCAACCCGAAACATACAGTCTATGAGAATGGAGGAAAAGCCTTGGTGGATGTGATATTGAAAGGACTTGTGAGTATGTTGGTTAAAGCCAGATGTATGGCTCAACAAATGGAAGGCAGTAGGTGGGCCAATACATGGAGCAGATTTGATGAAATCTTGGCATGCAGTGTGACCTAAGGACGGTCAGTGGAGTTTGGTCTCGCTGGCAAAAAGAGCACTCCAAACAGGACCAGAAAGTTGATCTTTCTGTGAAATCAGTGGTCTACCAAATGAGGGAGGTGGTGATAACCTGGATGGTCTTCAAAGCAAAGCAACAGCAAGGACTAAGGTTTTGGAGAAATCATCCAAGCCTTTTTGGGTTTTTGAAAAGTGCAATGGGAGAGTGACTCAAACATTCTTGGTTTGGTTGGCTGTGTTTGTAGGGGCATGTTAATGCCTGTTCACACTTACTGTTTCTAAGTAGTCAGGACAATGAATCTTTAATGCTGTGCTTGCTTATATGTAAAAATATAAAAACAGCAGGAAACTGGTTCAGGGAAAATGTAACCTGAATATCATGGGGAAGTATTAAATAGTGAAATGCACAAGAATATCTCTCCAAAGACTTTTCCTGGGGCTTTCAAAAACAGACAGTAGAATGTATCCTATGAAGTCCAGTTCTCTAGTCTGTTGCAGAGCACAAATGCCTAATATATTAATAATTTTCTAAATGTGCTAACTGCATAATATTTTAATTAGATGGGCACCTATTTTTATATTGTCTGTCCTTATTACCTTTGAATAATTACATTAAAAACCACTGAGGTTGGAAACATGAATTGCTCAGAAATAAGGCATTGAAATTATGATAGTTCTTAGTTTTTCAATCTAAACTTCTATATGCATCTGCATTGTATCACAGTCACAGGATTTTCACTGTATAGGACAGATTGCCATGTGCTCACTGGGTAACTGCTCAAAATCTCTTCTTACCCTCATCACTTGACCTCAGACCTTATTTACTAAACACCACTTAAGCTCTGCCTAGAACACAAACTGATTACATTTCCTCATGGGCTTTCCTGTGACACTTTCACTCTAAATCTCAGCAGTTCAGAATCACGTACAGATTTCCTCTTACCACAGCCCTTATGAAAAGAGGAAGGAGCTAGCAGCACTTCCATTTTACCAAAGTGGAACTAAGATAAAGACATTAGAGTTGTGACCAGTGACTCTCACTGTTCACTTTAGAGCTACACAAGTTGCTTTTTTTTATTTTGCTGGCTGTATATGTTTAGATGTTAGCATGTTACTTAATTTTGCAGAGAATTTACCCTGCACATGACTCTTGTAAAAAAAAAATTGCAGATATATAACAAAACAAATTGGTTTCTGTATATATGAAAGCTGGGCACCTACTGACAGAAAAGAACAGGAACAAGATAAATACAAAGTTTTGCAAGGACCAGAGAGGAGAGCAGAGAGAATGGTGTATAGACAAGGACATCTACTATTGTGGAAGGTTCATGAATAAACAAAATGAATACTTGAGTACAGTTTCAGGCAGGGCATGTAGCTGTGATGTCATAAAAAAGGTGAGTTAAGTAGTCCCTAGAACATCCTTGCTAGTAGGTTTTGATATCAAAGCCACCCAAACGGAATCTCTGGCCAACATATTATGGCCAGCTATGAACAATTTCTAGGGGCAAAATGCATCCTTGGCTGAAGAGGGTGACGCAGGGAATTTCAGAGTGGTCAGGATTTCTTGAATATATAATGCCAGGAGCTCTCATAATTTCATGTTGAAGACACAGCTCCCGGGAACTTTGCTTGCAATGCAGAATGATCAGCACTTTTGCCAGTCTGGCCCCAGGTGTCCATAGCTTGGCAAACAAAATGGGAGGTAGTGGCCAACTTAGAAAATGCTATTTAAGTGACTTGCCAGTAGCACACAAGGGCTCAGTCGTAGGAGCAGGGCTAGGCAGCATTCAGTTGCATTAATGATTAGATCATCTCTTCTCCCCCTCCAATCCCCTTCCTCATTTCCTACACTCCCCTCCATCTTGGCAATAAAACATGCAGGGGTCCTGTGGGAAAAAAACAACAAAACACTGTGTGATCATGTAATTAAAGGCTGTACTATAATACACAGGCACAAAAGAGATTAATTAATGCTTTATGGAAAGCCTCCAGATTAGCTTTTCCTCACTCCTGCAGTCATAATGTTGCTTTAACAGAGCTCTCCATGTGCTGTTGCACAGACTTGTGGGGGGAACCACAGCAAAGTTTCAGAGCTTCCTTTCTTATCCTTGGAGAGTAGTGGTGTGTAGATGGGCTGACCCTGGCACAGGTCATCAGGGACCAGGGAGCTGGAGATTCCCAGCCCTTTGCCACCTGAGGTGATGGGAGAGCAGCAGCCCACCAGCCCTGCAGACTGCAGGGACAGGAACATGCTGAGCTAGGTGTTGTAGCCTGGGCTGCCATGGGACACAGGTGTACAGACACAAACCAGAAATTTATGGCTTTAACACTTCTACTATATCACTGATTCTGAAGGATGTACCCCCATGTACTCCTAACCTCTGTCTTGCTTCTCTCACTCATACCACATTTACTCTCAGCTCTGGCTGATACCAGAAAAGAAATGTGATTTTTTTCATTCCTACACCCCAGCTCTTCCAGTTTATGTCTTAATTTACATCTGCCTTTGAAGGCAGAGTGGGTACAGTCCTCTTACAGAGATCTCAGCAGCAGTGGTTGCAGAGGCAACCCTGTTTGATTGCTTTATCCCCACACAAGGAACCTACACCAACTGCACCTACAGACGAGCCAGAAGAGATGAAGCACAAACCCGCAAGAGATATCTGAGAAACCTTCAGAGAAAACAAGTGCTTGTCTCATCTCTTTTTCAGGCAAAAATCAAATGTTGGCTTTTCTGAGGTTTATAAGGTGGCCAGATGGGCGGATTTTAATGAGGTTTCCAAGAGCACATCTTTGACACCAAGGGCAGCCTCTGCTTGGGTGCCCACTCTGAGACATGGGAGTCACAAACCAGAATGAATGTTTCACCATGAGGGAAACAATGCATTTTTCTTCCTCTTGTTCTCAGAAACAGCCATGCCACTTAAGCAAAAACACAAAAAACAAATGAACAAAACAAATTCAGCTTGAGGCAGACACTCAGCATGGGGAATTGCAGGCCAGATGGTTAGTGTGACAAAGTTAGAAGCAACTGAAAACAGCCTTTCAATAAGAAGTGCTAGGCAACTTCAGGATTAGGTGGTACCACCTCAACTGAGCCCCCTTCCTCTTTTTAAAGAGGACTTTTCTAAAGCCAGCACACCAGCAAATTTGCTGAAGAAGCACAATGATGGTGTGAGAAAGGGTGCATGGTGTAGCTGTTGCTGTTAGATCATGAATGTGTCAGAGGACAGCAAATCTTTCTGCCACTTGTCCTGCTGCTGGATCCTGTTCCCTTTTCCTCCTCTTGGCCCTGTTCCCTGGACCCACTCTCTTCTCACCCACCCTGCAGGTAGTCCCTTGGTGCCTGTGTCTTTCCCCTTGTGGCAGATGCCCACTCAGCTTTCTGAGACTTCTCATCTTTGCCCATCCCACTGCTGGCTCTGGCAGCACCAACTTGGAGTCCAGCAAAGCTCCTTACCCTGGCTCCCTGCCTCCCTTCCCCTCCCATCTGCTGTCAATTTGCCTCACCAGTCTTTTGGAAAAATCTATGTCTTCCTAATCTACTGTAAAACAAAAGGGAGGGAGCCAAAATCTCAGCTCCTGATGATTGCTGCTGTTCAGTTGACTTTTTCCAGAGCCAAGGCTGTGTTATGCTGCTTCACATCACCAAAGGATGGGACCTGCTTTTGTCAGTGGACAGATGCCAACTTGCTTCAGCAGAGAATCTGTCTTGCTGGCTTAGGTTTCAGTGTGGCTGGACTGATTGGTGTTGGAGGACAAGCTGACCTCTGACTCCAAATGAATACAGAAATAGCTAGGCACAGCTATGCATGCCCCACTCATCCACTTCACCTGCTTTCTGCTTCTTTCATTGCAGAAGCACGTGCACATACAGAGACCAAGCATGTATAGGAGTTTTCAGTTGTTCTGTGCACTGAGGCTTGCTCTCTTTAGTTCTTGGAGGATTCCGCCATTCTCAGGAGATGCAGCACATGATACTTTTACAGTGTTTGCATGAGTTGTTCCTGCTTGTTCCACATCATCAGGTTATGTACTGACAAGTGGAGCATATGCTCTCAACATCGTGTCTGCTGTGACTAAATCATATCCTGGATCATCAACTCAAGGCTTGCAGTGTGTTCTTCCAGTTCCAGAGGGAACTGTTGTCTTCTTGCATTGTTTATAACCCTTGGGAGGCTTGGGCAAATCAGGACAACCATGTGCAAGACCCAGCATTGTTTTCTTAAGCTGCACAGGCATTTTGTTTCTTATCTCCATTTCTCTCAATGCATGCACTACGGGCATTTATTCAGTCGTGCAACTTCTTGGGTGAAATAGAGCTCCAGAGTCTTTACTTGAAGCATCTGTGCAGAAATTTGGTTGCTTTTAATAGGATCCTAAAAATGCAACCTAGATTGAGATCAGTGCATACTGCAAGTGGTTAAACTTCCTGTGTTGTCACTGCCTTGGCAGTGTTTGGGAAGTCATTTCACACAGATTGTGAAAATCTTGCCATGAACTTAAAACTCAACATACATGAGAGACAGATTTTTTTAACTGTATGATTTTAAGGTCAGCATCTGCAAAATTAGGACCTTCTTTCCTTGTCTCTTTCTTTCTTCTTTATTTTTTTTTTAATTGAGCTGAAATTTTATATTACTTAATTGAAACCTTTCCCCACTTGCAACTTCAGCAAGCATGTGCTGAAACAATTCCTGATGTTCAGTGACAGTTCTGTCCTAGACAATTATATCATCAGTAGACACATTTTTACAGTTTGTAGCATCTGTGTGCTGAAATGTTTTGGAACCTGCCCAATGAATATATCGAAGTTGCTCAACCCTGGGCTTTCCATGCCAAAGGAGATCTGAAAAACCTTATCAGTCTATCTAATTCTCTCAAGAATTTGGCTTCCACCAAGCAAAAATTTCAGTCCAAGTGGAAATTTTTTCTTTGCATGTTCCTGTTTCAGAGGCTATTTAAGGCTGAATCAACTATGCTGTTTTCCATAATTAGAAAGGAGCAAGCTTGCTTGCATCTCCTTCTGTTTTGCAAATACTGCCACTTACTGTCATGCAGTATCTCCAGGCCTTCCACTGCAAGGCAGGAGGAATGTTTTGGACTGTCCAGATCTAAGTGTCCATGATATCTTCATCTTCACTTGGATTCCAGAAGTGCTTTGCCATGACTAGAGGTTTCACTCTCCCAGACGCTGTCCAAAAGTGTAATGAGAGACCTTCTTGACTGCTGTTACATTACAGATCACAAAGAGAAATTAACTATTCCTGTTTCTGTTTCTGTGGAAAGAGAGAGCATTGGCTCAGTGTCCTGAGTTGCCCTGTAACCATTTTTGGACCCTGTTTCATTGAGCTTATTTTACCAGAAAAGCATTATTTCCTTCTTTGAGTCAATCAGAATCAGCTTTTCATGGCTTGGGGATGTCACAAAGGTTATCCACTCTTTTAATTTTCCTTTCTTACTTCCTTTGTTTTACATTCTCTCTCTCTTTCTCTCTTATTCCCCCACCTTCCCCCCGTTCTCTCATTAGAAGGCAAAGCATGAATGTCTGATGTCCATGTGTGGACATCATACCCACCCCACCAGTGGACCCTCTGTTTTCTACTTCCAGTTCAATGCACAGCTTGTGATCATCACAAAATGATTGGGTATCTTCTGGGTGGTTGTTAGAGGGAATTACATTCTGACAGCCTGTGAAGGCATGTGGATGCTCTGATATTTGATATTCTTTTTCTTTCTATCAGCTATAGCTATTTCCCTTCTGTTTGCAGGGCATTTCTTTCTTCACAACTGCTCGTACCTATAGCCTACTGAGTTCCTAATCTGAGATTATCACTTGTAGTTGTTGAAACTCCTGTTGGAAGCTGATGGACTTATTGCAGATTGACAGTCCTGTCACTACAAACAATATTTGAGCCAAAACTTTGTCCTCTGTAATCTCCATATCTTAAACTGAATTCCTCATCCATTTTTTCTTATTTTGTTTCACTAGTTTATGAGATGAGAATCCCAAATTGTATAAACAAGTATATATTCACCAAAGTTAAGGGATCTGTATTGATTTATACCATCCAAAAGCCTAATACAAGACCTTCAGGGAAGGAATCTGTCACATACTGAACTCAAAAAACTGCTTTTTAAGTGTGTGAAATTCCTCTGTTTCTTTTTATGTGTGTTTTATTTTCCTCTCCTCTCCTCTCCTCTCCTCTCCTCTCCTCTCCTCTCCTCTCCTCTCCTCTCCTCTCCTCTCCTCTCCTCTCCTCTCCTCTCCTCTCCTCTCCTCTCCTCTCCTCTCCTCTCCTCTCCTCTCCTCTCCTCTCCTCTCCTCTCCTCTCCTCTCCTCTCCTCTCCTCTCCTCTCCTCTCCTCTCCTCGAGTCTCCTCTCCTCTCCTCTCCTCTCCTCTCCTCTCCTCTCCTCTCCTCTCCTCTCCTCGAGTCTCCTCGAGTCTCCTCTCCTCTCCTCGAGTCTCCTCTCCTCTCCTCTCCTCGAGTCTCCTCTCCTCGAGTCTCCTCTCCTCGAGTCTCCTCTCCTCGAGTCTCCTCTCCTCGAGTCTCCTCGAGTCTCCTCGAGTCTCCTCTCCTCTCCTCGAGTCTCCTCGAGTCTCCTCTCCTCTCCTCTCCTCTCCTCGAGTCTCCTCTCCTCGAGTCTCCTCTCCTCGAGTCTCCTCTCCTCTCCTCTCCTCTCCTCTCCTCTCCTCTCCTCTCCTCTCCTCTCCTCTCCTCTCCTCTCCTCGAGTCTCCTCGAGTCTCCTCTCCTCGAGTCTCCTCTCCTCTCCTCGAGTCTCCTCTCCTCTCCTCTCCTCTCCTCTCCTCTCCTCTCCTCTCCTCTCCTCTCCTCTCCTCTCCTCTCCTCTCCTCTCCTCTCCTCTCCTCTCCTCTCCTCTCCTCTCCTCTCCTCTCCTCTCCTCTCCTCTCCTCTCCTCTCCTCTCCTCTCCTCTCCTCTCCTCTCCTCTCCTCTCCTCTCCTCTCCTCTCCTCTCCTCTCCTCTCCTCTCCTCTCCTCTCCTCTCCTCTCCTCTCCTCTCCTCTCCTCTCCTCTCCTCTCCTCTCCTCTCCTCTCCTCTCCTCTCCTCTCCTCTCCTCTCCTCTCCTCTCCTCTCCTCTCCTCTCCTCTCCTCTCCTCTCCTCTCCTCTCCTCTCCTCTCCTCTCCTCTCCTCTCCTCTCCTCTCCTCTCCTCTCCTCTCCTCTCCTCTCCTCTCCTCGAGTCTCCTCTCCTCTCCTCGAGTCTCCTCGAGTCTCCTCGAGTCTCCTCGAGTCTCCTCGAGTCTCCTCGAGTCTCCTCGAGTCTCCTCGAGTCTCCTCGAGTCTCCTCTCCTCTCCTCTCCTCTCCTCTCCTCTCCTCTCCTCTCCTCTCCTCTCCTCGAGTCTCCTCTCCTCTCCTCTCCTCGAGTCTCCTCTCCTCTCCTCTCCTCGAGTCTCCTCTCCTCTCCTCTCCTCTCCTCTCCTCTCCTCTCCTCTCCTCTCCTCTCCTCTCCTCTCCTCTCCTCTCCTCTCCTCTCCTCTCCTCTCCTCTCCTCTCCTCTCCTCTCCTCTCCTCTCCTCTCCTCTCCTCTCCTCTCCTCTCCTCTCCTCTCCTCTCCTCTCCTCTCCTCTCCTCTCCTCTCCTCTCCTCTCCTCTCCTCTCCTCTCCTCTCCTCTCCTCTCCTCTCCTCTCCTCTCCTCTCCTCTCCTCTCCTCTCCTCTCCTCTCCTCTCCTCTCCTCTCCTCTCCTCTCCTCTCCTCTCCTCTCCTCTCCTCTCCTCTCCTCTCCTCTCCTCTCATCGAGTCTCCTCTCCTCGAGTCTCCTCTCCTCTCCTCGAGTCTCCTCTCCTCTCCTCTCCTCTCCTCTCCTCTCCTCTCCTCTCCTCTCCTCTCCTCTCCTCTCCTCTCCTCTCCTCTCCTCTCCTCTCCTCTCCTCTCCTCTCCTCTCCTCTCCTCTCCTCTCCTCTCCTCTCCTCTCCTCTCCTCTCCTCTCCTCTCCTCTCCTCTCCTCTCCTCTCCTCTCCTCTCCTCTCCTCTCCTCTCCTCTCCTCTCCTCTCCTCTCCTCTCCTCTCCTCTCCTCTCCTCTCCTCTCCTCTCCTCTCCTCTCCTCTCCTCTCCTCTCCTCTCCTCTCCTCTCCTCTCCTCTCCTCTCCTCTCCTCTCCTCTCCTCTCCTCTCCTCTCCTCTCCTCTCCTCTCCTCTCCTCTCCTCTCCTCTCCTCTCCTCTCCTCTCCTCTCCTCTCCTCTCCTCTCCTCTCCTCTCCTCTCCTCTCCTCTCCTCTCCTCGAGTCTCCTCGAGTCTCCTCTCCTCTCCTCTCCTCGAGTCTCCTCTCCTCTCCTCGAGTCTCCTCTCCTCTCCTCGAGTCTCCTCTCCTCGAGTCTCCTCTCCTCTCCTCGAGTCTCCTCTCCTCGAGTCTCCTCTCCTCTCCTCTCCTCTCCTCTCCTCTCCTCTCCTCTCCTCTCCTCTCCTCTCCTCTCCTCTCCTCTCCTCTCCTCTCCTCTCCTCTCCTCTCCTCTCCTCTCCTCTCCTCTCCTCTCCTCTCCTCTCCTCTCCTCTCCTCTCCTCTCCTCTCCTCTCCTCTCCTCTCCTCTCCTCTCCTCTCCTCTCCTCTCCTCTCCTCTCCTCTCCTCTCCTCTCCTCTCCTCTCCTCTCCTCTCCTCTCCTCTCCTCTCCTCGAGTCTCCTCGAGTCTCCTCTCCTCGAGTCTCCTCTCCTCTCCTCGAGTCTCCTCTCCTCTCCTCGAGTCTCCTCTCCTCTCCTCTCCTCTCCTCTCCTCTCCTCTCCTCTCCTCTCCTCTCCTCTCCTCTCCTCTCCTCTCCTCTCCTCTCCTCTCCTCTCCTCTCCTCTCCTCTCCTCTCCTCTCCTCTCCTCTCCTCTCCTCTCCTCTCCTCTCCTCTCCTCTCCTCTCCTCTCCTCTCCTCTCCTCTCCTCTCCTCTCCTCTCCTCTCCTCTCCTCTCCTCTCCTCTCCTCTCCTCTCCTCTCCTCTCCTCTCCTCTCCTCTCCTCTCCTCTCCTCTCCTCTCCTCTCCTCTCCTCTCCTCTCCTCTCCTCTCCTCTCCTCTCCTCTCCTCTCCTCTCCTCGAGTCTCCTCGAGTCTCCTCGAGTCTCCTCTCCTCTCCTCTCCTCTCCTCTCCTCTCCTCTCCTCGAGTCTCCTCGAGTCTCCTCGAGTCTCCTCTCCTCTCCTCTCCTCGAGTCTCCTCTCCTCTCCTCTCCTCTCCTCTCCTCTCCTCTCCTCTCCTCTCCTCTCCTCTCCTCTCCTCTCCTCTCCTCTCCTCTCCTCTCCTCTCCTCTCCTCTCCTCTCCTCTCCTCTCCTCTCCTCTCCTCTCCTCTCCTCTCCTCTCCTCTCCTCTCCTCTCCTCTCCTCTCCTCTCCTCTCCTCTCCTCTCCTCTCCTCTCCTCTCCTCTCCTCTCCTCTCCTCTCCTCGAGTCTCCTCGAGTCTCCTCGAGTCTCCTCGAGTCTCCTCTCCTCTCCTCTCCTCGAGTCTCCTCTCCTCTCCTCTCCTCTCCTCTCCTCTCCTCGAGTCTCCTCTCCTCGAGTCTCCTCTCCTCTCCTCTCCTCTCCTCGAGTCTCCTCGAGTCTCCTCTCCTCAAGTCTCCTCTCCTCTCCTCTCCTCTCCTCTCCTCTCCTCGAGTCTCCTCTCCTCGAGTCTCCTCTCCTCTCCTCGAGTCTCCTCTCCTCGAGTCTCCTCTCCTCTCCTCGAGTCTCCTCTCCTCGAGTCTCCTCTCCTCTCCTCTCCTCTCCTCTCCTCTCCTCTCCTCTCCTCTCCTCTCCTCTCCTCTCCTCTCCTCTCCTCTCCTCTCCTCTCCTCTCCTCTCCTCTCCTCTCCTCTCCTCTCCTCTCCTCTCCTCTCCTCTCCTCTCCTCTCCTCTCCTCTCCTCTCCTCTCCTCTCCTCTCCTCTCCTCTCCTCTCCTCTCCTCTCCTCTCCTCTCCTCTCCTCTCCTCTCCTCTCCTCTCCTCTCCTCTCCTCTCCTCTCCTCTCCTCTCCTCTCCTCTCCTCTCCTCTCCTCTCCTCTCCTCTCCTCTCCTCTCCTCTCCGAACCTCTCCGAACCTCTCCGAACCTCTCCTCTCCGAACCTCTCCTCTCCTCTCCGAACCTCTCCTCTCCGAACCTCTCCTCTCCTCTCCTCTCCGAACCTCTCCTCTCCGAACCTCTCCTCTCCGAACCTCTCCTCTCCTCTCCGAACCTCTCCTCTCCTCTCCGAACCTCTCCTCTCCTCTCCGAACCTCTCCTCTCCGAACCTCTCCTCTCCTCTCCGAACCTCTCCTCTCCGAACCTCTCCTCTCCGAACCTCTCCTCTCCGAACCTCTCCTCTCCTCTCCGAACCTCTCCTCTCCGAACCTCTCCTCTCCGAACCTCTCCTCTCCTCTCCGAACCTCTCCTCTCCGAACCTCTCCTCTCCTCTCCGAACCTCTCCTCTCCGAACCTCTCCTCTCCGAACCTCTCCTCTCCGAACCTCTCCTCTCCTCTCCGAACCTCTCCTCTCCGAACCTCTCCTCTCCTCTCCGAACCTCTCCTCTCCGAACCTCTCCTCTCCTCTC
Organism: Poecile atricapillus; assembly: GCF_030490865.1. Lineage (NCBI taxonomy): Eukaryota > Metazoa > Chordata > Aves > Passeriformes > Paridae > Poecile > Poecile atricapillus. The sequence continues at coordinate 83,566,467 of NC_081251.1, forward strand.
CGAACCTCTCCGAACCTCTCCTCTCCTCGAGTCTCCTCTCTTCTCCGAACCTCTCCTCTCCTCTCCTCTCCTCTCCTCTCCTCTCCTCTCCTCTCCTCTCCTCTCCTCTCCTCTCCTCTCCTCTCCTCTCCTCTCCTCTCCTCTCCTCTCCTCTCCTCTCCTCTCCTCTCCTCTCCTCTCCTCTCCTCTCCTCTCCTCTCCTCTCCTCTCCTCTCCTCTCCTCTCCTCTCCTCTCCTCTCCTCTCCTCTCCTCTCCTCTCCTCTCCTCTCCTCTCCTCTCCTCTCCTCTCCTCTCCTCTCCTCTCCTCTCCTCTCCTCTCCTCTCCTCTCCTCTCCTCTCCTCTCCTCTCCTCTCCTCTCCTCTCCTCTCCTCTCCGAACCTCTCCGAACCTCTCCTCTCCTCTCCGAACCTCTCCTCTCCGAACCTCTCCTCTCCGAACCTCTCCGAACCTCTCCGAACCTCTCCTCTCCGAACCTCTCCGAACCTCTCCGAACCTCTCCTCTCCGAACCTCGTGTCTCCTCTCCTCGAGTCTCCTCTCCCATCAGGTGCAGAAAAAGAAAAAGCCAATGGCTGAAAAAGTGGTGTTGTGTCTCATTTTCCCCACTCAAGTGTGCAATTTACTGGTTTAATCACCAAATCTTCCTGTTGCTCCTAAGTTTCAGAAACACTGTTGGATCTTCCTGGCATGGTCATACCAGTCTATTGACAGCTATTTAACCTTTATGGTTTCTTGCTCCATACCATTGAGCAGGCTGATTAAATCCTGAAAAACCCCTTTTCATTCTGTGACACTGTGCAGAGGAACTTAATTTACAATGAAAAAGTGACTTGGGAGTAACCCATGTTTGAAGACAGATAATCAAAATACTACCTAGCAAAATACTACCTAGCAAAATACCATGGAAATGATCTGGCACCCTAAGGTTGAGTCTCTTATAGCACGTCCTGCATTCAGCAAACTGAGGAGGAGGAAGGATACACTGGTGTCAAAGGCAACACAGAGAAGTTCATATTGCCTCCTACCACTACCTATTTACCATTCTTTGAATCAACATCCCCCTTCCTTGGCTCCAAAACCAAGCCACAGCTTTAAACTCAACTTTGTTTAAAGAAGTAAGGGGGGAGAATAAGTGTCTGGGCCATTCTTCAGAAGCCTCGTGTAAACACTGGGTGACCCATTCCTTGTTCTTTTCCCAACCTGGCTGAACTCTGGAAGCAACCAATAAACAGCAAAGGTTAATTAAATCCATTTCTAAGTTTAACACCCCCGCTCCCCACCCTGTCCTAACCAGACTTTGGGGTCTGTGTGTTTTGGGCAAATATAACCTGGTTTGAATTTCAAAACATGATTCAAGCTTCCTTTAGGAACAAAGAAAACTGATTCCTATATGCCAAATGAGTCATTCAAAACAGGGAACCTAATTAGGGTTGCAGCAGCAGCTAATTTCACCACCAAAAAAAAAATTTGTGCACTAGAGAATGAAGTGCTAGTTCCGGGCAGCAGCACCAGACACTCAGTGTAATTGTAATTTATATGGCCCTCACTGCTGTAGTTGTTAAGTGTTTGACAAGAACCAAGGGATTTACTCTGAGGTAGGGAAAAGTTTTCTTCTCTTTTACAGCCAGGGAATCAGAGATAAAATTACCTGCCCCATGCTATTCAGGGGATTTGGCCAAACTGAACTCAGGTCTCCCTAAGTATCTCTTTAATGTTTTCAGCAGGAGTTTCAGGCCCTTTATTTGCTCTTACCTCTACCCTGCCTGTAGCCCTGAGAAATTGTTATCCTGTTTTTAAATAGCATATTGAAGGAAAGGAGCAGCCTTCCCCTCTGCAGCAGGGCCATGCGTCCCAAGTTCAAACCACAGATTATTTGAGTAACAAAATTCCCAACAAGACATAGACAAATATTTTCCAAATTTCAGAAGGTGAACGGCTCAGCTTCTAGTTCTCCAAGGACACCAGGCTGATTTAGCTGTATCACACTCCTTTTATGGAGACCTCACACCTGACCCTTACCTGTCACCATTTGGATGCATCACCAGGATCCCAGGTACCAAGCAGGCTTAGATTTGAGTATACTTGACTTACAGAACTACACCATGGGCTGCCCTGTCTCCTTTTTTGGCTCTTCAAGAATTTTGTTACTTGAAGTTTCTCTACGGGCCCAAGAGAACAATATTTCTTTCAAAAAAGCAACAACAAAAAAAAGGAGCAGCATAGAGCTGGATTATCATTGGGAGTGGTTTAGAAATGTTTCTTTGCTTTAATTAAATCTCTTCTTTAGGAAAGCAAAAGCCAGGCTGCCAACCTACAAAGGTAAGTACTATTTTCCTGAAACTGAGACATTTGGTGTCTATGCTGAGGTGGCAGTACTGTCCAGAATTCCTTTGAGGCTGGCAAAGGCTGGAGAGATTGCCCCTGCCTTTGAACTACGTTTTGAGTCAAGTGGGAAATGGGAAAAGAGCCACAGCTTAGCACTGGGGCTAAAGCACCACCAAATCCAACCTCTGGGATGATGTGGGAGGGCTGGGAGCCTTGCAGCAAGGCTGGGGGCTCACGTCCAGCAGCTCAGGTCTAGCTGGGAAATGTGTGACATGCGACCTTGACACTGAGGCTCCCATCAGCCAAGGAGCTCAGTGCTGCCTGGGGCTTTTGTCTGGGCCCTGAATCCTTCTCGTCTCTTGGGGGCTTTGTTCAGTCCTGGAGGCCAGCCTGGAGCATCTATGTGTGGTTTCACTTTTGCTGTCAAAGGATATCTGTGTTGCAGGAAGCGCTTACAGTAACTCTGTAAACACGAATGAACATATTTCCCTGATAATGTCAAGTTAAAAATCCCATATTTTTCTCTTCTTTAATGAGCAATTCTTGCCCTTCGATGTCTCTGACCTGAAACGTGTTTTTACTATTGGGCGACAGTGCTGTAATTCCATTCTTATACTTGATTTATGGAGGCTGGGCTTGGAGCTGTGCAGGGTCGAGACCTCGTTACATTAGACATTGTATGGGCTCTTAATGAGGGAGAGACCTCCAAGAAGGTGGCCAAAAGGTGGGAGGGAAAATGAAGGTGTGGTTGTCATACCTGGAAGGGAACTGATGTCTCCTGAATCCTGGAGTAGAAGCCCAGCTTCCGACATTGTTGCCCCCAGAATTTCTATCAGCTTTGCTGTGGCTCTGTCTCTGGCAACAGAAAGCCCAGTATTCTGCAGTTGTTCCACCTCATGGATCAAGCAGCAGTTACAGGATGCACAAGCACAATAGTGGATTTAAGTGATACATATGAACTTGATTACGTTTTTCTAGGAAGAAAGAACCATGTCTTCCACTGTGCTTCAGGCATCATTTGGGGAGTATTTTTTTCCAGCTCCTCAGGTTGGGATTGTCTGTGTGAATATAACCACAGTGACGCACAGAACCAAAGGATGGATGGGTCCAGCAATTAAATAGAAAAATCTGCTTAAATAAATAAACAAGCCTTATTAGAGACCTCAGGACAGCTGCTGATGAGCTCTGCATGGAGCCCCAAAGATTAAGACTGTCTACTTCTTACATCTCTCACATGGACAGGAAACTGAAGCAGATGATAGAGCACAGAGCACATTTAATGGGATCTTGCTCCTCTCCAAGAGGAGCAACACAAAGCAAATGGATCATCCAGCATTGGCCACAGCTCATTTGTAATCTGTGTGTGCAACAATGTGTGGGCCTACTAGAGGAGTGGGTTCTGCAAAGCATTTCAGTAGACATGAGAGCAGTCATGCTGAGCATCCATGGAGAGCAGCACCCCAGCTGCCTCCTGCCACATGGGAACTGTCAAGACAATGTTGGCCTGCAAATAATTCTTGATAAGCTGTGGGGACTGCGGTGCAAGGAAGGAGACATGGCTAATTTCCCACCCCCAAACAAAAGCTGGAGTTTGCTGACTTTCCCCTTCCAAGAGCAAGCGTAACCCCTACCTGATCACCTTGAAAAATCTTCCCTGTGCTGTCTGTAACACACAGATCTGCAGCAGAATACAGATGACCCATGCCAGTCTTCTCATCTCAGACCAACCTCTTTCACATATCTGTTTCTAGATGGCAGATGGAGGAAGAAAGAACAAATATTCTTTACTTTTATAATGTTCACATGTATTTTCTACTCTCTTACTTATTCTAAACTCTCCCACTTCACTCCTTTACCAGGTCCTTAATAATTCCAATAAATGTCAGGTCCAATCTCACTTAATGAATTATACACCTATTAAATGAATGAAGTGGAAAAATGGCCCGGTCTGACTGCCTGCCTTGGATCCAAGCTGCGATACATATTTTTTCCATGCAATCAGATTATTTTTACCAGGTCCCTAGGAAATTTCCAATAAAACAAACAAACTTTAAAGTCATATGAGATCCCCAGCCCACTTTGAAGAGGAGCCCTGAAATGTTATTCAGTCCTTGGAGCCATTTGTTTCACATGTGATCCCAAACACTAACTAAAGGCAACATAATATGATAGGTATTTACAACATATCCATTATCTTATCAGAGCTTCAGGTATGGCTGTAAACAGCCTGTTCCAGCTGGGCAGTCTGCTGAGTTAAATTGGTTCTACTTTTAAAAGCAGGAACTGGAAAACATGTCCCATTTAATCTAAGATTCACTTGCACTGAGGGATGGAAACTAAAACAGCAGAGCTCAGCTGCAGAGGAGGTCCATACTCCATGAAATGCCTCTCCCTCTATTTGGTGCAAAGGGCTGGGCTCACAATCATCATGCTGCTCATCCGGATGCTTTGTTGACAGAGTCCTGTTAGCACCTCACCAAGCATAGAGAATTGGTGCTCCCTGGATGGAAGGCAATTTTGCACAGTCAGCCAAAGACAAAAGGGAATGTAAGGCTGAGGGTGGAAAGAAAAGAGACCACATTGGAAGTTGTGAGAGGAAAAGGAGGGGGCAGAGAGCTGGTGGCTGGGAAAATGGGAAAATATGAAAAACAAGACCAGAGAAAGAGCAGTTGTCAGGGAAAATCCTTTCCACTGCTTCCCTGGCTTCAACCAGTCTGAAAAGGACATCGTGTTTACTCTTTGCATGGTGCCACACACTGTGTACCGGGTGAAAATGGCTGGTCCTCCACTACAGAACCCCTGGCAGCAACTCGGTCAGTGCCAGAAAGGAACAAATCTGTTAAATCTCCATTCAATCCATAGGCTTTTTAAACTCTTTTTAAGAGCCTGATGAAGAGTCAGAATTGCGTTGCATTGAATCTGAGTTTAGGTAGAAGGAAATGGTATTTCAAAGAAACAAAACTCAGCAAGTTTTATCTCTGAGGCACGAGAAATCAGCGGCCAATTCCATCATGACAGAGATTATTCTCCAGCCCTTCAGAAACATCCCAGAGGCAACTGTACAAGAGACCTACTGTCAGCAGATGCTGTTGACCATTTCTATCGACTTTCTGGCTAAAACTGAACCTCGCTCATTAATGGTTGGTTGGCAGCTGATCTGACAGTGACTCATGGTTACTGACCACAAGAAGAGGTTACTGCTAGAAGTGGACTTAATTTAACAATTTGCACCAGAGATTTGGGAATTTAGTGAAACCAGCACTTGGAAGTGTTAACAAGCAGTGAGCCAGTGGTGGTGAATCTACTTAAAGATGCATACCAGGGCACAAAAAAACAGTGCCAAAGTAAACAGAAAGCAGAGAACAGATTGGTTTGCAATAAACATGGAAGCAATTGCAGCTGAAATCAATGAGTCTGACAAAGGAGATTTAGTTATAAACCTTCAATAAAAGCATCTCATCTAACAAAAGTATACTGCTTTTGGCAAACAACAAAGACATCCAAAACCAAAGTGCATTATTGCACATATGGTTGAAGGGATAAAGACTTTCAAACTGATCAGTCTGATGATGAGACAAAACCTGTAGTTCTTCAGGTACCCAGCCTCGCAGGAGGAGAGGCTGCTTTGAGATATTGGAGTGGAACAGATGCACTGTCAGTATCAGAGAAGATTTTCTAGTTTTGTAATTAAGACAAAATGTTAATGAACTCAAATGTGATCACACAGGACACAAAGGGTCTATGTTGCCAAGCTTCATCGGGTATTTACAGAAGAGCAAATGCTAATCAGTACACAGAGAGTGGAGAAAGCCCAAGTCATGAGTGACTGTAACCTCACACTTAACTGATGCTGCATCTCCTTTTAAAAGCTGGTGGGTGGCCTTTAATGCTCTGAGATGGATTAAAAACAACATACTTATTGACAAGAATATCCAAGTGATGGACAAACTGTAGAAGAATTGGCCACCAAGGACAGAGAGAGATAGTAAAGCTTACCTTAATTTTGAGTATTTGCTGAGCGCTAGAAGCTTGGCAAACAGACACCTACTAAAAATAAACCAATAATTTCCTCCTCAGTTTGAGATGGTGAGGGTAGTGCCAGAATTTCATGGTGGCTTGAAAATGGCCCATAGCTGGATGTGGTGGTGCAATGTTTAGCAAGTAGCTGAGGAAAGGGAATGACAGAGACTTCCATGAGAAATACATGTTGAGGTGCTCACCAGGAAGAATAAGTCTCTCAAAAAGTAATATTATTGTGCAAAGGGAGGAAGCAAAGATTTTTCTGTAAGGGAAAATAGGTCACCTCTGAAATGCAGGCATATGGGAGGAAGGCATTTTAGGAGCTCAGGTACCATGGGAGGGGACCTCTTGCCATTCATTTTGCTTCTTATGTAAGATAAAATTACATCACTGCAGGGTCAAACAGCTTTTGTACTCTGCGGCAATGTCATTTACGTAGCCAGCTCCTGCTGCCCACAGCAGACACTTGGGATTTGAACTCAAGGTTGCTGGTGAAAGGTCTGGATTGAGAACTCCAGTTTTCCACAATGGTCCTTAGTAGGAGGTACAAAGCTAGGTCCCTCTCATGACATATATACTGATTGAGGGGTTTCCCTCAGCAAAGGTGATTCATGCCTCTAAGGTCAGTTGCAGAGCAGGATGGGTGGTCAAATGGGAAAAACAGGAGGGAGAGCTGTCATATGTCACCACCCTCATCCCCTTCCTGGGGCTGCCCTCAGTCCTGTGCTGTGGGTCTAACCTTAAGCTTGTGCCTTGCAAAAGGGTTTGGGGGCGCTTCTTGAAGTCTGTGGGGCTTAAACAAGATAACGTGGCACATGGGATTGTACAGATATGAATATACATCAGTCAGGATTGTGTTTGAGTGAGGGTATTTTGGAGTGATGGTATACCCTTGATCTAGAGTTGCATCCAGAGTGGAAGGATCTCCCACTCCTCTCTAAGAGAAGGAAGAAGGTTTGTGCATGTCGGGCATGACACGGAGAGTCACTACGGTAATTTCTGAAAAGCATGAAAAGGAAGCTGTGTGGTGGAGCCAGGATGACGTATGCCTAAATAGTGAACATCAGCATGTAACACAGTCAGGTCCTTCATGGGGTAACACAGGGAGCTCTTTTAAGCACACACATACATGCACACACAGAAAGAACAATTTATGGTTGTGTCAGACTCACGTCTGGGCTTCTCATTAAAATTAATGAGGTAACGTCTCTGAGGCATTTTGAAACGGATGCTGCCCACAGAGTGAGGGAAAGACCTCTACCACTTAGAAATAGCTAGTTAGCAAAATCAATTGCAAATTTTATTTTCCACAGCCATGCATCAAACTCATGCCAGGAGTATCAAAGACTACTGTCTAAACTTATATGCAACTGACCTTTCTTCAGACACTTTCATTACCATGACCAAGGTTGAATGGCCAGAAGTTAGTGATGATATAACAACAAAATGGTGTTCAATGGCTCATCCTGATGATTACCTGCACCCTGGAACTGAATCTACAAATCCTCAGTCTCCCTATTTGTCTGTTGCAAATAGCTGCGACACTCATAGACAAAACTGGTGTCCTGCTCCATTCCCTCCTTTCCCTTCTTTCCTTTTGCAAGTAGCTTCTCTATGGAGAAAAGAACAGCTTGTTTTATGCAGCAGATCTGCAGTGCAGACCTTTACTACTTGACTGAAACTAATAATTCTTCTATGGCATCCAAAATGGGTGATCAATATAAATCCATGTGACAAAATATTTTTACCATTTTTTCTCTAAAATATTCTCTTTTATTTTTTTTGTTGCAGTGCCTTATGTTAAAGTTGCAGAGTTGATCACTCAGTGCAGAGATGCCAAGCATAAGGAATGTCTCTGCCTTGTGCTCAAGAGACATTCTGTTGCTCTCTGGTTACGTAAGCACAAACGGTATTTTTGGTATGACCTCTGCCTTCTTCAGCACACAGGGCTGGCTGATCTGAGAAGGAATTGGGCTCAGGAGAAGAAAACTGCTCTGGGTCAACTGCCAGCAATGTCACTGGTGTGGCTGTCATGGCAGGAGCAGTGAGTATCTGGTAGACAAGACAGAGAGATGTTTTGTTGGAGAAACAGATGCTCTCTTCCTTGTCTAGGCAACAACAGAGCCTACTCAAACTTCTCTGTCTATCACTCACTGTGTGTTATGTTTTTTGCTGTAGACAGTATTTGTGGCAGTGCTGAGCATGCATACCTGGAGGGGAAATCAGTAGGAGCTACACACTGTATATCTATAATGCTGTAATCTTGCCCACAGCTTTGGGAAATGAAGCCTTGAGTGCCTTCATTTTGGCATCCACAATTAGAAAGACACATCTGGCAACTTTGTTCTCTCTCTTTTTATGGAGCAGCATCATCTCCTCTCCCATGCATGCTATGAAGAAACATGCATCGATTTTTTGAAGCTCTCTGACTTGAGGGTAAGACCACAAGGTAATTCAGTAATGATGTTTACAAGGCTGCTTGTGGAAAACAGGCTGCAGGCCACGCACCAGCTTAGAAGGACAAGTATCTGGTTTGAATAAACACCCACACAGTTGTAGCAGCAAAAGCCCTATGGAAAGAGTTTGTGTCCATGAGATTAAGTGCTGTACCATGCCATATGCTCAAGGCTGTGACAGGAAGTGTGTAGAACCCAACTTTTGATGGTCAGGCTTTGCTGGGTGTGTGTTTGTTTACTGCAGTTGTTTGTAAGCCAAACTCTAAGTGGGCAAAGGGTAGACTTCCATGCTGGAAAGACATTGCCTTTTTCCACCAGCTGAACATCTTCCGCATGTCTTATCCCTGTATGAGCTTCTACATGATTTATTGTTACTTGAATCATAGAATAGGTGGCTTTGTAAAGGAAGTCTTTAATCAAGATGTCCTCTTCTATATTTAATAGTCTTAACTCTCCTTATGCCTGAAGATTGGCTTGTTGACTACTTGCTGTTTTGTTTCATCTGTCCCAGTCTCCATTTTACTGCATGAAAGGAACAGATTTTGAAGCTTATACTTTTCCAATCCATGTATTTCAGGAAGTGGAAGATGCTAGTCTCTTACTTCCTCTATATTATCAAAGATAGCTCAGGGCCTCTTCAACATGATATATCAATAATTTTATATAAACTGAAGAATTATCTTGAAATATTTATCATCAGTATATATGAGTTTCATTTTGTATTAAAAAGGTTGATAAAATTAAAATGGATCTGCTTTCTGCAAGTGTCCTGTATAGTTGTAGGGTGCATCAGGCACAGTTTCACCAGCTGGGCAAGGAAGGGCATTGTCCTGCTCTACTGTAGTTTGGGGCAGCCTCATCTTGAGCCCTGTGTGCAGTTTTGGGTGCCACAGTAGAGGATATTAAGCTATTAGAAAGCATTCAAAGGAGGACAATGAAGATGATGAAGGGCCTTGAGGGGAAGCCGAATGAGGAGCATCCAAGGTCACTTGGTCTGTTCAGCCTGGAGAACAGAAAAGTGAGGAAAGGCCCCATTGCAGTTACACCTTATTTGTGAGGGGAAGAGGAGGGGCAGGCACTGGTCTCTTCTCTGTGGTACTCAGTGACAGGACCTGAGAAGATGACCTGGAGTTGTGTCAGGGGAGGGTGGATATTACAAAGAGGTTCTTCACCCAGAGTGTGGTTGGGCACTGGAACAGGCTCCCCAAGGAACACAACACCAAGACTGACACAGTTCAAGAAGCTTTTGGACAATGCTTTCAAGAACGTGGTGTGACTGTTGAGGGTGGTCCTGTGCAGGGAAAGGAGTTGGATTCAATGTTCCTTTTGCGTCCCTTTAAACTCAGCATATTCAGTGATTCTCTGATTCTGTGATTTTCCATTCCTGTTTTGAGTGTAACATCTATTTATTGAACATTAAAAAAGAGGCAAGAGAGAAATCTCTGCTACCCCCTGTAGTCTGAATGTCACTGAAACCTTATCCTGCTTCTCCAAGCTTATGAAGAGATTAATAGTATCAGACACATGGAAGCCTACAGTCATCTGATTAATAACCCATAATAATGCAATAATGTTTTAAAAACAGAAGCATTTCCTGATTTCCCAGCCCAAGTCAGTACAAATAAAATTGCTAGATAACAGGAAATGAGGAAGAGATAAAAGTGGTCCATCTTCTCAACCCTAATCATCCAGTCCTTGTCCTGGCTCTGGTGTTCACAGCATCAGAGGGTTTGTGCTCCTTCCTGTTTCCACTGCTTCTGTTCTTGTGTAAGCAGCTGGTCAAGTCCTCAGTATCCCACTTCCATCTGGGAAACCTGCTCTTCATCCTTCATCTTCACTGGCTGGTGTTTTCCTCTGTCTCTTCCTCAGGTGTCCTTCACCCTCCTCATCCAAAGATCTATCAACCAATCTTGATGCATATGTCTCTAAAACTTGTGTTGTGTGAGAACACCTTTCTTCCCTTCCCCATCAGACCCAAGTATTCACAGTAGGAATTTCTAGCATACTGCTCTCCTCTTCCCTGAGCTGTGAAAGGTGGTATTTCATGACAGCAGCCATGCCACTGTGTCAGATTTGAGCATGACATTGATGCCTTAAGCTACAGCTTTCATATTTTTCATATTCTGGGCTGCCTAGGTATGTAGTTTTGAGCTTCATATTGAGTGCTAGTGAGCTCTCTTCACAGGGTAGGTAGATAAAATAATTCCTCTTCTGGCTTGATACCAAGGGCAATCGTTACAAGTTTCAGGCCCAAAAGCATAAACAACTGTTGGATTGAAGAGAGAAAACAAGAAGGATGGGACTTCATAACCTGAAGTTGTAATTAGACAATTAACTCCAATATGCATATGGACTAAAACTTATAAAAATGTGAGACCTCATGACCAGTTGTCCATTTTTATGATCATTTTGGGTCCATCTTATGTGTAGCCCTGGTCAGGCTCTTGTACCACCCAACGTGTATCCTTCAAGGCCTTTTCATAAATACCTAGTTTCTTCTTAACCCTGTCTAATCTCTGTTCTGGGTCAGCCTTCTCAAGGCATCACATTATCTCCACAGCAGCTCATGCTGTCATCCTCTTTTGGTTTCTCACTGCTGCTGCACTCATCTTTCCCTCTCCATCCTTCAAACAAGTAGAACTCCTTTCTCCCATTTTTTTCAGTATTTCCTCTGGGCTCAGCATTTCCCTGTCTGTCAGATGTGACCAACAGAAGGATGTGTCCATCCACAGTCTCTGACCATCTCACAGTACACGGTGCCTTGCCTGCTGCAGCAAGACCACGTGATGTGCAGGTGACAGTGTCCTCACACCCCTCCACAGTCCCCATTGAGCACATGGGATTGTTCACCTACCTTGACCCTGGACTTGCTCTCCAGAAGCAATCTTCAAGTGGGGAGTTACCAGCATCACTGCCTGGCTCCTGCTCAAGCCTGGTGAGATGCTGAGCACAGTAGCACTGGCCATACTCATCCCTCAGCCCTGCTGTCTGTTTTGGGACTGAACTTGTATGTTCTGCTCCCTTTGACCCACCCCCAGAGACATTCCCCAAGCACAGAGTGCCCAGTTGCCCTGGCCTATTTGATTTGACAAAATAATCAGGACTCGTTTTCAGAACCAGAGGGAAAGAGGAGGTAAAATGAGGGGATAAATACTCAGATGTTTTGTTCTTGTGCAGCTGACTTTAAGAGAAACCCTCAGGCCCAATCCGTAGAGTGGCAGATCTTCACCTCAGCAACAGCCCAGGACCCATGCTTGATTATTTCCTATTTAAGTAAGTGCTCTGACATAAGGGTGTGGATGCTGGCAAGGCATCTGGGGGAGGATTTTGGATACAACAGCAGATTCCCAGGGAGAAAAAGCGTGTAGACTCTTGTGTGGAAGAGCCACAGCCTACAAAGAGCACTTGTGTCTTTGAGTTCAAGACAAATAGACCCTAAAAAGCATTCTGGCTGATGTGTCCACATTACTAGGCTAGCAACACTGTCAAGGGAGCCAAAGAGCAGAAATCATGTCTTGGGCGTACTGACACTGCCATTGCCATGGTACCCAGACACTTCATGCATTTCAAGGTAGAAGACTGGAGGCAACAATGAGGAGTAAACACTGCTTTCCCTGAGATGATTTGCCTGTTCGTCAGCTCTTGCTAGAGCTTGAGTTCCCCAAGATTCAGGCTCTGAACTCTGCTTATATTAGGGCTCAAACCCTGTTAGACTGCCCACTGCCCCTCTCCTCACTCCTGGAGGAAGGTGTTAGTGGGAATGATGATGACAGGTAGTGGCTGGAAATACTTGTCTAGTCACACCACAGCTCTATTTCCTGGTGGTGGGCACTAGGGACCAGTGCATGCCACAGAGGCCTATTTATCTGCTCAGCTGTTTCTGGGATGACCTGCAGAAGTGCATAGGCAATGGTCAGCAGAGATCACGAGACACCATCTGGACTGAGACATGCTGCCAGAACAATGAAGCATGCTAAGGTTAGTGACTTTCTCAAGCCAGTGGCTGGGAGATATCCAAGGAATGCAATGAGAATAGGACTCTGCTGGGAAGCTGCCAGCAACTTAGTATAACATGCCTACACAATGCTTAATATTCTATGCAGTGCCTCTGGCCATCCAATGCCAAGCAAGTCCTTCAACCTGGGGTCCAGGTCTTTTGTCTGCAGAGAGTCTGGGCTATTATCAATTTTGTTGAATGCATTTTACCTGAGGCTGACAGCACCCTCTTCCGTCCCTCCAGTGGCTCCTTTTACACCATCAAAAGACAATGGGTTTATTATCGGGCAACCGTTTTGCTAAATCATGAGATTATGTCAACTTAAATGCATGTTTCTGGTATTTGAAGCTCTTGAAGAAAGCGTAATGCTTTGACACTGACGTGTCTGAATGTTTGATGTCTGCATCAGAATGAAAAAAATTCTTGCCTTTCAAACATGTTTTGGAAGTCTTACTATTTCTGCTCAGATTTATGTTTTTGAGTGCCTGAACTGTGTTTTTCATGTTTGTGTGGGGCAGGAGCATGGATTTCCAGGAAATAAGCCTCAATAAACAAAGGATAACCTTATCCATTATGTGATGGTCCAGGTAAATACTTGTAAACCTAGAATATCTTTTAATAAAGACTAGGTGAGGCATTTGCTTCCTTTTGTTAGGCTGTGAATGACAGGCTGTTCTTCTGACAGCCCCAAGAGATTCAGGATTATGAAATTGTGATCTCTGCTAAATACAGAGACAGAAGATAGCCAGAGAAATGCCTCTAGCGGAAACATTTGGTCTGGTCACACTCATTTATTTTTTAAAGTACTTTCAAGGCATTAAAGCATAGCATGAGCCAAAATAAATGGCTCATAATAAATAAATAAATAAATACATACATACATACATACATACATACATACATACATACGTACATACATACATAAATTCTTAGTTGTCTTGGAGCAGGGACTACTGTTCCATATGGTTTTTATGCAGGTCTCAGCACCACAGGGTCCAAACTCCTAAAGTTCTTTTCACAGAAATAATACAGATAAGAATCCCTGCCTAACAGGCAAATGTTACAACATCCAGGAAAGTTGGTGGCTGCCAGAAAGAATCATTGGCAAAATCATGGCTGTGGTGAAGAAGGATTAGAACAGCAAGTTTTATAAGATCATATGTTTTTCTAGATCTATGATAAGGAAAGTCTAAGAAGTAGAGGTTAATTCCCACAGAAAGAGCTCTGCCAGAGGCAACAGAGAAAGAGAAAACCATGACAAAGTGTTGTTGCTAGCATCAGCATTCAATATGTCATAAAAAGGGTAAAGCATTTGTAAAATTCTGAATGACAGAAGTCCACAAGGTGTGTCATTTTAAAATAGACACCAGAGCACAGAGCCCTGCACCATGTTAACAGAGTTCATGGAAAGTAAATGGAGTAAAATCCCATTGCACAATAGAAGGGTATCCAGACCACGCAGCTCCTGTCAGCCCGCCAGCAGTGTGAGATTTGGGTAGGTTACAGACAAAGAAGCCGTGCCCTATAAATATGTGGATGTTGCTTCTGTGTGGGCAGCCAGCTCTAAAATAAGGTAAGGACTGGGCACAATTAAAGGAACAAAGGAAAATGGGCTTGACAAAACCTTCTTTATGACAGACCACAGACAAGTTTTCTCAGGTTCAGGTTTATTGTGCTCAGTTGTAAAACAACACTCATGTATTAATACCTAGAAAAACTCCATTGATAGTCCTGGCTGGACTATGGGGCAAAACAGAGATGAAGCAAGAGGGATAAAACAGAAAAAATCCAGAGGCTTGGGAAATTACAGAAAAACAGTTTCACAAAGGACTTCAAGAGAACTGAGCCTGTGCTGAAATCTGAAATAATTGAATGCTATAACTTCATGACACTGTATCCCCACGGTGCAGCTCCTGTGAAGCCAGCCCAGTGGGCAAATCCTCAGGCTGGCTACTGTTGTGTTTTCTTCAGTGATGCGAGTGCTTCTCACCATGGGGTCACAATGAAGCTCTAGGAGAGACATACCAGCTCACAGATCCCATCAGCCCAAATCCCACTACCTCCTATTGCTAAAATTATAATCTGGCTGCTAGTGAAGAAACCTTGTAAATAAGCAAGTATTTGGTTATTTCCTTTGGGTTGTTCACTTCTTGCATGTAGTAGGACCTCATGTGTATTAATGTTGTTGTTTTGGATGCACACTTTCCCCTTTTGGCAAGTTTTGCTGTGAACTCAAGAGGAAGCTAGGAAAGCTGTTCTCAGATTCTACTTAAAAGAATTCTTAGTCCAGGACAAACTGCTAGAGGGAAAATACATCAGAATGTTGATTTTAAGAAAAGCAGACTATGTCAAGTTCCAATACAAAAGGACAGATGCTTTGATGTTGGTAAACCAGCCCTTGGTCCTTAGATGGATGGAACTACAGGAATACACAATATTATTATTAATCTAAACACTGAGTTATCCAGAGGCATAAAACAATGAAGTACAAAGGGGGATGCCGCAAAGCTTTCTTGCAAAAGCCCAACAGTGCATCACTTCTGGATGTGCTGGGAAGGCTGTTGACCTTCTCAGGCATGGGAAGGCTGATGCAGTTCACATGAGTGTTCCTTAGCTCAAGGGCTCTTTATCCAAAACACTAAATTTACAGACCACTTCCCAATAAACAGAATGGGACTTGTGTGAGGCTTCTTAGTTGAGAAAACGAACAAAACCAAGAGGAAAGAAAAATAAGAAAGAGACCTGTGACTTCTTTATCACATTCTGCCTTAGGACTTGTCCTGTGATCTTTAAAATTATATTGCAAATATCTGTGCACCTCTGGAGTGTCTTAGCAATCCTGTGCATCTGTTGGGACTTCAGGAAAACTGAAATAATGCCGGGAGACTTGTTCATCACCTTTCACCCCTTCCATCTACCATGCTCTTCTGCTTGATGGCTCACATTTGAACACATCAGTAACAGGGAGCCTACACAAGAATCCTCACTGCAAATCCAGAGAAATCCATGCACCAGTGTTACACTCAAGTTTCTGAATTTCCAGGATCCCATTTGTTCTTCTAACACTTCAAAGTCTCCTGGGAGCCTGTCCAGGAGGTTCCTAACAGGGACCAGAGAACCTCCCACCAGAAAACACTTCCCAGCCTATGGCAGAGGTACATGGATTTTTATTTTTTTTTGCCCTTGCTTGCATTTCAGTGTTCACAGTCCAATTTACCAGCTTCTCTGAGCTATTAGTAGTACAGTCAATAAGCCTGGGAACATTACAGAAGCTGCTCCCTGCATCTGTGATTTATGTTTCTTGCTAAATATAAAGCTCCCAAGGCTTGGCACATCAATATTTTGGAATGGAACACACGGAAATATTTGATGGACTGGGTAGAACAGATCCCTGTGGCCAGTCACTCACATTTGCCCTTTTGTGAGCAATCTGTCTTTCCTTGCAACAGGCAGTGGGATTTGGGCACAACAGCTGGGCGCATGCTTTATTCATGAGGGAGTCTGGATTCAAGCCATCCAGACACTGACCATCCACAAATGCAACTGTAACATCAGCAGTGAAAGAGCTCTGACAGGCTGTGTGGAGCACATACCTCCTGCCCCTGACTTCATGTGCTGCACCATAGCCTCAATGGGTTCCTTGGGAAACAAGCTGTCCTACAGGGACTCCAGGTCTTCTCCTGGCTGTGCACTGGCATGGTGCCTGCTTAGCTGAGAGACTAATGTTCCCAGTGTGACTCTTTGGCCTGCATCTCTGTAAGAGCAGTAAAAAGCCCAGGAATTCCCAGTCCTTTTATAATGGTGTAAATCTGGGACATGAGGCAGTGAGACGTATCCATCCAGGGAAAGGAAGACCAATGAATAACTGCCAGTGGGAATGCCTCCCTGGATGGCAGAGGGCAAGCAGACTATCTGGTGTATGCACACGTCTTTTTGTGTACTGTAGCATTATATTGCAGCTGCTGTAAGTCATTTTAGCTCTGTTGTAGTCAAGGGATTTTTTCCAGCTGAGAATCTGCTTTTGGGTGGAGCCATGTCAGGTCTGCATCACCCTGGACATAGATCTAGCAAGCAGTGTTTCAGATCTACCACAGAGGTATCCAATATTTTGGACAAGTCTCTCAACACAACACTCATTTTATCAGTCCAGGGTATGTTGTTTTCGTCAGAGAGGAATGTAGCAGAGGAAAGGCGTGTGGCATTTTTAGCGTAGCAGGTCTATCTGTGTGGCAGATGTCCTCTGACCTATCAGACCGTCTGGCTGAACCACAGTTTAGGATCCTCAGTCAAATAGAGTGTATTGTGGAAAATACACAAAAGCTCTCAAAATTAGCAAAAAAACCCTCAAAACAGCAACCATTTTCAGAAATGCTTTCACAGTTCCCTTTTGTGTGTTTTTCAGCATCTAACATTTATTTTGGAGTGGGGCAGAGAGGTAGATTGGCTGCTTGCCTGCCTTCTGGGATGGAGAGTTTTGTATAAAAGGAAGGAGAACATCAAAACCAGATTGAGGGGAAAACAAAGTCACCTCTTTGCAGAGAAAGCTTATGGTTTTATGCAAGTTCAGGATATAATAGTTATTTTCCAGCTATAGCTATTCTAAATTTGTCCTTCTGAATAGCCTAGTGGAGTGGCCATGACAAAGTAAGAATGCATATGCTTGTTCTCACAGAAAGAAGATTGAATTTTACCATGAAGTGGGAAACAAAAGATATGTGTAGCTAGTTCTGTTGTGTGTAAACCACCAGGTACTGGTTTCTTGCATGAATTTCCATAATACTCTGTATGAATCACTGCTTCCTAACATACAGGTTCAAGCCAGCAGTGCAAGCCTATTGTTCTGGCTGATTGAATTCCTCTGATGCATTTAATTCTGCAGCATACCAGAATGTCTCTGAGATAAGGGTTGGTTCAGCAACTGCCCTGGCAGGGGAAAGTCAGATTGCAGCTTGGAATGACAGCCCTGGGAAGGAGGGGGGCCTCACCAGAGTGCTGGAGCATAATAGCCTCTTTTTGGTAATCAAGCCTAGTGCTCAGTGGCCAGACAACTGTCGCCTCCTTTAGCAAGAACATGTGTACTCTGTGTCTGCATAAGACATACTTCGACTATGGGACACCACTCAACATTCTGAAACTAACATCCTGGTTTTTGAAAAGCACCTACCAGTAATGTAAAAAAGGGCCAAAAGCCACAAGCAGCCAAGTACAAGAAAGCAAGACTCATGCAAGCTATGCTCAGTCTTCTCTTCACAAGCAAGGAATTTGCTAAGTAAAACTCCAGAAAGGCTCAGTCTTTCTCTTGGAGAGTTGTACCTAATCTTTGTAGTGAGTCTTCACGGGGGGAGTTCTTTGAGTTCGTTGAGTAGGAAATACCAGTCCAGGGAATCAGTTAGCAGAGCTCCAAAACTTCGATATAAAATGCCTGGTTTCCTCCTACCATGCCTACAACCTCCATTTTGGCCTGGGCGTTTGTTGCTCTATGGTTTGATGAAGCCTCCAGGTCCATTTTCCCAGGCAGCAATCTATCAGACAAAGCCTCTCAAAAATATCAGACAGAAAGTCATACTACAGGCAATGTCAGACTGGTGTGTTTATACAGCCATCTCTGTTTCTAATCACCATGATTAGATAAAAAGATGCTCTCTTCATGAGCTGGCTTTGCCTGCCAGGTCATGAGAAACAGCCAGCAGTTGCACTCTTACCTCTTCAGTAAAAAGTGCAGAAGGAGACCCCTTCTCACACTAAGAACTTCATAGCATGCAGGTGTGGCATAGAAAAGAAACACAAGATTTTAAGGTCAGAAGGAGATAATTTCATTTTAATGCACACATGTCACAGGCTACTGAGCAACCTTGAATTTGCATGCTCAGATTTCAGAGGAGCTTTTAGGTGACAGCCTTGATCAAAAAAATCTCCAGAGGAGAATCCATGACAACCTCAGCACATTGTACCAGTTGCTAGTTGACTGCTGCTTTTCTTGTAGTTTGACTCTCTCTTTGCCAAATATAAGATCTCACTTTGACTTCACAGGCTTTTCACCCTATTCAGTGGAAAATGATCAGCTTTTTTTCCCCTAAAACATCAATCAAATTTTTAAATTTTTTTTTTAGCTCACCATAAGTGTCAGCTCAATGTCTGAGTGTGAGATCCATCTAGACTAATAAGTTACCTAAAATTAAAAATCTGGTATGACCCAGTTTTCTGGCCTGCCTCTAAGATTTGGAGAAGTATAGGCTTTTTAAGATGGTAATTTGTCATGCTTAGAACAAATGTCACACCTCTCTAAGGATGGGTGAGACCTAACTACTAATGGACTTATGTCTCCTTCCAGGCTATCAATAAAAATGTTAAATAGCAGAGGATCTAGACCTGGAGGACCCTGGATATCTGGAGGAATTCTCAGGAAATAGGTGGGAAACAGTACCCCCTTTAGCATGACACTTCAAACCCTACTGTTAATCGTTTCAAGGGTGCCTTGTATTACATATTTCCTTAATAAAAATATTGTGTGATACCAAGCCAAATGCGTCATAGAAGCTTAGGTGAATCACATCAACTCTTCCTTCCACTGACTGAGCCTATAAATCTCCTAAATCTGAGATTATAGCCTAAACTGACACATATTCCCTTCATGGCCCTGTGGGTCAACAGTAAGGGAAGGTACTCCTTTTAGGAAACTGTCTTCTGAGCACTGAATATGCCATCTTTAGCTTTTGAACGGAGACTAATGGTGTTCAAATGCTGTGTGCAAAGCATACCTGTTGGTACTTACATCTATTATATTTCCCTGAAAAGACCAACTGTGGCCTCAGGTCAATCACATGCTCCTGATTAGAGAAGATAGTACTTTTATCGAACTGGAATGACTTGGACAGCTGGTCCTTAGGGACAAAGGTTGTTCAGGTACAGGATCTTCTTCTTAGAGGCCAAGAAAACCTCCTTAGACACAGGTCTGAGTGAAGTCCAGTGGGTGTCCCACCACGCAAAACTCAGTCAGGGACATTCGATTGCAAACTTCTTTCTCCTGTCCAATATACCATATATTCAGTTTCTGCTTTTCTTATCTTTTTTCTCCCATGATTGGTTGGTTGGTTGGGTTTTGTGTATTTACATCTGTTGGGGCCTTGAATGCACTGTTCTGAAACCAGTTCATAGTTTGGAGGCAGTTGAGTCCTGCAGCTCACATATCATCAACTCAAAATTTCACATCTTGTTAGCCTGCCTTAAGCCCAGGAATGATTGTGCTCTTAGACTGAAGAATAATATCCAGAGAACCATCTGGCCTTGATTTGAGGATATCAAGAGATAGAGAATCCAGAACCAGCACTGGCTGCTTAGTAGCTAAGCATCCACACTGTAATCCAATTAATCTGGCTTCATCTTTCAGTTCCTTGATCTTCCTTTCCTTATGGTTTACAGAAGCCTCAGGTCTTTAAATCTTCTCTCGCTCTGGCTTTAGATAGGCAAAACAAATGGAGCTCTATAAGAAAGATACTGGCAAACTGGCAAGAGTCCAGCAGAGGACCACTGAAATAGCTAGGACATATATGGTGTGTGAAGGGAGGTTGAGTGGACTGGGATCACTCAGTTTGAAGAAGGGAAAGCTGAAGGGGAGTTGCTTGCTGTTTTCTACTCTCTAATGGGTGGTGGAGACAGACTTCTCATGGAGGGTCACAATGGCAGAGTGAGAAACAATGCTGCAAGTTGCAGCAGGAGCATTTTCTCTCTGGACATTAAGATTTAATGGTGGAGGGAGGCAAAGCACTGGAGATTACCAGAGATTTTCAAACCTGGGGCAGACAAGGCCTCAAGAAATCTGCAGTCCCCTGCAACATAGTTTTTTCCCAAGTCATACTATATAAGAAAACTTTCAACATCCATAGAGACCTCTATGTGCTCTCTTATGAGCACCCTCCCCCAAGATTTAAGCATCTTCTAAAAACTACAAGCAGAATAGGCTGTAGCATTGTGACATTTTTTAAGCAGAGCCACAGAAAGATCACCAGTCTTTTTATACCTCAAGGAATTGTATTAACCATAGGAGAGCCCTTGACTGAGGACATTCAATTGTCCTCTTCTTACCCTTAATCATTTTCAGAATCATCCCTTTCCAGAATGTCATCTCCAGGCTGTTATGAGCAGCTTATGTTCTCTAGATGAATATATTAGCATTTGCTTCACTAAACGTGGTGTTTGAAGGGCCCAATTTATCAAGTGATACAGTCAGGCAGTGTGATTTCCATGCTTTCCACACTATTTATCCATCTGCCAATCTTTGTGTCATCAACAAATGATTACCAGTGGTAATTTCAAGCTTCCGGCTCATTGATGAAAATGTTGACTACCACTCTCACTGGTGACACATCCTCCTTCAGCAAGAGCTCTCTGCTGACAACTGATTTAAATCTGTCAGTCACTTTGTCCTTCATGCCACTTCACCTTCCTGATATTTGGTTATGCTAATTTGTAATCAGACTGCTACATGGTTACAAAGGAGACACTTCATCAGGGACTATCATGTAATAGTTGACTAATGACTTTGCTAGCCATACCTGTGAACTCATCAGAAGAACACTATTTTATTTATTCAGTGAGACATACTTTCCACAGTGACATGTTATAGGAATTAATTGCTTTTTTGTTATCCTTTTATTCTTTATCAGTTGCGTCCCGTGTCAGTTTTTCCATTTTGCTTGGACTAGGGTTCGAGTAAGTGATCTGCAGTACCTTGGTCATTCAGATTGCCCTGTTTGAACTGTCATTGTGCTCATGTTCCTTCCATTTTCTGGATTCTCCCATTTCACAAGATGGTTTCAAAATTAATCCAAACAGACCTCAGCTGATAATTTTGTGATTCCCGAATGCAGATTATTTGGTCTTCTGCTTTGGAAATGCTTTATTTATAAGAGACGTTTAACTCACAAAGACATTTAACACTAAAGCAGGAATATTCACTGAATTGCTTCTGATTCATGTTATCACTTCTGCTTTTGCTATCTTCATCAAGTAATGGGCCTGAGTGATTGCTGCAGTTGCCTTTGTTCAGAATATCCCTTTGAAAACATCTTTCTGCTTCCTTAGGTCCTACATTGGCCATGCATTTTCCTCCAGATACTCTTACCATTTCAAACCATCAGTGTTAAAATACTGAAGTTTGAAAAAACCATTCTTTTCTCACCTGTTTACTGAAAATTCTTTTTTTCTCCTTTTTACTACCCTCAAGCTTACCACAAAGCTTTTGGCTAATGTTGTGCTAGCTCTGTTTTTGCAGGCCTGCAGATATTTGCCATCTAATACAATTTTCCTGAGCATATCTACTTCTATTCACAATTTTTTCCTGAGTTATTCCTCACAATCTGGTTAATTCCTAGTTTTCTTTGAGTTTGAAAAATTAGCTCTTTTGAGGTCCTGGTGCACATATAACTGTTAAGGATAGCCCTTATTTGCCCATATTGAATATAATCAGGTCATACTCACTGTTCCCTGAACTGTCAACTTTCAGCCCAGTAATTAATTTATCTTTGTCAGAACGAAGTCCAGAAATCTTAGAACGTGATGGGCCCTTATGTTAGAAAGCAAACTATAGTTTTCCCCAAATCAAGATGCTTTCTCAGTGGCTGTTTGGAGCTTACAGTGTATGGAAGTCCCCTGGAGCATTGTCTTTCTTTCCTTGCATTTATCATGGAGACTATGGAGTAATTCCTATTCTGTGGCCTGCTTTTATGGCGTGATTCACACAGTCCATTTTCACTTACTCTATCTTTCCTAAGCCAGTCATAACCAGTTATTTTAACATTCCAATCATGCAAATTGAAACCAGCAGATTTGAGTAATACTGATTATATCACATTTCTTCTCACTAATGAGAATTTCCAATTCCTCTTGCCTCTTACCCAGACGACTAATGGCTACATAAAATCAAATGGAAAACCTCTACTGTTCACATTCTTTGTCACACAATTAAATCATTTTACAACATGCCAAGCTTGTTTGTAGCTCCTTAACCCACAGTTCTTGCATTGCATAACGCCTTAACTGCTGCTGTATTCAGGCTAGAAAGATTAATTCTTGTTCCTCACCAGCAAAACACTTGTCATCCTGTTTATACAGGGGATGTGACCTAGTGCTCCTCAAAACCCAGACTTTCAATGTCACCTCCTTCAGCTAAACAGTAGTTAGTTCATCTTTGTGTTCTGTCATGGATGGGGCTAAAGGGATTATTGATAGGTTACATGAACCTTGCTCCTTTGGCTCCTTTCCAAGGGTTCCTCAAATCATCTGTTGTCTCTGCTTCTTCACATGATGTTAAATCAGGAATTTCTCCATTTGTAGTCACCAGTGTGACTTGCTGAAAGAATGCACAATCCAGTACCTATTGTGCTGTTATCCTTGTTATTTTCTCTAGGGATATGACTTCCCACCCCATTTCCTTCATGCCAATGTCCTCATCCATTTCACAATTAGATTTCCTTGGTGAGTTCAAGAATCCTCTTCATTCTTTTCACAGTTACCATCAGCATGTTCCTGAACAAGTTCTTGGCTATTCTTTTTTTCTGTTGAAATCTTCTAACCAGACTCAGTTCATGTAACTTGCCCTAAGTATCCCCACACTTCATGCTATTCACATGTGGATGAGTTTGGATTTACTTTGCATAAACTTAGCAAGTACAGTCAAATCATGATTACTTGCACGTAAGCAACCACTATTCTGGTCACTGATCAGTTTCTCTTCTCTGTCAATATCTGGTCATATGTGAAATGCATGAATGATGTAACTCTTTCTGAATCCAAAGACTGTCACTTGCAGTTTTGAGTGGCACATGGATAGCTGTGTATTAAGTCTAGCACCCTATATCATTCTGATTGAAGCACCCTGAAGCATTTACTAGGAATATTGGTTAATGTTAAGAGAACCTTACATCTCAAAAAAAAGTTTAGGTAAGTTCATTTTTGGGCAAGTGGCTCCATTTGCCTTTAAGGAGGTATGATTTCCAGAGTGTAGTAGAGTCAGACTGTGCTGGAAGCAGTTCAGCCTGGTCAGGCTGGAGTGTTTGTTTAAAATCAGAGTTGTTTCCTGAACCATTTGTTAAAAGTTGTATCATCACACTCTTTGCTGGGTTTCTGCCTCTCCTGGGAGCTGTAACATGCATAACCAGTTTGACTTCATGGTGATTCCTTCTCTCTACCCACCCAGCTTCTGACATGGGACTCCAGCCGCAGGGGAAGGGGGTGAGAATCTGCTTGATCTCTTTGATCTCAGCCAATGGGGCTTGTTTCTTGTCTCTGTCTCTGTTCATTTTACGATCCAGATTCTGATGTCCCCAGACTAAACAGGGAAAAATCCTTACACTGAAACACAGTCTACACTTGGAGTAAGACATTAGATGGCTTGGGATGTTTGCTGCTGTCTTCAACAGAGAGTGGGATAGTTCACAGCTTACTTTGAAGTTTCAGCACAAGATTCTTTGCTTGTCTTCTGTGGTGCAGATTTGCTATCCATAGCAGAGCAGCCAGTAATGGTCATGGTGCACACACATTGAGCTCTGCATCTTTCCTTGCAGAATCTAACTCCTCTGTGTGACAGGAGTGTAGTGAATGGTGTTAAGGATGGGTCACTAAGACTGCTGGGGCAGAAGCTCAGCTCATAAATTTAAATAACTGTGATCTGAAGGGCCCATCCATATTGCCTGGGAATATCTTCCTTTGTGTGATGGCAGCAAGGTCAGAGCATGAGACAATTTTCTGTGTTCCATTCTGGCTCTCCTGTCCAGCATGTAATGTGACAGTAACAACTTCATGTCAAAAAGTCCTTCCTGGAGATTTTCTTCCACTGTGCTGCTGAATCAGTGATATCTGAAGATGTGATATGAAGATCTGAAAACAAAAAGCTGCATCTGAAGTTAAGTGTTATTCAGCTGGGTATTTTCTTGTGATTCTGGAGGCCATGGAAGACTGGGCTAATCTCAGGTGTGGAGTGAGGCTATAGAAATGTAATTGCACTTTTGTCGTTCTAATTGGGAACGGCGGAAAGAACGACACGGACTCTCAAAGGAGTCAGAACAGGAGAGAATCTCTAGTTTATTGTTACAGTCATGTTATATAGACTAGTTCGTCGAAAGTACAGAAAGGAAACTCCTATTGGTTAGTAAAATACTACATTACCATCATTGGTCAGTGGGGTTTACCACCCCCTGACCTTCTCCTGCAAGGAAAACACGGGAATCAGAAAACAGCACCTGCAGGCTGTTTTGTGTCTTTGAGGATTGTTTTGAATCCTCCCATGAATTTCCCAGGCTAGCTTCTCAGGCAGGGCTGGCAGGCCATGGGCCTACAGCCTGCTCCAAAGCTAGCCTCCATACACTTTCAAATTTGAATAGATCCTCAAAGCCATTGTCTTTAAGCTGCAACATATGTATACAGTGACCTTAGGAGAACTTGGATCCTGGCTGTTGATAAATGGCATTATTTAATTTATTTCTTTTCTGCCAGTTGCAATATTGGCCAGAGAAACCTGCCCCACCAGTTTTGCCATTACATTCATTTTTGGCTTCAAGTCACACTATAAAGTCAATAGTAGTCAATGAAACAATAATGGGAGAGGAGGACCAGGATTAAAGACAGAGACCATCTCTCACCAGTAGACATGTGACTCCAAGGCTAAGTGTTGGCTTATAATTATTATTTAAAAAAAAACAACTTGACAAGGAAATGTGATCTTCCCTTTGTGCCATGTGCATGGTCAAATCTTGAATATGCTTCCTGGGAAAAAGAAACAACCTCCTGCACAGTGGAGAAAGCAAGGACTCTCTGCTGAACCTATGGTTTTCATTTGTCTGGTTTCTGGATGACAGCATTATGTTATGGAAAGCTTTTTGTAGTTTCTAAGTCCTTTTGTGAAGATCAGAAAGGTATGTTAGATGAAGAAAAATCAATCAAAGTTGTTGCCATTATCCCTTCCCCAACCTTACAGTTTGCTCCAGCAAGGATGTGATTTATGAGAAATTCCCTGGCTTTACTGTGGAAAGTATCAAATGGAAAAATATATCCATTTAATTCAGCATAGCTTAAGGTGATATAGCTGGGACTTGACTGAGTTGAAATCCCAGGATATATACTGCAAGAACTCAAGTGGCCTAAAAATACACACAGTGATTTCCTGATGTCCTCCACACTCACCAGAACAGAGCTAATGTGCTGGTCATGGCACAGAATGCTGCATATAGCAGTCAGCTAGGGTCAAAAAACACATTAGATTTTAACTTTTCAATATAAGACCTGCTTCAATGCAGTTTGACTATTCTGAACATTCTGCACCAGGAGGGTTTTGCCACAGTCCTTAGAAAACACCTTTTTCTCAGGTACCACTACGACATTTGACCAGATGACTCATTCTTGTACACTTCAGTGTCTGGGGTGAGGCCTTTTTTTGCAAAGAATCCTTTCTTCTCTCATCAAAACTCTCCAGGGCAAGGATTAACTTTTGTTCTGCAGTGTTTGTACAGCACCACACACAATCTTGCATGGTCGCATTGGGCTCAACCCTTCACAGTCCTCTGGCAGGCTGCTGCTCCTGGTTGCGGTTGACTGCAGAGCCTGAGTTTAGATGTTCCTGACAGAACTGCTAAGTTCTTACAGATCTGAAGTCAGATACAGATGCCCGAAATCCTAGACACCACACTAAAACACCACCCCAATGCTGGGTAGCAGTCTTTGTCCCTAAGAGGTGTAAGTGTGTGTGACTATGTGGCTCTTTGGTTGGGCCTAAGTAGTTTTTGGCAGCTGATGCAAATACCCAGGAGGTTTAGCCTTCCACTTTGCCCATGGATGAGGAAACCTTCACGGAGAGCACATGGAGCATAACTCCTGTTTGCCACAAAGATGGCTTTCTGTACCATACTCTTCATGGGATTCTTATAATGGACCAAAGCTTTCAGAAACAGAACATTAGGTGGAGAAAAATCGGATCTAAGAGGACATTAAAACCTTGAGAGGTGCCCTTTATAAACAATGTCTTAGGCTATGCACTTTGGTGAGATGGTATCTACTGGGTATGGAAAAACTTCCTTCAAAGATAGGTCTTCCTGAGAGAAACACAGAATAAATGTTACCAGCACAAACATGAGGAAATATATACAAAGTTGGGACTGGAGGTGGTGTATGGGTAGGAGAAAGACAGAAGATATCAGATGAAGGGCTGGCCAGGCTTTTGGTTACATGTTCAGTTTAGTGGAAATGAGAAGGAAAAGCCTTCTACTTTTCCTCTTAGCATGCTATCCTCATGGCCTATATTTGTCATCTAGGACTTGAACAGCAGAGAAAAAAGTTTGCATTGCAGTAAAAATAAACCAGCTTTTTTGTTATTGACTATTTTTATCAAATGTTTAAAATGAAGCAGTGCAAAAAAATGAAAATCATACCCATTCTTTTGCCAATTTCAATACAGATAGAGATGGGCTGAACTATTTTTAACAAAAAAATAAATACCCCTCTTTGAGGTCTTCCTCTGAATTTCATACCAGGACCCTTTGTGTTCCCTGGTGTGAGTGTTTGATCCAAAAATACACAAAGATCTGCCAAACCACTAACTACAACTGAGACAAAGTTGAGTAAAAATGGAGCCAAAAAAAGTTGTGTGTGTGGTTTTTCTTGAGAGGTTAGATCACTTCTATGTTTTTGAAATATGTAAATATATAAATGTGTACCAGTATATTTTAAATGACTTATTGTTGTTTATCAGGGGAAACTGTGCAGGTAAATAGAAAAATATAGAAAAGACCTTTAAAACAGGCACAGGAGAGAGATTGGAGAATGGGTCAGGGAATTTAAACTTGGCTGTTCCATCTTCAAACTGAGAAAAATGATGGTTTTGTGATTCTTGATGAAATTATCATGTACAATGAAAGCAAACCGCATGCACAATATGCAAGCAAACCACAAATTTTTGAGAAATACTAAGAGGAGCTGACAGTTCTGGTGCTGATATAAACAGCAAGACTTGAGATGGGAAGGACTCGTAATTTGCATGAGTGCATCCAGCTGGCAAAAATCCAATTGCAGAATCAAGGCTTTCA
Organism: Poecile atricapillus; assembly: GCF_030490865.1. Taxonomy (NCBI): domain Eukaryota; kingdom Metazoa; phylum Chordata; class Aves; order Passeriformes; family Paridae; genus Poecile; species Poecile atricapillus. The sequence continues at coordinate 83,594,336 of NC_081251.1, forward strand.
AGCAGAAATGGGGCTGCAGGCTGGGAAAAGAGTCGGGCACCTGCAAGCTGGTACTCTTAATGCTGGAAGTAGGAAGGTATTGCTCAGCAGATCATTTTGTTCTGTCCCTAGCTGGAAAAAAAGGCTTATGATGGGGTACCACAGCCCTGTGAAATTATGACTGCTATGTACCACCAGTATATTTAACTGCTGAGAGGGATCCCTAAAGGACAATCACAAAACTTTCTTAGGGAGTGGGCTATGTGCAGAAACGGGGTGTTACCACAAGTGATAGCAATGCTTCCTTGTGAAAGATATAGCCATATAGATTTACACCACATAACCCCAGTATTCAGGACAAAATAAACTTGAAAATGCATACCTGTCTTTTCTTTGTGCAAACGTATTTGACTTTAAATTATCTGGAATGAAATAAGTGAAGCTAGTATTTCTTCCTTGTGGCACACCAGAATGTCCTGAAAGGAACCAGAAGAGGTGACTGTCTTCCATAAAACATGGGGATAGTACTTCCAGGGGATGGTATTTTTTTTCATTCATTTACCTAAAGGTGACCTTTTTACTTACATTGAGAGTTTTGTGTTATGTTTCATCTCAATGACCCAAATACTGCTCTGTGCCACAATTTGAACCTGACAGTCCAGGTACCATATCTTCCCAGACAGCTTTGATGGTGTCTTGTCCTCATTCAGCTGACAAAGAGTGAGAGGAAGGATCTTTCACACAAAAGTAACATGAAGGATGCTTTACTATTTATAGAGAGGAGAGCTTTTAAGCACAAAAAATTTGTGATAGGTACATAACTTGCATAATCTTTCACTGGAATTGGGGGGGCCTGTCTTTCATTTGCATTTTAAAACGTGTCCTGACTCAAACATATTCAGCTAAAGAATTTCAAACAGAGAGAGAAAAAAAAAAGACAGGGAGGAAGGTTTTTTTTCTGGTACAGTAGGAATGCCAGCTTTATCTGGATGAAACAAGCCAGAGATTAAATTTAGTTCCTCAAAAGGATGGTGAATATCAAACATTACTGTAAGGTTTGGATAAGCCTTGTTTGTTTGGATTCTTATCCATTCCACAGGCAAGAATAATTTTCTCTCCACAAACAGAAATGTTTCCAAACCCAGTCCCTCTTTACCAAACTAAAGTGTTAGACCTAGAGGCAGCAAACATTCCCCAGACTCTGTTTCCCTCACACAACTTCCCTATCAGCCCCAAAATCTGAGCTCTCCCAAGCTTCCTGTTTTCCACTGTTGCATTCTTACTTTCATGCATACCCCATCACAACTGGTGTGGCTTCTGCTTGGGAAAATATTATTTTCCTATACTGCTGCTTAATTCCCAAAAAAACCACACAGACACCTGCACAAAGAGCTCCTCTGAGAACTCTAGCATGGTCAATAGATCCTATTAATACTTATCAAAGCCAGGCACCCAGTCTTCAAAGCCTAGAAATTGTTTCAAATTCCAGGAGAAAGTGATTTCAAAATACTTCACACCTCCCTTGCCCAACTGTAGGAAAAAAATGTAGCACAGGGGGAAGTAAAAAATGTTCCTTGACTGTCCCATACCCCTGCTTGCAAATAGCTTCATCCTGAAAGCAAATTTCACTGCTATATTGCCATTGTGTAGTGGGCAAGATTATTTTGACACCACCTTAAAAAAAATAAACCAAAATTCTTCAATGAAAACCAGCTTTTGATTTGAATGAAGAAATGTTTGAAGAAAATGTCTGCTTTGGTAAGTACTGTTTGGGGTTTCTTTTTCTTTCAAATTCCGCCTTTTCAGAACAAGCGACCTGATGGGACACTGGTGGGTGGCAGGTACATGGATGCAATAATAAAGAGTGGGTTTTGCCAAACTCTGGCACCATTGTCTAGGAATAAGTACTGTATGATTGGGCCCTTGGTAGCAGGTGATGGCAGGAATGGTAGATCCCTGGGGTTATTTTACAAGGGCCAGATCCCTCTGGCCTAGACAAACAACCTGGTGGACAAACACCCTCTAAGCTGGTCCCCCAAATCCTACATGGAAGATAAGATGCATTCTGGTGATGGCTCCTCCTGATCCAGCTCCTGTCAATGGATGATGAAAACCTGAGAGACATCCTGGAAATACCTAGGATAATGAAGGACATGGGAGTGCTACTAGATAAATCCCAATCAGTGGGTATGTGGGGTGCTCTCAGATAAGACCTGCTCAAAGATGACTCCAGGTTGTTGTTTCCAGCTCTGGCTGCTGAGGCTGCTGTGTCTGGGCTTAGGTGTTTGCCTCTCTCTCCTCTCTCCAGTCCCTGCTCTCCTGTCTGGCTCATCCTCCCTTTGTTTACTCACCTGTGAGATATATTGTCTCAAGGCCAGATTGCTCGCTTCCCTAAGCAGGCAGCCTGGGAAGCACAGCTGCCTGTGTTATGAGTTAGTACAGTTATGTGTCAATCCTTTTTTAGGATAGATACACATGAATGTAGGGCTTGTAATAAAAAGTGAACAACAAAACACAGGGGTGAGCAAAGACATGGCAGGCGTGCCCTGGTGAGCAAGGACTTGGAGGCAAAGAGCCCTGGGGAGAAGTAATGGATAGTCCTGTCCCTTTGTCCTCTCCCATGTGCCATCCTACTCCAGGTCACCACTACCCCCACCTCACCCTTCGGTAATGCTACTAGAGCAGGAGGACAAGAAGGTGAAGGAAACATCTCACCACCTGAGAAGACCCCAAGTGTGCATCCAGGAAGGACACAGAGGGGACTTCTGCTCTTCCTCCTGCTTCTGCCCTACCTCCTGACCCTCCCAGCCACTGAGGGGTTGCCTGAGTGCTGGCTGGAGTCTCATTTCTGGTTCAGTTCAAATAGCGCAGACAAGATGCTCACCTGCCCTTCTGCTCCTTTGTTCCCAGGGGAGTAACTAGATGGGCTCTTTGATCATCCATACTGCAGCTGAGTGTGGGCATACTCCAGCTGTTGTGGGTGGAGGTGTGCACAATTCAGTACTGAGAAACCGATGACCTTCATTCTGGCTAAAAGCAGGAGAGTGAAGTGAGGTCCTGGGAGACAGGGATAGAGGTAATAATGTGTTATTTAGGGCACAACTAAAGCTTTCAGACACCATTTCTATGCATTTAGTTCACACATTTTGGCCCATCACTGGAGTGAGGGCTTTCCAGAGTCAGCTTATGCCCTGTGCCAAATGATCTGTTCTCTGGTGAATGTTGTGTGGAAAGGTTTTGTCACATAGGTAATGATTTCAGAGAGGGCCTGTGGAGAACAGAAAATGACATTGTTCTGTCTTGACCCACCAGGGAGCCGCTCTGCTGCACAGGTACTGTATATAACATACAGGATGTTAATTCAATTTTCATGTACATTTTGGAGGAGCTGAATGTGGCCTTTGTCTAGTGCTTTGGCTCATAAGGGCTTTTTCATAAGAAATTCTATTTAAATGAAATAGAAAACTTTCTGATAGTTACCAAACACCAGGAGACAATGGCAAGCTATATCTATTCATCATAATCAGCCATTCATTTATCCTAAGAAGGAATTTATTGGTGATAATCCTGAGTGAGGGCTTGCTTGTTTGCATGACTGGATGATATGCAGCATTGATAGCACCTTGCTGAACCCTTTGGAGTGTCAAGCTGAAATTACAGGAGAGACGTAATAAAGCTTGGGAAGCACTAACAAAAAACCCCATTCTCAGCTGCATCATGAGCATCTTTCCATCCTGGCATAGGAGGATATGAAGAACAAGAACAGATGGACAAAACACAGACATGCCTCCAGCAAGAGGTACTGTAAAGACCAAAACATGTAAATTTAAAAAAGAACAAACAGGAACATGTTAGAAGGGATAATGGGAAGAAGTAAGCAGGTGGAAAGTGGTTGTGGTAGGAGTGGGGTGCAGGAGGGCAGCTTCACAGCAAATTAGGAACCTGAAAGCCCACTCAGTGCTGCTGAGCCCTGCACAGGTATGTGCATCATCTTCCCTTAAACACACCCTATGGTCTTCCCATGCACCATGTGCTGCTGCCTCACACCTTTAGCATCAGAAAGCAATCCCTAGTCCCTAACTTGGCTCTTCCTTTCCTCGGCTTAAGCTCATTAATTATTATACAGCCCCTGGAGATGTGATAATTAGCTCATTAAGGAATAATTTTGCCTGCATAGAAAGCAACAGTTGCAGCCATCATTGGAGAGAGGAGAGTGTCTGCGTGCAGCCATCTCAGTGCCAGATGGAGTCTAGGTTTCAGGTGAAATTCTGCCTAAAAGAATTGACTGAGAAAGGAGGGCTTTTTTTCTTAATGACGTTGGATATGTTCCAGGACCTGGCAGAAAAAAGTAATGTTAGATCCCAAAGGAATTAATGCATCAGTTAGCTCCAACTAAATCTTCTAGGGATGTGATAAGAAGGCACAGTAAATATTTTACCAGGGGCTAGGCCAAAATATCTGAACCATTCTGGGGCAAATTAGTGGCTGATTTGCTCCTATCAAGAGCACCTAGCAGAGCACAGCTCCGAGGACGAAACACAACCTTGTTTAACCCCAAGGAGGTGTCAGTGCTTCTGTGGCAAGTTTCCATCCTGCCTCCGGCAAGAAGTTGGGCACAGTCCAAGACTGCTTGTACTTTCCTTCACCAGCACCACAATGAATAGCATTCCCCTCTCCCACACTCACCAGGGCTTCCAGAAGAGCTTGCATTCTCCATTTGCATTTCAGGTGATTTCAAAAATGTGAGCACTTTGTCACCTCTTGATGGGAGCTGAGGCCTCTGAATCTGTATGTGGGGAGCCATCTGAGGAGCAAGGGGGCTGAAGATATGAAAACATCTTTGCCTGCTGCTTTCAAGCAACACTGGGGGACTGCTGTGCAGGAGATGAACTGTGGGAACTAGATGAGTGTATCATGTATAAAGGCCATGGGGTGAACAGGCAATTAATGAGAACCAGAACTATTATTTTTCTAATCTAAATGATTGCAACAGATTGGGTTCCAAACCAGTCTACACCAGGGGAAGCTGGACCTTGTTGGTCTCCCAGAATGCCTCCAAATGAGGTAGAAAACTGGTAGCTAAACTGTTTCAAATGATTTATTAAGGGATTGTCAAACCTTACTAGCAAAAAGCTGTCAGAGAAAAAAAAACGTGTAAAGGCGTTAGGCAAATGACTACTCCTACATTAGTCCTGGGGTTATAGGCATGTCTATGAGGTGTTTTGCAGCCAGACAGTGATACATTGTCTGAATTCTGAACTGATCAGACACTATAGGGTAGCACTGACCCTAAAGTAACCCAAGCTTGGGTTTTTCAAGGTGATAACTCCTTTAAAGCAGCTTCTGCTCAGCTCTGCACACAGAGAGATCTTGAACATGCTTGCTCAGTGCCTGGGCAGAGTGCAAAGTCATAGATGGATGTAGCCTGAGAGAAAAGCTTAATTAATAAATGCAGGCAAGGTCCTAGAAGGCTTTATGCTGAACCAGAACACAGGGAAAAGGACATACTCAAAAAATGTGAAAACCAAAAAAATATGTAATATAGAGAAGAGAAACACTCACAGTTATTTGTGGCAGTGAGTCCCAGGCATCAACCCTTGCTTAGCAGGCTGAATTTCTGTAATAAATTAATTAATTGTAATTAATGTGAATGGGTGAAAAATATAGTAGTGATGGCTAAATCAATAGAAGCAAAAAAGCTGTTGAAAGGTTTGCACAAATTTGCTTCAGCACCTGGGATTCCCTGCACTAGAGATGGAAAGGCAGATATCTCTGTCTATAGTCAGGGTTTCTGGATGGTCCTGTGGGGCAGGAAGGACACCAGTACCTGAGGAACTTGGTGAATATTTGGAGAAATATGGAGTTCAATACTGTGTACTGCTCTTTGCACTCAGTTTGTGTCCTGGCAGGACCAGGTTCCCCACGTTGCTGCACCCTGATAGGCAGCTGCCCAAAGTGATGGAAACTCTGCTGCTGTCTCTGCCTGGCATGGATGTTGACATACAGGCTTCAGGGAAATGGACACTTGGATGGGCTCCTTCTGGGCTGGCTCAGGAAAAATGGGGTGGGCAAGAGACAAAAAGAGCTACTGCAAACATTCTACCTGTATTAGGGCTTAAATTTAACTCTTGGGTCAATCAGAGCTGCCAGCATGGCCCCTTCTGCCAGCATAAAATGGCCTTTGAAGTGGGAAGGGAAATGAGCATGTAACACAAGCAAATAAAAATTGGTTGACCAAGAATTCAGGGAGGGCAGTATAACTGCACACAAGACTGAGTTTTGCCTTAACCGCCAATTTACCTTGTCTTGAGGGCACTGGAATATGTTAAGAGGCATCCAGTGGCCACAGACGTCTGCCGCTCACAGCCAGGGCCCAGCGAGTGGCGCCAGCACTTGCTCCTCCTTGAGCCCTTCCCAGCTGGCAGAGGTGGTGCCCTTCAGTTCTGCATCGCAGGCCTAAATGTGGCTCTGACAGCCACTGGGCTGGCCTCTCCCACTCCTTGCTGAACACCTTGTAGGTATGTCTGGTGAAGGGTCCCAGGACTCCTGAAGGAAATCCCACTGGAGTTCAGGAAGATGTGAGGAATCCAGCATCCAGCAAAAAGCAACCAGCAAGAAGCACTGGCCACTGAGGATGGCCCTTCCAAAGCATGGCAGGAAAGCTGGAGATGAGTAATATATTTAACTCACATACCTGGAAGGGATGTTTTATGGTGGCTTCACTGCAGGCTAAGCAGTCATGAAACCATAAGGGAAGAAATGCTCTCTTTTAGCAGTGGCAAGTCCCAGACAGAGGATTATGGACACTTCCGCCATTCTTAGCTGTCTGGAAACATACTTCACTCTTTACCAATGTTAAACAGAGATGCATTTAGAGGGCAAAATTACAGAACTGAGCCTCAGCTTTTGGTTGTAGGGTCTCTGATATTGTTTCCATTTTTTTTTTTCATTTCCTTTTTTTGGATCATTTTCCCTCATGCTGTTCTCCACCAGAGCTGCCCTGAGGAGCAAACTGACCTGTGTGAAACTTCTTCAGCCATGCTGCACATCCAGCTTGATGCAGCATTGTTAAACAAAAGAGGGGACCCAAGGGAGCCATGAACCCCACAGCAGGGCTGGTAGTGTTCTCCAAACCCAGCTTCTGCAGAAAGCTCAGTGCCCATGATGTTCTGACTACAGGGACATCTCTGCAGTCCTGGGAGCTAATTTTAAGTGCTTTGTCGATGGCTACCGAGCTGACTGCAAAGAAAGACTCAGATGTGTTCAGTTAATTTGTCAGAGGTCTGGCATTTTCAACCCATTTTCAACTGATTCAGGCTGGAGCCTCTTAAAGACACAGCTGTCCCCAAAAACAGTGAGGAAAATGTTGCTAAGCCTGCATGGCCAAATCAGAGAAGCTACAGGTCATTGCAGCCCCCAGCTACAGATGGTTAGCTTTTTAACACAAGCTATCTTATCTCACGCTTTAGACTTCGGAGAGGCTGGGTTCAACTCTTGGCGCCTCAGCCAGGAAGTTGGCTGCCTTGGATGCTCTCCAGTGCTTATTTACAGCATACATTTGCAGTGTGGCCATTGATTTATACTCCAGGCAGCCTCCACCCTAAAGATTTAGAAGCAGAGTCTCTTCGAAACAAAACTAAGGTCCACTTTACTTTGCCCTCAGCTAAGCGTCATTCTATCTGGATGCTCAAACAGAGGTAGTGGTGGAGGAAAATTTTGGCAAAGGCTCCCAGCAGGATTAAACACCCAAGTAGGAGCAGAAATTTCCAGTCTCTTACGTCAGTGTTTTGGTTCTTCACAAGCACTGAGGCTCTCCAGGCTTTTAAGGAAGTCTAATGGTGCTCCTGGACAGATTTAGGTTCCTAACTTTAGACCCTTTTTTGAGAAATTTGGCCTTTATGATTTGGGCCCAAAGTATTTCTTCATGACACACTGTCATCCTTTCTATTCTGGCACACTACCACCTATTCAAACACACCAGCCATGCTAAAACAGCCAAATCAAAGAGATTGTATTTTCTTCCTCCTTTTTTCATGTGGACAACTTCTGTCCTGAGTCACCCTGTCTCCTCCTAAAATGAGGCTCACACACCTAATGGAAAAAAATGTCCTGTTTGTTGCATGAAGGGGGAAGTCAGGGCCAAGGCTGGGTGAGTTTTGGCTAGCTGATCTCTGCCCCACAGCTGCAGCTGAGCATCCCACTCTGCTGAGCTCTTCTTCCAGCACCCCAGCCTTATGGCTCCACTCCACTGGCCAAAGCCTGGCTAGAGGCAGCCTCACACCTGCTTTTCTTCAGAAGATCTCCCTTTTCTTGGACATATGAATCATTCTGAGACATTTTCAAGGATCTGCCTGGTGCTCGGGATCAAAGGCTCGGCACCTTCCTTGAATGTGAACTTGTGCCAGCATTTTCATAAAAAAAATAATTGTGTGCCTTGTTCAACAGACCTGGCTAATGGCAGGTTCTGAGAAGCATCTAAGTACCTGGTAGTGGAGATGTAATAAAACCTGCTATACTTAGGCCCTTGAAGGCACTTCCAATTATAAAAATCTATTTTTGTACCTTTATAACCATCCTTTTTTAAAACTGTTTTTAACAAAGAGCCTCAACCTTTGAGCTATATATTTTTCTTACATTAAAAAGCCCACATATTGTTTTGCTTACTTTGAGCTGGGCATTTGGAAAAAAAACAAATAGGTTTGCTGGTGGGAGAGCTATTTTTCATGTTTGTGCAAATAATGAATGGTGTGATTGATAAAAATGAAAGTCTACAAAGGATGCAAAAATTCCCTTTCCAAAAGAGAGTTCTAAGCATGTTTTTTGAAGTGTTTCTGAGAGGAGGCTGCAGGGCTTGTTGTCTTGCTCACAGACAGGAAGGGCACTCTAAGGCAGAGAAAAACTCTCAGGAGAATCACTGAAGACTTCCTACACCTTTCCTGGCTCCATGTTCACTTCAAGGCAATGCAAAAAACAATTGTGGGGAACAATTTCCTCCTTACTTGATAGTTTGGGAATATGACGTATGAAAAACCAGAAAGAAAGAAAGAAAGAACAATCCCTTTTGACTTCAATAGGAGAATGGATACAAAAACTCTGAAGCATTTTATCTGCCTCCTAAATAAAAAAAGATAGAAGAATTTCACTATCTTTCTTTTCAGCCTAACAAGTGAAATTGGAAAATATGAACTCAAAGACCAGCTTTGCACTGAGAGTCACTGAGCCAATTCTGTAACAAGAGTGCAATTCAGGCATAAATGTCAAACGTAAATTTATATTTCTTTTAAATTGGTCACGTCCTCTCCTACATTATAATTAAGTGGGAAGGATGCTGTACTTGGGATGAACATGAAAGAGTAAGAAGTGCAGCCTGATGCACAGGCTGGGATGCAGTTCATGGGGTCCAGTGCCTCACCCCCTGCCTCACCCTTTCTCACAGGGCACTGAAAAACAGCGGTTCTGGGGAGCCTCAGCTGCTCAAGGGGCTGTGAGCCCAGGCAGTGCACAGAGCCATATGCACCAAAGCAGCTTTTTACATGGCTTGATGTGCAGCTATGGCCGGGTACCCCTGGGCAGGCTGTGTCGGGAGGGTGGCTGAGTCAGCGGGGCAGTGAGGATGGCTCTGGGCAATTAGAAGAGCAAAGAAGGGTGCTGTGTTTCCTCCCTGCTTGGTGCAGCACAGCGCTGTGAGTGGCCTGTGAGCTCGGGGCCATGGACAGAGCAGACTGCTTGCTTTCCCATCATGTCCATGCTCATGTGCCCTGCCCCATGGGCTTCTGGAGTCTGTATGGACAGAGTCAGCTCCAGACTGTCTCTGCCAGTACACGCACATTTGAACCACTTATGTGTCTTGGTGTAGAAACAAGCAGTTGACATAAGGGACAAGGGTCATGGCTTGGTGACCAGCCTTGGCAAGGTGCTGTTGCTCATACAGATGGAAGGCTGTGCTGAAACACAATGCTCATGTGGCCAAAAGAATAGAGAACAGTGTACCTTGGTGTGTGGAGGGTTTTTAGAGGTGGCACCAGAAGTGGTTGATTTAACCAAGAGGTGATGATTGATTCAGCACAGATGGGTGGAGATGCCTCTGGAAGAGTTTTATCCCATCACCTGTCATTCCTTGGCTGCTGACCTTTCAACAGCACACTTAGGAGTCAAGGATAGATTAGTACAGGTGGCTCTATCCAGTTTTTTGTGGTATGGGGCTGTTTGTAGGTTCCCCAGAGACACCCAAACCAGGAGAGACATCAAACAAAAGCAAGACCAATGCCAAAGGTAATATCCATATGTGCTTTTAGATGCTTTGTATCAGCCGTGGGTAGGGAAGAGCAGCATCAGTACACAGACTTTGAGGTGGCTTGATTCCATGTGTGGATAAGGTGGATGTGGGTTCCTGGTTTATTGCTATTTCTCCAAGTGCTCCTTTGTCCTGTGAAACCTCTCCCCAGGCCAACTGTGAGGCTGTGTGCAAGGTGTCCTGCTGAAACCCATGTCAGATCCAGCAATCCTGCAAAAGGGTAAGTGACTTGCTCTGGCACTGCAGACTTTGCGTACCTCTTGGGAATTGGGAACTTTTGTGGTGTTGTGGTAGGTTTTGGACATAATTGAGGGAGGAGACATAGGGAGAACAACAGCTTTTACTGGATGAGATGTTATGGGTGGAGAAAAATAAGTGAACTTTTGTCCATATATGTCCTCCTGAGGGGTGCCCGAATGCTTCCCTGTTTTTTCTGCCCATATCTGTAGGTCCAGTGAAAGGTGGTACTGGCCCCTCCGAAACTTGCTGTGGGAGCTGAAAGGCAGCTTGAAAAACCAAACCAAAGCAACAATGTGTAATTGTCTGTAATCAGAGACAGTGTTCTCTTAGCTCAGTTTTTCAGTCAAGCAGGATAAACTCTGACACGTTGCCCACAGCTGAAATCAACTTTTGGCAACAGAATGTGGCAAAGCAAAGAGCACCTTATAGTGTCTATGACTGGTACTGCTAAAGCTGCCCCTGCTCTGGTCTTCTCCTCAGCTCTGCTCGACCGAGGACAGGGCAGCACACTATAAAGTGCTGCTTCCAACAGCATGCAGTGGAGAGTGTCTCCAGGAAAAAGCTCTGGGCTTATATTTCACCAACAGTGATGTATCTCCTGCTGTTCCTAGGCAGACTAGGGGGCATCTCGGCCAGAGGAAGAGAGGAGGAAGGAGACCAGAAACGAGAGACACAGGAGGAATCCAGACAGAGAGAGACCGGCTCAGCTGAGCTAAGATCTTCTTCACTTGGTGGATGCCTGACCTGCCAGGGGATGGTCAGCATGCACTGAATGAGGAGGACGGCTACAAGCACTCCCACTGTCTGGCCCAGCAGAAGGGAGGTGACCTTGACAGACTGCTCCAAATGTCAGGGTAGCTGGTGGCAGGACAGCAATTGGAACTATGTCAAGGAGCATGGATCACTCCAGACAGAGAAGGAAGCATGAGCCATAGCAACTGAACTTGTTTATAACTTGTATTTCTTGGTATGTGAGTGACAGGAAGGCAGGAGGTGTCTGAGGCAAGGAGCTCCTGCCTACGCACAAGAGTGCTGGTTTAGCAAATTTGCCTCCTTGTTGCCTAAAATACTCCACATGTATGTGCTTTACTATCATCTCTAGTCATTATAAATACACTCATAGGTATATAGATGTATACATATATAGATTATATAGATGATACATACAGATATATGATATAGATATATATATAGATATATAGATATATAGATATATAGATATATAGATGTATAGATATATAGATGTATAGATATATAGATGTATAGATGTATAGATATATAGATAAGCCAGTCAAGTTCCACTGTACTATGGGCTGCGTCTAGTCACATTTCTGCCATACTCTTTGGTGTTCCCAGTGCTCTGCAGCCAGTCTTCAGTGCATGAGTGCCTGCATCTACTCTCCTTGGGGTTAGCAGGTTGAAAGCCTAGGAGCTGCAGACTCTAATTTCCATCCAAAAGACTGTGGTGGAAACCTGGAGGGGTGTAAAATCCAGGTTGTATTGCAGCAGCACAATTTCAGCTGTGTGTTGCAAAGGTGGTTTAAAGCTGTCACATTTCTTGGAAAAAAATGTGCTCAAAGATAAACTATACCTTAAAACAAGAAATGAAGGCTTCTAGAGGGCAAAATATTCTCTTAGACCTATTTTAGTGTTGCTGGATGTGCAGCTTGTTCTAAACACCCAGACCCTTTTAAGTGCACTCATCAGTAAAATCCACTTCCTTCATCCCTGGGACAACAGGCCAATAAATGGGAATATCTCTCCAGGACCCTCCATAACTTGGAGCAGCATTAGTCAGGCTGTAAGCCAGACAGCATCCAGGCCAAGCAACATGCAGAAAATAGGAAAGGAACGGAAAGGAACGGAAAGGAACGGAAAGGAAAGGAAAGGAAAGGAAAGGAAAGGAAAGGAAAGGAAAGGAAAGGAAAGGAAAGGAAAGGAAAGAAAGGAAAGGAAAGGAAAGGAAAGGAAAGGAAAGGAAAGGAAAGAAAGGAAAGGAAAGGAAAGGAAAGGAAAGGAAAGGAAAGGAAAGGAAAGGAAAGGAAAGGAAAGGAAAGGAAAGGAAAGGAAAGGAAAGGAAAGGAAAGGAAAGGAAAGGAAAGGAAAGGAAAGGAAAGGAAAGGAAAGGAAAGGAAAGGAAAGGAAAGGAAAGGAAAGGAAAGGAAAGGAAAGGAAAGGAAAGGAAAGGAAAGGAAAGGAAAGGAAAGGAAAGGAAAGGAATAGGAAAGGAAAGAAAGGAAAGGAAAGGAAAGGAAAGGAAAGGAAAGGAAAGGAAAGGAAAGGAAAGGAAAAGGAAAGGAAAGGAATTAAATAATAGCTTTTCACCCAAATTTTCATCAGCTGAATGTGAGCATTGTGGCTACGCTGAAGGAAACACTTGGTGTTGTTCAAAGAGGGTAAGTGACCAGGGAAGAAGAATATCCTTACAATTTTCATTTAATCTGCAGCTCACACAACTGAGCGCTTCTTCATGAGACCAGGGAAGACCATGGCTCTCGTTTCTCCTGAGTTCAGCAATACCTTTATGAAATGCCTTATTCAAAATCATTGAAACCTTGACAAATGTCTTCTACCAACCTGCTTGACAAATATTGGTTGTGGATCCATCCTGAAGGACTGAATCTGGGCCATTTTCCTTGGTCTACCTGCGGCAAGTCTGTACAAGCTTTTAGTAAAAAATTGCTTTTTAAGTATAATTCAGTCTGATTTAGAAGGTCTTTGGCAAAACTGCCTCCTGCTCCAAAAGATTTCTCCATTATATTATTCATATTCATATGCTTTAAAATATTTTGCCTGTTAATTCTCCTGCTCCTTTTTGGGGAGGATTTTTTTTTATTTTTTTTGAGTGCTTGACAGTACTGCTACAGGCTGTTCCCTCCACAGTGGAAACAAAGAGACATCCCAGCCCTGTGCCTTGAGAGCCAATAATTGAGCTGTGCCTGAAGTAGGCTGGAGTGAGAGATGTCAGTAATGCCAAGAACCACCAGACAGAAGGCTGCTGTGGTACAACATCTGGTACCACTTCTAGGAGCTAGGGGATGGAAAAGACAGAGCTCTGTGAGCATTGTCTCATTCTCTTATTTATTATTAGTTATTTTATTGTGCTAAGCACAAGGCATCAGAAAAAAAGCACAATAAGCAAACAAAGAAAGAAAAAACCCAAAGGTCTGGAAAACAGTACTCTTAATAAAGTCATAACTCAGTTATTGAGGTTGGGTGGGGATGGATGGTTGGTGTCTCTCAGACTTGGAGAGAGGAATCAGCCACAACATCTCTCTTGCTTGCAGTGATGTAGCAAAGAAGGGTGCTCTCCCCACAGGGTGGTGACACAGTGAAGGCACCACGGCAGAGTCCCATCAGTTTCTGTAGGGCAGAGCTGTGCAGCCTTCAGCACTTTCCCGGGATGCTACAGGAGTCCTCCAAGTCCAAGATGAAGCTCACTGTGGGGTATCACAGAGGACAAGAGGTGTGGGGGAGGTCGGGATGCACTTGGGGGTAGAAATCACAGGGCACTTGCCACATTGCTGAACTCAGGAAACCCCTTTGGTCGTGTTTGCTGAAATCTCAAGGAATATTTGAATAAAAAGATAACTCCTTTCAAGTCTATGCCTAATACACTTTCTCTAAGTGTATTACTATGTGTAATACCCTTTTCCGTAAATATTTCTTGCCAGGCAGAAAATAATTAATGGGGTAAATGAGACACTAGCCTGATCTCATTTACCTAATAACTTTTGACAGCCATAGAAATAGCAAGGGACAACAAGAAGGTGTCCAGCTCTTTCCTGACCTACAAGGCAGATCAGCACATTTCATTGATGTTTCTCAGTGATTTCTGATCCCTTCCTACTTTGAAAGAGGACTGGACTAGGTCACTTTTGGCAGTAGCGTCCTATCCCAGAAAAAGATAATCTGGCTATAGGATGCTGGTGACAGAGGAATTCAGCCAACCTGCACTCTCTTCCTAAGTTGCTCACAGTAAATAAGGTGATCAGGAATAGGAAACAGCCCAAGTGATTAGACTTGGAGGCTGTAAAATATTCTTCAGAGAACAGAGAAGACAATCCTGATTTCACTCTTTTAGGGCTCTTTTTTACCCTTCATTAAAACAAGGAGCACATGCTCTACAGGCAAATTGATACTCCAAAAGAGTAGAAGTGACCAACAGATCCAGATAAAATGGTAATCACTCAGAAGTGATTCTTCTGTTCCCCTGCAGACTTTTGTGTCTTTGGAACCCTTGGATTCAAATATCCCTGGCCGATGGCAAAGCTCTTCCAGCAAGTTTTCCCATCTCTTCCTGTCTTTTGTCTCCCCTTGTTTAAGATATTCCTTCTTAAAAGCAAACTTGGTTGCTTCTCTTGTACTGGATTCTTGCATTCTCTATTTCTATGTGGAAGAGCTCTCACAACTCAATTGCTGTGCTGGAAACAATCATGAATCCTCATCAGCATAGAGTTCTACTAAACTACTCAACAATCCATTCCTGTTTTCCATATACTGTTTCAGAAAGACGAGTCCAAATTTATTGCAAAAAATACAATCACAAATGCTGGTTCTAGGTTGGTAAGGCAGGGTTCCCCAAAGACTCAATCTTTTAACAACTCCTCTACAACCAGGTATCATCTCTACTCGTGCTCAGTGCATTGCAGTTTTTCCTACCTCGGCTGCATGGCAAAGGGATTTATCTGCGGGACAATTACACTGGTCCGTTCTTAAAACTCATCTTTTACTATGATTTCTAGAAGGAAATAAGCCATTGTTTCTGGTACTTCAGAGTCATACTGTCTGCTGAGATCCCTGTTCAACACATACTGTTATTCCTGCAAGAGAAATCTCTGCTGCTGCTTTCTGTATTTCAATTTCCTGTTTGTCTTACCCATTTATTGTAGAACACCTCTACCATGTAGGAAGTCCACAAGCAAATGACTTCAGCTTTTGGAAGGTTGCATAATGGTCAAATCATGGCAGCAAAAATTGTTTGAAACCAGGATTTTTTACAACATGTCTGCACAGGTCCTTGCACAAGAGGAGGCAGTCAAGATATCCCTGCCAGCCTGGTGATAACATACAATGTGGTGCCAGTAGGAGCAAACTCCACAGTGGTGTGGGAGAGAAATGGGTTTTAGTAGGGACTTGAGTCACCAGGTTCTTCTGTTCTCTCTTTCAGTTCTGTTTGTGGCCCTGTAGTGATGATGTGGGCTATCCTTTCTCAGCCAAGAAGAGGTGACAGAAACTTCTATCAGTAGCTCTGGCCACTGACAAATATTCCATAAAAATCAGAAATATCTTGGACTGTTAGACCAAAGCAAGTGAGCAAAGCCCTCCGCAAGCTTTACTACCCCATTTAAAACTCTTCTGATGTGTATCTGTATCCTGGGTGTGAAAAAAAGGGCTGTGCGTGTGATGTGTCTCTGGGGAATGCATGTGAGAAGACACAGACCAACAAGAATTGTGGTTCCACCTTTCTTATTCCCTGTAGAGCCATTGGCTCTGACCTGTGCCAGTCAGATATGGTTATTGCTGGCCACTGAGTGCCACTCCATGGGAAAGCAGTGCTCTCATACCCTTGACATGCTCAGTGAGAAGGTGTTGGTTCTCACAGTGTTTTCAAAGAAGGTACAAGTATTTCCAGCTTATTGAAACATTTGTTTTGACTTTTATAACACTTTATAAAAGTCTTTGAGTTTTGTCTATTAGATTTCCATGCCATAATATTATGACGGGTCATGGCATAATAGCCTTACTGTTTTGACTCCAAATCATGCTGTAACATGGGTCAAGCTGATGAAATCAAAATGAAATTAATATTTTATTTTTACAAGATTGTGTTTCTCTTTCATTTGTTTGATAAAGTCAAAGCAAAAGTGTCAGCAGGATTTTTCCATGGTGCAGTCTCAAAATTACATTTTCTCATCCAGGTGTGGATTTTGAATGAGCACCATAACCTTGTTTTGTGCTCAGATCATAATGGAAATATTTTACATGGATAGCATCTCAGACTAACAGAATTTACTTGACTCTTCAGCAGTTCTAAAGAGCCTGTTGCAAAAGTACAGTCTTGGACTATACTTTGAACTATGCCACCTTCTACTGTGTAGTTCCCAGTCACCTACCCCTTCTGTTCAGCCAGCAGGAACCCAATCCAGAAACAGACTGAGAAGGAAGAACTCCTGAAAAATTGGGGGTTGTGTCCTGTTGGGTCAAGGAGCCTTCAAACTACAGAATAAAATGGTCCTAGAATAGCAGGGTTTCTGTAAGGGGTCAGTGGTATAGACAGGCCCTCTGTGGCTATAAGTCGGATCCAGTTTTTATTCATGTAGCACCCAGAAAGCACTATCTTTTAATCCTCTTCCTAGTCTTTGCTTCTCACATAAAATGTTAGCTAAGTGTTTGTTCCTGCTTTCCCCTCCCCATCTTTGTCTACTAGGACTGAAGTGTTTCTGAGACTGATACTTAATTGCTATGTGTACAGAGCACCTGGGGCACTGTGGGGGTCTTGATCTGTACCTCTGATGACTGATAATGTATTCCTTCTGTTGTGAAGTTTTCTATTCTGAATACTGACTTTCATGGTAATATATTTCTTTCTCTTGTTTATTCCATCTCTTTTTTTTTATCCCCAGAGCTTCCCTTTGTTTGCTTGGTTGTGCTCTGATGCACAAGTATTTATCTAAATGGGGTCTGCTGTATTTGTACCAGCCCAGGTGGCAGGTAAGATGCAAACATCAGACACCTCTTTACACATCCCCAGGTATCCATAATGACTGATTTATTGCTTTCTCCCTTATCAGCTTTTCTTTCTCATAACTGGGGGTCAGCTTGCATGGACTAACACCTTCAGGGAGGCCCTATTTCCTATATTCATCAGCTTTACTGGTTTCTTATTATCTCAGCCCTGTCTGAACCTTTGTTCAATTCAAGAGGTAATTAAACTCAAAGCCAAAGCAAATGTCAGGGTGATAATGAGACAGATAAGATTAAAAAGAAGCCTTTTATTTTTATTTTTTTTAAGACCTTACACATACCTCAAGTGCCTGTTGGCCCACAGCCAGTGGAAAGTTCCTTTCTTGCTTGGATATAGTCAGAAAAATGACCATGTGAAAAAAATGGCACCACCTCACTCGAGGTGTGTGCTTCCGAGAACATCACCTACCTGGGAAAGCACTCAAGCATATAAGTATTTGCCCTGAAATTGTTTACTCGTATGCTTAAATTTAAGCACGTGCTTTAGTGTTTTGTTCAACCAGTGCCTCAACCCAATGCAGCTTAAGTGGGTGTAATTCGGCAGGTGCAATTCCATTCATTTCTTTAATGCCATGGAAGTCACTTTTGGCTGTAGCCACTGCCTTCAGTCTGCTACTCCTGCTGAAACCCACAGTGATTGCCAGGGCTTTGCCATGCTGCCCAGTTTGCAGGAAAGCTCAGAAATCACCTGGTCACTCCTTTGGGCTGCACAGTGCCATGCATCACCTGCTAGACTCCACCTGTCTCTGCATTGTTCAGGGATGGAAAGATGGACATGATAATCTCTGCTCTGGGATAAGTTTTTTTTTCAGCAGGAGCCCCCAGTGGCTCAGAAACCACTTTTGGGGGAGATTGTACAGGGGATGTTGAGGGCTCTCTCTGCTTCATGGGCTGTCCAAGCTTCTTTATGCTTTTCTGTATTGAATGAGTTTATAATCTGAAGCAGGCCTATAGTGTAATTTTCAGAGGTTGGGGTGGAGAAGCCTCTAATCAAAAAGTGCTGCAGTTTTCCAAGGGAGCTCCAAAGGTCTCTGCAAGCAGGAGAGCCTGTGAAGGGTACACATGTTGCTGGCTAGGCAAAGTTAAAGTTTTACTTTAGCCCATGTGTTTTTCCACTGGGTATTTTTATCCTCTGAAGTCTACTGTACTTGGTATGTACTGTAAACATGCTCCTGTTGTTCTCTCACATATATTTACTTTGCAGCTGGGGGAGCACAGCTCACCATGCTGGCTGTTGGTAACTGGCTGAAAGTGAAAATGAAGCACCAAAGCACCAAATCACCGGTGTATCCTGACTATCTTCTCTGGTGACCTCCCTACCTTGGAAGCCTGCTCTCTGCTTCCCTCCTGGCGCAGGGCAGATGCACGTGATATCCATGCTGTCCTCAGCATCCCTTTTGCAGTCTGGCACCCATTCTGCTCTGTTGCCTCAGCAGCAAAGGGTTCTCATCTGCCAAGAAAAAGTTGTCCAAATAATCCTCTCACAGAATGGGTGAGAAGAGAATTTATTACTTCATATCTGAACGCTGTGTAGAGGCAATAAGAGAAACATCTCTGTGCTGAGATCACGCAAAGAGCCAGTGAGGGAGTCAGGAGCTGAAGGCTCTGCATCAATGCAGGAACTCTCATGGCCTTTCAGCAGCTTGCAGTGTTTTGAGGTGGATGCTAGCTGCCAACAGAATGATTCCACAGGGCTCTGCATCTTGAAGAAAGATAATGAAAATAGTGACACCAAGGTCAAGTAATTATGTAAGCAGTAAAATTTATTAGACTCTTTACCATGGCTCTGTCCTTTAGGGACTCTTTGATATTTGCCAATATGGCCAAGTTCCTCCCAGAACCTTTACCCTGAGACAGGTGAGCAATTTCTTTTTTTATTCCTTCCTTAACTAGATGCCAATTTTTACAAAGCAGGTAGAAATTCAATGTCTCTTGAAATTCTCCTTTCTTTGCTGCTGGGCACAGAAACCGTGAGGGTGTGGAGCTACTAGGCTCCAATACTTGCATGAACATTATTCTGTCAAGATACCAAACTAAAAAATATTTTTATGGAGCTCTGAAAATAAGCAAGCAGATAGGAAGCAAGGGAAGACACTGGTTGGAAAAGGTCAAGTTCAGCACAAAGCACTGCTGTTACAGTTACACTTCACCCTGTGAAGAAGCCTTTGTGCTTTGGGTGAATCTTTGGTCTGCCTAAAAAACTGTCTATCTCCTCCCCAACATTGTGGGGTGTGTTTGACTGAAAAACAGTGTTACACCAATGGGTGCTCCTTTCCTGCTGTAATATAAGTTATAATAATTTTTAAAATTCTCTGAAGAAAATTATTTATGCCATCAGCCTTCCATTATTTATTGACTGCCTTACTTCAGAAAATATCTAGGATAGAAAAATTTAATATTAAGGCATGAAAAAATAGCTATGTAATTTTGAATATATATAGATTGTGAATATATATTTAACTGTATTATATTATACATATTAGGTTGAATACATAAAAGTTTATATAAAGCCCCTGCAGAAAGGACCCAGCTCACAGCTTGAAATCTGTTGAAATAATTGCCACATATTTATTACTCATAAGGAAAATGTCTTTTTCTAAATGGTTTAAAAAAAGAACAGTGGTTAAATAGAAGAGAATCACTCCTTCAAATAAACAACTAAGCCCACACATTTAGGAGATGTGGTTCTTGTCATGTCTCGGACAATACTAAAGAAGTAAAATAAAATTTGCCTGGATATTTGCTGCTTGAAACTTTCTCCCTGGGGTAAAACTTTTACCTGGGGTAAAAGACAAGCAGGCTTCACTCATAATGGTGGGAAAGTCCTTTAAGTTCCTACTGCCTGTCCCTGGATTGATTTGCCAAGGGTGTGCTTATAGGCAGCATTACATATGTGAAGGACGCTTCCACTGTGAAGAAGGTGTGGGGTCTCTCCCTGATCCCAGTGTCTTGGTCCCACCCAGAGCAGATCCTGGAGGTCCTGAGGTCAGGACACAAACCACAGTCTCCGCGGGAGAGGTGACTCACTGTGAGACATTGCATGCTGAGAGGCAAAGCTAACAAATGCCACTCTGGGAAAGGCAGAGGTACAGGGGGTGGCAGACACCAGGCAGCCCACCTCCCTATGGGAGCAAGAGACAGGGACTGAGGTGGTTGCAGTGTTTCCAGCACCACAAGGACATTCAGATCATGCTGAGGGCAAAGGCACCCACTCACTGCCATGACCAGGAGCTCTGCAGAGATGGGTAAAATGTCCTCAGGATCAGGACTTGCTTTCACCGAATGCTAAAGCCCAGTCAGGAAAATGACATTCTTCTATGAACATACTTCATGGCAGCTGCTGCAGCTGAGAAGGCTGCTAAGCAGTGGGTGTATTGTGGCAAAGCTCTCCTTCTAACTCCGGTTTTACTCTGCTTCCAGCCTCTGTGCAATGGGTAAAAAATGGTGAACCAGCCTGAAGTTAAGTCTGGTGTGTTCCCTTGCTCCTAGACCCTGCCTAGTGTGGTGCTGTGAGAGTGGCCCCCAGGATGGCTGGACTGAGTTCATTGTTGATGTCAGAGAGGTCTGTCTGGCCCAATTAAGCACCAGCTGCCAGCAGATGCTGTAGAAATGGGAGCTCAAGACTGTAGGAAAGAACTGAGTAAGATGAAAGCCAAAAAGTAGACGTTTCTGTAGATCCTTCTCCTTGCTATTGCTGTTTTTCTGTCATAAAAACTATGAAAGATGTTTAAAATGCCTGTCATGCACTTACTTATTCAGTCTGTGATGCCTGGTATTTCAGTGGAACAATGGGATCCAGCTCATACTGTTGCAGTGTGTGTACACAGCTCAGGGGAAGGGCACTTGCACCTCTGCTCATGAAAGATCCTGTCATGGCACTTGGACAGGAGATGAGCTGACAGGGCTCCACAAAGATGAGTGACTCTTCCACTTCAACCCTTGCTTTGTACAAGAAACATATATTGTACATCTTGTACAAAAGCACAAGAAATTATTTATTTGCTGAGACATCAGGAACTGAAGATTGAGGCAACCAGCTGATTACACCTGGTATTGCAAAATTTGAAATAGGAAACTGCTGCTATGTTTTGGGGAGTATCTCCTGGCCTTTTCAGCATGGGGCCACCCTTTTTTAGGTGAGGGTGAGATGCTGATGACCAGGTTGTAAGATGTGCCCTTGCCTTTTCTTTGGTGCACATATAGAGGAGGTTAGCTACGAGCACCATGAGATCTGGTCATGCAGCTGCTGATACATATAGACAAAAAAGAAGATACAAATTTCTGCGGTAGAAATGGTGGGATCAACACACAGCTGAAAAACTGAGACAGGCAGCATGCCCGTGACATCCATGGATTGAAAGTTATAAGCAGAATGAAGCACTGCATGAAATCTGCCATTCACCTCATGAGCTGCCAAGAGTGGTATTAAAAAAAAACATAGTCTTGAACATGTTATGGAGCTTGGGATCAGATTTTCGAGGTTCCCGTGGAAAATCAAACCAGCATTAGTTTGATTTCCCAGTCCATCTAGGGTTTGGTTAAAGAAGCATTTTCCATGGCTCTATTCTCTGGCCAGGAGCAGAACAGCAGATGTGCAAATCTGCAAAGCAGTTTCCAAGTGTATTAGTTTAGGGCAAATTAGGGAGGAAAACTCCAAATGGGGGTTTCCCCGGGGGAATGCCCCCTCCCCACCTACTGGTCTGGGAAAGGAAAAAAAATTCGTTGGAGAGAAGTGGAAAAAGCTGTTTATTTAACAGAAATTGAATAATGTTAAATAATAAAACCTCTCACTGTTCGATGGGATGGCAAGTCTAGGAAGAAAAGTCCTTTTCATATGGTGTAGCTCGGCTCGCTCAGGTTCTTATCAGTCCTTTCGGTGCTGGAAAGTGCCGAGGCCCAGGCCCTGGTGGGCCAAAGGCATGAGCTCCTGGGATTTTGCTGGGTGTTCAGTCCAGAGCAGGTTTGCACAGATACAAGAAAAAAGGGATAAAACAAAGGTCCAGGGAACTCCTCTGCCTCAGCTAGCTAAAACTAACTAAAAGCCAGAGAGAAGCTCTGTCCCGCTGTCTGTCTGTGCTGCAGACAACACAGTCCAGGAGCGAGATGTGTGGGAGTGATGTTTTTCTTTAACACAAACTGCGGCTTCTTCTTCCCCCCACTCTCGCTCTCAGAGCCAGTCTTAAAGGTGCAGAACTTAATATATAACATAAGCCAGACGACTGGGGATACCAGTATCATAAAGTCACCCCAGGACACCAAGGTATCTCCCGAACACAGCATCCTGTTGACAGCCCTTAACACAGATATCGCCTCATTCCCCTCACATTGCTGAGCTCTAGAAGGAGTCACATTTTCCTTGAAGCATCTTTCTAAGATTATCATGAAAAGCTTGAGTAAATAAACAGGCAGGGCATAATCACCTGTATTTTACTTTTTGGTGATACATCAGGACATATCGCAGCTGTTCAGAAATAAATGGTGGTCCTGTGTAGTGGAAAAGGCAGGGTAGGGAGAGGAGTGCTGAGAGAAAGGGCTGACTAAGAGAATAGAGTAAGTTTTTAAGCCCATCCATCTTCCCTCATATTGCTTTGACACTCTTATTTTTCTAATAATGGGCCATATCTCTTGCCCAGTTTCAAGCGATTTCAAGTTTTCATTTCACTTTACAGTTTCAGTTTTACTTTACTTATAGGGTGAGTTAACCCTCCTTTTAGCAAGCTATTTTATTTACAATCACCCTAGCAAAGAAAGATAAAATAGAAAACTGTTTCAATGAGAGCTTTCCTTCCTGAGAGCTCTGCGCCTAGAAACCCAGTGGAGGCTGCACTGACAGAAGTTGTTTTCTCCTAGCATGAGCCCTGGGGTCACCTGCTGCTTCTTGTGGAGGAAGAAGAATCATTCCTCTCTTTGGGGAGAGGAAACATCACCTCACCCTTCTTCCCCCAAAGCTTGGCATCCTTAAAACTGTTTTAGAATGGATTGGTAGGATTGGTTCATTTATGCATCCAATGTCTCAGCAGAGACATTAGTTTAACACTTGGAAAAATGAAGAATGGAAATCTTTTCCTCTCTGTGTCAGCCAGAAAGAGCTCAGAGAGGATGGCAAGAGCCCATGGCAGCACACTGGTGATTTCTTGCATGGTGAGGTGTCATATACAAGGACCAGGAATCTATGGTACTGACAGAGAAAAGTATGAGGGGAGATTCCACAATCTCTTTTAACCTGAAATGTGAGGGGACACTGGAAACCCAAAACTACATTCTTTCTTTAAAGTCACACCAAGACCTTCTGTAGTAGGTCTGTATGCTATTCATGTGAGGATCCCTGTTGACATCCAAGACAGTTTCCCATAAGGGGAACAAACTTTGCTCTTAAACACTTGAGGGTGAACTATGTAGCCAGACTCTTCCTGGACCATAGACTTGGACCTGGTCTTAACCCAGCTCAGTCAGTGCCAGAGGATGTCACTTTTTGGCTCAGGCCTAGAGGAGTATTTCTGAAGCTACTGTTACTCTGACAGATTTTTTTCTTTGTCATTTTAATCAATGACAAGAAATTTTTGAGGAAAGGTTTAATTCTTTTCCACTCCTTGGGAGTTTTGTAACTAGTCACAAAGCAAATTCAGCCACCTTATTTGCACAATCTGACCAGAATCACTGAGAAGCTAAACACATTCAAAAAGAGGACCATGAGAATGTTCTGTTCATTCTGAGGACCCTTTCTTCAAGAAATGTGGGAGTGAGACTCCTAGCCAGACCTGCAGTTCTGCTGAGTCATCAACTCCAGTACAGACCAATACAGATGTTTTACAGGAAGGAATTATTTTCTTCAGCAAACCCATTAAGAAGACTTTGGCTTGAGCTCAGAAGGTTTTATATCCTTTCTGTGCCTCTTAGATGCCTATGTTCTTTGCCTAACAGATATATTGGTGAGTCCTGGGGAGAGGTAAACAGAAGAGATAAAGACTCTGAAGCTCAGAGCTTGTTTGCCTGGTGTCTGTTTGAATGACATACAACAAAGCTTTATTAGCACAAAGTAGCAAGGTCTGCATGTGGCCAAAAATCTCTCCTGCCAGTTGTCTCTGCATAGTCCAGGCACTCACTCCTTATCCCTGGTTTATACAGCTGGCCTGAGGACCACCCCAGGTAACAAAGAAAACATCAGCTCTTGAAAGATCCCCTGGGAATAGAAAGATGTCGTATTATTTACCCGTCTGGATTTATGTGTGTGCGTGTGTGTGTGTGTGTGTGTGTGTGTGTGTGTGTGTGTGTGTGTTTAACAAGGAGCCCAGTGCTTGCTGGACTCCCAAGGCTGGAATTTATACAGGCCAGCATTTGGCTGCTGCAGTTTATCTTGAATGCAAGAATAATAAACTCAGCTGACAGGATGATGTATGCAAAGCACCTTCTCCTCCCACAGCGTGTGGTAGAGATGTGTGGTTTGCAGGGAATCCTATTATTAAGTGATTAGCCTCACGACATTATCGATATCAGATTGCTTAGGGGCTTTGTGGGATCAGCCATACAGGACTTGGTGTCCATCTGTCACAGTAGCAGTCAGATACAGATGGTGGTGGGACAACATAACCTGTGTAGGTGAAATAGACATGTGGGTTTGTCACATGAAGAGTCCCAGAGATATTTGAAAAGCAAACAAAGTTGCACCTCCTCTATCATTGTTCTGTTCTGAGATAACTTCTGCTACATTGTTTTAATGGCCCTCTTTGTCTTGTCCTTCCTTGTCCTGCTACTGGTTCTCATTCAGCAAGAGCAAAACCAAAAACATCCCAAACACCATTGAATATTGCATTTTCTTGACTTTTCAAGCAAGGCTGGTTTATTCACCCCTAATTAAGTTCCAGCATCCGAGCAGCTTCAATCTCCTCTTTGCCAGTTCAGATGGTAATTCTGAGATACTAGGAAGCCTGGATCCTCGGATATTTTTTCACCAAAGGAAGATCTTGAAAAGACCATAAAAAAACAACAGCTTGCTATACTGAGTGTGTTAGACCCTCAATAATCATTAAGGCCCACATGGCCAAAGGCAGATCAAGTACTTCAGGGGGTTTGATTGTAACTATTTAAATTCTATTCTGCTTACATTATAAATAATGCTCGCCCATTGTATAATGCAAAAAGTCCTTCACTTTCACTTCACAAAAAGTCCTCATGGTGAGCCACACCTCACCATGCACATTTCCTCTTGTTGATACTTTTATCTTGCCCTAGCTGTGACACCAAAATCCCCTAGGTAAGGGCCTGCTGTTTGAAGTACATTTTATAAATTTACTGTATTGTATACTTGAGTGATTACAGTGGATTGTATATCTGTGGGAATTATTAGTCCCTGAAGTGCAACTGCTCCCATGATACAGCATGACTCTCAGAAGAGGGAATATTAGGCCAAGTACAGTCAGGCCAAACCGGTGCTTGTAAGAAAATTTGGGTCTAATCCATCATGTCCACATGGAACAGTCTGGAGTCTAGATTCTAAAGCCTTTCTAATTCCCTTACCTCCCAGTAAGTCTTTGGTGTCCTGAGGGGCAGACTAAGATTTTGATCATGTGTTCCTGAAAGGCAGAGCTTTTAATCCTGTGATTTGGATCACAGGAAAGCAGACACTTCCCTGATCCCACCCATCTCAAAAGTGAAGAAAGATATGGTTGCAAAAATCCAGGCCTTTCCTGACTAAAATGTCCTTGTGCTGTCTAAACTGAAGTCAAAGTCTCTCTAAGCATTGTTTTCAAGCTTGGAGCATCTTGCAGAAATTCATAAAGCAGTTCTGGAGGGAGGCAGCAAGACCATAGACCTAAACTGGTCTGAAAGAGAGAGGCTTGAAAACTTGAATGCTTACCCCCACTTCACGAGGGTAGTTTCACCCAGTGAAACTTCCTTACTTCTGGCTTACTTACTGGTGTTTGACACCTCTCTAAGTGGGCACACTCACTTCCTCCTTTATGTGGATCCATTGCTGAACCTCTAAAGCCAGGGCACTGGTTCAGCTTGTCAAGGACTTCACAATTCATGGATAGTGTTTGGGTATGTAAACTTTCCTGCAGTGACAAGAAGATACTGCTATCTAACATTGAACATTACATTGCCTAGAAAACCAGAAGGTCAGTTCAGGTTTCTGAAATCCCTCGGTCTCTGTGTTGCTTCACACTTCTCAAAGATGTGGGAGATCCTACAATGCCATCTTTCCTCTACCTAGGAGGACATGTTTTTTGGGAAACTGGACTTGGTCCACTGAGGTCAGTGGAAAGTCATCCAGTGGTTCTAATCAGCTCTGAAGTAGGTCCTGGAGGCCTGGAGGGGCATATTACAACTCAGTGATGTTACCCAGATCCTTCATTTGCATTTTGTCTTGTCCTCTGCTTCCTGTTATCTGTTTTCTCTCATGGGGACAGATTTATCCTAGCAATTTAGAAAACATATTCTGCTTCTTTTTTTTTCTTTTTCTTTTTTTTTTTTTTTTTTTTTGTGAAATCCCTTGTGCTATTTCTTCATCCCCTGACTTCCTCTGCACAAAAACCACCTTTGCTTTTCCTTCAGCATATTTGCCCCTAAGCCACCCAAGACACAAACCATCTTTTTCAAATAACCAGCTTCATAAGCAAGTCACAACGTTGTTTTTTCCATAGTAAACTCCAAAGAGCAGAAGTTAGCTGGTGGGACAGGATCAGCACCACTTCTCTGTTGGTTTGGATTTGTGCCATCATGTATCATACTTGGCCCTGAGCATGGCATTACCCTTCCCACATCACCCAGCCCACATCTTGCAGAGATGGAAAACGGAGCAAGAGTTTTATCTGAGCTTTCAAATATTTTGCATTGTGGGCGGCCTGGAGCAGATCGCATCCTAATGGACTGTTAGGGCAATTTGGGCTTGCTAACTGCCTTTGTCAGGATAAGAAATTAGCTGGGACAGAGAGGAGCAAAATACTTCAGAATACATATTTCATTTTCTGCTAGCACTTCTGTGGAAGAGCCAAAATGGATATTGCTGCCACTCAAATTTCTCTCCTGTTGTTTACTTTCTTATCCCTACCCAGCAAGGCCATGGTCCCAGTGAGTGTGCAAGTGTGCT
This sequence comes from Poecile atricapillus, assembly GCF_030490865.1. NCBI lineage: Eukaryota > Metazoa > Chordata > Aves > Passeriformes > Paridae > Poecile > Poecile atricapillus. The sequence continues at coordinate 83,621,683 of NC_081251.1, forward strand.
GCTCCGCTGACCTCATGGAGATATGGTAGCAGGCACCCAGTGAGGCTGTGCACCTCCACTTTCCACAGGGCACACATCCCAGGGAAAGGATGGGGATTTGGGCTGACACTGTTCACTTCATCCAGTGAAATGGAGACCATGCATGGTCTCTGTGGGCAGCAGAAATGAAGCTTTGCTCCTTGTACATATAGGATGTAATCTATGTCAGTAGAGCACAAGGAAGGGTGGCTGGGATATAAATGCAGACATTTTGCTTCATAACCACCAGGTTATGCCCATCAGGTGAAAATTTCATTGTAGTCAGCTGAAGGGACCCCATACTCTTAGGAGCCCAAATCACACAGTACATGGTCAGAGAAGGGAGCAGGCAGTGGCAGCATCAAAACATGGACAAAAATGGCGTGTGTGTGTGTGTGTGTGTGCGTGCGTGTGTGTGTGTGTGTGTCTGTGTGTCTAGCAGAAATATAGGATAAGAAACCTATAGGAGGAGATTTGTGAAGCTGGGATGATAGCCATATTACTCAGGGTCTAGGTGGAGCAGCTTCAGGGAGAAGGAAGAGAACAGGAATATAGACTTACTCTCTAGAACTGCAGTCATAGAATGTGATTTTGTTTTGCAAGGGCCATGACATGCCTGTTGATAACTCAGAAGCCTTTTGAACTTTTCTCCCCTTTTTCCATCATGATTTCAGCATCTTGATCACCACGTAGTCTGGGGAGATGGGACCATGCACATCTAGAAGCATACTACCTCCTGAAAGCAGGACAACTATCTCCTCTGCTCAGTCAAACAGAGCAGGTGGGTGTAGAATAATGTTCATGGCTCCAGATTTCAGCCTGGCCAGCCATGAGATGCGTGACTGCAGCACAACCACGTCCTCGTTTGACAGCATTCCCCATTCCAATTATTCTGAGTGCTAAGAAGGAAAGAATTCATATAGCTTCCTGTTTCTCTTACATTTGGAAATACTTTCCTTCCTTTGAGCTGATTTAGCATGCTGGACTGCTCCTGCACAGGCCAGCATAGTGTGGAGAGAAGCAGGCAAACACAAAGGAATGGAAAGAAGTTTTCTCCTTTCCTAGTTGGATTCTAATTCTCACTTGCCCTAGGTAGCACTACGGTTTTGGAGATCTCCACCGGAAATCCAGTAGAAGAAATGCAGGAATGCTTTACCCAGGCTGATCCACATTCAAATAATTTACTGAAAAATATTTACTGAAAAAAATTAAAAACATTTTGGGAGACACCATTCTGTGCCTCTTGATGCATTCGATAGCTCCAAAATATATTTGCAGTGTCCTGGGGTCATGGAAACAACATTCTTCCCTTAAGCTTCTGGGTGTGCTGGATACTGTGGGTCCATGCTGTGCAGACAGTAAGCACAGGTGGTGCTGGACACACCACTGGTCTCCATGGAGTGCCAGTCACCACCAGCTGCACAGTCAGAGAGGTGAAGAGCAAGCAGCTGATGGATTCCAAAAATTTCTGCTAGTCTGCTGCTGCTTTACAGGTGTCTAGCCGAATTTCAGGTCAGAATCTACCTCCTAGTGCCTTTCCATCTTGGTCTTCAAAGGAAACCTCTTTTAAATAGGTGTTTTCCCTTCTCCATCATTAGAGAGGCATCTGAAGAGTTACACTAACCTTGATGGAAGACCAGAAAATCAGTAACTTGCATTCTTGCCTGCTCTTGCCATTTTTCAAAGAGGGGTTGTCTGGGGACAATGTGGTGCCGAAGATCCTGAACTGTGCTTTGGATTCTGTTTTGTTCTGTTCTTGCCACCTCTGCCTCCTTCATAATAATAATTGTTTATAATGCACAGCATATTCCCAGTGCTGAGTCAACAGATGGGGACCAGGGCCTTCCTCCCTCCTGTCTACCATGCAGACTATCTTAAAGCTTAGCAGCTAGGTTTTCCTCCAGATGCTGAAAGACATGGGGTTCAATCTTCCCACAGGAGGCAGACAACAATACGCAGCTCTCTCCCTCGTACACTCGTCACTGCTATAAACCTCAATTACAGTATGGGCAGTCTCCCCTCCCAGTTGTTCTTTAGATTGAACTGTTTGGGACATTGATCCTTTAAGCAGAAGAGAATGGCAAGTTCTGGGTCCATCTCCTAGTCAGGACCATTTGAAGTCCATGCTCAGGAGAGGGACAAATGCATAATCAAGGCAAAAGCTTGCTGACCCACTGTCCTTCTCTCTGAAACTGGGCACACAGGACAGTGCCAGTTCTGCACTTCACTGCTACTTGCTCTGAGTCAGTCAGTGGCTGGATGCCTCCTCAGTGACCTTCCAAAGATGGTTACTCTCCCACTGTCTCTATAACCTACCAGAACTCCATCTTTCCCGAGAGCAGGGAAAATGAGTCAGCTGAGGATCCCAAGGAGAAGCTACCCAACTCCTGTATAAAATCAACACCTCTCCCTATTCTCTGCATCTTTTGTGCATGACTCTACACTCTTGCTGGGCATAAAAGACTTCCTGTACACACAGGCTGGGGTGAGCTCATTGCCCACTTCCCTTCCATGGGTGGCCTTTTGCTCCTAGCTGCTTGCTGTACTGTAGCTGACAGAACGCCTCCAGCACACTCTCTTCTTGCCAGCCTGCAGCTCAGAGGCAAGCAAGGGAAATCACACAGTCATAGTGTGAACGTTTGAAAAACATTTATAGAAAAGGGAGGGAAAAGCAAGTCAATATTAATAAATTACAGAAAGATAGAACATCTGCACTAAATTATTGCAAACTCAAGTGAGAGTGGAAAGCTAAATAAACAAAGCTAAAATCATGTTAAGTTGGAAGATGAGTAATAGAAAAATTCTCCTTCAAAGTGCCACCAGTTAGTCTTTTTGTACAGCACTTTATACAAACAAAACTAATGGAGATATAACAGGGGTCAGAAAGCTTGATGCAGCTGTCTAACAGCTGTCTGCCCTGTTTATTTTGCTCCCTTCTGACTCTACATTATTTTATGGCTTGGATAAGTGCAGTACAAAGAGAGAGATCCTGAAGTTTGAGCTGTCTTGTCCTATAAAGATGGCCAGAGGATGGACTAGATGAAGGCAGAGGTCCTGTACAGGCAAGGATAATGAAGTAGGTAAGTGCACACAGCAAGGGTTTAGGAATGGTCTTAGAGAAACCATGTGGCAGTCAGGAAGCAGCTCCTGGCCTATGGAAAGAGCACTGTTTTATTTTGTTCTTGTAGTTCTGTTGCCATATCTACTTCCAGTTGGATATGATGGGACACTGAAGTGGAAGTAGATGACCTTCAAATGTCCTTTCCAGGCATAGGACTTGATGCCTCATATATTGCCTTTGTTCGGGACTGTCACTGTTTTGTGACTGAACAAGAAGTTCAAGTTAACATATATACCAGTGGGAGAGAAGCTCAAAATGTGGTAAACCATTTTTCTCTGTCCTAAAGTAAGATCCACAACTATACTTTTTTAGCATCATAGAATTTACCACATGTACAATCTCCAGAGTTTACCTGAACTTAATCCACTGATCTTGCTCTGTCATCCCACTCACCTTTTTCAGACTATTTCTTCAACATGTCAAAATCATCTGGAGTCAGATGTTTTGTTGAGATGCATGATAACACAACAGCTTTTCCTCTGTGTGCAGTCTTGTTGTCCTAAATACTCCCAAGGCTGTGCTTTTCCTACTTAGCTTTAAATCTTACCTATTTTTCATTGGATTGGCTGTGCTTATTACATCCTCACATTCGGCCATTTTATATGCAATTAAAAAAAACATGAAACACTTTGATCTTCTCTTTGTAATCTCCCCATTATCTTCCTCTTCATGGAGTAATGAGGTAACATTTTCCTCCATCTTCTTTTTCGTCAATGATTGAATTTTGTTACCTTTGTTGTCTCTTGCTAATTTAATTTCAAGTTTCCAGACCTTGTTTTACATGGCTGTGTTCATACTCATCCTTGGACATCTGGTTTTGCTTCTTCTTGTGGTTCCTTATTGTCTTTGAGATCAATGAAGAGGAGTCAGTGTTTTTAATTTCTAGTAATTTTTTCTGTATCTGAACTCCTGCCTTTAGTATTGTTTCTTTAAGGAACTACTAACTCTCTCTAAGCCTCTGTTTCCTGGCAGTTTCCCAAGCTTATTGAAGTCTGTCAGTCTGAAACTCATAGCGTTGCGTTCTTCTCTTCTCTTGGCTTGCTTCTCCAGGGTCCATGAAATCTACCTTCCATCCACACTGCCTTCTACCTTCCCTTTCCTACACTGCTCCTCCCTTGTGCTAAGACTCAAACCCAGAGGAGCTTTTCCTTTACTTCCTTTCTGGGTCCTCTGAATACGAACCAAAGTTGTGGTAAGTCTGTGCCACAAAGGTGCTGAAGACTTTTTAAGCTGCTGAATTATATTTGTTTGACAAATGTCTCTAAATGTAGCTAAAGTCTTCCATTTCCCACAAGACCTGTGCTTCATACATCTCTGTTAGTTACTTTCAAAGAGCCTCAAATACCTAATCTTCATGAATGGATGCCCTTTAATAGACTCCAATGAACTCTGACAATGGTGTCCTATTTCTGCCTTCACCTAAGTCCAGCAAGGCTAACTCCATCTGTCTTCTGGATTTCTGAACAAGCTTATACTTACAAGGCTCACAAAGTGACACCTCCTTCATGTCTCTGCTGTCCATACTTCTTGAACAAGCAGCATCCTTTCCTGTCAGCATTCCAGTCATATTACTGATCTGACCATGTCTCTATGATTTTAGCAAAGCTGTAATCTTGATCCTATATTAAAGCTCCCAGTTAGAATAAAGAGAATGTTTATTAAATGCTGATTTTACCATGCTGCTTTCATTACTCTGCCAACTGATGCATTATTCTCTTGTTTCTTCTGTGGCATTGTGACAAAAAGCATTTTCCCTCTTCATTTTAAAGTCTTCCTCTAGTTTGCTGTGGTGTCTGTGTGAGCATATACTGGTTTTGTGGTATTTACTCCCTGTACATTGTCCTTTCCCTGAAACATCGTGCCATAGGTAAAAAAGAGCGGTTTTTTGAGGGCCAAACATTATTTTATTCTTTTTGTGGGTACTGGTGCTTAGGACACTACTCTGAAGTCTTTCAACACAGCATTTGCTCTCAGGAATAATGAATAGTGATTCTTTCTCTAAATTAAAAGCAGTTGCCTTACAATTACATCTGTCTCAGTTCAAGAATGAGATTTCAATAATAGGGATGAGTTGAGGACATAAATACATCACTAGGAATAAGTGAAGATGAGGGGGAAAGTGCCTATCTTACTAAATAGAATTTAATCTATTTCCTATGGACTAGAAAGATACACAGCTTTTTCCATTCCTGAAGCTGGATGGGGATATAGCATGCCATGCCAGCAGGAATGCTCACTTCATCTGCATGCAAGAGTTTTTCCTCACCTTGGTGACCACACAGCCCAGACCCAAAGTTCTCAGCAATAACACAAGTGGAAAGAATTGTCAGTCATGGAAATACTTCAACACATTCTGTGTTGCCCAGAAATGTAAGAGACCATCTGGAATTAGTGTTGAATATTTTTGCTAATAACCTCATGATGGAATATTGAGAATGTTTATTAAATTTGCAGATGACACCAGGCAGGGATTACTTGTGAGTCTGGTAGAGGACAGGATTAGAATTCAAAATTATCTTGCTGAACTGGAGAAATTGTCTGAAAAAAAATTAAATAGAATGTAATTCAATAAGAACCCACGCAATACATACACTTAGACAGGAATAATCATCAGCATAAGCCCATAATGACAATTTTTAGAAAGTTTGCACAAAAAAAAGACTGGGAAGAATTCTGGCAGATCACAGAAGTTGTCAAATGAGCCAACTGTATCATTCTTCTGTGAAAATGTCAAATTTTATCCTGGGATATATAAACAGAAATAGATCTTAGATGATACAATCCACTTAGCACTGGCAGGGCCTCAGGGGCAGTATATGGTCCTGTTTTGGGCACTGCCTTTATGAAAACATACAGGGTGTTTGGAGGAAGGCAGGACAGGACCAACATAGTAGTGCAGAAGTCTGGAAAAATGGGAATTGCGGAAGTTAGCATGAAGGCTGTTTAACAGTGGAAGAGGAAAGAAATAAATTTTAGATAAATCAAGCTCCTACAGAGAGGAAGGAAATTGCCTGTTCTCCCAGTCTGAGAGCAAAAAGACATAAATGCAACAGGAAAAATGCAGATCAGGCATTACTAAAAAACTTCCCTGCCGGTCAGAAAAGTGGAAAGAGTTTTCTTGAAAAGAGATCTCTACCCTGGAAAGTCTATAGACATCGATGTTCAACTAATAAGAATTGTTGATACAGAAAGATTTGGGCATCCACCCCAAAAGGTCTGGCTTGCTGGATACACAACTGTGGCCTAGACCAGAGATAAAGCAATATTTTTAACAAGAAAGCCTCAGTCTTGGATCTAAGCAACTTTGGAGCATGCTCCTCTCCAAAAAAAAATCAGACATTGTTCCTACATGCTCAAAATGGGTATTCCCACTGCACCAGGAGCCTGTTGTTCTCTGTCAGTTGGGGATGTCTTACAACGTCTTGCTTGACAGCTTCTCAATGCCTCAGGTATGCCTGGGTGGAAGGGTCCTGCTGAGCTGCAGTTCTCTAGGGCAGACTGCAGCTTTCCCCTCTGCCCCTGAAATGCTGATGTGAGTGGGGATCAGGACAGGAGTGAGACACAGGGCAGCCTATCAGCATGTGTAAGCACACAGGCAGGCCCCTCATTTCAGCCTTCTCCCACCTTCCTGTCTCCAGGTGGACTGAACAAGCAGGGGCTCAGCACAGGATGTAGAGAAGCACATCCCCTGGTGCTGAGGGACCACCTTTTCTTACCCCTTACCCAGTGTGGAGGGCAACAAGGAGGGATAAAACTACTCTGCCAGAGAGGCACACCACTGGAAAGGTCATGATCTTGGGAATCAAGAGAGCAAGCAGTAGCCTGATCACCTTTAATTGAGTGAGGCCTGGATTTAGGATACTGGTGATTCAGGATAGTGTCATTCCAAATGGAGTTTAGGTTTGCCTTTATTTAAAGTTATCACTTTTGCATTGCTTCTGTTTGGCTTTCAATTATGTTCCAAGTAAGTAATTTTAAATTCCTGTGATTCATATTATCCCTGACTAATGGTGCTCACAAAGGAAAATTCTGGGAGTTTTGCGATGAAAACCATCTTTAGTGTTAATAGTATCCATATATAGTAGGAACTGACAGTAATAGAGAGAATGAAAAGAAATATGCTGGTAAAGACAGGAAGTGAAACCTCTAAAATGAGACTTTTTCCTGTGACATTTAAAGGGCATGCTAGAAATATTTTGGTGGGAGATCAAATACCACTGTTCTCCACATTTTGGTTTGATGTCTAATCATTCTTCTTGGTCAGGTTCTAGTGAGAAAAACCACAAACACATACTAAACATCTTCTGTTCATCTTCTGGTTTTGTACTTGAGGCTCCTCCTCCCACTTCAGTGCCAACCCCTCCCAGCTTCCACATCACCATGGGGTTATTAATCAATTGTGATATCCACATGACCTCCAGTTTCAGCTCTCTTTGGTCCCTCTACTCCACTGGCTGAACTATTTCTAATTGGCTAATCAGCTTATCCGGTTTGGCCCTTGATGCAAACCAGGTCTAGACATGATCTATTCCTGGGAGGCCCCTGGGTTCAAGGGGCCAATCTCACACCCTGTCCATCACTATTGTCAGCACAGTACCCTATCTCAAAGACATGCCAATGAACATTAGCAAGAGATTAAAATGACAGCCTTGGTTTTCTAACATGCCTTTTAATCATCGTAACATGCAGTCTAATGTTTCACTCTGTCTTCCTCTCCCTGCAAGTGCATGTTCTCAAGGAAGAAACCAGGAGGGATGAGAGTGGGTCAAAGACCACAGCAGGGTGAAAGCAGTGGAAAGGAATTAAAATGGAGGGTAGGGGAGGAGGAGACAAGAGACAAAACCCAAGTCAGAATATGGCAGCCAGACACAGAGCAACAAGGCTGGAATATAAATTCCTCCGTATGGCTCCCCTAGGCTGACATCTTATAGGTACCACTCACAACACACCAGCATGTCACCAACATGTGCCAATGCTTGTGTCTATTGCAGGCCACCTGACACCCATAGCCATACACCCAAAAGGTGGTTTTCACTAAGGTTGCACATCTAAACTAGTTCTGAGAAGAGCTGGGAGGCATCGCTGCTCTGGAAACCAAGCTGCCTTTTTGAAGTGCCTGCATATGGACTTAGTAGCTGACTTTTAGACCTTTGGGTTTCTGAAAAAGTCTTAGCCTAGTCATTTAGCTATGACTTTATGCAATTATTGACCATTTACACAAACAATCAGAGGGCTGCATGCAATAGGATTGTGTCTGAATTCCTTCTCGGTCTCTCTGGCAGTGAATAGTCAGCGGCTCTTAAACAAAGCCCCATTCTTTCTGCAAAAAAAGTGTCAGAGGTGAATGGTGGATGTTCCTGTATGAATATCTGCTAAACAGGCAGGCATAAAGAAGGTCTCCCTATGCCCCAGTTGAAGATCTGTGTGGCTGTGTTAACAGCATGCACAACCAAAGTTAATGACTGCACTTGTCCAAGACTTCCTTGTGCTCGGTCAGCTCTGAATAGAGACAGAGCAAGTTCACACCTGCTGCAAAATACCATATGGACATCATCTGTAACAAACTTGTTCAGATGGTTCATTTCTAAGGGGCATTCAAACTTTTCCTGGATGTGTGTTTTTTCCTCTCTTAGTCATGCTTTCACTGAAAATTTTAGCTAGGGTAATACCAACTCCTTAGTTTTTCAGCTCCTTGGTCCAAAACTATTTGGCTGGTGGGATGTGTGAATTCCTTTAGCCAACCAGTGGAGCATGTAATTAGCTCTATATGCACGAATGAATTACGCATATGTTTTGCTATGTGGCTTCAGCTGGTAACTAAGCATAAGAAGTTTCCAGCTAGAAAAGGAAACGGGTGAGAAAGTTAGGAAAGGCTGTGAAGCAGGCAGTGCACAGGACATCTCTGGTTTTCTTTGCTTCCTTTCTGCTACATACATGATTCTGCCTGTATCCTCATTTTTTAGGCTGTGTTTTCCATGGAATACAGGTTCTTCAGAGGATGCTGGGAACATACTGCAGGATGCACTGTGTTTTCCATGCATCACATTTTGCTTTCACTCAGAATTGAGTTTGGATGACTTTTCTTGACCCAGTAAGGGTTAAGCTCAGCCTACAGCAGAGGTTAGCATATGAGTCCTGCTCACCCATCCCAGCCCACCTGAGCAGGATATGGAAGCAAAGCCTTGCAATCGCACCTGTCCAGCTTATGAAGGTCCTGTTTTCCTGTGTGGGTGTTGCTGAGGCTGTTACAATCACAGTCAAACAAGTTTTCTTGAACCTCTTCACAGTCCAGCTACATGGCGTACAGGAAGACCTTCCTGCGAAGGCAGCTGTCTTACTGAACTCCTGTGGTGCTCTTCTCTTTTTTGTTGCCTGTTTAGCAATTCTCTAAGGATGCAAGCCTTAAAAGCAGGCCAGAGTTGAGAGACGTTTCATGGTTGTAAGCCTTCTCTCAGTCCTTTATTGCAGTACTCAGCTCATGTTGAGTTGGCTTTCCCTGAACAAGGGGAATGTAACCCTGCTGGTAGCACTATTATATTATTTATACAGCAAGTTACAGTGCAGAGTTCAGACTTCTTTTTTACGTGTCTGGGTGGAAAAAATGATTAGAATGTTTTGCATAAGCAAAATTTATCCTGTCCATTTCAATAGTCAATTTTTGTAATGCACCCTGGCATGTTAGGACTATTATTTGTTGATATAGATAATAACCTAGTACACAGACTTCCCTCCTGTTAAAATCCATCCTGCTTTTTAAAGCAATACCATGCCCTGATGGAATAGGATGGATAGAAACAAATATTTTCAAAGAGAGGATCTCTTAGCAGACTATCAGATCTCATTTTATTTTATGGTGAGAAAATTCAGAAGTGGATTCAATGTAAATGCTGATGTGTTTCACTAGCCTTTCATACTGAGCTATGGCATCAAAGGACCAAAACGGGGCTTTCTGAAGCCAGCAGAAGTCTTTGCACCATTTCTCTGGTTCTCAGGCATCCAAATGATAGCTATCCATCTAGGCAGCACACATGGCGCCTTTTCCTCTGACCTCCCCCTGAAATTACACACAAGGCCACACATTTGGCATATGGGGAAAGGCTGAAAGCAAGCATTTCAGCCTCTTACAGATGTGTTTAAAATATCTTAATGTATTTAAACAAAGTGCAATGTCAAAATAGCATGAATACCATATTTCAGCAAAATGGCTGCTTCTCCAGGGTTCTGCTCGTTGATGCCAAATGAAATACTTACCACTGTTTATTCACAAAATTCTTTCTTTTCCACTGAATTTTCATATTGCTGGGCTGGGCCAAATAATCAGTTTCCTTTTAAAATAGAAAAACCATTAATGCATTCCTTTAGGCTTTTCATGTTATGTTAGAAACCCTTGGGAATGCAGTGTGATTAACTTCTTTTGGTCTTAATTATTGCTTATGGGAGCCTACCTGTGGGGAGACTCTGAAAGGCACACAACAACAGGTCATGCACACTGAGGAGCTAAAGGATGAAGTTTGAAATGTGTGGCAGCCATTTGGTATATTAGTGGCAATCCCAGCCTTCTTAAACAGGATATCCTTTGTGTTAAGAGCCACACCTGCACCACTTCAGAGATTAATGGGCAATTTCTTGGCAGTACTTGTGGACATTTCAATTGTCCATTAGGATGATATAAAAACAGAGGAGAAATCTTTTTGATCAACTTTCATTGAGCAGTAATCTCTTCTCCTTAAAGTAACTTAAGTTTCTTGGGAAACTCATAAGCCTCCTTGACTGCCTGGACAAAGAGTAAAGAAATGACAGAGGCCCCCTAAAGTATAATTCCTCCTCCATCCTCCTCCATTAGTCAAGTATCTTCTGTGAATGAGTTAACTTTTAAAAAAATCACGTTGCTAAGTATTTTATCGAAGCAAACATTTAATCAAAGTGAAAGGAAGAGATACTAGTCCCCTTCTGGAATGGGATGGAGACTGCCAAGATGTGTTTTAATTTCTTAAGAAAACAAACTATGTCAAACACTGGGTTTTAAGCAAGCAGATGCTCATTTATCATTCATTTTGTCTGTGCACGCACTTGGGATCCTGCTGAACACAAGTTTTCTGAGATGGAAATGACCATATGGCCAATACCTTAAAAATTAATTCAACATGCCCTGCCTCTTGTGCTCATCACATTCTTTTAATGGTCCTTTTCTTCTTTTTTTTCAGTGTGGACAATGGAAACAGAACAACTGCCTTTGTGGGAGTCTGGTTCACTGCAAAGACAATCTATGACTGATGCTATATGCTACCAGCAGAGTTTGGATACTTTGCAAAGGCTGTGATTTCATGGCCCCACTTCTTTCAGGGGTTATCTCACAAAAAACCCAAACAAAACACCAGCTTTGCTACTGTTTTAGGTGTTGTGCGAGGGCCCACAAGAAGTGGCCTGCAGCTGCCTCAGAGCTATGTTGGTGTGCTCTAAGCTGAGCACTGGGTGTGTGGTGTGCCAGAGATGTCCAGGAATGACAGCAGTTCATATACTCACCAGGTGCTGTGTGAACTCCTCATACATCACAAAACAGCTAAAGTTTGCTGACTAAGGAAGATGTGAGCAAACAAAATAGGGTAGCTTTATGAACTCAAACTCTTTATTTGCAGGTACAGTTACCACACTCACTGAAGATTTACATGGTAAATTGATTTCAGAAAGATCTTTTGTAGCAAAATTAATGTAAGTGCAGTTATGGCCATTGGTCCTGATGCAGTAAAAAGACATCCAATGGAGCACAACTGTATGTCAATGGAGACTGTAGTTTTCATCTTCTTCATAAAGATTCAAGTGGCAGCCAGGAACCTGAAACATAGCTCAGTGACATTATTTATAGATACCCACTTTATCTTAGCCACAGCAGGGTGTTTCCCTAGTCAACAGAATATAATTTTGTCTGTCTGCTGGTAGCATCCCTGTCCTGCCCCCTCTGCTGCTTTGTTCCTTTGCCTCCCCTCTGCCAGTGATCACTATTCACCCACTCGTTTGTGAAGAATTGCCCTAAAGCTCTACAAGCAAGAAGAGACACCGCCAGGCATTAGGGATGAACATTATCAGCAGGGTGTACTGTGACTGGTCATGCTACTGACACCTTTGACCTCTCATAAACCCAAATTTGAAACCATCACATCCCAGAAAAATCATTTGCTGACCCGTGCTGGTGCAAAAAGCAACAGCAGAAGTACCTCAAGTCTTCATACACAGCTCACAGGTTTGATGCTCTCTATTACTGGATGCCATAACAGCAGTCAACTATAAATACCATGTGCCCTGCATGTGACACAGCTGGGGCTTGAGCCTGGAGTTAAGGGAGCAAGCAATGAGAAAGGAAGAGTATCTGTGTTTCAGTTTTCCTCCTGCCTTCTTCCAGAGGATGTAAGCTTCAGTTTCTTCAGATCCAAATATCTGAAGAACTACCTGCTGTCTGGAATGTTCCCAGGGAGCTTCCTCCCAGGGAAGCAACCAGACATTTGTCTTCTAAACAGCACTTAAAGCCCTGATTTTGACTTCAATAAGGACATTAGTCATAATATTAGGGAATAAGGGAGTAGACTATTTCAGTTGAAAAGGACATGTATGATCATGTAGTTCAAGTGCCTGACTAATTCAGTGCTAAAGAAGGTAAATCATGTTAAGGGCATTGCTCAAATGCTTCTTAAATGGCATTGATCACCTGGCTGAAAGCTTATTCAGTATTTGAAAATTCTCTCAGTAAAAAAATGCTTCCTAATATTCAGTCTAAACCTCGCCTGATGTAATTTTGAACCACTTCCATATGTCCTATCCCTGGATCCCAAGGAGAAAAGTTCAGTGCCTCCCTTTCCAATTTCCCTTTTCAGGGAGCAGTAGAGACCAATGACATCACCCCTCAGATTTCTTTTCTCCAAACTAGACAAGTCCTCATAGCACATTCCCTACAGCCCTTTTGCCAGTTTCATTGCCCTTGTCTGGATCCAAGGACCTTCACATCCTTCTTCAACTGTGAGGCCCAGAACTGCACACAGTGCTCAAGGTGAGAACAGCAGACAGCAGGATAATCACCTCTTTTAACCTGCTGGTTGTGCTGTGTTTGATACATTCCAGAATGTATGGATGCTAAATGTGAGCAGAAAGCAGGGAGAACAGTGTTTGTGGAAAAGCAGGCCACATAATTTTCTCAGTCTCACCTGAGAAAGTGGCCTGGGAAATCATAATGAGGAATTAAAACAATCCTCAGAGATAGAAGACAGCCTTGCAGGTGTTGTTTGTCAGTTTCTTGTTTTCTTGCAAGAGAAGGTCGAGGGGTGGTGTACGCCGCTGACCAATGATGGTGATGTGTTAGTTCACTGACCAATAAGAGTTTTACCTTTCTGGACTTGTTGCGTATCAGTCTATAAAACAAGATCTGAGGTAATAAACCTTATGCTCTCCTGTTCAACTCACAAGATAGTCCGTGTCGTGCTTCTTAACCATTCCTAATCTAGAGTGACAAGGATGTGGTGCCCTCTTGGGTGCCAGGGCTCACTGATGGCTCACACTGAGCCTGCTGTTGGCCAGCACCCCCAGATTGCTCTCTCAAGCTACTCCTCTCCCAATTTATACTTGTGCTCAGCATTACCCCAGCATTTCAACTTGTTAAATTTCATCCCATTAATCATAGCCCACTGCTCCAATCTATCAAGATCACTCTGCAAGGCCTTCTGTCCCTCAAGAGAGTCAACAGCATCTCCCAGTTTGGCATCATCAGCAAACTTGCTAATGGTGCATTCTGCTCCTACATATTGGATGTGATAATGTCCTCTGCAAATAAAAGCATACTGATACTTGTTATATTACTCTCTTTCTTTTTTTCTTTTTTTTCTGTTATTTTTGGTGTGAATTTTATATTTTATTTACCATTGTAATTTTAGAAAACAATTCATTGAGCTGTGGTCATATGCCACATCTCAGTGAAAGCTGTTTGAACTGTAACCTTCTTTAACGAAGTTAGTTATGTGCTTTGAATTACCTAGAAATCACATTTATACGTCTGATTTTATTTTTTTTGCTGGTAATGTCACCTTATAGTCAGCATCCAGGAAGGTTAACTAACTGATAGGGATGGAAAGTGCAGCCCATCATTAGAAAGACAGACTCTGCATGGTGACGATCAGTAAGAAATCTTTCCTCCAGCTCTGTCTTTTCTTGCTTTCTGCAATAGTTACTCTATTTGTCAGCTGTCTACTCTACTCCTCAAAGAGTCTTCGATTTTCCAGCCGGTGGGAACAGACTTGGGAAAAAGAGACTGGAGCTGTGAAAACTGACAGCCAAATCTCACCAACACTCTTAAGAAGAAACCTAGATACACCCGAGGAAGTGCTCAATCACAGAAGAGCCAAGATGGGTTCATGGAGAAGTAAAGATTAGCAACTAGTGATAGTTTCAAAAGCCAGTAGCAAGTGCCTGGATAGGTGGTAAATATTTATTTTAAATAATAATATTTAAAATACAGTGCTGGTCTATAGACAAGTGTCTTATCAAACACGCCCATGAGTCAGTGACTGATCTGAGAAGAGGATCCAGGTTTCCTACTGGCTCCTATCACCCTCTATGCATGTCAGGCCATGCACTCCCCCTCGGCAGGTTGCCATTTCTTTCCCAAGAAAGATGTGTGTCTTATCTGCACTGCTTCTTTATAAACAAGTCATCTGATTTCACTGCTAAGGGGGCATCTGCAGGATCAAGATCACACTCCATCTCCAAACATCTGATTGCCTGCATTGGTCATAGTCTGGCTCACACGTAGGCCAATCCCACTAATCTGCAGGCCAGGGACACACAGACTGAAGAAGAGTGCTGACCAGGACTTGGATCCTGCCCCCATGGGCAACATGGGTCCCAGCAGGCTGGTCCATGCCCTGCACTGAATCCTCTAGCCAGCAATGGGTTCCAGTAACCCTGTAGCAAGCCGAAGGCTGATTTTCAACATGACTATGAAGAACCTGGCTCACACATTCATTTATGAGAGTTTGGCCATCTACATGTCTCAGAGTACTTCTTCAGGATTTTTTTTTTTTTCCTTACCTCATGATTTGGTGCTTGTTTGCATAAAGTTTCTGAAACACAGTCCAAGCAGGTTGAACCTTGTGACTTGTGGCTGACTGAATACTTCTTTGCAAACAAATGTGCCATGACCAAACTGAAAACAGTGGGCTTCAGTCCCAGGGAGATCATCTTTTGCTCTCCCTGCAAGCCTAATAGCTTCCATAGTGGAGTCCATGTCTGCACACATCCAGAGGTCTCCCCTGGAGAGGCAAGCTGCTCTTTGATCTGACACCCCAGCTGCCTGCTAATCTCCAGTCTTCCGTATCTACTTCATCAACCCTGCAGCATGAGCAGTCCCATGCCCTGTCCCTTGGTGAAAAGGCAAACGTTAACTATGGGGAAGAAATTACTACTCTCTTTTGGTTGTCCTTTCTGGCACCTGGTGGCATTCCCACCATGTCCCCTTGGAAGTCCTGATCATTCCTTTCAGATTGCCTCTGTGCTGATAATTCAGTACACCAGCAGCACCTGTTACCCCAGTCTCTTCCTTCAGTGTTGGCTGCCTTGGGCTGGTACAGCAGGAACTTCCTGCATCACATCCTGCCTCCCAGGAAAGGCATGGTTGGAGTCTCTGCTGGTGAGTGAGCACATTCAGTATACCAGCTCATGCTCCGTTCCCTGCAACTTTTCTATAGCTACATTTCAGCTATATGATCTCTGTGTAGAGCCCGTGGTGCGGCAAAGCCTGGAGTCTCCTTCTGCTGAAGGACTGTCTCCAGCCAGGGTAAGACAGGCAGATTGCCTAGGCCAGCTGGTGCCCTTCTGAGACCTTCTGTGTAGCACTGCGCTGGTGCTGACCTCTGCCGTCAGTGCACCTGCTTAGAAAGGCCTACAGACCCTCCTGGCTGCACCACAGTAACACAGTCTCCCTTGGTATTCTCCTTAGTACTGCAGCCCAATATTTTTAATTTCCTGGAGATATGGGAGAGGAAGAACGTAAGACAGGAAGATAAGCAGACAGCAGTTTTAAATTGTCCCCTTTACTGAATTTATATATATTTTCAGAGAAAATTTTTATCTCAGAAGTGACATTTATCTTATTTTCCCCTCTTAGATAACTCACCAGGAATTCCCAGCCTCTCAACAAGTGGTAGGAGTGAAAGTAAATATGTTTGTGTGCATGACCTCGATGCTGTCCATGGGATCTCTGTGCACCCCAAACTTGCTGTTACCTCGAGTCAGCTGCAACTGTGGGTGACTGAGTTTGAACCAATTACTTCAAAGGTACATTTTAGCCGCAGAGGATTTTAACACCTTGAAAAATCAAGCAGTGAAGGTGCTCCATGTGTGTTTTGGCTTCCCAAGACCACAGTCATGTCACTGTTCTTGGAACAGATATTGAGACATACTTTTTTTTTTTAATTTGTTTTTTTATAATTAATTATATACATGCATATATGCTCAATATAAGTGAATTGTTATTATTCCTCTTCTAACACCTTAATAAGCCTATTTTTCAGAAGTCCTCTGACTTTTGAAAAGTTGGCCTCTCAGCCACATCTGTCCCATGTATGTTCTCTAATGCAAATACCCCTGACAGTAAGCATCGATAGTCCTGTGAATGGGTTATGCAGAGTTACCTTGCTCACAGCTGATTCATTTCCTCACCTGAGGAAGGGAGGTCTGGGAGCAAATATCTCGGGATTTCTAGCTCCTGGGCTGAAAGGGAACTTGATGGTGTCTTGCATCCTGCAGTTTGTTTGTTTGGGAAGTTTGTCTTTGAACAGACTACAGACCCTGGTTAATGTGATGTTGTCGCTCTGGTCATTGCTCTATCCTGCAAAGTTTTCTGTTTCCGTCTCTGCTGACAAGGCCTTTAGCACAAGTCTAAGGGCAAGGAGTAGTAACAGGGAGGAACAGAGTCATAATGACCGTCCTCTGGGCAAACAATTGATATGCTAATGACGTTGGTGAGAATGCAGCTCCTATCTACAAAGAGAAGGACTAAAGAATGAAAATAGGACAGAGCACAGAACAGAGGGGATTAAAAAAATGAAGACCCTTGTGGGATTTTTCCAAGGACCTAGAATAATCTTTGTGGAGAAAAAGGGAAGGATCCGGTGTGATTTCATACAGGGAGGAAGTGTGGATTATCAGCAGAGCTAGCAGAGGAACTGATTCAAATTTAATATTACCCCACCAGACAGGATATTCAAGTGCAGAAATCTGTGCAGAGTTTTTATTTTAATTTTATCTTCTGTGTACTTCAGTACTGAGTAAAGAGCTCAGCCGTTACTGAATCCTATCTCAACCTACATTTTCAAAACATCAGTGACATGCTCTAAATACACAAAGAAGCACCAGATTTCACAGGAACCTGTGGTCCTGAAGAATGGAGTTCTTTGAAAGTCGTGGCTAGAATACAAAACAGTTGTGTTTGAGGCTTCATCTCCACAGCACAGCAAGCAAAGTCAGTGATCTAGATCTGTTTTGAGACAGGTCATGGAGAAAAGGGAGCTGCGGTCAACCACAGTGTGTCGGGGCCCTGGGAACAGTTCTGTGAATGCCTAAAGAGGGGATCTTCTCTAGCCAAGTCATGGGCAGTTGCACTTCATATGATCATTCTTTTCTTTTTTGCCCCCACAAATGATTGAACCAGACATCTTTTTTAGAAAAAAAATCCATTCTTGGTGAAAGACCTCAAACAATGGAAAATCTGGAAGTCTCATGAGAATCCATTGCACTGCTAACACCCTCACAGTAAGAGGCTTATTTCTGCTCTTGTTTTTTCAAACAATGTGGAAATTTCAAAAAATGTGGAAACTTCAGTCTCCATAGTTCAGTGTAAAGAACCTCTCTATCTAGATACTTCCTTGCGCAGACACTTTTTAACCCAAATCAAATTTTCTTTTTGCTGTCCCTTTGATAGAATTTCTTAAATCTCTCTTTATAGAGTTCAATTTTCTTACCATGAACCACTCTCATGCAGTCTAGGATCTGAGTGGGACAAAGCTGAGGGAAAAAACTGGGCAGACTGTGTTTTGAGAAAATACTTGGGAGGTAGACTTTGTTATCTGATTACATTTGATGTTAATAAAAATTTGATTATACAGCAATAAATTCTGCCATTTGTATTGTTTTGAAATGACAAAAATATGAGTCATTAGTTTCTCTTCTCTATGAACTTCTTCCCTTTGAAACTATTAAAATAAGTATGATTATATTGCATCAGTATAAATCAATGGTGATGCCCTGTCCTGGTTACAATGTATTGAGCTTTATTCACAACATCATGAGTTTTCTTTTTAGGCATTTTCAAAAGTATAAATCTCCCTTTCAGGGTGCTCAGTAGCAAAATTAGCATTTGCTTTTTGTCCCTGTTCTTCCAATTTTTTCATGGTTGTCAGTCCAAGTATTTGGCCTTCAGAGATGTCTGAGGGGAAGCATAAATCAGGCATATAAAAATCCAGTATATAAAAATGTAGTTTCTCTTACATGCAAGACTGAAGTTCTTTTTGCAGGTGTAAAAGTGGAAGTGAATCTCTGTTTAAAAGTTTGGTCACTGCTTTTTCACTGCAGAAAACTTTGCAACATTTTGTTGCTACAGTGAGAAAATGGTTATTGGTCAGCTAAAGGCAGTAAATTGTAACATGCTACTGCATCTCCCATAGAAGAAATCATGATCTCATGATGGAAATGTTCACTGGGCTATATTATTACTGCAACTTGTCCTCTAAGAACAAGGGCAGAAGCTCGAAATGGATATGGTTCCAGCACAGTTACACATAAGAGTACTCTGCTATCCACATGCCTTTGCATCACTTCTCCTCCCACAGAAAGGTCAATGACAGAGAGGTGAGAGGATTTATGTGCTTGGTGCCCTAGTAAGAAATTCTTTTAAGTAGGTTGGGCCTGGGCTGTAAACAGCCCCACTTATTTCAGATAAACATTATTAAGGTCATAAAATGTCTCAAGATTCATGCAGACTTCATGCCAGCTTGGCTGTGGCCCAGGTGCATCTGCAGTGAAAGCCCCCTGAGAATGGTTCGGGAGCTTGGGGCTATGCTAAGTCAGAGCCTGAAAGGGGTTGCTTTGGGAGGTTTTGTGTCTGGTTTTGGCAGTCCAGCTTTCCATGGGATGAAAACACTGCAAAAAGAAAATGTGAGGTCCTCTGACTGTGAGTGACATCTCCAAGTCAATGGCTGGGGCATCCTGGTATTTGGGTTGATCTGAAAGTGCAGGTTTCTTGTTTTGGAAAACAAGGCAGATGGTGGCATTGCAAGGTGAGGTGAGGTTTTGCAGTGCTGCTGGCTTCCACGCTCCAGTGTACAAGGTTTGCCCAGTAATCCTCAGTAATTATTTATTATGCAGGCTATCTTTTGAAAGAAAGAAAGGCCCTTCCTTCTCAGGAAGGTAACAGCTTCCTCTCCTTTTGCAAAATCACTGACTGCCACATTTAGCTAGTACTGGGGCTCGTTGCTTGCCTCTTTTTCCTCATCCAGTGGCAGGGCACAGGTATGAGGGAAGGCTCAACAGTGCAGCCCAAAGTCTGCATTTGCAGCATGGGGATGGGGACATCCCACCTGGACATCCATACTGGGATGTCAGCTGGGAGGAAGCTGGAGGAGTGAGGGATGCTGGAGTGATAGTGAGCTCCCAGGCACCCATGGGGCTGTCAGCTCTGACATCCTGTAACACCTACAGGGCATCCTGTAGCACCGACAGGGCATCCTGTAGCACAGAGAGATGTGAGGCCTGCCCAGGCCCAGGCAAGGGCTGTGCTCCAGTGGCAGGAGAGTAATCAGCCTGTGACAGCCTGATGCTGACTGATTGGTGTACAGTGACATGATGATATGCTCCCAGTTCCAGAGGACATCTTCCCAAAAGAGATTTTGTATGCTAATCCCTTCTGCCCTCATCAGCCAGGCCTCAGGCTGCTGGCTGCCAAGCTGCCAAGTTCCCAGCAGGAGTAACCTCTGCTGCACTGATAAGAGGGGATAAAAGCCACTCTCCCCAGGCTCCTCTGGCTGTGGTGGGATCTCCTCAGATTTCCCTGCAGCCAGCCCCTCCCTGGAGGCTGCTCCCCTCTCTGAGAAGGTGACACAGTCACCCAATGAGGATGGTGCCTGGGTCCAGGTAAGCATGGACCACCAGTCCCCAGATGAGGTCATCCCAGACCCCGGGGAGCAGGGAGTGGCTTCTCCAGCTCACCACCCTCATCTTGGTGAATCTATCCCCTTTGCTGTGCAACTCAGCTTGTGAGGAAAAACTGGGAACACTGATGATGGACAAGGCTCTTATGCAAGGGATTATCACAGCCTGAAATACAGGTAGCTCTTTGTTCCAAAGCTCAGTGAGAAGAGGTTCTGCTCTCCGCCATGGTTATCTCTGAAGTTACCTTTGCACTGCCCATGACCCCTGGGGCAGTCACAAATGCATCCCAATGCTCAGAGAACCTTCAGGGTTGGTTGTCATGTCAGCAAAAGCCTCCTTTTGGCAGCTGGGAATGGCTGAACTAGACCATAGATTGTGTCATGGACATTAGTCCAACCTCTCTGCAAAGAGGATTACAAGAGCAAGTAATACACTCCTCTCTTGTTGATGTTCCTGCACCATGGGGAATTCAACAGAGACAAAAATTCAGGCATATGAACTCTTCTGCTTAGCTGCAAAAGTTCTGAAATACAGTCAAGTCTTGGGTTCCAGGTATTTTGATTGGTTTTGCTGTCATATCTTGAGAGATAAACTCTTAAATTACATAGTACCAACCAATCAACATCCCACTAAAACAGGAAAAAACCCTTGTTGCAGCAAAATATTCTATGACTAACTGCATTAACAGGTTTGTCTCTCCTTCAGAAAGCTGTTTTAAGGAAATTAGGTTGGTTATGAAGACAAATCATGTGTCTTTAGTAAATCTATACTCTAATCAGATGAGGTAAATACCCAGAGACTAGATATGGGGGCTGTATAAATACTTCCATAGATAGAGACATCAAGAGATGGAATGCAAAGATATTTATTATTTTATGAGGCTCATTCCTTTCTCTAGGACTTAAAGAGATGTGCTCCAATTAATGTCAGTAAATTGTCTTTGATGTAGAGAAAATGCCACTAGTTTTGATAGATTTGATATTTTAAAAAAGTATTATGATATGATATGATATGATATGATATGATATGATATTATATTATATGATATTATATTATGTTATATTATATTATATTAATATGTATAAATATATATATAAATATATATAAATATATATAAATATATATAAATATATATAAATATATATAAATATATATAAATATATTAAAGGATTTTCTGTAGTGCTGGTGACCTTTAATGTCATATTACTGAGTCTCAAGTGGCCATACATGGCTGTGACAGAGCAAAGGTTCTATGTGACTCAGGGAGTCCCATAACACAGGAGCTCTCCACGGGTATTAAGTGTTTGTCACAGAGTCAAGACACTGTAGATTCTACGCAGCTTGTTTCATATCCAAATGCTTTTTCCATTTAGCTTTTTGGTGACTGATACCATTGCAGGTACCAGGAATATTTTCTCAGCCTACTGACTGTGGAGGGTGCCACTGCCTGTTTCAGTAGTTGCACATAAATTGGCATTCCAACCTTCTGGGCTGCTGAGATAGACAATGCTAATACATGCAGCCAATGAGAATTACATTTGCCAGGGCTGACCCTGGGAATGGGCAGCCAGCCAAGGTTTCACAGCCTCAGTGATGTCCTCAGAAATGAAGGTGAGCGGGTAGCCCCAGTTGCTTGTTTTAAGATAGAAAAGCAACAAAGACAGTTGCTTTCAGAGAAAGGAAGATAGACACATTGATCAGAAATCTGTCCTGCTTGCACAGCAGTTTATGAAAGCTTTTATGAGTGGGAAAAAAAAGGACAATGCTGAAAGTATCTGTGAGAGGACCGGACTGGCCCAGGAGCTGGCTGGAGGAGACCTGAAGTTCAGATGAGCAGAAAAGCTTTCTCTGACAGTCCTTTCTGCAAGAAGTGAGAAGGAGGTCGCAAAACATCCAAGCCCCTCAACACTGCTCATTGTTGAAATCATGCAGATAGAGTTTCTTCCTTCTTCTCAGGCTTTTAATCAAGGTTTTAATCTCAGAGGGAATGGTACAATTTTTTTCTGTATGGGAATGTTCTGCTTCAATTACAATGTCTTGCTCTGGACCCTTTGGCCAGTTCAGGGTCATCAGATACCATTAAGTGCTAGGGCACTCTTTAAGAACAGAAATAATTGCTATATCTTGAGGTTCTTGCCTCTTAGTTAATGACATATCAGAAGGCCAGCAACTGGGAATGAGAGTGTGTTTATTACAGGTTTGTTTTAGTCATCATCTTCACCTTCCTTCCTACCTCAGGTTAAAGAAAATGCTGGGTTTTATTCATTCTATTTGTTTCTGTTGCTGATTGTTCTTAATGACTGCAAAACCCCACCCTTTCTAGTAACGGGTCAGTGCCCAAAACATGCCCACTCTTAGTCAGATCTGCCGAGTTTAAACAGGTGCTTTTTCTAACCCACAGTAAATATGAGTTGTTTTTAAAGTCAAGTCATCCTTCTTGAAGCCTAGAAGCAGATCTTGCTATTGCGATTGCCCTCAATGGCTGTGAATTTTAGTTATACCTATCCTGAACAACTAGTATCTTGGGACATAGTCCCTGGCTGATGCTGAAATTGCTACTTCTGATGAATGGTCTAGTAAACCCTCATATGACAAAGACATCTGAATCTAAGGCTGTTGGCAAGCAGAGAAATAACTGTTTGCCATTGCACAATGCCATATGAATGCGTTTTTTTCCACTTCAAACCCTTCCCCTAAGGTTGTATTTATAGCAGGGGAAGGCTCCCATGTATTCTGCCTGGTGTGGCATGTCCTTTTTGATACTGTGGCAGGTGAGCAACCACCCCATGTCACTGCTGCTGAAGGCTGTGGGTGAAGTCTGTTCAGCAAACTTCAGCAATATGATAAGGAGCTGATTTTCACATATAATCACCCCCCAGAGGAGGAGGGAGATGCAGCACTCAAGGAATTGGAGAAGGACTCAGGATATCCACTTTCCCCAGAAGGAACCTGCTGCCCTTGCTTGGAAACAGCCAAATCCTGTTTCCTCAAGGATGCTACTTAGGACAGTGGGAAGAGTCCCGGGGGGGGGTAACTTTGGGAGCTAAGTGCACAGAGCATGCAAGTATCATATATCAAGTATCAGAGCATCAGGGGGCACACACTTCATCCTAAGCCAGAGCCAAAATGCATCACTACCCTCCAAGACACATTAGCATTTGCTCTTTTTACTAATGCTGCTGAAGGAGAGGCCACAGCCAGTGTTCCTGAAATATGACCTCCAGAACCTCTTTGTGATGGTATTGTTACCTGGATTCTGCCAAAGTGGGGTTGGAGGGACTGTGTGCCCTGGCATGACCAGAAGTCCTTTACATTACTTTTGCTTTCCTGCCAAAAGTAGCACAAAATTGCTCCAAAGAAGGAAGATCAGCACTCTGTCCCTTCACAGCTGCCCCCAAATGAAGATGGAAATCTGTCTGTGCCCCAGTACTCATTGAGAGCTCATTGAGAGGGAACAGTCATTTTGTGGGAGATCAGGTGTCAGTCCATGCAGACCCAAGCTGAGTTACAGGCTGTTTGACAGTCCAGGACACCACAAGCTACTCCCAGGGCAAGGACGGACAGAGGCCTGTGCTCCTTTGCAGCACAGTTTCCTCTTCATAGGCTACAAGTACCAAGGTATGGGGCTGTAGGCAAGGCAGGGTGAGGACAGGCTGGAGAAGACACCAGTGGGCTGAGGTTGAGGACCAGCACGCATGGAAAACTGATGCCCTGTGTTCCCAGGCATGTCTGCTGAAACATGGCATGGACAGACCAGTCCAGTTTAGGAGAAAAATGACACTGTGGTGCACAGACACGTGACACCCTCACTAATATTTGGCAGTTCACATCTGCCTGCAGGGCAGAGGGGCAGGGGGAGCCAAGGAACCTTCTGAGCGGGAGGCAGGCAGCAGCATGACAGAGTGTCACAGAGCAACAGGCACACAAGGGCTGCGCATGGGGATTAGAGAGGGAGTGGGGCGTTTTCCAGGATGCATATTCAATGTGATTAGCTTAATCCACTGTTTTTCTCCATTCCCTTTCTAGCACCATATCCCTCTAGATATGACCACTTTTCAGAGGCCTTTTTGGGGTGAGTTCTCTGTTTGTTTTGTGGGGTTTTTTTCCCAAAATACTGGAGAGGCAATGTAGCACAGCCCAACCTTGCTTACGTGCTGCACCATTCTGGAAGATGGAAAACAAAAGCTAAAAGAGGATGGTTAACCTTTTCTAATTGTCACAGAACAGGACTAGTTGCCAGGAGGAACTTGAGTGCTAATCCTACTTTACTCACCATGTGACCTTTGGGTAAGTTACCTAATTAACTTGTCCTTCGGTCTGCCGAGCCTGCAAAGAGCAGGTGTTTCAATGAAACACAACATTGCTGAGCCAACATGTGGCCTTAGGAAATAACCAGGTAATAAAACATGCTACACTTTTTTAAAGGTGGTATTCATACAGAGAATTAAAATGTCCTGCTGTAAGTTTAAGTTTAACCCTTTAATCTTTTGGTGGGGTACAGGATTGAGCCCACACTGTTTGGCTGAATGGAAGGTCATTCCAAATGGCATTTGGTATTTGTGGAAGAGTGATATAGAGTCATCTGATCAAATTATAACTGAGTCAATTCTGTTCTGCGGGAATTAATTTCCTTCCACTGGAGGTAAATGGATCCTGATTTTTCCCTGACCACCCTGTGCTGTGCTGCTGCTGTTAGGAGTGTTCTCCAAATATCACTGTGGCTGCCCTCTAGAAGGATTTGGGATTATCCCTCTTTTCCTCTGCATTTGAAAGGAATTTTCAGGCTGAATTTAAAATGCTCATTGTAAAAAGGTATAGTTATCCCTTGATTCCAAGCTTTTTCCCATTCAGTTTCTCCCTCTTTCTGCATATGTCTTTTATATTGACTCACTTTAGCTGTAGTTGAAGCTCTTTTTTTTCCTGAAAATATTCAGTATTATGTACATAAACATGGTGGGATTCTTCATGCTAATGTGGAATGAAAAGATACTAACAACCATCCCCAGAGATCATCCTCTCTCTGGTGAAAGATCTTTCACCCTGCACTGGAAAAAGCACTTTACAGAAATATTCTCTGCCTCTTTAGCATTTGATGTCAAAGAAAATGCCATTGCATCTCTGCTAAGGATTACAGACACATCATTTATTATTATCTGTTGCTCAGGAGGCAAGCCTGCCTCCTGGGGTAGGTATAGCTTGTTTTCCAGGTTTGATCTCTCATTTAAAGAGGTAGTTTTCAGGGAGATTTTTTTGCAAAGAGCCAGCCTACACTCTTCTCTCTCAAGAAGTTTGGTCTTCACAATCTTTTGTTACAATGGTCCAATACAGGGTTTATTTAAAACTTCCCTTTTTATAATATGCTGTGGACTGGACAACTGAAATGAAACCTTGGTTTGGATTAATGGATTCTACAACCAGGTTTCCAGAATCAGGTTTTGATCCTTTCTTATTCAAAAGTGCCTGTAACCATAAATGGTCTAATTGAAACCAGAGGCGCTTGCTGCAGACTAAGGAACAATTCAATGGGATTAAGGCAATGTTGCATCTGGGCTGTTGTGATTAAATTTTGCAAATATTAACTGAAAAAATCTTGGCTCAAATCCTATCCAATATGTATTCGAGCAGTTCCCCAGAAAAGAATGGAGCTGAGCCTTGCCTGAGGTGTAGCAGTGTTGCTGTTTTAACATGTCTTCCATTGTCTTCACTTGACAGAATCTAAGGATTTTGGCTCAAAAAGGGCCCTCTTTGAGGGATGTTAAGGTTAGAGTTTGAAAAGAGCAATTTCCAGAGGAAAAAAGTTTGCAACATGACAATGAAACCAGACAGAAACCCTGCTGCCTTGAAAAATAACTCTGGGAGTGAGAATCTTTCTCACAAACCCAACAAGCTCCTTGGGGCACGTCACAGCATGCAATGAAACAAGCTGCAAGGATCCCAGCGCTGGCCACTGAGCTAATGGCAGGATCAGGAGCAGAACAACTGTATCAGTGTCTTGTCTGCTCAGAGGGCAATAGGCCATGATTTCAGGGGAGAGTTCACCTTCCTTCAGGTGTTGTGCTGTTCTCAGTTTACAGGTGAGTTTGGGGTTTGCTCTGGAATTTTGGCAAAGGCAGTATAGGCACACTAGCATATTCCCTCACGCAGAGAGTAAGCTTTGGGACATGAAAATGAAGAATTTTCTTTTCTGGGACAACAGGACAATATTAGTTGTCCCTGAATATATTGCTAATAGACTGTTTTGTCCTTTGCATGCTCTTCAGAAGAACTCATCATAAATCTATCCAGAAACTGACAAAAAAATAAAATTAACTGTGCATTTATCAGAAAGAGTATCAGGCAGTGAGTCCACTATGGCATTTCTAGCAGTGGGATTTTTTATGTTGGAGTTTTTTTATCTTTCCTTTCTACAACTGCCCATTAGGTTCCAGGATGAATTTGAGATGCTGATATCCATCTGCAAATGTGTTGCTTCTCTGTGAGACTGCCAGTCTGACTCAGAGCCAAGTTTTGCAGTGCTGCCACAACTAGAGTGACCAGGTCATTCACAGTCAGGATCTCCCAGCTTTGAAACTACTCTCCTTCTTTGGCCTGAAGTAACCTGTTGAATCAAACTACATCCACTTGTGAGCACCAAGCTTCATGAATTATGTTGACCAACTGGAGAGAGTCCAGCAGGCAGGAATAAGAGTGATCAGCAGGCTAGAAAACATGAGCTATGAGGAAAGACTGAGTTGGGTTTGTTTAGTCTGGGGAATTGAAGACGGGTAGATGTGCTAACACCCTTCAAGTACGTGAAAGACTACTGCAAGGAGGAAGGATAAGCTGTTCTTTATGTCTTCTGGGGACAGGAAAGGAATTAATAGGCTTAGTGAAACAAAAGGAATTTAGGTGAGACATTAAAAGTAATTTTCCAGCTGTGAGACTTGTGCACCACTACAATGGTTTGCTATCTGCAAGTGCTCTTTTGGAAAGGCTTTAGCAGCAGCTGAGGTAACTATTTCATTGCCTTCAGCACAAATGATCCTATCTGGAGGCTGGTGGAAGGGCAAGATAACCTTTAAAAGTTTCTTCCAGCTTGGTTTTGTGTCATTTCTGCTATGGATGCAAAAAGTCACAGGGGTGATTCTTAGTTCTCTAGTAGGTGTTTTGTGACCAGGCCACCATCTGGTTTTACAGACTGTTATCTGATGGGAGAAGCAATTAGTTTTCCATCCTAAAATTGTCCAGAAGAATATCCCCACAACACCACATGGTATCCTCTTCAAGAGAGTTACAGATGAAAACAACCATGAAAGCCAGTTCTCAGCTGATGTAAAAATAAGCAATTCTCCCTACTGGACCAGCTGCCCTTGCCATTTCTCCAGTGGTGACTGGTGTGGTGGCCTTGCAGTGAGGTACACCTTGGTGCCCAAGCAAACTCAATCAGACAGACACCAAGCACCCAAGAGTTGCTGAGTTTCTTTATGTAACTCAATAAAAGGAATACAAACAAAAGCAATACCTGACGCACACAACAAACAGCACACAACAATCCCTCCTTCTCTGGTTTCATGGGGAAGCAAGTCCCAACACTGTAAAGTTAAAGATAAAATAAAAAGAAAAAGCCAAGGACACCCCGCCATGGATATATTAGATATATAGATATAGATATAGATATATTAGACCTGGGTAAAATAGCATTGAGCACACCCTCAGAGATTTAAACACCATGAGGTGAGCAGGGGTTTAGAGCCCAACAAAGAAGCTGCCTTTTCAGCAGGCTCATTTGGCCTGCATTTTCAGCCTTTCCTTTTCTGTAATCCTGTCTGTTTTTAATGAGGGAACATTATGGAACCAGCCTTTGTGCAGAGGATTGCCCAGTCATGGCCAGCACAGGAGGAGGGGGCAGTTTGGATGGCAGTGGTAGCTTAGAGCTCCCCAGGCTGTGGCTGCCCATGATGCTACTCCTGAAGAGGCTGGAGTTCATCTTTGCTGCTATGAGCCAGGGACTGCTGGGCAGAATTCTTCCATGCAGCTAAGCCAGCATGATTATCATTGGGTAGTTTAGAAGGAAAAGTCATCTCAGACATACTCATAGAGAGCAACTCTCCCCTATTTGTGAGTTCAGTTCCTTTCTGTTGCACTTCTTGTCCTTTTGTCCTCTTTTGTGACTCTTCTGGAATTTAGATATGAGACTCACACACCAGCCAAGGGCCTGCGAGCTCCTTTGACCTTCCACTTCATCTGCAACAGACCCATTGCTAAGCAGAAATAATGATAGATGCTGATGAGGTGCAAGATTTGACATTCATCTGAGAGTACAGAAGCATGCAATTGCTAATTTCACCAAAAACTAGAAATGGGTAGATATTTATCTCTTTCATCTGTGCAGTTTTAAGGTCAGCAATTCCGTTGAATTTCCGTACGTTTCAAAAGTGCTTATTTTTCCATGGATTTGCTAGTTGCTCAGATTTTTAATCTTTCTCTTCTTGAAAAAATAGGAGTATTAAATTCTCAACTTCAAATTAAAAATTTTCTTTCAAGAAGAAAAGTCTTTTTTTATTGTTACCTTTGAAAAACTGATCATGCTGATTAAGGGAAATGGCAATTGAAAAATCCAGAATTAATGATGGAGATGAAGACCATGGGAAAAAATGGAAATACTTTCAAAAATACTTGCAGAAGAATATCCATGTCTAAATCTAACTCTTTTTAAATGGTTAGCAAGCTTCATATAAATTATGCACAACCTTGGTTCTATCATTGGACATAAAAGGTAACTTTCCTTCAGGGAGAAACTTTCCATTGCAGATGGAGGGGGGTTTTGGTTTATATAGTGAACTTCTTGAAAATTAGGAAATAATAACTGCGCATCAGTTTTTTTATTAACACCCTCCCTCTCCCTGCCCCCCAACCCCCCCCCAACCCCTTGCACATCTGAAAACATACAGGTCTGGTAGAATAACGCTCCCAAGATAGATGTTTTCTACTTCCACCGCTCTCCTCAGACACCTGGAAAGTGCTTGGAGGACCCGTGCTTTCAGTAGCCCAGTAGATGAGATGTTCATGTGGCTCCTGAACATAGTTGCTGGCATGCATTGAGGGAGGAGAAAGTTGTCCTTCTGACTAGTCTAGTGTTGGTACCAAGTCAGAGCTGGGATAACAATGCCATCAGATACTTTAGAAATACATAGCAGGACAGAGAGGTGTGTGTCCTGGACAGCAGGATTGCAACCTTCATGTGCTGTCCAGTGAAATAAGTAAAATAATTTTTCTGATCATGTTCAGTATTTAGGTTTTTTTGCTATTTTGTATCAGGAGAGGTCTTTGACAGGGTGCCAAAGCATTCAGTTATGTTTATATTTAGGAGTATTTCTCCTGTGAGAGCCAGACACCTACTTCCTGTGCGTTTGCTCACTAACACAACAGATATGACTACAAGTCACACTGTGTGTGCCCAAGTTGTCTCTGGGAGCACGGATCACCTGGATCCCAGATGGCCAGGAGCCATGCACATGGGGCAGGGCTGGGGCTAGAGCAGGGTACATCTGGTGCAGCGGAGTTGCAGGCTCTGTATGAACACCTGGTTGTTCCTCCCATTGTTGCTTGGGGCAAAGGTGACTGAGTTCAGCTTTACCCTCTTCTCCATGTATGCAGGATGTACTAATGCTCTAAAATACTGCTGAATGAAAGGTGTTTTATGTACAGAGGATATTAAATCTTTGTACAGCACTGTGGCTTGTATATTTACTTTGGGTCCTGAACACCCAGCCCAAGTTACTGGAGCAAGTAATCTCCCAGTGCATGTTGTCACACGCACCACAAACTGCTGCGACCCAGGCAGCTGCCTTGTATATCCGGCTCGGGGTTTTAGCCTCATGGCACTGCTTCAGATGCCAGTCAGAGGGACCTCCTCTTTTCTTATGCAATGGTGTTTGGGTAAGGTTCTTTGTCTGGAAAATATTCTGCAGGGGAATCCCAAGCCAGATCTTTCCTCGACTGCCACTCCTGCCAGCTCCACACATAGTACTGCAGATCTCGCTGAGACTAAAGGTTATTTTAAGGTTATTGAGGAATTCTGCCTGAATTAATGTAGCTAAATCTGCACACCTGAGCAGGAAGAACTCTTCACCCAGTACAATTGTGGTGGATTGCAGCACTTAATGCACTATGGAGTAAGCTGTGGACCTGGTACAAGAACAAAGCCTTCTGGCTGCTCTCATATCCCACGGAGACCAGTCAAAGCGGAATACCCCTTTATGAAGCCCTTGACATTAGGTAAATGGCAGGGCTGTAGTCCTCTGGGAGATCAAATTTTCTTGTGCCTCTGGCAGAGGTCAAGAGAAAATGAGGCCAGCCCAGGCAGTAATATCTAAGGCACCCAAAATGGAAGGAAACATGATTAAACTGATTAAATGAGTCACGCCTACATAATCCTTTGCTGCAGAGGTAGGCAGAAAATCCCATTCCTACCACTCTGAGTTGCAGATTGCAGCATCTGTTAAAAGGCTTCTTATTGTAGGTACCAAGATGCTGGTATCTGTGTTATTTCCTGGAGAAAGGGTGTCATTTTTGCTTCACTGAAGCATGACAAAGCAAGAACGGTCAGTGTTTGGCCTGTGCTCAAGTGTCAGGGTATCTTATAACTGGGATACATAGTGTCTGTATTTTTGTGAAACTCCTGAAGTAGAGGAAATATGAAGAAACTAGAAGGATTAGGACAGTGTGCATACCCTTTATTTGTGACTATTTTCATAGGCAAGACTTAAATCATTAAAGTAGGTGTATCTCCTTTTGGAGCAGCCACAGAAGGATGGGATAAGTGCACTGTTAAAAAAGATAAACTGCCTTAAAGTGAGTTTGACAGTGCTGCTGTAGAATTTGTGGACAAATTTATGAGGCTGCAAGAACTTGATGTGCCATGATATCTTCAGTCTATTCAGGTAGAAGTGGAGGCTGACCTCATCTAAAATCAAGTATTTCAAGGCCCACCAAAGTAGATTTGGTGATTTCACAAACAGGACAACTGGGATTATTTGGTCTCTGGTTTTGAGGTCTGAGTATGTGACATGGGACAAACCCCATCACTCTCATGTGCTCTCTTTTCCCTGTTTATCTTTTCCTTGTTTATGCTCACCAAATATTCAGGCCAGGCACAGGCCATTGCTAAGTGTTATTACTAGAGTTCATGTGCCCTCTCATGCCTCCAAGTATAAAGTAACAAGTTTAGTTTCCAAATATTGTTAAATCTTTCTAATACACAGAGCTGTTTCTTTCCACTGTCTCTTATTAAGCAGTAAAAGTAATGGAAAGCCTTTGTGTTCTCCTCCTGTGAAGACAAATGGGCAACCAATTCCCACACAGTCACCTTTTCATCTGACAGAGGGACAGGCACACGTCCCCAGGGCAGGTTTAGGGATTTCATTTCCCTAAAGCTATGATGATGAACATGAAGGCTGTGTTCATCACCAGCTTTTATGTCACTTTTCCAAATGTAACATAACCAGAGAAGACTACCTTTTTGGGAGAAAGAGGGGTTTAAAGAGGAGACCACTAGCTCAGCTAGCAGCCCATTTACTAGTATTTGCTGATTATTTCAAGGAAGATGGGAAAGGAAAGCTAGGCTGATGTCTTGAATGGCTTCTCTCAGGCCAGGCCTTTGGTTCAGAGAGGAAACTGGAGACCCAGGAGATCCATCTGTCTGTGCCTAGCCAGTGTGTGCGTGTGCCGTGAGCAAAACAAGCCTAGGTGAGTTTCCTCAAGTATAAACAGCCATCCCAGAACATCTCTGAGGATTCCAAGCAGCTACCTCAGGTATGTCTACCCATACTGCGCTTGCTTTTCCCAGCTGCAGCCTGCATAGCTGGAGAGCTAACACAGATGGAGAATCCAGCTTCCTTGCTCCCAAGTGTCCAAGGAATGACCCAGCCATCTGCAGGAATCATTACCATCCTCCATGAGAGGGGACAAGGTCAAACCAATTGAATGTTGTCTAAAGAGAATCTTGGGGAGGGATTGTTTTCATTACAACAGTTCATCTTTCTTTTCACAGTTCATCAAAAGCAGACCTTCTGCATACACACGCAAGACAAATAGGACTGAGGGGTGATGACGGATACTGTAAGGCCAACGGTGGATGGGATGACCCTCCACTCACACAGTTGATCAAAGGAAAGTAAAACAATCAGCCAGCCATCAGCAAAGATGTAATATTAAACTCCCCACACACCTCATTTAATTAAGTCTTTATGATCAAAATCTCCAAACCAGATCTTTTAAGTTAAACATTCTTAGACCTTGCCCTAAGATAGTAGAAAAGGACTTCCGGAGGGAAAACGTCTGTAAAAAAATTATTCCTGTAATAGTGTCTCTTCCCTCTAGCCTCCCAAATTATTTGCCCTCTGGGAGGATACACTTCTGACTGGTCTGACCCAGCAGTAATCAGAAAGGTGATCAGGGGTGCCTCATGCCCAGCACTTGTCCCTGCTTATTCTGCTGCAGACAAAAAAGCAGGAAACAGCAAAGCTGCCTTTTATGATGTCATATTTTTGTTGTGGTGATGACCAGGGTGTGATAGACCCTACAACTGTGAACCTGCTGCTGGCCTTACAAGTCTGAGCCAAAGCTGACTGAAAAAAGTCGGGCCTGGGCAGGTGCAGTGGCAGTGCAGGAAGGGAGGAGAGATTGAAGGGTATGAGCATACACCAGGAATACATCAATGTGGAGGATGCCTGCACTGTTCAGCCTGGTCCCCAGAGAGTAAACATTTCTGAACCAATGTCTAGTCAAGAACTAGATGGGATGTGAAAAGCAGATGTCCTGGAGGTAGAGCTGGAATTTATAGTAAGAAGTACCTAAATTTTTAGGGCAGATGCAAGGGAGTGGCACAAAATTGATCAAGGTGTTAGAGCAATTGTCCTAGAAAGCTGAGAAAGGTGGGATTATTCAGCCTGCAGAAGAGCCGGCCCTTAGAAGACCTTAATGTTGCCTTTCATTATTTAGAGGAAGCATGTAAGGCTTTTTACCAGGACCTGTAGTGAGAGAAAAAAGGGTGACAGTTTAAAAATGGATGGTAAATTCTCAGAATCACAGAATCATCGAGGTTGTAAGAGACCTTCAAGATCATGTTGTTCAACCATCAATCCAGCACCACCATTATCCCCAAGTGCCACATCCAGACACCTCTTGAACATTTCATCTACACCACCTCCCTGAGCAACTTATTTCAATCCCTAACTGATCTTTCAGTGAAAAAATATTTTCTAATATCTAATTTGAACCACCCCAGCACAACTTAAGGCCGTTTCTTCTGTCCTTCCACCTGAGATGGCAGAAGAAACCAATCCCTACCTCACTGCAAACTCTCAGGTAGCTGTAGAGAGTGAAAAGGTCCATCCAAGCCTCCTCTTTTCTCTATGATGAGGATGGTGAAACATGGAAACCAATTGCCCGGAGAAGTTGTGGATGCCACATCGCTAGAAGTGATCATGGTAAAGCTGAACAGGGCTTTGAGGAACCTGATCTAGTGCAAAGTATTCTTGTCCATGGCAAAGGGGTTAGATTAGATGATCCTTAAGGTCCTTTCCAATCCAAACCATTCTATGATTTTTTTTATCTCCAGATGTCTCAGATCCCTCAAGCACCCATGTCTGTAT
Source organism: Poecile atricapillus (assembly GCF_030490865.1). Lineage (NCBI taxonomy): Eukaryota > Metazoa > Chordata > Aves > Passeriformes > Paridae > Poecile > Poecile atricapillus. Next base: position 83,655,640 of record NC_081251.1, read on the forward strand.
GAAATACACCATTTTGGAAGTTTCTCTCTCCACTGATCAGGGGAATCTGCAAACTAGCTCATACTAGCTGGATACATGAGCAGAGATGAGCCTTATTATTATTATTATTATTATTATTATTACTATTATTATTATTATTATTGTTGTTGTTGTTGTTATTATTATTATTATTACTTATTACTTATTACTTTAGCTTTGCAGTAATTATTGCAAAGACATCAGACACTGTAATGATGACAAATGGGCATTGTTTAAATTCCTACATGAAAAAGGTATTTTTTTTTTTCTCTCTGTTTTCATCATTGGTTTAAGCAATTGTTCCACACCTGGAAGGAATGACTCAGCCCTGCATCATGTGTTCCCACCTCACCACCTGTGCTCCTTGGTTATCCAGTCATTTAGCAGTCAGAGCAGTAATTTGGATGAGGGAATCCTTCCCGTTTTGCTGTTTTCTGCTGGGTGGAACATTTATCTGGCTCAGCCTGATGTGCTTCATTTCCCAGATGCATGAGCCCTACAGCTGGCAAAAAGTGGCACAAAGGAAAAGATGGGAAATTATGGACAGGGCAAAGCAATTCTACAGTTTGGCAAAATCCAGACTTGGATGGGCTCAGGGTGGCCATGAAACCACACATGAAACCTAACTCACACATGGTCTTGTAACTCAGTGGTGAGAGATTCTCTGTCTTGTTACTGGTTTCCAGAGTCGTCTGAGCACTGCTACTCTTTTCCACCTCTTTATAGAAAGACAAGACAATTAAGCACAGTAAAGCTTGCCATACATGAGTTCATCAAGCACCTGAAATGAAACCTGTCAAGGTGTTGTGTGGCATTAGGTATCCAACTTCTGTAGCAAGCACTGTTGCATTTGCCAATACTAAACAGGAAAGGGAGGGGAAGATAAGCTATTCAGGAGGAACCCCAAAGCCTTTGGTTATGCTTTATTTTGTTAAAACACATGAATTAGTTAAATTTTCCAGGGTTGAGTTCTAAATTCCTCACAGCATGTTTGGTAAAGGTAACAGTAGTCAAAAGGCCTAAAGTCTAAAAGTCATTAAAATTAAACCACCTTTATCTGCTCTACGCCACTATCCACTTATTTACACCTCTCTCCATTTTAATAAACCACCAGGTGACTTAACTGCTTTGACAGGTTTATACAGCTAGGTCACTCCTTAAACTGGTTCCTTTAGACACTATGAAGCAGTATTTTTGTCTGTTTGTTTGTTTTCCACCTTCCCCTATGCAGATATGTTTCTGTGGGCAGTACACATGGCGACTTAGACCCTTGCTACCAGATCAGCTGTACCTGGAGGTTCTGTCTTGTGTATTACTGTGGCACAGCCATGAAAGGCAGGATTGTTTGTAGCTGGAATGGGGCAGAGCAAAACTTGAGGTTGCAACTACACCTGGTGATCCGTGAACTAAACTCTTGACGGTGTCCGTGGAAAAGCTCTCTTTCATGACAATTTGGCAAGGAACCATTGCCATGTAGTTGAAGCTGGATTTGGTGACTACTCTAGCTGTGTTTCCTGCCTTCACACTGACCAACCTCATGTCAGCCAAGAGCAAAGCAATGTGGGGAGGAGGAGCTGAAATTAAAAGAAAAGAGCCCTCTTAACCTTATCACTACATCTTCCTCTGGGGCTTGGGTTTCAAGAAGAGTCTCTGAGAGTTGCATAAGATCAGAGAAACTCTGGACTGTGGATGCGAAAGTAACACAATGAAAGACTAAAGGCAGAGAACAGCATGGAGGACGGAAATGATCCTTCTGCAGGCTCTGTAGCAGTGAAACCTTTCCAGTGAGTAACTGCCGAGGAAACAGAATGTTTTATAGGATCAGGTAGTGGTGAACTGGGGTCTCTCCCTTGTCAAGCAGCCACAGACCTAAAGGGTATCCAAACTGGCTTTTCTGTTTTACCTCTTGCTAGAGCAGTTCACATTTTGCTAATATAGCAAGGGCCTACTTTTCTGGTTCAATGATTAGAACATGCTGGGATGGGAAGGGGAGTCACCTGATATATAAGCTCTGATCCAGGGAGGAGCTCATTAATTTTGCAAAATTGAGCCCCATCAGCAGAAGTCCTAGAGAGCCACTTGGGGGTGCGAGCCCAGATCTGGGAAGTGGCCAGGTTGTCAGCTTAAATGGCGCTCACTTATCACCATACTGTACTTCTAGCTGACTTAAAGATTCCAGTGCAAGGTGTCGCCCTGGAAATTGAAGCCTTCTCATAATGTTTTCATAGTTTTAGTTACTTTCCCATGAAAGTTTTATAAACATAAGTTGTTTGTCACATTCCTTCTAAGAAATGTCTTCTGATGGATGTTTCTCATGACCAGTGTGTTTGGGAAGGTGGTATCTTAATTATCCAATCCCTGGTCATTGTCAACAATCTATAAATACTGGAGTCAGAGAATAAAGGTACTGTTTTTTCTGTTCTGACACTGAGAGATGTTTGTGTGAATCATTCCATGTCCTCTAGCGACAAAAGGACTAAATTTTAAAAATGTTTCAGCAACAAAACAAAGAAGCAAAACAAGAGATTTGTTTCTATCCAAACCAAAACATTTGGGGATAGTTTTTTCTTTCTTTTCATTTGGCCGACAAACAAGTAACTTCTGCATTATTAAAGGGAATTAACTAAGTGTTCTGTAGTAGTAAGTCATTCACTTCTCCCCTTTGGTTTCAGGGATTCAGGAAGGTCAGCAAAGACTGACCTCATAGATCACAGAAACCAAAAGGTCATGTTCTCCAAAACAATTGCTGAGTGTCATGGGGTGACTTTACCTTTAAGGTGGTTTTGGGAGGTAAGGAAGTTGAAGTTGCTGGTGACTGATGAGAGTCTTTTCTCCTGACCAATTATCGGTCATTACTGGGAATTGACAGCAGTTTTGACCATTGAAAAATGGGATCAACTTGTGAACCCTACCTTAAGATGTAAAGCCAGAGCTCTCTTGTTCTCTTTGTTTCCTGGCTGTGAAAGGTAACAGAGCTCCAGCTGGCCTCCCGTTCCCTGCCCGGCCATGCGGCCCGGACGGGGGCTGGGCTGGGCCCAGCTGCTCCCGGCTGGGAGATGAGGGCCTGCGGGGCTTGCCCCAGGCTCTGGCCGGGCCAGGCCGGTCCCTGGCTCGGCTGCAGTTTTTGCTGTGACGGAATTCACCAGAGACTGCCGAGTAAAGAAAGGAAAAAGCTCTTGACCTGCGGCAAGCTGAGACAGCAACCACACTCTCCAGAGCAGCCATGAGGAATCTTCTATCGAAGACAGCTCCAGCCGCTGCTCCGGCAGAGATCACAGAACCATCTACAAAAGCCTGGGCAAGATTTTAACCCTTTCATTACCCAGAGGAGACTTGCAGATTAATCTTTTTTTTATCCAGAGAAAGAAAAGGAGAGTAATCAACATGTAAAGAGACTTTGTAAAACTATCAGAGAGAGTAAAGAAAAGAATTAAGTTTCAGAAAAGGTAGAGAATAAGGATATGCTTTATGAGCTGAAATACTTTTCTGTTGAAGCTATGGAAATGGACAATAAGGTCTTGAAAAAACTCCTTTAATTCATGACAGAGTATATAGAGAGGAATAGAGTGTTCAAAGTGTGGATTTTGAGTAAAAAGTAGAGTAATTGTAATACAGTGGAATGCTGGAACAGAGTGAAGCGAAGATTTGAAGCCTTGGGGGTGCAATGAGAAAACTGTTTTCTAGTGGAGCTCACAAAGACAGATGAAGAGAACTTTTGCCTTTGAATAACTCATCCTTAAAATGACATCCCTAAACTCATGGCCCATAACACACCTCAGAGTGATGTGAAATGGGAGGAGTGAGCTCTGATGACAGCATTTTCTGGGCAGCTGACATCAGGGAAATAGAAAACTATAACAGAAATAGTTTTCTTGTAAGAAACTCCATAAATTAACAGAAGGAGACTTCTGTTTCTCTACAAAAACTGATGAAAAGACTCTAGCAAGAATTGAGACTGTTTTAAACACCAAAGTTCCAAAGTTTTTGTCTCTGTTGTCATGTGAACAAAGGAATAGTGGGTAGTAGGGGATAAAAAGGGTTTTCTGGAAGTTTATTCTGGTGTTCTTATTCTTGTAGTTTGTTAATAAACTTTCTTTATTCCTTTTAAGTTTTAAGCCTGTTTTGCTCTTGCTCTAATCCATATCTCACAGCAAAGGAATAAGTAATTTTTTTTTAGTTACTGGTTTAAAACCACGACACTGAGTACTCTGCCTCAGGACTGACTATTTTATCCAAGGAGTTTGTTTGGGCTGTCTCCCACTTTCTGAAAAGTACCACTCATAGACACTAGGTATCTTCAACCATTTTTTGGCACAAAAAAAATATGGATGAGTCACAATTCTGTTAAAAAGGAATAAGGTCTCCTCTCCATGGACAGGGATAAATGAGGACACAAGTAACAAGGAGTTTGTCCAGCTACTTGCCTTCTCCCAAGTGGTGAGGCACAGCCTCTGACCAGTTCATATATTTATATTTGTTCACTTTTCTGTCATCCATCTTGTCTCATGACAGATGAGCATGAAAAGACCTAAACTCTGCCAAGTCCTCATCAAAAACACTAATATAATTCACCTTCCAGAGCTCTGCTCCAGCTGCTCCACACTGTATCTTTTGTTAGATACTTGTATGAATAATAACATCTGCAGTAAGTCTACCTAAGATTGCAACAGAAAAAGAAGTTAACCTTCTTGCTTCAGGGCACAAACCAATTCAGATTCTGGCAGGTTTTCCAGGCCTGAGGGTAGAAGTTCATACAATCTTCTCCACAGGAGAAGGGATGCACCACCTGCATCCCTTCCCTCTGCTCCTCCTTCCTAGCCTGTTTTCTTGACCTCTTGCGCTACCTTTCAGGATTTTCACTTGCTGCCAGCTTTTGCCTCTGCCTGGAGAGGCAGGCTGTTCACCGTGTTGCATCCATTTTCTCCACCTGCAGCTGGTTCTAGCTCTCCCCTGTTCATCCTGGGTTTTGTCAACCATTTCTTGCAACCATTTAAAGAGAAAATTTATGGTTTTCCTTCCCCATTACTTCTGCTTTTTCTCCTCAGCCTTAGTCATCCCCACTTCACTTGATACCCTTTCCTACTCCCTTTCTCCCTCTCTCCAAGAACAGTTTAGAGACCAGGCAAGGCACAGGCATGGGTCTGGACCTGATGGAGTTGAGTCCACACACACCTGCAGAGGCATTTCCACCTGGATGCACATGCTGCCTGCAGGAAGGAGGTGGGGGTTTCTTTACCCACCTTGGACTTATCTTCCTGCGTCCTGAGAGGGACAAGAATGACACAGGGGTTCTTCCCAGCTCCCTGCTCCCACTCATCAGCCCCTTGTGCCTGCCTGCAGTTCCATGCTGAGGTGTCACATGGCACTGATACCCATTTCCTCATTATCAGCTGCCTCCTTCCTGCCTACTAAGGCTGGATTATGAAAAGTGTCCCCATTTGCTTCAAAACACTGAGTTACACAGGGATGAAGATTTTTGCAGCATGGTCATCTCTGTTTTTCATTGATGCATGGCAAGATAAGCAGGGAAAATATTCCTTAATCCCTCCTTCATATCAATCATACAAACCCCCACTTTGCCTACAGGGTGCTGGATTAAGGAGAGAGCTACTGTCTAGTGTGCTTGCAAGAAAAGTCTCATTTTTTACACATTCTCTCTGAACTGCTGTCTTTTATATGTATTAGGACTGCAATTTTCTTGGATCTGGGACCATCCTTGCACTCTGTTTTTATAGCATCGAACACAAGGATCTTACTGGATTAGTAGGGTCCTGTAGTCACAGTTCAGGCACAATGCTGGCTTCACTGGCTGGTTAAATTAGAGTATATGAATGCAGCAGGGCTGGAAGAGGAGTGATATAGCAGCCCATCACCCAATCCTCCAAGCTGGGATGCTTTTTCTGTCCCTTCTCCCTGTTGCTGTAGAAAACACAATGTTACCTGCTGCAAGAGCTTTGTTGGAGGAAATTTACACAGCTGGATTCTGATGGCACATGTGCAGTGCAGAAGCACTAAGGGCAGATGCCCTCTCAGGACTTGCTGTTCCCATTTCAAGGCAGGAGACACAATGACAAATCCTGAGCAAAGGAAATAGACTTACCCGGTATATCTCAATGCGTACAACAGACTTCAAGCCTCAGAGTTTGGTGCCTCCCACCACATATTCTCCTAACCTGCTCTCACCTTGTCCTCTCCTATTTGTGCTTCCCTCAAATCTTTCCCTTATCATAAGCAGGAAAATGTATCAAAGCAGAAGATGGACTCCTTCCAAATCTTGTCCTTGTTTGCTTACATTCTGTGTTTTTATTTCTCCTCTCTCCCATTGAGGCCATTTACCAAGAAAATAGCTATAAAAATGTAGTAGGTCCTAGTGGAAACCTATTACTAACTGTGGTTCACCATTCACATAGTTGTAGGCCTAGGAGAGTGTGATCACATACCCTAGAAGTGAGGAGTTTATAATGGCCTGATCCAAACCCCTGTAATGTAAATGGCATCTTTTTCATTGGCTTCAAGGGGCTCTGGGTAATTCTGTAAATAGTCCAGTGAGATACTGTACATGGATATGACAACTATTTATAGGCCTTATGATAGATAAGATGTGTACTCACCATCTAAATCTAGCCACTGTGTCATCTGAGGAGAGACAAATCAGGACTGATTCTTAGCAGAATGAGAGATATCAGTGGCAATGAGGGACCATTGACTGATGTGTCACCTGCTTCCCCAAAACAGAATCACCTGATATCCTTCACTGTCTACTGCAGGTGCCCTTTGTAACTGAGAGTTTCATTCTAAAGGAGAGTTTTGTCAAATATACCTAGGTAATAGCCTTCAGATTTATGACATTTTTCTGCAGCAAATACTCCTAGAGCATCTCATAGTGATTCAAGCCCTCTGACATATCTTTAGTCTTATATTTTCCTTTGACTGGACCCTTCTAACTGTGGCAAATGACCCCATAATCATTGAAAACCCATGCTTGGTGATGGTGCAAGTTAATATGGATGACCTTGGTACCCAGGATTACATGTGCAATACAGGCTTGATTACTATCATCAGTACCCAAGGTTACCAGCCCTTACAACATCAGCATTGAGTTACCTGTGTGGAACAACCTATTCATATTCATACCTGTGAGCCAGCTCCTCACTGGCACTCATAAACACACTTCTCCCTCTGCGAAGGACACGGTGTGCAGATGTTATCTTGCAAATTAATTTTTTCAGATAAAAATGTCCTAGCTTCTGATGTCAGAGGAGTGTGTCATTTCACATTATAGAGGGATCACCAGCAGATATTTTACAAATCATCACATTGAAGTTCAGGTGAGAGCAGGTTGTTCATACTCTTGTAATTATGGTGGTGCCTAATCAAGAACAGCCCTATTGTTTTTGGCACTGCATAAACACACAGAGAGAAATAGACAATCAGTGTCTCCAAGAGTTTACAGCTGAAAAAAAAAAAAAAAAAGAAAAACAACAACAACAACAAACAAACAGAAAAACAATCCACCAGGCTTAGATTGTTGAAATGCTAAGGGTTTTAGTACAAAAACCTCAGAACTGATACAGATAGTGCTTATGAATGGGTGGAGACACCTTCAGTAAAATCATCAATGGGTCATTAATCTACAGTCCTCTCTCTCTGTCATGAGGAAGGAGAGAATAGGGGAACAGCAACAAAAAAGAGGAGGGGTTCTAGAATTCTTCATAGCTGATGTTGGTTTTACTTCCTCAAAAATGCCACTGGCAGACATTCACTTTAGATATGATCAGAATAGATTTTAAAGGCCTCTTTCCACACACAGAAAAACTCCAGAACCTTATTTAACAAGATCTCATGCAGCAGCAAGAAGAGAAGTCAGTCTGGCTTGTCTGAGGCTTAGCACTGATCCCAAGATATAGAAATGACATGGACATTATGCTAGACTTTGAGGAAACGACCATGCAATTCCTCAGCATCTGGCACAGAAACAAGAAATATTCATGGAGCGTGGAAGAGCTTCTCCTTTCTTTGAACTGCCAGATGAAATTTGTGAGGCTTGAACAGTGCTTGAATGGATCTTCCATCATACCTACATGGCTGGCAGAGCAGCAGCGCTGGTTGTGCTTGAGTCCCAGGTAGCAAGTTCCAGGCACCAATATCCAGGGGTTTGTGTCAGTGTGGTTCCTCTGTCATGCTGAGTTCTGCAACCCCATTTCTGCAAAGCGTCTCTTTCATTTCAGAGATGTGCTCATATCCATTAGTGTTCATGGAAATACCGGGGGTCATACTTATTGTTAATCTCCAGTAATACTCATAGGCAAGTCCTCTTCTGAACAGAAACTTCTGGTCCCTGAACAACACAGAGAGACATGCTGCAGACTGTAGGAAGGAGGGATGAACAGAAGTCAGTCTCACACTGGCAGCAGCACTTGCACACGTGAATTTGGGGTTCTTACATCCTAAAGAACGCAGTATATCACTGCTGCCTGCATAAACACTGTTATGGAGCGTATCTAGGATAGATCTGCTTGTTCATTTTATTTTTTACCCATTGAGAACTTCTAGTCATTCTGTGCTTGTATTTTTCTGTTGACTTAGTAATATAAATTTCTTCTAATGCAGGAGTACGTATCTTTTGTGCTGTAACTTAAGATCCTCTACAAGGGATTCTGCATGACCTGCAAAGGGTCTCAGATATTGTGACCCTGTAGTGACCACTCAACTACAGTTGTCTGAAGAGCTCTCAGACTTTGAGGACAGCCACATAAATTGCAACCTCAACTGTTTCTGCAAGTCTAGTCTTGAAAAGTCTGTACTAAATCTTTTACTTAAAAGGTTTTTAAGTTCTTTTTTTGAGAAACCTGAAGAAAAGCTGTGGTTGGTTGCAAAGAAAAGTTTTCCAGTGTTGGGTTGCAATTTTCAGTACACATTCCCTAAAAAATGTAATTGCATTTGTCTTTCAACAACTGAAAACAAAAAAAAATATTTTTAGTTGACATAATCCCCCAAAGTCTAACATTAATTTCTTCTGGAAATGTTAGTTCTGTCCACAAAAATGTGCCAGTTTTGGTATCTTCTATTGTTGATGTCATTCAAATAAAATCCTGGACTATGTTTACTGACTTTTTTTGTGATCCTTCCTCTGTCTGAATTTTTTCTTTTCTAAGTGCATGCATCTAGTTAAGTCTGAATTCCTTTGCAGTGACAGACCATGTCTCAGGAGGAAGTGTGTTCTTCCCCACAACCAGGACAGGGAATCCCTTCTCATCCTGTCACAGTGTGTGGAAGAAGATACTGTGTCTCTCGTTTCTTCAGTTATTCACCACTCCAAAAGCTTCTGTAATGAACACTGATTGAAAATGTTCATTACAAAGGGGAGTGTTTTCTTGGTGAGTTCCCATGTGTCTTCTTCACAGTGAGACCAAGAGCATTATTCTATTTGGGTAGCTTGTTATAAAAACATCATATGCCTCCAGTGCCTCTGGTTCAGGTACTGACTTAACAGCAAGCTGAAGATGACAGCATATGATATATACCTCCCAGACACATAATATCAATGAGATTGATTTGTGGTTGGTTGCACTTTTATTATTGGTTAATTTTCTGTTGCTTAATTAGAAACAGTCCACTAAATTGAATACATTTGAAATGCTAAGTCAATGTGGATATCCCATCAGTGTTGTTCCCTAGAAAGTTAGAAGAATTTCAGGTTATGGTGGCCTGAGGTCCAGGCACTTCCAAAGCCTAAAAGTATAAACAAGTTAGGCAAGTTCTAAGCTTCTGGAGCTGTTTCACAGTCTGTGTCTTACACCTTCCTTGATTATAGGCAAATTCTTCTCTCTTACCTGCTTTCTAGAAACTTCCCCTGACATGAAAAGCCATGCAGAATTAGCAGGCACTGATTTATGGTGCATTAGCACATGCAGCATATGTTTCTCCAACTCCAGAGAAAGCCTGGCTTTACAATGCTTGGAAATGGTCTTTGAAAGCCCAAGGCAGAGTGTTACACACGTCAGAATGTGCTCTCCACAGATGAAATTCAGCTCTCTGTAGTGACATACCACAATGCTGAGGTAGTTGCTAAGTTTTGTTCAAATGCCAGAATGCATTTCATCCTGTAGCCTTTATTGATATATTAGAGAGTAGATCAGAAGTCATGTACCTTGGCATTGATTTGATATTGGGACTAAATCAACATCAGCTTTGATTGCTCCAAATTACTCTGTAAATTACCAGGCTCTGAATGCTCTGCCAGGGGATTAATCACCAACAACAAAGAATTAACTACGTGTCAAAGTTATAAAAGGAGGGGTTTTAAGAAGCCATCTCTTTATCCGTCTTTGTGAAAACAAAGCAATGCACATTGAGAGACGTGCAAACAATCACAACACCCAAGGGGGAGGAGCAGAGGTGCAAGAACAAGCTTCCAGCAAGACTACCTGCTAAAAAGGTTACTTTAAAAGCTTTTAGATGATGGAGCTTATTGTATTTATGAAAAATATGACAGGACGCACTTGCCTGTAATAGCAAGGGATTGGAATTGTCAAATGGGAACAGCCCTTCTGGGCCCTTTTCCTATCATGCACTGTCTGAGGCATTGCAATTAAACTCAGCACAACAGCTGTAAGTAGGGAGAGCTCCAAAAGTACAGTTAGGAAACTCTTATCAATGAAATAATAACAGCAGCCAGTGTACTGTGAAGAAAGCGGGTAGCAGGATAGAGAAAGGCTGCACAATAAGAGAGGGGAAGCCAGCAGGCCAGTTTCTGGACACAGACCAGTATTCTTGTGATGCATTTTGTTGTGAAGTCAATCATTTCATGAAGCTTAGGACTCGTATCTCAGGAAAAGATCATTTTGAGTTCAAATGTCTGTCATCACAGCTAGGTTTGCAATGCCTTTCCAAGAGCTGAAATAATAGCTGAAAAGGCTCATCTGTTTACAAAATCAAATAAAATATAAAAAGACAGATTTGTCTCCACTGGAAGGTCAGTGAAATTTATCAAGCCGTTAAAACCACTTTATTTCTTCAGAAATCCTCCAATAGCAGCCTCTCTAACTCTGTGTTATTTTCAAACTGCTCACCACTTACTCTCATCTTTATAATGCACGAATCACCTTCCTATCTTTCAGACATGGCTTTGTTGAAGTTTATATTCTGCTAAATAAATATTACATCGTGAAGCTCTCAGCACTAGAAAAAATATCAGCCTATCTGGGTTTTTTTCCTCTCTAAGTGAAAAGTATCTTCAGGGAAGACTGCATGTCTGTGTCTTGAAGGATGGGGGCAGGCAGTAAATCCCATCCATGATGAAAGCCATGTTCATTATTTTCTCTTTTTATTCTTGATTATAGCTGTACACACACTCGCCTTTTTGCTATTTTCCCATCTTGAGCACTGTCCACACCTTAGAAACATCAGGGTCAGAGTTGAAAACACTGTTCTGGAGTCTGGCTGATGGCACATTTGTGGAGATAGATCCTGATAACTGACTGGTGACTAGCTTGTCATTACCACTGAGGACATTGTGAGCTGTCTTTCCTTCAGTCCTTTTCCACCATCCCCTCCTGTAGTCCCAATGCAAATGAAGCCAATAGATGGGCTGGACTCTGGCTACCTTCTGATCTGTGAATATCACCTGGTGCTATGTCCATGTCACTCAACCTGGGAAGCAATGACTGCTGACTTCTAACACCTTGTCTCTGTAGCATAGTTATCCAAGTGTGAGTATGCTCAGAATAGCATGAAATGGTCTCCTGAGACCCTCACCACTGGCAGATCTGGTACATCAGTTAGGGGGAAGAGCTGAGGGCAGGATGGGCACAGGCAGATGGACAGCTCCAGATAGGACCCAGGCTGAAGGCAGGTCCACCCATGTCTCCACCAGTGGCAGGGATAATGCAGAGCAGAACTTGAAAATGTCCCTTTTAATAGTCACTTGTGTATCTTGCTGATTCCAGTGTGGTTGGTCTATGACAGACCACAGGTATCTAATACTTCTTGAGACCTTCTATAACAACAGAAAGAACAGAGTAGTTCCCTGCTCCCTGGTAAAATGACAGCCAGCACTTGGGTGATGCACACATGGTTTCCTTCATGTGTCTAGAAGCATTAGAGTGAGTGGGGCCAGATAAGCTACAAGTGACCTGGCCAGTGGGAATGAAATGCCAAGGAAGAGAAACAAACCCAGACCAGACAGCCAGATTTGAAGAGAGGGTGATATCTTCCATTTAATGAGGTGCATTTCTGACTGGTATGATCAACAGCCATGGACTAAGGAGAGGAATTCTCCTGCCAAGAGGCTCAGAGAGCAATGTCTTCTCCTCAAGAATCTAAGATGAAAGGCAGGTCTTGCATGTAGAGGTGTCCATCAGGCTGACTTGATTTCTTACTGGTCAGGAGAGACGACATTTTGTTCTCTCTGATTTGTCCTCTGTGTTAACATTTGCTTTAGATTCTTGTCAAAACAAGATCAGCCTCTTGAAGTGCAGCACACACTCTGTCCTGTTTAGTTTTGTAATGTTTTGTTTGGCTGCTGGCAACTTGTTCATCAAAAGAAACAATATGTCCTTGGTCCATGCCCTAAGAAATCTCCTTTTACAGCAGAAATCTAACAAAGCCCACCCTGTCCATAAGATTTCAACAGAAATGAAATAGCCAACTACATCAGCCTTCTGACAAAATGTTGTCAGAAACCCGCTTGGGTGAAGCTGTGCAGAAAGTTCCTAGGATCAGCTTATTGAGGAACAAGTGATGGAAAGGACTGCTTGCATTATGAAAAATTGTACACAGGGTCCAGTGCCAGAACTACAGCTGACAGTAGTGGATGCTTGAAGGACAAGTGCAAAACTCTTCCTAATTCACCTAAATTCCATTCCAGTAGGGATATCTTACTTGCCCCTTTCATGTCTGATTATTTCACACCCTGAAGCTGGGCACTGACAGTGCATGTGGTTTCCTCCTGGCCAGCCTGGGCTTTGAAGGTACGTGTATGGCTGGTGTACTGTAAGTGCAGATGCCATTAGTCATTTTATTAAGACACACTAACAGCAAAGGTAAATTTAGTCCCATGTCTATCACATGTTCAATCTAAACTGTTTGTCTCAATACCTGCAACATAGAGCCCTCTCTGAAAGTACTATATGCATTGGTAGGAGAAGTATTTCTTTTTATACTGTCAAGTCCATCTTCAAATAAAGGGAGACTCCTGGTCTTGTATTCTTGGAAAGTGAAGTAGCAGTGCTGATTGGAGTCACCTGCATTACTATGTGCTCCTGCTCCCCCTCCTCATACTCCCTCCTGAGTATAATTCCCCTGACAATATTTTTTCCTTATATCAAAGCTCTTCTTCCCTTCCCAACTCCTGCATTTTTGTAATTCTCTGGGTAGACATATTCCATTACCACCACTCAGTTTTCTCTTAGGAGCAAAGTGATTTATGGCCCACACATACCCAACCCTTTCATAAAGGCAGTCGTCCAGAGTCTCTGCACTGACTTAGCTGCTTCCTCGTATCCCACCATGAGTTGCCTGTTTGTCTTTCCATCACCTGCTGCAGCTGATTCTGACTTCACTTGGGAGCTCTTTGAGGACAGAGCCTGCCTTTTAACAAGTATGTGTCCCACACTCAGCCCCATGGAGCACATCATGAATCCCACACCACAGGAAGATATGTTGACCCTTGCCAATATAACACAGGCAAAGGAAGCTCTTTAGAAGGCAGCACATCTTCTTTGCATAAGCAAGACCATTGGCAAATACAACAGGATCAGAAAGAAGCTTGCTGATGAAGGTGTGTTTCAGTTAATATCAATGAGGCTGGCACCAATGCAAATTACCTTTTCTTCATTAGCTTCTAAGCACTTCCAATTGTGTCTCATTCTATTTTTCTGATCAGTTTTTTACAACCAACAATTGCTCTGTTTTGAAAGAGGGTTTGAAATTATTCCTTCACAGATATATGGAATTAATTCTGCAAGTGTGTGATCATGAATAGACCTGAAGAATTATCACTTTTGCAGAGAATAATACATACTCTGTAAATGTGGTTTTAGTTGTCCTGAAACTGCTCACACATTATTAGTATTGTGTTTCATGGATAATGCTAGCTGGGAAGGAAAAGAGAAAAAAAAGGAGTTAACTTCACAAACAGGAAAGAGGAGGTAGTGCTCTTCAAATTGTGCCTCTATGTCTCATCTTAAGAGTTGTAGAATAGTCAAGTTAAACTCCCACACAGCAAGGGAAGACACAACCCTGCCTCTCAGGTGCCTGGAGTATGACTGTGGGTAGCAGGACAGAGTGTCCTGTCCAGACCTTCCTAGGGTATGAGTAGCTCTCAGCGCCCAGTCTCCTGTTGGCTTTTCCCAATACAAAGCTCATAGTCCCTCCCAAAAGGAGGGGAATCTGTGCATCTGATCTTGTGGGACAGTTCTCCAGTCCAGCAGAATGAGGAAGGCTTTCTTCTGGCCCAATCAATATTTAAACAAGAATGTCTTCAACAGGAAAAGTGGAGAGTTAAAGATCAGCCAGCCTAGAATCCTTTAGAGACTGGGACTCTTGGGCAAGGAGGTGTCAGAGCCCCATACTCAGGGCTGCTGCTGTACTCCAGTCAGGGACTCCAGCCTGAACTAGCCTTGCACTAGTGATGGGGAGTCTCTTATGTCCCCCTCTATAACAGATAAAAGGCTGCAATGACAATAACTTCTCCTCCCTTACGAGGTTGCATAACCGACCCTCTCTTTGCCTTTTGTTTGCATGTGTCCATAGCAAAGCATTTCATTTTGGATTACATGGAGCATTTTGTGTCAACTGAAAACAATAAGACTGATCCTCCAAAATTTACATTTGTTTTTTTCTCTGAATCTAAATAATGTTCCAATGAGGCTGCCAAGATCAAAATCACTTCATCATGCAGCTCCAGAGATGGTATAAATGCATCCTGTCCCACACCTTCCTGATTCCCAATGAGAAACAGGACAAGAGAACTTAAAACAGCACAGTCTGACTTAGTAGGAAAGGTTGTTGCTGATGTCCACACATAAGCATGAAGAAGAATTTCAGATATGTTGGAGCAAACAATATGCGGCCATTTGGAGCAAGATTTTGCAGAATTCAAGGACCCTGACTGAATTCGTAGTCAACAGAGCTGGGAAGATGGAGATGATTTGGAAATTGAAAACTGACGATTTACACAAATGGCAGCAACTCCTTCCCTTTGATCCACTCAGCTGCAATACAAGATCCCAATACCACCTCTACTTCTGCCACAGAAAAGTAAGACCCCAAAGAGCCACTCTGAAATGTAATTCATCAGGCTCACTCCCCAGTTCTTTTGAACAGGCATGCAACAGATGTTTCACCCCTCCATGAAGCTGCTGAACTATGCTGCCACGAGGTTTTTATTATACCTTCTGAAAAGCAGATGCAATCTTTGCAACCAAAAGCCATTTTTACTCTTCAGGGCAGAGTTGTACTTTACAGAGGAGAAGTACTATGCAACCAACAGACTAAAGTGGCTGAAGAGATAAATAATACTTTAAACCAAAGGGCAGGTACAGTTACTTTCTGTGTGTTAATCAGTGCCCCCAACATGGGATATCAAAGCAGGGAAAAGCAAGCACAGAATTCAATGCTTCTCTGAACTCAAGACTGTGTGACAGGAACAGCATAGAAATGTCCTGATTATGTTTCACAAGCTGCCAAATCTTAGACTTGCCCTCAGAGGAAGATTGGCCCTGAAGGCAGGAAGATGCGGTGGGACATGCGGTTCTGTATGACTCCAAAGAGAATCTGTGATTGCCCTGCTTTCATGTGCCACGCTCTCATGTGAAATCTCCAGTGAAGAGATAAAAGTCTTTAGAGTGGGACACTCTCTTGTTTTGGCAGGCTTTCCATGGATGAGCCAAAATCCAATGGCAGAAGACACTGGAAAGTAAGGATGAGTGGGAATACTCTTCCTTGACAGTGTTGGTCGAGCTCTGACCCTGCCTCTGAATGGGAGATCTTGGAAATAAGCTTGTTCCATTGACATGGCTCAGAGGGATTATCTCCTCCTTGACCTTACAACCCTTTGGCTGATGAGCTTACCAGGTGCTTTTATCTAGCCCCAGCTGACACTGCCAAGGGGTTTTGTCAGATCTGCCGCTGTTGAGCAGAATACCGTAGGATGGATTCTCCATGCCCATTCTGTTTTATAAATGACTTAGACAATGAGGTTTTCACACCAAGCAATGGGGCTTTCAGGCTGAGAGTCAGGGCAGAAGGACTGAATGAACCCACACTCACAGTCTGATCTGGTGTCCAACAGGAGAATGGATCTCAGCAGCTGAAAGGAGAGCTGAACCTCTGAACAAATGTAGGCATTTGTTCTACTATAGGTTGTAGGCATTTGTGCCTACTATAACTCCGTATGAGGGGTCTAAACACAAGCAAATAAACCAGCCATTCAGGTTTAAATGCAGTGCTCATGAACAGAAATGTGGCTGTAGTCAATCTACCTCTCACCCACCCATCAGTGCTTCCAAAGCAAAGGATGGACGGTCAGAGCTGCTGAAAAATGAGCACTGGCCACTGAAGTTCTGGAGTGCACAGCACTGAGAGTGCATTTTCCTGCATCCTTGTGGTCAGTAGAAGCTATGCCTAGGCCAAAGAAAAGGTCAATGTGAAGGCATGCTACCTCTAGCTTATTGGACTCCTGTGTAGTTCAGGCAAACCATTGTCTTAACCTCACATACATGAATAATAGCAGTAAATAACTACACTATAACCATCCTTGCCAAACCACAGGCAATCTGCTGCTTTATAATTCATCACAGCAGCAGGTCCATTTTCTTTCCCATGTAACACTCACAGTGGAGCTGAGAAGCATATTTCCTGACTGGAGTGGGTTTAGACCATAATTCAAGATACATATGGAGCCTGTCTGACAGTGACACAACCTGTATGTATTGCATGTGCATTGCCAGTGTTTCCCTTTGAATGCCACGGGCACAATTCAATGTGCTAGTTCAGTCCTTCAAGGAACACTTTGGTCACAGATACAACTCCTAAAATGAAGTGAATCCTGATGAAAGTGGATTTTTAACACAGACAAGGTTGCACCATTATTGCTTTCATTACAGTAAGTTTAGTGCTGGCAGCCCATTGTGCTGAACAGTCAGCCCTGGAGCCTTAAGTCCTCTTCATCTCCCAGAGTGCTACAACACGAGCATTTGCTTCCACTACAGTGACCTGTCAAGTTGCCTCAGCCTCGGCTCAGCAGGGTCACTTCCAGGAACAAGGAGATAATTCAGCTATTGTGACCCCGTCCAGCTTTCCAGTTCTTTGATAAGCCTCCTAACAAAGGTACCAATTAGTGACAAGTGTGATGGGGAATTTTGCAAGGCAGGCACCTGGCAGCTGAGCTGAGACAAAGTGCTGGTGGCCATCAGCACTGCATTGGGAGATGCTTCCCCTTGGCATTCACAGGCACAGGGTTTAGGGATGATTTCTGGGGAAAACCCCACTACTGCAGGAGATGCAGGGTGTGTTCCAACTGTAGGCATTTTTCTCCAGGCTGGTACTGAGCTTCTGTTCTCTTGTTGTGTCTGAGACTGTTTCAGATAAAAATTGGGCTCAGAGCATTTTTCTGTAACAAAGGGTTCCATAGACTATTTATGGCCTATTTCAGGGAAGAATAAGATGGTAGCTCTTACACCCTCACCACATGTCCCTCTCATCTTTCTAAATCTACTCTGCACTGTTTTATTTGGATAATGCGGCATTCACAACATGCTTTCCATTATTACATGCTGCTGTCCAGCTGTTCAGTGTCAGGCTTTGCTTCAGGCTTCTTTTCTCTCCAGTCGTGTGTCTTTCTTTGCACGTTTGATTCACTGATGTGCAGCGTATGCTCCAGGTCAGCTCTCTTTCATGGGCAAGCACCGGACTAATAGATGATCTCAGGAATGATCAGATCAATTCATTAACCTTCTGAATAAAGTTCTCTATTGATACAGCCCCTCTTATCAGGGAAGCCTTGGGTATTATTTATTCCACAAAATGGAAACGCTGCTCTCCCCCTCTCCCACCCTGCCAAGGTTATGGCCTTACGTCAGCCTGAGCTGTGGTGACCTTGAGGGTACTAACCCTTTGGAAGCGCTGGGCTTTTTCCCCATCAGTGCAAGCATGGGCACGGCTCCCACACTGCGTGGTGATCTGCACGTCTCACTGCACTTTGCATACACAAGGCTCTTAGCATATATTTGCATGAGGGTTATTGGCCTTCTCTTGCTGTAGCACCAGCAAGATGTTTGGCATTAGAGCAGCCTTGTTGCAGTGATTATGAGTATGTGGGCTTGCTAGCCAAACGCTGGAAAGAATTGGCTTGGATTTGTCAATAAGGGAGAGCTGGAATTAGGTTGACCAAAGAGGTTATGGAGTTTCTATCCGTCATGGTAGTAGTTTGAAATAAGTGGGCATGGCCCTGAGCAACCTGATCCAGCTGACCCTGCTGTCAGCAGGTGGGTTGGACTAAGTATCTCCAGAGGTGGATGCCCAAGTCAACCACACTGTAGATGTGGGATTTGATGACCTTGCTGAGTGTGTTTTCCGGTGAGGAAAATTAGAGGCAGCAGGACAAGGGCATTTTAGGGGATTAGAAAGGGCAAAGCAGCCTTAGTCCAGAAGTGTGTCCACACTGTTTCCTCCTGAAAACACATCACTGGGAGAAAGGAGACTGCAGCATGAAGCCAAAAAGCCCAGCACAATGCTTTTGTGAGGCCGGGACACGTACATTTGCAAGCTATCCCTGTCTGACTACCTATCCTCTTAAATCCATCAGTTCAATAACTCAGAAAAGGCTACAGATTTCTTGTTGCTCTGATTGCATTTACTTGGATTAGTACTGAATCATCTTTTTCAGCTGTAATATGTGAGAGACACACAAGGTTTTGTTCTTTGCCTATTTGTTCTTCTAATTATTCAATCCACAGGACACATTAGCTAGATCATCATTCACTATGATCTTTCTCCTTACCCCTTCCTAATAATCTCAAAATATAATTTTGAACATTTTAGTTACAGTTACCAGTTGTCAGGCTGCTGGAAAGTTCTCGGCACTTCTCAAGTAGCAAAACTAAGCACGTCCCGGGTTCCTCTGTATGCTTTTGAAAAAACGAAATAGATTGTATCACAACACCTCAACACTCTCTTCCTGGAAAGTTTGCCTCCCCAGGCTGGCTGTTGGGGGCAGGGGGCAGTAAGCCTGTTCTCACTGCTGCCCTTCTGGGGTAAGGATGAGGAGGTTTTTTTTCCTTGCCATAATTTTAGCATGAAAAATAAAGTCATTTTATGGTTCAAAAGCTAACAATTCTGGTAGCATTAGTCAGCTTTTACCTGCTACATTTTCATGGAAATTTCCCCAGGAAATTAAATTTCCCATTTGCTTTGCTGTGGAAAGCTACTGGTAGGAGCTGTCAAAGAAATTGCAAGTACCCACAAATATTGTCATTTTCAAAGGCAAATATTTGCAGAGCATGAAGTCAAGTCATGGAGTTAAGCCATCCCTTTGGAAGAGTTCCTGTTGGCTAAGGCACCTCTGCTAGTGCTACTACTCACACCTGTTCTCTATATGGCATATCTATTTTTCCCCCCTTCACATTATTGTTACTGTAGTCACTGCAGTCCCAAAACAAGTGCAGGGCTCTACCTGTCCATTGTACAAGTATAGATAAAATGGGTTTTTTTTCAACTCTTATTCTACTGTTCACACCTCTTTGAATTTTCACCTGGAGTATATTTGGGGTCATGTTTTATTTCCTCTTTGAGTGTTTTATTTTTTGTTTTTTTTCTTTACAATAACAAGTTATAACCCACTTACCCTGAAACCAGAAGTGGTATTTGCCTTCAGCTTTCAGCATTCATCAGTTGCAATTTGAGCTACAGCAGCCTTCTCCCCTGCACACCCATCCCACACAGACTTTTAAATAAAACAAGGGATCCTTGAGCAAGCACATGATTTTCAACACCTACAAATGGGAAATATTCTGGAATGTTGACAGTATGCCTTTGCAAGCTCATGACCCAAACACCAGGTGTAGGATTTGCCAGTGTACTCATATCAACACATTGTTGTACCAGAACTCATCTGAATCCCTGGTAACTCAGCCCACCATCCTACATGAACACAACTCAGTAGTCCCATGTAAACACAGTCTCTAAGGCAAATCAACAAAATTAGCAGGAATTTTCTCAGTTGTTTTAAGTGCTCATCTACACAGTGATGGATTCCAGCAGCTGATGGATATAGACTAAGGTCTAGACAAAGGTCTACCATAAGTCACTCACAAGTGTTCCTAACTTGAAATTTATGCTCACGGCATGAGAAAACGAAGGTCTGTCATGTATTAAGTCTTGTGTAAATGCAGGAGAGAGAGGGATTTTGGGAAGGCAGGAGGAGAGGGCCTTCTGTGTCAGAGCCCTGTAGGACAGCTGTATAATGTCCCCTCTGAGAAGGTGCAAAACTCCTCAATGAATTTCTCTGCCTCCTCCTGGACAGTCATCAGGTCCCTGCCAAGACAGCAGAACACAGGCTGTGTGCTCTAGTCACACGTTTTTACTGTGGTACTGTATAAGTTCACAGTCTCTGGGTAGGAATGTTTCCAGGAACAAACAGGTGGAAAACTTCAGTGTTTCTAAGAAGATAAGCAGGAGTTATCATTATATGAGGGACGCTCCCTTTGGTGTTGTCATGGTAAGGATAACATATGACTGTAAACACCATAGGCTAAACATCTCTTCATGAAATCAAAGTGCTGTGCATTATCTGGTGAAGAACAGCTGAGAAATTCATCTGGGTTGGCAAAGAACGGCATTCAAATGATGAGTTCCAGCCTTAATCCTCCCTTTCAAATGGGCAGCTGAAGCCTTTCAGGATGGTACTGGAATCCAAAACCATAAGATAAAACTGTGCCTGAGGAGAGAGCAATGTCTGGCTGCTGCAGTGCTTGTGAACTCCCATCCACAACACAGGTGGGAAGCACAGAACTGATAGAGTACCTGGAGGTGATGGAGTCAATGTCTTCAAAGATACCATTACCAACAGATGAAGATGCTTTTTGTAAGAGATGGGTTGCCAGAAGTGGGGTTGGAGAAAGGTAGACTCCTTACAGCCTGAAGTGTATTTGAAATATAGTGTCACTAGCTGGCCTGAAATAACTATAATCCCATGGCAGTCTTCATGGGATGAGCATCAAGGGGCTACAAGGGAGACTTGGGGTGAGGATGGTCTCTTTTCATTACAAAATTACAGCTCTGATGGTGGGCCACACCACTGGGACAGTCCTGCTGAGGTCTGAGCTGAAGCTGGGACCAGTATGCTGGACTCTCCAGCATACTACCCTACAGACACCAAAGGAGATGTCACCACCTTTAACCTTTTAACCAGTATCATGAAGAGCAATCTCATCTTTGCAGAGCAGGAATTGTGGCAACTCTAAACACTGAGAAAAACTGTTCCACTTCTTCATTAGAAATATATTTACCTTTCCTTCTGCTAGTGTGGCAAAGGGACACCTTTGTCCTAGGACTTATGGGTAAAGCCTAGTAAACAACAACATTTTAATAAGAGTAAGAGAAAACATTTTTGTCAGTGCTGAGACATTTGCTGTAGCAGGATTTATTATTAGTTTAGTAAGATTAAAAGGGATCAGACACATTATGTGACAGGAAAAAACAAATAAACTTTAAAGTTTTTTAATGCTTTAGCCCTCCTGCCTCAGGTATAAGCCTGCTGGAGTCTTCAAAGATGCTTTTCCATTACTCCTACCACTCATCCTACAAATTGCAGTGGCATCCCAGTCTGGGCAGGGAGGAACAGCACTAGTGATGCATCTGGGATGGCAGCTGCCAGGCACACAGATGCCAGCCAACAGCTGTGGAGACTATGGGCTCCCTCCTGGCTAGTCACTTCTGTGATTTCCAAGAGCACCAGAGTTTCAGAGGATCCCAAATGAGGCCATGCAGGGAGACATCATTCCTCCTCCCCTCCGCAAGCTGGCTGCAGGCACGCCTGCCCTGCTGCGATATGCACATTTCAGATTATTTGACCTTCTGCAGTCTGGTTGTTTTGGCTGTACAGCCTTGGTTTATATTTGGTCTGGGCTGGCTTTTGCTTTGCAGATCAGGTGGGAGGGTTTAACATTGTGTTTCTGGGGATTTGGGGATTTCTTCTTGCTCCCTCTCCCTCTCTCTTATTTCTCAATGATTTCTCTGGCTGGGTCAGGTTGATCTGTGTGGGATCCTGGCAGTGCCCCAGAGTGTAGCATAAGCAATGCTTGTAACATTGATTGCATTGTATACTCAGTCACTGGGCTGCTTGGGAGCCGGAAAACCTTTTACAAAACAGCAGATTTGTCTCCATTGAGCACACTTACAGCAAGTGAAATGAATAAAAAGCCAACCGCAGGCAAACCTCCAGGTATCTCTTGGAAAATGAGAAAATGTACCAGGATATATCCTGTCACACTGCAGCCTTCTCTCACTTGTGAGACATCAATGCCAATTCTATCAGGCAATACTGCTTCTTTCTATGGGTTATTTCACTTTAGCTGAATTTTATAAACATTAGTCCATCCTCAGTCATACACAGAGGTCAAAGTGAGTTTTGCAAAGTCTGCTCTGTCCTGATTTTCCCTCCACCTTTTAAGAACTCTGTTTTGCTAAGTTATGGCCTCTTCTAGACCTCTAGATCACTGCTCCTACCAGCAGTGCCAGGTGATCCAGCAGAGCTGTGGAGGCAACTGGGTAATCCTGGGGAGCCTGCTTGGTTCCTCTTGAACACATCTCCCAGGGTTGTCCCCAGGAGCAGGCTTCATAGGGAAGCCTTTGAGATGAGAAATTATTTTCCTTCTATGAAGATTCTATGAAGTGCTGTTTGCCATTGTCTGCTCCCTTCCTCACTGGGGAGGCCAGTGTGAGCACTCTGCACTTGCAGATCCTCTGGGAGCTTCTCCAGATCATCCATGAGGTATCCAAGGCAGCAATACAGTGTATGCAGAGAGGTGGAGGCAAAGGTCAGAGGAAAAGTGTGCCTATACCTAGCAGAATAAAGTTGCCCAGGTTAACCTGGTGCTGGCACCTGAAGAGACACAGAGTGACAGGGGGGTAGCATGCTGAGGCTGCCTTTCCCAAAGGTTAGACAGGGAACACAGGACAGAGCTTGCCAGGCACTGCACACACCCAAAAGTCAGTTTCTAATTTGAGAAATTTTCTAATGCCCACTGTACTCTGGGGAACGCAGCCTGGCAGAAGGCATGAGCTGAATGTGGAGTCCTCCTGCCACGCAGCTCCATACCTCTGTCCCCAGCAGAGAAAAGGGACATTGTGGTGGCTGGGAGCACCATGCCAGGGAGGAAGCAGCCTGGCCAGAGCACAGCAGGCAGCCTGCGGTCAATGCCATGAGCCCTTTGGGACACCTATGGAGGTGGTCAGAAGGAAATAGCACAGAGGGGAGCTCTTCATACACCTCTGTGACACCTTCCACGTTGCATCTCAACCCTTCTCCCTACGTCCTTAAAGTGAAAGAAGATAGTGTGCAGGGAATGGGGTTCCATCAGCCCCTGGGGGCAGGTGATATGATTTTAGGCTGGATGCAGCTTTGCTGTTGGACAGGCAGCAGCCTCTTGAGGGTTTTGTACTCCCACAGGCTTAGAGCTCTTCCGGTTTTGAAGCAAATGCTCTAAGCTGGACTATACTTCCCTGTTGCTCTGACACCCGAAACCCAGCATTAGATTTATGAAGCTCGCAAGGCAGCCTCGTGAGATGTTTGCCAGGACATGAGGCTAATAATTTAATCAGGTGAATTCAGATGGAGTCCTGCAGCAGCTCAGGTTGCATTATATAACGGGATCTTTAGGAGACTTTGCTGGGTGATAGGCTGGATGCTGCACAGCCTGCTTCAGGATGGCCATTAAAGAGAAAGTCTGCCTCTGTTTTGTACCCTGTCCAATGTCATGAAGTTTCACAAGGAAAGAAATGCGTCTTCCTTTCCATAAAACTGCAGCAGGGCTTTGAAAATTAAAATGGTTTAGTTTTATAACAGAAAATATTGTGTTGTGGCTTCTAACTTCCGAAGCAACAGCCAGAAATGGTGCAATTCAGTCTAAGAGACCACACACAGGTTTCCACCTGGCTTTGGAGCAGGTTTAGCAATCTAGCCAGCTGGTCCTACAGAGGCACTTCACCCCACAGACCTGCAGTCTACTAGCACATGCTATTATGGACCTGGGGTAGGTGTCTGGGTGAGAACTGCTGCTCTCCTCAGGTACATGAGGTCTCTTGGGCTGGTATGACATGCTCACTTGCCTGTTCTTCCTTGGTGGATTTGATCTGCCCCACACTCAGCATGTTCACAACCTGCATGGCACTGACCGTGTCACTGAGGCCACTGCTGCAGTGTGTGACAAAACAACACACAAGACTTGAGAACAGGAAAGATTCAAAAACTGCAGTGGAGACTGTGCCTGTAGAGGCAACACAGAGATTTGCTTTGCAGCAGACAGAGCATCAGGTTTGGAGGGACCAGCACATAGGAATCTCAGCTTTTTGGACCATTTGGACCCCACTCATCCTTCCCTTCCTTCCAGGTGCCCCACTAATTTTCCACTGGTCATACTGAACTGCAGATCCAGCAGCCCTCAGAGATGAGTCAATCTCTAGGTGGGAATCCAAGGCTTACACTTAGGTTCATGCTGTTATTTTAGTTTGTGGTGTTTGCTTCTCATTACGGTAAGCTCCTAGGAATGTCAGCACCAAAATAGCACAGAATCACAAGGTTACCTGATGAAGAATGAAGTAAACAGAAGGGATATTCTTTCTCTCTGCTTCTCTTTTATTATTTTTCATTTTATTTTTTTTTTCCTTCCTAAAAAGAGGCATCTTGAGTACTGACATTGAACACCAGGGTGGAGATTTCAGGTTTGGAGATTAGGTGTATCCAGACACAGGAGATGTTTTGGACAGGCTTTGCCTAACCTCTTGTGAGGAGATGTGCAGCCAAGGTGCCATAGGTCTGCAGCAGCTGTGGAGATGCCATTCCTGCTTGCCAGACACAAAGGTGGGGCTTGGCCAGTTCTGGGCAGCACCAGTGCCCTGTCTGGCATCAGCCCACCTATCTCTGGTAACTGGAGCTGACACTGCAGGATGATCCAGCAAAGTAAAAGGGCCCTTTGGAAGAAGATGCATATTAGGGATGCTGGACTGGCAGCACTTCCTCTGATCCCCATTTCCCAGGGCTTATCCCAGAGGGATTATAAGCACATATATTTCTGTGTTCAGAAACTTCACCTGCAGAAGACAGCCCCTGGTCCTCTCTCAGAGGTACAAATGAGCACACACAGACTCTTTCCAAAACCACACTGAGGTCTCCTGGCATACCAGTGCACAGTCCAGAAGGGAGTTAGAGCTGTTCTTCTCTGTTTAAACTCCATGAGAAATCAGAGTGAGCAAAAAACAAAATCGATGTCTGGCAGAGAGAGAGGGCCAGAAGTCACTTCCCTGTGTCTAGGAAAGCAGTGCATATGGTGGGAAATATTTCAGCCATGCAGTGGCAGCAGTGGTAACGTGGCACTAGGGCAGCTGGGGTGCGGTTCCCTCCTTTCCTGGGCTCTTTCTGTGACCTTGAGCATTGGGCTTGTACAGAGCCTGCATTGGTTCCCCCACTGCAAACAGCCTCCACCTGCACAAGGACAAGTGCATTCGGGACAGGAGGGGTGCTTGGTGACCTGAGGTATTATATATTAGTATGTGGAGGGACCAGTCCCCTTCTTAGAGCCACAGCAGGAGATCGGGGTACAGTCACCACTCTGTGTGTGTGACTTGGAAAGGACATCGCTTGGTCCAGGTTTTTGAGAGGACACTTGGGAGGGAGGGTCACACAGAAACCTGGCCTCTGCATCTGGAAATTAACAGTTCAGGTGGCCAGCCTAGGGATTGTTATGCTCCTATTCTGCCTAGAGGATGCACAGAGCAGCAGCAGAGAAAAACAGCAGGGGTTCCCTTGGAACAGAAACCCCCTCCATGGCTGAAGGGGACTGCTGAGGCAAGCAACACTTCACAGCATTAGCTGGTCTCTTCATCTCCCCTTCCACTTTTTTTGAAAAGAAATCTACTATACACAAAACTGATTTTAAAAAAACAACAAAAAAAAAACCCCACAAAAAACCACAAACAAACAAAAAAAAAATTCTTCTTGCAAAAGCAAAATAACCTACATATAGCAAAAGTTAAAATGGCAGATTCAGCTGCTGTACCTGGCTGGGGTGCAGTGGTTCTGTGGGATCACCCATATGCCAGATAGTCAAGCCAGCAGCTGTGCCCTTTGTCCCAGTCTGGTATACTAACAAAATGATAAAAAAGCCATGGTTTCACTGGCCACACTGCACATATGGCTCAGGGCTCCATGATGAAATATTATGAGAAAACTGGGGAGACACCAGACCTGAGGACATGCAATGGCAGCTCTTTCTGTATCAGCAAGGAGGGACAAGCATGTGGGGCACTGCTGTGGGAAGACATGCAACAGAAATTGCCTATCTGTTGCAAGGGCAAGGATGAAAGTTGGAATGTGGAGAAAGGTGGAATAGAAAATAACGTCCAGAAATGCATCTTTTGGCCTTTTGCCCTAACCTTCAGCAGAGAAACCTGTGGGGAGCACAGGCACAATTCCTTCAGACATATTTGCACAATGTATCACACTAAAAACTCTGTTCGAGATGCAAATAAACCTGCAGCTGGACTGGGCAGGGAGAGGGCCACTGGTGCTTAATTTGGGGTTGCTTGGCCCTGGCTTCTTTCCCTTTACCCCTTGCCATGCACAGACCTGAACATACTTTGGAAAGAAGATGCTTCAAAACAGTGGCAATCACTGTATTTGGCCAGAGGCAGCCAAAAGCTGGAGGCAGGCAACAGCTGAGTAGAACACAAAGGAGCAGTGAAACAGTCAAAGTTAGCAAAGGGAGCAGCAGCTCCAGTAGACACCACCCACATGAGAAATTTCCAGGCATGTGCAGGTTTAAGTTTTTCTACTAAATGTTGCAGGAGCTTCCCAAGGGAGAGAGGTGTCTCATATCTCTGTGGTGCTCACAGGCCCAAACCAGGCAAGTCACAGCCTGGCAAACCCAGGTTTTGAGCCCGCAATTAGTTGGCAGGATGGAGATGATTTATGAGATACTGCAGGACACAACGCAACAGATGTCCTAGCTGAGAGTGCTGCAGGTAGATGCAGGAAAATCTGGGCAAAATATGTCAGTTTGAAGGGACTTAGAATGGAGAAAGGTGTAGTTTCAGCTGGAAGGGCCACGGACCTCACAGCCAAGCAGGGGAGGAAAGGTAAAGCTTGGTTTGGGCATCAGAATCTACTTAAGAAGCATGTTCCTTCAAGCCAGCTGAGTCCTGGACTGCTACAGCTGTGTGGTCATTGGCAGCTGGTTGAACTTGAGCATAGGAACATGCACAGACCATGGGAAGAGGCTCCATCACCTCAGCATGGATAAATCTGATGTTAAAGTGCTGGAGGAGGCAGTGGGTGAAAATGCAAGCCGTCATGTTACAATCTGTTCCCAGGTAGTTGTGAGGCCCTTTGAAAGATAGAGCATGGTGCTAATAATGCCAGGGTCATGGGTTTGATCCCTGTATGGACCATTTCAGATAAGAGTTGGACTCAATGATCATTCTGGGTCCCCTCCAACTTTGACAATTCTGTAATTCTGTAATATGATGATTTTACACCTTACATAAAGAAACAATGTGGACAGAAAAAGAAGGAAAAAAAAAAGAGATACCTTGTAACAGAGGAGTGAACTCTGTGGAGAAATCCCATAAAAATGTGGGTGATCCTGAATTGCTTCAGAGATAAGCAGAAAACCAGAGCAGACGGGTAAGTATGGAGAGGTCATATGCACAGGGAAGATGGAAAGGAAACCAGTCACAATGGTGGGAATGCATGGAGGGCTTTCATGGTCCTCTGCCACAAAAAGGTCTGAACCCTACCTCCAGTTTTCCTCTATGAGGAAGAAACACTGCACCAGATCCTTATCAGTGGCCCTCCCCAGCAAGCCCATAGCCTTTGGGATGCCTGGGAAATGGGCTGCTGTCTGCTTGGGGCTTCCTAGCTGGGAGGCAGCTTTGGTGGCTTCAGACATCCAGGAGCATTGGTTTCCACACTTGCCTTCACAGAAGGTGCTGCTGCAGGAACCCCAGGGTTCAAACTTACACCCAGCTGCTGGACGTGCTTGTGCAAGGCCAGGGCAGCCACAGCCAGGCAAAGCAGAGTGTAGCCTCCTTTTTTACAGTATACAAAAGCAAGTGATGTGTTTATGGAGGTCAGAAAGGGCTGGCTCAGGACTGGAGATATTCTTCAAAAGGACAAGAGCCAGCTGCTAAGGGAAGCAACCTCCATCTTGGCCTTCAGTTGCATGTCAAATGTAGCAGCAACCATTAAACAACAGTTGATAATGCTCAGAACACTAATAGCCTTGAGACATTGTACAAATGGTCACTCACTTAAGTATTTGCAGTAAAATCTGCCGGGGAAGCTTTTTTACTCCAAGTAGATGATATTTGGTCCATGTTGATTTTTTTTCTTTCCTGTTTCAGGGTCTAGTTCCTCCCTATTTGGCAAGTCATCATGTTACTTCCATGTGGGCAAAAGATGGATACTTGAAAGATATTCATTTTTAGGTCTAAAGGGTTTCTTATCACTGCCAAACACCTGAAACTCCCCATAGTTTCCATTTTTATCTAAGTCTTGGACACCTTTAGCACAGCTTCAATCTTTTGCCTGGAATCAGGGTTTAAAGGTCAAATACAGCATCTGCAATAGTCTTGAGAGCGAGCCCATGCAACACTGGATTTCACATGAAAATTTTCCTCATTTGCTTCATACACAAATCAGCTTTATATACCTCGTAAGAGTGCTCAGAAAGCGCTTCAAGTTCCAGAGACCAAAGTGGCGGTATTATTAGCAGAGAGCAAAGAGCAGAGCTCTTGCTCTCTTTGTAAGCAGGCATCATGCTGAGCAGGAGGTTTTAAATAGTTTCCTCTGAGACAACTTTGGCTCCTTCTGTTACACAGTTTTACTCAAGTGTTCAACAAATTATCTCATGAAGAAAGCAAGTATCACAAGAACAATGTCCCTGGTACATCTTGCAGGGGTTGAAAACCGCAGCATGGAAAGAGCAGCCTCTGCTCCCTAAACAAGTAAAACAGAAAGGAAAGGCACAGAGAGGGAAATCCTCTCTGACTTTGTTATGGAAATGTGATACAGTTTGACATTTTAATTGTGATTCTCCCCTTATTATCTGGCATACGTTCATAGTGCCCAAGATGTTGTTTAGTGAATCCAGCTGCCTCCTCCACTCCGTTTGAAGTCCGGTGACTCCGCATGATAGGGGAGTGTGAGAGTCAATGTGATTTGTGTATGAGGAAACATAAATATGTCACAGGAGTTTAGTCTTATAGGTCTGCAGAGTTTATACTCACAAAATCTGTTGTACCCTTGTTTACACACCCAGATCCAAAGGCCTGACACACCCTCACTCTAGCTCAAAGCTTTCATCATTTCTGCCTCCTTTCTAATGAGGCCATTGCAAAGCATGTGGATGATGTTTGACCACAGTTTAATATATCCAGGAAAATGTGCTCTCAAATGTTAAGAAGAGCTTTAATCAAAGTGATTCATTGTCATTTAGCCGAGATGAGCACATGCAAGGTTCTGCTGCCACATGTACAAACTCCTAGGCATGGGCCTCCTCATGCGCCAAAAACTTGCCGCCACCAAAAAAAAGTGGAAGACTTGCAGATATATGAATTTTAGCACACCCCTGAGCATAGACACCTGAGTACAGGTGAGATGCAGCTGTGTGATGAACAGTGTTCATGCTGTTCCTGCAACTTACTTCTGCCAGACGGAATTGTTGAGATAAACTCATCTGTTCGGTACTGGTTTTCACCTGAACTTCACTACTCCTGCTAGGGAAGGCTTGGCATGAAATTGTCCCATGATTTTATGTAACAGAGGAATGGAAATATTTACCAATGGGCAAATTTAAAAACAAACCATAGGAAGCCCAGGGGTCTAACTTAAGGGAAGAGACTTTCAAGAACATCCAATTGGAAGCAGATGTTTTAGTCTCTGAGAGTCTACTCCAAATCCCAGGTTGTAAAATCTCCATTTCTGAAAATGAAAGATAGTAATAGCCTCCCTTTGGATAGGAGGTTCTTTGAGAGAAGCAACCATGGAATACAATGACTCAGCTTCTTTCACCTCAGGACTACAATTGTCCCTGAAAGCAGTAAGAACTCTGCCCTCCTTTGAGTGAGAGAAAACTGTTTGGTAATTAATATTGCTGGAATAAATGTCCTAGTAAAGGCTACCACAAAAACACTTGGTAAACTTCCTAGCCCCAAGTCCAGTCCTTACTCCAGCGCTGGAAGAGCAGGGGAAGACTGTTGGCAGGACACATTTGAAAAATCTGGCTAGAGATGAGACCTGTGTCACCTTGTGTAAAGGTGTCACCTGGGGAATATCCAGTTAGTTCTGTGCCATCTCACTCTTACTTGAGGCCTGAGCTGTTAAATTTGTCTTGTTTCTAACCTTTACTTCTATAGCCCTGATGAGTGATAAGAACCCATAAGTGAGTCACAGTTTGAGGAACAGGATTCAAAGTAATGTTCTGTTCTGGACGCTCAGACAGAAACTTCAATGAGTAGTAAGACAATTACCACATGGAAAACGTCAGCTGATTGCAGGACCAAATTACTGGAGCTTTGCCTTCTTGGACATACAAAAGATAGCTCCAATTTTTAAAGAGCAGTTTTAGAAAAAGCACATAAAGGGGGCTTAGATGCAGAGGTCATAATTTTCAGGGGATCTGAGCACATGGTTTCAGGTAGTGGTATTTGCTGCTCAATTTCACAAGAAAGTAGGGTTCTTCTCAAGAAAGAACAGAGAAGTATGGCTTAGGCATAGCATATAATGATACTGTGATGATGTGGTTAGCATGGGAATTGAGTAGAAGCTCAGATAGCTCTTCTCATTACTTCTTTAACATTCATTCATCAATTAACTGCAAAGTGACTTGACCTCCCAGATACACGACTATAGGCTGCTATAGTTACATAAGAAATGCAATTAACACTGCAGTAAGAACATCCTTGCTGCCAGCAGCCACCATGTCCTAGTCTTCACACTTCACGTAGCAACCAGCTGAGCTGGGGAGATGTCTGTGGCGAGAGGTGGAGAACAAGCAGGTGTGGGTAAAGTAGCCCTTGAAGAGCATTTCAGAGGAGCTCACATTATTTTATCCCACCTGTGGCATCTTAATAATCTCACTGTCCATCTCATAAACATTATTTCTTATTTATATCCAGAGTCTTGGCAAAGGGAGCTGTTCAGTGTCCAATGCCAGGCTGAAGGCAGGGATTTAGTGATAAGCGAACATGGAAATTAAGCCAATACTTATTTTTGTCTCTAAAGCATGCACCTGATACTGTAGCATGAGCTTTGTCAGGCCTTACTTGTCTTCATGCCAAATGCTCAAATCATAAGAGAGTGGGGGCCATTCAAGAACATTTTGTTGAGTGGAAGCTCCTCAGGAGGACTTCCCTTTCCCCTGCCTTCACCCTTTTGTTTGAGGAAAGCTGGTCCCTGACCTGCCCAGAGCACGAACTCAGTTAACACTTGAGCTAGTTAGAGGCCAATCAATTTATGAGCCTCTCATCTCCCTGCAGTTACTGCTGGGAAATTGCACTTGTCCCAGGAGCAGGATCAAGGAACTAAACACAAAGCTGTGAATTTCCAGCTGACATTGGTGAGAAGAGCCCTCATGTTTCAGACGGCCTCATATCTATTTCCACCAGCAGAAATATAGACACCCTAGCCACTGAATCAGTAAGCTTTGGCTTAAAAAGGGAGCAGTGTCTACCTGATAAAGATGATTTGCTCTTTTGCTATAATTGTGGTTCTCGGTAGTGCAACTGATTGTAAAAGCTCCATGGGCTCCAAAACATGAGCTGAGCCGCAGTACCTAGCCATGCCCAGGCTCCTCACCCACAGCAAAGGAGGAGTTAAATGCATTTTGTGGCAGCGGTGAAACCTGCACCCCCCCGCCCCCACCCCATACCTGTGAAGTGCTCACACACAGAATCCATTCCTCTGTCCAGCTGACACACAGCAATCTCCAATGACAGACCATATGTCTGGACCTTCAGAAGTGATTCAGGCTGAGTGACTGATTTGTCTAGGGCAGAGAAAAACATCCTTTTGTGGTCCTAAAGAGAGAGAGCAAAGATATTACCCAGCCCAGCTGCCAGTCACTCCCTGCTGGCTGATGAGAGCTCTTCCTCATCTGTTTTAGTGCAAAATTTTTAGTGTGAACCAGTTTTAGCAGTAGGTTGAGCTAAACCAGATGACTGTGTCCTTCTTCAGTTGAGGAACACCACCCTAGCAGAGCTGTGGGATGCCATACAAACTCCAGCAGAAGCATCATTGCAAGTAGGTATTGAGTGCAAACACCCTGAAACTTCCTAGTCACTTGAAAAGTCAGTTTGCATCTTTGTTCTCGTGGTGGAGATCATTTCATTCACTGCATTTCCCAGGTCATTTACCTGAAACACAGGATCCCTCCTGGTTATTCTATATGGGAGGCAGACACACTCTGCATGCAATGGGAGCTACCTTACAAAGATTTGTTGGGGGCACTGCAAGAGAAATGAGTTTCTGCAACCAGCTACTGACATTTTATAACCCTGGTCCTTTCAGGAATCCACTAGTGAGACCCTTTAACCACCCATTCCCACTTATCCCTGCCTAACATTCTTAGTTTCACAAACTCTCTGACTCTCCTCCCCCATCTCTCTTTATGTGATCACCTAACCTCTCCAAAATTAGTAGTGCTATGTTTAGCCTGTTCTGGCACTCTGAGCACTCCTGTGGATGCTGAGGTGGTCTCATAGGGACTCTATGAATTTCCACTGCTATTGGAGAGAGGAGTGTTTTCAAAACTGCTGACACCAGATCCCAGCGAGTGAACTAAACCAAGAGGCAGGAGCCTGTGAAATGTTCTTAATATAACCAGGGCAAATGGCTCCCATCTTGTGTTACTGAAGCCCCGCAGTCATGTGCCCCAGCAGCCCCATGTCCCTGTCAAGCAGGAGGGCAAGTGTGAGGTCATTTCCAACAACTCTGTTTCTGTGACATCATCACAGGAAAGCCAAACTCATTCTAGGCGTGGGAAGTCAGAGGAAAGGGCAGACGCAGGACTTAAGTTTTCTTTTCTGCTTCCATGTGAGCCAAGCATGATTTTGAAGGGCATAGTGGGGTCATTTTCCTCCCCTTTCCTTCTTCTTGCAGGACACTGTAGCCGTATCACTGGCAGCTGTTTAGGGGTGCTGGGCTGAGGCAGCTTTGCTCCAGCCCTCCCGGAGTATGCAGGAGCCATCTACAGGTGATGGGAGATAAGGCGACACAGCCCTACTTCCCTTGCCAGCGGGAGGGCAAGATGCTAACCCCAGCTGCTAACCCCAGCTTCCCTGCGTTACAGCCCATCTCCTGGCTCACTGCCATCCCTCTCACAGGGCAGCCACGCCTTCTGTGAGTGGCCACAACCTCTTCCAGCTCGCAACTGCTGGCTTTAAGACAGGGAACCACGTCCGCTGGGAGGCTGGCAGTCCCTGGGGTGGTGAGCCCTATCCAGAGGACCACAGGGAATGTGCAACTTTCAAGCCACCACAGGTGTGAGAACCCCATGGAGACAACTCTGAAGCAGCCCTTCACACAGCTCTAGTGAGGCAGCAGGAGGCCAGACACGTCTGAGGCCAAGAGACTAGATTCACAGAGCAAGAAAGGGACCTTCACCCCTTAATCACCAGCCTTGGGATCTAGCTAGACTTCGGCCATGTTCCAGAGAGCTGTGCTGGCAGCTGCATGGTGCTTGCCTGTGCCAACCTGCATGACCACTGTGCCAACACACAAGAGGAGGCAGAGCCCAGCCAGCTGCTGGAGAAAACACAGTGGTCATGCACAGGGTACTAAGGAGGGTCAGAAGGATGTAAAGAGAGGGCTCCGGATGGAGATCAGTGATTGCAAAACATTTAGAAAAAAAATGGGAACTTTTCCTGTTCAGAAAGGTTGGTGTGAATTGCTGTAGGAGACAGGAGAAGGTCTAGACTGGAAGATCACTTTCACTCAGTAGTCCTTGAGAGTTTTCATGTAAATCTATAAACTTTTGTACATTTGCTTTTTCCATCCACCGTTACCATAAGACATCTTTCTTTCTTCCCCTTGTATTTCTACATGGACCAACGCTCACAAGAGACAGGAGGAGAGCTGTGGGCATGTTCCGTGCCTAAAATTATACTGAAAAGCATCTGGTGTTTCTCTACCATGGAGAAAAGCTCTTTTTTTTTTTTTTTTTTTTTTTTGCTTTCTTTTTACTCTCTTGCCTCCAATATCTCATAGTTCTCTTTGTTTTCATTCATGATCTTCCCCCACTACCCCCATGGTCCCTCTGTCCTCTTCCATTTGTTTCCTACATATTACTCTCATTGAACCCAGCTCTGGTTTCAGAATGCTGTAGCCCCCAAGGGCTCTGTCTGACTGACACATGACATGTTTTAAAGAGTGTGGACTTAGCCCCAGCGAGGTGAAAGAGCAGTAGTCAGCACATATGAGCTGTGTAGCATAATAGAAAATAGAGGTTTTAATTAAAACTGGTATTTCGGGACCTCTGCTGGTGGCAGCCCTGCTGAAATATGACATTGCTGAAGCCCCATGTGTTGTAGTGTGACCCCATCCCCAGGAGCTGCCACTCCCACCATCAGTGCCAGCTCTTGGAGTGATAGGAAGTGCTTTGTGTAGTGACTTACCCAGCTTAGGCTCAGAGCACTCCCTTGACAGGATGGCACCAGCTTTGTAGCCTGGAGTAATTACCTGTGTGGCAAAGTGCAGGTCACAGTCATGGCACTGCTTTGCATATTGTTTCCAAGAATATCCATTTAAAATTACATGAAATTGAAATGTTGTGGGATTGTGTCCCTTTTGTCACATACATAAGTGGGACTAGATCCCAGGAGACCAGGAGCAAAGTCTTCCAACATCAACCCTGTTTATTTGATGCAGGACAGCACCTGCTCTTACACATTATTCTGCCAATATCTCATTTCATTTATTCCTTTCATTTTTGGCACCTGATGTAGATGACTCTGCAAAGCACTCTGCAAGGACAGCCCCATGCCTCTCCCAGCAGGATGCAGCACCACAGCTCCCTATTCACTCCTCAGCCCCTTGAAGGTGTCACCACAGCTGCAGGGAGGCACAGCTGGGGGATTGGAGCCAGTGCTCCAGGCACAGACAAGCCTTGATATTCTCATTTTGATACTACTGCCTCCCTGTGATACCTGGGACAAGTCACTTGGACCTTGATCTGCAAAGACAAGCATGATTTCCTCAGTCTTGGTGTCTGTAAACCTGATTAACAGTGCTGCCCTATTTCACAAGGTACCACAGTGGAAGTGGATGTGCCCTACGGACAACTTGCAGGACCAGGATGGCACCTCAGAGAGAGAAAGCAGCAGCAGGCTAAGCTCGTTATGAATAATTCTCTTAAAATGGCAGCAGTGCTTCCCACGTGTCCTTGAATACCTTATACCCCTGGCACAAGTGGAAAGGGCACTGGGAACCTCAGCCTGCCCAGTTTGGTTCCTGTGTGCACCGTGCCCTTGCACAATGAAACTGACGAGCTCTCAGAAAGCTGCAGCAGCTTGACAGAGTACTTCTCATTTCCCTCTGTGCCCTTTCAGCCAGTCCATGATCTGCACCCAAGGCATGCCTCAGAGCTGGGTATCTCTCAACTCAAAGTCACGACATTACCTTCTCCTGAATTTTCAAGCAAAAAAAATACCTGCTCCATGGGCGGGCTATGAGATTGATGTTTCCCATCAAAGATGAAGTGAATTAGTGCTCTGTCCTTCAGGGTGCACCTGACAGAGGCCAGTCACTGAATAGCAGTTCAAAGAAAATCAGAAGGAGAAGGCAAACTAGGTTTTTAGCACTGAAGAAAATATAGGTTTTAGGGCACACCTGATGCTTAGAGCCATAGCTCATTTGATAAATAGAGGCTGGTTGTTTGGGGTTTTTTTTAAATTTAAAATATTAGGGTGGATCATGGGGAACAGCTCCATAGTTTGGACCCAGCAATACCTCCACCTATCAGCAGAGGAAACAAATAGCAAAGAAGAGCTGCCAGCAACACTCCTTCACCAGCACTGCCCTCGGTGAGGCCCTGGGGTTCCTTGGTGCCAGATCCCAGTGTGGGAGCATGGTCCTTCAGGTAGGAAGAGAAGTCAGCAGTGACTGAAGGTAGTCTTTCTCTCTCCACAGAGTAACTCAGAGATCTGGCAAGAAAAAGGAAGGACCACCAACCAGAACCCAAGTTCATGCTGGCTGCTGACTCAACATGGGAATGAGGTTTAAGGGTAGGAGCTGCAGGTCTGGTTTGGATTTTCTGGGGAATGTTTTCTACAGCTCTGGAAGTAGAGCAGAATGACTGCTGCAGTCATGTAATGGAGGGAAGACCAGGGTCCTGCCATTTAGCCCCAGACTTCCTGAGTGGAGACCCTTGAGAGCATCTCCAGGCTGTGCAAGGACTGCAGCGCACAAGGTACTGATCATCTTGCCCTTGCTGAGGCCTGTTTGAGGAGAACCATCCCTGGAGGAGGAAGGGGAACTGCTCCTGATGTCCTTCAGGACATGTACAGGGGTACTTTGGATGTCAGCAGAGCTCATCAAGAAAGTAGTGGAAACCCCACCCCAAGGGACTCCTGTCCTTTTTAACCACAGGTTTAGGTCTTTCACACACCAGCAAGCATAGAGTTAAGACTGCAGTTCAGATGAAATCCAAACATTTGCAAGTGTGGGAATTCCCAAAGAAGGCAACAAAACTACCTTCATTCTACCCTCCCAGGAGTGCTTTTACACAGTCTGCAGCTGAGTCTGCCTCATGCAGCTGCAACAAAGACTTTAATCTTATCAGTGACCATAAAAACTCAAATTCCTCTTAACAGAATTGCTGATGGGGACAGTAGTAGTAAGCCTAGCTTCATTGCAGGCTTGTACAGTCAACAGCAGGGAAAAATGCTATATCACAGATTCCTGAATCACAAATTCCTATATCATCGCCCACTCCACAGAATCCAAAATGGTTTTTCCCTCCATCATTCAAGGGGTAGGATTTTCACATTACTGAAGTTGAACAGGTACAATGCTCCCTGCAGACTCATCTAAGAGTGCTGCAGAAGTGCTCTGTCCTGACAGCAGGTGTGCTCGGCTGCAGGTGGGACTGACAGCTCCCCTGCATGGTTCCACCAAAAATGCTGTGTGCCTGTGGGCGCAAGTTCCTGGCAAAGACATGCTTCTCCCATACTGCTTCGTGCAGTATGTTCAGCAAGGATGATGTATGTCCATGGAAATGGCTTGGTATTTTGATGGTGAGAAAGCAAAGCTCCAAGTGCTCGTCTCCCACCTGGGCTCTCTTTCATGTATGAGGGCAGGTCCTAGAGCTGTAAAGCAATAGGTGGTGTCAGATCTCAGACATGGAGCTGAGACCTGGGTTACACTTCAGTAGCTAATTCTGGTGTTACTGACAAACAAAAAAGTGCCAATAAGGTTGTCTCCCACAGTCTGTAACTTGGAGGTGTAAGCTCCAATCCAGAGATACTTGGACCATGGGCAAGAGGCGGTGAGGACGACCTCCTACATGCATGGGCCTTTCCTGGGCTACAGTCAGCTGTCTTTCCCTTGCACACCTGCCACTGCCATCATCCTTCCTGCTGTCTCAGGTTCATCCCACTATCTCCCTCATTGTCCTCTCTTGAGGTACTTATCACCTGCTATGACCCCACCAACTATGTCCTGCCTCCCCATATTTTTAGAAGAATTAACTACTTCCATATTTCCCTTGCCTCTCCCTCATGTCAGATGTGTTCTCTCAGCCCGTTCACCCACATGCATTTCCCTCCCCAGGCACATGAGTGGTCTTTACACCTACGTTTCTCATGTAGGGTTGTGAGACAACCTGAGCACTGCTCCAGCTCAGTCTGGTCTCTAATGGAGATGCCTCACTCATGGGAGGAGGTTTGCCCTCTGCTTTGCAGCTGATGGCTCATCTTGCCCACTGGGAAGACGCCCCAGGATACCCAAGGACAAAGCACCCTTGTGCCAAAGACCTGGAATGACCGTGCAATGCAGACACACTTGAACACCCTCTGAGAACAGGTCTTTAAGTACTGCTCATGGCTTTCCAAGGTCTCACTCCTGATGCTGATAGGAAGTCACTCTGCTTACACAGGAGAGGCTGGTGGAAATACTTGGCATGCACTTTAGCTGTTGATAAGGCTGGACTATCTGCCAATACACACTGTGCCTCTCCCTCTGTCTGACTTGGAGTGGTCTACAGTTCTCCATCATATGTTAACAGCTGTGCCTTCTGGCTCCTTCCCCTTGCCTCACCCTTTGTACATCTTGGATTATAGTTGCTCAGCACAGGGGTTGGCCAAAGACCCCAACGCCCAGGTCCTGCTTTGGGAATCAAACCATGGAGGATATCACAGAGACACACAGTATTGCTTGCAACTGCATTCAGACACATGGCTTCACTTGCAGAAGTGTGCATCTAACCCTGGTGTTGGGCAGAGGGAGATAATGGGCCTCCTTCCTCCCACTGTCAAAGGCTGTGAGGTGACAAAGAGCCATCCTAATTAGGGGCTACAGAGATAACTCTTCCACTGAGAACAAGTTTTATTTATGAGCCAGATTAGGAGGCATTAATTGCTTTCTCTCCTGGTTTCTGCTCAGAAAGGTACAGTAATCACAGGAACATTTTTGACATTGTTGACATAGCTTCCCAGCCCTCCTGCTGAGAAACAGGGACTCTTGCATACTTCAAAAGGGCTTAAAGGCTCGGGTTGTGCCACCACAGTAGTAGTGCCGATGTAGGACTGGGGTGGGGGGAATTTGTATTAGAAGGATTAAATACCAGGGCTATTGTGGAATTTTAAACTGATGTTTTCCGGCTGACCACAGGCCCAGAGCTTGTGTGTGGCATGTTTGAGCCTTAAAAGTGCTCTTGATCCTCTGATCTCTTATTTCATAACATTTCTCCCCACTCTCTTCCTTCAAATGTATTTTGCTTTTCTTCTGGCTGCTGAGCAGACACACACTAGCAAAAAGAACACGTTGGGTTGACAGTACTGAAAGCAGTCTGAAGCTCAGGAAAGCTTTCTTTGCATGTATTTGAAATGCTGAGTGTCTGGATTATTCTTATAGTCCTGAGCCCTGAGGTAACAACGAGGTTAAGGCAAGATCCATTCTGATCATTCTGATTCAAGTGCCCTGTGAAGCTTTGATTCAGTCCTGCACAAACACTAAGGAGTGTTCTTACATTTGATTATGTTATGAGATGTGTGTCTGGCTTGTGGTTCATAAAAAACTCTCCTGACTTTCATAGCATGATGCAAAATTAGAGGTTTCTTGCAGCTTCATCAATATAATGGTGTCTCTGCTGAGACAGCCCATTACCAAAACATCATTCCATTATATTTCTGTATTATATATACTTCTCAAGTACCTCACTCTGCAGGAAGAGATTGATCCTGTGAGGATGCTCAGCCTCTGACACCACTGCAGGCATCATATTTCTGTGCCAACTTTCCATCCAGCTGTCATTAAACACAGGCTCAGGCTGCACACAGATGTCCTACTGTGGTAGCAAACTGCTTCTTATTAGGTACTGAGGCTGTTTCTGGGTTAATCCTCATAGTAGTCACCCCCCTGTGCAGTGTTGTGTAAGAAAACATGGTTCTGGAAGGGAAAGATATCTGGGGCTGAGGTTTTGGATTAGTTTTTTGTTTGTTTTGTTTTTTAATGCTCTTCATAGAAGTGAATACCAAGCCTTCCTATATTAGCCTTGCTACATAGAGCATCCCAAAGCTGAGCAAGTCTTGCCTTGGCTTGTCTTTGAGACAGACATTAGAAACTGGAAAGGGCCCGTTTTGGCCCTTAGAATGCAACATTGTGGTTTGATGTATAAGCAGGGCCTAAAAGGGAAGCACATGCCCCTGCCTGAAGACTGGGAGCACTGCAGGAGTCCCTTTGCTGCTCCCCCACATCACCACATTACAGCCAGCAAGCGTCCCTCCACAGGATGATCGTGACAGCCCCATGAAAACAGGGGCCCACAGCCTGCTCCCAGCTCTTGCTTAAATCAGGTTGCCTTTCCAGAGGGCAGCCCTGTGGTTTACAGGGTACACGCACCCTCTGTAAGCAGAACAGTCTCTTTCCACTGCCATGTGGCCCTTTGTGGCTGAAGGCCCCTGTCAGTGTCAGCTAAAATTGCTGAGGATATAATACGCAAATATATATCTGTCCCTGTCCTTTCAAGAATCACTCTTTCTGGTGTTTCTAGTAGTTATAATTCAGCAAGGACTTGGCAACTCATCAAAGCTAGCATTTTCCCTTAGTCTGATGCAGCAAAGTAATAAAAGAACAACCACTAAAGATCTTGGACAAGTTACACAGAGACGCAGCAAGAGGATTCAAATTTTTCCCTGCAGCCATGACTCAGCTTTACAGCCCATCCCCTACTGGGTAGTTTCCTCAAAGTGATGGTTGTAGCACAGCCAGCTATCCCTCTACCACGTTTCCTCACATATCCCAGGATATCCTCCATGGGAAACTGAGCATGTTGTCATGGAAGCAGCAGCAGATCCAGCCTTCAGGAGCAGGTGTGCTCTCATCTGTATTTGACAGATGCCTGTTGATTATTTAAAATGCACAAGAGGTGTACTTGGTGCTAGACCAGCAGCAAGCAAGACCAGCCCTTTTCCCCAGTGAATTTTCCATGCAGAGTACGCAGATACCAAGAGGCAAGGCAGGGTTAGGCATGAAAGAGGAAGTCAGCCATGTCACAGAGGAGGATGGTGATGAAAGCAGAGATATAAGTTGTGAGACATTAAGTGGAATTGAAAGGGATGGTTTGAAAAAGGGAGTAGAAACGGTTTTCTACTCATGAGAAACAAAGAGGCAGCAGAAATTTGTCAGAAGTCCCAGAGAATGTTGAGGAGACATACCAGCTTCAGGCTTAAAAGAAGCACAGTTCCTGCCCTGGCCACCATATCTTACTGGTGCAATAAGGCTGTTAGAACCTGGGAATGAATAGTTCTATAAATGCAGCAGAAGGGGCTGCCATGAGTTGGTCTTTTGCAATATGCACAGATGTGCAATATTCTGGATGTGTAGTATGAAAGAACAAGCAGCAGCTGGGGAAATACAGAAATGATAAAATCTATGCTGGGCTGTCTGTACAGGCCTCTATGGTCGTGTATACTTGCGAATGACTTGTCTCACAGTAATGTTGTTCAGATCCTAGTGTCATCTTTCTGTTTAGGAAGGGGTGGCCAGGAAAGCACCAATGATACTACAAGAGGGGCATAAAGTCGCCACTACCTCCTCACAGGAGACACAGCCTACAATCTATCCTGCTTCACTCTTGTGGCTACAAATCGCAAGGAGAAAAGCTGCTGACAAAAAGGAGCCCATTAAATCAATAGACAACTCAATGGCTTTTTGATTCACAGTGCACTGATTCAATATCCTGCTGGAACAAGGATAAGTCTCTGTTTGATGGTCTACTCAGTAAGATCTTTTGTAAAAATAAAATAATTTTTGGAATCCTGCACTGACCACACCAGACCATGCAATTCCTCTCCTCCTTGCCAGGATGCACTTACACATTACCTGCTTCAATAGTTGAGGTGGCCTTTTTATTTCAATCACTTATTTTCATTGGCTTCTGCAACCTTCTGAAACCATTTCAAGTTGATTTTTTTTCCCCTGGGCTGAAATTTCTCACACTCATGCTCAGCCCTGGGTGATGAAAGCCTGATGATAATCTGCTGTTGCTGGTGTCTTGACTCAACTAAGTGGTGATTTTGGGCTGGAACAACTGGAACTCAGTGATACACTGATTGAAGGAGGCACAGAACAAATTGTGCCTCCTCACTAACTCCACACACTCTAATTTTTAGGTCCTGGGATGTCTCTTCATGACTGCTTCAACACCCAAGCAACGACCAGACTCCAGAAGACCCTGGTCTTGCTTCAGTCCATGTTGCCTCCCAATCCAGTATGTATGGCCCTGCTATGGCTTACCCATGTAGGTCACTTAGTTTAAGAGACATTAGCAAAGTGGTTGATATTATTAAAGAGAAGCATAATCAAATAGAGCCCACAGGCTAAGCAAGCCAAGTCGTTGCAGGGTAACACTGCTTTTCATTAACTTCTTTTTCCTTTGGCACAAACCGTGCTAATGTGTGGCCCCAATTTCACAGAGTGCCCATCCTTTTACTTATGTGCCTCCCTTGACTTCTAACACACAGTACACAGAGTTTTGCTTTGAAATCCCTTAGGACA
Organism: Poecile atricapillus; assembly: GCF_030490865.1. Lineage (NCBI taxonomy): Eukaryota > Metazoa > Chordata > Aves > Passeriformes > Paridae > Poecile > Poecile atricapillus. The sequence goes on from NC_081251.1 coordinate 83,698,148, forward strand.
AGTTGGCCTATTCACAGGATTAAGTGTTGCCCACTATGGTTTCCAGAGCTATCTTGACTGCAGCACAAGACCTGGGGCTCTTGATTTCAGCTGACTTACTCTCAGTGTAGGGGTGTGAGCTGCCTCTGTGTGGTTTGATATGGCTCTCTTGCACTCCCTTGTTCTCTCTTTTTTAGGGTCCCTTTGCTTTACCTTTTCCGCTCCCCTACACATTCTAGTGCCAGGAGACCCCTTCAACACCACTTTCCCCTCCCTGAAACTGAGCCCTTGGCAACATGATCTCAGCTGGGTACTTCATCTCTGTACCCCACGGGTAGCTCAAGATCAGTCAAGGGTGACATCTGAGACCACATTCTTTTTTGCACGGTCCCTGTGTGCTCTGCAACTGTTGGAAAGAGTCCTGCTGGAGCGCTCCATGAAAGGCAACACCGTGCCCTGGCAGAGGACTTTTCATGTTGTTTCACCCTGTGAAGAACCCAGCTGAGCAGATACCTCAAACCCAAACATCTGTGAAAGGAGGGTGGAGGAGATTAAAAGCCTCAAACCCCTTTAAAATCACAAAGTAGTCTGATAGTCAAGGCCTCTGGCATTGGTCAAAAGCTAAGGAGGCATAGCAGGGAAAATTATCCAAAGCCAGGCTAAATTCAAAAGAGGGTCAGAGATCATCTGTACTCCCCTCACTCTCTCTTGACACTCTCTACCGCCTGGAGCACCCACTGTGGAGCTTGCTGGGAGGCAGGCAAAAAAATTCTTAAAAAACTTTGAATCAAAAGAACATTCAGGCAGCCAGCAGGTCTGGTGGAAGGGAGGGCTGGGGGGAGCACAGCGCCCCATCGTGCCCAGCTCTTGGAGCCCAGCTGGATCAGCTGGGGCAGGGGGGAGTAAAATGTCTCCAGAGTCAACCAGTGAGGCTTGCCTTCCCTTTATAGCAGCCCTGAAGGCTGAGTGAGAGACACCGCAGGGAGAGCTGAGCCTCAGGGTTGAAGCGGGGGGGCAAACGCTGGCCTGCAAAGTCAATAGTAATTTAACACCCCACTGACTTTTTTGGTTGGCAACAGGATAGATGTTTAAATCATAACCTTCTCCTTCCTATACCCCTCCTCCCCACCAAAAATAAATAAATAAATAAACCTAGCAGACCCTGTTTTGGCCTGCCAAGAACTTGGAGTATTTGCTGTTCACTCCCCGAGCTTCATGTTGGGCACCATCAGCTGAGTCTTTCCTTGAACCAGGGATGTTCACTCCCATCCAGCCTTTGGAGGGGTGTTGAGGACCAGGTGTCAGCAGGGCTGGCCCCAGCAGCTGGCTGGGACCCAGGCCTGTGTCCCTGGGTTGCTGTGCAACCAAGGCACAAGGCTCAGCATGGCAGTGCATACGTGCTGCTTCATCCATGCCGCAGCCAGCTCATACCAGCGTTTCTGACCCCTGGCACCACACTCGTGGGCCCCAGCTGGGCTCATTGCCTGTCAGGGAGAGCAGCAGGAGAGGCTGGGAGTCTGTGAAGAAATTAGGGAATATAGGGAGGGAGGGAGGGAGGGGGAAAAAAGGTATTTTTGAGTGTCAAGTAGTGCCCTTAGAGATCCACCAGGATCTGAGACTTAATTCTTTTCCACTTAAAACAGATGCGTGAAAACAGGTCCTACAAACTCACTGCCCTCTTCAGGTTACAGAGCCCTTCAGCCCTTCAAGCCTGTAATCTTCTTTTTATGAATTTGTTCAGACCCTGGAAGAAATGGAGCTCATTTCAGAGCCATCTCCTGCTCAGTGAGAATTGCCCCAAAACCCATGTTATGTCCTCCCACCCCAGAGTGTAGGACAAAGACTCAGCTCAGCATCTCCCTTACCCCCTTTCCCTTGAAGGTGTCTTTTCCTTGCACATAGTACTGCAAAACAGTTCTTTCCCTAAGGGAGCTCTCTGTCATTCTTTACAGCTTTGGTTTCTGTTTGCACCCTCTGTCCAAGGATCCTAATTTACAAGGCAATGAATTCAGAGGAAAAACATCCATCAGCTGCAAGGCCCATTGAATATGCCTGATATCAATTAGGATCTAATTTGTCTAGTCTTATTATTCACATATGAGTCCTGTGACTGAGACTCCCAGCAGTAAATGGGAAATTTTCTCCCTCTCTGCACCTGGGTTCCAGTGGTTTTGATCAAACTGAATAATCTGGCTTGAACTTCTATAGCTGCAGCCCCTGCCTACCACCACTGTGCTGGATATAGCAAAGAAAAGTGCTTTGGGAAGGGGAAAGCAAGAAGAGGAGCTAGCTTGGAAGAACACCTGCAAGTAGTGAATGTGCAGTGGAATGTCCAGTTAACCCCAGAGTCTTGCTAATAGGTTGACCTTCAGATGAGCAGCAGGAAAGGGAGCTTTTGTTAATATCTGTGGCAAGGCCTGTGTGCTTTCACAAGGTTGGCAGAGACTGAGGTGCTCCCCAACAGCCTGCTTTCCATGCTTTCCTGCTTTCCACAGCTTGGACTGTGCATGCCAGTTGTCTGAAAAGATGAGAAGTCAAAAAAAGGGGGCTGCAAACAAAGAGCTAAGTGATGCTCAATAAAACAATGGGATCAGCTCCTTCCTGTTATCTAGTCTCCTTTGCACATCAGCACAGCTCAGGGCAGAACTGTCCAAGCACCTATAAATTAAGGTTATAGTCCAAAGAATGCCTGAAGAGTGCCCTGCTTCCAAATGCAGGTGCTGACTGTGAATATTAGGGCCAAAGCTGCTGCTTTAGAATTTCTGAGAGTTGGATTCTGTCTTATTCCCTCCCTTATAGTGCTGCAGCAGGAGAGCTGTTTAGTGAAGCCAGTCTTTCAAATATTGGTGCCTGAAAGTAGGTTCCAAAATACATGTGAAGCAGCCCCTTTCAGAAGCTCAGTGCATCTGGATGAATAATGTCAAATGTCCTCACAGCCACTGAAAATGCATTCCAGCTGCCTAACTCTGGGTTTTGGAGACAAATTTGAGGTAAGATGGAAAAGTTTGGTTTCACTTGTTAGCAAGTCCTTCCATTCATACCCAGTGGAGAAAAGAGACTAGCAAAATTTAGGACAGTTACAATAGAAGACAATAGAAACAGAAAATTGGTCTGTTAGCAGATTTCCACCCTTTTTTTTTTTTTTGTAAGCCCATGAATATATATCTCTTTGATACCACTGTTTGTTTTTATTCTTCCTGAAAATGGTCCTCTTATTATTTTTACCTTATCCTTTGTCACTGTTTGTAATCCCTCTAGTACATTCTATTCATAAAGAAATCTAGTCTGAACAGAAGAAAGGTCACGCTCTTGACCACACCTCTGTTATGGCCTAGACAACAGTGGGCTATGACATGAGGTTATGGGTTGTGCCACTGACTGGAAACAGGAACGGCTATGGAACTCTGCTTCCTTTGTCCCTCAGATATGTCTTACTTGCAGGAATGGTGCACAATAGGTTCTAAGGAATGCTTGTTTTTCTCAGTGAGTATTTAAAATTTAGCTACTTTTTCTTCCTGTATCAGTTTTGTACAACTCCTAGTTTATATGCACCTCCTTTCAAGGCAAAGGGGATATTCAGGAATGCTGAGCTTCACAGACCGTGGGGCTTTGCCTTATGACCTGAACAGACACCAGGCACTGCTGACTGGATAAACTAGGATGATGGAAGCAGTAGGTCTGAGAGGAGCTAGATTATAAGTGTGCAGGGCTGTACTCAGAGGAGTCCCACTCACAGCTCTTCCTATCAGAGGGAGCCTCTCACTCGCTGTGTCTTTGGCAGCCACCTTTATCAACTAAAATCAGCTCAGGATCTTTGCCTCCAGATTCCAAATAATCCTATCCTTGCCTCCCTCCTTCCAGCTTCCTCTCTTTAACCAATACCTCCTCAGGGCTAGGGGGATGGCAGAGATCCCAAGGGAGTGGTGATGGCACGGGAATCCCAGTTAGCTGAAGACAGCCTCACCTGTTGTAGGGGAGGAATTTAAATACCAGCCTTCCCATGAGAAATCAGGAGATGTGGGGAGAAGGACCAGACCACTTCTTTCAAGTCCCTTTGACATTAAAGAAAATATTGCCTGAAGACCCCAGTGGTCTGGCTCTTAGAAGATACTTCTCTGCAATGTTCTCTAGGCACAACTGCTCAACAGAAAGACATTTGCCCTAAGCTGGAATAAATGAGCTTGTGTGTCCCACGCCTTTAACCCTCTCCTTTAGTCCTGGCTAGTCAATGTACCAACAGACACTGGTACTTGAACTATGTCTTTTCCATTGGTAGTCAGGAGATGTTCTCACGGCAGAGAACTTTTGTGGGGGGCCACAGTGGCATTGTGAGCTTGGTCTTTTATGAGTTAGTCTCATGTGAACACAGTCCCAGAGGAGAAAATGACACAAAATCAATTGCACAGATCAATACCTGTTCTGATGTATTTCCTGGTGACAGGCCAGATGGCTGATTGAAGGTAAACATAGTCTGAACAAAGTCTGGGCACAGCAAAATGTTCCAGATGGGAACCAGAATTTCAGAGCTCATCAGACCCACCTCCACACACATTACAGGCACCAACCAAACAGTAACAAATGATTAACAGGGCTGCTGTGTATTAGCCTCTGCTTTTGGTCCCCTCCCACTACTTCTGGATAATTTCACAAAAAAGGCAGGTGATAGGCAATTGTGCATTTGGAGAAATTAATTAGCTATTTAGCTCTCTATGAACTTCATACAATCCTGAGAATCCCGTTTGCCCCTTCCTAAATGCCTCAGACCTCAGACCAGTCCTTTCAGATGGAGGCTGCTCAAAGGCAGTCCCCTTTGGAGTCCATCCAACTCTTTCCTGAAGTCCTACAGAGTAATGCAGCAACCCTCTTCTTCCTTCTGTGAATTGATCTGTATCTTCAGAACCCTCAGTTCTTTATACGATGGTAAAGAGAGACAAGACCTAAGGATGGAAGCTTCTGCTTATGATGAAGAGCTGATACAAGAAAATCACTTGGGCTTATTGCCTCCTTCAGACCATCCCCCCATTCCCCTTCACTTCCTCTATCCATCAGCTAGATAGGTAGTTCGTTCATCTAGGTGGGTAGCCTAGACATCCATCTGCCACTTCCTGCCTCTTGGCCCATTTTCCATGTCTGTAACACTACAGCACTGTAATATCAGAAATATTCTTTCTTGGGTGTTGCCCACTCTTTTGCACCCCATAGTATAGTCACACTGTCAGACCTGTAACAGGCTGAAGGGAAGGAAGTCTTAATTTATTTTGTCAGGCTCCAGCCCTAGCTTTCAATATGGTCTCAAACTGGTGGGAGGGACTCTAATATACAGCTATGATCAGATATAGCCCAAGAGGGCAGAAGAATCTGGAGCTGAAATTGGTCTTGTTCTTTCTATTCCAAACGGGATCTTCATAGCCTTTCCCTTGAACATGGGCATCTTGAGTAAGAGAAGACCACTGGTCAGGTCTCCAGGAGCAAGAAAGAATGGTACCAGAGGGGTCTGTGCCCTGAAATCTCTACAGAGCTCAGCAGTTCTGCATCAGACAGCTTCATTCTTGTTCTCTGACCTTCAGTTCCTCCTCTCAATAATTGTATTCATTATACAACACCAAGATTAGACAGTGCCTGCTGGTTGGCACGCTCTGATGGGCATTAATACCTGCTGGCACAGAAGTAGGCACACGCCAATACTCCTGTGTACTAATGAAAAGGCACCATTTCCACTTCCATTTCAGCACACACAAGGTTTCCTGAGAGCCTGAGAGCACTGATCTTTGTGTTCAGGAGAACATGTGCTGCCGTCAGTCCTGCCTCACAGCTCCAGGAGTCCTGTGGCTTAGGGCAGTGATAGAGAGAGGGAGGAGGCCAAACTGAATCCCTACAAAAATGCTGTGGGGCCAGAGCTTGTCAGCACTGTATCACACAAAAGAACTCCCAGTTCTAAGGCCCAACAGCAAGACAACACCCCATGAACACTGCACGTGACCTTATTGTCATCTTATCAGATTAGCAGGAACTCACTGTCTCAATAGTGCTATTGGGGCACACAAGCCAAGCAAGGTATTTTTCTAAGAAGCAGGTAGTATTTATAATGGTCTCTGAATGTTGCATTGGAATAGTAACTATTTAAAGCATGTTAGACTTCCAAAAGAAAAATGTCCTTTGTTGCTTCTGATAAACTGATTTCAAGGCCACAGGGCTAAGAAGGAATTTGCCCTCAAGTTTGCTTAGTCCAGAACCAACCACTGCAGAGTATCTTGAAGTATATCTCTGCAGGAACTGATAACAATCACATTTCGACTCAGAATGGACAATGGAGCCATTACGCTGATTCAGATGTCTGCTATGACCAGAATGGACAGCATCTGTGCATAATTGTTTATGTTTCTGATCTAGATGTGATGTATGGGAATATAAAACCTTTGAAAAAGTGGGGTGCTAAGTGCAGAAATGGGCATGACAGGTACTAGCATGGAGGGGTTCATATCCTGCAGGTGACAGATCTGATATTGTATGGCAAGCCAATTTAAAACAATGATCCAAGACTACTAACAGCAGCCTGGCACTGCTACAGTTCATGACTCAGATATTGGGTCATCTGAAGCCTCTGTGAACAGGACCATATATACACACATGCTTGGTGACAACCACCCACCCTCAGCAAGTTGAGGGTATGAAGATTTTCTACTCAGCTCTTGGGGTGTAGGAATTTTGATTCAGTTCCACGCATGCAGCTCTGCAATTCAGGTTCTGCAAACAATAGTTTGGTCACTCCAAGAGCAGAGAGCATGAAAGGGGTGTGACTGGAGCGGCTCTGTTCCCAGAAGTCAGGCCAATTCTCTAATGGGAGCTCAACCAGCATCTCTGCTGGGTGTCCAGGAAAGAGGTTTTGGCAGCCTCTCTGGAGACAGTTCCAATTCAGGAGAAAGTGCTGCTAGATTTGGGACAGGCAGCGTGCAGATCACGCCTGTGTGCAGCCAAGCAGACATCTTTGCCAGAGACACTTCTACAGCATGCTTGATCTTGACTTTTTATTCATTGTATTGCATTGTTCTCTCATGTCAGCCCCTTCCACTCCACTCTACCTCACCAGCCTTTCATTGCCAAACCATGCCACATCTCCTCTCTGCCCTAAACTTTCTTTGTTTCTCTGCTCCTTCCCCCACAAAAGGATTTCTCTTTCTCTTGTTTCAGACTCACGTCTCCTAGAAAACATTCTGATCTGAGTGTTTCCTATTAAAAGCACAGTAAATACAGAAAATTTTTGCTTTAACAAAAAGCCCTGCTACTAACCTGCATGAGAAAAACATTCTCTCCTGTGAATTCTTTGGGCTAGGCACTGTTTCATCCTATCTCTTAGAGAAATTCTCCAGCACAAAGCCTCCATGCAGTTCAGTTGCAGTTAACAAACAGTAACTATGAACTGAGCTTACAAGGGATGAAAATGACCTTCCTGGAATAAGTTCATTCCCGTTTGCAATTATCTGGTGACAGACTTCACCTCAGGCTGAATAAATATAGTAATTCAGTTTCCAGAGCTCCAGCTACTATTTCATAAATGGTGCTCAACTGTGACTTGGCCTGGCTTCAAACAGGGATGGGTAGCTTATCTCCAATTGATTTGCTCTTTAAGTAAAAATTAGAGAAAATACAATGCCAGGATTGCAGTCCCCATGTGGAGCATGATATCTCTGAGAAAGAGAATATGGCTTTGGACCTAGAGCTGATAGCTGGGTTCTGAAACCAACTCAGCAGGTGATCTTAAGAAAATCAACATTCTTCAGGTTTCAGTTTGCTGAAGGAAAAGGGGAGCATCATAATGCAGTACCACAGGAATCACTAGAGTGTATTTCCCTTTCTTGAAACCAGTATAGAGTCTTGTATAATTACATTTACAGTGAACTTCACGTGGTATTTCTTTCAATGGAGCACTTCCTCCCTAAAAGCATTGTCCTCAAATGCTCATGAGCGCTGCTTTGAAGAGGGGCACCATAGGCATCTAGCAGTCCTCTGACAGAACAAAGCTTTCCCTGCACAGTGCTGTCTGGTCCAGATAGGTTGTAAATACAAGATGTATCAACAGACACCTAGGTTTGATAGATCTTATGTTTGAAATAAGTCAGAAATGAGCCTTCATAATTTCATGAATATCTGTTCCTAAAACATGAATCAACACCAAGAGAAACATGGGGGTTTTTACCATCTCTGTTGAGATTCTAAAAGACAGTGACTAGCAACACCTCTTCACGGCAAGATAAATCAAGAGCCAGGGGATACTGAGGTCAGCTGAAACATGTGCTGGGGGAACCAAGCTTGGAAAAGCTCTGGACCAGCTGAGAGGCTGACTTCATCTCAGGCAGGATAACAGAGCTGCGAGAGGCAAGGGATTGGAAGAATGGTGAGGATGTTCTAGATCTGGACAGCGTGGCAGCAGCAGCAGCAGAGCTGCTTGTGAGGCAGTATGGACTGACAGGGGAAGGGATGTTGTCAGGAGGAGCGGTGGCCACAAAGGCTGTGCACACTAGCCTGCAGCCAGCACTGCTGCAATCAGCCTCACTGCTATCAGCAGCTGGTGAGGCCACAAACTGAGACAAGGCTGCACAGACAAGATTATGAAACCCACCATAGCTGCATGAGTAGGAGCAGTCTTAAGTTGTTTGGAGAATGAGATACCAAGGTGAGGCTTCACATGCCCAGGCTTCGTGCAATAGAACCACCACCTCACAGCAGTCCTCAGCACACACAAAACTGTCCCTGCTGAGGGCAATGAAAGGATGCAGCGGAGTATTTCTGCAGGGCTTGGAGCTATTTGCAGTGCAGTAGTAGCTCTGGTGACAGTGGCAGCTCTGCATCCATCCCGTGAGACACTACTTTGCATAGGGCTGGCTGCTGGAAACTCTATAGCACAGGGGGACCGGCTGGTGCTTAGTCCTCTGATGGAAAAGGGCATACTCTGCCTCAAGGGTGGCCAGTCTTCCACTTCAGCAAGGGGGAGAAATGAAATGGATTGTTTTAAGGAGATACAAATGTTAAAAATGTTCCCTGTAACCCTGCCTGGAGATGGTTACTGTAAATACCATCATGAGTGCACCACACCATTTCTGGCATAGCTGGCTATTTTTTATTTTTTTTAAATCACTCCTACTCTTGAAAAAAAATCCAGAGACACTGACACAATCCTGAAGTTATGCAGAGAGATTCAAAATATCCCATGGCTGGCACACTTAAATAAAAGCTTTGATGTACCAAGGATGCCTCAAGAGCAGAGAGCTGCAATTCCCTGGGTTAGAGTCTCACAGGACAACCTGCCTTTGCTTTAACACAGCTCCAGCAAGAGGGATGGATGGTAGCCCTGCAAGGGACAGCCTCAGCATGTAGACAACCACTACTCAGCCATGGTCAAGGGCACTTGCAATGCCACAGTTCCCATGGGTCCACAGTCCCCTTAGGACCTAAACAGAGGACTCTGCTGAGCATCAGGACACATGTCTGCAGGACTGGCACCACAAGTTCACCACTGAGAAGTCCTGGAGGCCAGCCTCAGAAATCTTCAGGACTGCATTTGTCCCTCAAGGTGCCACCTATCTGCCCCTTCCCTAGCCAGCTGTCCCACAATCAGCTTCTTCTGCAGTTTCAGCTGCTACACAAGGCTGTTCATATTGTCCTGCGTTGCAGACAGTGGCCAGAGTTTGTATGAAGGGGCGAACAGGTAGGAAGATCCTATTAGAGAGCAGGAAAGCCAAAACAAATTAAAAATATACCCATGTTGGCAAGTAGCAAGAGCCCAACGTTCATATTCTCCACTCCAGCATGCTCAGCTCTTGCATTGCTGATACATAAGGTCTCAAGGTGACAGAGGATGCCAGCTCCTAAGGAGCTCCCATTTTTCTTTCCATAGATTTTTTTTTGGCCATCTGGCTTCAAATGTCAATGTAAGATACCTTAAACAAGTCTGAATTGTTTTTTCCAACCAGCATTGAAAGGCCAGTCCCTAGGTAAGTGGACATGTAAATTTTGAAAATCCTGACCAAAATAAATAACCAATTAATACTTATGATATCAAAGTACTGCAATGAAGGGGGAGAACCCTGGTTGCTACTATAAACCTCTGCTCATTGCAACTGCATTGGGAATGAGATCTGGGAAACCCCATTTCCAAGTAGGGCAGGATCTCCCCCACTTGCATGTGTACGTACAGTGTTGGTAGTCATGTCCACTCCTGCAGCAACTCCCCAACTTTGTCCTGGTGTCCTGCACAGAGGTGAGTTACACTCGTGGCAAACACCTCTCACAGACTGTCAAACCCAAACACAAGTTATTACCTTGTTGCTGGAGGTCAAGGAAGGTAAAGACTTCACATGAATATGCTGGAAACGGAAAACAAACACACAAAAATCCCCAGCAAGAAAGGACAAGCCAACCTTAACAAGCAGGTCCGTTACCCATAAATAGAAAGAAGGCAATCACAAGATGCATTAAGCTTGGGGGGAGCCAAAAGTCATCTCTCGTCTGTGGGTGACTGATGGCTCACAGGCTTTCCAGCACAAACTTGCCTGGTGTCGTTAGTCACCTGTGAGGGGTAAGCTGCTCCTGAAGGCTCCTCTGTGCTGGTGTGTGTGCGTGCGTGCATGTAACTCACGGAATTTCAGCAAAGTCGCATAAGAGGATTGTAGTCCTGGTTCAGCTAAAGACTTAGGATTCTGCATAATGTGTTAAGAGGAGCTTAATGCAATCCTACTACTCTGCCACAGAAACCATGAACAGCAGCCTGTCTGTTCTCACCTTTCCCCATCTGCTAGCCAGCTGTGGAAGAGCTGGTTGGCCCTAGGACTGCTTAAAGGAGCAGGTGCATAGGCAGAGTTTGGGATTTTACATCTGTCTTCTCATGAGACCAGATTTTTGTGCTCACTACAGTAAAAAGACACTGTCCAGGATAACTGATGCAAAATTCATACGGTGTGGAGAATTCACATTTTTGCATAATCTGAAGGCCTCTGGTCAATGTCTTATGAGAAAGGAGGTTCCACAGTTTTGAAGGAGGAATAGAGAGTCATAAAAGAGCAGTTTCATGTCTCAGTGGCAGGAAGTATTCTGAAAGTGAGTAATGGATCCCTTGGCCAAAATTACATCATTGAGGAGGACATGTGCTATTGTGGAATACGCTATCATGGCTGAGGCAACACAGGTAAACGTGCACTTGAGATGAGACCAGTTGTCTGAGGATTAAAGCAGGGATGGCAAAGGGTAGGGAAGAAGGAACAGAAAGGCAAGATATTTGCAAATCAGACATGAATGTCAGGCAATAGTGAGGTCAAAAGGTTGGGTGAGGGCTGTTGGGTTTCCTGCTACTCAGTTGCTGGAAAAGTTTGGGTTTTAACAGCCAAGCCATAGTCACACACATCCTTATTCTGAACTTCTCCATGTCATTGTGCCACAGCTACAAAACAAATTGATTGTGAAATCCTTTCTCCTAGATTCTGTGTATCTTCTTCCTAGATTCTCAGATTATGATGGTGCAGCGTTACCAACAGTCTTGCTACATGCTTAGGCACCAGCCCCTCTGGAGTCTCCAGTCACTGCCTCATATAAATAAAGAAATAATAGTGCAGATTATGAAATAATGCATCTTATGAAATAATGATGCAGATTTCCTAAAGTTATGACACTGACCAGGATACTAGCACAACAAAGACTGGGGAAATAACAAAGGCGGAAAAATTATTAAAACCTGGTTTGCACACACATAGCAAAAAAATAAATTTCAGGTGAATGAGGCAGGGAAAGGAAGTGGACTGGAATATGAGTTATTCCCTATTCTGGAAGACAGCAGAATTCTAGAACAGCATTTCAATGCTCCCCATGCTGGAGAGTTTCTGAGTAGAAGATAGGAAAAGTAAAATGGCTGTAACAGCAGATCATTGACATAAAGTGATTCCTGCTGTTCATAACTGGTCAGCAACCAGGTGATGTGTGTAATAACACATCAGAGAAATGTGTAATGTCCTAGATGAATATTGCAGGGAGTAGTCCATACAAGTCCATACAAGTCCAGACAAGCTTTACATGTTTATGAGTATGCATTCTGGAAAGCAGTGACTTTGAGAAGCTCTGAAGGGTGACAGATAATTCACTGGAAGCTGGCTCTTGGAAGAGCAAGAAAGCGTAACGTGTTCCTCCTGGTAGACAATTAAGGAGATATGGAGTAGCAGAAAGAACATTTCCCACTGGCATAACATTGACAAAACATTTACCCACCTTCAAAAGGGAAGCAGAATGACTTGGAAAGGCTCAGAAATGAGCTACAGAAATTACATGCAACCTCTACAATACTATCTAGGATAAGAAATTTTTCAGGATACCATATAATTTATCTGAAGAAACGTAGGGACACTATGATATTCTTATGTTCTACTAAAGAAAAATGCACCCAAGAGCAGAAAGGCCTATTACCCCACAAACAAAACCCTAATGAAATCCAATCCAGAAAACGGAACTCATAAAATTCAAGCTGAAAGTAAGATGCAGGGGTGGGGGGTTCTTCAAAGTTTCAGGAAAGAAATAACTGAAATAATAACTGAGAAAAATGGCAAGTTTTTTATCAGTTGGACTCTTCACATCCAGTCTGAGATAATTGCTCAAGTACGTGGTCTAGTTTACCAGAATGTACTGGGTTTGATAAGTACTGGGGAAGAACAAAACGTCTGGACTGCCATCTGGCCTGGCGTAGCTCTGTGTGTTGGGTTTTGCAAGTGGTGTGACGAGATCAGCCACTGTGGTCCTTGTGGCTGTAACAGTCAGATCTTGTAATGCATTTTCCATCTGTAATTCTGACAGTGGCTTTCATAAGCAGCCAGTGAGGTGGGCTGACCCACTGTGACTGTGACCAGAGAGTCTCTTTCCTCAGTGCCTGATCAAGGCTAAAACCTTCATTGGCATTGCCTAATGACCACTCTCCTTCTGAGGAGACAGATAATGAGAAATGGCCTCAGTGGGATTTCTCCACAATGTCCAAGCTACTTAAAATTTGGCATTTGGACAATCCTGGAACCAGAACCAGAGTCTCAATGGAGTTTTCTTTACATTTCTTGGCACTGATTTTATCATCTATGTGCTGTGTTCTCCAGAAATCTTTGCACAGGGTAAGATATGAGCACCAACCTTTTGTATTTGTCAAGACAATGACTCAGTATTTACACTGCTTTTCACCAGGGCCAGCATTAGACATAGAAAATAAAGTGTATAAACAATAATTATCAATTTCAGGGTGTGCCTACAGAAGAATTAGTCCTATCAGAAAATTTCAAAGAGACTAGAAGAACTTACAGTATAAGCAACAGTAATGGAGAGTACCATACTTGACTCCAGCTCTGAGCTTTGCCATTAATGGTCTTTGATTGCATGCATGTCCTCCTCCATGCCTGGACTTCTGCAGCAATAGAAATAGTACTTCCTGTCTCCCTGTATCTTTACAGATTCCCAAATCAAGGGGCTCTCTCTCTCTCCACCTGTGCTTGTGTAGTGCCCAGCAAAGAAAAGCCTTTTTGGGCTCCATGACTTGTTTTCTGAAAAATTAATAATAACTTCCATGTCTGCTGAATATGGTCACAATTTAGGAAGCAAAGTGTGTGTCCCTAGGTAAGATTTTGATGGAAACAAACAGTATTGATGATGGCTAAATTGTTTACATTTCATTCTCTCATCACATTCCAGTAGGATAGAAAAGTCCCCCCAGTATCTAAAAGATACATAGTTCCCCCAATCTGCTCTGTAGTCTGTGGGCTCATACAGTTTTAAATGACCCCAGCTCTCAGAATATTGTCCACTACAAACAACTTCTTTCTCCCCTCTTTGACCACTTCTCTTTCCAGTACACTTTGTTCTTCCCTATTTGTGTTATGTCAATATAAGTATTTCAGTCCCACCTGCTACAGAGTGATTTTTTATTTTGTTTTGTGTCCAAGTAAAAGCTTGGAATATCTTTATCCCTGAGAGCTGGATTACTATTGCTGGCAGTTATGGAGATCAGACTCCTTCCATAATGCAATTGTCTAGGAAATTCACATTTTGAAGTGCTTGCTTAGAAGCCAGTGAGAAGGAAAAATAGAAGTGGGATGAGACTGGTAAAGGAGAGTAATACTGGTGTTCAAAACCCCATTTGTCTACTGCTAATGAAAACAATGGTTCACTAGAACTTATAGGAGCAAGAAATACCATGTCTCACATGCTGGGAAGAGAATGGCATAAACTGCTTCTGGAAAAAAGATTGAGATTCAGTAAAAGATTTTGGGTAGTGAGTCATCATTTGTTAGTGAATTCTTTTGCATATCATAGAGGAGGTAAATATTTCACCTTAAACAGTGGAAGACCATCAAAACATATACCAAATACTTAAAAGACCATGAAGGAACATACTGCTTGTCACTTCCCATAGCTGTGCACTCCTGCATGATGACACGGAGAAAGAAAATGCCCTTGCCTCTAAAGCAGAGGTAGACTGTAAGTACCACAGCAATGCTCTTGTGATGCTGATGGATAAAGACAATTCAGGAGAACAGAGGTGAAGCTTCAAGATTGGGAGGGAAGTCCTAGTCAAGCTGAGCACATGTTTAGTTGCAGAGGGTGGAGTGAGAAATGTTGCTTATCAAAAGAAAGCTCTTCTTTGTCTCTGTGCTGAAGCTCTTTGCTAGGGGTGGGGAGCAGTTGCATATCCAGAACAAGGCAGACAGTTGAGAGCTTGTCTCTTGACACTCTTGCTCACAGTCTTGTGAAGTCAGGCTCTGCAGAGCACAGGTTTCTCTCTGAGTATTACCTCTATATTCGAACACAACCACCTGATTCTGATTCAGCAGTGGTGGCTTCCAGAAACAGAGGGAGTGTCTATCTATCTCCAGACAGTTGCTGAATAGAAAAATTAAAGTAACTGAATAAAAATCCCTGGAAACAGAGATGGTGACAGCAAAAGGGGGGAAAGAAAGTTTGTTACTCATCAGGCTATTACCTTTGGGAAGGAAACTGTGTAATTTAATATTAATCTGGATCATTCATCTTCATTCTCCTAACTTGATATCAATAGCTGCCAGGTGGTGCCTGCAGAGGCCATTCAAATCAGATTATGTTAGCATAGTTCTCCAGTCATCTCCAAGAGCAGGATCATGATCATGAGGTGGTAATCTAGTTATTCAGGTACATGTTACCTTATTAAAAGTTTGGGTAAAGTACATTGAGCCATTATAATGGGATTAGGGTTTGAGTTGTGTTCTCAGAGTTGCCATGGCTATGTGATTTTGGCACTGTGCTGTGGGGTTTGGAGAGCACAGCTCCACTCCAGCCAACCACAAATAATCCAGGCCATCATCACAGAGGAGTGGACACCAGCATCGACTGTGGCCAAGAGCATGAAGCTTGTAGAGATTAGATTTATCTAGGTACAAATGCCTGAGGAAGAGACTGAAGGAGAGGTGTGGAAGGATACCAAAGCCTACTCACACTAAGCAAAGCAGCAATCAGGGAGAGAAAGAAGAAACAGCTTTGATAAACCTTCTAGAGTGTCTCATAACACCCATTTCCAGCCTTTTGCTTCAGTATTAACATGTCGCTCCAGAAATCGCATCCCTTCTCATTAGTGTTACCTGTTGTAATAGGGTATGAAGAACGTTTTTTTCTCCATCTGTCAGGAGTTCAGAGGGTTTGACATCCTCCTCCACATTCTCAGTGAATAGGAACCCACATAGTCTTATATGCCTTTCAGATATAGACTAGTGAAGGACAAAAGCCAAGGCAAGCAGGAGGAGCATACTCATGTTTGATGACAAACACCAGCTTCCTGAGCTGCTTTTACAAAGAACTGCCTTGCTCCAGAATCAACAACACAGCATTTTTTAAGGCTACACTATTTAAATAGAACTACTATAAAGATGAAATTCTCTCTCTAGGATCTACTCTTATAATTCAACAACACACCTGCTTACCCAGGAAATGTTATTAGTGATGACCCATGCACAAAGTGGCTAGATTCTTAAAATAATCTTGTCTCAGTGTAGAGTGCAGGTCTCCCAGTGAGTCCTTAGTATGTTTGAAGCCATATGCCTTTTATTTTAAACTTTGCCATTTAATATTTTTTTTTTGGTCTCATCAGCCTAAAAATGGTGACTTCTCTCTGTTTAGTCCTGTGACTGGTACACAGCTAGCACAGGAGACATTTCTAACAACAGGGAAAGCAACATTTCTTTTCCAGTTACTCCTGTGCCTGGAATAACACTGACATTTTGGGACCACTTAGTAGGTTCCTATTCTTAATCTCCTGACAAGGAGTCAAAAGTACCTTGTCGAAACTGACAAGGGGTAGTCATGGTCTGCTCAGAGAATGGCCAAAGCTGACACGTCTCCACACACACTTTCCCAGGAGGGTTTATGGCACAAGGTTCAGCTCTTTCCTATTATTACTGCAATCCTAATCTCACATGACCAGCACCAGCCCAGATGTGTGCCTTCTGGCCATTCCCAGCTTTTGATGGTATGTATATACATCACTGAATCACACAGAATCACAGAATGACAGTATATGCTCAACTGGAATGTACCCATAAGGATCATTGAAGTCCAACTCCTGGGCCTGGACAGGACCATCCCCGAGAGTCACACCATGTGCCTAAGGACATTGTCCAAATGCTTTTTGAACTCTGACATTTGACATTTTGACATTTGGTGCTTGAACACTTCCCTGGGACCTGGTGCCCAACCACAGGTAAGAAAAAAGAAGTTTAACACTTGCCAAACCCTCCACATTTATACATATAACTGCTGGGTAAGGAAATGCTGTCAGTACTGCAGTGCCCTGGCAGAGAACAGAACACACTCCTACCCCTTCTCTGATTCACTAAATATGCAGGACATTTTCACCTGACCTATCACTCGACAGTAAAAAGTGTGACATGTACTGTAGCAGAAGACTGATCCCCTGCTGCACAGGGACCTGAATGAAGACAAACTCCTAATGTGCATCTGCAAAGTGCTCCTGGAACTGGGATTAACTACTGGAAAACAGCTACACACTTAAAACCTTCAGCTGTCTTAAAGCCTTTTTCACACACTCCCTCCCTGGATTGCTCTCCAAACTTGTCATGTGCTCAGGGATAAACCCCTTGATGAAGAGATTTACTTTTTTTTCTTCTTCACATTAATATATTTTATAATCATTTTAGTCAGCATTTTTTCTTTGGAAATGTAGATTTTAGATCTTGGAGTGGTGAGAACACCCATGCATTCATGAAATGCAATAATTTCCATTATGGGTTAAATGGGTACAAACATGCAGTGCAGATTTTGGATTTCCCTCTCCTGGGGACCCAATGACTCAAAAAAAGAAGCAAAGGGTTGCCCCATCCAGGGTTTTGGCATCAGTCCAGGCTCTTCTCAGCTTCTCCCAAGGGATCCATTCCCTATAGGTGTGTGGTAGAAAGAGCAGGGAAATGGAGTCCTATGTAGATGGCTGGAGGGTGACATTCATTCCCAGTGGGGAAAGCTGGACCCGTCTGAAGAGACATGCAGGCTCCTGCTGGCTGTCTGCACAGGGTGCCAGCCACAGCGCACTTCTTTGTATGAAATCCTGGCCTCACTCACAGACTACCATGTGTCCAAGAAAATCCTCTTTTTTCTCATCCTCTCCACAAAGAAATTCTTCCACAGAATTTCTTCGAATCCCAGAATGTTGGCCATTTAGCTGAAGTTTCTGGCCTCAGCACAATTATAATTGGTCTCTCATGGACAGGCTCAGCACAGAGGCCAAAAAACTGCAAGGGTTATTAATGACTGAGTTCCCTTCTACTTCCTAACAACCAGACAGGCAGGAAAGCTAGAGGGGAACACTTGGTGCTGAGCCACTACTTTCCACTCATACGCACTGCCCTGGTGCTCCAGCGCCTTCTTGCAGACACAAATCCATCCACAGTGCAGACACCAGATAACACTGAGAGTTGTGAAAAGCAGATCAGGAATTCAGAAGCCCCTCTGGTGCTCAGAGAATATTTTGGGGGCCTTCTCCATGCAGCTGCAGTGTGCATCAGGGTGCAACCTTTACAAAGGCACCTGGTTTGCCACAGGCAAGGTTGGAAGGATAAAGAGAGACAACTGGAATGGCAGACTGAGAAAACAAAGTCAGACAGAGATCCTTCTCTCTACACCCCTCAAATAAAAAGACTGTCTCAGGAGAGGTTCAAACTGAGCAAGAATCATATTATTACAATTATTACATTCCCATTTTACAAGTCACATGGCACAGTGCCAGCTGGCACTGGGAAGCCATTTCTGCTTCTCCTTCCTTGCCTAATACTATGACAAGAACACAGTCCTTGTTAGGTTGAGAACTAAAGAATGGGAGAGGGGAGGCCAAAAACACCTCCTTGAATAATCACTGACAAGTAAACAGAGATACTCTTGGGAAACACATATTTTAAACATATCTTCCCTGAGGTTTTTGGGGTGGAAAGCTTGATGCATGGGCTGGGAAGGTGAGTGTGTTAACATTCGGGCATATTTCTGTGGTGTCAAGCAGACTAGTGGCAGCTAAGAGGAGAGTCTGTGATGCCTTCATTTCACTGGGGAAGATAAACGTCCATGAAGCTGATAACTTAGGGACTCATGCCAACATAGCAGCTTGGGTAAATTTGGACTGGCACTCCATGCTGGTCATGGCTGTGCTCAGCCTTTGATAAGGGCTTGTCTCACAGGAGCTCCTAGCAATCTATGGTCATTCCAGCAAGCCATTCTCTTATCAAAGGTCATGTCAAAAATTTGGAGGGAAGCAGGCCCAATAAATGCAGATGACATCGGGCATTGTTTATTCATGTTAATGTTCCTAAAATCATACCTCCCACTGACAAAACAACTGTGTGGAAGTACTGGGAAAAACTGTTGTTGTTTCATCAGTAACATTGTGCATGTCAGCTGCTGTGCTTGATTAATTTTACACTGAGTTTTGTACAGGGGAGCTAGCACTAAAGGTTTGGAAGTAGTGGATTTCAGAAAGACTTGTGCCTAATCCTGAACATGAACCACTTGTACCTCTAAGACAATCTAAATGAACTGTCACCACGGCACAGTTATTAGGTTTGTCCAAATGTGCATCTTTTTCCCTGCCAGTCTGCTAGACCAAGACATTAAACTCTGGTAGCTGAAACACTGGTTTCACCCAAGAAACATTTGCACCAACCTACCTGAACAAGGCAGGACAAGATTTGGCCTGTGCAGTCTTTGGCTGGTTTGATAAATAAGACCATAACTGTGTTCTTGTCCTGCCCTAATTTTCCAGGGCTGGCCAAGAGATTCTGTAAGGGGATGTCCCGCAAGGGACATTTATATGTCAATGTTTGGCATCTCCTCCCTAGAAATAATTGCCCAACTATTGTCTCTTCCAGCAGTGAAGGTCCTACATCTGATCCTGTTTCTGTTGCACTTTTTCTATGACCTTTAGCAAATTTCGTAATTTTGCTACATCTGAGACAAGTTCAGCTTCACTGTCTTAAACAGGCTGGGGCTCAGATGAAGTTTCATGAGTCTCTTTGGACAAAGTCTACCAACTGCTATCTCTTGAGCAGACCTCTCTGAGATGGCAGCAAATCAAATCAGTGTGCTGAAAGTGCCATGGCCTTTGTGATCCACATGCAATCGAAAAGGCAGAGACCAAGAAGGGGTCCATACCTCATTTCTAGTCTGCAAGGTTCAGGAGGCTGGTACAGCCTCCTGTATAGCTCTGCCTCTCCTTCTGTCCTTCAACATGCAAGTGATTCAGGAGAGTAAAAGAGCTTTATGAAACAACAAGTAAATGAAAGAAAAGGAGACATCTGCTGCATGTCCAAAGGCATTTGTCAGCACAACCCTTTTAGTGGCCAGTTCTGCCTCTACCTTCCTCCCCAGGACAAGCATCCTCATAAAAGAGAGCTACAAGCAGACTACAGATATCAGGCCTAAGATCACAGCATGGCTGCTCCACAAAGCATGAAAGTGAGAGAAAAAGGGGAAGGGAGGGTACGAACTAATACTCTTCAACAACCTGTCCTCTCGTGCTTTAGTAAAACTGGCACTGTGATCTTGCAAGATAATAAGGAAGACAGATGATCTGCCACCATCTGCCCTGCACCCCTCCTATGGTAAGATTTAGATTGAGCTGCCAGTGACCAAACACAGCTGGTGAGAGAGACATAGCTCTCAGCCTGGATCCATTTTGGCTGTACTTGCCCCTCCTCTCTTCCCACCTTGCATTTCCCATATGCAATTTTGAATTATTAAAAATCAAATTTCCTTGGTGATAGGTTTGTATTAATCTTGGGATACATTTGTATTGGTATTACTCTTAGTTTCTTCTTTGCCTCAGAGATAAAGTGGTTTTGCACATGGATGGGGAATATTTTTTTAAGGCATGAGATTCAACCCAGATCCAACTGAATTAAACACAGGATTTTTATCAGGATACATGTAATGGCTAGGTCACGAGTAAAAGATGGCATGGGAGTTGTGGGAAGTTGTCCAAAGCTGGCACGTGATAAAGCCCTTTCTCCAAGCAGCATAATACTCCGCAGTGTGTACCACTCAGGTGGATTACACAGGGAAAGAGAGGGGCTGGACAAAAGGCCAGCCTCCAAACAGGCATTTGTGGCACTCTTCTTTTGGAGCAGGAATGGCTGGTATGAACAGCCGGCTATCGTAGGTAATGTCCCAGCTTCCCTGTCTCCAGTCAAGAGTGCTACACGGCGCAACGGATTGGCTTTGGTGACCATAGGAGAGAAGTGCAGGCTTTCTGAATGACTGGGGCTTTCTGGGTACAGCATAGATTTGGAGGGTGTGGCTCGAAGTCAAGAGTGAAGGACCTTGTTTATTCAGCCCCCAATTTATCACCTCTTTTGAGCCCACACCAAAGCAGCCCCTTCCTGTTCTACCTATGCCTGTAGCCCTTTTCCTGGTACCCAATAAATACTCATCAATTACAGTACTTAGTGCTTTGTCACATGTTCTGCCTACTAACCCCAGACCAGAAAATACTTGACCCTGAGTGATATTTTCTTTCACCCCAACCATACTTTGTAGTATCAGACTTCCATCTATGTCCAACTCAAACTTCAGCTAAAGAATGTGTTGTTGCTAATATATAACCAAGGAGTGTGAAGCTGTGTGTGAGAACAGCACACACTAACAGAGTGAGAACGACAGCAAACACATTGTGCTGCTGCAGAGCACTGTTTGATGTACTTTTTGCAGGACTGTGTTTGGAGACCTCAGGTTGAAGCTTGCTCTAAATGCAGCTGCCTGCCTGTACCAGGGCCAAAGCACATCATAGAAGAGCTGAAATCTCATCCCTTCTAGGTGTTTGGTTTTAACCTGCACTGCTCAAAAATGCCTAAAATCTGACTAATACCAAATCTGTCTCTTGCCCCATGCCACACTGTCTGGAGTCTGGCTGGGAGGAGACTTAATAGCAAGCTCCCTACATCTGTGGACCTGGCATCAAACCTTGCCTGTCCAAAGCTCAACTTACTAAGTCTGCTCTTGGCCACATCCCATTCCTCTCACATGCAAAACTTCTGCTGTCTGATGAGCTGAGAGATATTGGGGCAAGGGAGAAGCAGCTTCCATGATGACTTCAATGGTGTGTTATGCACAAAAAAAGGCACTTCCTCCATTTAAGGATTGCAAAGGCATATGTGTAATCATTTAGTGGGAAGGATTCCTACGGTCTCATGGAAAGCATGCATGTGAATGCACTGCATTCCCTAGTGCTAGCTAACATCACCAAGGCTTGACAAACTGGCACCTGCTCACACTGGGCAAAGGTGATTCAATTAAAATTACCTTGGATCAGCTGAGACACTCCAGTTTGTGGAGCTGGTGTGGTAGTCGCAGGGCCAGTGTAGGTGAGTGGGTGAGTTGCAGCAGCACTGCTGCACGCAGCAGAGAGAATCCCCCAAGCAGGAGAGGCTGCATGAGCCAGGTCAGAGCTGCCTCTTACAGGCACAGCAACTATTTCAGATATACTACATGCTTCCACCCACCATGAAACATTTCCTAATACCCTCTAACAAGCCCAGCATGCTGCTGAAGGAGAACAGAGTTTGTCTGCAGCTGGAGTGCCCAAATCCAAAATACGTGCCACAAGCCAGCATATGTGAAACCAGGCAGAGGCAGGAAAATTTTGCACAATGTATCCAGAACAACAAGATGGGACAGTTTTCACTCAGAGAGGTAAGTGAAATGATGGCAGGCCAAGGTGGCTAATTGTGAGTTTGGCCCTCACGCAAGTGTAACGCAGCATGAGGAACCAGCCAGGAGCACTGAGCCAAGATCTCAGGGGAAATGAGAATTAATTTTGTGTCTCAAGTGGTCCTAGGAGGCACCTCAGAAAGTACTCAGACTGGGAGCAGTCTCTGTGTCCCATCAACTATTGGTGAAGAGACATCTTGCTGTATACACATTACCACAGTGCGCTGCGGGAGTCCTGCTGCCTCTGCCAGATTTGCTCTGGTTACAGACTGTGCAGAGACTGGGCCTGGAATAGGACCCAAACTTTGACAATCTCCTCAGGAAAGAAGGAGATCAACCAGCCCCTCACCTCCCCATACGGCCAATTTTGGAGCTCTTCTAACAGGTCAAGCCAAGAAGGGTCATAACCTGAGGTGTAAAAGGGCTCAGGCAGCAGCCCTGCTGATGACTGTGGTGTATGAACACAAGACAAGATTGTTTGGAAGAACTTATATGTGTCATGAAACCACATGTGGCACAGCAGAACAGCAGAACAGTAACACCGCTACTCTCAAGGCCTGGCTTCTGTCCCCAGCTTTGCCATGGCCTTCACAGGGCAAGTCATATCTCTTATCTGTGCCTCCACCTGGGAAAATGTTGCTGCCTTGAGTTAGAAGGAGGATAATGAGGTCAGATCTTTGGGCCCGAGGGGTGAAGGCTTGCTGCGGGTTCAGCCTGAGAGCGGATGAGAACACCATCTTTGCTTCTCACACCACCAGCATGTGGTGTCAAAGATGACATCATGGCATGTGAACAAGCATTTACCCTCAGAAAGAGAAAATAGCAGAAGCATGTGTAATCGTTTGCCTTTGTGCCAACATATTTTCCTTATGTAAAGAGAGGCTCTGGCGGCTCTAAGGAGGCAGAGAGATGCCCGTGCTCCCCTGTGAAGGTGGAACTATCAGGCAAGGTTGCCGGCGTACCCGCCTGGGTAAATTTGTGCATGCACTTCATGTTGTAATAGACTTTAGTATCTGATAACAGAGCCCTGCTGGAGTCTGGCATGAGGACAGAAGGAATCAAAGGTCATGCCATGAATTCCAGTTATTCTGATATGCATCTATAGTCAGAGGAAGGAGCTCAAGAACAGGAACTGTAAACTGGTGGGGAGGGCTAAAAAACAAAAGCTGGTTCAGGGATGACAGGTTTGGGTCATTTTGGATCCTAGCTGGACATCTGGTTGCACATGTTTGCCAGGGACATGGAACAGGGTTTTCCCTGATGGAGTGAACACGAACTCTGCCATTACTAGTTTAACAAACAGACTAAACACACAGCAATAAATGCATTAAACAGCTCTCACATGTCTCTCCAGAGGCCTCTCCCTCATGGAGGAGCTGATTCATGACATGGATGGGCTGATCAGCAGATAGGTAGGAGATGCAAATATGCAGTGTGTACCTTGCACCAGGGGAACTGTCTGCACTCGGAAACAGCTGAGAATGGATATGATACAGCACCAAGTTTCTCTGCTCACTGCCTGCTTTTGCCTCATGAGTCTGACGCTACCACTCACCTTGTGCCTTACTCCTAGCAGATGCCTGGAGGGCACAGTGATGCACACTGAGGGCTGAGAGAGTTCACACAAGGAGAGAGACTGCAGCTGTGCAGAGATGGTTCAGCAAATCCTGCACAGCACAGCTTTGTGCTGGGCTCTGGAGGCAGGAAGAGGAGTTTTAAGTTCCTGTGGTACCCAGAAGAAAAGGATAGGATGGGACATGTTGGAACAGAAATGAAGGATGGGGACACAGAAGAAAAGCTCCTAGTAAGTGACTGACACTTCTAGCTGTATTGCAATAAATTATCTTACTTCTTTCTTCTTATGCTTCAATGAAATGATGCCACTGTTTTCACAGTTTCACAACATTATCCTACAGCCTCAGACTAGACGTGCTCACTCTGCCTTTATATTTCAAATTGTGACTTCTATTTGAGTTCACCTGCTATATGGCTGTTGCCTTATGCCTCATCACAGGTACTGACAAAGGCTTTGATGACAATCTAAAGTCACTTTTGAGACAGGAAAGATCTGGTAAACAGACAGGAGCTTGAAATAGGGGTGCAGCATAGACAGGGACAATACAAACTGTTAGCATATGTTATCATCAGAGCATCTATTTTCTTTGCTCCTCTGCTGTAAATGGAACACATCAGGCAACAACAGAAGCTACCCATGAGGAATTGCATGAGGGGTTGATTTTTAGCAACTGAGTAGTTACAGATCCAGACCACTGAAAGCTGGTCCCAAACTCCTGGAAAACTGATGGGGAAAATCTGATGGAGTTCAGGGAGGTTTGGCTTTAACTTCACAGAGAACAGCCTGAAATTGAAACACTGGGCGCATAAAACCACACCCATCCAGTAACTACAAGGAAACTGAACTGAAACTGATAAATTTGAGCTTCAGTGAACAGATTAAATCACCCATTTACATTAGCAAGCAGGAGAGCTTAGTTTTAAATATTAAATAAAACCTTCTTTTCTATTGATCATTTTAATTATTTTCCATAAAGAAAGGATGATAGTCATCAGGCTGTAAGCAGAAAGACTCTGTTGACTTAAAACCACATACAGTCTATCTACTAAATAACTGTTACCAGCAGACAGTTTTATCTACACATATTTATTTACAGCTTTACATGCTTTTATTAGATCTCGATTATTACAATCTTCTATACTGGGAAATGGTGAATTATGTATTTTTAATTTGTTATAGGATGACTTTATCTTTAGAATTGATTCATATCAGGCTGTAACTGGAATGAATTTGAATCCATTAAAAAAAATCTCTAAAAACATTTATATTAAACTCTATTGTTTATATAAACCACCTTAATTGCAAAACACAAAATAAAAATTAATATTAAACAAAGAAGTTGTATCAGTGTCTAGTGAGTTAAACAGGTTGTTCAAGGATACCATATATCCCAGCATTGTAGATCTTCTGCATCTTGTTTGCTCATCCTCACTTTTCCTCATAGGTCAGAGAAGAAAAACAAGCTTGCCTGTTTTTTTTCCAACTTCATTAAGTTTCTTAAGTTTGAACAAGCAAGTCACTGAATTTAAGTTATTGAATAAACTAAAATGGAATAACTAGTCATCATCTACTCATGGAAGAGAAATTGGTCTCAAAAGTTGATTTATCATTTATCAAGTTTTTGTTCCAGGTGCTTAGGCAGTGTTTTGGTCCAACTTTCTGAAATGTTTTGGCAGGAAACATGTGTAACTCGATATTTAAAAATATAATTAAGACAAAGAGATACTTTTTATCAAATATAATAAGCATCCAAATACAGATGGCCATTGTTCCACATTTAAATAGCTCTATTTCAAAAGAGATGAAATATATTGAACTTATAATTCTTCAATTTTTTAAAAGTCCACCATTGTTATCATAAGTCATCTACAACGGATGTTAAGAATGGATGCAGGATGGAACTTGCATTTCCTACACAGTGACCAGCCTACCTTAAGCTGCCACTAGGAGACTGTGGGTGGCTTCAGCACCACAAATCGCTGCCTCAGAGACAAAGTTTCCACCTGGGAATTACAAGTATTCCCCAGACAGCTGTCAGAGCAGTCATGTCCACTTGGGTTTTTTTATCCTCTTCCACCCAGCCTGTTTTTCTTGTTACAATCACAAAGGAAGTCTTTCTATACTGGTTGTGAGACTGGAGGAAGACCCTAGTCAACATGAACAGAGCACAAAATTGATGCTGATATGCCTGCTTGGATTGGAAAGGCACCTGAAACACCACCCTGAAGATCCTGCACTCCTGGCCTCTTTGCCCACCCTAGGAAAGTAGTCTAATCAAGTGGGAAAGGGGCAGCCCCTCCCTGTGGTACACTGTGAAAAAGGCTGACACATGCTGTTCTAAAAGGTTGTGATACTCTTCTGTTTTATTGTCAGTTGGCATTAATTAATTGGCTACTGTCTTCTTTCAGAATTGGTCTCAACCAAGCAGTATCTTTGTGATTTATACTTGGTACTTCCTGATAAAAGATTTTCCACTCTAACGCAGCTTGAGCAAGACTTGCCTCTTCTTCATGCCAACTTCATTGAAGAGTCTCATCTTCCTGCTTCTGCCTCTCTTTGTACTAAATGCCATGGGAGACAAAAATGGACAATCTTTGAGCCAGTAGCCTGTCCACTACTCTTCCATCACCAGCACTCGGTCTGTCATCTTGCCTGGTGGCAACAAACATGTCACCATTAAGAGGAATTGTTTTGGGGTCAGATGCTCCTAACCTCCAGCTTCACTGGCTTCAGGGAGATGAATCTGTGTTATGCCAGCTGAGGATCTGTTCCTTCAGGAAAACAAGGCCTATCTGAAAGGCTGTACAGGGAAGGAAAACAGGTTTTCTTATAAGGTTAGCTAACACTACTTTAACTAAAGCCCACCACAGCCTAATTTCTGGAGGCTTAGGGCACGTAAATCTTGGATTAACTCGATATTCAGTAGAGCTTTGCAATCCACTCGTAACATTTTCCAGTTCAGTATGAAGAATTGGGCCTCTCATGAGCGTCTTTTCAGCATTTCTCCAAAGCTCTGGATATCCTTCTTCAGTGAGGGATTTGGAGGGGATGCATTATGAGCAGGACACTAATCTGCTCCTCACTGTGGCATGTGAGGAACAGAATCTCAGACAGCATCATACGACATTTGATCCCTATTTCATCCCTAGGGTAACCTGGTGGAGACTAGTGTGCAGCCCTTTCAGCCCAGACTCCAGTATTTAGCTGCTAGAGATGTTCTGGAGTCGAGTTTTCACAGATGATTTTAGGTGGGAGAATATATCCAACTCCTAAATTAACCCGAGTAGAGAAGGCAGTTTGCTGTCACTGCTGGAACACTGCTGTCAGTCATTGCTGTTCAGAAATTTTATATACATCTCAAGAGCCATGACAGAGAGAAAAATCTGAAGCTCAGCCTGTTAAGGAATCATGGTGTTCACATTTTTAGTTTCCAGGTTCACTCTTTTTTTCTTTTTTTTTGAATGCCTGAGAGGTCTTCTGTTTGCAATTCAGTGCAGGCTTCTGGCTACAAGAAACAATTAACCATGCCTCCAATCCGGACGGAAACAGAAAGGTACGGACAGAAGATTAAGATCAAATCCCCAAACATAAAAGGAAATATAAAGCAAAAAATTGAAAAGCGGAACGGCATGCTTCATCTCTATCATTGATAAAATATTTTGCAATCCTGGAAAACTTAATAGCTTCTTTGGCATAATCTTTATGACCTTAAAGGGGTGATAAGGAAGGTAATAAAAAACTGTTTCTGAAAGCTTATACATTTTCCTAGTCAACTCAGTTTTTCCTTCTCACCTCCAAGGCTAACATTCAAAAGGAAGTTTGACACATATGGGTTGGAACTTGGAAGCTGTTTATTTAGCTTCTCCCAGGATACTAGCTATGGAACCTTGCAGAGCAGAGCAAGAAAGGGAGCCCTGTGAAGTGGGAACAGCATCAGAAAATTGAAGGGTCTTTAGCTCAAACTGCTCAAATTTATTAAAACAATATAGGTCAGTGGAGTTGTCCAGAGGGTTACATAAGGCAGAAAGTAGCACTCCATAGGAGACGAGAAGGGAGCCTGTTAAAAGGCAAAGCCACTCCAGTTTGTTTATGGCCAGAGGTTACTGTCTTGTCGTGTGTCTCTTCTCCATTGCTGACGAGTAAATCACACTCTTTATCTCCACAGCAGATGAGAATTTGGACTGGGTTGTTGTTTTGTGAGATGCAAATTAAAGCAAATGGGGCTGTTATTTATTATTATGGCTAGCATTATTATTTTGCTCCAGCCATCTCTGAATTTCAGACTCATTAAGGAATTTCACCACAAAAATGGTGAAATTCCTTAATGTTTCTTGAAGGGAATGTTAGGCATGGTAATAGCAGTAAGGATAAAAGCTTGATCCACCTGAAAAGAAAGGTGGCTTCGCAGTTGCGTACAGAAAAGGGAAATGATCAAATATCCTTTGAGTCCTCATTCTCACTCTGGGCCAGAGGTCAGCATGAAGTTGGATATGACATCTGGGAACATGGAAGTACTTGTGGCCTGCTAACACATCTGTCCCAGTACCAACCTCCTTCTGTTCTGCCTGCTCCTCCTGTTCCAGAAATCCAGCTTCATATCTTAAACACTGTCCTCTGTGTCTCAATTCCCTGGTCCTTGGTGTAGACAGGCATCTCTTGCAAAGGTGTTAGGTCCCTGCAGCTCTCACATCTCAGTAAGGGTATTCTCCGTTTCAGATACCCAAATCTCAAGTATTTTCAGAAGTATCCTTCAGAAGTGGAAGCCTGCTGTCCCTTTTCATGCCTCCAGTTTGGATCCTGTGATACATTGCTCCTTCCTTTCCACAGCTTCAGCTCAGAGACAGGGCGGAGCCACTTGTACTGAGAACTCTTCCCAAAATCAGGCAGCACCCAGGTCCCACTGAAGCTCATGCAATCAGAGAACACCCTATACCACAGAAAACATAGGTACTATTTTTCATGTTTTCAGGTCTGTAAGAACAAATAACTCTGCTAGCTTTTAGACTGTCTGATCCAATGACACCTACCGAGTGGGCCACAACCTAGGAAGTTTCACAGCAGCTTCAGGAACAGGTTCCTGGGAGGAAACATGAAACATACGCTTTTGAGCCATTTGCTGGGAGCTGGTCAGAGGAACAAAGGAGTTTTATCTTCTATGGGAAAATGCTGAATCATCAAAATCCACATTTTTCATAGGGGCACATCAGTTTTCATGACATTTTCAGGAAGAAGTTTCTCTAATACAGGATAGAAAGCAGAAGGTTATTTTTATTTTCACAGAGGGCAGAGAGTTGAAAGGGACAGACAGGGATAAAAGGCTACAATCATATTCAGTCCACTGAACAAACAATGTGAGAGTCAGTTCAAGTTTTGCACTGCCTGATCCAGATGCAGGGTTGGATCTGGTCTGAGCAAACATCTGCATGCTAGAGAATAGCTGGAGGGGACAAGGGTGTAAATGTCTCTCCTTGCATAATTTTTCCAAAATACATTTAAAAAAGCTTGGGTCTGTCCCATGTCAGAAAAGCAGTTCTGACACTCTGCAAACATCTGTACCTGAGGATTCGGCCCTCCCAGCCAGATGCATGGTTTACATTCTCCTACACCTCATATACATCCTTCCAACTCACCAAGCTGCAGCAGCATCTGTGCCACACATCAGGGTCACATCCCTACAGGACAAAAGGGTATAAGACGTGAGTCCTCTCCTACACTCAGAGCACTGCTTCCTTTCTTTCCTGTGCAGAAACTTTTCTCCTTATCAGCCAACCTCTGCCATGCCAACATGGCATAGGTTTTTGGCTGCGAGAGCACTGGCTTCCTTCATGCTACACCTATTTACCTCAGTAGAGGATCTGGGCCCCTGGAGCACAGCAAAGATGCTCTGACCACAGCACTCAGTCCTTTCTGGAATAAGCTCACAAGAGCACTGCACGCTTCTCTCCTGATCTGTCAGAAATGCATCAGCCTCCTGCTGCACCTGGACAGGAATGCTGCTCTTCAGGGTCACTTTCTTCCCACACTAGGTCCTATCTGTCTTCTAGGATCTTGCTGCTGGGTGAAATGCATTTTCTTTTGACACATAGATGCCTTTGTTTGGTTGGCTCTGCTCTTTTTAAGGGGTCACCCTCAGCCCATGCAGCTCTCACCCTAAGCTCTTAGTTTTTGGTGCCCCTGAAAGTGTGGTATTTTATGATTAATTTACACCAAATCTCAGTTCAAAAGGGACCTGATATGATATTTTTTAGTGGGCAAGGCTTTGGAAAAGCAGAAATCCTTCTCAGGTACAGCAGATCTGTTGTCCTAACAGGTAGCCATTTCCATTACTAGTACAGTACATTACTAGTACAGATATTCACTCCTCACGTGTGGCTGGGAACCTTAATTCCTAAGAAGGGAAGAGACTTGTATGGTTCATAGTGTTACAGGCCTTTCAAACTGCATTTTCTAGTCCTTCAGCTTCTCGCTGTCTCCGAGAGGCCAAAATTTAAAGCAGGTCTGTGCTCTAGTGAGTAACTGATGTAATTGCGCTCATTTGTTACAAGGAGCTTTCACAAGAGGGGGAGGCGATGGCCCCACGCCAGGAGGTGTGTCCCCGATGACAAGCCGCGGAGCCAATCACAGCCCTGAAAGATCATCACATTCATACCAAAAAGAAAAGAAACCGCCCCAGGGTATTTATATTGAGGAAGGAGAAAAAGAAAAAAAAAAAAATTTAAAAAAAAAAAAAGAGCTGGCAAGAAAGAGAAAAAGAGACTGAGAACCTGTAACTTTGTTAACTAACTCTGTAGCTGAATTGAAAAAGGCCAGGCTGCTCCCCCTACAACTCTTGCTTCCTATCCCCTCCCCTCTCTCAAGCATCTCTGGAAATCCGTCTGTGAACTGGAGTGAAAAGTTCAGCTGCTTGGAGTGGTCCTCCTCTCCCCTTGGCAGGCAGCCTAGTGAGCTGCTGCCTGTGGGGCTGCCCGCCCTGGCCTGAGCCGAGCCTGGCCTCGGGAGGGCGAGTCTCGGCAGGCAGGTGGGCAGCGATCCCTTGATGCCGGCAGGGCAGGGAGCAGGGCTGGCCAGGAGCCCCCGGGATTAATAATTACCTTCACGACACCCAGCACGCTGGCATGAGCTCTCAGCTGCCCGTACCTCTGTTAAATAGCTATGGAAAGAGAAGGCAGGTTTAGCTTTAACCAAGGGGTAAACTAAATCTATAAGGGGTCAGCACTTACAAATGCTGAGCCGCCAAAAACTAGGCAGCCACAGGTTATTTATTCCACTTGCACAAGAGGACTGTAAGGTCCAAAGGATGAGAAGGCCCGTGGCAGCCTACAAACCCCATTTTCTGCCCCTGGCCTGTTGGATGAAGCAGGGTAAAAAATGCTTACCCTCCTTCAGCGGCGTTTCTTCCTGCCTACCCTCTCTGCTGCGTTTCTCTGTTCTGACTGCCCGTTCCCGGGTACAGACTGTCTCCGACCGCTTTGTGCGGAGCCTCGCACAATGGGGCTTTAATATAACCTCAGCGCGAACGAGCTGCCATTAATAATAATAATAATAAACGCCCATCACACCCTACAGCAGCCGTGGATAGGACCGAGCAGCAGCCGCAGCTCCACTCCCACATGGGAAACTGGTGTCCCCCGGGAGCGGGAGCCTCCTCTCCGCGGCCGCTCTTGCTGCCGGGGGCAGGCGCTGTGCTCTGCCGGCGTGGGGAACACAAAGGCTTTTCCGCGCCCGGGAAGCTCCGCAGCGGGCTGGGCGGCCGGGCCGAGCCGGGCCGGGCCGGGCCGGGCCGAGGCGCGGGGCTGCCCTGCCACCTGCCGGCTGCAGGGGCTCCGTGCGGGCCGCAGGCACGGCCCCTACCCCGGCCTGGAGCCGGGCCGGGCCGGGGCTCAGCGCTGCCCCTCGGCAAAGGTACCGCGCCGCGGCCGCCAGGGACCGCCGCGCCCTCCGCGACCTGGGCAGGAGCCGGGGGCCCCGGCGCTCTTTGCAACGCTGCCCGCGTCCGTCCAGCCTGCGGAGCCGCACAGCTGCCGAGGGCAGAGGCGCTGGGGCAAGCGGTGGCCTGGAATTGAAGGGACATGGCCCGCCCCAGGCTGCAGGGGCAGAGGTGGGGAGAAGGCTAGTGGTGCCGCGCAGTCAGCCCCTGCTCTTTGTTCCCTCTCCTCCCAACCTCCCGCACAGTCGTCTGAGTGTTTCAGGCACGCACAGCCCTGACTACTCAGCCCCTCCCCTTACTGAAAACAGGAGACCAAGGAAACTCCTTTCCCATAGGCATCGTGTGAGAAATGGGGAGGAGAGCTTTCCCGTGCCGTACTGGGTAGTCAATGGTAGTTATCTGTGGGGATGGAGTACCTTTCTGGCTCCGAACCAGGCAGCAGGCCTGCACTGCCAGCTGACTAGTCTCTGGTGGCCACGCAGTGTGTTTCTGCTGAAACACCAGAAGTCTCAGGGGTGGGGAGGGGGGAGAGCAGAATGGGCGCATCCAGGTGGGGGCTTTCGGTCAAGCAGGAGGCCTCGGGGCTAATTGCAGTGCCTTCTCTTTTGACACGGGTGATGACCTCAGTAGAAATACGTGGGCTCAGTTTAGAGGTGCCCATCTTATAGCAGTTCAATAGAGAGCCTGCATTGTGGGGCAGCCATGCCAGATGTCAGGCTTGCTATCACAGCCATTTTGACAAAGGTGGTTCTCTGAACACCACTTCTCTGCCCTGCACTACAGTCCGCCCCTTCTCTCCCTTCCCACAAGACTTTCAAGCTGTCCCACTTTAGCATCACTCCCTCCTTCTCACACTAAGACTTGTAGCTCACTCCACTTCTTAGTAAAGACCACCCATTGCCATGGTAACATTTCCTCTTACAAAGTTGCAAGCAGACACAAAGATATGTTTCTCCCCTGCTTTAAAACCCTGTATCCCTTCATCCCAGTTAATAGGCCAGAACTTTGCATGTAGAGAGGGCATGAAGGGCTCTTGCATTTAATTTTCATTGAGGAGGGAGAAGTTATTACAGCCCCTTTGCTCCACAAGTGCTGAAGCCTGGGGTCACTGCAGGCAAAGAGCTGTCATTCCTGGACCACCTGGAAGCCCTTGAAAGCAATGGTACCCCAGGTGGATACTGGTCCTGCAGATACTGGTCCTGCACTGGGAAAGAGTAGCTGCTGGTTAGAAGGGACAGGGCCCATGGAAGACAAAAGAGGGGAATGAAGACCTGTATTTCATCCACTCTGAGCAGAAAAAAAATCTGCGCTGTGATTGTGTTCTGTTGCTGCCCCCCTGTGCAGCAACTCATGAAGTTGGTTTCTCTTCCCAAAAATTATTTTTGCAGCTTATAAAGCTAATTTGCCTGTCTTCAGGACTGTTGACACCCCTTGCTGCCGCAGCCACACCATTGAATAATGGTGTGGTACTACTCACATGGAAATACCAGCAATTTAAATCTACCCTGGATGCACCCATGCTTCACTGCAGCCATAGCTATGACTGCACTGTGGTCAACAGCCTATACTTACCAATCTCTTGTTCACTTTTCCTTCTCCTCTTACTTATATACCTCTCCCTCTTCTCTCCCAGTGGATCTGCCCCAGGCCTTTGCAACACTGAACAAAATCTTTCTTTCATCCTCCTCTTTCTTCTTCTTTCACCTCTTTTCATTGTCCTTTCTTCTCTTTCACTTTGACCAAGACATTCCTTCTTGAAACCAGTGAAGGATCCCCCACATCTCCCAAACTGATTGTCAGTCTGGTCCCTCCCAACTTATCATTTTTGTTTTATAATTGCCATATCTGACTGTCACATGTTCTCTTAGCTCCCTTTTAGTACTCCATAAGTCTTCACCTCTTCCACAGTCTCCCCTCCCCTGAGTTAACCTTACCACTATCACCATTGAACTTCTCTGCCCTGACCAGTCTCTGTTTCACCCTGTCACATTTTTCTACAGGTAGGTTTGCAGTCACAGTGCAAAGCCTCAGACCACTCTGCTGGTGTCAGGTGCTGCAGCTTGCCACATGCTGTAGTGCATCTGTGCCAGGCTTTTGCTCCACAGCTGTGCAGGAGACCTCGGTGTGAACAATGGGAGCTTCCCATCAAATGCTGTTGCTTGCAAATGTGCTGCTGAACCTGCTGACTGCCCCAAATCAGGAGTGTGTTTACAGCACCTGAGAACTGGCTTTGAACATTCCTATTTAATGCAAAGGTGTTATAATAAAATAACATTTTTTTAACAGTAGCTGGACTAAGGAGAAGAAGGTTTGGTATCAATAATCTGGACTAAGGAGAAGAAGGATTAGTATGAATAATGTTTATGCTCTGGAAACCCTGAGAGAGCAAATGGCATGGAAGGGAATTCTCTCTCCTAATATATTTTGCAGCAAACGGAAGAATCTGAGGGGGAAAAAGAACTGGTGCCATTAAAGTGAAGAAAAGCAGTAGAAACCATTCCTGATAGACAATCTGGACTAATCCCAGCATATTTCATAAAAATAAAAATAAACATGTAGGCAATTCCAGGTTTTAATTATCTTTGAAAAACTCCACTGTCAAAGTCCCTCTGATTGACTGCAAATTTTGCACCCTTCTGAGCATGAATGAGAATTAGGAGGAAAACTACAGTAAATGAGGCTGTAGCAACAATGGACTTTCCCAGAGGCTGAGAAAAGTCCACAGAGAGGAAAATCTGCCAAGCCAGAAGTGTAAAGGCACCCCTGACCCCACTGCTCTCATCGCTACATGTTCCTTCCTCAGTGAGGAAAACTGTAAACTCAGCAGCACCCATGACAATCAACAGGGTCAAATCCAAACATGATTTTTGTTTGCAAGTCAGAGCTTGGCCTAAATCCTTCTATAGTCCACCCATGTTCCAGCCATTGTTCTAGTCCAAACGTTTACCAGTGCTCTGCTCTAGTCTTCTGCTTATTCTCATGGTCTTTTTCTCTAAGTTTTCTTTCCATTCTAATTTTTCCTTGAGATTTTGCCAACATTCCAACACACTATGTCAGGAGTATCCACTCCATGCTAATTTTACAGTCATGATCTTTTCATTACTGTCTGGTCTCCTTCACTCTGACATGGAGGCTGGAGCTCTGGCCTTCCTGCAAAACTCAGGCACTGTCATGCCAGCTGACCTCTACTAGGGAATGCTCCTCCCATGCGATTTTACTGGGATACTGTGCCTGGGGTACAGAGCTCTAGTAAGCACCTTCTCCCCTCCCTGTCATAGGAGCAAACACACACCTCTACAAAAAGCAAGACAGATTTTAGTTGACCTGAGTATTCCTCTGGATGTTCATATCTTTTCATTGACTCTAAAGTAAAGCCAAGGTTTATGAGCCCCTCATTTTGTGTAAAGTTGAATTCAAGATTTTTTGGACACTATTGTTTTTCCATAGCAGTTTTTCTTCCTCATAACAGATAGGCCTCAATACTGTGAGAAAAGCCTCCCAAGAAAGAAGATACTTTTTCATCCCATCAAATGCTGTTGCTTGGCTCCCTAGCCTAGCCAGAGTACAGATAGCTACTGCTCTCCTAGGGCAGTGAGCCTGGCAGTATCCAGCTAGAGTGCTACTGATTTTTAGGCAGGACATACAGGACTTGTTTTAATTTAGGTGAGCTCATCCACTCACCAGCTAGAAATTCCTTAGTGTAATCCGTATTGTCCTAGACTCCTAGGATACCTATTACATGTGAAGAGGACAAACCTACATCATGCAGTCTGAGCATGGATATCATGGGCCCCTTTCTCAGTTAGGATAAGCCAGCACAGTTCCAAAGCCTCCAGAGAGGCTGTGATGATTTACACCAGTCAAGAAGTGAGCCCCCTCAATGCAATGCCAGCCCTTAACTACATAACACAGATCACCTGGGCTGTTTGGAAGGCTCACAGTCCCCCTTGGGCTTCCTCCTTCGCTTCTGATTCCTTGTGAAACTGTTATAGCTGGAGGAGAGTCACCACTATGAAAAAGCACATATTACCACACAATATTCTTTCTAGCTTTGACAAACTTGTCCCCTCCTATGTTGCTTGTACAAGTTCCCAGACATGACAAGACACTTTGGCCCCCTCTTTCAGCTTTTTCAGAACTACCCTGGGAATCTTCAGAACCCCTGGGTAAACAGCAACATAAAATATTCAGTCATTGCTAGACAAAAAAGGCTGTTGTGCCCGGCAGAAGAGAAACCATTCAGCTTGTGTATGGTGGCACCCCCAAAAGCATGGATAGGCTGCACATCCAGCACAGGAATACCTGTTCAGAAGAGTAGTGTTTAAAAGACATGGATTTCTGATTCTTTTCTTTATCAACTCCTCCCATCCTGTATCACTGACTTCCCCAGAGCTGCCTTTCCTCCCTACCTTGCCTTCCCTTATTCACAGACCAGGAAAAGGCATTGGACTATCCAAGTAACTCAATCCTCCAGGATAGATCAGATCATACCTTTTTCCTGAGAATAATTTTTACTCCACATAACATGTAACATAATCATTTGGCTTGTTCTGATCTCAGTGGCAGGTGCATCTCTGAGCAGCATGAAAACATTTCAAGGTTGGATACTCTGATACTGCTTCTCCTGGACTCCTCTTCACATGGAAAAAAAGCCAAAAGTGCTTTTCTGTTCCCAGACATTATCTCTTCAAATACCTAATTAGAAATTATATAGAAAATTGAGACTTTTCTGAAGGTGTACAGCAGAAGAACAAGAAGCAACAGAACAAGTTGTAGCAAGAGAAAATATAATTAGATATTAGGAAACATTTTTGCACAATGAGGGTGGTCAAACACTGGAACATGCTGTCCAGAGATTGTGTAATGTCCAGCCCTGGAGATCTTCAACTGGACAAAGCCCTGAGCAACTAGATCTAGCTCTGAAGGTGGATCTAACATAAAGATTTGCCATGCTTTGAGCAAAGGCTTGGACCAGATGACCCCTAGAAGTGCCTACCTAAATTATTATATGAGTCATGAATCTGTAATTGCGGGAGCAAGCTGTGCTTCCATTTGTCACAGTACCCTACGCAGTACCCTGCAGCAACTTCAAAATCATCTCTGCCAGTTCATGATGTGTCAGCCTTGAATCACTAGGAGACCCTTATTAAAGAAGCTCAGGTGACTCCCAGTAAAGCAGAAACTTAAGAGACTCTGTTCTGACAGTTCTCATTGCACACCCTCAAACCATCTGAGCAAACCAGAGCAGAGGATGATGGAGTCTGGATTGACAGCACATCCTGCACAGAAGAACTGTGTGGGTCATACTGCCCATTCACGTCTCTGCAAATGAAGGGACCAGTGGCCTGCATCCTTTCCTGGTGAACTCCTGTGACACTGTAGTGTTTTAGACATATCTAGAGACTCCTCTTCACAGGAAAGAAATGTTTAACCCATGGAACACCAAGTTGCAGAGCCACCTCACTCTCAGGATTATTTTGGAGGCACACTCCCCTACAGACAAAAAGGAGAGGTAAAAGACAAAGGCTAAGAGCTTCGTAAGTGGCCACGTAGAAAATCCCTCCAGGATTGCTCTTTATTGTTGCCTAAATCTACTCCCCTTTCTTACTCTTCCTGCTCTTCAAAAAGGAGCCAGATCACCCCGGAGAGTTATGATGTACTACATCCCAATGTGCCTTGGTTTTGGAAACCCTTAGTACCACATTTTGCTTAGGTTGCCATGCTGCAGTAAAAAAAAAATATTGCTGCCTTTTCCTCAGTGTCTCCAGAGCACTTGTCTTCAGGGGCAGTTGTAGAAGAGCCAGAAAAGTAGGGAATGCTAGATGTTTGAAAGGTTCCTTGAGTATGGGAAGCAGCTACCATTTGTGGATTGGACATGGATGCAGATGAACACACATATGTGCATTTATTTGTACACCCCATTTCCCAGCCAGCAGCATGTAGTATGTTTCCCCACTGCAACAACCATCCTCCTGGGAACTGTGGGTGCTGCTGAGCAAGTAGAACAGCCCCAGATAGATTATTGATGACAACTGGTCGAGGGACATAAGCACCTAGCTGGCTTCCTCCACAGAAATTGCCTTTTAGCTTCTCAACCTGGTCCTCAGGGAGATTTATAAAATACCTTCAAAGAAGAAGCTGGGAGCTAGAGTCCACAGTACTTTTGGATGGCAAAGCTCATCAACTCCACAAAAGCACTATTTTATTCCACAGTATTTCTTACTTCTCACTACTTCTCATCCCTCACCTTTTTACAGGTGCTAACCACATTTTTTTAAAACTGCCCAGTTGATTACCAAACCCAAACCAAATTCAAAACATTTGTTCTCAGCCAGTTCTTTCCAGGAGTTTCAAAATTGAAAAGGAGGATTTTATGCCTGTAAGTTTTCCCAGTTTTTTTCAAAACACATCACTGTATCAAAAGAAATTGGTTCTCCCTACAAGCCTATCTGCTTCATGGCTGGTAGAGTGTGGTGGTTGCACCAGAGATATTGCTAGTGCCATGGAAAGGTTGTGCTTACTAGAGGAGACAGCATGATTCAGCTGCCAAGGAAGGCAGATGAGTGAATAAAACCCTGATTTCCTGATCAGGCCCAAAACTCAGGCAGAGATGCAGACACATAGTGATGAGGGAGCAGCAACTAGGGCAAGGGAACTGCCAGCATATCACACAACTTGGGGAAATGTATCCTGTGATGGGAAATGCTTCAGGAACAAGGGCCCTTAGCCATTTTCATCCAATCCTCCCCCAGCTAAACAGAGTATGATGGAAAAAGAAGATGACACAAATGGCCAGAAAGAATTTAATGATCCCTGAGTGGGATAAATGAGCTGACTAAATTGTTGGTGCTGTGGGATGCAATCTATTTAGATCTGACAGAGATCAGAGCAGGGATGCTACTTACTATTCAGGGCCTCTCTGCATGCTGTAGAATACCAGCAGATACTAATGGGAAGTTTAATGGCTAACATGAGATGAGCACACACACATTCATATATAATAAAGCAGGACAAAAATCAGAGCTGGTGCCTGCTGCAAGTATGCACAGCTCAGACAAGAAATCAATACATTCCTGCCTAGTCACATAATTCTAATGGCAAGGTCCCAGTACATGGTGGTCATGGAGGATTTTAATTACCATTCCTGCATGTCTGCTGGGAAATGCACAATGCTAAACACCATCCAGCAGGAACTTTCTCAAAGAGCTTGAATACCATTCTCTGATTCAAAGCGTTAGAAAGACATGCTAGTGTGATAGCTAAGTAAGCCAGTAATGGGATATGGAGCCTTTCACCTCGAGGTCACCTTCTAGTGACCCATGGTTATTACCATCTGATTGTTGTTGCCTGTGTGAAATGAGGTGAGGAGTTTCAACCAGTTCCTCATGGCCAAGTGCCCCTATCAGACAAAACCTGACACTGAGGTTGGTGCTAATTGGCCCTGCTGGTCACCAGCCTCTCCGGGAAGGCTGGCTCCCTGCTGGGGGGCATCCCTGTCAAAGACATCAGCCCAGTGCCCCCAGGGCTGGAGCTCCGATGGTTGAGTAGACTGGAGCTCTTTGAGGGCCCTTTCCTGTTGGCTAGGCTCCTTGGGAGGAGGGCAATTCCTTCTTTGTGAAGGCAGGGTTTAGGAAAGGCTTTTTCCTTTAAGACGGAGAGAAGTCCCCTTTCAGCAGCTCTCACAGCTGACATACAATGGCTTGCCACCTCCTCGGCTGCACAGAAATGATAATCAGAGGTTCAGCTAACAGGAGAGAAAGGGAGCTGTTCCCTGCCCTCCCAACCCCCGCCATCGCATGATTCGTGTCACGAGATGAGGTGGCAGATGGGTCGTTAGGGCTGCATTGGCTTTTTTAACTCCTTCCTTCCCCTCACAGCCCACTCCCAGAGAGATGTGTAAAGGCACACACAAAGCAAGGAAGCCCTGGTCCAAGGGCTAGTTTTGCCATGGCGAGTACCACAAGCTGTTGGCACAGCAGACCACTCTGTATAATATCAATATCAGAGTGTTCTATCAGTTGCTTGTTTAAAAGATGGTATCTGTGCTGAGATATTTGGTCCCATCCCATTTCAGTCAGCAGTTCTTCCAGGCTCCCACATCCAGACAGGAGAGATGTATCTGAGAGAGATGTGGTGTGTCAGCATATCACAGAGGAATGGAAAAAAGAAGTGCCTTCCCATTCAGTGGCTCCATGTGCTTTACCTCATGGCCATTATTCACACAGATTAGCAGGGACAAGGTCTCCCCCTCCACCCCAGCATGGACTTCCAGTGTTTGCTTAGCCAAGTAAACTTCACTGACCCAACCTCTATGAGGCAGTGCTACTCCTGGTGCAAGTCCAAAGCCTGTGAAATTCCTCAGGGTCTTTTGCCATCTCATTTCTTCCAGGATGCTCTGAACTCCAGCACCTCGAGGAATGGCTGCAGGAGGAAGTACGTACCTGCTATGTGCCTATCTTTGGTGGCATCTTCTTTTTTTCCAGCAGTGGTATTTGCTGTCAGAAAGAGAGAGCCTGGCAATCCAAGCTGAGCTCTGCTACTGATTACATTGCTTCAGTCTGATCCCATTATCCCTGACCAACAGGGACCTGGAGTTATGCCACTGTTTATTACCAGGCATTATTAGCTTAGAAACAATAGTTCCTGTCATAGAGGTTAAGGCAGCATTGGGGCATCTTCAATGAATTCTGCGGCATTTCCAACATTTTTTGGGAGTGTGGTATTGTTGCTCTTTTTTATTGTTGTGTCACATTTATTATGTGTGTGCTGCTTGTACTCAATCTGTTTGGCACATTTTAAAAGGCCAGGCCATACAAAGGGATGCTGCTCAGGAGAAGGCCATGTGTGCTCTGTTAACACAGCCAGTACTTTGCTTCTGGAGATGTGTTTGGTGTAGCACTGTGAGCCATGATTTTGCAGTACTGGTACCATCAAGAACTGCACAGCTTTACTGTTGCCTTTGGACCTGCCTTTGCATCCTCCCCACTAGCCTAGTCCTGGCTCCACAGCTCTGACCATCTTGCTCCTGCCCCATAGTCACTGCTACGCCCTTCCTCCAACTCTGCCAAATCCCTTTTCTCTCTAATACTATAATGTTATTCAATTGCAAATTC
Organism: Poecile atricapillus; assembly: GCF_030490865.1. Taxonomy (NCBI): domain Eukaryota; kingdom Metazoa; phylum Chordata; class Aves; order Passeriformes; family Paridae; genus Poecile; species Poecile atricapillus. Next base: position 83,738,985 of record NC_081251.1, read on the forward strand.
CTAATCTTTACTAAATTAACACATCACATTAACCCTTGTCTCTTGTAGCATCTTCCAGAAGAAATACCTGTCTGATGCTGAACAAAAAATACTCATATCAAGTGTCTGCTTAGAAATAGAAATCCAGCAGCATAAGGTGGGAGTTAGCAATCTCTGAAGGGCCACATTCTGCACTGTAGTTCCACTCTAAGTTACTGTGAGCATGCAGTTGATCAGTGACATCTTGACCTATGTGGGAAGCAGAGGGTGCCTTGCTCCTGTTAAATGTTGAAATGAGGAGAAGCCAGGAGCCCTGATCTCTCATGGATACTGTTATAAATGCAAAGGCAAATTTGGGATAAAATCAAAGAGAATTTTATTAATAAACAACATAGAAAAAAAAAAAAAAACAGAGAGAAAAACCACAATAAAAATGGTCAGCGCAGCGCTGGGTGGACAGGACCTACACCCGAGGTGTAGGTTTCCGAAATCCACGTTTGAGCGCTCTCAGGCTTGGGGTTTTATAGGATTTTTAAGTCCTCAGGCTAAAATTCCGAGCAGGCTCCATTCACCGAGTATTCTTGACTGTTCGGTGAATAGATTTCCTGGCTTGGAAGAATAGACCTGACTTGAGTCCGGACAGAGTCTCCTCATATGCAAAGAGACTCTGTATGTATTTTAATTCTGAGTTATCAATGTGGTCCGGGGTTGGTGCTGATGGAAATCTCGACGGAGCCTTCCCCTTTGTGTTCCAATGATTGCTTTTCAACACCGGGATGTTCAGGTCTGGCAAGGCCTATCTTTTGGGGCTTGTCTTTCTTTTGTCGATCAGATTGTTCCCTACAGGAATCTGCAGGGCGTTGCTCGGGTCCGGAGGCAGGTAATTTTCTCCGAGCCAGCTCCATTGTCGTTTTGATGATCCGTGTCCTGTCTGTTTGTCCGAGTTGATGGGCCTGCCTGAGTTCGTTATCTGGGTGTGGGTGGCAATCAGTGGTTTTTCGGAGAGAATCCCGTTCTCCCCCTCCGCAAGGAGAGGCCTTTTACATTTCATATTTTTATGTCATTGCAAACACATTTGTCTTAGTTATAACCTTCGAATTTTTAACACAAACAATAATTTATTACAGATACAATTCAAAGTGTGGCAGGCAAAGTTTGCTGCTTACTGTGTTTGACTGCCTGGTGGCAGGTTGCCCCTGCTGCCTCCCCATCTTCCCTCCCAAGAAAGGGCTTTCTTGCTCACCCATCTCTCGCTTTTTTTCTCCACATCTGATGCTGTCATGAGATGCCATGGATTGAAATCTCTCCAGTTTGGGCAGGAGGGACTGGCAAAACTTTGCTGTGATTTAGGACTCATAGGTAGTATCTGTATATACCAGATGTGTAACTTGCTTTCTTCCTTCATGCTCAGCTTCCTAGAGGTCAAAACACAGAATTCAGGAAAGCAGAGGCTGTTCTTCATCTTTTAAAAGTTCCTTCATATCAGCCAGCACAATACTGACACAGTGAGCAATCCTACCGAATTAACAGACCTCAGTTTTCCAGAACCTCACCCAACCATCCATTTAACATACCAGTGGTATTCCTTTTCCTCATAAAACCAGACACTGCCAGTGTTTCCAATCCAGAAAAGATGTGTGGGCTCAAGATCCCACTAGATCCACCTGATCTCTTCAGGCATCTCCATGGACCTCTGCAGCCACTGTACTGTGCTTTGAAAGAGCCAGAGTCCTGTGGGTAAGGAAAATACAGTGCTCTGCCTGCTCTTCCCCTCTTTCATTTGGGAGAGAATTCATCTTGGTTGGTGAAATGTTCAGATAGTAGCTCCAGCTGCACGTAGGGTTTTCAATCCATTGTCTGCTCATGCAGCTTCTGCCTGAGAACTGCAAGTCCCAATCAGACAATGCCATGCCTCAAATCAGAGCAGGAGTCAGGCTTGGCTGCTTCAAGCTACCAGCACTGCACTGGGGGGTCAGAAGCAGGCCCAGGGTCTCCACAGAGGAGCAGGATGTGCTGGGGACAGCACATGAGAGTGCCAGGCTTGAAGGAGAGGGAAAGGTACAGAAGCTTTCCCCTGGGTGGAGGTCTGTCTGGTGGTGATGTTTGAGCACCCTGACCCAGGCAGGAGTGCAGGAAAGCCTTCCTGTTATCCTCTGGTGACAAAAAGAGCCTGTGAAACAGATGTGCAAAGCCCTGCTCTTCAGGACCAGATTGCTCCATAGATTTGAGCTGACCAGTGAACCTCCTGCCCTCCTCCCCATCCGGCTGTGCATGTGTTTCAAATCACAATTACATTTGTATTTTACAAAATACAGTGCTCATAAGAGGAGGGGAAGCCATGGTGCTCCCTGCCCCCACTCTTCTGGGCCCCCATTAAGTCTGTTTGCCTGTGATTTCTTCCAAATGACAGAACTAGCCTGTTAGCAGTTAAGTTAAACAGAGCTTGTCCTGTAATAACCCCATTCAGGCTGCTAATTGGTACCAGTACCTACTCCCTGCCTCCTCCTTGCTACTGGCAGGGCTCAGTCTGCTGCTCTCCTGCCAGGTCAACAAGAAAAGGGGTGTCACCTACTGGCCTTTGCTCTGGGACAGGGCCTCTTGCCAGGGCACAGGTGGCATTGGCATGAGGAGATGAACAAGGATGAGGAGGGCTTTTCCAGAGAAAGCAATGACCACATACCCACAAATGTGCTCTTTGCTGCTAAAATTGAGGACAGCAGTTGCTCTGCCTGATCTGGCCACAAAGTCATACTAGTCCTCCTCTTATGACTTTGATTGCATTGCTGTTCAAACAAAAATAACATCCCAGCATCACCACAGCAACATATGGCTTCACATCAGGGAAGGTAGGCAAGGTACTGTTCCAGCTGGACACAGCTATGCAGTGCTGATCCCATGAGGTGCCCAGCTTCCCTGGAGATGCTCCTGTTGGTACTATCAGAATGCTTAGGATTATCTCCTAAAAGTAAGCCCTCATATAGTACCACTCACTAAGAGCAATTCAAGTTGAGCAACAGGTGAAAAGAAAGATCCTGCAAAGGAATGTACTTGCAGCACTGTCCAGTCCCTTGGAGAATACAGGTGACGGGGCAGAAGTCAAGGTTTGTTGTTTGCTGCTCATAATACTTGGGTTCAAATCATTTGGATGACTTTTAGTCCCATCAGAAACTGTATTTTACTGCTCAAGATACTTCTAGCCATCACATTTCAGTCCACTGCACAAAATAGGCAAAATAGAATTATTTTTGCAGTAATTTGCCTCTCAGAGAACATACTTGCTCAACTGCTCGGAGATCAGCAACACCCTCTACATGTGAGGAGCCACCCCCACTAACACAGACTGAATTTCAAGTATTTGCTGTCAAGTCACAGGAAAAGAGATGACCAGATATTGTCATTGATTAAATCAACAAACAAATGCAAGAATGCAAGAATGCAACTTCATAGTGAGTGCCATTCAAGGAAAAAAATGAGAAGGTTGAATCTGACAGACGGCTCATTGTGAAATATTTGTGCCACTCCTATTATTATTAGTCACTTGTACATTTCCAAAGCAGTTAACTCATTAATCCTCACAGGGCCTGTGGGAGGTAAGACAGTTGTTCCTCATTAAGTAAAAACCCTGGTTGTCAATGGTACCAAATGTTTTGGCTGCAGGAAGGCTACCAGAAAAGAGGATGCTCTGAACTCTGGGAAATTAGGACTTTGCTAGGGCTGCACAAGATCTGAGTAGCTCTCATTTTGCCTGTATCCAGAGTCAAAATGCTCTACCTGCTACCCAGAGAGGCCTCGCTGCACTATGTGCAGTATTTCCAGGCATTGAATGAGTAACTTGAGCCTGCATCCTTCTCTGAAGACCTTTGGTAAGATTGTGAAGAGTGGTCTCAGGCCCTTGACAGAGCATCTGTGAGGCCTGATGCTCTTCCCAGTAAACTCCTGGGAACAGGAGCAAAGGGTCTTTATCCTGAATGTTGCCACATCTTTGTGTTGGCTCCCCACAGAAGCAACTGGAAGATCATCCTCAGCCACTGCAGCCCTGCACAGAGAGGACCCTGCCGTGTCTTTGGCCCTGCAGAGCAGGGAAGGAATTCAGCATGGCCTTCCCCACCAGAGTTATTCAAAGATCAGGCTCCAAGATCCCATCCTGAACACATTCTTGGGAAGAAAAAGAAATTTCTCTTGTTCATTGACCATGTGCCAAGAAGTGTGTTTATGAAGCCCTTCTTTGAAAACAGTGTTTGATTCTGCTCACAAAGCCTCCCTCGTCCCCATTAGGCAGGACTCCAAGCTCCTCCAAGTTTCTCCAGCTCCCAGCTCCTTGGACCTGGAGCTATCCATGGTTTGTGCAACACAGCCAGTTCTCCTGTTCTTACTCACTGCAAATAGCTGACTCCATGCACAGTTCCTATTTTGGCACTGTAGTGTCCAAATCATCCCATCACATCACAAAATTATTTAGCTCAGAAAAAGTGGCCCCAGCATTCACCCACCTTAGGAACCACCAACACCACAAACAAGGAGAAGGTAGATTGTTTGTTGCAATTTCTGAACTGACATCTTAATTTAAGGAATTCTAGGAATCTGCTCAGGAGAAAAAGATCAAAAATACTATGGACAGATCCTCTAGAACTCCAGGCAGCAGAAGAAAAACTTGATGAACTTAGGAGCTAGCAAAGACTGCTGGTGTGTGAAACTGCTCCAGAGAGTCTGTGGCTGGCCCAGAGGGAAAGCAGAAATCTGCACTGGCTGTGAAGCCCAAAGCTTTTGGATCTCAGGAGCAGAAGCTATACAACCAGCACTTTCGGTGTCTCTGAGCTAGTGGAGTAGTTTTAGGGACTTTGATATCAAAGAGCAGTGAGAACTCACAAGTCAAATGATTTTCATTAGTGACTCATTTTCTTGGTGTGAGGGATAAAAGTGCAGAAAGAGCTAATGCATTTCCCAGCATTTTGGTGGAGGGGAGGAGAATAACTACAGAAGATCATCCTCTCCCCAGGCAGTTTCCCCAGACTCTAGAGCTTGGCATGACGCTGAAGCAGGGCTGTGTTGCACCCCTGTGCTGCTGTCCGAGGCTGAGTGCCTGGCAGCACATCTCCCAGTCTTCAGAAGCTAAACAGGGAGAGACTTGGGCAACAAGCAGAAGAATACACCAGCTGTGCTTTGAAAAGCCGCATGAGAATGGAGTTTCTGGAGCTTGTAGGCTTGTAGGGGTCTCATGGTTTTCTGGAGATTTCTCAGGGAAGCTGATATGTTGTGCCTGGATATAACCAGCTGGGAAGCATAAAATATATATGTAACAATGTTTGCATCTGTTTTCTTGCATTTTAAGACCCATCATCCTGCCATCAAGTCAGTGGAACCCTACAGCAGGTCTCATATCAGTCCTGTAAACTGACAGCCATTAGCAGGCAGTAGTCTGACCTTTTAGTGTTGAAGAACCAGCACTAAGGAGGACTCTAGAGAATGGTCCCAGGGCTGAGGAGTGAGCAGATGAGGGATTGTTCCTCCCAGTGGCCAAATGGTGATGTAGCAAATCTTCACTAGTGGTAGAAAAGAAACTCATATGTTTAGAGCAGATGCAAAACAACTGGCCATTCTGACATTCCAAATGATAGTGAGAATTCTCTGAAATACCTAAGAGACTCTTGGTGACCTTGCATCTAGCTGTTTGCATGCTTAGAGTAGATCCAATTCTTTGGGACCCATCCACTTGAAATCTTTACTGCAAGGGTTTGTTCATTCTTCTGAACACTCGCATTTTTTTTGAAAGCAAGGTGCAGCCCACAGAAACAAAGTCTAGTCTTTCCAACCACAGAGCGCCAGCCTTCTCTGAGTCCAGCTCACAGCTGTGAGCCATGACAGATTGTAAATCTGAGGGCTGGAATGGGAGAACACCTGGGTGGCCACCAGAGAGGGCTGGGGGGAGCTGTCAGGGGCACCGCTGGGCTTTTGATCAGCCCTAGGAACTGGCAACGTTCAGCAGGCGCTAATCCGTTCTTTTTAGCGATTCTCAGCAATCAGCTTCCTGTCACAGCTGAAGGAGGGAAAAAGGTACTTGATCACAAACCTGAGGGAGATGGTGTTGAAACATACCTTTAGTTTTTTTCTGAATCTCTTTAAATTATAAAAGAGGAAGGTTGGAGGGAAATACAAAGAAATATACACCAAATATTCACTCTACAGAGTAGAACTCTTGATTAACTCATGGTACATTTTCAAACAGATTATTTGCCTTTGGGTTTAATGCTTTCTTGAAATTTCACGTGATTTGAAGAAGGGAAATTTCAGTCTCTTGAGATAACACAGGCAGCCATCTGGGTAGTCAACTGTGGCTCCTTCTTCTGGAGGCTCATCCAGCCTGTTAGACAGCTTCACATTTGTGTGCAGCCTTCCTATATAAAACAGATGGAATACTGTTCCTTTCATAGAGAAGAGGAAGCTGAGAGCCTCAGCTCATGCTGCAAAGCTGTGGCTGGGAACTAGATCCAGCTCCAATGATCCCAATTGCCTTAGCTGTAAGAGTCTCATTGTAAAATCCTTTGTTTGAGCTGTCTTTTCATTTGCATGGTGCTGTTTCTGCATTTGATGGACCACCCTAGAATACCTGTTGTCTCTTCAACCCAAAAGTGGATCTCTCATTTAATTACTGTCAGAGCATGAATTCTATTCACTTGCTGGGATCACAAAACTTCCTACGGGAATGCTCATCGGCCACAGACAAAATGATGCCCAGTTGAAATTTAATTCAAAGATGGGGAAAAAATCCTCTAAAGACTGACCATTTGTATCACAGCTGTCTTGAAGGGAAGAGAGACTAGAGACTTGCTCTGCTCTATACTTGAAACTTCAGTCAGTCCCTAACTCAAAGATTTATTTCTCAGGCCACAGGAGCCACAACACAGGAGGCTCAACACACCCTGGCCTGTACGATGTGAATGGAGCCACAAGTCAGGTGGCTTTCCCAACATCAGGCTTTGAATCCAGCTGATTCAAGTGCACAACTGAAAACTCTTGAGCTCCATTACAGCTCCTAACCTGTGGGACAGCCCTGCCTCTCTGAATTTAATAAGATTTTAAATGGGACCAGGTGTCTACATAAGCTAAAAGAGTCCAAGGGAAATCTCTCACTCACTCACTGGTAGCCACAACCATGTTCTGTAGGTCCAACCACCAGTGTCACAAGGACACGTAGAAATGTTCTTTACCACCAAAGTATGTGTTGCTGTCCTTGATCCTAAACATACAGGCTGTCTTTTAATTAGCAACATACTGCCCAGAAGAATGGCAAGATGTGTCTAAATTTAACTCTATCTTAACTGCATCAGGAAGTTGCCTTCTGACACTGACCAGCTCTGAAACTTTTGGTACATCTCATGCTAATGGAGTGAGGCTGCAGCTGGCAGCTCCTCCCAGGCTCTCCCTGGGCTCTTATTCACCAACCTCTGAGTAGCACCTGCTGCAGGCAAAGCCTCCTGGGAGTACCAAACTGGTCCAGTGTTCCCGTGTGGGAGAATAGGATGTTCTACTGAGCCACTTCAGTGCTGGCAAGCAGAGGAGTTACAGGCTGCAGTGGGATGGGGAAAGGGTAATTGAAAAGGTGGGAGATTTTTATAAGGATCATCCACAGGGTGAATCTCAAGATTGGATTTGTCATAGAGAAATCCCACTTTGTTATTCCAAATTATCTTGGTTCCAGTTCAGTTCTGTGTGGGTGGAGATGTATGTTAATGTGAATGTAGTATGTGTACAAACAGAGCACAGCTAGACTGACACCTCTACAACCATCTGGCTTCCCTCACACTTGCTACTGGCTCCATTGTGTCAGGGATTGATGTGACCCCACTGATAAGCAGGCACAATTTGTCAGAGCACAGCCCATTCTGCCATCTTTAATGCTGGCTGGGAATGCAAAATGGAAAACTGCAGGGCCAGGGGATAGAGCACATCCCTTCCCCACCTGCCTCCTTATTCCAGGAGGGAAAATGGGCCCTGGTGGAGCCCTGGCTCACACCAGCTCTACTCCTCTCTCTCTTCAGGCTTGCTGTATTTCTTCTCCCTGCCCAATTTCCCTGTGAGGGAGAGTGGCCAGGCTCACTTCCTCTCCCAAACCAGATGTGAGGTTTGGGACTGCATCTCCCAGAGAGCTGGGCTATGTTATCCCGTACCAACGCCCAGCCGTGTGGTGGCCTTGATGTTGCAGCACGCAGTGAGTTCAAAATGCCAGGGAGGTACTTGTGTTGAGCACATCTCTCTTGTTACAATGGGTGGTCCAAGCCTGCTGACAGCTTTAATTTAGTAAGCTGATGGTGGCTTACTAAAGCTGTGTGGCTGTGTCTGTTGGTTTGACTGAGCTTGAAACACATCCTCTTCACTCCCCCTGGCATAGCCTATTTGGGGTCACAAAGTGCCTCTTCTACCAGGGGAATCATGCATCCCTAGGTTCCCCTCCTCCATTTGCCCTTCTCCCCTCGTGTTGCAGCCTAAAGAGCATCCTAGGCAAGTTTCTGACATTTGAGTGTCTGGCAGCAGCAGGATGACAGCATCCCTGCCTGCAAGAGCCTCAGAGTTAGAGGGTGATATCCAGGGGCCTTCATGGAGTCCATGCCCCAGGAAGGAGGCAGCAAGAAGGTCTGCAGCTCTCCAGATGGCCCTTAGTACATGTGAGCAGCCCTACCCCCCTTTACACAGACTGGTCCCTTGGACACAAATGTGCACTGCGGCAGAAATAGGGTCTGTGTACGGGAGAGGCTGAGCTGGAACAAGCACTGGAGTTGAGACAGCCTTCTTGGTGATTGCTCTTGTTTATTTAGTATCTACTGGTGGAGGGCAGCTTAATCCTAGTACTTGCCTTTCTTCCCACATTAAATGCCATTGTTCCAACCCTGCAGACCCAGGTGCTAACAGATTTAACAAGATGAAGGAGCAGGGGGTGTATAATTGTGATCCAATATATGTCACAGCTTACACAGCAGATAATTGGTGTGTGCCAAAAGGCAGTGATAAATGGCTCAGGGAGATTTCTCCCTCTAAGAGCAGCATTTCGAACCACCAACCTCTATAATGTGGGGAAAACTACACATCCTCAGTCCCGGGGGTCCTACCATGAGGTGTAAGCAACCAACTTAGCTCTCCTTTGGCAGCCCTCAAGCACAGCATTTTGCCTTACTTGGGGCAGTGGATACACCTCATGCTTCCTCAGTTTGTTTTGACAATCTTCTACTTTGAGACCATATTTAAAGAAAATAAATTAGTTAATTCTGCCAAACCAAAGGGTTTGATGTTTGATTGCAAGTTTTGGGAAGAGACAGAAAATGTGGGGTTTTTTTCTCAGCCATGAAAACTTAGAGTTTGGTTGACACACTTCCCACCACAACATTGCAGTCTTTCAGTTCACACTGCTTTCTTAAGCCATCTTTTTGTTTTGGGCTGTGGCTTTTATGGTGGATCTCAGGTTTCCTTGTCAGGTTTGGGAGCTGTGTGTCTGTCCTCAAAACTGCTGAGCATGTCTCAAAGGTCCCTTTCCCTGCACACTTAAGAGTTGTTTTTTAGGTATTGTTTTCTATTGCTCAGGGGCTAAGAAAATGCCAATGAAATAGCCTGATGGAGAATGAATTTCTCTGGAGGAAAGAGAGAACCGCAGACGCCTGCCCTTCTATTCCTGTTTACCTTTGCTTTCAGGAGGTCAGTTAAATTGTGGGCATAAACTTACATTGTGGTTTGCAAACTGATACTCACCAGAAGGTGTTCTGGCGTCACAGAGCATTTTGAGTTTCAGTTTCTTCTTTCCCAGATCCTTTATGTGTTGGTAATAACTTGCAACACATGTATCACAGCAACATTATTTGCACAACATTTCTGCTGCATCACAATTAAATTTAGTTAGCAAAATTCCCATGAAGATGTTACTCATGTGGAATGACCAACAACCCATTTCAAACTTGGACTTTCCCATTTTTTCTGTGTGATACAGCTGTGGGATTTCTTCATAAGAAGTGATTTAAAGGTTCATAGTTTTTAATTCTGTATATGTAGATAAAGGGTGTGGGGGGGTAATGGTTCAGGCAGCAAACATTCATTTGGCCTCCTACCTCTCAGTTATCCCCTTTCACAGGGGACATAATCACCCCATGGAACTCGATGCTGCAGGATATTGTGGAAAACAACCATCTCAGTGGCTCAAACACCACAACAGATGATAAGAAGCCTCTCATGGTCAAATGCAGTGGTATAACCAAAGCTCCATCTCTGGATGTGTCTGCAGTGCAAGCCATCGGGTGCTAAAAGGGTGCTCGAAGGGAAAAGATCCCTCTGTCAATGCCAAATTTGTATTCTTCAGTTGCTGTTAAAGCTAGGAAAACAAACTATGTCAACTTTTGATCTGATCCAGTATAGCACTTACTTCCAATTTACACTGGCTGGGAGTCAAGCCTGGTTTCTATCACAGTGTGTTGTGCAATTCTTGCTCTCATTTCCAGTGCTGTCCTCCCCATCCCATCCAACAGAGGTGAGTTTGTATCTCAAGGAAAAGAGAGTATTTTCTGACTGCAGTCATATTTGTACCATAAAGCCTTGCCCAATTTTGCTTCTGAATTCTTACTCAGTGAACTGCTTGCACTTACTTCAAAGAAAGTGCTTACATGCAGCTGACTTTAACAGATACCTTGGAGTGAGAATCCATTGGTTCCCTATCCATGTGATGGCTGTCCCCTCATTTTATCATCCATTTTCTCGGTACTGGGCTCTAACAGAAGCTCTCTTAGACTCTCCCTTCCCATGGATACTGTCCTGACACAGAACCCAAGAGCTGCTATCTTAGATCCTCAAGTAAGGAGGGGCTTTTTTTGCTAGACTGACCTAAGGAGAAGAGTCAGCTAACTGAAGAAGAGCTTTCCAGCAAGAATTAATGGGATATAGTGTGTTTTTCAAATTCCCTTAGGAGAGCCCTGATGTCAAAAGCAGAGGCTGGCAGATCTATGAAGTGGAACTATCTGGGGTTGTTGGGATTTCTGTCCATTCATCATCCAGGCTCTTCCACAAATCTGCACTGTCACCTTTGTTGGCAAGTCTGTATTTTTAGCATCTTGAGATCCCTTGGATTATACAATACTCCTGAATTTCCCTGATCCTGGAGCTAGATGTGCTTGCACCCAGACCAGATAATACTTATCCTTGATTTCACATTCTTCCCTGGCAAGGCTCCCTCACTGGTCAGCAGTCCATCTTCACTGCCATGTGCTGCTGATTGCTTTAATGATCTAGAAAGGAAGATGTAGAATAATACAAGAAGGATGTGTAATGAGGTAAGCAAGATGTATAGTGAGATAAAAGCAATGCAAACACCTCCTGGATAAGAAAGGACTTGACAAAGCTTGGGGAGTCACTCCTCAGTGGTTCAGTGAAGAGGGACACCCTTTACAAGAGAAAGTCAGTGTGATAAAAACAAGTAAAGGCATCCTGGAGCTGTTCTCTGACTGATGGACGTTATGGGGATCTAAGTGATATATAACAATGCTCAGTGAAGAGGCTGGAACTCGTAGTCGTGGTGGGACCACTGTTGAGGTCCCAACACCTTTGTATCAGCTGCTCTGAGCTACAGGTCTGATCACCCACCCCCATGGGAGATAACACAGTGACAGTGGCAAGACCCTGACCGTTCCAGGATGAACATTACCTCAGGAAGGAGAGAGGGAGTCATCAATATGAGTGTGCCACTGGTCTTCAAAGGGACAGTTGGCAACACCTGCCTTTTTCCCTTATAAGCACAAAAGTGATGGAGGATAAAAAAGTTAAAGAATGGGGAATTCCAGTGGAATACACATATTTTAACACCAGCAGTACTCAGAAAGTGCCTGGGTAGCTAGAAGGCACAGGGCCATTGCAAATAACAGTCAGTTATGCAATTTTTCTTCTCATTCTTTTTGCTGGCTTCTGAGAGTTGGCCTAGGGAGTTTCCTTCTTGGTGGAGAAGGAGGGGGGGCATTGGGGGCAATGTCTGACTTCAGTTATCTCTGTACCATCAGGCCAACTTCTATAATTTTGGAGGCAGTCAGCAAGGCCCAGAAACACTGCAAATAATGACCACTTGTCAGAAGGAGTATGAGTTATCCTGCTCCAGGACCTGTCTTTGGCTGCTCATTGACTGAGCTGCTTAGCTGGCAGGTATACACATGACAGAGGATGAAGAGCAGAGAAATGCTTACTCCACACTTGAGCCCTCCAAGCCCTGACATACTTTCTAGGAAACCTGGTGCTGGCCACTGTTGGACATAGGATGAAAAGAGGGATTCATTCCACATGTGTATTTCCAGTGGCCCCCTTTCTTTTTGTTCTCTGGTGCTGCAAGCACAGTTTCAGGCTTTGGCTCCTACACCCACCATGACCTCCCATGCTTTAATGTCTGCAGCACCTGTATAGAAACCTGGAGCATCCTGCATTTGATTGCCTTGTTCCACCAGCTACAAGTCTGGAGATGACCTGGCTGTCATGGTGACAGTCTGGAATAACACCTGGACCTTCAGGGTGTAGGAAGAGGGTTAGATAGTGTCAGAGTGATTTGAAAGAGAGACAAAAAGATTGTCTACTCTGGAGTCACTATGGGCTTTGTGTTGAGCCAGCTTGGTGGAATCAGCAGTTCTCAAAACTGCTCAAGAGTGTCATACCCCACCCGCCTGGAGACTCCAGCAGTACTGAAAGCTGGCATTTTGCTTTATTAATCAAGTGCTGTTTTCTTGTGCCTTTCTCTTAGCTGCAGTTACAGCCTGTGTAGTCATTAGCAGCTCCAGGCTGACACACAAGCAGAGAGAAGACTGCTCACCACTCATCAAATGCTGAGTTTATTTGCATGCTTTCATGCAATTTTTAAAAGTGCAAACAGATGTCATGAGATTTTTATCTCATTACCTTCATATGGCTTTTATCCTCATTAAACTTTCAAAGAAATACTACATGCCACCAAGTTTTTGGTCCAGAAACTGTAAGAAGCCTCATGTAAAGAATAGCCCAAAGCCAGGTACCTTGGTTACATAACAAGCCTAAATACTCCAGGACTGAAGTGTTGTACAAACTAGAGTCTTATCAGCTCAGACTGATCCAAGCCACAGAAGACTGTCTTCCTTTTTCATACACTCTTCTTTCATTTACAGCTCTGAATATCTTGGTATGAAACTCCCTCCTCTCTCTTCTGTTGAACTGATTGCCTTCAGTGCACGTTGTGTCAGCCCAAGACATTGTCTCTTCCGAGAAGTCCTTGTGGCTGGGAAGTGCTCTTGCTGATGAGCTGCAGGCGCGTGCAAGGGGGTGGCACCCCGATAGGCTGCCCATCAAAGGGTCCCTGGTGAGTCTGGTGTGCAGGTAACATGTCCAGCCTTTCCTGTCTGCTACATAGCCCGGGAGAGGATTTGAAGTGGACTGGAGGGTATCATAAGTATGGGAAGCATAGGGAATTGCAGTACTGCAATGCATTATTAGAAGCTAGGCTTCCTTCACTCTGCTGCTCTCCATAGATTTAACTTTGCTTACTGGAGTTCATTCCTCAGAGCAGTACCTGCACCTTTACAGGGATCCATGCTGGTGCTCCTCTTTCAACAAAAATACCTCCTGTTTCTTTGAAGCTGAAATTGAACAACTTTTCTTCCAAGCTACTTTATATTGCATCTAGTCCAAGCATCAGCAAGAAATTCATCTACATTTCTGCATTATTGTGCCAGCAAACAGGAACTGCAGCAGCATCCCAAGGTGAGGTCTGATCTCTTTATCATATCATCAATTTTCACACCACCATAAAATGGTCCGGTGCCAAAACAGATAAGGGGGCAAATCAGACAGACTTCTCCACTGTTCTGCCCAGGTGACAAGCGCTATTCATACGACATCACTCTCTATGGGCTTTGACTGAGCCACACAGAGTCTCCCACAAACAAAGGGGATGAGAGAGATTCCACTATGAAGCACTCAGCATGTAAGGAGACAAAAGAGTGATGGGATATGGGAGGAAACAAATAAAAAAGCTTTTTTTTTTTCTCAAGATCACAGAACAGGTCAGCAGCATTAGGTAACACAATGCTGAACTAAATACCAAAGTGCAGGTGCTTCCTGTAGGACTCCTTCTGTAGATCATTTAGTCTATTGAGCAGGTTTTGTTACAGAAATATTTAGGAAGATGTTCACAGCTTTGATTTGGGTTCACAGGCACATCAAACATGTTGCAGCTGTGTATCATTGGAAATGAAATGAGCAATGGCATTGTAGAATAGGACAATCTGTCAAACTCATAAAGCCCTTTTTGATTCCCATTTGTAGGAATAAAAGAAACATTTGTGCAATCACATAAACTGTTAAACATTCTAGCATCATTATGCTGTTAACTCCCTTCTGTACCAGATGGAGGAAGGGCCATTAGACATTTATCCAATCTGATTTTTGACAAGATTCTTTAAGACCCCTGATAATCTTGTCAGAAAAGGTATTTGGCATTAAAAAAAAAATTGCTTAGATGAGAAAGCTGGAATGGAGGGTGGTGTTCTGCAGAAAGAGCCTGCCCTTCCAGAGCGTCCAGTATGTCCTCTACTATATCTGCCAGGGCAATTCTGAAGAAATAGCCCCATTGCCCAGTTTCCAAAGAAAATATCAATTAAAATAAATAATTTTGTTCAGTTTTTCATTCCACTAAGATATTGAGCTGGAATATTGAAGAGATGCATGGATTTTGCTCTGGTTATTTGCAGAGCTGTTTCACATCAGGGTCACTGTTTCATCAATTGAAATGTAAATCACAGCTGAGCCGGCAGGAAAGGTGAAATAGCTAAGATGGCAGGAATCCATTGTTTCAAGCCTTTTGCTCAGAAAGCTTTTCTATTTCTTTTCACCGACATCTTATATGTTGGTTTTTTGTCACCCTGAGAATCAGACCTTTTGATATTGTTTTCATAATTTCTAGCCACTTTTCCAGGAAAGTAACTATAAATATAGGTGTTTATACATTCCACGAAAGATATGCCTTTTGATGGACGTCTCTCACAGCCAGTGCAGTTGGGAAGATGGTAACCTGACTACCTAATCCCTGGTCATGGTCAAAAATCTATAAATATTGAAAGAACAAATAATACTTCTTCTTTCACCACACCTTGAGCTGCGTCCGTGTGAATCATTTCATGTCCAACAGTGACATTTTTTCTATTCCTTTCTTTTCCTCATAAAACATAATTAACTTAATCAGAGTTTTGTTAAAGGAAGGAGCCCAGAGATAGGCTGAAGCCTCTCCTAAGCGCCTTTCTGTCTGGGAGGAATTCAAGTCCCAAATATTGAATGTTCCAGTCTGGCATGCTGAATGTCACACAAATATCAGCTGTAGTACAAGTGAAAGGTTTTGGTGAATCATTGGACAGTGCCTGAGACTGTTAACAGTTCTATTAGCAGCCCTGTTAAAAAAAAAAAAAAAAACAGCCTGAAAATTATCCAGTGTAAAAATATGTAACAAATTAATTTAGTGCAGACCTCCCAAGATTAACAAAACACACCCTGAATTTATTTTGTATAAATATTTGTGATCACAACTGGCCTTTTTAGAGGACTCAGAATTTGCACCCTGGGAAGACAACTACTTTAAAAAGGGAAATTCACCAGGTTTTTTCTATCTACACTTTATACCTGATCCACCTAGTTGCCTAAGTTTTTTTTCTGGGAGCAGAAGCATGCACCACTTTCACTGTTTCACAGCAAGGCTCTCCCCACTCTCCAGACATGGAGATTCCTAGGGAAAACAGAGATATCTGAGGGGATCAGAGATATTTTAGGCTGTGGATCTGTCTTCTGCTGTGCAGTAAATTGCAATATCACCTTCTCTAAATGAGAAAATATCCACTTATGCAACAACCAGGTGAGCTACACTCCCTCCACAAAGGGGTGCAAATCCCACTTGTTCAAAAATCCAGAAGTTTATCATGCACTACTCAAGAAAGAGAAGCAATTGTGAGGTTTAGAGCTTCCTGCCTAAATGACCCAATGTGAAATGAAAGAAACTGCCCTTTTCAGAAAGGCAGTATCAGCATGAGTGATAATTTTTGGGATTTTAAGGCCAATGAGGCCTACATAGTTCATGACACACACCAAAACACCAACTCACAAAGCGGGAGCTTAGTTATAGCCATACTTTACAGAATCTTGTACTGTGTTGGCAAGTAAAATTAATTTAAATAAGGGAGAGGCACATGGTTGGTGTCTGCTTGAGGCTATAAAGCAGTGCTTAAACTTGCATGTAAGTAAAGAGATACAAGCTTAAAGGAGAAATATGTGTAGCTGACACAGCGAGGTGGCTGCAGTCATGGCTCACGTAGCAGCAGTACAAAGGATGTCTGCAAAAGAGTGGATGATGAAGTGAGGCTCACTGGCACATTGATGGTTTTTCATACATTGCTTGTTCAATACATTTATTCCATGTAGGGTGGTGTCACCTATCCCAAAGCTTTCAGGATGCTCCTCTGTCACAGGTTTCCAGAGTGGTTTCAGCTGTGGATTCACTGTCTACCTTCACCAAGCAGCCACAGCCACCAGCCTGCAATCACCTGCAGCATCTGTGTCTCAGCCAAACTTCTCCATAACCACAGCCAGCCAGTCTCTTTGTTAAACAGCTTCACCCTGGACCAACACAATGATTGTTTTCCCAATCTGTCATGCCTTTTAGCCAGGGGCCCACTTGTCACAGCTGGAACAGAGGCTGCCCTAGCTGGGACCAGGGACAACAGCCACAGCTGGCACAAAATGAGGAGTGGTTCAGACAAAGCCAGTGAAAATACTGCAGTTCACCCCAGGAAGACAGACCTAATCCTGCCATACTTGAGTTCTGTCCCATCCTTTAGATGTACACCACCTCTTTTCCTATCTCAGCATTCCTCCAACATCCATTACCATACAGGCTTCCCCATCTGGCTTGTATCCTCCCAAACACCTCAAGCCAGCAGCACCCTGGCCACAGGCAATATTTTTCATTCAATTTTTTGTTTGTTTTATTAAAATACTAACAGTAAAGACATTAATTAGTCAGACAGAGCAAGTAGGAAACACAAGGCAGGATGGAAAGGTTTGACCAGCTATAAATAGAAGATAGAATAAACAGACAACTGAGATCCATGGGCTGCAAGGTTGGGCTTCACGTGGAGCCAGTACCTGCTGCCGCAAGACTTCCACCACTTTGTTTGTTTGCTTTTAAAACAAAAATTATTTACAATAATGGACTCCAGGCTGAGATTCACCACTTTCTGGGAAAGCATTATTACTTAGTCAGCACTGGCAGGTGTTGTTTTTTTTTTACCTTCTGTGCTCTACTTGACCCACTGCATGCTAGAGGCAAGGTAGGGCTTTTGGCATGGACTTCATTTACCCCAAAACCTTGGGATGTGCTGGCAGCCTGGGCAGCTGCTTGCAGACTAGCACGATGGGCCACAGCACATTAGCTGAGCCTACAGGGGGCTTAGGATATTTCACGGAACTGGAGATTTTTGGGAACAGGAGGCATGGTTAGACAGGGGAGCACATGGAGGCCTCTGCCCTAGGGGCACACAACAGGAGGGGATCCTGAAAGGTCTAAGGGAAACATGCACTGACACTATGGATGAGCCTTGGAAACATTTCTGAGCAGGGGAAAGAAAGGATGCAGATGATTGTCCTGAAATATCTACAGAGCCTTCACAGAAAGGCTTCGCAGGGAGTGGGGATGGACTCTGAGCAGACCTGACACAAGCTGGTGGAAGCACATACGGGGTGCAGAGGGTCAAGCATTTTGTCTTCCCATGCTGGCAGGTTGTCAGGGACAGGAGGGATCACCCAGTACAGCTGTCAGAATGGCTGTCCCAGGTCGATGTGTGTGGCAGTGGGCAGACACCACAACGGCTCCTCCTGAACTCAGGCCTCCACTCAAAGACCACTGCCTGCAGCTGCTTCCACACAAAATAATGCCACTTTCCCCCAGGCAATAAAGGAAAGCACACTTTTCTTGATCATGCAAACATCACAGCCCCTTAAGAAGGTGACTGTGATCACCACCACCCTGGGACAGTCCCTGTGGGTGAGGTGCCTGGGTGAGTATGGTATTTTTCAGTCAAGTCTCCACCTGAATGAAGAAAAGGCAGGAATTCTTAGCCTGACTAATGCTCCGCCACTGAATTTCAGCCATCACTGCAGTTGAGCTCAGTAACATGTTTTTATCTCCCAGAAAATCAGCCTGTCTGGACACCAAGCCATTAAGTGATGGTGAGCCCCACACAGTCTCCAGACATACTCTGCTTCAATGCATGCCAGCACCCCCTGTGCAACCTGCCTCATTTCTTATTTACATTTGCCAGGCTTGAAACTGCAACCCCTGTTGCTTGTTATGCCTCTCTCTCCTAGATTAAAGAGCCCTAAAATGCCACCCTTTCAGCATTATCATCTGCCCTTTGCTATTATTGCCTCTCAGTAAATAAAAGGGACTTCCCAGTCATTATTTTATACCCCACAACAACAGTGCTTTTTCAGATCAATTAGTTTTCACTCGTCTTATCTGCATTCAAGTCTCACCTCCTTTTCAGTGTTTCCATTGCCTGCTCAGGGACCTTTCCTGTGTCTCCTCTGACCTCTGGGAGAGAAGCTGAGCTGACTCAAAAGGGGAGCTTGGTGTGAGGACATCCGATCTGCTTACAGACCAGCCAACCTAATGTCGAACACAGATGATGCCTTTGTGCATGTCTGAGCTTCTCACTGCACATCCTGGGGAGATAATGATCGCTGGCTTGCCCGTAAAGTTACATCCCCTTTAGCACAATCAGCTTGTACAAGACACATCAGTTTTTGTGACTGGATATTTATCTATAAGGACTTTCATCCTCTACCTTGTGCACAATTACCTTTCAATAAGAACCTCTCAATTGAAATCATCTTATGTCACACACTCTCCCTTTCTATCCCTAAATACATAAAAAACATCAGGGCAAAATCTTTTTCTGCAAACAACTACAAAAACTAACTTGACTGGGGATGCTCTTTGGATTTTCTCCCTCTCTCTTCCAAATTACTATTTTTTCATTCTGGCAAGTACCTACCCAAAACACAGAAACCAATCTCAAGTGGGTCAGACCAACTTCATTGTCCATCTTGAGAAAAGTTTAAAATGTAATCTGTCAACAATGTATAGTTTAAAAAGCACACTGAAGGTCAGTTTGGACTACATGACAGTGAAATCTCTTTTAAGGGATGGCTTAGCTTTTAAATATAAATAAATTTTAAATATAGCTTTTCAACCCCCTGCTATGATTTTACAAAGTAGAAGCAGCATCACTGTTCCCTAAAATATCCTAACCACATCATGTTAGAAACTGAACTTTACTATTTCACTTTGTTTCCTAGCTACCAACATTTCTTTTTAGCTTAGTAGTAGAGATGAGCAGTGAAATTTGGCACTCAGACTGCAACTTCATAAAAGCCTTAAAAAACCTCATGCATATATACATATCTATCTATATATACATCTGTAACAATTACAGTTGCTACCATTCTCTTTTCAGAAATGTTTCAGTTACCACTGCCTCCGTCCTGGTTATCCACTTATTCCCATCCTGGGGCCCCTGCCAGACTAGTCCTGGACACCCCCCAGTTCTGCCCCTGCCTCACAGCCCACTCCATCCCAGCCCCCCCAGCTCGGCCCTACACCCTTTTCCCAGCCCAGCCTCATCTACTGTCAGAGCAGTCTCTCTTCTCTCACCCTTTCCAGCTCTACCAGTCCCTTTGCATTCATCACATTAAAGAAAACTTTTCATGGTCATCTCTTTTATCTCCTTCAGTGAACAGTTAATCAGAAAAAATGCTTTCATGTTGCTAAATCAGGGCCAGTGGGCAAAGCCAGGCTGACAAGAGACATTTTCCTCTGCTACTAACCTGGGCTAAATAGTATTAATTACAGAGGCTGGGCTTTGATTGCTGGAGTGTGGTGGGGCTGGCGAGAGCTCCCTCCTCCCCCTCTGCTCCCTCCCACCACAGACCCACACTGCACCTCCTTACCTGCCTGCCCTTTGCCAGCATCCCTATCTCATGTCACAGCACAGCTGCAAGTGGGACCCCCTAAATCTTCACCTGGGCTGCTCAGACAGTAACTGTGGGAGAGTCAGGTCCCTGGGCTAGAGGACAGTCCAGCTGGGTGGTTGGGGTGTCCCTGTCCTTGCCTCCCCCATGCTTGTCTGCCCAAGGCAATGTCTTTTCCAGGACAAAAACTGCTTCTTTTCATGTGTTTAAAAGAACCTGAGTTCTGGGAGGCAACTCAGTAGACATCACCCCATACAGTATTTCTCAGCCTGTGATTTGTGGGCCACAAGTGGTCTGTCAGATGTCAAAGGTACTGCAAAATTACTGCAGACAATTTCTTGGGACAGACATCCATCCTCACACATGCCACAAAGAAGCAAAGACAGCAGGCAGTGGGAGCAGAAGGCAAATTGAGGACAATGTGCTACAACTCAGTCCTCCATGGGGTGGTCCAGAGGTGTTTATTGCTCTTTCAAAGAAAGAAGAAAAGTCAGCCAGACTAGCCCCACAGACACAAGAGGCCCATCTCTGCACATCTCCAAGGATATTATTGTGCCCAATCTCTGTTGGGGCTCCTCACGTTTCCCAGGTGGAAGGTGACAACCATCCCAAAGGCAGCATCAGCAAACAACTGGTTACCAACTCTGCTGAATTGGCTTCCCACAAATTAGCAAAACAGGCCAAATCCTCAGACAAAATGAATCACAGATGAAACACTCTGTTTTTTAGAGACAGAATGCCACTAACTTTTTTCCCCATCCCTTTCTGAGTTAAGCAGGACTTTACAAAAATGACCACAGGAGGAATTTTCAGGGCAGTCACCCTCTGTTTCAGCAACCTTCCCTTGGGATGGGTGGCACAGTTTGAGGCCTGAGACAAGCCATGATTTAAGCTGATTAAGGTGACTGTCTCTGGTAACCCATGGTGCCAAGCCCTGATCCCATGCAGCTTGTGGGCAGCATAATGGGAGCACAGCACTCCAGGAAAAGGGCACCTCCAGATTCACTACAAAACTCATCTGGAACAGCCAGACAGGATGATATTTTCAAATGCTTTTTGATTTGTTTTGAGTGTTTGCTACTGTATATGAAGACCTGTTTGTCCAACCAGTGTGAGCTGCAGTGTGAGCCCAAGTGGATGACCTTTGAAAGTTGGAGTGCCACATTTCCATCCTGATACTGAAGACGCCATGTCCTTCCTCCTCCTCCTCCTCCTCCTCCTCCTCTTTTTCCTCCTCCTCCTCCTCCTCCTCCATGCATCTGGTTTCCACAGGCTCACCCTGCCTCCTGACGCAATGCTTTGTTCTACCATGCACAAGCACAGAGGGAAGCAGAAGTGGTAAATCTGGTGCATTTTTCCTCAGTCTGCACTCTGATCTTCTATGTGCTCTTCTCAAGGGCATACAGATCTGGTTTTCCCAGACAGCAACAGGCTGGAGTCTCCACCAGGGCAAATCAGCACATGGCCTTGGAGGTCTGCCAGCATGGTCTATCCTCTTAGACACACTTCCTCTGAAAAGCAAAGAATAGGAGAATTTGGAAAACACCTGGGGTGATCAGGGCCCAGCAACCAAAGTCAGCTAAACCTTGATACAGCAGTAGTTTGCATGGATCAGATGCTTAGGACAAGTTTACTCCAAGATTTTTTGGGAACAGGGCCCTTTGGACTACCTGGATCTCCAGGCAAAGGACCTCAGACTTATCAATATCTTCATTCCCACCTTCAAATTACAGTGTAGCACTTAAGAGAATGAAATACCAAAGTAACCCAACTAGGTAGTTGTCTCCAGCTACTCCTCTCTATATTCAAAAGTGTTTTAAGCTGACAGTGCTATATTTATAGAATACAGGATAGCAGTTACTGTGCAACACCCTGGAAGAGCTGTTAAGGAAGGAGAAATAGGCATTTTGCTATCTAGGAGGACAGTACAGACCCTAGGGATAAACACATCCTCAGGCAGCATGCAGTAGTGAGGGAAGCTAAGGCTTGAGTGGACATTGCTGAGTTTAGAGTTAAGAGCCTATTGCTATGAGTGACAGCTCAGAGTCCTCATTGCAGCATAATTCAGACTACAAACAATGCAGTGGCTTTTTACAGTGATTTCAGATTTTTAGGGCTCTCTTCATTGCCAGAAAGATGATTTTTTAAAATTTTTTTATTTATTTTTATTTTTTTTACAGTGAAAATGTAGACGATAAGAAGGTAAGCCTCCATCTTGCCCAAAGTTTTCTAGTAGGCAGGTTTTTAGCTGCTTCTGAGAGAAAGACAAGAAGCTTTGCGTCAGTAGGATAATGTGCTTCCAAAAGAGTTTCTTCCTCAGAAGTTGTCTCTCTTGCTTAGAAGTTGTTTTCTGCCTGGAGGCGGGGTGGTTTCTGTCCAAAGCTACTTGATTTGACTTTGTTCTTTGTTTATTTTCAGCTCTGCAGGCTGTCACTGTGAATAATGGGTCTTGGGTACTAGAACACAATTCTCAGATCAATATTGTCTTCCATGGTAAATTTCAGGGCTACTCAATTGCAGAATAAATCTTATCTTCATGGAGGGGATGGCTGGTGCCCTTGAAGATGGGACAGGCTGCCTGTACAGCACTTCCCTGTCCATGCACAGAAGGTCATAGCTCCTCACTGAAGTTCTGCCTGTGATGGCCAGGCCATCCTCCTGCCTGAGTAATGAGCTGGTCCTGCCTGAAGCTTTCCTGAGCTCCACACTTGGGAATCTACTGCCACATGGTGGCATACACTCTCTCTTCCTGGCCCTAGGAATCCCTCCTTGGCTTCCAAGAGGTAGCACATGTGGTAAGAGCACTTCTGAAGTCTGCATTGCAACTAGCTCACCAAGTTTCCAGGGACTCATTCTGGAGCTGCTAGAAGCTTTTCCATGAGCATTGTTTCCTGTTTGAAGCAACACAAAAGTATGAGGAATGCTGGCAAAAAATCTGAGAGAATCTCATGTTCTTTAGTGTCAGCAGGTAGGATCCGTTAACAAAACACCTTTACCTAACCTGAAAACAGTAGAAGTATTTCCACAAAGCAGATCAAGGTCTGCATCAATCTCCTTGAATTTCTGCTCTGCAGCAGATGCAAAGGCAGCACCAGGCAGGATAATAAACTATAGAGATCATTCCTTTTCCTGACAAAGACTGAAAAGCAGGAAGGTGCTTGTTACAGGAGCTGGTGGAGAGTATCCCTTGCTCTGTCTGTGTGCAACACTTTCAGTTTTCAATGCTGTGTTTCACTCCTTGAGGCCACAGGTTGCTTTGTCCCGGGTCAGGCAGCTGCATGCTAGAGAGGATGCATTTGCAAGGCAGCTGCTCAAAACAAGGCTGACTGCTTCCTTCCGGAAGGGTGGTGGCACCTGTGGGTGGAAAATCCATGGCAAGTGCCCTGGGGCCACCTTTGCTCTGGAGGCTGTGAGGCAGCATGCTTACAGCCTTTTGTTTACACGGTGCTCTGTGCACAGTGCTGGAGATGGCAGTTTTGCACAGCATGCTCAGCTGGCTGGGAGACGCAAGGAGCCATCCAGCCTAAGAGGGAGGTGGCAGAGCAAGGCACCTTCCCAAAGAGTCACCTCAGTAGAGCCACTTAGTCTGCAAAGAACTTTGAAGAATTGGACCCAAACCAATCATGCCTGGAGTTTGCAACAGAAAGACTGATGCCTGGCCTTGACAGCATTCTTGCTCTCCTCCACATCAAGACAAAGTTGAAGTCCATCCAGCAGCAGCAGCAGCTCCTGGATGCAGGAAAAATATAGATTCTGTGAAAATGGTGAGTTGCCATGGACCTTCCTCCCATCCCACCACAGCCCATGCCCAGTGGTAAAAGCTGCACCTGTTTCTTCTTCCAGCTTCACCCTCGCTGCAGTCCCCTGGCAGTGAAAATAATGCAGGGAGCAAAACAGGATGGGCACAGTGACACTGGGAGCAGTAAAGTGTGAGAAAATAAGGATGGGGAGGTGTGGCCCCTAGGGAGGAAGAGGAACTGTTCAAGAAGCATAATGGAGAGGGGGAAAGGAATAAGGGTGCTGTGGGCAACATATTAGGAAATTCTGCTGCAGTGGGATCTCTGTGTTGGCAGGACACTGGTGCCCAGAGGCACTCAGGCCTGCAGAGCAGGGACTGGAAGGACTATCTCTTCTGCAAGCCTAGTAGATGTCTTCATGACATATCACAGAGCTGCCCCATCTTCTGCCTCTGCTGTTCCTCAGCTGTGGATGTTAAATGCAAGCAGCAAGCAGGGAGCACAGTGCCTGTAGAAAAGCAGGCCACATAACTTTCTCAGACTCGCCTGAGAAACTGGGCTGGGAAATCATAACGGGGAATTAAAACAATCCTCAGAGATAAAAGACAGCCTTGCAGGTGTTGTTTGTCAGTTTCTTGTTTTCTTGCAAGAGAAGGTCAAGGGGTGGTGTACACCACTGATGAATGATGGTGATGTGTTAGTTTACTGACCAGTAAGAGTTTTACCTTTCTGGACTTTTGTGTATCAGTCTATAAAAGAAGATCTGAGGTAATAAACCTTAAGCTCTCCTGTTCAACTCACAGGAGAGTCCATGTCGTACTGCCTCGCCGTTCCCAATATAGTGCAACACTCAGCTGCCTGAGCTGTAGGGGAGGAAGTGATGGCCAAGGAAGGGGATTTTGCAAATGTTGGAACAAAATAGGCAACAAGGCTATTAGAAGCTCAGCCACTGTCATTCCATATGGTTTGATGTGCTATGGCAGTATATGCAGATAAGAGGGAGGCTTTGAGATTACCAGTATCCAGCTGTGGAGCATCAGGTGCCCAGGAGGAGCCCTGGGACCAAGCCATGGCCAGTATGGCAGCAGTCTGGCCACTTATTGTCAGCTGTGCCTCTATTCCTTCTCCTCATGGAGATGGGCTAGCCCTCTGCCCCAGAAACTCTGGCCTCATCGCTGCTCTCTGCTCTTGCCTGCTGCATTTTGTTTCATGGAAAATGATTCACTATGTGGGGCAGAAACCACATGTGTGCCCTGGGGGATCATGCTCTGCCTGGGAGACCTCAGACACCAGGGTAACCCGCCTGGATGATTAACAGTGGTGGAAGGTGCTGCAGAATGTGCTCAGGTTGATTCCCCATAGAGGCACTGTGTGAACAGGCAAACACATCAAGGGGTGTCTCCCTTTCATCTCACTGCTCCAAGCAGATGGGTCCAAAGCATCTCTTCCAAGGACAATATGGGGGAGAACTCTAATAACCTTACAGTGTGGAGCAGCGCCAGTGCTCCCAGTGGCCGCTCTGGAGGCAGCTAAAGGGGTGCCTTCTCCTCTTCCACCCTAATTGCCATTAATTGGCTCCTGCCTGCTGGCAGCAGAAGGGCAAGGGCTCTCCAAGGATCACTGTGCTAGGGTGACAGCATTTGGAGAAGGATTGTCGGCCCCTGCCTTGCCCCACCTCCATCACACTCTCCCCCACCCACCAGAGCAATACAATAACCTTTCCAAGTATAAGATTTTTCTGTCAGTATATATCTATTTCCTTCCAGGCCCTGCTCTGGAGGCTGCCTTGCCAGGGAGCTGGGGCAGGGGGGCAGGGCAGGGTCTGTGTCCAGAACCCAGAGGAGGGGGTGTGGTGGCCTTGGGCTAAGGGGGATATAAGCATTGTCCCTTCATACAGCACTGCAGCCACAGTGTCCAAGAGCACGTATCAGTGCAATGAGCCCTGCTGCTCTGCTGTGTGCCAAGGCTTCCTGTGCAGGTAACCAGAGCTTTGAGGTCCCCCACTGCAGAACCAGCACACCAGGGGATTCAGCCCACAAAATCCCAGTTTCCCTAGAGAGAGGTGCTGCTATCCCAGGGCAGCCAGATGGGAATGGGGCTGCATCCCAATGTGATCTCCTGGCTATGGCCTGCGCTGTTATCTTGGAGATGTGGAAAGATGGTAGGAAGGGAACTTCTCTTTCACTACTCCACATCCCAGTGCTGGCTGAGGGTGCACAAAGCAGAGTGTCCCCAAAACCCAGACTCCCTAGGAAGGGTTCTCCAGGACATGCTGGCCCTTAGCTCATCTGGCTCCAGTTTCCTGTGGCAGACCACCCTGCACTCTCCTCTCTCCACCTGACAGCCACACAAGCCATCCCCTCGTGTCAACGGGGGGATGGGAAGCTGCAACACAAAAAGCACCTTGTAGCTCTGACCAGGCATATCCCCATCAGACTGCCTCCCTGCTCCTGCTTCCAACCAGGACAAGTCCTTGCTGCAGAAGAAAAATATAGCCAAGCATGTTCCCAGTCCCTCATGGTTGCCCACATTGCAGCCAGGGCCAGTATCTGCAGGCAGCAGGCATCACATGAGCAACATGCTCCATGGCAAGCTGGCAGGGCATGCAAATGCAAACAAGACACAAATTCAGTTCTGATGGAGGGAGCTGCAGTGTCTTTCCCACTAAGGTTATTCTTAAACTGTTTATCAAAGGCTCACTGCTTTTGGCAGCAGGGTGAGCTATTTTTGGATGCCTGCTTCACCTCTCCACAGAGATATGCTGGCAGAGGCTTGCCCTTCTTTTGCCCGGCACCCTCGGACCTCCTGTGGTCTCTGAGGTTTGCCCCACTATGCTCACTACTGTTTGCTTCCTCACATGTCAAGGGACTTTTTAAGCAGGAGATCTGAGCTCAGGAACAGTCTCATTATGAGTCCTTGTTCAAAAAGCCCCTCATCCTTTCCTGCTGTCAGTGGTGACACCACTGCTTGAGTATGGGCAAAATGCATACTTGCACCTACTGTTCTCCTTCAGGACTGGTGGAATTTGTCCTAAGCCTGGCACCCTGAAGCTTTGCATTCAAGTTCTTTTCTCTTCTATTGGCTTTCCACTTGCTGCTGCCACATCTCTTCACCCACCTAGAAGATCAAGGCCATGTTTCCCTACTCCATGGGATTGCTGGGACAAGTAATTGGGATACGATAACTGAAAACTCAAAGCTTTCCTCATAGAGCCTCTTCTCTATGGATGGGTGAAGGACATGACAAGTTTCACTGAGGTGCAACATTTACAAAAGCGGTCTGGTGAGGCAGGTCTCTAAGCTAGGGCAGGAAGGCAACAGGGGTGCATGGAAGTGCAGTAGCTGGGTGTTGGAATCACTGAAAGCACAGACAGGGATGGGAATGCAAAGCAAGCCATCAGGCTCTGAGGTTAATAATAGGCTGTCTGAGTCTTGACTGTGTAAAAGAAAATCAGTCCTTAAAAGAAGCTCACTGGCAGAGTGCTTGGCCCTGACAGAATTATCCACAGGAGCCCAAACAAATGACTGGCCTCATTACCAACCCGCAGCTTCAAGCATGGCTTGAGACACGCTGGGCTCACATAAAGAAATCAGCACTGTCCACACTGCCCCTGCAGTACCAGAGAAAAGCATTTGGAGAAGTTTCCCAAGAACATCAACAAATTCAGGGATTTCTTTTTGTTGGCAAAGCACAAACCTTCTGCTGAAGGAAGATTTTCTTCATTCAAATATGATTTTGGAGAGCCAAAGGTACATGCAGGCCAGGAGATTCTCCTCCAGAGAAGAAATCCAGTGCTGGCATGTGCAAGGTTTGTACTCATTTGTGAGATCTGTACTCAAAGAGAACGGATGTGTCTTTTCCTACAAGAAGTGACTGGCTGAAAAGGTGAAAACCACTTACTTGGGCTGGTTAGAAAGCTTCAAGCTATACAAGCACACATAATTGTACTCTCCAGCCCTGAGAGTCAATGGACAGACTTCTCTAAAATGGGAGACTGGCTCAGACTTAGGACAAAATGAGGTGGAGCCCACTGTGATTGGTGACATCCACCACCCAGTCTGCCCTGTGGCCTCACTGGTCACCATCTCCATGGGCAAGATAGTGAGAGGAGACTGAAATTGCTGCCAGACCAACAGCAAAGAGCTCAGGAGTAAAGAAATCAAGGGACAAATGCCAAGGAAGAAACCTGTGTGAGGGAAGGGAGAAACACCTCCATGTTGAGGACACAGAACGATATCCAGCAGCACCCACAAGTGCTGGAGTGTGTGTGACTGCCATGCCAGCACAAGGCAATGTGTCTGGGAAAACAGGCATTCTGGTCTCTAAGCAAGTCAGGAACAAAATGGGCAAGGTCACTAAGCAGCTCCTTCAGACACGCATCAGGGGAGGTGACAGCAGCATGTGGCTGGCTGTGAGGGCCAGCACTGTAAGCGTGGCCAGGGCAAGCTTCACAGGGAGCACATGGAGTGAGTCCCACTGGTGCACTGAGGCTGCTGGCACAACATGTATTGCTGGCATGAGGTCTCACTGAGGCAAATTGCCCCCTGACATCTGTGGGCATGTTGGATGTGAGCAGACATTCTGATGGTGAGTGAGGGTGATGCCATGGGGGTACAGTCAGAAAGACACATTACCCATAAGAGGGTGCAAAGAAAAAAATCATACCCTTGACCTTTTCTCTTAGTAACAGGGGGCAACACTATGAAAGGTAGAGTGATTGGAAAGTCTAGGGCAGGGACCATGAGAACCTGAGCCTGCCTGCGTGAGGGATGAGTTCACTGTTCCCAGTCAGAGAACTCAAGAGGACAGAGTTTCTGGAAAGGAAACAAATGGAAGGCAAAAATTAAAGAACAAAAGTATCAAGGTGCTGTTACTGTAAGCAGGATTCACAGGTTAATTAAAGCAAAACTCACAGATCCCCCTCAAACCTTGAGTCGCAGTCCACTTGGTTGCCTTCAGCCCTGGGTCACCTGCAAAAGAGAAACAGAGAAAAATGCATCAGAGGGCTTTGCACAGTACTATGGCCAAGAGACTGCCATAGTACCTTTGCCTTCCTGGGGTCATGACAATACAGGGGTAGATTTCCCCGATATCAGTGCAAAGAACTCAGGCTGGAAAAGCTGGGGGAAAAGAACTTGGTGCAAGGTGGAAAAGAGACAGGGATTTGAAGGAAAAATGGGGAGAGAGACATCCTCCTGGACATCACAGGGAACACTAACAAACGCAAATGCAAGCAACCCCTGCACATTACTAATGTCCAGAAGGGTCCTGGTGTGTCCATTTTAATCCTCCATCCATCATTTGAGTTGACAATAGGCCCAGCATATAGGCCCCTTCATCTGACATTATTTCTGTCACAGAGCTCCTCATCACGAGCCACCACTGTGTTTTGTACAATGTCCTGATGGGTCAGCCACCTATCCCAAAATCTGGGCCAGGCCATCCAGCCCTATGTGTCAGAGCAAGACCCTGATGTGGCACAGGGAAGGAGGGGAAGGAATGACTTGGTCCATGTTGGCAGAGGCCCAGGGGTCCCAGCCCCACCTGGCAGCAGAACTCTTCTGCTTTGGGCAGCAGAACTCTTCTGCTTTGGGCAGCAGGGAGCCGGCACAAAGACACAATCGTAGGCACAGCAGCTGCCTGGAGCATGCTGCCCCCCACGGGAGACATGCTCCCTGCCTGGCACAGAGACCGTCCGCTCCTCCTTTGTGGTGTGAAACAAAGAGCAGAAGGAGGGAAGGAAGTGACTTCTCTGGAAGCGATTATGGTGGTGGGATGAGCACCCATCTCCTTCCAAACAGACCAAGCAGTGATGCCCCAGCCCTTGTCCCGTCCCCTATTGCCTCCCATTCACTGCTGGCATCGCCTCTCTATGCCCTCCGCCTCTCCTTATGCAACAGGGCGAGTGGGAAAAAAAGAAGTAAAAAGAAAGCTAGAGCGAGGGAGGGAGGAAGCCGATGGGGCACTGGCTGGCAGGCAAACAAGGAGCGCGGCAGGGGCGGCCGGGAGCCCGGGACACGCGGCCCCTGCCAGCGCCTTCTGG
This sequence comes from Poecile atricapillus, assembly GCF_030490865.1. Lineage (NCBI taxonomy): Eukaryota > Metazoa > Chordata > Aves > Passeriformes > Paridae > Poecile > Poecile atricapillus. The sequence continues at coordinate 83,768,790 of NC_081251.1, forward strand.
GCTGCGGGCATGTACGTGCGGTCAGCAACGTGCGCGCTGCTGCCAGCGGGGCCGGCACACCTGCGGCTGTGCCCGGGCCAGCCTGCGCTAGCAGCCGCCCTGCCCTCAGCCTCCCGGCACAGCCCCGGCACAGGCGGGCAGCAGAGCGCCTGGTGGGTGACAGGCTGCTTGTCCCCGGCCAGCCCCAAGGACAGCGCGTGCCACCGCGCACATCCCCAGCCGCTGCCACCCAGGTGCTCACAAGTTTTCAAGCGGGCAGGTGTGTGGATCAATCTCACCAGCCGGCTTGCTAGTTTTGACCTAGGAGGGAGAAACTGACCTCCGCTGTCCCAAGGCTACATGCCTCCTCCCGCTGGCCCGTGTGCGATGCCGTGCCGGGGATCACGCCGCTGCTGCTTCTCCCTTCTGCTGTGTCAGCAGTTTCAGAGCGGTTCCCAGCCTGGCACGGCTCTCACAGAGCACCAAAGCTCCCA